>NC_139009.1:15513363-16971989 GCF_964374135.1 Grampus griseus
GACATTATAAAAATTGCCATAATCTTATCTTAAACCTAGTGATGTAGGTATTATTATGCTCCATATGAGAAACTAAGAAAAGTGAAATAACTTTTCAAATTCACAAGGTGCTAAGTGGCAGAACTGGGATCTGAATCCAGGTCTGTCTGACACCAAAGTCTTGCTCTTTCCATTACATTACTCAGCCCGATGCCCCCATTCTCTGTAAAATCCACTACAATCACCTCTTTCTGCTATCACCAAACCAGAGCAAAATTTTTTTTTCTGGTAGACTGCAAAGAATGTACTTAGAGCAACAACGTAGTACCTCTGTACTGGCATTAAACTGTAGGTATCTGATGACATTAATGATTAACTCCTGATTCCCTTAGCTTAACCCAGATAATGTATCAATCAATACTCAGCCTTTTGGTTACTCTATGACATGCCTCTCAGTTTCCAGTTTCAAATAGGCATTTAAGAATGCCTATCTGTACTTCAGACAACACTAAAAGCTATAGTAATCAAAACAGCATGGTACTGGCACAAAAACAGACATATAGATCAATGCAACAGAACAGAGAGCCCAGAAATAAACCCACACACCTAAGGTCAGTTAATCTTCAACAAAGGCAGCAAGAATATACAATAGAGAAAAGACAGTCTCTTCAACAAGTGGTGCTGAGAAAGCTGGAAAGCTACATGTAAATCAATGAAATTAGAACACTCCCTCACACCATACACAAAAATAAACTCAAAATGGTTTAAAGACCTAAATATAAGACATTACATCATAAAACTCCTAGAAGAAAACATATAGGCAAAACATTCTCGGACATAAATCATACCAATATTTTCTTAGATCAGTCTCTCAAGGCAAAAGAAACAAAAGCAAAAACAAACAAGTGGGACCTAAGCAAACTTACGAGCTTTCTCACAGCAAAGGAAACTACCGACAAAATGAAAATACATTCTATGGAATGGGAGAAAATGCTTGCAAACAATGCAACCAATGAGGGGTTAATATACAAAACATACAAACAGCTCATATAACTCAGTATCAAAAAACAAACAACCCAATCAAAAAGTGGGCATATAAGTCCTAAATAGACATTTCTCCAAAGAAGACATACAGATGGCCAACAGCCACATGAAAAGATGCCCAACATCACTAATTATTAGAGAAATGCAAATCAAAACCACAATGAGGTATCACCTTACACTGGTCAGAACGGCCATCATCAAAAAGTCTACAAATAATAAATTCTGGAGAAGGTGTGGAGAAAAGGAAACCCTCCTACACTGTTGGAGGAACTATAAGATGGTGCAGCTACTACGGAGAACAGTATGGAGCTTCCTTAAAAAACTAAAAATAGAGCTACCGCGTGATCCAGCAATCCCACTCCTGGGCATATATCTGGAAAAGATGAAAACTCTACTTCGAAAAGATACATGTACCCCAACGTTCATAGCAGTACTATTTACAATAGCCAAGACATGGAAACAACATAAGTGCCCATCAACAGATGATTGTTTTAAGAAGATATGATATATACATATACAATGGAATATTACTCAGCCATAAAAGGAATGAAATATTGCCATTTGCAGCAACATGGATGGGCTTAGAGATTATCATAATAAGTAAGTCACAGAAAGACATATACATATATATTGCTTATATGTGGACTCTAAAAATTAATACAAAAGTGAATCTACATACAAAATAAACAGACTTACAGACATAGAAAACTTATGGTTATCAAAGGGGAAAGGGATGAGTGATGGACAACTTAGGAGTAGGGAATTAACAGATAGAAACTGCTATACATAAAACAGATAAGCAATAAGGATTTGCTATATAGCACAGGGAACTATATTCAATATCTTATAATAACCTATAATGGAAAATAACCTGAAAAAATACATAACTTTGAATCACTTTGCTGTACACCTGAAACTAACACAATATTGTAAATCAACTATCATTCAATTAAAAAAAATAATGCTGAATGCCTGTCTCTAGTTCTCTGGGCAGTCTCTTGGAATGAAGGTGCTACACAATATAAAATGCCAGCGAGGGCTTCCCTGGTGGCGCAGTAGTTGAGAGTCCACCTGCTGTTGCAGGTGACACGGGTTCGTGCCCCGGTCTGGGAAGATCCCACATGATGCGGAGCGGCTGGGCCCGTGAGCCATGGCCGCTGAGCCTGTGCGTCCGGAGCCTGTGCTCTGCAACGGGAGAGGCCACAACAGTGAGAGGCCCGCGTACCGGAAAAAAAAAAAAAAATGCCAACGAATCAGTTATTGCACCGGATTCCTGGCGTTCAAATTGGAATGGGAGGAAAATGGCTGCTTCCTGAGGTGCAGACAAGAGGGCTAGTTGCTGGGAAGATGCTTCCTAAGCCTGGAAATAAAGTTTTGACTGTACTCATTCAAAGGCCTATGTCCAGTCGAGGTCCACATATCCACGGAGCCAGCCTTCTCTGGTCACTCCGATCCAGTGTGCTCACTACTGCCTCCTTGCACCTCTTGAGAAGCTTCGAATCACAGAGTGGTGCCTATTAGTCTGGACTGTTTTATGTATTGTCCAGTTTTTCTAACAAAATGGTAACTTCCATATGTTTTCTTTTGTATTCATATCCCCCATATCCTTTGCCAAGTGGGGACCATGTAGTGACCATTATCTTCTTTTTTACATTGTGATAAAATATACATGACATAAACTTCACCATTTTAACCATTTTTAAGTGTACAGCTCTGTGGCATTAAGCACACTCACACTACAGTGCAACTATCACCACCATCCATCTCCAGAAATTTTTCATCATCCCAAACTGAAACTCTGTACCCATTAAACCATAACTTCCTCTTCTCCCCTCCTCCCTAACCCCTGGCAATAACCATTTGACTTTCTGTTTCTATGAGTCTGACTATCCTTATATAACTGGAATTGATCATACAATCTTTGTTCTTTTGTGTCTGGCTTATTTCACTTAGCATCACGTTGTCAAGGTTCTTCCATGTTGTAGTGTGTGTCAGAACTTCATTTCTTTTTTAGACTGAATGATATTCCATTGTATGTATATACCACATTTTGCCTGTTCATTCATCCATGGATGGACATTTGGGTTGTTTCTTCATTTTGGCTATTGTGAATAGTGCTGCTATGAATGCTTGTATAAAAATACCTGTTTGAATCCTTCTCAAATTTTTGGGGTATATACCCAGTAGTAGTAGTAGTAGGATCATATAGTATTTCTGTGTGTGTGTGTGTGTGTGTGTGTGTGTGTGTGTGTGTGTGTTTTGAGGAACCACTCTACCACTTTCCACAGTACTGCACTGTTTTACATTCCAATGAGCAATGAACGAGGGTTCCAATTTCTCTACATCCTCCCAACACTTATTTTACCATTATTCTTCTGACTTAATCCTCATAACAATGAAAAATTTTACTGTATCTGTATTACACTTCACAGTTGACAAATTTTTTTTTGCATATATTACTCCTTTAAACCATTATAATAATCTTCGGTTTAAGTGTTATATTTTTATTACGAAAGAAGAAATTGAAGCTTAAGGGTGTTACATTACTTGTCCAAGACCACAGAGCTAATAAATGGGAAAGTCAAATACATAACTTTACTCCTGACTCTTTTCTTATTGGGAAAATTAAACAGTCTACGTTCTTTGAGATTCTCCCTTGCATGCTCTGTTCACTCTGAATCACAGCATTGAGAAGTTTCCAGGAAAGGATACTTGCTGTTTTCTCACATCTCCTAAGGTATCCAAAAAAAAAAAAGGCTTAAATAAGTAGCAGGAGTGATTTAAGTTAGATATTAACTGGGTGGCTGACGCTGGTGAGACATTGGCAAAGATTACCAAAGGATACTTTGAGATAATTCCCGTCTTGAAAAGTGCTATGGGTTGGATTCCATCCCGGTAGATGCCTGAGGGTGCAGGGAGTAATTCGATGAATGCTTGTTAATTATTTGAAAGCAGGGGACAAATTGGATGACTTCACAGAGTTTCTTCCATTCTCTTATTGTTATTCTCTAATAACAAAGATTCTACTGAATGGATTTGTACTACTCAAGAAAGTTGTTCTCTGTTTTTTTGGGAATGGGTCTTTTTTTCTTGACCCCCTCATCTCTGATCTCTGGAGAAGGCCTCACTCAGTTCCATTTCATACCCTCAGAGTTAACCAAGGCCTCGGGGGAGAGGGCAGAGATGACCTAACTCACCTGGGGTCCTGAGCTACATCCTGGGCAGTTAGCTTTCTATAACACTGTTGATTTGATTTCACTTTGCTCTCCAGGGAGATCTGAAGGAGTTGCAATTTTGGCCTGAGATGCAAGGGGACAGCTTCAATTTTCAACCTTTATGGGTCGTCAGTGCTGAAGCACAAAGAAGGGACAAGGTAGCTGGCTGAAGACAGTTAGCCTAGAAGAAAGATACCTAGTGGGGAAAATAAAATTATCTGGGTATTTGTCTAGATGCTGCCGCAGTCATCGATCTGCCTTAGAGCAGCAGTCTGCAGGGTCTTTAGACATCCATGTGATTGTACTCATGGTTGAAGCTCCCTTCCCTCTCCGACAGAATTGTAAATTGTACACCTTTTAATGACCCTATAAGCAAGACTAATTCTGCTTCCCTGATGTGCTTAATATCTATGCGTTTTAGTTTCCTCTTTATTCAAAAGAAAGAATCAAAACTTCCCACCTCACCGTTGTTAGAGAGCTAAGTAATGAAGCTTTCTGAAAGGTAGCATGCATTCCAAGTACTTTAAAGACCCTTTCAGGAGAATGTTGAAATTAAGGAAAAACTATTGTAGAAGTCATTTAACAAAATGCTTCCTAAAAAATTAAGGTAATGCACCATATGCAAACAAAAGTGGTAATCAGTTAATAAGTAATGTGCATTTGAAACTCAAAAAGATAAAAATAAGAAATTATTATTTTTTTAAAAAGCAAAAGTACTGCCTCTCACCCACATCCTCTTTCTTTTCTTTCCTATTCTTTGAAGCCCCCTTGCTGGTGGCCCTTACTTCCTACACTTTATTTATTTATTTATTTTTGCTGTGTTGGGTCTTCGTTTCTGTGCGAGGGCTTTCTCTAGTTGCGGCAAGCGGGGGCCACTCTTCATCGCAGTGCACGGGCCTCTCACTATCGCGGCATCCCTTGTTGTGGAGCACAGGCTCCGGACGTGCAGGCTCAGTAGTTGTGGCTCATGGGCCGAGTTGCTCTGCAGCATGTGGGATCTTCCCAGACCAGGGCTCGAACCCGTGTCCCCTGCATCGGCAGGCAGATTCTCAACCACTGCGCCACCAGGGAAGCCCCACTTCCTACACTTTAATTGACAAGCGAAGAACTGGGTTTAGAGGGGAAGTCACTGAAGCACTGCTTTAGTAAACAGCCCAGCTTTTTCAAAAGGCCAGCACTGTTGACCCGAGTAGAGATCACACTACTTCTGCCTAGGACATTTAGTTTTTAGAACCACAGACCAGAGAATGCAGAACCGGGGAGGGTACTCAGTGATGAGCCCATCCAACCGACCCTGTAATTGTTCAGATAACAAAACTGAAGCCAGGACAGGTGCTGATTTTTTTTTTCTCTGTTACCTTTCAGAGCTGGAAATTGAAGAATGCAATGAAAAGCAAGGTAAAAAGAAGGCAAGGATATATACCCATTTATCTCATACCAGGGGGTGCTTATTTGCAAGTAGACCTGCCTTCAGATGGTCCACTGGGTCTGCAGAGTTTACAGAACAACTAAAGATCCCTCCAAAGCAGGCGTCTCAATAAATACATGGAGTTAAGGCCAAGAGAACTTAGCTTAGCGCTTAGCTGATCCTCATTCTTGGCAGAACTCCCTTCTAAGCCCAGATCACTTCACATAAGATTAGAAACTGCCCTCCAAAGATCTGCCTCTCTACCTCTTCAGGGCAGCTGGAGGCTTCTGTTGGCGGCTCTAATCAGTCCAAGATCAGCACTAATCCACAAACCTCAATCACTCTGTTTTCAACTCCTCGAGATTGCTTTCTCTCAAATTTAATTGTCTGAATTTTAGCGTCTGTGATAAGAACTCAGGGGTAATGTCACACACCTCCAGAATCCTTCCACTGATTACGGACTGTGCCCAGCAAGTGACGAAAGTAGGATTTAGGCAATTAGGAGTGCAGGATTTTCTTGGCCTCGCCAGGATCTTCAGAGAATGTCATGCTGTGCACACTCTCATGGAGCTGGCTTGATTTTGCAGTTTTTTACAGCCTATTGTAATATACGGCCTATCCTGAAGAAGGTCCCTGTCCAAGCATGCTTTGATGTTTTATGAAATAAGTGGCAAAATCCAGGATTTAAACATCAAAAGTAGAAATCCACATTTCTCTGTTTTATTCTGTAAGATTTAACGTGTCAATTATATCTTTAATCACAAAAGAGCAGGGTGAACAAAATGCGCTGTTGTGGGATTATGAAAATGTCTCAATACTTTTATATAATTTAAAATCTTTCTACCAAGAAAATTTATTATATTTATAAGTCATGTGTTTTAAAGACGCCCTCCAGGTGTCGTGGGGCTTGTTGGGCCTCCGAGAGGCTTTGTGACACTGGATCTTAGGCACCCCCTCAGCCCCACCGAGGTGGGAAACACTGACTTCCAGGTTTTTGGCTTCCTTGAGGTTTTATGATTCCATGAAAGCGCTAAGCTCGTCATCATTAAAAATGGATCACTAGGGCCTGGGTGATGATTTTGATATTACGATAGTTTTACTGTTTTAAAACCCCAGATTTGGGACTTCCCTGGTGGCGCAGTGGGTAAGAATCCGCCTGCCAATGCAGGGGACACGGGTTCGAGCCCTGGTCCGGGAAGATCCCACATGCCGCGGAGCAACTGAGCCAGTGCACCACAACTTCTGAGCCTGTGCTCTAGAGCCCATGAGCCACAACTACTGAACCCGTGTGCCACAACTACTGAAGCCCGCGTGTCTAGAGCCCGTGGTCCGCAACGAGAGAAGCCAGCGCAATGAGAAGCCTGCGCACTGCAACGAGGAGCAGACCCCCACTCGCTGTAACTAGGGAAAGCCCGGGTGCAGCAACGAAGACCCAACACATCCAAAAATAGATTAAAAGAAAAAAAAAAAACAGATTTGGAGCTGGAATGCTTCAAGAAATCTCTACTTGAGGAGCTGAAGACACGACAGGTGGTCCTCCAGGAGGGGTGGGGACTGGCAGTACATTATTGTTACTCACACACCTGTGAGTTCTGCTTCTTTGGTGTTTTCGTCAGCATGACTAACTAAAATGCTCTTTGTTCTCTGTTCCAGAGTCAGAGAAATCCCTGCCACGTGGCACACAGATGTACAATTCTGGGCAAAGGTTTCCACAAATACCATTTCTTCACTCCAAAGTCCATCTATGTGTATTTCCTGACATACAGAACGCTGCATGTCTGTCTGCTGGTCTCTTATCCTAGGAGCCTCAGCAGCAGAGGCAGAAGGAGCTCCTATAACTCTGGAGATAAAAGACTGGCTCACACAGGCTGATGCTGCTTAGGGGCACTCACGGACTTTATTTACTGTTCTTTATTCAAACGTACATAGTGTCTGCACTGACAGAGGCAGCCCAGGAAAGAGAAACTGTGTCTATTGTAACTTTTACTTAAGTGGTGTAAATGAAAAGATCATCACCCAAAGATTTGGTGAGATTTCCATTCAGAGAAAGAGAATGAGTTCAAACAAACAAACAAAAGAAGACAAGATCTGGGATTAGGTTTGATGGTCTGAAACATACAAGGAAGAAAATAAAATTTCTGATTCCATATCTGGGAGAAAAATCAGAATTTTCAATGGCTATATTACCCTGCCCCCACCCACCCCTCCCATGAAGAGAGGCAATAGGGAGGTGCTTGAATTCTTTCAGGTCCTATGGTTGTCACTGAGTAATTTGTTTCTTAAGCGTCTCACATAAACATGGCTGAAATAACAGATAAAGCTCATGTGGGTGCCCAACTGGGGGGAGCGCATTTCTAATGTCCAAAGGCCATGTGACAATGACATCTGAAAAACATGTGACTTGAAGCCAATGCAATGACACTAAACCCACTCTAGTGAGCAATTCTGTGAAAGGCATCCATCTCGGAGCCCAGCCATTAGTGAAACTCAGTATTGTACAACAATCTGACTTACCCCAAGGTCTTACGGCAGAGTCCTGGTATGGTGTTAACCTTTGAATCACCAAATCTGGGAAGGAGCCAGCTGCCTTACAGAACTCCTGAAATTGAAACGCTACCAGAGATGGGAAAGTATGCCTGCCTTAGTAACTCTGATAAGAGGCTCTCGAAAACTGAAAACCACACAATGGCCAACAATGTTTTAGTTTCTGAGAAGTTCCTTGTCTAGTGGAGAAAGCAGATAAAAAAAATAAAAAGCTTAGAAAATAATTCAAGTGTAATAGTAAGGGTAGGTCCAGGGTGCTGTCAGAACACAGAAGGAGGACACCTCATCCAGACAGATGGTAAGGGTCAGGGAAGGCTGTCACTCTGTCTAGTTATAAGAAATTCAGAGTACATTTGATACATCTTGTCTTGAAGATGACACTTGTCCTCCAAGTAAATCAGACTCTCCCCAGAACCGTGCCAGAGGACTTAGCTCTTCTCATAAAAGCTGTATGTATTTATTCATCTGCATCCTTGGTGAACGCAAGAAAGGTCAGAAATGTGTCAATGTTTAGACATAGGCCAGTGCTACTGCTTTTTAACCTATGGTCCACAGCCTTGTCAACCGAGTTACTGAATTAATATTCCTCCCTACGTGCTTTTCTTTAAAAATCCTGTTCTTGGGCTTCCCTGGTGGCGCAGTGGTTGAGAGTCCGCCTGCCAATGCAGGGGTCACAGGTTCGTGCCCCGGTCCAGGAGGATCCCACATGCCGCGGAGCGGCTGGGCCCATGAGCCATGGCCGCTGAGCCTGCATGTCCAGAGCCTGTGCTCCACAACAGGAGAGGCCACAGCAGTGAGAGGCCCGTGTACCCCCCCCCCCAAAAAAAAAAAATCCTGTTCTTTCATGTCTTCCAATCTGAGTGCCTATTTCTCTTTACATGATTTTTTTTTTTTTTTTTTTTTTGCGTTATGTGGGCCTCTCACTGTCGTGGCCTCTCTCGTTGCGGAGCACAGGCTCCGGACATGCTGGCTCAGCGGCCATGGCTTCTGGGCCTAGCCGTTCTGCGGCATGTGGGATCTTCCTGGACCAGGGCACGAACCCGTGTCCCCTGCATCGGCAGGTGGACTCTCAACCACTGCGCCACCAGGGAAGCCCTCTTTACATGATTTTTAACAAATCTCTACCTAACCACTTAGACAAACTATTTAACTTCATGTGACCTTATTTATTCTGGAAAATCAAAGCATAATTGCCTTAGACAAAATTTTTTTTTAGTTTACATTATGCAAGACTTCATTTCACTTGATATTTGCTATTTTCCCTTCCCCGTCTTCTGCATACTTCCAGGAGGTCTCCTGAATAGTCCGTGCCCAAGCAGCATAAGCCTAGGAGTTATTTTCAGTATCAGGTCTCTCTATATAACTAAATACCTAGAAACGTTTCTATTTCCTGTAAAGTCATCTGAGTCAGGTGAGCTGAAAATTGGAGAATGGGCTCTATCTGGGCTGCCTGGAGAGCTCAAGGCCCTAAAAGTGAATGTTGTCTTCTAGCTGTCTGACAAAGCTGTTTATCATTCCTGGCTTTACATCCAGGACAGGGTCTGACCAGCCTGAATCGTGACAAAATTAGACGCATATTGGAAACTTCGTATCCTTTTCTCTTTTCTCACTGGCAATATTCATGTGTCCATTATTCCTCTGGACTAGAGAGGCCAAACCAGCTCAGGAATGACAAAGGCTGGGCCCTTTCAGTTGCAGGCTGGGGTTACACCACGGGTGTCCTCCGGATGCACTCTCTAAGATGGGTCTCTAAGATGGGAATGGGTCTCTAAGAGTGGGAATGGGATGGGTCTCTAAGAGTGGAATGATTTGTTGTTCGGTAAGGGCCATACTTAAGGATTTTACCCTGAGTTTGGACACAATGCAGGGTCACGTTAATTACCTTGGAAATGAGAGTGGTGGTAGCCAGTGGAGAGACTATTTTGGAATAAGACGGTAACGTTATCCAAAGCCACTTCCAGTTCTAATATAAATATGCACCAATTGATAGAACATGCAGATTTTTCTCATTAGATCTGCTAATGTAGTTAAATGGACAGAGTTTTTAACAGCTCTGTTGAGACATAACTCGCATACCATACAATTCACCCAATTAAAGCATACAATTCAACAGTTTTTAGAACAGTCACATAATTGTACAGCCATCACCACAATCTAATTTTAGAATATTTTCATCACACCAAAAAGAAATCCTGTTATCCATTAGCCATCACCATCCAATGTCCCCATTTCCCTCCCAGGCCTAAGCAACCACTAATCTCCTGTCTGTCTCTATAGATTTGCCTATTATAGACATTTCATATAAATAGAATCATATAATATATGGTATTTCATGACTGGCTTCTTTCATTTATCATAATGTTTTCAAGGTTCCTCCTGTTGTGGCATCTAACAGGGCTTCATTGTTTGTTATTGCCAAAAAATATTCCATCGTATGAATACACCACTCTTTGTTTTATTGATTCATCAGTCGTTGACATTTGGATTATTTCTACTTTTTGGCTATTATGAATAATGAGATTATGCCTCATTATTTACAATAGCTAAGACATGGAAACAATCTAAGTGTCTATCAACAGATGACTAGATGAAGAAGATGTGGCATTTATACATACAGTGGAATATCATTTAGCCATAAAAAAGGAGGAAATCCTACCAATGTGACAACATGGATGGACCTTGAGGGCATCATGCTAAGTGAAATAAGGTAGACAAATACCATACAATCTAACTTATATGTAGAATCTAAAACAAACAAACAAGCAAACTCATAGAAAAAGAGATCAGATTTGTGGTTACCAGAGGTGGGGGGTGTGTGGATTGGATAAAGGGAGTCAAAAGGTACAAACTTCCAGTTATAAGATAAGTAAGTACTAGGGATGTAATGTACAACATGACTATAGTTAACACTGCTACATGGTATGTATAAAAGTTAAGAGAGTAAATCCTAAGAGTTCTCATCACAAGGAAAACAAATTTTTTTCTCTTTATCTTTTTTTTTTTTGGTATCTATATGAGATGATGGATGTTACCTAAATTACTGTGGTAATCATTTCACAATATAAGTCAAACCATTATGCTGTGTACCTTAAACTTATATAATGCAGTATGTTAATTATATCTCAATAAAACTGGAAAAAATGCAGCTATGAACATTCACGTTCAAGTGTTTGCATGGACGTATGTTTTCACCTCTCTTGGGTATATATCTAGGAGTAGAATTGCTGGGTCATATGGTAACTCTATGTTTAACCTGTTAGGAATTGAGAAAACCAGACAAAAATGGGAATTTTTCCTAAGAAAATGTTAAGGACTGGCAATAAAAGGAGATCAAGGTTGGAACTGAAAGGGGCTATCCTCAGCCAGACTGCTCTAAGTCTGATAATCTGGGTATCAAAGGTAGTAACAAAAAATATTTCCTAGGCAACACAGAAAGCAAAACTGCAAGTAAACTTTCCAGTAGTTCTACCATCCCAAGATTTTTTCTGATTCAGACAGGAAGGTAGGTAGATTTTCTATTCTTGTAAATTATTTCTACATGACATGTCTCAGAAGTACTTCAGGAGGAATTGTGTAGATTTCACTGTCTAGAGTCAGATCTGGATCTTATAAAGTTGTGCTGTCAAGTATGATGGCCATTAGTTACATGTTATTAGTTAAACTGGATTTTGCAATTAAGTTAATTAAAATAACATAACATTTAAAATTTAGGTCCTCAGTTGTACTAGCCACACTGCAAGGGTTCGAGAGCCGCATGGGACTCATGGCTACTGTATTGGGCATTTCCCTCACTGCATAAAGTTCTATCAACAGGATTGCTGTAAAGCACAGGTTCTCAAATGGTGGTGATTTAATACCACCCTCCACCCTCCCAACCCTCCCGCCCCCGCCGCCTCCCTCCACTCCCCTCAAGAAATCTGGCAATGTCTGGAGACATTTTGTTTTTTTCAACTTGGGGAAGGGAAGGTGCTACTGTATCTAGTGGGTAGAGGCAGGGATGCTGCTGAACATTCTGTGATGTGCAGGGCAGTCTCCACAGTGATTAGCTACCCCAGAACATCAAAAGTTCCAAGGTTGAGAAACCCTGTTCTAAAGCAATGATGTCCAAACCTGGCTAGCTTTTTATCAAAAAATCAAAAGAATCACCTGGTCAGCTTTGTAAAAATTCTACGCCTGAGTCCCATCCCTAAGATTCTGGTTAAGGAAGGCTGAAGAGAATCGAGGAACCTGCGTTGTTCAATAGCTTTCGAAGAGATTCTTATGGTTGGCAAGATTAAGAACTATTGTGTGAAAGCAGACTGACTCTCGGCTTTTAATTCAGAGGAAAATCACCTGGTAAACATTAGCAGTACGTCCAGAATAGAGTAATGGCTCCAAGGCTGTTACCTCTTCTGTTTAATTTCTCCAATTACCTATTTCTCAATTAATGGGGTCATTAAGCACTCAAGACCTGCATTAATGTCCCTCCTCTTTAAAAAAAAATTCTTTCATTCTGCATAAATCCAGTTTGCAAATGATTACCTCTTGTTAATTATTGTACACTTTCTATTTACAAACAGAACAAATGACCTAGAAAATATTTGGCAGCTCTCTATGGTCACTGGTGTTTGATGAGAAACAGCTGAGCAAACAAGCATGCCAGCCCTGTAGGTAGTACGGCACAGCATATTATTATCCATTCCTTTGCTACCAACTAAATACATGGAAGTAAAATTCATTTTAAGTGCTTTAAAGTTGCATACTTTAAGGTCAATATAATTCTTCTGAACTTAGAAAAGTGTAAAAATGTATTAATTTTAGCTTTAAGGCATTTTTTTCCTCTCCATTTGTCATCACTCTGTAATAAATTACAAAAAGGGAACAGTCCCTGATCTTAAGAAACGTAAAAGGTAGTAGTGGAAAATGCGACATAAACATAAGTATCTGTAAAAAAAAAAAAAAAGATGTTAAATTATTTTGAGAGGGTAAAATCTGAGAGGAAGAGATCCTGAGAGATCTGGGAAATTTTCATGGAAGTAGCAGCATGTTCACTCATTCAATAAATATTAGCTGGCGCTACCTCATGCTAGGTCCACCATATTAGGAACTGGGGCTAAGTAGGTGCAATCCCTTTATTCACAGAATTTCATTTTCTGGAGACTAATCAGTCAGTCAACAATTTATTGCGTGCCCATGGCCAGCCAAGCATACAGACCAGCAATGATGATTCAAAGTGATCAGTGTTAACATAGGGGAAGGACATGGTGTAATTAATTACTGGCTGGATTCCTATCACATTGAATCCTCCTTTCTAAGCACTGACATTTCTCTGACTTCATTTGCAAGGCCAGTATCATAGGGCACGCACTCACCCTTGGCAATAATTTAACCATGACATTGAATTCAGGAGCAGCTATTTAGTAAAACGTTGCAATCATCTAGTGGATCACTAGTGTTAACTCTGGCATCCTCCAACGAATCAGTTAACAACTGTAACTAAGAAACCACTGACATGATCCTCGGTCTAATACCTTTGAGGAAGTTGTGTGATAGAACTAATAGGTATTGACTGTTGTCTGTAAATCTGGTAGCTACGTCATGTGTGAGATTATTCAGGAATATGATCACAATACAGCACACTTTGTTGGGTGATGTTTAGAGCATGACTGACTTAATCCAACCTCAAAATAATTTTAAATTATAAAACATTTCAAACATATCAAAAGTATAGAAAATAATATAACAGGCACCTACAGGTACTCCCCATAACACCTAAAAGATAATAATATTTTTCTTTTTTTGCCTTCAGTTCCATCTCTGTCATTTTCTCTGGGACACAAATGAAATAAAACACTAAAGATATAGCTAAAATCCCCTTTGCACCCATCCCCCACCCCCCACCCAATTCCTTTAGGCTTCTTTTCTCCCAGGGAAAACTAGTGTCTTAAAGTTGATAAATTAGCATTCTAATTCTTATGAGAATTCTAATTCTAAATAAGGATTAAAAATAAAAATTTTAATTAAAAATAAAATTTAAATTACAGATTCTTTTCTATGTATGCATGCAAAAAGAATACAGATAGTTTAACATTTACACAAATGTACAATTTTGTACATATCCTTTTGAAACTTATTCTAATTCAAAGTTATGTTTTCAAGATTTTTAGGTATATGTAGATTCAGTTCATTCATTTTCACTACTGGACAGAAGTACATTCATTCAACCTTATTTGTAGTTCAGGTCTCTTTTCCCCATAATATTTTATATTTGCCTTTCTTTTTTTTTTTCTTGATCAGTCCTGCAAGAGGTTGGCTCATAATATTCATTTTTTCAAAGACAGGAATTTATCTTTTATTTTATTTGCAGATGACATGATACTATACATAGAAAATCCTAAAGATGCTACCAGAAAACTACTACAGCTATCAATGAATTTGGTAAAGTTGCAGGATATAAAATTAATATACAGAAATCTGTTGCATTTCTATACACTAAAAATGAATGAGAAATTAAGGACATAATCCCATTTACCATCGCATCAAAAAGAATAAAATACCTAGGACTAAACCTACTTGAGGAGGTAAAAGACCTATACTTGGAAAACTGTAAGACACTGATGAAACTGAAGATGACACAAACAGATGCAAAGATGCACTGTGCTCTTGGACTGGAAGAATTAATATTATTAAAATGATCATACTACCCCAGGTAATCTACAGACTTCAGACAATACTACAAAGCTACAAAACAGTGTGGTACTGGCACAGACACATAGGTCAATGGAACAGAACAGAAATCCCAGAAATAAACCCACACACTTATGGTCAATTAATCTACAACAAAGGAGGCAAGAATATACAATGGAGAAAAGACGGTCTTTTGAATATGTGGTGCTGCGAAAACTGGACAGCTACTTGTAAAAGAGTGAAATTAGAACATTCTCTAACATCATATACAAAAATACACTCAAAATGGATTAAAGACCTAAATGTAAGACTGGATACTATAAAACTCCCAGAGGGAAACATAGAACACTCTGATAAAAATCACAGCAATACTTTTTTGGATCTGTCTCCTAAAGCAAAGGAAATAAAAGCAAAAATAAACAAATGGGACCTAATTAAACTTAAAAGTTTTTGCACAGCTAAGGAAACCATCAACAAAACAAAAAGACAACCTACTGAATGGGAGAAGATATTTGCAAATGATGTGACTAATAAGGGGTTAATATCCAACATATATAAATAGCCCATACAACTCAAAATCAAAAAAAAAAAACACCAAAAAACAAACCAAGCCACCCAACCAAAAAATGGGTAGAAGAACTGAACAGACATTTTTCCAAAGAGGAAGTGGAGATGGCCAACAAGCACATGAAAAGATGCTCAGCATCACTAGTTGAGCATCTTTATCTCCTCAGACCTGTCAGAATGGCTATCATCAAAAAGAACACCAATAACAAATGTTGGTGAGACAATGGAGGAAAGGAAACCCTCTTACACTATTGGTAGGGATGTAAATTAGTGCAGCCACTGTAAAAAACAATAGGGAGATTTTTCCAAAAACTAAAATTAGAACTACCATATGACCCAGCAATTCCATTCTTAGGTGTATATTTGAAAAAAACAAAAACACTAGTAATTCGAAAAGATACATGCACCCCAATGTTCACAGCAGCACTGTTTACAATTACCAAGGTATGGAAGCAACTGAAGTGTCCATCAACAGAGTAACCGATAAAGAAGATGTAATGTATATAATGGAATACTACTCAGACATAAAAAAGAATGAAATTTTGCTATTTGTAGCCACATGAATGGACTTTGGAGGGCATTATGCTAAGCGAAATAAGTCAGACAGAAAGACAAATACTGAATGATACCACATGTGGATTCTAAAAAAATACAACAAACTAGTGAATATTACAGAAGTAGACTCACAGATATAGAGAACAAACTAGTGGTTACCTGTGTGGGGGGGTGGGGGGAGGGATAATATAGGGGTGAGAGTGGGAGGTACTAACTATTGGGTGTAAGACAGGCTCAACCACGTACTGTACAACATGGGGAACTGAGCCAATATTATGTAATAACTGTAAATGGAAAGTAATCTTTAAAAATGTATAAAAAAGTAAAAAAAATTAAAATTAAAAAAGATAATTCTTTTAATAGATTTTAATTTCTTTCTTACCTATGCCCCTCTTCTTTTATGTTTACACTGCCAACAGTTCTAATCTACATAATCATTAAATTTGTTTAGTTTCCACTTTTATTTTGAGGAATCTTCAATTACTTCACAGATATAGCATCAGCAATTATTTAAATTTATGCTAATTGCTTAATTAGAAGAGATTCGTTTCCTTCTCATTCTTCTGATCACAAATTCTGTTGGCTAAAGCAAATCAAACCATAAGGCCAGCCCAAATTTAAAGGGAAGGGAAATAAACTCCTCCATTCAGTTGTAAGATCTGCAGAGTCATTTTGCATTTTAACCCTTTTGGTACCTCCCCACCCTCAGAAAATCAATGAAATCAATAGTGTGTCTTAAAATTGATGGTGTCTTAGAAGTGAGTTTGCTACATATACAGTAATGTCATCTTAGCTCAAGATGTGGCACATATATACAATGGAATATTACTCAGCCATAAAAAGAAACGAAATTGAGCTATTTGTAATGAAGTGGATAGACCTAGAGTCTGTCCTACAGAGTGAAGTAAGTCAGAAAGAGAAAGACAAATACCGTATGCTAACACATATATATGTAATTTAAGAAAAAAAAATGTCATGAAGAACGTAGGGGTAAGACAGGAATAAAGACACAGACCTACTAGAGAACGGACTTGAGGATATGGGGAGGGGGAAGGGTGAGCTGTGACAAAGCGAGAGAGAGGCATGGACATATATACACTACCAAACGTAAGGTAGATAGCTAGTGGGAAGCAGCCGCATAGCACAGGGAGATCAGCTCGGTGCTTTGTGACCGCCTGGAGGGGTGGGATAGGGAGAGTGGGAGGGAGGGAGATGCAAGAGGGAAGAGATATGGGAACATATGTATATGTATAACTGATTCACTTTGTTATAAAGCAGAAACTAACACACCATTGTAAAGCAATTTTTTACCCCAAAAAAGATGTTAAAACAAACAAACAAACAAAACATCATGCTCTATCCTCTGTAATCAGGTCCCTGCTGCCCTTAGGCTGTGTCTCTGAACACGCTTCTCAATTTACCACCACATATCACTGATTTGAGTTCTCTGTGCATTTCATGTTATTTTTCTCTTCTTTGCCTTGGTCTATATTATCCTGACATGCCACCATGTCCTCTGTCTCCGCCTGGCCAACTCCTCCTCATCCTTAAAGTCTTAATTCAGTGTCACCTCCTGGAGTTTAGGAGGAGAAAAAGAATTGGAGTTTTCAGGAAATATGATGAAAAGGGACTTGAAGGCTATGAGGATGGAGCTGGATGCCAGAATGAAGGAGAGCTGTGCTGGCAAATGGCAAAGGGCCGGGTGGAAAGGAAAGGAAGCTAGGGCTGTGATGGCAGGATGAAGCCTGGGTTTTGGAGAAGGAACAGGACAGGGAGCTCCGAAGGAAGTTGGGGAGAAGAAGAATGTGGGCTTATGTGGGAAGTCTTAGCCTTCTAGTTGCCGAGGAGGATGCCACGCTGAACCAGGATCGTGTTTCTGGGACCTGAGAGCAGATATAAGGAAATGGGAGCAAATGGTGCTCTTCTATTTAGTACTTAAAATTGTCTAGTGTAACGTAGCTTGTGATACATATACCATTTTGGGAAAACATTTCAACAATATCGTGTTTAACAGCCACAAAGTAATCCGCTGTATGATCTGAATTCCTTATTGTTGAACCTTTACGTTGTTTCTAGTTCACATTATTATAAGCAAAGCCGTATGGAATGTCCCTGCAGCTAGATTTTTGTTCATAGCCACAATAATTTTTTTAAGAGACATGACTAGGGGTGGGAGAGTGGTTCTGGGAAAGGGGAATGCCAGGGCAAAGGATATAAACACTTTTAAAGCTTTGGATATGTAGTTTTTGAATTGCTCCAGTTAACACTTCTACCACAAGTATATGACAGTACCTGCTCACTAACACTGTGTATTTGAAAAAAAAAAGAGGTCAGGTTTAATTGCATCTTAAGTAGAAAAGATATCTTACCTTAGGAAGCGACAGAATGACTGCAGCTGTACAGGCACCGAGAGTGAGATCACAAACAAGTTTGTGCTGCCTCCTGGTGGCACCTAACAAACCAGCATGACAGAAAACCCAGTTAACCTGAAAGGAGACTATCTGAACAAGTTATCAAGAGTTAATTTATTTAACGCTGAAGTTCTAGAAAGTGGGTAGCAGAAACACAGAAAAAATGGACCTGACTTTAGGATACAGGAGGATATGGGAAAAACTAGGGGAAAAATATTCTTACCCACAGTATAGCACATGGCATGACATGCATGATATACTCAGAGATGATTTACTAAACTTAATGATAACAAAAGAAAATTAATGTTCAAATGGCGTGTTCTGAGGAGGGATCACGTGAAGCTTCCATGAAGGGGGTGATGGAAACGACTATATTTTATAGATTTTATATCTGCTTTTCTTACAAGATGGTGAAGGCAATGAGGCACAAAAATTTAAGAGACTTGCCCAGTTCACAGTCTTCTAGAGTAATTGTTTCACTGAAAAGAACACTCTTAATAGTAGCTATGTACTCTGGATCTTAGACTGGTTTAGTGAAGCTGGGTTATTTTTACTTTTGTATGCTTCCTATGTCCAAAACACTGTGCTCCCTATTAAGGACAAAAGAGGAAAGGAAAAGGGAAAGAGGTGCAACAACAAATGACACAGTTGTGGCCCTAATAGGAGCTGTTAATCCACTGCTGTTTTCTAGAGTTCCATTTTCTGCTCTGCTTACGTGTTCCAGGTAATCTCATCTACTCCCAGGACTGCAAATACCACCTGCACAGTAATGTATTTGTTCATTCAACCTTTCACTTAAAGATTCACTGAGGAAAAACAATACATTCAGTATTATTTCTATGAGACTTGATGTTGTAGGAGAAACAGACATCAGTAGTCATACAAATAAATATGTATTTACAGATTATAGTTAGTAAGGGAAAAAGTCCAGGTTGCTGTGAGAAAATATAATTTAGTAGTTCAGTGGTTCTTCAACTTTTTTGCTGTCATACCATTAACGCGCCCATGTCTCTAATGACTGAATGATTGATTGAGGACTTGACTAGATTCTTCAATCTTCATTTTTTTTTTTTTTAAGTGCTAAAATTAGAGACTACTTGGCTTGAATCATCTTTCTTAGCCTCTGGGAAGTTTCATTAAAAGGCCTTATCAAAAATGATCAAATTACATGTGTTATTCTTTCACTTAGATGTGACTGACTTAGCAGATATACTCAGAAAAAATAGTTAATTTCCACAATTTTTTTTCAAAGCTTGTTTTTCTCTTTTTACATTTAGGTATAACATAAAGTATACTTGTCTTAAGCGTACAGATCAGTCAACTTTTAACATAAAGACACTGGTAGCAATAAATCCTGGAGTTGAAGATTTGGTGAATTCAATTTCTAAAAAGTTTCTGCATGTAACCTAATTGCCAAAGTGAGTTCTATTTTCAAATCATTTAGCCAAATCTACCTTGTTTTCTCTCAGATCAATTCTGACTTTCATTTCAAATCAACGTTTTAGTTAAGCATCTCTATGATGATCATCTTATTTCTGAATTCTAATTCGAAGATAGATTGGTAAATAAGGAAAGGACCCTTGCTGTGAGTTTGTAGCCTGGATGAAATGAAGTACTTCTGCTTTAAAATGCCTTACATACATTTTGGGGTTTGATCTAATAGAACTTTCTCTTCGGAACACTGTATTTTTTAAAAACGTCAGAAATGGGGGAAAAAAAAAAAGAAATCTGTTCTTAACTTTGCTAGGGTTGCCAGATAAAACACTGAATGCCCAGCTACATTTGAATTTCAGAAACTAATAATTTTTCAGTGTTTTAGTATATCTGAGGCATCCTGTATTCAAACATTTTTTTGTTATCTGAAATTCAAATTTAACTGGGTTTCTGTATTTTTACTTGCTAAATGTGGCAACCCTACCGGTTTGACTCACATTATGTCTATTAACAAACCAACATGCACCAAAATACTCCATTTTTAATGCTTTGCCTGTCAGAGAAATATGAATAATATAGGGAAAGACACACAGGGAAGTTTCACTGATGCTAAACTAATATTTTGAACTGCTGCCTATTTGTTTGGTCTTCGAGAGGAATTTACACTCCAGGGGAAAGCATAATAATAAATACAGGTACTAGAGACATACTTTTATTTTACAAAGTGAGAACAGGGCAATAGTGAAAGGGAAGGAGAAAAGGAGAATCAATCACCTACTTCGGCTTGTGGGTGGCTTGGTTCTCAATATTAGGAAAGGGTGCACATAAAAGGTGAGGCTCTGGAAATTAACTCCTTTATAGCTATTATGCCTGTGCCCCCTTGGGAAATCTTTGGGCATTTCTAAGTATATGGTAATCCAGTTTGATGACTGCTCACCCAGAGCCTAGGAAAGTCTTCTCAGAGGAGGTGTCATTTAAGCTGAGAAATGAAGGGTGAGTAGGAGTAAATTAAGTACAGGGAGCAGATGGTGTATCAGATGTTCACAGAAACTCCTCCCAGCAGATCTCCGGAAAAATCATATAAGTTAGAAAGGGTAAGGTGATAATTGAAGTTAAAATGTCCCAAGGTCCTTATATTGTTCATGAGGAGGGTAAAGATATTTATTAACTTCAGAATTTGTTCAATTAAATGTGTTATAAATTGTAGGGTGACCACCAAAAGATAGTACCAGAGTGAGTAACTTCCCACGTAGTAGAGAAGAAAATGGCACGTGGGAGTGGGGGTGAGGCAGGGAAGGACACGTTCAGTAAAAATTCAACTTCAAAGAAAGCATCAATGGAGAAACCTAGAAAACGCAACAAAAGCTTAAAGTAGTAGAAATGAAGCACAAAATACCAGAAAGCACAATCAATGTCAATGAACCAAAAAAAATGCTTCTAATGCTGCATAAATAAACATCAAATAAACACACAAAAAGCAAGCAAACCCTGACCTACATGTTGTTTACAAGAAACACACTTAAAACATAAGGACACAGAGGTTCCTAGGCGAAACATAGAGAAAGATAAGCCAAGGCAAATACCAACTAAATGAAAGTTGGCATGGTTAAATCAATATCAGGAAAAACAGACTTCAAGACAAAAATTTTCTGGACTTGAAAAAGGTGATTACAAATTGTTAAAATGAGAAAATCACCAGGAAGAAATTTTAAACCTTTACATGCTTTATAAACATGGATTCTAAATATAGAAAGGGAAAATTGGTAGCCTTAACAGAAGCTGACAGAAATCACTTTCTTTACCTGATAGAGCTGACAAAAACATCAGTAAGGATATAGAACACTTGAACACAATTAACTACTTGATCTAATGTTTACAACATGATCAGATACTAGGGTATGAAGGAAATCTGAAGACATTTTAAGTGATTGATATTATACAGACCAAGTTCTCTGACCATAATGTGGTTAATTAATGCAAGTAAGTTATAGATGAATATCAAAAAGCTTCCACATATCTGGAAATTAAGAAAAACTGTCTTTGACCCATAGACTACAAAAGAACTCTCAATAGGAATTAGAAAAATTTAAAGCTGAATGATAATGAAAGTATGCCACAAAAACCTAAAGGATACATCTAAAGCAGTACAGGAAGATTAATAGCTTGCACTTTTTAGGAAAGGAGAAGTTAAAAATAAAGACAGTCAACACTCAACAGAAGAAGTTGAAAATTAGTAGGATAAACTAAAATATGTTTTTAAAAAGGAAAGAATACAAATAAGGAAAGAAATACAAAAGAGAACAACAATTAGAACAAGAAAAACCAATCGAAAAAATTAATAAGATTTGTCAAGAAAAAACTGAGAAGACATAAATGAACAAAGTACAGAATAAAGGAGGAAATGGTCAGGCACAGACTTTAAAATAATATGCTTGTATTATTAAAACCATACATTAATAAAGTTGAAAACCTAGGGGAAATGGATACACTTATAGAGAAAAAAAGATGACAAAATTCATTCGAGGAATAGAAAACGTCACTAGACCTGTGGGCATGAAAGAATTTATATGGGAGTCACAGATTTCTGTCTTCCCCAAAACACCCACACCTAGATGACTTCGTGGCTGTTCTTTTTTTCAAGGAAC
This sequence comes from Grampus griseus, assembly GCF_964374135.1. Lineage (NCBI taxonomy): Eukaryota > Metazoa > Chordata > Mammalia > Artiodactyla > Delphinidae > Grampus > Grampus griseus. The sequence continues at coordinate 15,535,832 of NC_139009.1, forward strand.
TGTGAATTAACTTGTAATATAAATTTCTACCTAATACAGAAAAACAGTGACTGTGGCACACAGCTCTTTTTAGGTTAGTGTAATTTTTTTAAATTAATTTTTCTTTTTCTTTTGAAATAACTTCAAACATACAGGAAAGATACAAGAGTAGAAAGAACATACCCCTCCCCCGCAAACACCCCAAATTTGAAAGTAAACTGCTGACATCATACCCAATCACTCCCAGTACTTCAGTATCTATTTTCTACAAGCAAGGGCTTTTTCATACATAATCCCCAAACACCCTTTGAGATCAGGAAGTTAACATCATAAATGACTACTATCTATTTCATAGATCCAATTCCAGTTTCTACAAAATAGAGAAATAGAACTAAACGCAGTAACATACATAAATACCTGATTCACAGGTGCTCAATAAATGGCCGTTACTTTCACCAGTCCGTAAATTCACTGGGGGCTCCTGGGCTTCTTTCTTGCGCAGCCACCGCGGAGGTCTGCGTGCTCTGCAGTCTTCGCACAACCAGAGAAGTGGGGTGACCGCCCCGCCCCGTGCCACATCCACGCGACAATCTACACCCTTTACCCCCCCCCCCCCCCAGCCCAAAGACCTTCCACAAGGCTCTAACCCAGGACTTAGCCGGGCCCTGAGAGACAAGGCTGTGACGATGCTCACCTGGAGCTAGAAGCTCAGATTGGGAACCGCCCTGCCCGGGACCCGGGCAGCTATTGTCTTCGGGCTGGAGGAACTAGGCGCAGCTGCGAGCCTCCCGCTGTGCCCGCGGCCTTCACGCCCTGCGCATGCGCCCCGCGGCGAACGAGGGCCGAGAACACGCTTTAAATGTGCCGCCATCTTGGGCTGTGGCTGTCTCCCGGGTGCTGCGGACAGAACTGCGTGACCTGCGCACAGAACTGCGTGACCGGCGCTGGCCGCTCTCTGTAAGTCCGTGCTTTACTTTTTAATGGTCAGCCTGCTGTAGGCAGTATTGTTTTCTATGGTGTCCGGTCTGCAGCCCCTCTACCCCTTTGTTCCTTGAGCCGTCGTGGCTTTGGCCTCAGGAGCGGGGCCGGCCCTCAGCCCTCGGTCTGTTGTAGGATCCTGTCAGCTCCGCGACCTCCCTGCCTCATATCGGCGTTTGTTAGTCGGCTCCCTGTGGGTGCCGGGTATCGTTGACATGAAAAATGCCATTTTCAGAGAGGGTGTATCCCCCAGGGTCGGCTCAGTGATGGCTGATAGTGTTGCCCGGGGGCTGTTACTGTGGAGGTCAAAAGGCATCAAGTCAGAGTGTGGAGGTGCTCTTCAGAAGAAACTGAGTTTTGCTGAGTCACTTGATTGATGTAATACTTTAATACAATTCAAGAATAACTTTCTACCTTTTAGAATTTAGGGAAAAACGTGCCAGCCCTTTGCAGTATAGCAGCTAAACAGAAGGTGAAGTTCATCCCCCCCTCCCGTTTTGCCAATTCCAACTCGTGATTTATCCTTCATCCCTTCATCTGTTTGCAGAGAGACACATATTCCTGTACATATGTAGGATATAATTTTTATTTTCTGAACCTTACTCAGGCCCCACCCCCCGCAACTTAACAGGATTCCTAAGACCTGTTCATCAGAGCCAATAAAAATAGATGTAATTTAGCGCTTTTCAGTAGTAACCCAAAGAATGAGATGCTCCGTAATTTATTTTACTCTTCCACCATTAATAAACTTTAGGTTGTGTGTGTGAGTAAAATTTATTTTACTCTTCCATCATTAATAAACTTTAGGTTGTGTTCAGCTTTACTGAAGTATAAGTGAGGTACAACAAACTGTACGTGAAGTGTACAATTTGACATATGACAAATGTATATGCCCCTGAAACTACTATAATCGAGATAATAAATATATCCATCACCCCCAAGAGTTTCTTCTGCCCCCTCACTATAGATTAGTTTGCATTTTCTAGAAATTTTACGTAAATGGAATACAGTGTATATTCCCTTAGCTTTCTTTCACTCAGAATAATTACTTTTGAGATCCATCTGTGTTGTGGTGTGTATCGATGCTTTGTTCCTTTTTATTGCTGATTAGTTTCCATTGTGTGGCGTACAGTCGTATGGTTCCATTTTTACTTCAGGAACAAACTGGTCATTCAGATTTGGATATTTTGCAGGCATTTTCTTGAAAATGAGTAAAGTGAGCTTGACACTTTAAGGAAACAGCTGATGGTGTTTGTCAATGATAAAATTCAGGCTTTAAAGCCCTAATTGGAAAGGTGGAAAACTTGTGCCTGTCACGGCAAGCTTTGACGACTTCCCAGTATTTGAGTTTTTTAATGAGGTTGGTGGTGATATTAATTTGATTTAAGATGTTGGGTAATGTGCTATGTCAGTATATGGAAGTTCTGTATAACTGAACCAGTATTTTCAAATGAATCAATGTAATATCTTTTAAAATCATTCATGTTTAAAAATTCCATTCAAAATGCATGATAGACTAAGGGAGTTTAAGGTAACAGTACAAAAAGTTTATTTATATGGTTTAATATTTCATGTTGTAAATAATTTTTAAGAAATGACCACTTATAGAGTTTTTGTGAAAATCAAAAAAAGACTATCCTCAGTTATAATAAAAAAGCTGTTAAAGCGTTCCTCCCTTCTTTGAGTTGGCCAAAAAGTTTGTTTGGGTTTTCCTGTAAGATGAAAACCTGAACAAACTTTTTGGCCAACCCAATACATTATCTGTGTGTGGCCAGCTTTTATTCACATACTTTACCCAGAGCAACCTATTGCAACATACTGAATGCAGAAGCAGCTGTGAGAATACAGCTACTTTCTATTAAGCAGACATTGAGATTTTCAAAAATTGTAAAGCCATATTACTCGTTAAATTTTTTTGGTTCTGAAAAAAATATTTCATGAAAATATTAACATTTAATGGGTTTATTGTTATTTGAAAGTGAGTTCCTAAATATTTTATTTATTTATTTTTAAAATGTTGAGCCTTCTTTTAATTTATTTATTTTTATTTTTGGCTGTGTTGGATCTTCGTTTCTGTGCAAGGGCTTTCTCTAGTTGTGGCAAGCGGGGGCCACTCTTCATCGCGGTGCGCGGGCCTCCCACTGCCGTGACCTCTCTTGTTGTGGAGCACAGGCTCCAAACGCGCAGGCTCAGTAGTTGTGGCTCACGGGCCTAGTTGCTCCGCGGCAGGTGGGATCCTCCCAGACCAGGGCTCAAACCCGTGTCCCCTGCACTAGCAGGCAGATGCTCAAACACTGCGCCACCAGGGAAGCCCAAGTTCCTAAATATTTTAAAATTTTCTGTTATTTCTAATGTGGTGAATGTTGACAGAAGCCAGATAAATGCTCTTTGGGTTATGTCCTAGCTGGGGTTGCTGTAACAAAATACCTTAAACTGAATGGCCTATGAACAAGAGAAACCTATTTCTCACAGTTCTGCAGGCTGGGAAGTCCAACATCAAGGAGCTAGCAGATCTGATGTCTGGTGAGAGCCTGCTTCCTAGTTTATAGATGGCTGTGTTTTCATTGTATGCTCACACAGCAGAGAGCAGAGAGAAGCAAGCTCTTGTGATTCTTATCATTAATCACTAATTAGTGAAGAACACTGATTACATTCACGAAGGCTCAATCCTCATAACATCATCTTATCCCCTCACATTGGGAGATAGAGTTTCAACATATGAATTTGGGGAGAGAGGACACACAACCTCAGTCCATAACAGGGTCCTCGTTAACTTTTAGGTGTATAAAAGGGTCCTGAGGCCAAATATTTGAGAACCACTCGTTTAATGGAACTTTTTTTGGTGCTAGAGAAAGAGGAGTTGGGGGGTGGCTAGAGACAACTAAATTAGAGGAAGCTTGCTGTTTTAAATAGTGGTCAGGGAATGCTTCACCGGGAAGGAAACATTTCTGACCAAAAACTTGAAGGAGGTGAGGGAGCAAGCTGTGCTTTGGGAACAAGAGGCTCAGAACCCAGAGGCAAGAAGTTCAAGGATTGGCAAGATACTGTAGCTGCAGTGTGATGAGTGTGATAGCAATAAGGTAAGAGAAAACGTGGGAGGTCCTGGTGGTGGTGATAGCCGTTAGATCTCATAAGGAGAGGACTTCATAAGCCATTGTGGTTTTAGTTTTTAGGAGCTACTGAATTTCTTGAGCCCAGTAGTGCATGTTGTGGTCTTATATTTTAAAAAAAGATCATTCTGGTTACAGTGTTGAGAATAGTCATGAATGGGGGTAGGGTAGAGTTAAGGATAGAAGCAGGAAGACAAGTTAGGAATGCAGTATTACAGATGACAGGAAGGTAGTTTGGGCCAGGGTTGTAGCAGCAGAGATGGAAGAAAGTGTCAGAATTTTTCTGTGCTGTGAAGATGAACCTAATAGGATTTCCTGATGGATTGTGTGTGGGATGCAAAGAAGTGGAGTCAAGGGTGATTGAAGATATTTGGCCTGAGCAAATCTTTTTTATGTGGTAGATTATATTGACTTTTAATTGATGTCAACTTTGTTATACCTTCATTTTTTTGTCTGTGATTTTCTAAAATTTTAATTTTTTTTGTAGCCTCTAGGTTTTATCTCTTGAAGAAAGCTTTAATGTAAGATTAGATTATTTTCTACTAATTCTCTTAGATGGTTTTAAAAAATTAGTTCTTTATCTGTTTGGGATTTGTTTTTGCTTTTGGTTAAACATTTTCTCAACCTCTGCAATATTGTCACTTTGGTGTGGATAATTGTTTTTTTGTGGGAGGTTCTTCTGTGCATTGTAGGATATTTAGCAACATCTCTGGCATATACCTACTATATGCCTGTGGGAACGCCTGCCCTGACCCAGGCCCAGTTATGACAAGGGAATATATCTCCAGACATTGTCAAATATTCCCTGTGGGACAATATTGTCCCTGGTTAAGGAACTACTTCAATAAAGAATGTTTTTTTAAAAAAATTGAAGCCCTGATTTTGAAATACATAATTTGAAAAGTTCTCTATGCTGTTTTATTTCTCCTGCATCAATATCCTGAATATTGATATTCAGGATAGAATATCAAAGACCTGAATCTAGAAACCATTTAGAATGTATGGAGGAGATAGGAGGAGGAAAACCACGGCACAGATGCTTAACTTGAGCCACTCTTTTGGAACATGGTAACCTTGCCACAATACTAGTCAGAGTTTGACCAGAATTATCTTAAATTTTGAAAAAGGAAGAATAAGCTCATTCTTTCCCATAAGGGTGCTTTACCTGTTTTTGTTTGTATTTTTGGTTTTGGATTTCAATCTTTCACCTTTTATTTCTTGTCCATGGTTACATGGGTTAGTTGAAAGAGCAGTGTGAAACAGTGGGAGTAATGTACATGGAGAACTGGACTGAATCAGAAAACATAAGTTCAGACTCCTAAATTTCCTTTGTCTTCACTTTTTTGATCTGAAAAATGAAAATCTTATTGAAAAGATCAGTTAAACTAATGTACTGGAAACTTTTTAAAAAATGTAAAGCATTATAAGGAGCTCTTAATATAAGGAAAGATATCCAAATTCCTTTTAGAAAATTTACAAATTTAAAATTTTAAATTATTTATATGGCTCAACTATATTTCTCTTGGACACCCCCCCCGCACTGGTCTAGACTTATTAGATGTGAATTCATAGAAAACAAATCCCAAAACAGTAAGAGTGACATCATCTATAATATGTATTCTATAGAATCAGGGAATTTTAGTATAGGAAGGGCTTTCCATATCAATTTTAATAGTGTTTATAGATTGTATTTTTGCAAACCTTAGGGGAACTGTGATGCTGTGGATTTTTGACGTAAATTTAATTCATGAGTTTGTGAATTTTGAATTTAACTTTTAAAAATAGTATGCTTTTTTAAGAAGAAATAAAACATTTAAATATATACTAAACTTAAAAGCAGCGATGAGCACTAGTTAGTGCCATCAGATTAATTTGTTAAGTTGTGGCTCTACTATATTTGAACTTATCTGTATCTGATCATGTATAATTGTAGAACTATTATATATGTCTGAGCCTGATTTTTTCCCCAATACTGTTATCTAACACAATATTAAGGCAGATTATATGATGGAGCTGCTATAGGACTGTGTTCATCAGAATGGTTTCATTATTCTATTTACTGGCTTTGTAATTAAATTGTATAAATTTATGAAATTATTAGAACACCACTTGTGAATCTAATTTATAGATGTTTTATGTTTTCTGTTAACTTTTTGCACCTTAGGTTAGGTTAAGAAGGATTTCTCCTATTGCAAAAAAAAATAAAAAGGTTAGAAAAATCCTAAATTAATTCAACCCTCTCATTTTACAGATTTAGAATCTGATTCTAAGCAAAAACAGTTCCCCACATTTCATACTATTAATTGAGTCTTAAGTAAAACTCAAGTTTTCTGATGTCCTACTCTTGTGTACACAGAGTAAGTACTTTCTGTGAATATGTTAATATTTTAAGGAGTATAATATTGAATAGAGTTTGGCTCTAGAACGTCTTTATTTAAGTTATATTTTTAAATAATTGTCCCTTGTATAAAATAATTGGTTTGGTTTTAAATTTCCTGTTTATTTTTTTCCCCTAATTTTCTCTGAGTTGTTATAGTTTGATCTTCAGATACACAAGGGGAGGAGCTTTATCCATGACCCAGGGAACCTTCTTCATAATTCTATTGAGCAAGCGTTGGAGAGGCAGGTGAAGAAAGCTGATTGACATTCACAGAATAGGTTATTCTGTCTACCTGATTAAGAATCTTTTCCATAGTGAGCCCTTTGGTGTGCATCACATGAGACCTACAGATTTTCTTCATGTGCCAATTCTGAGAGGCTAATCCACATGCCTCTTCTTTAGACTTGTTTTGTTAACAAATCCTCCAGTCTTGCTCCTTCAGAATTACTAATCATCCTGCAGAAATTATTAATTATTGCCTACTAATATGCATAAGTTCTTAAGCAGTTTCTTTTTCAGGCAAAATAGATGTATTGGTAGTCCTGTCACCTGTGAATATTTCCTGGAATGCAGTGCTTCAGCAGTCTGTTTCTGGAAGTTAATGCCACTAACTTCCAGATTTCCAGAGCATGCGCAAATCAGGCTCAGATTTTTTTACCGCCTCCCTCTGTGAAACTCCCCATGAGGCCATTTATACTGTTTGAGGGGGGGATAGCAGTGTGGAGGAGCAGGCTTCTGGTGGTTTGAGTATCCTGACCACGCGTATTCCTTTGGGCTTTCTTTGGCTTATTTGGTCAATACCCTATTCATTTAATAAAGGAGTCCTTTTGGCAACATTTGCTTTTTATACCTAAAGAGTGTATTGTTCCTGAAAGACTTATGTATTTTTTTCTTTTTCCTGTTTACTCAGGTGAATAGTCACAAGACCCTTTGGGTAAATGCCAGGAAGAATGTTCTTGGTATATTCAAGTACATTCAAGCACAGGATCCTTTCTTAACAGTACTTGGTCTTCCCTTCATGTAAGGTATTATAGGTCTATAAACTGACTAAAGTCTGGGAATTGAGTAGAGACCTGTGACTTTAAATAATGGCGGCTTATTCTGATATGAATCTTTAGTGTATATCACTCATTGATTTTTATTCTTAAGGACTCCAGGGTCAAGTGAGTATTGTCTGGAATCTGTATAGATCAAACCATGCTGATTATCACACCAAATTAATTATCTAGGAGGAAATAAAAACGATACTCAGTACCCAGAAAACCCTAAGTCGTACCTTTTTCTCTAGCTTTCCAGTGGCCTGTTTCACTTTGTGGACTTGGGTCTTAAGTCTTAGAAATGGCTTCTGTTATTTTATCTCTGAGATAACAACATTTATACTTTGATAAGTTTTTATATTCCTGTCCTTCATGCTTCTCTTCCATCTTTTTATCCTTTTCTTCTGAGTTTTTGGGTATTCTCTCAAAATATTCTTGTAGTCTATTTATTTTTATTTTGTGTTGGCTTTCCCCTTTGCAGTTTTGAATCTTACGTGTGTGTAGTTTTTCCTAATTTCGGTTGTTGCATCTTAATGACTACTTAGTCATATAAAAATGCATTATTCTCTTTTGGGCTTTTTAAAAACAGGAATCAGACTTTTGAAAAACAATTTTTTTTGCTGTTTCCTTCAATACATTTATTCCCGAGGGGAGCATTTCCTTGGTTTCTTTTAAGTGGTTCCCTCATTTGTTTAGCTCTAGTACTTTCTCTCTCTCATCCTCACAGAAAGAAATTGTCAACTATTAACTCAGAGTCTAGAGGGAGTTGGACTGTGTTGGTTCTTACCTGAATTTGGGGACTATTTTATACTTCTTGAATATTTGCATTACAGTTTTTAGGATCCCAGCAATCTAGAGAAAATTAGCTGGAGCCATAGTTATAGTAGAGAGCTTTGCCTCTGTGCTAAAGATTTCTTTTCCTCTCCCCCTCCCTCCATACTTTTTGTGGGTACCCATGTCAGTGACAAGGCCTGGATGTACTTAACCTGCCTCAGGGTCTTTCCATGCCTGTCTTTCCTTACTGGTGTCCGGGACTCAGCCAGTTGCCCTCAGAGAAGAATCCTGGAGTTGTATAATGATGCTGATAGGGTCCCAAATATTGCTAATTGACACAGAGTGGGGAGTGTGAACAGTGTGCCCCCTGTTGGTTCACCATCCAACCTTGCTTCTAACACTCACCCCCTTGAATTAGGGGTTGTTGGAAGAGGTCTGAATGAGGGAAAGTAGTTTTCTTACAGGAGGGGAGGAGTTTTTCCAGTAGTTTTTATTTGGCTTCCTTTTATTATACCATATCAGTCCATTATCTAGTAGAAATTTGTTAGTCTCTGAAAAATATTGCTTTTTTTCTGTTTTCCAGTGATTATATATATTCTCCCTATTTTTTATGTTCTTTTGGTTGTTTCAATGGAATTTTTTGAAAGTGTGGAAGGCAGTGAACAGTTAAATGCATTTTGTTTCTCTTCATCTTGTCCAGTGTATATAACTTTTACCAACATGTTCAGTTTGGTAAATGCAGGCAAAGAATTATTTTTAAGATTTGTGTTTATATACATATAAGGCTAATTTCATTTAATTTTGACAGCTGTCTGTCCAGAAGCTAATAGGTACTTATTATTTGCTTTTTAGAAAGTGGATTCTACATCTCTGTTACCAACATTTTTAGATGTGGATCTGACAATATCACATATAGAATGTTTTCCCAAGGACGTTCTGGTGAAATTTCAAGGCAGAAATAATAGTGAATGTGAGTTTGACTACCACATATTACAGAGGGAAATACAGGATATTCCAAAAGTAAAAAATAATGTGGACATTGATGCATTTTGTTTGGTAGAAGAAAGAATATCAGGAGAATGGCAGAGAGGAAGAGTTGTGGAAAAGAAAAATGATCTGTATACTGTGCTCCTCATAGATCGCGGAGAAGAACTGAGAGTTGACAGTACGCAGGTTGCTTCAGCCTGTGGCAACTTATTTGATCTACCACCATGGGAAATGTTTGGCATTTTTGCCAACATATTACCAACTGGGGGAAAATGGTCTCCTAAGGCTTTGAATTACTTCAAGTCATTGGTAGGACTACAAGTGAAAGGTTGTGTACGAGCTATTTTGCCTCTTCAGATGATTCTTCTTGAAGTGCCAAAAATTATATCCCAGGTTCTTGAATTACAATTAGGGAGACTTACTGATGGAGATTCATTTTGTCTTATTGTGGAAATGGTAAAAGAATTCCCCAAACAAATGCCAGATTCATTACAACATAAAAGACCTGAATTATCATTAAGTAATAATACTTATACTTACTTGATATTCAACGTGTTCTGGATAATTTGCAACCATGTTTGTCAGTAGGCAGCATTGAAAGTGTAAAAGTATCATCTGCCGTGAGCCCAAGTAAATTTTATTGCCAACTAATTAAATGGATTCCCGAGTTAGAAAACTTGACAGTGTGTTTGACTTTGCATTATGATATTATCAGTCAAGAAGGTAGTCCCACATGTGATAATTTTGGAGTACTTTGTGTTGCCAAAAGGAGAAATGGACAGTGGCATAGAGGAATTCTTTAGCAATTCTTCTTGCCCAATTCTTCAGCAATTCTTCTTGCCCAATAATCAAGTGAAAATTTGGTTTATGGATTATGGCAGTAGTGAGGCTATACCCTCAATTCACGTAAAGAAACTTAAACAGGATTTTATTTTAGTACCATTATTTTCATTTCCGTGTTCTCTGACATATTTACACAGTCCAGAGATGCAAGAAAATTTCAGCTAAGTGTATTTAAATAAGCCTTGTTAGGACAAATAGTATATGCACACCTTGATTGGTTCAGTAAGGATGAGCATTTGTATTATGTAACATTACAAACTCAAGAGTCTACAATTACTTCTAAGTGTCTGCTAAAGACCGTAGGCATCCAAGTACTTTGTCCAGTGTCTGATTCAAAAATCTCAAATATGTTGAGGGAGACTAGTGCCTCAGATGTAAACGGCTTTGCAGTTGAGAGTTTTATTGCAAATACTGAATGATCAATAGATTCTCTAAATAAAAAAGACACTTTGAAAGTAGATTTTCCTATTAAAACTGTAGAACTGGAGATAGAAGCTATCTACATAGCTTTTGTAGCATATGTATTAAACCCATCAAATTTCTGGATATGTACTAATGAACATCAAAATGAATTTCAAGATATAATGAAAAATATAAACAAATTTTATGATTTGTGTGAAAATGATGAACTGATTCTAAGAATTCCAGAACCTGGATTATTTTGTTGTGCTAGATACAGCAAGGACAGACGTTTTTATAGAGCTGTCATTACTGAAATTAATGGTTATAAAATTAATGTTTATTTCTTGGATTACGGAAATACTGATTCCATACCATTTTTTGATGTAAAAATTTTGCTTCCAGAGTTTTGTGAGTTGCCTGCCTTAGCCATGTGTTGTTCACTTGCATATATATTTCCCGTTGAAGATTTATGGATGAAGGTAGCAGTTGATTATTTTTAAAAAATTGTCTTGAACAAAGCAATTTTGCTTCAAAGAAGTATACTGTAAATATTCAGAATATTGAAGCCTCAGAAAATATTGATGTTGTCTCTCTTATGTTACAAGCTGGATATGCAGAATATTGGGAAGTAGAACCAGAATGTTGTACAAAATCTGTAAGTGAATATTCAGTGTTAAATTTAAAATCTAAAAACAAAGTAAATATTAAGAAAGTTATATCTGCCCTTGAAGGACCTAAACCTGAAAAGTACCGTTCAGATAAGCTAAAAGGAAGTAACTTTTCTTTGTTAAAGTCCCCAGCTGTTAACTTCCTAGATTTAAAAAACCCTTTCACCTTGTCTGTGAGACGTGAGTCACCATGGCCTTATAAAGAATATGTATTTAAACCAGGAACAGTCCTTGAAGTTAAGTGTTCTTACTATTATGGCCCAGGTGACTTCTCATGCCAGCTGCAATGTAAGTTAGAAGACTTAAAATTACTGAATTATTGGAACAACTTCAGGATTATTATAGTGTTCATTCTGATCTTTATCAGATTGGGCAGATTGCTTGTGTTGCTAAGTATTCTAAAGATGGGAAGTGGTATAGGGCTGCTATTTTGACTCAAGTATCAAAAAAGGAATTTGATGTTGGGAGCTTCCCGGGTGGCGCAGTGGTTGGGAGTCTGCCTGCCGATGCAGGGGACACGGGTTCGTGCCCCGGTCTGGGAAGATCCCATGTGCCGCGGAGTTGCTGGGCCCGTGAGCCATGGCCGCTGAGCCTGCGCATCCGGAGCCTGTGCTCCGCAACGGGAGAGGCCACAACAGTGAGAGGCCCGCATACCGCAAAAAAAAAAAAAAAGAATTTGATGTGGTACTTGTTGATTATGGTTACCAGGAAAGAGTTTTAATTAAAGATTTTTCTGCTTTTAAACCATGTTTCCTTGTTTTAGAAGGTCAGGCCTTCAGATGCAGTCTTAACCATTTAGTTGAACCCATTAGTTGTAAAGTATTCAATTGGACGAGAGAAGCATGCAGAGACCTTGGGAATTTTATTTCTTCATTTAGAGGGTTATTGACTTGTGTCATCTATGCCTTAGTTCTTATATATCCAAACTGTTTATGTAATTTGGTGGATTTACAATCTCCATTTGCTAGTGCAAGAGAATTTCTTAATCATGGCTCTGCACAGTATAGTACAGTATCAAAGCCATTTCCATCTTCAGTTAGTCTTTACAGTTATTCTTCCTTCAATATAAAAATTGGAAGTGAGGAAGAAATATATATATCTCACATATATAGTCCCAAAAAGTTTTATTGCCAACTTAGTAGAAATAATAAAGACCTAGAGATGACAGAAACAAAAATCACAGAGATTAGTAACCTCAGTCAGTGCCACAAATCTGATTTTAGTAAAATGAGATTGTGTATATCTAAGTATGTAGAGGATGGTCTACCTTATAGAGCTTTAGCGATGCCGACAGGTTCATTATCTGACTTCCTGGTATATTTTGTGGACTTTGGAAATAAGCAATTAGTAGAAGAAAGTATGTTGAGGGATGTTTCAGATGAGTTATCAGAGTTGCTGTTTACACCTATGCAAGCTATTAAATGTTTTTTGTCAGATCTTAGAGATGTAGATATTCCAGCAGAAATCAATAGCTGGTTTGAAGATAATTTTTTGGGAAAACCATTAAGGGCAATAATATTGTCCAAGGAGCCAGATGGCCAGCTTGGTGTAGACTTATATGATGGATATCAACATATAAATCAGAAAATTAAAATGTTGATTCATGCTTATGGAGAAAAACATTGTGGCCAAGCACAATGTGTGGAAAAGCGTCCTAAAACAAATGAGAAACTTGCTGTTTCCTTGAAAGGCAAAATAGAAAACAATTATCACCATAGTACAATAAGTAAAACTAGTCTAATAACATATTCTGAAAGCAAAATAGATCAGTTAATGAATCCCAAAAGTATATATGGCAGGCGTTTGAAACCATCAGTTTGTTATAAAGTTGAACTTGTGTCAAAAAACAAGGTGAAGAAGTCTTTGAATGATGGATTTAAAAATAAAGGTGTAAAAATTGCCCCTGGGTCTGCACATATTCTTGATGAAAGTGATGTGGACCAGAAATCAGTAAGGGTTGTATCACAGTCTTTTATCAGAGAATTAAATCAGGCAGCCTCACAAAACACATATAATATCATGCTAGACCACAGATTAAAGACCTTCCTCAACCCAAAATTTACTTGAATGCCAAAGTTAAAGAATATGTTTCTAATATAAGTAATCCAGCAAGTTTCCATATTCAGCTTGCCAAGACTGAAAATGTAATCATGAGCCTAGCGGATGCTCTAAATGCAAGAAGAGCCAATACAGTGAAAGAGAGAAAATCAGTCAAACCTGTGGTGGGAGATCTTGTAGTTGCAGAATACTCTGGTGACAATGCCATTTTAAGAAAATTTTACTAGGAAATTCTTTTGAAGTGGAATTTATTGACTATGGTAACATTGGAGTAGTAAACACATCAAAAATTTATGAAATTAAGAAGGAATTCTTAACTATTCCTCAGCTAGGAGTTCATTCTTTCCTTAGTGGAGTAAAGTAGAATGAGCCTGATGAAATATGGTACAGCAAAACTGTGGATTATTTTGATTCAAGAGTAATAAAACAGTTTCTTGTGAGTTTTTGAAAAAGCATGAACAGAAATGGGAAGTAAATATAATTTGTGATGAAAATGTGTCATTAATGAACTCCTGAAATGGACAGCATGTTCAAAACTACAGAAAACAGTATTGCAAATCCCTAAGGTTGTCTCTCAAAAGGTGAGCCCTATTGATAAAGAAAGGAAGGAAGGACCATCAAATGAGTATGAAGGTTCTATGATCCTTCAACCATCCTACCAACAACTGGTTAATATTCCTTTTGAAGAGTTAAAACCTGGACAACTTGAAAAGGCTGAAATACTTTATGTTGCAAAATGTGGGATATTTTATGTGAAGTTATCTAAAAATAAAAAGATTTTATCAGATTTAACAGTATTAATTACTAAAGGAGTAAAAAACCCTCTTTTTTATCAATGGAAAATATTGAAAAAGGCTTAGAATGCTTGGTAAAATCTAAAAAAACTTTGAAGTGATATCAATCAAAAGTAGGAAAAAAGTGTGTTGATAAGAAAGTGCTTGTTTTTTTAGTAGATCATGGTAGGTATGAAATAGTGCCCTTATGTAATACCAAGGTGTTTATTAATGAAAGCAGAAATATTCCAAGACAAGCTGTGCCTTGTAAATGAATTTGGTTTGAACATTTTAGGAACATTGCCATTTGAGTCCATTGTGTGCTTAGTTGCTCATTTGGAAATAAACATCCTTTTTCTGAAATATTTAGACTCTGCCTGGGAAGTAGAAATTTTGATAGATGGCCTGTTACTTTTGGAATATTTAAATTTAAATACAGTTCATGTTGAAGAAAACAAATTTAGATCTTCAGAAGTTATTTTCAACGTCGAATCTAAGACTCCTGTATCACATGTACAATAAGATCATTTACTTGGTCAGAACTCCAAAATGGTGGGCAATATTCTGGTATTGCCACTGCTGTTTCTGATCCATCAGACTTCTTTGTTCAGTTAGAAGATTTCTTTGACATAATGAAATCTCTCTTTATGTTGCTTTCTGATCTACCAGAAGACTTAGAAACAGTGCCTCAAGAGCACATAATTCCAGGTTCTAAGTTGTTTGTTCAAATATGAATTGGAAGATCAGTGGAATAGGGTAGAAATTTCTTAAGTCTCTGATCAGTCTTCTTGTATTGATTGACTATGGATTTTCTGTTTACATACTTTATTCAGATATAAAAAATCTTAAAGTTGTTCCTGAGGAACTTCTGAATTTGCTGAGGCTAAGTTATCCTTGCATCTTATATGGTATCTTACCTGCTAAAGGGAAGCATTGGAATGAAGAAGCCAAAAGTTTTTTTCAAGATTTCCTGAGTAAACCAGGCTTAGTTTTTTAGTTTAGGGAATACAGTTTTGAAACAAAACTGAAGGTAGATATCATTCATGAGAAAAATACTTTGGCAGATATGTTAGTTGACTCTGGTCTTGCAATTTATTCTAAAGATTCAGATCATCTCAATGCAGTTACTGCTACTGGATCTACTAAAATCCAATATAAATCAAAGAGTGAGCCTGTTTGCCAATTGTTAGATCAAAGTTATTACAAAAGAGAAAGTATGAATTGTATGTGCACTGAGAAGCAAAAGCTGAAAAGGCAGAAAACTATAAAGAGGAAAGATGTCTGTAAGAACCTCTTAAAGAAAAGCCATATTAGTAAAAGATTACATTCTAGAAATTTAACACTGAGGAAGAAGGTTGGTAGTGGAAAACATAATCCCTGAAGTACCACTGCATTTGATACATGTGCAGCAGCTTCATTTTGGGAACTACCTAATGGTTTGAATGATAACACCAATTGCATTGAAAACATTTCTGAAAAACTACCAAGTGGAGTACAGGAAAATAATACAATGGACTTGAGAACACCAGAAAAAGCATTGCACGTTAATAAAAAAAAATATATCAGAACATTTGAAAGGTAAGTAGCCATTTAAAAAAAAAGATTTTCTGTAACTTTTGTAGATTTTTGATTCTTTAGAAGTTTGTTATTTACTAAAATTATTCAAGTTGAAAATATCCTGCAAGATTTTACTAAAAAAATTGAATAAATGGATAACTAGAAGTGATCACTTGAATTATAAAATGATGCTTCGCTATTTTTACCTTTTTTGAATGGTGACCCTTGATAATGTAATGAAAGTAGAGGGTTTGAACCACATATGCGTGCACACATGCATGACATTTTACACATTTCAGGGATTTCACAAAACTCCTGAAGGTCCATAGATCTCAGGTTGATCTTGCTACTGTTAGAGAGCTTCCTGGGCTCATTTTGAAGAATCAGTTTTCTATTATGTTTCTTATTAGATTAAATATATCTTCAGGTTTTTTGAGTGTGATTCTCAGCATAATGATAATGCAGTTGAACTTACAGAATAAGCTGACTCCACATTTCATCTGAAAATTTTTAGACATCAAATTGATTCTAAAATACTGTTAAAATTTTAATATTTTTACATGCTAGAGTATTGTCAATTTGGCTTATGCATATTGTATTTCGTTTTCTGTATGGATTAGTGAGGATTTTGTAGGCTATAAAGAATGTTCTCTGCTTAATGAATGTTTGTTCTGCCTGTAAATTGGTATATTATTCCATATTATAACTAGTATCATAGCCGGTTACATTCTGTGAATGAATGGAGGTGTCTTGTTTTTGTTGATGTATTTTAGAAAGAGGATTTCATTTGAATTCATATTAGATGTTTTATAGTGAATTGATCAATGCCTTAAAATTGGCCCTTTTTTCTTATTTTTGAATCACTCTTTTATCATAGTAGAGTGCTTATTTACTGTGTTCCAGGTACTGTGTGGTGATTTATGTGTATTAGCTCATTTAAAGCTTACCACAATTCTATAAAGTAGGTTGATATTAAGGTTTAAAATGGACTCTAATAACTAGTATCCTGCTTCTTTGCCTGAATTCAAAAGCACTTTACAGAGAGACAAGGAGAAAGACAATTGATGAGCAACATACCACATTTATTAAAGAAAAAAAATGATGAATGTGGCTTATATCCATGGGCAAATGGGTTTACCAATATTGAATCAGTAAACTAGACTTACCACATAGCCACAGAGGAGTGTTTCTCCATATGGGGGCTTACCCATGTAAACCTTACAGCTTGAGGTAGTTATCTCTATAAAGGGAGAGAGGGAGGAGGAAGAGGCTAATCCAACATAGATCTTTCTCATTGTAAATGGACCAGTCAGATTGCCTCTACTCCTTGTGTATAAGGGAGGAAAGAGACCAGAGAATTGTTATGCTAGGAGTGTGCCTCAATCATGAATACTTTGACATGGAAGGAAGATCGGGAATGGGAAGCAGTACCCCTCTCCCCCAAAGTTATTATCACTATTTTATGGATAAGGCTCAGGGAAATTAAGTAAATTTCCCGTGCATATAAAGCTGGTAAGTAAGGAACTGAAAATTTAAACTCAGATTTCTCCAATTCCAAAGTCTACTTTTATTCATTATTTATACTTAAAAAATAGTTTATTTGAGGAAGAGTTTTTCTATAAAACTCTTGATGATCAGTCCATACATTTTGGCACTTACATATCTTCTATTGTTCCTTTACCTGTGTATGTTTCTGCCTTCTTTGTTTTTCCTATCAGATTCTTTAAGATTCCACTTTTGGTCCCCATTTCTATCTCACTTCCTGCATTCCTTAGCACACGGTGAATCAAAAAGTGAATTAAAGTGTGAAAGTAGCAGTTATAAAAGGAGTCAGGGAATCAAACAAATTATACTTCTTAAAAAATTTGAGGTCCCGTTTAAGGAAAAATCATAACTTCAGTGAGACAAATAAAAGAAATATGGTTTTACGGACTAAGAATAGACTGATAAGTTTGCTATAATTATAGTTTTAAAACAAAACAAAAGAAAACAACATACACTGATTTATTTGTCTTGAGTACCATCCGAGCTCCTCCACCTGTATTACTTGTCCAAGGGCAGTAGTAACCACTGCTGTTTGCTGCTGTTATTGCCTGCGGGCTCTCTGAGTCTAGAGGAAAATGGTTCTAGTAGTTCTTGTTTGAAGATAATCAATAAATATTGTGCTTGAGAAACTCTCTCGCCTATTAAAAATGTTACCAGAGGGGCTCTAACAGCAGTGGTTTTCAACCTAGGCTTTGCATTGGCATTAAGAAAGGACGTTTTTTAAAACTCTGATGCCTGGGTCTCACTTTTAGAGATTGTTTTAATTGGTCAGGCTATGGCCTTGCCATTAGGATTTTAAAGTTCCCCAGGTGATTCTAGTGTAGAGCCAAGGTTGAGAACCACTATTCTAGAAAGTATTATGGATAACTTCCTGAATTATTTCGTGAGTGAAAATAGTAATTCTGGATTTTATGTGTGAAAACTTTTAGAAACTGTCCCTTTCTGTATTTGGAATCCAGACTATACATAATGAGTCACAGTAATCCTCTGCTAAACTTAATTCAGAGTAAAAGACGTTGTGTTAGAAATGGCCTAGCAGCATTATTTTAGTTATAGAAGTTGCTGCCTCTTATATTTAGAAAATTGGCTTAAATTTCTCATAGATTCAGCCTACTGTAACATATCAGTATTTAAACATTCAAGGTAATTTTTTTAACATCTTTATTGGAGTATAATTGCTTTTACAGTGGTGTGTTTCTGCTTTATACCAAAGTGAATCAGCTATACATATACATATATCCCCATATCTCCTTCCTCTTGCGTCTCCCTCCCATCCTCCCTATCCCACCCCTCTAGGTGGTCACAAAGCACCGAGCTGATCTCCCTGTGCTATGCGGCTGCTTCCCACTAGCTATCTATTTTACATTTGGTAGTGTATATATGTCCATGCCACTCTCTCACTTCGTCCCAGCTTCCCCTTCCCCTGTCCTCAAGTCCATTCTCTACGTCTGCGTCTTTATTCCTGTCCTGCCCCTAGGTTCACCAGAACCTTTTTTTTTTTTTTAGATTCCGTTTATATGTGTTAGCGTATGGTATTTGTTTTTCTCTTTCTGACTTCACTCTGTACGACAGACTCTAGGTCCATCCACCTCACTACAAATAACTCAATTTCATTTATTTTTATGGCTGAGTAATATTCCATTGTATATATGTGCCACATCTTCTTTATCCATTCATCTGTTGATGGACACTTAGGTTGCTTCCATGTCCTGGCTATTGTAAATAGAGCTGCAGTGAACATTTTGGTACATGATTCTTTTTGAATTATGGTTTTCTCAGGGTATATGCCCAGTAGTGGGATTGCTGGGTCGTATGGTAGTTCTATTTTTAGTTTTTCAAGGAACCTCCATACTGTTCTTCATAGTAGCTGTATCAATTTACATTCCCACCAACAGTGCAAGAGGGTTCCCTTTTCTCCACACCCTCTCCAGCATTTATTGTTTGTAGATTTTTTGATGATGGCCGTTCTGACTGGTGTGAGGTGATACCTCATTGTAGTTTTGATTTGCACTTCTCTAATGATTAATGATGTTGAGCATCCTTTCATGTGTTTGTGGGCAATCTGTATATCTTCTTTGGAGAAATGTCTATTTAGGTCTTCTGCCCATTTTTGGATTGGGTTGTTTGTTTTTTAGATATTGAGCTGCGTGAGCTGCTTGTAAATTTTGGAGATTAATCCTTTGTCAGTTACTTCATTTGCAAATATTTTCTCCCATTCTGAGGGTTGTCTTTTCATCTTGTTTATGGTTTCCTTTGCTGTGCAAAAGCTTTTAAGTTTCATTAGGTCCCATTTGTTTATTTTTGTTTTTATTTCCATTTCTCTAGGAGGTGGGTCAAAAAGGATCTTGCTGTGATTTATGTCATAGAGTGTTCTGCCTATGTTTCCTCTAAGAGTTTGATAGTGTCTGGCCTTACATTTAGATCTTTAATCCATTTTGAGTTTATTTTTGTGTATGGTGTTAGGGAGTGTTCTAATTTCATTCTTTTACATGTAGCTGTCCAGTCTGTGTTTGATTTGCTTTTCTAGCTTCATGAGATGGAGACTTAGATTATTTTATTTTATTTTTTAGGTTGTGTTGGATCTTCCTGCTGCTGGTCTGGGGGCCACTATTTGAGAATCATTGTTCTATATTATACAAACAGAATTTTGGACGTCTCATTTTCAATGTAGGACACCATTGAGTCCACATTTTACTCAACCTATTGAGCAAGCTGTTAGAAGCACTCTCAGCTACTTGACCTAATACATTGCAGCAATTACACAGGCTGAGATAATTGAATGTGTTCAAAAGACTCTTGTATACTCATAAAATACTTCAATAAAGGTTAAAAATACAGTATGGTAGGAAAAAGAAAGTAAAGGCACACATATGAAAGGCTTTTTTCTTTTCTCTGTCAACCAGGACGCGCTTCATACTTAGATTGTGTATACATCGGAATACATGATGGTTCACAAGATCCCTTTGACTTAGAGCCACCTACTCATCTGAGAAAGGATCTTTCATCTCCCTGTGGTTATTTTTTATAGATCTATGTTTTGTTTCAGTGATGCAAAAATGTTAAGTTTTATTTTACCCTTTATACTGTTGGTTTTGGTCTGAGATTTTCCTCAAATATCTTTTTTTTTTTTTTTTTTTTTTTTGGTCCACTCATGTTGATTAATGAAGGGACTTAAAACAAGAGTGGAACTTCTCCATTCAAGGGCTGAGGGATGATCTGACAGGAGCAAAGCATTCTGTTATGTTGGTTTCTCTTTGGTCTGTTTTCCCTGCTAACAATCCTCATATGCTTGGTGGATATATGCCAGGCTGTCAATCTGGGAGCTAAATTAGGAAACAGGTCGATGGATTCCATGTACAGAATTTCATTTTGTCTCCAAATTTTGAGCACAGTATGTTACCCATGCCTTCTGTTGCGCTTGGCATTACCAAATTAGGAGACTCTCTTTTTTTCTGGTATAATTTCTCTAGAGCAGTGGATTGGAAACTTTTGTTCTCAAGTTCCCTTTAAAATCTTAAAAACTATTGCAGATCCCAAAGAGCTTTTGTTTATGTGGATTATATCTATCAAAATATACTGTGTCAAAAAAAAATTGAAGATTTAAAATATTCATTATAAAATCTAATTATATTTTAATTTTATATTGTAATTTTAAGACTAACATAATTCTATGAAAATACTTCTGAAACCAAATAGAAGAATTGGCATTGTTTTAAATTTTTGTAAATTTAATGCCTGCCTTTGTGGAGGATAGCTGGGTTTCCCTGTTTGCTTCTGCTTTCAGTCTGTTTCTATATCACACGTTATGTAGTTCTTGGAAAATTCCATTCTGTACTCATGAGAGAATGAGAATGGAAAAGACAAATCACATCTTAGTATTATTATGAAAATAGTTCTTACCTTAGCGACTGGTAAGGTAAGAAAGGGTTTCAGGGACCCATTAGTAGTACCCAGACCACAGTTTGAGAACTGCTGCTTTAGAGAATAAACGTACCTTCTGTTGAGTAGTGGAGAGGTAATCACCTAGGCATTTGGGGTTGGGCTTGGGGTCATTGGTCTAATTTCTTCTATACAGAATCTCAGTAAATCCTTTTTCTGTTCTTTTTTATGTATGTATGTATGTATTTGTTTAGTTATTACTTATCCACTCACCTCCTTCATAAAAATAAAACCTCACTGTAAGGTATGCACTTGGAGATGCTATTTCAGATATTAAATGATTGGCTCTCATCCTCTACCATGATTCTGTTTTCAGAGCAGTTGGGCTAAAGTTATTATCTTCCTAGAAGAGGAAAGAGGAAGGGAGAGTTGGGTGGAGATGGCAGACAAACTGTAACTAGGGATGAGACAGTATGTCTTTATCTCCATAGTCATCTCCTAGCAAAATCTGCCCAGATCAGACCATTGGAATAGGTATCAACTAGTTTTCTTTTTCCATTGCTGATACTTTTCTGCCCTTGGGATTTATCTTTTTATTTTTTCCCTGTTATTTTAATAGGGTTTTGAGAGGCAGCAAAGATATGTGTTGCCGCCATTAGTTCTTCCATCATTATGCATAGTTGGCAATAGTACGTTGGTCTTCTTCACTATTTATTTCTTGATAAATTAGAGGATTTTATTTTCCAAAAATGACCACAGTGCTGTCTCCTGTCCTTATTCTCTTCTTCATAGAGTGTAGAGAAGTGATGCTGTGTAACTTCCGAGGCTTGGTCCTGAAGGCTGTGTGCCTCTAACTTGTGCACTGGAATACTTGTGCTTAATGCTGAGGTGCCACGTAAGAAGGCTAGTTACGCTGACGTTGCCACGCTGTGAGGAAACCCAAGCCACATGGAGAAGAAATGTTTAGGCACTTTTTTGGTAGTTTCAGATTAATGACCATTTTAATATCACCTTTATATAAGGCCCAGACATTGTGAAGCAGTGCTCTATCCTGTCTGAATTTCTGCCTCACAGAATCTGTGAGCATAATAATACCATTATTTTTACCACTAAGCTTTGGAGTAAGTTGAAATAATAACTGGAACAGGTTTTGGTACCAGAAGTGAGAGGCTGCCATAACTTTTGGACTGAGCAGTGGGTAGAAACCAAAGGGCCTTGAAGAGAGGAAACCTGACCAAGCCTCAAGGACGCTATCAAGTGAGGGCTTTGAGGAAGTTGAGGAAAATGTTGGAAGCTGGAGGAAAGGAGACTGGAAATATTTGTCAGTTAAAGAAAATTTAGCAAAATTGTTACTGCCACCATATGGAAAACTGAAAGTGTACCTAACGAGCTTGAGGAATCCAGCTAGGCTAAAGAGATTTCCAAGCAATCACTGAATTCCTGCTGGTCTCCTTCTTTTGAATGAGAGTGCCTACAGAAGTTATTCGTTGCTTGTCCCACAATTGTATGTTAAGTATGTGTGGGGTAACATGCCACTTTGTTTCATAGGTCTTCAGATCAAAAGGAGCTGTACTTGAGGAACTTCCTCTTGGCAGCCTAATCTACCCTTGGACCTGGAGGTTCAAGACTGTCCTGATGCCATAATAGATTGAGATTTTGGAGGTCTTAGGGAAGGGCATAGTGTATTCTGCATATGGGAATGCTGTGAATTGTTGTGGCCAGAGTGAAGACTGTGTTACATTGTTTTATCCTGAGATTGTCACAGTAATATTTCCCATCTCACATGCTTTTATCCAGTGTGACCTTGCCATTCTTCACCACTTGGATCTGGACAGGCTTGTGAATGCTTTGATCAAAGCATAGGGTAGAAGTGATGCAATGTGGCCTTGCAAGGCTGGGTCATAAACAGTGATGCAGATTTCACCTTGTTTTCTGAAACAGTTGAATGTGGTTGCCTGGACTATCATGAAAGAAATCCAACTTTCAGCATGCAGGCTGGGGAGGAAACCCAAGCCACATGGAGAAACCGTGTATAAGGATTCCTGTCAACAGTTCTAGAACCCAGCCATTTGAGTTGTCCTTGCCATGGGCGTTGTGCAGAGACAACCCAACTCCATGTCCAAATTTCTAAGCTGCAGGATGCACGAACTTGGTAAAATAGTTGTTTTATACATTAAGCTCTGAGGTGGTAACTAGAACAACTGGATAACATAAACACATTATAAGAATCATTAGACCTTTTTTTGGTGTGTGTAGATGTGGTAAAGATGCTCAGTAATGTATAAAGTATGAGTTTCAGTGAAAATGTTTATGACACACATTTTAGCTGCCTAATGGCTTACTTATTCATTTATTTGGTTTTGGGATGATAAGTCACGTGACTATATCTGAATTCTAGATAGCTCTTGTGCCATTGTACATTAGTCTGTACTGGTTTATTTGTAAGCATTCTATTTAATTTGTAGTTCTACTTGACTAAAAATTGAATAAATATAATGATTCTTTCAATTTGCCTCCATATTTTACACATAATAGATATGAGATAAATGCATATTGATTAAATATTAAATTTTGTCATCTTATCAGAGGGCATAATTCATGAATTTTTAAAACTGAAAATGTTTCAGATGACTTAGGAAATAGGGAATTATATATCAATCAACCCCTTTATTATATGGGTTATAGTCTATTAAGGAACTTCATTCCTTGTAATCTCTACATCTAATTTGAATTTTTTTTTGAGGTAAAGAAAAATGTTTAGCAGTTCAGAAAAATGTTTCTATAATTTTTTGGAGCGTTTTGCTGACATCTAGTGGCATTCAGTCCTATATGGTTTAAATTCCTTTTAGTTTCCTTTATTTCTATTCATTTTTCCGTGATTGTCTTCTCTTAATTTTTAAGCCTTTTTTTTCTTTTTTAAGGTAAAAGATATTTCAGGTGCCTAAAGTAAGGGTAGGATTTTTTGAGCATGTGTGATGTTATACATGTACCTTATATATAATTTAACATACATGAATAAATATAATCATGTCATTCATTTTTAAGTATAGTTGTTTCCTGCACTTTTTCTTTTCCTTCATTTGCTTGGATTCCCCTCCCTTCCTCTTTTCTCTGTTCTAATAATTCATATAATTTCTGTTTATATAATTCTTCCATCCCTGCCCTAAGGTAGGTCATAACAGCCAAATTTTCTCCATGTGCATATAATTCAGTGCATGAGTGAATTTAATGATGTTAGCATATAAATACAATGTACACATTTTTGTTATGTTTTATAAAAAATGATCATACAATTTTCTGCATTTTGCTTTTCTCACTTAGCATTTCTCATAGAAATCTAAGATAAGTAACCGACTACTTTTATTTTTTAAAATCTCATAATTTTTAAAAATATGGATATATTTTAATTCTGTTTTCAGCAACTTTATTTATTTGTTTGTTTATTTATTTTTTGCGGTACGCGGGCCTCTCACTGTTGTGGCCTCTCCCGTTGTGGAGCACAGGCTCTGGACGCGCAGGCTCAGTGGCCATGGCTCATGGGCCCAGCCGCTCCACAGCATGTGGGATCATCCCGAACCGGGACACGAACCCGTGTACCCTGCTTCGGCAGGCGGACTCTCAACCACTGCGCCACCAGGGAAGCCCCAGTCACTATATCTTTAAATATTTCTTTTACCCATTATATCTCTTCTCTTTAAAACCTGCTTGCTATTTATTATTTTTGATATTCTCGTTTATTCCTTTTGCTCTGTCACACCTGTCTTCATCTTTTACCATTTCCGTTTCTTTACCTGTCTTCATCTCTTTTCCTGTCTCTCTCTATTCCTCCATCTCCTTTTCCTCATCTGCCCCTTTTTTTTCCCCTCTGTTTTCCACAGTGCTTCAGTGAATGTTCTCTTATATGTTCCAGGGGTTGTCTTTGTGATAATTTTTAATATATGTCAATGAATGAAATTTCTGAAAAAGAGAATACTTGTGTTTAATCTCACCGAGAAGTGTTAGATTGCTTTCCAGAATGGCTACAGCAGTCCACACAGCCACCAGCAGTAAATTATCATTATTGTGCCTTAACATTCCCACCAATACTTGACATTGCCTAACTTTCATTTGGTTAGTATTAATGGTATAATAGTGATGTAATGTTTTCATTTTTATTTCTCTTATTACTACTTTTTGAGCATACATTTTATGCTTGTTATATATATCCTTGTCCTATTTTACTATTGCGCTTCCTGCTGCCCCTTATTGGTTTGCATGAGTTCCTTGTATATTCTGGATCAGAAATATCCAGTAGAACTTTCTATGATGATGGAAATGTTACTTTGTGATGTCCAGTACTACAGGGACCACTAGTCACATGCAGCTATTGACTACTGTGATTGAAGAATTGACTTTTTAATTTTAATTAATTAACTAGTCACATGTGGATAGTGGCTCATGCATTGGGTAGTACAGCTCTAGATATTCTTTGTCATTTTGGGGCACTTGCAAATATCTTCTTTTTGGATGGTGTCCTACATTGTACAAAATTTATTAAATTTTATTTAACAAGTATATTTTGTTTTATGGTTTATGCTGAAGAATTTTATCATATCTGTCTCCTTTAGTTTTTTTACTTAAGATTGTCTAGTGGATACACACATAAATGGAATTGCAGGATCATGAAGTATGGGCATGGTTAATTTCAGAAAGCAGTGCCAGATTGCTCTCCAGATGGCTGCGCCAGTTTATACTGTCAAGTTTCCTTTCCTCCATATCCTTGATAGCCCCTGACATTATTTGACTTCCTAATTTTTGCTTTTAAACATAAAAAAAAAAGCATCACTTTTTTATAGAGAGAGCATAGTGATGGATATTTGCAGGGATACCTCAAAGTCATTTTGTTTGCATTTTATTCCTTATATCCCATTTTAGATTTTTGTTGGGAACTGAGGTAACTTGTACCTTTTGGGAAGGCACAAAAGAAATAAAAGTTTTATTTTGGAGACTTTGGATCAGTAAGCCTTCATGCAAATATTTCTGAACTGTTTGAATCAGGAAGGCAAAGAAAAACAGTATCAGACTGCCTGATTTCTGTGTCTTTATCCTGCAGACTAAAACCCATCATGATAAGGTTCCTTAATCGCATGCTGGAAATTATCTGCACACTTATTTAAAAACCTTCCTCCTGTACACTTGTGAATATCACTGTAAACTGAAGGAAGAGGCTTTATTCCTTATTAAGGACTAATAATCTTTTTTTTTTTTTTTTTTTGTGGTACGCGGGCCTCTTACTGTTGTGGCCTCTCCCGTTGCGGAGCACAGGCTCTGGATGTGCAGGCTCAGCGGCCATGGCTCACGGGCCCAGCCGCTCCGCGGCATGTGGGATCCTCCCGGACCCGGGGCATGAACCCGCATCCCCTGCATCGGCAGGCGGACTTTCAACCACTGCACCACCAGGGAAGCCCAGGACTAATAATCTTTTAAAAAATTAACTGTTTATTCAAGAAACATTTGTTAATTGAAGTCCTATATCCACCCCACCCCAGATCTCAGACTGCAGTTTATTTGTTGATATATCTGATTATGTGTTTATTTCTTGAGGATAGATACTATCATCTCAACCCTTAATACTTAAAAACTATCATGGCTTCCCTGGTGGCACAGTGGTTAAGAATCCGCCTGCCAATGCAGGGGAAATGTGTTTGAACCCTGGTCTGGGAAGAGCCCACATGCTGTGGAGCAGCTAAGCCCTTGTGCCAGAACTACTGAGCCTGCGCTCTAGATCCCACGAGTACAACTACTGAAGCCCTCACAAGTAGAGCCTGTACTCCACAACAGGAGGAGCCCATCCACCCCAATGAAGAGTAGCCCCTGCTCAACACAACTAGAGGAAGCCTGCGTGCAGCAACGAAGACACCACGCTGCCAAAAATCAATTAATTAATTAAAAAATTAAAAACTATCACTTCTTTCTGACTTACTTCACTCTGTATGACAGATTCTAGGTCCATCCACATCTCTACAAATAACCAAATTTCTTTCCTTTTTATGGCCTAGTGATAGTCCATTATATATATGTATCACATCTTCTTTGTCCATTCATCTGTTGACGGACATTTAGGTTGTTTCCAAGTCCTGGCTATTGTAAATAGAGCTGCAATGAACATTGGGGTACATGTGTCTTTTTGAATTATGGTTTTCTCAGGGTATATGCCCAGTAGTGGGATTGCTGGGTCATGCAGTAGTTCTATTTTTAGTTTTTTAAGCAACCTCAATACTGTTCTCCATCGTGATTGTATCTATTTACATTCCCACCAACAGTTCAAGAGGGTTCCCTTTTCTCCACAACCTCTCCAGCATTTGTTGTTTGTAGAGTTTTTGATGATGGTCATTCTGACGGGTGTGTGGTGATACTTCACTGTAGTTTTGATTAACACATATCTGTGGAATCTAGAAAAATGATACAGATGAACCTATTTGCAAGGCAGGAATAGAGATGCAGATGTAGAGAACGGATGGGTAGACACGGCATGGGGTGGAAGAGGAAGGTGGGATGCACTGGGAGATTAGGATTGACATATATACACTACCATGTGTAAAATAGATAGCTAGTGGGAACCTGCTGTATAGCACAGGGAGCTCAGCTCGGTGCTCTGTGATGACCTAGATGGGTGGGATGAGGGGTGGTGGGAGGGAGGTCCAAGAGAGGATATATGTATACATATAGCTGATTCACTTCGTTGTACAGCAGAAACTAACACAACATTGTAAAGCAATTATACTCCAATAAAAAAATAAAGAGCTCTGGCACCCAGAAAAAAAACTGTCACCTGAATTTTTAATACTTAATACAGCATTAAGTGTATAGTAAACATTCAACCAGTATGTGTTGACTTAAACATATACTCTGTGCCAGGAATTAGCCACAATATCTGTATCTTTCTTTGTTGGCAAACAGACCTACCTTAACTCCAAAGAAGAAATCATCACACATTGTGCTTAAATTTTCAGTATAGAGTATAGCTTTAATCATCCATCCATAAGTTTGTCATGGGTGTGATAGCAGCCAACTAGGACAACAAATGTGACCAAGTTCAGAAATACCAGTCTCAAGTCATTTAAAAATTCACTTACCTGGAAGATGTTTTTCTTGACTACTTTACATAATTGAGA
Source organism: Grampus griseus (assembly GCF_964374135.1). Taxonomy (NCBI): domain Eukaryota; kingdom Metazoa; phylum Chordata; class Mammalia; order Artiodactyla; family Delphinidae; genus Grampus; species Grampus griseus. Next base: position 15,563,956 of record NC_139009.1, read on the forward strand.
TATTAACTCATTGACCAGGGGAGTTTTGCAGAAACAAACGCCTGTGGCTAGCGATTTTATTTTGGCTGGCCAAAAATTAATTCTGTTATTTCACTAACATTTTGTGGATTATTACATTTAATAGTTATACATGCCACACCTGTAAAGTCTTCTGATTTTCATGAAATGTTGTCTTCAGTCCACTCTTCTGTAGAAGCGAAGGAGCATTCTCTAGCACCGTGAGTTTCATTTTCACTTTCCATATCAGAATCAATCACAGGTTTTTTTGTCTTTTTGTTGGTCTAGTATTCACATCGTCTGAATCAGAACTATATTATGAAGAAGTATCATCTTCTGAGACACTAGTATATATGTCGCTCCGACAGTCTGAGAAAGTATCTGCATAAAATTCACCAAAAAAATTCTTCTTCATTCAACATTTCGCATTGCGTCGTTTTTGAAAATTTTACCTTTATAACATACACAAGATTGGAACAAAAACCTAACGGAGTAAAATGTGAATGATAACAACAATCATAAGTTGTATAATGAACCCTTGATCAATTTTAAGGTCTAACAACTTCTGATGGTGATGTTAATTGTATCACTCTCTAAAAACGTATTGATATGTCTCCAGTCAGTAACGTTCAAGCAACAAAAGACGTATTAATACATCTCCAGTCAGTGATGTGTTAATATGATATAATATTTGGAATAATTTTCCTACAAATGAAATTATTAAATATAGTTTTGGGGAAAATCGCAAGTTTTGTTTTATACTTTAGCTTTCTGGTCATGTCATCACCATTGTCCTTCTGGCCTTTGTCACTTTACGTACTTTCTGGTTATTTTCACTGATTCTCTTCCCCTCTTCCGGTTTTCCCCTGCTACCCTGTTCATTCTCGCATATTGCTTGTTTCTTGTTAAATTCTTTGTCTTGTCACTCTACCAGAAGTGAAAGCATCTCTGAAGTGACAAATTTTTATTTTCTTTGTACATCGTATTGCCTGGGATGTTATGGTCAGCACCTTGGAGCTTTGAAACTAATAGATTGTGAAATTTGCCTTCAGGTTCTGAATTATTCTGCCATCAATTTAACATGTGTTTAACTCATTTTGGTAGATTGTATTGAGTGAACCATCCACATTTTCTTGTTGATCAACAGTACAAGGTACAAAACACTTGTTTGGAGTTTATATCTTCATTTCTTACATTTCACTGGAATTGCAGACCTGTATATCCTTGAAGTTTTCAGCTGGATGCCTAATAGTAGCCAGTTCAGATTTAGCTTGTCTAAAATTAAATTCTTATTTTTCCTACCCAAATTTTCTCTTTCCCCAGTATTCTTCATCTTAGGAATTGGTTTCCTCTTCACCTGGTTGTCATGACAAAACCCTCGATGTTATCCTCGATTGCTCTTTTTCTCTCATACCCCACAAACATTCCTATTGGCACCACCTTTAAAACATAATCTCTATGACTTTTTACCCCTTGCATTGCTATCATCAGGGTGTAAGCCACCACCATTTCTTCCCTGCAGCAGACTTCTCAGTGGTCTCCCTGCTGCCCCTACGAATATATACCCAGTCTATTCTTCACATAGCTGAGTGAGCCTATTAAAACGCAAATCTGATTCTGTACAAAACCTCCGGTGGTTTTCTTCCACATTTAGATTAAAATTCAAAGTCCTTGAGTGGCTGTAAGGCCCTGCATTATTTGACCCATTGCTACCTCTCTTACCTCATCTTTCACTTTTCCTGTCACTTACTATTCTCCAGCCACATTGTTCCACTTACTGATCTTTAAACATGTTTAAAGGTCCTTTATATGTACTAGCCTAAAATGTTTTTCCTTAGGAATGCATAAATTTCTCACTTTATTCAAGTCTCTTATTTAAATATTGTCTTATTATAGAGGCCAATCCTGACCATTCTTCATAAAGTAAGTATATTTTCACCTCTATAACTCCCTATCCTATTATTCTACTTTATTTTACTTCCTTACACTGGTTACAACTGATACTATCGTTTGTATATATTTTTATTTCTCTTCACTAGAATGTAAGCTCTTTGAAGGGAAGAAATTTGCTTATCTTGTTCACTATAGCCCTTGCACTGAGGGCATTTGTTCACATATAATATGTGCTCAATAAATATTTGCTAAATAATGATTACATAAATTCAATTTCTGACTGTTACAGAATTTACCTTTGTGCTCAATTCAGAACATATTTGCTTTTTTGTTTTTCTTGCATGAGGTTTGGCTCTAAACATTGGAATTTCTGTAAGTATGACTTTATGCATTATCAAACTTAACATTTTCTGAGTTAATTAAATGAGTATGCATTCTTTTTAGGATAATGCATCATGTTTTGTATCTTCTGTGATTCACTCTCAGGGTGATGGACCAAAAAGTAATGAGGTCCTTTACAATTTACAGGTAGAAATTTTGGCCACCAGATGGAGACCCAGTACTGACTTTTTATGATAGGCTGACTATCCAAGAAGTAATCATAAAAATAAAAGATGCCTTTCTCTCTCCTGTTTTGTATATTTCTAACAAATTTTACTCTTTAGATATAGTCTTACCTATATTCAGGATGGTTTGGTGTGGTTAGCAAGTTGTAGTAAACAGGAAGCATTAGAATATGATTCATTCAAAGATTAAAGATCCAAACAAAGCTCAGGGTATTTGGCTAATTCTGTTAAGTAAAGTTGGAGGAGCACCGGCTGTTGAAAACAGTTAAAATGTGTGAGTTATGCTGAGTTGATTGGATTTTAGAAGTGAAGGGATTTGTATCAGTAGGAAAAAGGGCAGTCAGGGAAGAGTATAAAAGGGAAAATGATTCATGATAAAATAGAAATAGGTGTAATTGAAGTGTGCTTTCTTGATACAGCAGGGTAGAGCAGCAGTGAAGGTCACAAAGTAGGAGGCTTCCAGAGATTTGTCAGCAGCAGGATGGTCTGAGGAATTTTCTAACTGGCCAGGCAAATTGGATTCTGCTTGTTCTTTCCTAAATGAATGGAGAAGTTAGCTAGTTAGAAGTTAGTTAGTTTTATCACTTTATCCCTTTATTTTTGGTATCATCTTTCCATAGTGCCATGCAATTTGGAGACTGTATGTGCCACGTACGAGATAACTAAAGCAGTAAATATGTTTTCCATGAACTTCTTAAAGAATATGATTTTCCTCATGACTAAAAGACAAAAGATCCCAGAAGGGAAATGTAAAATAACTTTTCCATATTTGTTCACTAGGTTTCATCTATGAAAGTCTTTTTATGACAATGCTAGGAGAAGAAAAATATTTCATGGCCTGTATGCTATTTGACCTGAACATTAGAGGAAAAGTTTGCTTTTTGTTTCACTGTCACCTCACGGAGAGGTTGGTGAACTTTGTTCTAGTTTCCTTTTACTCCCTGCAAATGGCAGTCACCTTTTAACTGAACTCTCTGCCTCTGCTCTCCCCTCTGTCCCATTGGCCTTCTGTAATCCTGCCAGGCTAATGTACCTAAAACAAAAACAGAGATGACCATGTCTGCCCATATCTATCAAAGACTGCATTCACTGCAGGGTAGAATCCAAACTGTTTAGCATGATGGGGTCTACTTGCCCCTGCCTGTATTTTAGACTGATGGCTCAGCTCAGGTGTAACTTTTGGAGCCTTTCTTAATTTTTCTGAACAAAAATCAGGTAGCCCACTCCTTTGCGTTCATGCTTTTGTTTTGTACTACTAGTATATACCTTATCACTTATGTTGTATTTAACTTTATTGATTTTTCACCTTGCATAGATTTTTGAATTCCTTGAGTTCTGGAATCCTCTCTTATTTCCTAGGGTTTTCAGTGCCAAAATAAGAGCAATTAGTAAATTTTTTGTTCAGCTCTTCAGTTTTGTTTTTGTAGAAACATGTAGAATCATTTATTTCCTGCCATGCCATACTAAAGATTTTAGTTAACTTTAGTTTGATTTTTAAAATTCATGCTCAAAACCAAAATAGCCTGTTGGGCAGAATGACAAACCAAAGACGGTATTATCATTTTAACCTTTTAAAATGTAGATAGCTTGTCACCTTTATATTACATTATGGATAATATTTAATAGAACTTATTTCTCTTGAAAATTATATGTAAATCATACCAATAAAGTTAATTCATAACCTTGTAGGATTTACCAAAATGAAGAATTAGTTCTTCCTTGCACCCTCCTGTCAAAAATACCTATACCAAACACATGCAAAACAATGTATACAATAGTAACAGAAGTATAGTGATACTCTATTAGTAAATCTAATATTGAAGAGTGCTTTAGAATTCATTTATTCATTAATGAAAAATTTTTTAACACCTACTCTTTGTCAGGTACCATCCTGGGTCCTGGAAAGTATAAGTAAAAAGGTCAACTCTTAACACTCATGGAACTTACTGACTTATGAGGAAGATAAACAGTAAGAAGTAAACAGTGAAAGAGCAAACATGATTCTGGATAATGGTGATTGCTATTAGGAAAATCAGAGCAATAATTTATCAAATAGAAGGTCAAAGAACATTTTTACTTTTTTTCCTCATTTAAAAGATTATGTGAGCAATGATGATAGCTTAGATTACAGGGTAGTGCTGAATACCAGAAAAAAGTATATGTACGTGGGATGTATTTTGGAAGTTGAGCCACCAAGACTTGATGATGGATTGGATGTGAGAGGTAAAGAAGAATCAAGGATGATTTAAAGTTTGTTTTTTCTTCTGCTTCAGTGCCTACAGACTTTAGAAAAGTAATCTGATTTTGAAATTCTTGCATTTTTATGCTCGAAACTATGAGGATGTAGGGGTTGTTAACTGGGAGGACATTCCTAGAGACATAGAGTGAATAGGAGTGGAAGATCCAAAGTATTCCTCAGCCCTAAATGCTCTTGTTCACTCTTCAAAACCATTTTGTGGCTCTTACCTAGGCAATGGTATATCTTTGTGGCATTATCAAATAATATTATAAATTTTGACATTTTAACCCTAATAACTATTGCTATTCAAACCTGGAAATGAACTGAGTGAGTAATAAAAGAGGATATCACTGTTAGAGTGTGGTAGATATTTTCTGTTTTTCCCTCTAAATTTATTCTCCACTATTCTTCAACCTGCTGTGTTTCCCAGAGGATGACCTTTATGGACTGCGTCAGTAGGCTGTCTTACCCTCTGGCTTTTGTTTAGGTTTGGTTAGTGGGCTGCATTGGTAGGAGATTAAAAGGTGAGAAGGGTGAGATTGGCATATTTATTGACTCTCTTCCTTCACTACCATCTTGCCACGAGCTGGCTGGCTGTGTGTCTCTACCAAAGGCCACAGCTCCAACTGAATGGTCTCTCCTTCAGCTACTCCTAATTATATCATAATCCTTCCAGAGCCTATGCTGCATCCACTCAGACTGCATCACAAGGTATTGCCTTTGGCTGGAATGAAAAGTGGGTCTTTAATAAATGAATTTACTATTTTTATGAGCAGTTGCATTTAAGTGATGAGGTACCTTTTAAGACCAACAAATCCCATGAACAACAGCAACTATTCTTACTTCTTTTACTTTTAAAATGAGTTGTTAGAAACAAGGTGTGTGGGATATTGCGACAGTAAATGACATATTTGGTAAATTCACAGATGATAGAGTTGATGGCAGAAGAGCGGCAAACAGTGAAAATAAATCCAAATCCAGAGGGCATGTTTTTTTGGTAAGGAAAAATTACTGATCTTCCATAATGGGATATTTCAGTGTAATTAGCTTGCCACCATGTGGCGGATTGGTCCCCTGGGATACGGTCCCTTCTTGGAAATTTGGTGTCAGTTTTCTGTTGCTTGCAAATTTCTCAGCAGTGAGATCATCCTAGGTGAGGTGAAACTGAAACATTGCAAATCTCTGTTTTTGCCATTGTGGCCATTTTGTTCATAAGTTTATTAAGCAAGCACTGGACTGTCTGAGAAAGGAAATTTACATTCACAGGTTGCCTTATCTTTTCTGTATTATTATGAAGAGGTGCCCCCCCATCCCCTCCCCGATGATCATCGCTTGGGACACATATTTTCACATTCTTTCCTCATTCTGAGAGGTCTGTGTGCCTTTTTTTCAATACTCTTAATGTCTAATCCTCTAGTCATCTTATTTCAAAGATTCTGATCATCGATGTGGGCATTTTAAATTTCTCAATTGGTGGGATTTTACAACCCTCTTGTACTCTGCAAGGCTTTTTGAATTGCGTAGTAATGCTGCAGCAATCTGAGCTTCCTCAGTCAGCTGGTCACTGGGAACTCTTCATGAAGCCATAGATGCTGGTTGAGAAGGAGGTGGCAATATGGCATACAATGTGCGTTGTCTCCAGAATCCAAGGAAGCCCTCCAAGCAATGTACATTTATTTCTTGGCATGGAGACAAAAGGTATGGAAATTAGCCCTTCGAAGGGAATATCCTAACATGCCTCAGATCACTGGAGTTCAGAATCTTCAGTGAGATTCAGGTCTCTGTATTTTCATGGAATTTATCTCAGGTTTCTTGCCACACAAGTGTCTTATCAAGGTATCTAGTTTACCTGATGCTTTCTACTCTCTGTATTCCATCAATGTGATTCTCTTAGTATACTGCACCAGCATCATGCTCTGTGGAATAGGGAAACAATCAAAATCTATATAGATTAATTTGTTTTATAGAGCCTGAGAGTTGGCCTACTTTGAGGCAAAATAGTGAAAGTTACTTCTGTCATTGCTAAGTGAGAGCAAGCTGCTTTGAGTATTCTTTGTGTATTGGATGGTAGAAAAAGAATTCACCAGAGCAGTGGCTGCATGCCAGGTGCTAGGAGTTGGATTGATTTACTTTAGGGAAGTGGGCACATCTGGACTAGCAGCTTCAATTGGCATAATTACTTGATTAGGCTGTCCTTCTTTAAGACATATCTTGGAGTTAAACAGGGATGTGTTAGGAAGCCTTACCTCAGCAGCTTAAAAAAATTTGGTGGTAGCACTAATCTCTGTGATTGTCCAGAGATATCAGGTGTTCCTATAAATGTATTATTTAGGTAGAGAGATGGCACTCCAGAGCCTTCCACTTGGTCCTTCGAACCATAAAAGAAGTAAACTTGAGTTAATGTGAGGATTCTTCTATTTTCTAGTGTATCTGTTTCAGCTGTATACCAAGGATCTGGGGAAACGACCATAGGATGAGTCCATTGTCACACTGAGCTGTCTGAAAGACTGATGTAAGGCTGAACTCCATTCGTCTTTGACTAGATGACAACAGTGTCTTTCTAGATTCATAGGGTTTAACATTAACTCAAAGCTAATGTGCAATAATCCTCCAAGGGTCTAGGTATTTCTATACCCACAGTGCCTCACATTCCGTCCCCTTGGGGGAAATTAGGAGGATTTATGGAATGTACTTGAGATAGCTAACCATCCCTTCACTTAAGGGGCTCAGGGTCTCTGAACTAACTCACAATTAAGTGTTATGTGAAGGGCTATTACTCTGTTTTGGTGGCTCATGTCATGTATGTTCACCAGACTCAGAGGTTTTTGAGTTATACAAATCATGTTGAGTCTTAGAAGGTGCCCATTCATCTCAGTCCTCTCATCAGTTTTCTAGTATCAAAGGTCACTACCACTCAGAACATCCTGACTATAACTATGTTCTCTTTTCTTTGGGTGGTTAAGTGCGGCTCCTAGGCTTATACCATCTGGAGAACTGATCATTCCATAGCAGTCATGGTACCTATGTCACTTGTGAGCATCATCACCAGTATCTTTGCCCTACAAAGAACAGACACCATAACACTTTTCAGAGATGCTAGCATTCCCCTCAACATTTATATTTCTAAATTCTTTGATTAAGTGAATATCTTGTAGGTTTTCTGAGGGGCATAGAAGGATGGGAGAGTAGATCATTTATCATGAACTACAGTATTCCTGTCTCGCCAAGTTTTTGGATTCCTTCCTTGTTATATTATACCAAAAATTTTCTGACATTTCAACTTCATTTAAGATAGTCACATTGTGAACAGTTTTGTTTGCTTGTTTGTTTTGGTTTTTGAGGGTTAGAAGGGGCTCAGCTAGTACAGTTAGATGAAAGTCACATATAAATAGAAGGTACACAGAGTACTGGGAAAATGGGTGGGGAGGGTCTGGAGGATTCCACACTGGACAAGTATTCAACAGCTAAAATTGATAGTCTCAGCCTCTGGCTGTCACTCTTTCTTTAGACTGTGTGAAATTTTAAAGGAATAAATATTTAAGTAAGCCACGTGGAATGATTTTAATGACAGCTATTTCAATGACAGCCATTGGATGAAATCTGAGGTTCATTCTAAGTTATTTTTATTTTTTTGCGGTACGCGGGCCTCTCACTGCGGGCCTCTCACTGCTGTGGCCTCTCCCGCTGCGGAGCACAGGCTCCGGACGTGCAGTCCCAGTGGCCATGGCCCACGGGCCCAGCCGCTCCGCAGCATGTGGGATCTTCCCGGACTGGGGCACGAACCCGTGTCCCCTGCATCGGCAGGCGGACTCTCAACCACTGTGCCACCAGGGAAGCCCTAAGTTATTTTTAATATTAAAAATTATTATAAAAATAAATCAAACTATTCATTTCAGTTGATCTGCAGCTTAATTTTTTTTTTTTTTTTTTTACTTATTGTATCATGGACTTCTTTCCAAGTCATTGGATGAAATGGAAGAGAATAGATAAAGGACCTGGTCTTTGGCAGAAGCATGGCTGACTCCTACATACCTTGAAATCTGATATAATCTTTGGCTCACTTCTGAACTTCGTTTCCTTGACTATATTTCTATCTTGCAACCCATACTATTTTTTATGTTAATTAGTGTAGATTTGTTTATTTTGTTTGTTTTAATGACTGGTAGTATAAATATTATCTTTTATTGGAAGATTTTAATGCTTATTCTTACTATTTATGTTTCCAGATTAAATTTAAAATTTGATTCAACTTCAAAAAATTGGAATTCTTATTGAGATTAAATTAATCTCAGAAATTTCATATGAGGATAATTTTCACTTTTCCTCTCTTTTGTGGCTATCAGGTATAAAGAATTGAATTTATATTACTTCTCAGTTCATAGTATATTATTATCAATCCATGTCTTACCTTGTTTGATTTTCTGTTTTTTTCTCCTTCTGCTTTCCTTGTTGTTACTTTCTCCTGATAGGTATCTATCCTTATATATTTGAAATATGTCCTCAAATACCTGTATTTCCTTGTATATTTCTGGTGGCATCATAGGTGTATGTGTGTTTAATTTACATAAATAATAGTGTACTCTAGACACTTACCTTTTTTTACTCATGACAATGCCTTTGTGATGGATGCATGTTGCTAGATATACATCTAGTTTGGCATAGCTACTTGTAGAACATCTAATTCTAACTACGGGATAGTATTTTATTTTATACATCACCACATTTCACTCCTTCATTTCCCTGCTAGTAGACACTCAGCCTCCATTTTTCTGCTCTCTGAAGTACACTGCAGTGAAGACTCATGGATATATATGTCCCTTCATGGAACTCTGTGAGCAAGAATTCATCTGTGATATGTAGTCAGACATGCAATTGTTAGGTCATAGGGCAAATAGATACTGCCAGACTATTTTTGGGTAACACCTATCAGTGGTGCATGAGGCCTCTATTTCGTCTAATATCTTTGCCAATACTTGGTATTTGCCTTCTTTGAAATTTTTGTAAACCTGATTGTATAAATTGGTATTTTGTTGTTGGAATCTGCACTTCTGTGGTTACTAGTTTAAGTATCTCTTCATTTATTAGCTGTTCTGGCTTTGTTTTCAGGGAATTCTTTAAGTTTTCCTTTTCCTTCCTTCTTGATGTATATATATTCCTAGATATTAATTCATTATTGGTTTTAGAAGTTACAGTTATTTCCTCCCACTCAGTTAATGTTGTCCATGATGTTCTTTGTTGAGTAGAGTCTAATCCATCATTTTTCTTTTTTGATTTTTTTTTATTGGAGTATAATTGCTTTACAATTTTGTGTTAGTTTCTGCTGTACAATGAAGTGAATCAGCTATATGTATACATATATCCCCTCCCTCTTGGACCTCCCTCCCTATCCCCATCCCCCCCATCTAGGTTGTCACAGAGCCCTGAGCTGAGTTCCCTGTGCTATACAGCACCTTCCCACTAGCTATCTGTTTTACACCTGGTAGTGTATTTATGTCAAACCTAATCTCCCAATTCATCCTGCCCTCCCCTGCCCCACCTGTGTCTGCATGTCCGTTCTCTACGTCTGCGTCTCTATTCCTACCCTGCAAATAGGTTTTCTGTACCATTTTTCTAGGTTCCACATATATGCATTAATATATGATATTTGTTTTTCTCTCTCTGATTTACTCCACTCTGTATGACAGACTCTGGGTCCATCCACATCTCTACAAATGACCAAATTTCTTTCCTTTTTATGGCCGAGTGATATTCCATTATATATATGTATCACATCTTCTTTGTCCATTCATCTGTTGATGGATATTTAGGTTGTTTCCAAGTCCTGGCTATTGTAAATAGTGCTGCAGTGAACATTGGGGTACATGTGACTTTTTGAATTATGGTTTTCTCAGGGTATATGCCCAGTAGTGGGATTGGTAGGTCATATGGTAGTTTTATTTTTAGTTTTTTTCCTTAAATGTATGATTTGTGCTTTTTGAATCTTAAGGAATCTTTATCATTAGTTCACATAGATATTAACATTTTCTTCTATTATAGTTTTTATGTTTTACATTTTTATTTTTGCCCTTCATATTTAGATCTTTGATCCGTCTGAAGTTCAGCTTTGATTATGATATAATGCAGGGGACTTTTTCTCTATATGTTTTCTCCTTTAATTTCTCTACTCTTTTGTGGTTCTACCAATTTATACTCCCATTAAACCTTACCTGCACCACGCCAACATTTGGTGGTATTTTTAACACCTTTTTCTGTCAGTTCATTAGATGACAAATGATACTTTGTTGCAGTTGAACATTTTTTCTTTGTTTATTGAGCATTTCGAATTCTTTAAATTATGTGTGATGTACCATTCATTTCTTTTGCCCATTATTGTTAAAATGCCATATACTCAGTGAGGCATACCTTGACTATCCTATTTTAAAACTGCAGACCCCCCCCCACCATGTATTTTTGATTCTCCTTAAACTACTCTGTTTTTAGTTTTTTCCATAATGCTCATCACCTTCTGATATAATTTTATTTATCATGTTTACTGTTTACTGTCCACCCCTCATGGACATCTCTATGGAATGTCAAGTCTATAAGGCAAGGATAGTTGTCTGTTTTGTACATTGATGTATCTAGAATAATGCCTGGCAAATAGTAGATGCAGGTATTCCCTGCTCTCCAAGAGTAGAGCATTCCTATGAAATATTTTGTAAGCCAAAATGGCATCAAGTGAAGAAGTTACCTTAGGACATATCTTGCTAATGGAGGCACAAAATGAATTGAGATAAAGCACAGATGCTCACAGACACAGTTCAAAGCTGTGGTGACTTGATGCAGAGATGGTGAGTATACTTCCATGAAAGGAGCTTGGTGGTGCTACTCTTGTTACTCAAGATGTGAACTGCCTCTATAAAAGTTCTTTGCAAAACGGATGCTGAAGGCTGTTTTCACTTTTCACCTTTTTTTTATGAAATCGAAAATCCTCTTGGAATTTCTTTTGGTTAGCAAAAACGGGTACTAATGCAGGTCTTTTGTAAAAGCGAAGTGGCATAGAGCAAACTTTCAAAAGGTGGGGGATACCTGTACTTGTTACAAACTTCCCTCCTTTCCCTCCCACTCCCTCTCCCTCCCCCCTGAGTCATATGCTGAAGTCCCCAGTACATTAGAATGTGACTGTGTTTGGAAAGAGGGTCTTTAAGGAGGTAATGAGGTCATTAAGGTGGGTCCTAATCCAAGATGACAAGTGTCCTTATAAGAAGAGGGAATTTGGACATAGACATAAACAGATGGAAGTCTATGTGAAGATGCAGGGAAAAGACAGCCATTTATCTACAAGTCAAGGAGGGAGACCTCAGAAGAAACCAACTCTGCTGAAACCTTGATTTTGGTCTTCTAACCTCTAGAATTGTGAGAAAATAAATTTCTGTTCTTAAAGCCACCCACTCTGTGTTACCTTGTTAGCACCCCTAGCAAACTAATACAGTGTTCAATATATGTTTGTTGAGTTATATATTTTTCCTACTGGAATGTTTGCTTTCTGTTTTTTAGGAGCTCTCTATGTTGTAAGGATATTTACTTTCTCATGTAGAAAATTTGTTTTCTTAGTTTCTCTCTTGCTGTTTAGCTTTGTTTACATTTGACTACATTTTAACTTTGTTTACAGTGAAGTTTTAAAGTTGTATAGAAATTCTTAATATCAGTTTAGTGAAATCAATCATTTCTTAATATATTTGGTGTTATTTCTAGGATTTTTTATTATGTTTATTTCCATTTTGGTGCCAGTATCATACTTCTTAACTGTTGCAAATTTATAGTATGTTTTAATATCTATCTCTGTTTTTCTTCATAGATGCAATATCTTCAAATTTGCATGAGAATACTGTTACGATTTAATGTCTTAATTTATGCTGTAAATCTGATAGGTAAAATTGTATTTGTTTTAATACCTTTAAATTGGTCATTTTCTTTCAAACTACAAAATTATCTCATATGAGTCCATTTTTTGAAAATTACTATTTCTTCATCCTCTTACTAATTGTTGCACTTGGGGTGGGAGAAGTATATATTTTTCTAATATTGGAAGTCACATAATTCCTTATAAGTGAGAATGAAAAGATTAGATTTATATTATTTTTATTTAGATTAGAGGTCTGTTTTTATTTTATTATTTTATTTAGATTAGAGGCGTGGCCTCTTGGCAATAATCTTACCCATTATGTTGATGGGCATCTTTTCAGAGTGTTTGTTTTTTATTTATTTATGCAACCCAACTAGTTAGACCCTTGCAGATTGGTGTGAGGCAAGTGCGTAGCCTAGCAGGGCTCTAGGACCCTGAGAATGGGTGCCTCTTTAAATTTTGTTCCCTTGGAGCTTCTCTTGTTTCACTCTTGGCTCTTATAAGGGTAGGCTGGGTGTATCAAGGGCCACTTCCAAGTGCATGCAAATACCCTGTAGGTGCCTATCCTTGGAGCCGCTGGCAGAATTTGCTCCCTACATGTTACTTCACATTTCATTCTCACCTACGGTTGCCGAACCCCAGGTTTTGTTAGAGGAGGTTTTGCTTGAGATATTAGTGCCATCCACTTACTTCCAAGTTAGGAATTTTCTTTACTTATAATAATTTAGAATTTGCCTTTTCCTTAGTTTGCTCTCTCTTGTGGTATGTTTTACAGAAATTTCTGACATGTGGATGTATTCCTCTCTGTCATTCAGGACTGAAGTGGGGGAATCTCTGTTTACGTTTAGTCATTTCAATTTCAAAGAGAAGTCAAATATATTTGATCATTTTATGATCTTGAAGGCTATGGTTAATACTTTAGTGTATTTCCTTCCAGAATTTGTTTCCAAATATATATTTTATACATAGCTGGAATCAAAATTCTGTACAATTTTCTGCTTTATTTTTTTACCTGATATTATATCAGAATATTTCCCCAACTTTTGGTGAACATGTTTTTTAATGGCTGCATAATACTCCATTAAAAGAATATAATAAGTTTTGCTCAGCCATTTGACTTCTGATTGTTTCTGTGTAAGAGATCTTATAGGCTTACTGACAATTTAGTTTGCTATAAATGTGCACGTACTGTACGTAATGCTGTGTTTTTATAACACCGGTGATGGTGATGGGGAGGTGTGTAAGTGGAGGGTTTGGATGATAAATTATAATGAACTGTATAAAAAGTTCTTTTGGAGTACTAACGAGGGAGTAATTTACTTGGCCTTGGTATTTGTGGGTATAGTTTCACTGATGAGTGGCATTTGAAATGACCTTGAAGGCTTAGGAGAATTTTTGGAGTAAGGAAGAATGAGCATTCATAGTAGAAAGAACAGCATAAATAAAGGCATAAAGGAGCAAAAAAAATGGAGTTCAATGCTGACCTGTTTATCTGTGCTTATAGTAATTCACTGATAAGTCTAGACTATATTCTAGCAAATATTTGAACCATATCCCTTTTTAGACCGCTATAGCTGCTGATAAGAAAATCTAGTTATGTTTATATGTTTATATGTCTATATATTTTCGCTTCTCTCCTTTCTGATGTCAGCTGTGAAAAATAAAACAGGCAGCTGGTTTGATATGTCTTTTGTTTTCTTCTATTGAGTTTAAATTCATTAGTCTTCTAAGGAAGTGTTTTGCGAAAAGACAACAGCCATAGAAAGGTAGGAACCAACTTGGAAGTGTCTGCAAGATCTTGTGTGGAAAGGAACGAATAGTTTTTCAAGAAATAATTATGGTGTTCTTAGCTAGTGTAAAACCCAGAACATAATGAAGGAGAAAATCACTTTTTGACTTTCCACCCTTACTTGTTTGTGTGCACTTCTCTTAACATTGAGTATATTCAAGAACTGCTGAGTATAAAGAATTCTGAGAACAAAGGATTTATATCATACATATTGTAAGCTTTAAGTGGCCATTTTATATGTGTTTTAATGTTGCCAGAATATATATTGGGGGTGGAAATCACCAACTCTGGAAACAAGGAGGCCTTTTATCAAATTAGTAAAAGAGCAGTGAGATTTGTTAAGGCCAGAGATGTAATCGTTAGATAATATGTCAAGTCTGTGGAGAGCACTAATTGCAGCAAGAGATTAAAGTCTCTGTTGAAATCACTTAAAGCTCTAAAAATTTGCTGAAGTAAATCAGAACAATGCCTCATGTCACAGCGCTACCAGCACCCAATGTTCATTCATCATGTGCTTCTGCTTTTTGCCTTGAGTATTTCCACAGTTGTCCTTAGGACAGTGTGACTGTAGTTATCGTACTGAGGAAGATTAAGAGATTTGCACCTCTAATAGCAAACCTACAATTACCCAATGGGGGAAGATACTGCAGATTAAGTGCAACAAAAGGAAGATCTACATCACTGTAATTTATCCAAGCCACCAACCTAGTGAAGCTCCTTAATAAAATAATTCTGAACTTTGCCCAAGACAAAACTTTATGGCAGTTACCGTTTAATTTGAAAATTAATAAATTACCCTTTCTAGTATAACCATGGCTGTGACTCAAATCTAAGAGCATTTAGATGTCCTTTCCCCCCTTTTCTTACTCAAAGATGCGTTAGAAGAGAGATGCTGTTTAGTTAAATATACGTGGTTGGCTCTTAGGTGAATTCCATCCACTCTCTGGTAGACAGAGTGACTAAGAATAATTTTCCTGTACTCAAGGACAATACAAGGCTGTTGAAAATCACACTCTGAAGTTAAGGTGCTGGTAGTACAAATGTTAGGTGTTCTTTGATTTTGAACTTTGTGGTTCAAAGACTATTGTGACAGGATTTTTAGGATCAGAGGTGTAGAATGGCAGTCAACTTGAGAAATGTGGGGAGAAATGGATTTTTTAAAGCAAATTTTGGATAAGATATAAATATATGAAGTTTTAATATTAAGAACTAATTTAGGTTTGAAGATTTTTGTGAATTTGTGAACACAAATATATTCTGTGTTAGAACATGGCTTATAAAATTATCATTTTTTTCTATGTAAATATGTAAAGTCATAAAATACTTCATGTGTTTTTTTTTTTTTTTTTTACAAATTTCTCTTAAAAATATATAAAACACAAATGTTCTTTCATGATTTTTACCTAATAAAGGTTTTTAAAGGTCGGGACACCATTCTTAATAAAACAAGACTCAGAATTAAAAACAAAAAACTTGAAAGCTCTTGGGTATGGTGTGGTGGGGATTAGATTTATTGTCCCTAATTTTGTCCCTAAAATATTTTTTTCCCTTGGGATTCTCTCACTTGGACACTTTTACCATGCTGGTTAAAAATGGTCTGTCCCTAGGGCCACATTAAGACTTTAGAGACCATAAATGCAAAAAGGGGTAGTAGTACATAGATGGCTTTATGTCATTTTAAAAAATACTGAAGAGTGAGAATAGTAAAGGTGTCTATTTTTGTTCTAATGATGACTACTCCAGTGTGCTCCATTCACACACAAATACATATGTTTATTCGTTTAAAAACATTTTTGATGCCCTTGCATGCACTTAATCCAATACTGACTGCCTCATTAGAACTCAGGCATAGAATTTTTTTTCATATAACTCCTGCCTAAAAATTTCTCAGACGTTATAGCTGACATCATACTGATACTCTTTAAGCCAAAATCAGTACACACACACACACACACAAAATGTATATATATGTATATGTGTATGTGTATCTATATGCACACATGGAGTAGTACAGCTTCATTTTATGTGTTTATTTTTTAAGGATTTCCAGTGTTTTAAAACTATATAACTGATATAATAGCAATATAATAGGAATGGGTTGGAGGGAGAGGAAAAGAAAAATCCTCATTCTGTTACCTCTCTGCTTTGGAAACATCAGGATTTTACTTGAAGTGTCTACCTTGTTTCCTTGCATTAAATTACTGCCAGCAAGTGAAATTTGTTACCTGGATAAATAGACTACACTTGTTTCAAATATCATGATGCCAAAAAAGATCTGTTCTCATAGCATTTCCCTCAGGGACTCAGAATTGATTCATTCTACAGATATTTTGGTGTGTCTACTGGATGCAGACCATCCCATACATATTTATGCAAGGTCTGTGTTTGGAACGCAAATGAATAATATCATTGCTGACCTCAAGAAGTTTATTTCTGTTAGGGGAGATGAGAAAATTAGAGTATCTGTAATGAAAGGTGAGCTAGAGTAAGTTCTGCATTAATGTCCATTTAATGTTTAAGGAGTTAGGGCAGAGTAGGATTTAGTGTCATAAATGTATTCTAATTTTAGCTCACACCAACAAAGAAATTTTTTTTTCATTCTGATACTTCATGGGCATGGAGGTGAATTCATTTCCAGAGGGAACACTGTCTCTTTGCCGTCAAGAAACAAAGCAATGAGATGAAGAGTTTGAAATATTTCTGTGTGCTTTACCATACAGAAAGTTATCTTGCTCTTCCCACTCAAGTAATGAAAGCAAACAAACAAAGGAAAACACCTGCTTACTTCACCTCTAATTGTTTTCTTTTATCCTGCCCCCCAAGGGCCAGATTCAGTCAACAGCTGTGTGCCATGTATGCCGAGAATCTGTAGAAATTTGTGCATGTGTCTGCAGAGCACACTTCCTTTTTTTCATGGCATAGTCATGATTGAGTTTAGTTTATTTTTTCCATTGTGGTGTTTGAGTATGCACAATGAGAAACGATACACATGATCTTTCAAAGCACATTGGAAATAATATCACATCCATTTCTTAATATTTGGCAGTTACAAAGGTATGTGAAGAGTTGTTCTCCCTATGCCTTACTTTTTCATGGGGAAGGGGAGAGGTCTAGCTGCTTTCACAGTGATTAATCTGCAGACTTTAACCAGAGAATCATATTCTGTGGAGTCTTTATGATTGCGGATATGGAAACTTCATTTCTGCAAGCAGGACACTGCTGAGGAAGACAGAGCTATTCAGGGGTCACAATTTGAATAGTCATTTTTCTTGAGTATTTTAGGTTATATGTGCCAGAGTTGGTATTTAGGTGCTCCTATAATCCTTTAAAATTTCAAAATGCTATCAACATTGCCATTGTGAATCCTTTTGTTTCATATGGGGGCACAGAACTGACTAGTCAACTTAATATGCAGTAAAAGAGAAGCATAACCTTTCTGAAGATTCTGTGGTAACTTCATCTTTATTTGCAGTTCTGCCTTGTTGCTGGGGGCTCCCAGTCATGTTCAGGTGCTGGGCTACAGCACTTTCGCTAGTTTATAAATGAGTTTGTTTATCTTATTTCAAATATGCTTAATTTAAGGCAGCCTACATTCTTTTAAAACAATGACTCTACACCAAATAAATCAAGGAGTGAATAAATGAGAGCTATAGAAAACATAAGTCTGGTTTGTCAAAGTCCTAATGTCTTGGTGATGAAATAAAGCAGCAGCTGGTTATGATAAGTGACAAATTAAATGGTTAAATTGACTAACATCCCCTTTTAAAATACCCTTTAAATAAATTCATACATGCGATCATGTCATCCTTTTGGTAGTCCAGCAGACCCACAATGCTGTATGGATTTGTTTTCACCAAGAAAGAAATGATAGTTTTTGAAATTAGTATGAATATGCTTGATTTGTTTTACAGTAGCATCATAAAAAGTTTTACCCTTTTTAGTTTCTGTTATACATTCTTGCCTTTGATGTTATGTAGTCTTCGAGTGACTAGTTGTAAAGTAATTTTTGAGATTGTTTCTTATAGACAATGCTTCATGACTTTATCAATACTGGTGATTTCTGCAGCATGTGCTTCTTTTCCGTCTGGACTTTCAGTAGAGTTATCCTGACCAATGAGTGAGACATCAGTAGTTACTCTCTGTTCTGCTGATCATCTTCGTGGTCCCTCCAGGCATAGCCTGATAGTGATTTCCTGGATCTCCTGATAAAGGTTGGAGCTTATCTCCATAAATGATCATGATGCTGGTAAAGGGAAACAACAGGACACAAACTCTGTAAATACTTTCCCTGACATAAATTATATATAAATAAAAGTTGTGATAGATGTGAAGGCTACTGGCTTTATTAACCAGACATTTCTTTTTTAAAAAAATAAATTTATTTATTTTTATTTTTGGCTGTGTTGGGTCTTCATTGTTGTGCGTGGGCTTTCTCTAGTTGCAGTGAGCGGGGGCAACTCTTTGTTGTGCTGCGTGGGCTTCTCATTGTCGTGGCTTCTCTTGTTGCAGAGCGCAGGCTCTAGGCACGTGGGCTTCAGTAGCTGTGGCACGTGGGCTCAGTAGTTGTGGCTTGCAGGCTCTAGAGCACAGGCTCAGTAATTGTGGCACATGGGCTTAGTTGCTCTGCGGCATGTGGGATCTTCCAGGGCTCGAACCCGTGTCCCCTGCATTGGCAGGCAGATTCTTAACCACTGCGCCACCAGGCAAACCCTCATAGTCCTCTTTCACACAGTATTTTTATTAGGAAGAACTATTTGGTTTTTATCAGATATCTTTTTGGTATATATTGATATGATTACATTGTGTGCTTCCCTTTTGTTAAGAAAGTAAATTAATTTGATAGATTTTGTAAAGCTGAACTCCGTCACATAGTATGTATCATTTTACAACTTGCTTCTTATGTTCAACATTTTATTTCTGAGATTTAACCAACTTGATACATGAAGATATGATTTATTCATTTCAGTTACTTCATGGTATTCATCATATGAGTAAAACTGTATATATCTGAATCTGTACTTCTAGACAGCTTTTACTTATTTTTGCTGTAATAATCAGTGCTGTAATAAATATTTTTGTATGTCTCCTTTTACTTATTATTACTCTGTTGACTAGAAGTGTTAATGGTGGGTGGCTTCATTCTATAAATGTCAACTAGATCAAGTTGGTTGGCCCTGTTGTTCAAGTCTTCCAAATGCTACTGATCTTCTCTCTACATCTCTAAATGTTTATGTCCTTAATAAGAGAGCTTCATAATAAATTAAGCAAAAAAAAAAATTCCACAGAACTACAAAAGAAAATAAATCCACAATTATAATGCGGTATTTCAGCACCCTAAATATTAGTAAGGTTATAGAAGACTTGAGAATAAAATCAACCAACTTGACCTAGTTAAGATTTACAGAATACTTCATCCAGCAACAGCAGAATATATATTCTTCTTGAGTGCACATGAGATATTCACCAAGACAGACTAGATACTGGGCCATAGAACAAACCTCTTATTTAGAAGAATTAAAATCATACTAAGTTTGTTCTCTGACTACAATGAAATTGAACTAGAAATTAATAATAGAAAGACATCTATAAAAATCCCTCAAATTTACAAAATTAAACAATACAATCCAGAGGTCAAAAAGGAAATTACATGGAATATTTAAAATTATTTTCACTAAAATGAAAACAAAAGTACCACATATTTGTAGGATACAACTAAATCAGTTCTTAGACAAAAATCTATACCATTAAATATTTACATTAGAAAAGAGTAAAGGTCTCAAACTGATGATTTAAGATATATCTTAAGAAAAAAAAGGAGTAGATACAACCCAAAGCAAGTAGAAGTATGAAAATAATATAAGATAAAAAATAAATGATATTGGAATTAGAAAGACAATGGAGAAAATCAATAAAAATAAACCTTTGTCTTTGGAAAGATCAGTAAAAAAGAGTGATTAAAAAAGAAAATAGAGAAGGTACTTTTACTTCTATCATAATTTTAAAAGAATACCAGTACAGATCTTTCAAATATTGAAAAGAAAATAAGGGAATATTATGAACAACTTTATGCCTATAAATTTAACAATTTAGGAAAAAAATGACAAATTCCCTGAAAGACACAAACTACAGAAATACCTTCAGGAAGAAATAGATAATCTGAGCAGTTTATCCATCAAAGAAAGTGAATTCATAGTTAAAAACATTTGAATAATGAAAACTACACATACAGACAATTTCACTGGTAAATTCTACTGACGCTTAAGGCGGAAACATACCAATTCTACTAAATTTCTTCACAGAAAATAGAAGAGTTTCTCTACTTAGTTTTTAGAGGCTAACATTACCCTGATGTTAAAACCAGACAAAGACACTACAAGATAATAAAACTATAGACAAGTATTCCTCATGTACATGTTAGAAATTATCATCAAAATGTGTACTGTCATTATAGCAAGTGTCTGCTGTCATTCTCCCAAAATATGTTCTGTCATCCTGGTAAGGATTTGAGGGATGCCAAGTTACACAAGAGATGTTGTAGCATCACACATGTTGAATTTGTTTTGCTCTGTTTAAAGCCTGTATCAGATTTTGACATTTGGACTTTCAGTTAAAGTCAGACCTTTTGTTGAGTTTGAGTTGATTAACCTTTTGCAGTAGATAACTTTCCTTTAAATAGTGCCAAGAGATTCTCTGAGGAAAGAATACAATACATACTTATTTGTAGTCATAATATAACAATTCATCAGTCTTAAGTTTTTATATTTTAAATGGGATTAAAGTATTAAGTATCAAGAAAAATAAAGCTTCAACTTTTTCTTTAAAACAAAAACAGAGTCAGAGTTCCTTGGCATTGCATGTAGAGAATTTGGAATTCTGAGACATTTGTCTGAGACAATGTAGAATGTTAACTCCTTATATTGAGGCTTAGGTATAGTTCAATGTCAGATTCTACACTTAGTTTACACTAATGTGCTATTCCAGGTCATGCAAATATATTCTGACTGTAGACCTGACACTAAAGTCTAAAAGGTAAGTTTTCAGTTTGGCCCATAGTTACAATTATCATTGTCACAACTCCAACCAATAAAGTGCCCCTGTGACTAACCATCCAGTTTTCTCAGGCCTGTGGGGATTTCCAATATGTGAAACTTTCAGTGCTAAAATGGGAAAGACTTGGGTAAACTAAACTGGGAGGAGTTGATCACCTGTATCATTCTAAGTTTTTTTAAAAATTGTCCCTTGCAGTGATTAGCGTATTCTCTTCTATGTAGTAGATGAAAAACAAGTATGTGTTCAAAAAAATCATGGAACACATAGCTTTATCTTCAAGATTTCTCAAATGTAATAGAAAATCACTTACATATTGCTTGTGACATACTTTTCAACTGCTGGGAAAAAAAAAAAAGGTTCTCCAGGAACCACTTGTACATGCTTTGTGGACACCACTGTGATCATGTAGTTGTTCTGATATGCATATACTATATGTCACAGTTTCTGGGAAGGAAAGCATAAAACATTTATTTTTTTAATATCTTTATTGGAGTATAATTGCTTTACAATGTTGTGTCAGTTTTTGCTGTACAACAAAGCGAATCAGCTATATGTATACATATATCCCCATATCCCCTCCCTCTTGAGCCTCCCTCCCACCTTCCCTACCCCACGACCCCTCTAGGTCATCACAAAGCATCGAGCTGATCTACTGTGCTATGTAGCAGCTTCCCAGTAGTCATCCATTTTACATTTGATAGTGTATATAAAAACGTTTATTCTTGGAATACTGTTTTCCCTTATTTTTCTTTTCTGGAAGGAAAATGGCACCAACAGAATTGTTAGCCATCAAAAAATGAATACAAGAGTCAATGTTCATTGAAGATATCAATACTAGGCTTCATTTTACTGTATGCTAGAATGCTGCATGAAATATAGTGACTACCCGTTAAATTACCTGTGAAAAACAGCTTTGGCCCAGAATCATTCTAAAGATGTGGAAGATGTTTCTTTCGCTTTTTCCTCTATGAGAATCTGTACTTTTGGTAGATTTTCTAGTGTTTTTGTTTCTTCTAGTACTTTAATCCAGTGATGAGTGGAGCAACAAGACAGGGGCTTAAGAGGAAGGAGCGAGGAAGAAAGAGGCAGAATGAGGAAGCATGAGTAAACAGAGGAGACTTGAGACTAACAGGAAATTAATAAGTGATTCAACCCAAAGAGTGTAGTCAGCCCCCAATCAATTCAGGTGTTGACTTCCTATTCTACTTACCTCTCTAAGAAGCTGCAAACCTGTTAGGTGTTATTGTATGGGTAAACAATCTTAACAGCTTGAGAGCAGGCCTACTCCTACAGGCATCGCCAGAGTGAGTGTTCTCTTTTCCCTAACTCAGGGTTTATTTCCTGCAGTGATATATACGTGTTTATAGCAAGTGAGACAACAGGGATATAAAATTTCATTGTTTATTTACCTTCATTAACCCGAGGACTTGAGAAGCAAGAGGTCATTAATACTTGAAATCCTCTCAAGTGCTCAAGCCCAAGGCAGTCCTTTTATGTATAACTCAAAACCTTGTACTCTTTGGTCTTATTTTTTTTTCACTTTCAGTCATACCCAAACTTTCCACTAAGGTGGAGTTAACTAAACCAAGTGTAACCCTGCCACTTATCAATGTTTATTTGCATGTAGTTTTTTTCTCATTGTAATGCCATTTTATAAGGCAAGTTATCCTGTTGCTAGAATCTCCTTTGTTAGATTCTTTTTTGACAGGTTTCTACTATGACTTTGGCTTCCTTTCCTTATGTGGTCTGAAGGGGGAAAACGAGATCCTTCTGATTGGTAATGTACACTGCATGTAAGGTACTTTATAGATCATTGTAAAATGATCAAGCATAATCTCTACTCTCAGTGAACTTAAAATCTCGCTTCATGACTTTAAGAATGATACTCACAGAAGAATCAGATCAAAATTGAAAGGTTAACAGTATAATTCTGTATATAAGGATAATTTAAAATTAATAGATGCTCAGTGAAAAGCTTAGAATGAACATGGGTTTGAGCTGGGTGGATAGATTTAGATGGTGTTGAGGTAAGGGAAGGAAATGCTCAGTATGAAAATAATTGTGGAAGCAAAAATGAGTATGATCTGTATGTTGTTGTGGGTAGCATTTTAATGAATTGTCCCCACCAGTATTATAGAATGAACTAATCAGAAAACCTTGAAGATCCTTGATGGAAGTGTGTAATTACGACTTGAACTGTTTTATAGTTATTGGGACTGAATTTGTGGCCCAGAATATGGGTAAATATTCTGGGTGCACTTGAAAAGACTATGTGTTCTGCTGATGTTGGGTGGAATGTTCTATAAAATGTTAATTAGGTTGGTTGTGGTGTTCAAGTTGGTTGTGGTGTTCAAGTCTTTTATATCCTTTATGTTTTTCTATTCTTTCAGCTTTTGAGAGAACATACAAAAATCTCTAGTTATAATTGTAGATTGGTCTTTTTCTCCTTGCAATTCTATCAGTTTTTTCTTCATTCATTTTGAAGCTCTGTATTAGGTACAGAACCGTGTAGTACTGTTATGTCCTTTTGATTAATTGACCACTTTATAATTATGAAATTGTTTTTTTATCCTTGTTAATATTTTCTCTTGGGATTGACATATACACACCACTATATATAAAATAGATTACTAATAAGAACTTACTATATAGCACAGGGAACTCTACTCAATACTCTGTAATGGCCTATATGGGAAAAGAATCTAAAAAAGACTGGATAATTAAAGTTTGTTTTTCTCTGCAATATACTTTTTCTTGCTTTTGATTAGTGTTATCTTGGTATGTGCTTTTCCAGCCTTTTAATGTTAACTTATTTGTGTCTTTATGTTTAAAATGCATTGTTGTAGGCAGCATGTAGTTGTGTTGCTTTGTTACATAATCTGACCATTTCTGTTTTTTAATTGAGATTATCAGACCATTTACATTTTATGTGGTTGTTGATGTGGTTAGGTTTAAGTTAGTTGTCCTCTATTTATCCCATCTATTCTTTGTTCCCTTTTTTCTTTCTCTCTGCCTTCTTTTAGGATTGATTCCATTTTATTTCCTTTGTTGACTTATTAGGTATAACTCTTAGTTTTATTAATTTAGTGATTTAAGGTCTATAATTATATATTTAAACTTACCAGGTTACTTTCAAGTGAGATGTGGTAACTTCACATAAGGTATAAGAATCTTGCAATTGTATACTTCCACTTCTTTAACATTGTTTTCAACATTTTACTTATATATATGTTATAAACACCACATTTGCACTATTATTTTTGTTTAAATAATTATATTTTAAGAAGATGCAAATCACAAGAGATATCTTATATATTTATTCATGTAGTTACCATTTCCAGGGTAAATCCATATTTTTGTCTATTATCATTTTTCTCCTGCTTGAGAAAAATGCCGCCTTCTTCTGCCTTCTTCCTTTAACATTTCTTGTTGTGTGAATATGCTGGTGATGAATTCTTTCAGCTTTTGTATTATTGAAAAATTATTCATTTCACCTTTGTATTTGAAAGATACTTTTGCTGGATATTGAATTCTAGGTTGACAGTTGTTCTTTCTTTTAGTACTTAAACATGTTGCTCCACTGTTTCACATTTGCAGTGTTTCCAGTGAGAAATCTGCCATCACCATGATAATTGTTTCTATTTAGTGTATCTTCCCCTACATTCCTGGCTATATTTAAGATTTACTCTTTATCACTGATGTAGAGCAATTTGATTATAATGTATTATGGTGTAGTTTTCTTTTTTTGTGTGTGCTTGGAGTTAATTGGAGTACTTAGTTCTGTAATAAATAGTTTTCATTATTTGGGAAGTCTCTGTCTACTATTTCTTCGTATATTTTTTTCTGTCCCTCCCACCTCTGACACTGAGGTTGAGGTAAGCAATGGCTTGGGTGGAAATCTACCACTACTTGGTCTTATCCTTTATTTCTGACCTTCTGGAATTAAAAAATATTTTTTTTACTCAATATTACCAATTTCCAATGCTTTTGAAACTTCCTTTCTCATTCTGATATTTCTTGTGCCTTTTGGTAAGTTGATGAAAAGTAGATGAATTAAGTGCTGCTATCTGACTTATGTTTTAACTTTTTGGTCTTAATCTAGAAGTATATTTTTATACTTTTTCCTGTGCTCTGATGTTGTTTCTTTTAAACTTAGAACTATTCAGTTGTTACTTTGAATCTTAATAACTCATCTCATGTGGAGCTAAACTTAGGCTAGAGTAGAGAAAGTTGGAGTAGATCTGCTATCCATTGGATTCTGACATAGAAAATATGATTTGCTCTTTTCCAATTTAAATACATGATTTAAATCCCTTAAGTATCTATGTCTTCCAAGTTATGTAATAAAATAAAGCTAAGTTCCAGTAAACATTATCCTATGAACTACAAGATGAATGGAGTATCAGTTATTTATAAGTGGGAGTCACTAATATGGATATGACGATTTCTCATTAACACTAACAACTTCAGAGCTGTTTTTACATTAGATTAAAATAGTAATTTAGCTGCTTAGTAAGTGATTACATGCAGAGTGTTATGTAATCTGTCCACTAGGAGTTGGTAAACGTTGCCAAGTACTAATGATTCACTTCCTTCATAACCTGAGGGAGTATGAGGCCAAAAGTTTCAGTTAAGAAGGTTCTTTCAGGACTGGACTCGGCCCTGGTGCAGAGGCAGCACAGTAAGACGGGAAGAACATAGGCATGTCTGCAGGTCTAGATTTGGATCTTAGTAGGAACCATGAGGAACGGTGCCTGTCTGAAAGCTCAGCTTTCCTTGTGTAAAATGTTCCAACTTATACTGTAGGATTATAACAATAATAATTATTATTATAATAAATAGTAACATATATATGTATATAGTGCCTGATTATATTATTGTTAGGGGTTGAAATGGAATGTATCTGGGCTATGCTTTCTCTTGTGTCTAAGATGGTATTTTTACTCAAGAAAACAATACTCTGTAGGTAGGGACTGGAAAAAAAATTAGTATGGTCTTTGTTGCAAGATTTTTGAGGGGAAAAGGAGGCAGCCTTATATTATGGTTGATTTTTAAATTGTCTATTAATCGTTTCAGTGATAAAGAAATCCTAAGAAAAATCTAGAAACAAAATTCCTAATATAGCTTTGTAAAAACATAGGATGGAAACTGAGAACAACTTGTTTTAGACTAGGGAACTGGGGTTTTCTCATAGTATCAGAATGAGAAATGGGCTTGATTTTCCTTTTGGGTCCAATGGCTACATTTTTCTTTAACATATGGAAAGTCGGTGGACCCAGATTAGGTAATTTGTGTTCAGGAATTAATAGGGGATGCTGGAGATAATCTGAAATCAAGATATAGGAGAACCAGTTTCAAATATTCTTTTTTTTTTTTTTTTTTAACGAAATAACAACAAAACCCAACAACAAAAGCTAGGTGACAGTGGCTGTAGTCTGGAGTAGAGTGTGCAAGTAGAATGAATCAAAAGAATATTGGTTTTAATTCTTGTGAAGGTAATAAATGAGGAATCTCTTTTTCAGAGGAGGCCCCTAATCTTATGGTACTTTGTTGCTCCAAGAGACTGTCAATTGTTGCTTTAGTACTAAAATCACATAGTCTATACAGTGGTAACACTACTGTGCACACTAATTTTTTGTGCCTAATAGGCATTTAATTTTCACTTTTAATGAGTATTCATTGATGCATAAATTAGGGGCTGAAGATGTAATAGTATATAGACAGACAAAAATCCCTGCTCTGATGGAACTTACAGTAATGGAAGACAGACAATAAACAAATTAAGAATAATATATTTGCTGTGTTGGAAGATAATAAATTACATGGGGGAAAATAAAGCAGGAAAGAGGGATAGGGTTTGTGTGTTGGGAGGGACATGCTCATTGAGAAGGTCATGTATTTTTTTTTATAGTGTTTATTTACTTTTTACTTGTTGACAGTTTGCTTTATTTATTTATTTATGGCTGTGTTGGGTCTTCGTTTCCGTGTGAGGGCTTTCTCTAGTTGTGGCAAGCGGGGGCCACTCTTCATCACGGTGCGCGGGCCTCTCACTATCGCGGCCTCTCGTTGCGGGGCACAGGCTGCAGACGCACAGGCTCAGTAATTGTGGCTCACGGGCCCAGTTCTCCACGGCATGTGGGATCTTCCCAGACCAGAGCTCGAACCCGTGTCCCCTGCATTGGCAGGCAGATTCTCAACCACTGTGCCATCAGGGAAGCCCGAGAAGGTCATATTTGAACAAACACCTGAAAGAGGTCTGTGGATTAGTCAAGGTGAGTGTCTAGAGCAGAGGAGTATATATAGAGGGATCAGCAAATATAAACACCTGCATGGGCTTTTTAAATTTTTTTTAACAGCTTTATTGGAGTATAATTGCTTTACAATGGTGTGTTAGTTTCTGCTTTATAACAAAGTCAATCAGCTATACATATATCCCCATATCTCCTCCCTCTTGCGTCTCCCTCCCATCCTCCCTATCCCACCCCTCTAGGTGGTCACAAAGCACCGAGCTGATCTCCCTGTGCTATGCGGCTGCTTCCCACTGGCTATCTATTTTACATTTGGTAGTGTACATATGTCCATGCCACTTTCTCACTTTGCCCCAGCTTACCTTTCCCCCTCCCCGTGTCCTCAAGTCCATTCTCTATGTCTGTGTCTTTATTCCTGTCCTGCCCCTAGGTTCTTCATAACCAGTTTTTTTCTTTTAGATTCCATATATATGTGTTAGCTTATGGTATTTGTTTTTCTTTCTGACATACTTCACTGTGTATGACAGACTCTAAGTCCATCCACCTCACTACAAATAGCTCAATTTCATTTCTTTTTATGGCTGAGTAATATTCCATTGTATATATGTGCCACATCTTCTCTATCCATTCATCTGTTGATGGACACTTAGGTTGCTTCCATTCCTGGCTATTGTAAATAGAGCTGTAATGAACATTGTGGTACATGACTCTTTTTGAATTATGGTTTTCTCAGGGTATATGCCCAGTAGTGGGCTGGGTCGTATGGTAGTTCTATTTTTAGTTTTTTAAGGAACCTCTATACTGTTCTCCATAGTAGCTGTATCAATTTACATTCCCACCAACAATGCAAGAGGGTTCGCTTTTCTCCACATCCTCTCCAGCGTTTATTCTTTGTAGCTTTTTTGATGATGGCCATTCTAACTGATGTGAGGTGATACCTCATTGTAGTTTTCATTTGCATTTCTCTAATGATTAGTGATGTTGAGCATCCTTTCGTGTGTTTGTGGGCAATCTGTATATCTTCTTAGGAGAAATGTCTATTCAGGTCTCCTGGCCATTTTTGGATTGGGTTGTTTGTTTTTTGGTATTGAGCTGCATGAGCTGCTTGTAAATTTTGGAGATTAATCCTTTGTCAGTTGCTTCATTTATAAATATTTTCTCCCATTCTGAGGGTTGTCTTTTCGTCTTGTTTATGGTTTCCTTTTCTGTGCAAAAGCTTTTAAGTTTCATTAAGTCCAATTTGTTTATTTTTGTTTTTATTTCCATTTCTCTAGGAGGTGGGTTAAAAAGCATCTTGCTGTGATTTATGTCACAGAGTGTTCTGCCTGTGTTTTCCTCTAAGAGTTTTATAATGTCTGGCCTTATATTTAGGTCTTTACTCCATTTTGAGTTACCTTTTGTATATGGTGTTAGGGAGTGTTCTAATTTCATTCTTTTACATGTAGCTGTCCAGTTTTCCCAGCACCACTTATTGTAGAGTCTGTCTTTTCTCTATTGTATATTCCTGCCTCCTTTATCAAAAATAAGTTGACCATATGTGCTTGGGTTTATCTCTGGGCTTTCTATCTTGTTGCACTGATCTGTGTTTCTGTTTTTGTGCCAGAACCATACTGTCTTGATTACTTTAGCTTTGTAGTATAGTCTGAAGTCAGAGAGCCTCATTCCTCCAGCTCTGTTTTTCTTTCTCAAGATTACTTTTGCTATTCAGGGTCTTTTGTGTTTCCATACAAATTGTGAAAATTTTTGTTCTACTTCCGTGAAAAATGCCATTGGAAACTTGATAGGGATTGCATTGAATCCATAGATTGCTTTGGGTAGTAAAGTCATTTTCACAGTGTCGATTCTTCCAATCCAAGAACGTGGTATATCTCTCCATCTGTTTGTATCATCTTTAATTTATTTCATCAGTTTTTTTTATAGTTTTCTGTATACAGGTCTTTTGTCTCCTTAGGTAGGTTTATTGCTAGGTATTTTATTCTTTTCTTTGTGGTGGTAAATGGGAGTGTTTCCTTAATTTCTGTTTCAGATTTTTAATCATTAGTGTGTAGGAATGCAAGAGATATCTGTGCATTAATTTTGCATCCTGATACTTTACCAAATCATTGATTAGCTCTAGTAGTTTTCTGGTAGCATCTTTAGGATTCTCTATATATGGTATCATGTCATCTGCGAACAGTGACAGCTTTACTTCTTCTTTTCCGATTTGGATTCCTTTTATTTCTTTTTCTTCTCTGATTACTGTGCTAAAACTTCTAAAAGTCTGTTGAATAATAGGGGTGAGAGTGGACAACCTTGACTTGTTCCTGATCTTAGAGGAAATGGTTTCAGTTTTTCACCATTGAGAATGATGTTGGCTGTGGGTTTGTCATATATGGGCTTTATTATGTTGAGGAAAGTTCTCTCTATGCCTACTTTCTGGAGGGTTTTTATCATAAATGGGTGTTGAATATTGTCTAAAGCTTTTTCTGAATCTGTTGAGGTGATCATATGGTTTTTCTCCTTCAATCTGTTAAAATGGTTTATCACATTGATTGATTTGCATACACTGAAGAATACTTGCATTCCTGGGATAAATCCCACTTGGTCATGGTGTATGATCTTTTTAATGTGCTGTTGGATTCTGTTTGCTAGTATTTTGTTGAGGATTTTTGCACCTGTGTTGATCAGTGATATTGGCCTGTAGGTTTCTTTTTTTGTGATATCTTTGTCTGGTTTTGGTACCAGGGTGATGGTGGCCTTGTAGAATGAGTTTGGGAGTGTTCCTCCCTCTGCTATATTTTGGAATAGTTTCAGAAGGATAGGTGTTAGGCTTCTCTAAATGTTTGATGGAATTCACCTGTGAAGCTATCTGGTCCTGGGCTCTTATTTGTTGGAAGATTTTTAATCACAGTTTCAATTTCAGTGCTTATGATTGGTCTGTTTATATTTTCTGTTTCTTCCTGGTTCAGTCTCGGAAGGTTGTGCTTTTCTAAGAATGTGTCCATTTCTTCCAGGTTGTCCATTTTATTGGCATATTGTTGCTTGCAGTTATTTGTCATGATCCTTTGTATTTCTGACCTGTGAGTTGTTACCTCTCCTTTTTCATTTCTAATTCTATTGATTTGAGTCTTCTCCCTTTTTTTCTTGATGAGTCTGCCTAATTGTTTATCAGTTTTGTTTATCTTCTCAAAGAACCAGCTTTTAGTGTTACTGATTTTTGCTATTGTTTCCTTCATTTCATTTTCATTTGTTTCTGATCTGATCTTTATAATTTCTTTCCTTCTGCTAACTTTGGGGTTTTATCATTCTTCTTTCTCTAATTGCTTTAGGTATAAGGGTAGGTTGTTTATTTGAGATGTTTCTTGTTGCTTGACATAGTGATGTATTGCTATAAACTTCTCTCATAGAACTGCTTTTGTTGCATCCTGTAGGTTTTGGGTCATTGTGTTTTCACTGTCTTTTGTTTCTACGTATTTTTTGATTTTCTCTTTGATTTCTTTGGTGATTGCTTGGTTATTATGTAGTGTGTTGTTTTGCCTCCATGTGTTTGTATTTTTTACGGATGTTTTTTCGTGTAATTGATATTTAGTCTGACAGAGTTGTGGTCGGAAAAGATACTTGATATGATTTGAAATTTCTTAAATTTACCAAGGCTGCATTTGTGACCCAAGATATGATCTATACTGGAGAATGTTTTATGAGCACTTGAGAAGAAAGTGTATTCTGTTGTTTCTGATTGGAATGTCCTATAAATATTAATTAAGTCCATCTTGGTTAATGTATCATTTAAAGCTTGAGTTTCCTTAGTTTTTTTCATTTTGGATGATCTGTCCAGTGGTCAAAGTGGGCTGTTAAAGTCCCCCACTCTGATTGTTACTGTCAATTTCCCCTTTTATAGCTGTTAGCTTTTGCCTTATGTATTGAGGTGCTCCTATGTTGGGTGCATAAATATTTACAATTGATATATCTTCTTCTTGGATTTATCCCTTGATCATTATGTAGTGTTCTTCTTTGTCTCTTGTAATAGTCTTTAAAGTCTATCTTGTCTGATAAGAGAATTGCTACTCCAGTTTTCTTTTGATTTCCATTTTCATGGAATATTTTTTTCCAAGCCCTCACTTCAGTCTGTATGTGTCCCTAGGTCTGAAGTTGGTTTCTTATAGACAGCATATACAGGTCTTGTTTTTGTATCCATTCAGACAGTCTGTGTCTTTTGTTTGGAGCATTCAGTACATTTACATTTAAGGTAATTATCGATATGTCTGTTCCTATTACCATTTTCTTAATGGTTTTGGGTTTGTTATTGTAGGTCTTTTCCTTGTCTTGTGTTTCCTGCCTAGAGAAGTTCCTTTAGCATTTGTTGTAAAGCTGGTTTGGTGGTACTGAATTCTCTTAGCTTTTGCTTGTCTGTAAAGGTTTTAATTTCTCTGTCGAATCTGAATGAGATCCTTACTGGTTGGAGTAATCTTGGTTGCAGCTTTTTCCCTTTCATTACTTTAAGTATGTCCTGCCACTGCCTTCTGGCTTGTAGAGTTTCTGCTGAAAGATCAGCTGTTAACCTTATGGGGATTCCCTTATATATTATTTGTTGTTTTTCCTTTGCTGCTTTTAATATTTTTTCTTTGTATTTAGTTTTTTTTTTTTTTTTTTTTTGTGGTACGCACGCCTTTCACTGTTGTGGTGTCTCCCGTTGCAGAGCACAGGGTCTGGACGTGCAGGCCCAACGGCCGTGGCTTACGGGCCCAGCCGCTCCACGGCACGTGGATTTTCCTGGACCGGGGCACGAACCCGTGTCACCTGCATCAGCAGGCAGACTCTCAACCACTGCGCCACCAGGGAAGCCCTGTATTTAGTTTTTGATAGTTTGATTAATATGTGTCTTGGCGGGTTTTTCCTTCGATTTGTCCTGTATGGGACTCGCTGCACTTCCTGGAGTTGATTGACTCTTTCCTTTCCTATATTAGGGAAGTTTTCAACTATAATCTGTTCAAATATTTTCTCAGTCCCTTTCCTTTTCTCTTTTTCTTCTGGGACACCTATCATTCAAATGTTGGTGTGATTAATATTATCCCAGGAGTCTCTGAGACTGTCCTCAATTCTTTTCATTCTTTTTTCTTTATTGTGCTCTGGTAGTTATTTCCACTATTTTATCTCCCACATCACTTATCCGTTCTTCTGCCTCAGTTATTCTGCTGTTGATTCCTTCTAGAGAATATTTAATTTCATTTATTGTGTTGTTCATAATTGTTTGTTTGCTCTTTAGTTCTTCTAGGTCCTTGTTTAACGTTTCTTGTATTTTCTCCGTTCTATTTCCAAGGTTTTGGATCATCTTTACTGACATTATTCTGCATTCTTTTTCAGGTAGACTGCCTATTTCCTATTCATTTGTTTGGTCTGATAGGTTTTTACCTTGCTCCTTTATCTGCTCTGTGTTTCTGTGTCTTCTCATTTTGCTTAACTTACTGTGTTTGGGGTCTCCTTTTCGCAGGCTGCAGGTTTGTACTTTCTTTTGTTTTTGGTGTCTGTCCCCAGTGGCTAAGGTTGGTTCAGTGGGTTGTGTAGACTTCCTGGTGGAGGGGACTGGTGCCTGTGTTCTGGTGCATGAGGCTGGATCTTGTCTTTCTTGTGGGCAGGACTGCATCCAGAGGTGTGTTTTGGGGTGTCTGTGAACTTATGATTTTATGCCGCCTCTCTGCTAATGGGTGGGGTGCGTTCCTGTCTTGCTAGTTGTTTGGATTAGGGTGTCCATCACTGGAGCTTGCTGGTTGTTGGGTGGAGCTGTGTCTTAGCATTGAGATGGAGATCTCTGGGAGAGCTTTCGCTGT
Organism: Grampus griseus; assembly: GCF_964374135.1. Lineage (NCBI taxonomy): Eukaryota > Metazoa > Chordata > Mammalia > Artiodactyla > Delphinidae > Grampus > Grampus griseus. Next base: position 15,597,427 of record NC_139009.1, read on the forward strand.
TTGATATTACGTGGGGCCAGGAGGTCTCTGGTGGACCAATGTCCTGAACTTGGCTCTCCCACCTCAGAGGCACAGGCCTGACACCCAGCCGGAGCACCAAGACCCTGTCAGCCACATGGCTCAGAAGAAAAGGGAGAAAAAAAGAAAGAAAGAAAAAATAAGATAATTAAAATAAAAGAAATTTTTTAAAAAATTAAAAAGTAATAAAAAACAAAAAAAACAGACAGAACTCTAGGACAAATGGTAAAAGCAACCTATATAGACAAAACCACACATAGAAGCATACACATACACACTCAGAAAAAAAGAAAAAGGACAAAAACATATATATAAAAGGAAGAGAGCAACCAAATCAATAAACAAATCTACCAATGATAATAAGCTCTAAGTACTAAACTAAGATAAACATAAAACCAGAAACAAATTAGGTGCAGAAAGCAAGCCCCAAGTCTGCAGTTGCTCCCAAAGTCCACCGCCTCAGTTTTGGGATGATTCATTGTCTGTTCAGGTGTTCCACAGATGCAGGGTACATCAAGTTGATTGTGGAGATTTAATCCGCTGCTCCTGAGGCTGCTAGGAGAGATTTCCCTTTCTCTTCTTTGTTCGCACAGCTCCCGGGGTTCACCTTTGGATTTGGACCCGCCTCTGCCTGTAGGTCGCCTGAGGGCATCTTTTCCCCTCCCCAGACTGGATGGGGTTGAACCAGCTGCTGATTAGGGAGCTCTGGCTCACTCAGGCTGGGGGAGGGAGGGGTACTGAATGCAGGGCTAGCCTGAGGCGTGCTGTGTGTTCTCCCTGGGAAGTTGTCCCTGGATCATGGGACCCTGGCAGTGGTGGGCTGCAAAGCCTCCCAGGAGGGGAGGTGTGGATAGTGGCCTGTGCTTGCACACAGGCTTCTTGGTGGCGGCAGCAGCAGCCTTAGCATTTCATGCCCGTCTCTGGTGTCCATGCTGATAGCTGTGGCTTGTGCCTGTCTCTGGAGCTCTTTTAGGCCATGCTCTGAATCCCTTCTCCTCTCTACCCCGAAAAAATGGTCTCTGCCTCTTAGGCAGGTCCAGACTTCTTCCCGGACTCCTTCCCGCTAGCTGTGGCACACTGCCCACCTTCAGTCTGTGTTCTCGCAGCCAACCCCAGTCCTCTCCCTGGGATCTGACCTCTGAAGCCTGAGCCTCAGCTCCCAGCCCCAGCCCCTCCCAGCGGGTGAGCAGACAAGCCTCTCAGGCTGGTGAGTGCCGGTCGGCACTGATCCTCTGTGCGGCAATCTCTCCACTTTGCCCTCCGCACCCCTGTTGCTGCGCTCTCCTCCGTGACTCCAGTCTTCCCCTCCCCCCCGCCACCCCCTGTCTCCGGCAGTGAAGGGGCTTCCTAGTGTGTGGAAACTTTTCCTCTTTCACAGTTCCCTCCCAGAGGTGCAGGTCCCGTCTCTATTCTTTTTTCTGTGTTTTTTCTTTTTTCTTTTGCTCTACCCAGGTACGTGGGGAGTTTCTTGTCTTTTGGGAAGTCTCAGTTCTTCTGCCAGCATTCAGTAGGTGTTCTGTAGGAGCTGTTCCACATGTAGATGTATTTCTGATGTGTTTGTGGGGAGGGAGGTGATCTCTACTTCTTCTTCCTCCACCATCTTGAAGGTCTCCCTGCATGGGCTTTTGAGTGGCCTCTTCTATTTGAAGAAAAGTAAGGAGGCCAGCACTCTTGTAACAGTTAGTGAAGTGAGAGGAGGAGATGTCAGAGATCATGGGGGGCCAGATCACAAAGGCCTTGTAAGCCATTGTTGCTTGCAGTGGAATGGGAAGCCAAGGCAGGGCTTTGAGAGAGGACTGATATGATTTGACATTTTGTGAAGGGTTTACTCTGGCTTCCGTATTGAGAGTAGAGTGTAAGGAGACTAGAAAGGAAACACAAAGACGAATAATCCATTCAGTAGAACTGAGTGGGTTGCTCACTTGCTTCCTTATATGTGCTGTGCCAGTAGAAGATTAGTAGTGAATACCCATTAAACCTCTGAGATTGGAAGGGTTGGCTTCCTCGAGGGAAATGCAGTTTCCTTTTGGCAGATAGGAGATATTCCTAGGTGATGCAGAAGCATCCTTTCTCCTATTAGTGGTGACTTGGTGACAGGAAAGTGAACTTGCTGGCTCTGCCCCACCAGGATGTTTCAAATCTATTTCTGGAATGCAGGTTGTATGCTGTATGCGTGGAGCTTCTGCCTTTTATCCTGACTTGAAAGTTCCTAATTGGGTTGAGTTCAGATTCTGTGTCATGGTTCTGTTTTGCTGGGAGAGGCTAATAAAGAAGGAAACTATGTATTCTTAGCTGTAGGACAAATGGAGTATAGTAATTAGGCAGGATTGTCCCTTCACTGGACAGAAGCCTTAAGCAGCTCAGGCAAACACCAAACAAAAACTTGGCACATGCATACAGATCTACAGATGTAGATACCTGGTGAAATCCTAGAAAATGTGTTAGCATCTTATTCTCCAGCAGTGATATTCTTTTCATAAAGCATTCCACACTGTGAAGGCTGTATCATTAGGCTGATAATCTCAAGTTAATTTTCTATTGCTTCTTACATGGTTTGCTGTATAGTATTGGTTTAAAGAAGAAGGCTGAACAGCTTAGAGACATTGCTCTAAGAAATTACAGGTTTAGGTGTTCAATAGCTATTTATTTATTTAATAAATGCATTAAAGGTCTAATTCATATACCTGTGAAGTTATTGGGTATGAGCCACCTCCAGTTCATTATTATTTAGGTTTAACCAAAGAATATTTTTGCTATCCTGTGTTCAGGATAATGAATGCCATAATGACAACAAATATATTTATATTGTCATATTTAACTAAAGAAGACTCTATGGTTATTACATTTTATTCTACACAAAACGTGTTAACTACCTTAACAAAACAGATACATGTACTATTAGACTAAATTACTTAGACAATACATGTGATTTGAACAGAAAATGAAAACATGTCTAATAGTCTTCACATTCTTTTTGTTTATTTGTATATAGGAAAAGAAAGATGATTTCAAACTTCTTAATTTAGAATGAATCTGCCCAAAAGCAGGAAATGTTCTTTCTACACACACATTAGAAGTTGCTACTTATAAAAGGTAATCATTTTTGTAACTTTAGATGAAACAAGACATGTTAGTGAAATTGAGCAGGTGTGTGTATGTATATATATATATTTTTCAAGTATCTCCAGCACAGTTGGACTAAGACTGGTGCTGGGTTTATTTTGTCCAAACTTAAAATAATAAAACAAAAAATTTCATTGCTCTATAGTGAAAACTAATAGGTTTACATAAGAAACAATGGTTTGGAAAAAATTGCTATCATAATAATTTGGCAGGAAACCCCCTAAACATCCCAAATATTTAAATAACTCCTTCCAATTTATAGTTATTTCTCTGCCTCCACCAGCTGTATGATTCAACAACTCCAAGTGGAAAGTACATGGGAAAATGTTCTCATTTGTTAGTTATGAAATGTTATTGTTGAATTAGCAAAACCTCACAAAGTTGGTAGGACCCAGAGACCCAGAGGCACTCTTGACTTCCTAGGGTTAGTGTAGGGTGGTACTTTCTGAAGATGTTCCCACTACCCGGTCTAGTGCCTGGCTCACAGTGTTCTACCTGTGAACTGTTGGACCTCAGTCCCATGTCCCCATGGTATCGGCAGGGTTCCTGAGGGCTGTCATAAGGCGATCAGTAATCCATTATTGCTGTTTTCTGCATGACTTCACATGGTACATGTTGTAGTTAAGCCCTGCCAAGCTTCTCTCACTTGGCCCAGGCTGCTGCCCATCTGCGGAGATTGCCTGATCTGGGACTACCACTCCACTTAGGTCTCTGTCTTTGGCCTCCTTATACTTACTCATTTTCTTTTTTCCCCTCCAGTAATACTTTTTAAAACTGTACTATTTCTCTTCTTCTTGAATATAGAGTTCTTCTTTTACTTTGCAGTTTCTTTTTGTATACATTATGTGGTTGTATTTTGTTTTGTACACTCATTCTTGATTAAGAAGAAATTATTTTTCTAGGCATAGCATTTGCTAATACCCAGACTGAATGATTTCTCCTTGTTCTTACTACCTACTTGTTTTCTTTGAAACAGTTTTGTTTTATTAGTTTCTTTTTCAAAATTAAAAAATTAATAGATGCATATTGTAAAAAGTTAAAGCAGAACGGGGAGATATACAAATGCAGGTGTCAAAGAAAGAACATGGGATTTGAAGTAAGACATACCTAGTTGATGCCCAAGTCCACCACTTACTAGCTGCATAAGCCTGAGAAAATTACTTAATCTTAGTTTATCAATCTGGAAAATGGGGATGAAGATACCAATTTCATAGCATATTGTGAGGGTTAATGTTAAAGTAACATAAGAAAGTGTTTCATAAATGGTAAATTGCTATATAGATGTTAATTATTATTAATTGTCACTAATGGAAAACATTTTACCACTGTCTGGCTGTATTTTGGGGTGGTGGATGGGGAGATGGTTTCAACTACTTAACTACCATGTATGTATGTATGTGTATATTTATTAAATCTCTCAATGTAAATTTATTAAATCTCAAGTCAGAATTTTTCTGGGAACTATGCAAGTATTGAACACATAGATGGAGAGAAAACCTTTGCACTCAGGTGCAGATTGCCCTCCAAAGAGGTTGTACCAATTTTCTCCCCTACCAGCAGTGTATGAGAGCATGTTTCCCTTAAACTTGCAAAATTCATTTCCCGTAAAGCTTTTTGATCTTTTCGAAAATTATTTATTGAAAAATTCTTATTTTAACTATCACTTATTTAATTATAGTTGAAGTTGAATGTCTTCTTAAGCATCCATTATCCATTTTTTTTCTATGAAATCTGTTTATGGACTTGCCTATTTTTTATTGAAGATTTGGTCTTTTTATAAGTAGATTTCGGAGGAAATAGTTATTTTCTATTTTATAGAAATTATGATTTTGCTATATATGTTGCAAATATTTGTTTTCAGTTTGCTATTTTCTTATTTTGTTTATATTTTTCCATGTTGAAAAATTTTTTTACTTTTTATTGGAGTATAGTTGATTTACAATGTTGTGTTAGTTTCAGGTGTACAGCAAAGTGAATCAGTTATACATATACATATATCCACTCTTTTAAAAGACCCCAAATAGCAAAAGCAATCTTGAGAAAGAAAAACGGAGCTGGAGGAATCAGGCTCCCTGATTTCATATTATACTACAAAGCTACAGTAATCAAAACAGTATGATACTGGCACAAAACCAGAAATATAGATCGGTGGAACAAGATAGAAAGTCTAGAGATAAACACGTGCACCTATGGTCACCTAATTTATGACAAAGGAGGCAAGAGAATACAATGGGGAAAAGACAGTCTCTTCAGTAAGTAGTGCTGGGAAAACTGGACAGCTACATGTAAAAGAATGAAATTAGAACACTCCCTAACACCATACACAAAAGTAAACTCAGAATGGATTAAAGACTTAAATGTAAGGTTGGACACTATAAAACTCTTAGAGGAAAACATAGGCAGAACAGTCTATGATGTAAATCACAGCAAGATCCTTTTTGACCCACCTCCTAGAGAAATGGAAATAAAAACAAAAATAAACAAATTGGACCTAATGAAACTTAAAAGGTTTGCACAGCAAAGGAAACCATAAACAAGACAAAAAGACAACCCTCAGAATGGGAGAAAATGTTTGCAAGTGAAGCAACTGATAGAGGATTAACCTCCAAAATTTACAAGCAACTCATGCAGCTCAATATCAAAAAAACAAACAAGCCAATCCAAAAATGGGTAGAAGACCTAAATAGACCTTTCTCCAAAGAAGATATACAGATTGCCCACAAACACATGAAAGGATGCTCAACATCACTAATCATTAGAGAAATGCAAATGAAAACTACAATGAGGTATCACCTCACACCAGTCAGAATGGCCATCATCAAAAAATCTACAAACAATAAATGCTGGAGAGGGTGTGGAGAAGAGGGAACCCTCTTGCACTGTTGGTGGGAATGTAATTTGATACAGCCACTATGGAGAACAGTATGGAGGTTCCTTAAAAAAAATGTTCAATTTTTAAATATTTCTATGTAGTTAAATTTTTTGATCTTTTTCGTTTATGATTGCTAGGATATTGGTTTTATCCACTCCAAGATGTTTTCTTCTTACTGTTTTACAATATCAGCTTTTTTTTTTTCTTTTTTTAAAGCTTGAATCTCCATTTTCCTGGTTTTGATAATGCACTATCATTATGTAAGGTGTCACCACTAGGGGGAGAGGGATGGTGGGTAGAGAGACCTCCTCTCTGTATGAATTTTGCAACTTCTTGTGAGTCTATAATTATTTCAATATAAAAAAATAAAGTAAAGCAAAAGATAAAAAGCACTCTAATCCAGAAGTGTTCCGTATGAACAATCCGTAACCCTTATCCATACTAAGTGCTCAAAGAAGACAACTTTTATGCTTTAAGTGCCAGTGTGATCTGTTGGGTTTTCTAATAGTGTGATCTGAGATAGTGTGATGGAAACAAAAAAGAGCAACCACTCTGTACCTGGATAATACTAATAGTAATTTCCTCATTCATAGAAGGCTTTACAGCTTCCAAAGCACCTTTACATAAATATTGTCATGTAATTCTCTTAACAGTCCTGTGGAGGTAGGTGTATAGTTCCTGCTGTACACATGTGGAAACAAACTCACAGGAGTTAAGTGACTTGTGTGAGGTTACTGAATTCCTAAGTGACAGAATTGGGACTGTCACACAGGCTGGTGCTGCTTCTAATAAGCCGTAGTAGCCTTTGGTCTTTTGTGACTCTCTCTCTGAGCAGAAAAGGACTCTGCCTGTAGTGCAGGACATAGCCAGTTGGGCTCATAGCAGCCGTGTGAGTTTTCCTGAGAACTATTTGAAGTAGAGCATGTAGGGGAAATGGTTGTTGATGGTGCAGAGGGGAAGATGAATATGGTCAAAGGGGCAAAATTGCTATACTCATATAGCTGCCATAATCAATGTTAATGAACTACTAATAAATAATTTTAGTGCTAAATATGTCCAAGTATTGTGCTTAGTATTTAGTGTATATTATTTTATGTGTGCTATATAATTCATTTTTATCTTCTTTTTATAGTTGAGGAAACCCAGTCTTAGAAATATGAAGTAATATGCTCAGAATCATGGCTGGAGAGTGGCTGAACTAGATTGGAACTCTAGGCTACCTGATTCTAATAAATCTGGGGAGAAGAGAATGAGTGAAATAGGATTAGATAAATGTACACATCCTTTTATTGCTTCCTTTCCAGGAAACTCAACTGCTCTATTTTTAGTAATTTGTATGTGATACATGATGATGTGAAGGCACTTTTCTTGGTAGTTATCACTTTTTCTTCAACCAGACACAAAGTTACTAGTGCTGTGTCAGTTTTTCTCTTTTCTTCCTTTGCCTTTCTTCCCTATCAGGTCTGGCAGTAGGCTCTGCACACAAGTGAGCATTGCTATGGATTGCCTTTGGGCTTACATACTTAGAACCAGGACAGTAGGTGATCTAATGCTGGAACATATTTTAGAAAGACTTGTTTCCTTACTCTTAGCCTCCTGTTTTTCCTGTTTTTATAGTTGATGACCATTTTTGAATGGAATCAGAGGTTAAATTGGAGAGAAGTCAAGCCTGCCATTAGGTAGTTTAGTGATCTCTCCCTGTGTAAGAATTGTAAGTCCCTGGAGGGTAGGGACTCCTGTAAAATAATTCATTCGGATTCAATAGGCATTTGCTAATAAGCATTACTGTGTACTAAACACAGTGCTAAGCTCTTTATATCTGTAATCCTTGCAACAATCCTGTGAGGTGGAGGGTATTATATTTATTTTGCAGATGAGCAAAGTCTGAGTTCAGTTCAGTGTCCCAAGATTACATCCCTTGTCACTGACAGGCACAGGATTTTAACTCAGATCTCCCTGGTCCCAAGTATATCTCCTTTCACAGAGCTGGTGGGTGGATTGTTAGATGTGAGCAGGAATACTTATTAATTGTAGGTACATTAATTTTGATATTTGGGAATTCTGCTTTTCTGAAACTTGATTACTTGTGATGCACAACCATTGGCAGAGGACACTCTTCTCAGGTTTTTTTCCGGCTACCTAGCTGGCTGTCCATTCATATCTAAACAGTTTTCCTACCTCTGTGAATATGTTTTATATTACCATGGTTAAGGGGTTCTAAGTGGACCCAAGCTCACTATTTTCCTTCTTCCTGTCTAGCCAGTCCCTTTTAGTTTATTTGCAAACATTTTTTCCTCATTGGATGCCTTCAACACAGATGCTTCTCATTGTTTTGTCTGGACCTTATTATCTTCTCACTCTACATACCCCCCCCAACCATCTACTGGCAATCTCATTCATTTCAGTTACCACCTATAAGTGACAGTGTTCAAAACTATACCTCCAGACCCAGTTTCTCTCCATGGCTTCAGTTATGTATATTTAACAACTTATTGTGGATCTTCATTGGGATGTTCCATAGGCATTTCAAATAAAACATATCCTTCTCTACTTCTATGCCTGCATCATTTTTAAATCCTTCTTTTCCCTCCCTCCTACATGCAGTAAACTACTACGTCCTGTTGATTCTACTCCCAAATATTTTTCAAATTCAGCCCCCCACCCCGCCCCGCACTCTCTCTCTTACTCTTGTCAGTCCCCAAGTAAGACTGCTACAACCTCTTGGACTAATTTTTCATGTCTCCAAACTGTTTCTTCTTTCAATCCATCTCCATGCTGCAAAACAGAACATACTTTCAAAAATCTGATTATGCCTACCCCCTGTGTATTAAAAATTCTGTAATAACTTTACATTGCTTTCAAGGTAAAGGCCCAGCTTCTTAATATAACCTATAAGGCCCTCAGTGTCTGGCCTCCTCACTCACCCTGTTACCTTTATCTTTTCCCTCTTTCTGCAGACCAGGTACTAGTATTTTCTGACCTCATGACCAGTATGGGTTATGGTCCCTTCTCTATGTCCTGTTTTCCTTTTTAATAGCATTTACTACACAGAATTATAATTGGTCACATGACTGCATTCCCCCATCAGACTGTAGAATGCTCAAGTCCAGAGACTGTACCTTCTTCCCCACCTTAGTGCCACTGAGCACAGTGACTGGCACACTGTGCGTGGTCAACAGACATTTACTGAAGCTCTTTCAGGTAGCCCTGAGCCCAACACCTTGTAAAATCAGGCATATGGTCATTTGCTTCTATTTGGAAGCTGTAAGGGAAAGACGATTCAGCCTTGTAGAAAATAAGAAAAACTCCCTACTTAACAGTAATTGTCTCCTATTTCTTATATTCCCTTAGTGAAATATAGGTGGTATGATAAAAATAATTATTACATCACATAAAGTGCAACATCTGTCTCACTGTTGCTGTACTTCAGTCTTGAGATTTCTTGCAGATCAGTCTGAATTTTGTATTAAAGAGAATTCAAAAGATCAAGAACAAGTGACTTATTTAAACTGAAGACTGATTTCAAAGAAACGATGTTATAAATTTAACAAGTGGTTAAGCATCAGATTACCTGCCAGTTTACCTTAACTGATTAAAATATGCCCAGAGCCTGACTTCCCAATATAATGGTCAAATATCACAGGAAGAGTTTGCAGATTGTTCATGAGAATCTGACCAGAAATTCAGATCACTTAAAAAATTTTTTTAAATAATTTTTTAAAAATTTTATTAATTTTTTTTTTTTTTTTTTTTTTTGGTGGTACGCGGGCCTCTCACCGCTGTGGCCTCTCCCGTTGTGGAGCACAGGCTCCGGACGCACAGGCCCAGCGGCCATGGCTCACGGGCGCAGCTGCTCCGTGGCATGTGGGATCTTCCTGGACCGGGGCACGAACCCGTGTCCCCTGCATCAGCAGGCGGACTCTCAACCACTGCGCCACCAGGGAAGCCCTATTAATTTATTTTTGACTGCATTCGGTCTTTGTTGCTGCACGTGGGCTTTCTCTAGCAGCAGCGAGTGGGGGCTACTCTGTTACGGTGCGTGGGCTTCTCATTGCGGTGGCTTCTCTTGTTGCAGAGCACGGGCTCTAGGTGCATGGGCCTCAGTAGTTGTGGTGCACAGGCTCAGTAGTTGTGGCTCATGGGCTCTAGAGCACAGGCTCAGAAGTTGTGGTGCATGAGCTTAGTTGCTCCGCGGCATGTAGGATCTTCCCAGACCAGGGCTGTAACCTGTGTCCCCTGCATTGGCAGGCGGATTCTTAACCATTGGGCCACCAGGGAAGCCCCCAGATCACTTTTTTAAATAGAAAAATGCACACTGTTGTGGGGTAGGAGATGGAAGCTACTGTCCACATATAGGTAAAGTCAGGATCTCTTTCTGGACAGTGGGAGAATGTAGTGCAAAGGTTGATAATGTTCTTTGTCCCCAGGGAAAACCTCATAAGTGAATGGTGCCTCATTTAAAAAAAAGTCTATCTAAGGTTTATTGCAGGCATCAGTGAAACAACAGTTGGGACGAAGGCACAGAATATTAATTAATCTGGAATGCAGATTAAGAAAACTCAGGAAAATATAATCCAGTTTTGAACATAGCTGGATTGGGAAGGAGTTGTAAGATATGTTGAAGCATTCTTATAATGCTTTTATAATAAATATAAATGTATCTGAGTTCAGTTTCCACCAAAAAATGAAGAACCTGCCTTTTGGTTACTGTGATGTACATTGAGAATAAAAAGAGGGGGAAAGGTGTTATGTGATGCAACAGTTAAATCCTAGAGCTTTTAGAAGAATGAAGTAGCATGAGAAATAAATAAAGGGGGTGGGGGAATTGGGCCAGTGACAATGGATACCCTTGCTTGTATAGTAACCAGTACCCTCTCTTGATGCAGATATAAAGGATGGGGTAGAGTAAGCTGATGAATGGAGGATAGAGTAGGAAATGAGATGGAGTATGAGGAAGGTACCTTGGTCACTGAGGAAAGATCTGAAGAGCCTCCAAGTTCTGCTTTCTCTCCCTTCCTCCCTTTCCTTCTTGACTGACCCGGTTACATGTGGAGTATACCCACGCTAATGTAGAATGCTTGCTATCTCTCAGGCACTTGCAATCAGAGACAGTTGTATTTCAAAACCCTTTCCCATATGTAAACTTCGAAAGCCTTGTGGAGTGTATGTCAGTATTATAATGCCAGTTTGACAAATGAAGAGAAGGGCTCAGGGAGGCTACCCCTACTTATGAAAGGTCACTTAGTGATTTGTGTCAGAGTGGGGATTTCAGCCTACCTTCCCGTTTTGTGAAGCAACATCCTTGTAGAATATGTGGCCGTTATATAATAGATGTTTGTAGGGATGGTACTGTCCTTCAGACACCCAGGATCCAAGCCAGGGTTTTAGACAGCTTTGATCAGAAAACTGGGAGATGATCTAAACAATTTGTTTGCCTCTTTCTTCTAATATTATGAGAAAGATTTTGTTGTTTTACCCAAGGAGTCCATTTTTCATTATAAATGCCGTTGCTCACGGTAAGACTAAAAGCTTCATTAAGCTAAAAAAAATTAGAAGGAAACATTTCGTAGAAGCAGTTGTGGAGAATACGTTAAAGTTAATGAGTATTAGGCTACTTAAATTATTTTACAAGACTTCAGAATTTTAAATATTTTTGAGGAAATATAAGCTAGTTCCTGTCTACTTTCTGATCAAAGTCCTGGACTGTGATGGTTGACCATTTTCTCTAGGTTTAGAGGGAGGTCTCTAGGTAGTTTGAGCTTAGGTAAAAAGAGGGGGCTCTAGCACAATGCCAGATAACTCTATGGAGGTTCCACATCCCGCACACTTTTCCTCAGGAAGTTGCCAATTCTGGACCAATCCAAACTCACTCAGAGGATTGAAGGCCTCATATCTCCTGTAGGTATTTTTCTCTTCTAACAGAGTTCAATGGAGAAGGCAATACTGAAGTTGAAAGAATGATTCTTTAATAGTGGGGTCTTAGGCAGTGTTATACCTGGGTTTATAATCCACCCTCCTGCCTAGGTGTGAAAGCCCATCTAGTTACCCTTTTCTCATCTGTCTGATTTGCCTTGGAAGGAATTGTCACACCTATCACTCCTCGCTGGGTCAGGCAGATGCAGCCAAGAGTACACTTTAAAATCTTCCTGAAGAGTAAGGTGTAGAGGAAAAGGGCTTATCACGAGACTGTCCTTAGTCCATTTATATTAATAACTCACTGTGTGGCTTTAAGGAAGTCTAGTCTTCCTTCTAGACACAAGTTTCTACAACTGCAGAATGAGTTTTGGCTCATGGTAGAAAATGATTTCTGAATTCAATTAGCTATAAGGTTCATTCTGTCTAGCCCTGGTACAGGAACACGGGACTTTATTAAGATATATTTCAAGCATACAAAATTGTATGCTTGAGGACAATAAATACACATTGGCCAGTATTAAAAATTTGCTATCTTTGCCTTTGATTTTAAAGTAACAAAACATTTAGCATAAAGTTGAAGATTACTGCGCACACAACCTAATCCCATTCTACATCCTCTGTAATTCAAATGTTGGTTTGTTTAATGTTGTCCCAGAGGTCTCTGAGACCATCCTCAATTCTTTTCATTCTTTTTTCTTTTTTCTGCTCTGCAGTAGTTATTTACACTATTTTATCTTCCAGGTCACTTATCCGTTCTTCTGCCTCAGTTATTCTGCTGTTGATCCCTTCTAGAGAATTTTTGATTTCATTTATTGTGTTGTTCATAATTGTTTGTTTGCTCTTTAGTTCTTCTAGGTCCTTGTTAAACGTTTCTTGTATTTTCTCCATTCTATTTCCAAGATTTTGGATCATCTTTACTATCATTATTCTGAATTCTTTTTCAGGTAGACTGCCTATTTCCTCTTCATTTTTTAGGTCTGGTGGGTTTTTATCTTGCTCCTTCATCTGCTGTGTGTTTCTCTGTCTTCTCATTTTGCTTAACTTACTGTGTTTGGGGTCTCCTTTCTGCAGGCCGCAGGTTCGTAGTTCCCATTGTTTTTCGTATCTGTCCCCAGTGGCTAAGGTTGGTTCAGTGGGTTGTGTACGCTTCCTGGTGGAGCGGACTGGTGCCTGTGTTCTGGTGGATGAGGCTGGAGCTTGTCTTTCTGGTGGGCAGATCTACGTCTGGTGGTGTGTTTTGGGGTGTCTGTGGCCTTATGATTTTAGGCAGCCTCTGTGCTAATCGGTGGGGTTGTGTTCCCGTCTTGCTAGTTGTTTGGCATAGGGTTTCCTGCCCTGTAGCTTGCTGGTCGTTGAGCGGAGCTGGGTTTTGGTGTTGAGATGGAGATCTCTGGGAGATTTTCGCCATTTGATATTACGTTGAGCTGGGATGTCTCTTGTGGACCAGTGTCCTGAACTTGGCTCTCCCACCTCAGTGGCACAGCCCTGACGCCTGGCTGGAGCACCAAGAGCCTGTCCTCCACATGGCTCAGAATAAAGGGAGAAGAAAAAGAAAGAAAGAAAGAAAGAAGATACCATAAAATAAAGTAAAATAAAATAAAGTTATTAAAATAAAAAATAATTATTAAGAAAAAAAAATTTTAAGAAAAAAAAAGCCGGACAACCTGAACCCTAGGACAAATGGTAAAAGCAAAGCTGTACAGACAAAAGGGAAAAAAAAATATCTATATATATATATATCTCGTTGTTCCCAAAGTCCACGTCAATTTGGTATGATTCGTTGTCTCTTCAGGTAGTCCACAGATGCAGGGTACAAGTTGATTGTGGAGATTTAATCCGCTGCTCCTGGGTCTGCTGGGAGAGATTTCCCTTTCTCTTCTTTTTTCACGGAGCTCCCGGGGTTCAGTTTTGGATTTGGACCCGCCTCTGCATGTTGGTCGCTGGAGGGCGTCTGTTCTTCGCTCAGACAGGACAGGGTTAAAGGAGCAGCGGCCTCGGGTCTCTGGCTCACTCAGGCCGGGGAAAGGAGGGGTACGGATGCGGGGAAAGGAGGGGTACGGATGCGGGGCGAGCCTTCGGCGGCAGAGGCCGGCGTGACATTGCACCAGCCTGAGGCGCGCCGTGCGTTCCCCCCGGGGAAGTTGTCCCTGGATCACGGGACCCTGGCAGTGGCGGGCTGCACAGGCTCCCGGGAGGGGAGGCGTGGATAGTGACCTGTGCTCGCACGCAGGCTTCTTGGTGGCGGCAGCAGCAGCCTTAGAGTCCCATAATGCCCATCTCTGGGATCCGTGCTGATTGCTGCGGCGCACGTTTCTGAAGCTCCTTTAAGTGGCGCCCTTAATCCCCTCGCCTCATGCACCAGGAAACAGAGGCAAGAAAAAGTCTTTTACCTCTTCTGCAGCTCCAGACTTTTTCCTGGACTCCCTCCCGGCTAGCCGTGGCGCACTAGTCCCTTCAGGCTGTGTTCATGCAGCCAACCCCAGCCCTCTCCTTGCGATCCGACGGAAGCCCGAGCTTCAGCTCCCAGCTCCTGCCCATCTGGCAGGTGAGCAGACAAGCCTCTCGGGCTGGTGAGTGCCGGTCGGCACCGATCCTCTGTGCGGGAATCGCTCTGCTTTGCCCGCCGCACCCCTGTTGCTGTGCTCTCCTCCGTGGCTCGGAAGCTTCCCCCCTCCGCCACCGGCAGTCTCCACCCGAGAAGGGCCTTCCTAGTGTGTGGAAGCCTTTCCTCCTTCACAGCTCCCTCCAACTGGTGCAGGTCCCGTCCCTATTCTTTTGTCTCTGTTTCTTCTTTTGCCCAACCCAGGTACGTGGGGAGTTTCTTGCCTTTTGGGAGGTCTGAGGTCTTCTGCCAGCGTTCAGTAGGTGTTCTGTAGGAGTTGTTCCCTAGACTTTATTTCTTTAAGAGCAGATATAAGTTCACGATGAAATTGAGAGGAAGGTACAGAGACTTCTCCTATACCCCTTGCCCCGACTCATGCATGAATTCCTCCATTATCAACATCTCCTACCAGAGTGGTACATTTTTTGCAATTGATGGACCTGCTATGACACATCAGAATTACCCAAAGTCCATAGTTTACATTATGGTTCACCCTTGGTATTGTACATTCTGTGGGTTAGGAGAAATGTATAATGACGTGTCCCCATCATTCTACATTGTACATGTAGATGCTCTGTATCTACTACTCTTAGATATAGAGTAGTATCGCTGTATCTAAGGAATTGTTTCCTACCCTGGCATTATGAATATTTTATTTTTACTATATTTTCTTCAGTAAGTTTTCCATTTCAAGTTATTTGTTGTGTATGTGGTGAGGGAAGAGTCAAGGCTCCTATTTGTTCCAAATGAATATGCAATTTTTTCAGCACAATTTGAGGAAATGATTGTCCTTTCAGATTGAATTACCTCGGTACCTTTGGCAAAAAGCAATTGAGCATATATGTGTGACTGTATGTCTGGACTCTGTATTCTATTCTAAGATCTGTATGTCCATCCTTATGCCACTATGACAGTATCTCAATTCTTGTAATTTTGTGATGTCTTTTTTTTTTTTTTTTTGCGGTACGCGGGCCTCTCACTGCTGTGGCCTCTCCCGTTGCGGAGCACAGGCTTCGGATGCGCAGGCTCAACAGCCATGGCTCACGGGCTCAGCCGCTCCGTGGCACGTGGGATCCTCCCGGACCAGGGCAGGAACCCGCGTCCCCTGCATCGGCAGGCGGACTCTAAACCACTGCGCCACCAGGGAAGCCCCCTGTGATGTCTTGATACAAGGTTGTGTCGTCTTCCAACTTCGTTCTTTTGAAAAATTGTTCTGGTTATTCTATGTTCTTTGTATTTTGATGTAAATTTAAGAATCAGCTTGTCAATTTCTGTTCCCACCCAAAATCTGAAACCAGGTTTCTCATATAATTTGTTTTCTATTTGATTATGGTGAGAGCAAAAGGTCTGTGCCATTCCCAGAATGAAGGCGTGATGGTTAAATTTTATGTGTCAATTTTGATAGGCTGTGGTGCCCAGTTGTTCAGTTTAATAAGTTTAGATGTTGCTCTGAAGGTATTAGGTAGATGTGGCCAACACCTACAATCAATGGACTTGAAGTAAAGGAGATTGCCCTCAATGATGTGGGTGAGCCTTATTCAATTAATCGAAGTCCTTAAAAGCAAAAACTAAAATTTCTCAAAGAAGAAATTCTGCCTCAAGACTGTAACATGGAAATCCTGTCTGAATTTCTACCCTCACAGTCCTACAGATATCAGACTTCAGAACCGTAACTGAAAAAAAGGATAAAAAAATTCTCATTTTCAAGTTATTTACATCTCATAGTAAATTTTTCCATTGACTTACTGTTAAATGTGGCATAAATCTGAGAGAAGGAGAAATATTAAGCTTTTATAAAGAAGAAAAGTAAGAAAACTTATGGAAACTTCCCAGGAAGGACAGTTTTTCAGTATAGAAAGCTGTGGCTAGAATGACTGAAAATACAGCCTCTTGGCAGTCTGCATTTTACTAAGTATTTCCATATAACTAATCATGCTTTCTTTTCATGCATCCTTGCCACCTCTGTGAGAGGCCCTGGTGCTTGAAATTCATGGTTTGTGAGACAGTCACAAAAACAGGAGCATGAAATTGAGTGCCATGACACGGCTAAGTAAAGGTTACTGTGGGAATACTTAAGAGGCATGGGTTGTCCTTTAATAACCACGTGAAGTGTGCTATTAGTGGTAGGAGATATTCAGGAGAGTAAGGAGCTGAGAAGATGGTGGGAAGCCTCAGCTTTCCCCCTGACTCCTCATAGGGTCAGCCTTGTATATGCCACACAGCTTTCTGAAGGATGAGCCATGTGTCAGGGGAGCCCTCAACTTCCTCACTTCTCAAGTGCAGAATCTTCTTGACTGTGTAGAGTCTAACAGTGAAAGGTCCCAAGGGATTTATTCCCTTTGGAGAAATACCCATTGCTTATGTGTGGACATGCAAAAAAGACATGCCTACATACACACAAATATTTTACATAGCAGGGATGATCTGCCACAATGAGGAAACTCTACTGAGAAAAATCTCATGATTAGGATCTCAACATCTGTATCTTCCCCTGACAGCCATTCCCCACGGGTGAACGCCTAGGCTTTGGAGTCTGCATCCCTGCGTTTTAGGGATGCAGTGTGTGCTCTGAGATCTGTGCTGGTGCATGAAACCTTCTTCACAAGAGAAAGTGAAAACTCAAACCAGATGTTGTGTTCCTAAATTCTTGGATCAGTTTCAATCTTGCCTGTCAATCCTGATGTAAAGATGATACCTAACCTCAACAAGAATTTTACAAGCAAGAAGTGGACTTTTGTTGGTTCTCTAGCGGCACCATTACTGAATTTCTCATATTTTTAATCAGTGAGAAATAGCAATGAGGAATATGTAGGATACCTATTACTTCCAGGGTCAGAAGTGTGAAAGTTATGAGAAAGTAAATCGTCATGTAAGCAGGCTGCAGGGGAACAATGTTCCCTTCCAGGGTAAGACAGAACAAGGAGGCATAGGGTTAGGGTAAGACAGAACAAGGAGGCATAGGGTTTGGTCATAAATGTACACCCATGAAACCATCAGTACAATCTATGCTGATCTCCAGACTCATCAAGTTGTATACATTAAATATATGCAGCTTTTTGCATGATAATCATACCTCAATAGAGTGGTTTAAAAAGTTAAAAAAGAAGACATAGGGAACGTTCACTGAAAGGGTTGAAGATACCAGAAATTTCATGATAGGCCACGAGTTACAGAGGGCCCGGTGTAAGGGAGTTGAGGAGGAGTAGAAAATGCAGTCAGATTAGAGGATTTGAAGAGCCACAGAGCGGTAAGGAATGACATGGAGATTTTGGCCATTTACTCAGCTGCTCAGGCCAAGCCTTTGAAACATCCTTATCATCAGCAAATACTGTTGGTTGTAACTTTAACATAGATACCAAATCTCACTTCTTCTTACTTCCATGGCTACCATCTTACTCTTAGCTGATTTTTCTCCTTGGCTAGACTTCTAACTGGCCTCCCTTTCTCCACTCTGCTTCCCTCCTTCCACACAGCAGCCAGAGTAGTTTTTTTAAGAAACATAATCAGATCATGTCATTCTGTTGCTCAGAAGCCTCCAGGGTATTCTCATCACTTTCAAATCCTTACCAAGACTTACACAGACTTATGTACTCTGGTCCATAACAGATCTCTAGCCTCATTTCCTGCCATTCTATTCACTTTACACTGCCAGCAACCACACCAGATGCTGTACATGCTCCTCTCTTGGGGCCTTTGTCCTTTCTGTTCGCTCTACCTGGAATGTTCTTCCTTCAAATATTCATGTGGCTCACTCTCTCATTTCATTAAATTTGTTCAAATGCCATCTTATCTGAGGCCCCATCCAGGACTACCTTGTCCAAAATAGCACCTTCTTTCCATTTTCTATCTCTTTATCCTGCTTGTTCCTCATAGTACTTAACACAATATAATACTATATTGTGTATTTGCCTGTATAGTACCTATTACCCTGACTCTCCTCCTACCTCATGAAAGTTCTGTGCCAAGTTTGATCATCGCTGAATTGTCTTGCAATAACTATTTCTTGAGTAAATGAATGAATGATTGTATCTATATTTAGTAGTGTTTCTCAACATTTATACTTTAATTCCATTTGACTCTTGTCTCATGTCAGGGAGCTCTTATATGGAGTCCTATTATTTCTTTGCTTGAGAGACTATTTCCTCCCTTATTTTATTGACTGAGATTCAGTTTCATCTATGATCTGACATCATCCTGTATATTAATTTTTACCTTCTATTACTCCCCAACCAGAAGCTACTTCTCACATATTTGCCTTATTTATTTTTGCTGCTAGAACTTTGCATGTCTGTGTCCCTACTTATCCTTTCCTAGAGCTATGCAGAGCTTGAAGACTGTGCCATAAAACTTGGCACTTGGTCATATACTTTTCCCCTGTTTGTTGCAGATAAAAAACTGGCAATGGAGAGATTATTGGATACTTCAGCAGAATCTTAAAGTGAGAAATGTGACAAGTCTCTCAATTCTAGTGCCCAAGACTTGTCTCTCCAGTAGGATTTTTAACTACAATAGGGTATAGATTTTTATGTGGTAGGTTTCAATTTATATTTTAGAGACTTTCATTTTTCTCAATATCTGGATGCTTATTAGACAGGAGAGGAATAAAAGGATTGTAGGGTGGGTCTCACTTTGGACCATATAGAAATGCCAAAAACCCCAACATTGTTCCCCTAGATATTGGCAACATTTCCTATAAGCCTCATTTTTTTCTAGAAAGACTGAGCAAGCTAATCAGATCACACTCTAACTTTTGCCTCCTGTAAATCTGCAAGAACTCTATAATATTAACTATCATCACCATTACTACGATCATCTGTACTTGAAAGTGTAGATCCCATCATGACCTCACTTTGATGGGGAAGAAGTCTTATCTACTATGGGGATCACAAATATTTTAATTATTAGAGGATTTGTCTTCAACTAGATGTCATATTTTAGCAAAGCTGTCATCCAATAACTTGAAACAAATGTCAATGCAGAATTAATTTATTTATAATATTCAATCTTTGATATCAAATGAATATAATAATTTAGTGATAATAGTAATTAGACTCTATTGTAATTAGCTTTAAAATGAAGAATACACTCAGAGCTGTATAAAGTAATTTTGGGAGTTGCTTTTTGATTTATGTATGCTCTACAGTAGAAGACTACTGTAAAATGTCAGTTTTGTCCAAAATAGCCCATAAATTTAATGCTGATTCAATCCAAAGTACAAATTTAAAAATATTGACCAATTGATTCATGCTTTCATCTGGAAGAAAAAAAGTAAATAATGATGGTCAGGAAATTGGGGGGAAAAGACTGGGGGGATATACCCTACTATTAATAGATATCAAAGGATGCTATGAGGTAAATGTAATGGGAATAATGTGGTACTGGCAAAGAAATAAGTAGATAAATGGAAGAGAAGAGAAAATTCATAAGCAGAGTCTAGTTTATGTTAGAATTTTACGTATGATGAAGTCAGCACTTCTAATCGGAGAAAATCTTGATTATTCAGTCAAAGATCCTGGAGCAATTGGCCTGTATTAGCAAGAAATTTAAGTTGGATCTCTATCTTACATTTTACACATAAGAAAGCCCAGCTGAATTAAAGATTAAATATATATTTTTAATATAATATATTATTAAGAGAAAATTTCCTTCTAGTCAGTGGAAAAGGCACCAGGGCCAGAAACTACAAAGGAAAAGAACACAAATTTGACTTCATGAGGTTTAGACTTTCTGTCTGACACATTGTAACATTCATTCATTCAATCAACCAATATTTGCTACATGCAAGGAACGAGTGGGAACACCATAGAGTTAATATGGCATGCAATGAGTTAGTATTTTAAATGTGTAAAGAATTCTTACAAATCAATAGAAAGAAGATGAACAATTTGAGAAAAAATGGGCAAAGTACATGTAAACATAATTTACTATAGTACAAAAAGCCAATAAACAAATGAAAAAATAAAAAGCTCCATAATCAAAGATGTACTTTAAAACAACGAGATATAGCTTTTTTCTTTCATATTAATAAAGATTTAAAGGCTTGATAATATCCACTATTGGTAAGGTTATAAGCAAGTAGACATCTCAGCTTTTCTTGTGAAAATATAAATTATACAGTTTTTGGAGGGCAATTTGGCACTGTGCAATAATATTTAAAATGTCCATAACTTTTTACCCAGCAATCTATTTCTACAAATGAATCCTAAAGAAATAACTGCGCAAGTGTGCAGAGATTTATGCAAAAAATTTCATTTGCAGCAATACTTATACTAACTAAAAGTGAAAATTACCTAAACATCTATCCACAGGGATTGGTTAAATGAATTGTGTTATATCCATACAATGAAATTCTGTGAAACTGTCCCAAAATAAGTTAATTATTTATGTAACTACATGGAAACATGCCTGTAATATATTGTTATATTAAGAAAGTCAGTTTTATAAAATGTAGAGAATAACTCCATTTGTAAAGTATATATGTATAGGTATTAAAACATATAGGTACATAGTAATGCATAGAAGTAGCATAAAAGTGTTAATGATCATTATATCTGAGGTATGGGATTTCTGGGGATTTGTATTTCCTTCTCTCTATGTATCAGTATCTTTTGGATTTATTAAAATAAAAAATATCCATTGCTTTAGTTAAAAAAAAGGGGGGTATATTCTCATTTGAAAAAATTAAATCATAAAACCATAAAAATAATCCATAAAAATTATTTTAAGGTCACATCCCTCTTCTACATATATTTGCCACGGAGATTTATAGAATCTTAGTGCAGCTTGTTGTTGCATTGAGAAATTTGCTTTGTCGGTTCTCAGCAATCATTTTGGTGAGCATTTCTTTAAGGCCAGATATGGAGAGTCACAAAGATGACTAGGACATGATGTCTTACCCAACAGTGGCTCGTGAGTTCAGCCTACTGCCTATCTTTGGTCACCCTGGTTGAGACACATGCCGTCCTTTCACAGAGTAGACCAGAGTCAGGTGGCATTTCCCTGAACACACTGATTGCCTAGTGGCCCTTTTGGGTATGTATGTTCAGATGAGCCCTTAAATTCCCACTTCTGGTATCACCTCATATTTTGGCTCCCCTGTCCTTTAAAAAAAAATTAAAATTTGCTTTAAAAACCCTGGAAAGTGACAGACCTATTCTTTTGGCCCATAGGAAAGTGGAAAATTTATCTGAGCAGCAGTTTCTTACAGGGATGGGCTAGCTTTTTGCTCCTGAGTAGATTGACAGAATTCTGGTTCTCGAACCCATGCTACCAACCCCACTTGTGATTCCCTTGGGTTCAGAAACTCTCCTGGCTTCTTCCTTTATTGGATACTGTAAAGTTCATCTGGCTTCCTGTGATAAGTAGAGTCTTTCATGCCAGTTTGCTGTGGTCTAGGATAGAGCCCTGACACCACTTGTTAAAACTCACAAATGTGTCAACTTAGACATGATTACACACGGGCTCTGTTCTTTTGGGTCTCCCTATAAGGAGAGAGTAGGGAGTAAGCCATTCACACAGATAACCAAGTGTGTGGTACAGAATGTGAAGAGCAAGCAGGGGGCTCTGGAAGATTAGAGTAAGGAGAGTTACATTCCCTTAGAGGCATAGGATGCTTAAAGGAAAAGGTATCCTACAGGATATGTAAGATTTCAACAAATTGAAGTGATAGGGAAAATGTGAAGAAATGATGCCCTAGATGTTCCCTTCCTGTAGGGGCTAGATGGCCTCTGCGATGCAAGGTCTGCATCCTTGGGGTAATTGAAATCTATGTGTCACTAGAAGGTACCTGAAAACATGATTGTTCTGTTAAGCCTTCTTTGGGCAGACGAACAAGAAAGGGGGTATATGGAACCCGAGCAATACACATTACTGGGGTCTGAAAGATAGGTAGGTTTATGATGCCTCTTTGTCAATAATAAGAAAAGAGAAGGCCATAGGACTTTAAGGAACCTTCAACAGGAAGTCAGAAACAACAGAGTCCTTGCTTGAGAAATCTGAGATTCTGATTGAATCTTTCCCACACATGCTTCAAATATTTTTTCTCAAACCATCACCTCTTCCTAGAATGCCCTTCACTGCCTCTATTTGCTTATTATATCTGCTCATTCTTCAATGTCCAGTCAAAGTGTATTTTTTTTTGTGATGTCTTCCTTGATTCCCCACAGAAGTGATGTGCTCATTCCATTAACTCCTGCAGCTTCTTATACCTCTTTTAAGTATAACATTGATTATGCACTGCCT
Source organism: Grampus griseus (assembly GCF_964374135.1). Lineage (NCBI taxonomy): Eukaryota > Metazoa > Chordata > Mammalia > Artiodactyla > Delphinidae > Grampus > Grampus griseus. Next base: position 15,620,199 of record NC_139009.1, read on the forward strand.
TGTGGTCTCTTGATGATTGTATATACTACATGTCTCCTAATAGAATGTAAGCTATGTAGTCCTATCACTTAGCAAGCACCATGCTGGAAACACATTAAGTATGTAATTTGTTGAGTAAGTGATAGGTGAATGAATATTCAGACAGATTTTTGTCTAGATCATTGGTTGCATTACTACCTGCTAAGGGGTGTTTCGGAAATTTATGGGGGTCACTTTTGGTTATCGTAATGATTGGCAGAATCACTGACGCTTTCTAGACATGAACCAGTTATACTAGATGTCCTGCAATATGTAGTACAGTCCTTCACAATGAATAATCCTCTGTCTCATGTGAGTTTTGAGTGATCCACCAGATATTCAGGTAAATGGAAGACATGTTCATAATCATTTGAGCCTAGACGCAAACTCCACTCTTTGTATAAAAACAAAGTTTATTTTTATACCATTTTTCTCTGTACTGAATTCTCCAGGGGTGTAACCACTGTGTAAATTGAGAAAAAATTGTATTCTTTTTTGTTTGGAATTTTACCGAGTGTTGGTTCACCATTTTGGAAAAGCCCATCACTGACAGCTATGCTGCTTATAATAATTGAATTGCCAGTATAGTACTCCTGCACAGATTTGTATTCGTAGAGGTTTCATTCATGGGGCAACCATCTGAATGTTTTATGCATTTTGCGGTAAGCATGCCCAAGCATTCATTTATTAAAATATATGTTATTTTATTATAAATTGCTTTCTTTTTATTTCTCTTTTATATTACCAATAAGACACTTTATTATTTTAAAATTGTGCACAGGAAAGGTATATTGTCTTTGAATTTCATTTCAGGATAGTAAAAGGGGCATTAGGTCTGATAAGATTGAAAACTGCTCATCTGAATTGTCAGGTTTTCTATTAACCACGGAAAACTTGGATGCTTTGCTGCAGTTCTAGAAATGTTGTCTCAGTTCTCAGTGAAAATAACTTACACCAATGGCCTCAGTTAAAAGCTGACATTTCAACAGAACTTGAGGGATATCTGGGGAATGGTTTGCAATATAATCATTGGAAGTCACATGGTAGGGTGAAATTTTCAGAAGTGTTCAGATGACCAAATCTTCTGATCCAAGGTCAACCCACCCTTTAAGCCCTGGGTACTCTCATTTTCAGATCCTCTCTCATGACTCCAGCAGCACTGGTAAGTTGATCATCTTTTAGGACAGTGGCTCTCACATTTAGCCTGCATCAGAATCAATGGAAAGCCTAATTATAATATAAATTATTGAACCCTGTTTTCAAAGTTGCTAATTCAGTATGTCTGAGGTGGAGCTTGAGTTTTTGCAGTTTTAACAAGTCCTCAGGTGATGCCGCTGCTGCTGTTCCCAAGCCCACACACTGAGAACCGCTTGGGAGATGCTAGAAATTAATATATATTTATTTGCTCCTGCCTTGTTGCAGTGTGGACTTAAAGTAGGTAAATTTTTTTTTTTTTTTTTTTTTGCGGTACGTGGGCCTCTCACTGTTGTGGCCTCTCCCGTTGCGGAGCATAGGCTCCAGATGCACAGGCTCAGCGGCCATGGCTCACGGGCCCAGCGTCTCCTTGGCATGTGGGATCCTCCCGGGCCGGGGCACGAACCCGTGTCCCCTGCATCGGCAGGCGGACTCTCAACCACTGCGCCGCCAGGGAAGCCCGGTAATATATTTTTAAAGGAGAAAAAAATAAGAAAGACATGGAACCAGAAATGAGTCTAATGCAAAAATGCAAATTCAAGGATCTCATACAGTTGCTGAGGGGTGGGGGTGGGTACAAATATAGTGCTACGTTTTTTGAAAGTCTATGCTGCCAGAAATGCTGCATGATTTTAAAACAGAAATCACCTAAAGCACCTGGAAAAGAACCACTACACTACTCAAGAGTTTCTGTTTGGGACAGAGTTTCCATGGCCAGCCTGGGGAGGGGGAGTCTGGTGCTCCATTGTAATGTATTCTAAGAAGATAAAACACATATAGGCTCGTGCACATACACATAGGCACACACACGTGGGATGGATTGAGTACCAGATCCACCACGTGCTTCACTTCAGGCAGTTGTGTCATAGCCATTTAATTTTAAGTAAATGAGTAATTCGAAGCTCTTACATAATTTTTGCTTGTCCCATCAATGTGGTTCATTTTTCACTTGCAGATACCTAACTAGAAAAAAAACAAAACAAAAAAACAACTGTGTGGTGAGTGGAGGAAACTGCCAGTTTAAACCTTCTTCCCAGAGGGACAGGGCAGAATTCCATTTATTTATTGTCTATTATAAAAATCAGGTCTAATAGTCACAATGAATCCTTCACACACGACCAAGCTGTTCTTTGTTTCTGATTGTCTCCTACCGCGTTTATCTTAATACTCTTCCATGTGTATAATTTCCTGGAAAATTTAGTACTTAATATTCTGATGGACTCCAGTACATGTTTTGTCTCCCCACTGAGACAGTAAGTGATTCAAGGGCAAAATCTATGCCTTACACCATTTCTTTATCTTCCAGTGCTGAGCCCACATGAGGTGCTAAATAGCTAGAGCAATAGTTCTTCATGTGGGGTAGAGGTAAGAGGACACATGGGAATCACATAGGGAAGTTTTAAAAAATACACCACAGAAAGTACCTTAATTGTTAAGGTACTAGATTTAAAGATTTTTATTCAGATTATTTATATTTCCAATGATAATTTCAACCTACCTTTTCAAAATCTAGTACCTTAAATATGGGAACTTGGCATATGACAAAGTCAGCAGTACAAAACCAATAGGTAAGTGATGGTTCATTTTGTAGCAAACAATAGGAATACTGGTTCCCTTATTTGGAAGGGAAAAAAGCTGAACCCTTTAATTAAATCATATAAAATGTATCATTTAAGGTATTTAACTGAATATACTACTATATGGCAAGCGCTTTTTTAGATTTGGAGGAAAAAGAGAGCAGAAGAGACAATGAGCTGCTGGTCTCCTGAAGCTTTCATCCTAGTGGGGTTCTGTGGACAATAAAACATACACATATACATATATATTTATATACAAACACGTATTCTATTTCAGTTTTCCCTAGTCAAAGTGCTATAAAGAAAACAAAAGCAGGCTAAGAGAATAGGGGGAGATGTTCTTTTAGATAGGGAAGGCCTATCTGAGAAGGTGACAATTGGGCTGAAGTTTTAGCAAAAGGAAGAAGTGTGGCATGAAACACCCTGAGAAAATCATTCTGGGTGGAGGAAACAAGTGACCACAAAGGTCCTCAGGCAGAAAGCAGCTTTCTTGGCTCTTTGAAGAACACCAGCAAGGCCAGTGGGCTGGAGCGGAATGAGTGAGTGGGAGTGTATTCAGAGAGTGGGGGAGGGGTGTATGTCTTTGTCCTTGATGGCTGAGAGTGGGAATTGGAGAGTGAACTGGAAAAAGGTGAGGGACTAACAAAATCTGGGAGTGGAGACATAAGGTTTTCCCAAATGTGAGTGGCATATTTAACCCCTTATGGGTAGGCCACTGGACTCTACTCAGCAGATGTCAGTTCCCATGCCTCAGCCTCTGAGCTGAATGATGTGGCTAATGGCATTGGGCAGGATGTGGTGATTGCCACCAAGCATAAGGAGATCTTGGTGACTGTCTTTGGGCTGTTATGACAAAATACCACAGACTGGGTGGCTTATAAACAACAGAAATCTCTCACAATTCTGGAAGTAGAAATCCGAGAACAGGGTGCTAGCAGAGTTTTGTGAAAGCCTTTTTTGGGGTCACAGGCTTCTCATTATATCCTCACATGGGGGAAGGGGCTAGGGAGCTCTGTGGGATCTCTAATAAGAGTGCTAATCTCATTCATAAGGGCTCCACTCTTAGGACCTAATCACCTCCCAAAGGTCTCACCTACTATTACCATCACCTTAGGGGGTTAGGGTTTCAACATGAATTTGGGGGGGACACAAACATTCAGGTAGGTCATAGCAGTGTTCAAAATAGAGAAGCAAGTAACACGTCCTCACAGTGGGCACTATGTGAGCTGGATGTGCCTTGAGAAAACCCCTCTGGATGTAACAGAGGTTGCCTCACTTGTGAATCAGAGTGTTGCCCAGGATTCTCTCTGGATGGAAGGAGTATGGGTCATCTTCCCCTTAGTGAAAGTTCCACTGGGGAAGGGTATGGAAGGTTGGACTTCATTTCTCCCTCACCCCTTTTATTCCTGCCTCTATCCTGTCTGGGGAGGGTTTCTTTCAGTACAATCAAATGTGAAAATTGGGCTTGGATTGGCATCCCATAGAAGCAAGATTTTAGTCTTGAAAGACCTAAGCCAATTAGAAGCTGTAGATCTACACCTAGCCTTCTAGGAATTGACTCACTCAATTGTAGAGGCTGGCAAGTCTGAAATTTGTGGGGCAGGTTGGTGGGCTGGAAATTCAGCTAAGAGTTGATGTTGCAAGTCTTGAGTCCTAATTCCACAGCATAGCAGGCTGGAAACTCAGGCAGGGTTTCTATGCTGCAGTCCTCTTTTTAAAAAAATTTTCTCTCTCTCACACACACACACATACACACACACCTATATTAATTTTTTCCAGCTTTACTGAGGTATAATTGACAAATTGTGACATTTAAAATGTACAGTGTGATGATTTGACATATGTATACATTGTGAAATATCACGATCAACTTAACACATCCATCACCTCAGTGGACACACCTTTTTTTTTTTCTTTCTCTGTGGTGAGAATACTTAGGATCTACTTTCTCAGTAAATTTTAAGTATGTGATGCAATCTATGTTGCAGTTTTGGGTAGAATTTCTTCTGTTTCAGGGAACCTCACTTTGTTCTTAAGGCCTTCTGTGCTTAGATGAGGCCCCCATGTTATAAAGGGTAGTTTGGTGCTTCATTTACTCAAAGTCTACTGAGTTATTTATTGATTTTACCAATTTAATTATTTACTTGTTATTTAGTTATTTACTTATTATTTACTCATTCATTGATTTAATGATTTTCTTACAGTGTATATCTAAAAAAATGTCTTTACAGAGACATCTAGACTGCTGTTTACCCAAACAACTGGGCACCATAGCCTAGCTAAGTTGACACATAAGGCTAAGCATCACGGGGTGCTCACTGAACTGCCTTGTATATTCAGATGAACCAGGTCTTCCTTGGGTATAGAGGTTATTCTTTGGATATGCAGTATATGAAAGTTCAGATCATTCTCTCTAGAGTCAGACTTCTGGGTTGGAATTATAACCTCCACCATGTACCAGTTCTCTAGACTTTGGATAATTAATCTACGTGTGCTTTATCTTTCTTAGCTATAAAATATGTATATAATATAACCCGTCTCATAAGGCTATTAGGAGAATTGAATGAATTAATGCAGATAAAGGGCCTAAAACAGTGTCATATGGAAGTGCTCAGAAAAAATTAGCTATAGTTATGAACATGATTATCATTATTAGATGGTTTGGGGGACAGGCACTGGGGGCCCAGGAAATTGGCACAGACAAGTCAGTGGAAGGAACTGCTATGAGCAAGGGTAGACCGACCGCACTAACAGGGCCAGGGCTAAGGAGGGAAAGAGTCAGTAAAGGTTTGGAATGTGTTATAGCTAGTAGGTTTTAGGAGTACTTAAGTTTTAAGTAAGTTAAGTTTTAAGTTTTCTTTTTCAGTGTTGTAATTTATTGTGACATCTTCAAGCATTCAGGAAAGTTCGTTAAGTACTACGATCTATTGTCAGTCATGGTTTGCAGTTGCCTTGGGGACAAGCAGCAACCATGTGTTTACGTTCCCAGGGAACTGTATGGTAGGGAAACAAAACAGGGACTCTAATGATTTTATTTGAATATTAAAGGAAAGAATGACTCTGGAATTGGAATGTTGGGGACGCTTCAGTAATATACACACATGCTATTGCTTTTCATCTGGTATCTTGTGCGCCAGCCACGCTCACTGCTCACTGTCTGCCATGCTGGCCTGTCCTTTTCTGTCTCTTGTGTATATGAAAACAATGCCTTTGGATATTTTGGGGGATATTTTTTACTTTGCTTAGAACATAGACAGGGATAATTAAAAAAGCAAATGGGGGAATTGTTAAAATCAGGTGTTTGGCATACTATCTTGCAGCTCTGGTCAGGCTAATGTTGGTAAAGAGAGGTGGTTCGTAAAAGTGGCCAGATGACCTTGGGCACATAGAGATGAGGCTCTGGAGCAAAGTAGGTAAAACTTTGATTGCTTCCCTTAATTGCCCACCTCATCCTGAACGTGTGGATTCCTGGCTCAACCTTAAGACTGGAAAAGGCCAACTTGAGATTGGTCAGGCTTGAGCACCTTGCAAACAGCTGTCACGAACCAAGTCACTGGTGCCCGGCAAGGAAATTAGCATTTATCGCATTTCAGTAAAAATGATGTGGCCCAGTTAAATTAGATTTTCTTTCATTTACAGTAGACTTAAAATCCTATTTAGCTATAATCCAGCCATTGTAAAATTGGTTACAAGGATCCTAATTTTCTGAGATACTGAAGCCTCCCTATTCTATCAGAGCATCTTGATTTTATCCATTTTCATCCATCGTTACATTTCTTATGGCTGAGAATGCCGGAGGCGACCTACCTTTCCAATCCGCTGCTGCATTCAGCAGTAACTGGATTGAGATTGGAAACATTTATTTTATTCAATGCCTTATCTGCTCTTTTCCACTATTTTAAACACTACTGAGGGTCAGACCGAAAATCCTTCTCTGATTCTAACTGTAATCAAGCGGGAAATGGTTTTATTTTATTTTAAACTAATATCAAGCCTAAGGAGACAGCATCATTTTATACAATGGGATTGAATGGCCCATTCTGCCATTGCTGAAAATTTACAGTTTGCATATCTTACCATGAAATCCATGCTTATGTGGTGTTTCAACTTAAAATTCTCTGAGCCTTCTCTCTGCTTAAATTGATGTCTCTCTCATTTGGGAGCCAGCTCAGGCTTTGTCACCTTTAGGAACTTATCGTCGCAGGTGAACTCTCTCCTTCATGTGAATTCCTGCTGCTCTGAAGGCCTGTGTTACGTGTACAGTCTATTCGTCCACAGTACGGTCCTCAGCTGTTTCTGAGTCTTGCCTCGCCATCCAAATAGGGCACTTTGTGAAGGCTGGGACTTTGGCTCAAAGGACTTTGGCTCAAAGGGACTTTGGCTCTATTCGTCCACAGTATGGTCCTCAGCTGCTTCTGAGTCTTGCCTCCCCATCCAAATAGGGCACTTTGTGAAGGCTGGGACTTTGGCTCAGAGGGCTCCATCTGCTTCATTTAGTTGACAGAGAACGCCTGCTGATGAATTGATTCCATAAAGAGGAAACCTTGTCTGTGCAAGGGTAGGTACTTTTATGGATTCCTGACATGAGGACCCTTAGAATGTTAGTTAGATAATAGCATGAGGAACTTCTTTTCTCCTCTTTCCCTCCAGTTCCCTCTGGGCCTTAGTGCGTTCCGGGGAGATGTCAGTGAGCCCAGCAGCTCAAGGTACTGCGTGATCTGGCAGGTGGGGGTGAGGTAGAGTGGGGGCAGCTGTGCCTCGTAGTCCAAATGCTGAGCTTCATGGTTCATGCTGAGCTCACTGGTTTCCTAGGCACTGCAGCTTCCTTCCCTGGAGAGCAGGGATTGACTCTACCACGAACACTCACCATTCCTCCTCCCTGCTCTCCCTGCATGAGGGACACTCTGGCCTTCCCCTGGAGTCACCTGCAAAGAAATGGAAAGGATAGGATTAGAGCATTTGTAGGGAACTTGTGTTGCTTTGATTCAGAGCAGGAGACAGTATTTGTGATCCTGACCTTGGTGCTCAGTATTCTCAGGTGAGCTGGAGAACTGGTGTGCATGCAGCCATGATGTCACCACCAGCTGCACATCAGTGAGGCAAGGCTGTCTGACGCTTTGAGTCCTGTTTTGTTGGAGGTGCTGGGGTTTGGGGTACAGAGACTTGTCCAATATGGCCCCTGCCTTTGAGTTGCTGAACCCTTCACCTGGGAGGACTAAATCTGAGCCCAGTGCCAGGCTACTATCTTTTGAGCCCCAAAATGCAAAGAAGAGGAGGAGATCTCTGAGGCATGTAGTAGAGTAGGGAGACATGTAGGAGCATCAGAGAAAGTGGAACTTTATGTATTTATTATTCAGTAAACCTAGTGAACTCTCATCAGCCAGAATATACAAAACTGAAAACATTCTTTCCTTGAGGGGGAGGAAACCAGGGGGAGTAACAATATGGTGTGACATGAGCTGTGCTGTGGAGAGTGTGGGAGCTGCATGCACCCCAGGCAGGACACTTCACCAGCCGAGGGTTCCTGGAGCTGAAGAAACAGAAGGCATGAAAAAGACCGCCAAAATGCCTTTTTTTTCAAACTTATTAAGAATATCAGCCAGAGTGCCGACAGAAAGAGCTGTTCACTGTTCCAGAAAGTTTGGGTCAAGTGTTTTCATCTCTTTTATTTTGTTTTCCAAAGTCAAATAACCTATTATGAGGACTTGGTGAAGAAGGAAACTTCTGGGGCTCTCTCTGGCCTAAATCCCATTTTATCACAGAAAATACACTGAAGGAGGAGTTGCACAGGAGCCTAGGCTGCCCCCAATATCTTCTTCAATTACATGGATGCTGGCAGCTGTGGTTGAAGCCCTTTACCAAAGAGAAGGTCTCCTAGCTGCGCCCATAGCTCCCTTCCTTCCTCTTACACGTGTCGGTCCTTCTACATGGTACACAGAATACGGAATGAGCTCAGAGGAGGGAGCCATTCTCTGGATACAGGCCTGACCTGGCCTGGGATCTGGCTCACCTTTTTGTTCTCCTTGTCTACTGAGGACCTTCTGGGTCCTTCTCAGGAAGACTTGTCCTCTCACTTTCATCAACAACCAGCTCCATTCTCCAGCATTGGCTAAAAACATGGTATCAGCAGGATTAACATCGGAGGGCAGAGATAGTGGTTTCATGATAGCTTTATTGCTCCAGGTACCCTTGGAGGTTGTCTACCAAAGGAACACAGGGATTCCGAATGTAATGGATGTGGGGCCTCCCTCTGAGTAATCCAACAGGACTGGAAAGGAGGCCCTTGGAGAGGATCAGGGCTCTATCTGGTCTAGCCATTCAAACCCCTGTCTCTTCTAAGTCCCCTATTCTTGCAGGAGTTGGCTCCCTGAGCTCTGAGGGGCAGGGACAACTTGGCTGGGGAGCTCTGTCTGGTATAACTGAGAAAAGTGGCAGTGTATTTCTCCCTCAGTGGCAGTGTGACTGAGGCAACTCCTGCTGCATTACTCACGTGGGCCAGAGGCACTCTTACAAATCAGTCAGCAGAGGGTGGGCAGTCTTCTTCCTCCTAGAACAGACTGCCATAGAACAGCCTGGTGGGAAGGAGTCTGGGGAAGCCACACTGAGCCACTAAGGATAGGAAACTTAGAGTCAGACCCAAGAGAGCATTTCTCCCCTTCTGCTCTAGGCTTTCCTCTCTAGACTTCTTGCCACTGAGCTTTGCTGTAGCTCAGAGATGCTGTTCTGAAGATAGACCATCAGAGATAAGGTAGGATTTGAAGTCATAGGCGAAAGACTCCTGTGTGTTCTCCTAGGGACACAGAGTTCTGCACAAAGCTCTTACCCAATTCACTGTTAGCCCTCTTTCAGTTTCATGGTGGTAACTTACAGATGGTAGAACTGAGACCCTAGAATTAGAAATAATTCCTTGGATGTTGTTTAACAGAAGAGCTAGGGTCCAGCCACATGGCCTCTGTCTCATTTATGTTTATGCTTCTGCCATGTCAGGCCTTATGTTGTGTAGCCTTGAGAGAATTATCTTACGTTTTTGAACCTCATCTGTAAAGAGGGGTTATTAATACCCATCCCGCAGGGTCTTCAGAAGAGTATATCAAAATAAAAGCTTGAACATAGTGCCTGGCATGTAGTAAGCTCCTCCGAAAATGGCAGTTATTAATATAAGGCTTTGATCGTGAAGACTGGGTGACCACAGCTGCTCCTGAGGGCCAGGACACCACAACCTCTGAGGATAGTGATGGTGGTTGACAAGGAGGTATGGCCCCATGATATTTGACCCTATTACTCTGTTCTCTCTGGTTTCCAGACTTGCTACAGAGATGATTCACCTTTGTCCAGTGCCAAGGCTGCCTGGGATTCTGGTTTGCATTCTACTGGGACCTGGAACAAAGTCAGGGAGACACAATGAAGGATGTTTCCCTTTGTGTCTGCAGCTGCTTCCTGGTTACAATGGGCAATCGTTGTGCTAGGCCACAATGGAAGGGAAGTGTAACTGATTGGCCAGTTGATTCTGTCTCATGTCTTGGACCCTGGAGGCCCTGCTGTGTCAGGGGCGTTTGAGGTTTCGGGAAGTTGTCACAAACAGTAAATTAGTTATTACTGACTTGCAGATGGAGTATTGATCTTAACTCTTTTCTCCTCCCCTATAATGACTTCTGTGTACCTCCCATTAGAGTAGGAATATGTGCCCCATTGATGTTAAGCATGGCTTTAATCAGTGGAACTAGTATATATGATATATATAGCAGGGGCTATGGATGTGCTTGGGTTGTTTGACTTGGCCTCTTGTATTTCTGGTATCTGCCATGGAATAACATGTTCTGGATAGCTCTGGTTCACAGAGAATGATGAACTACATGGAACATACCTGAACTCTATCCTTAGTCCACATCCAAGCCTAGCAGAGCCCAGGTGAGATCAGTTGAATCCCACCCTACCTGCAAACCAGTGAAGGAGAAAAATTAATGTTTGTTGTTATAGGCCAATGAGATTTGAAGATGGTCATGCAGCATTGTTTTGAAACAATCGCTGATTAATGCACTGACACATGGATTCTTTAGTAAAGAAATGATCAGCAGGAGAATCTGATCACCACAGAATGGTTGTTTTAAGTCCCTTGGAGAAAGACTCAGACTTTTCTGAACTAGAATGCTCAATTATCTTTTCTCCTGGAAGAGACTGTAGAGAGCACAGGTTGAGCATGGTTTGTCCCCTTTCTGCTCCCAATCCTTTACTTGGTGCCCTCTTCAGAGTAGAGAGTTGATAAATACATGTTAGATCTTATTGGAATTAATTGAAGCATAGCCAAGGCTAGGCTAGGAGGGCTTATTTCTGAAAACAAGGCTTTCTGGAGGAGCATCCAAGATGCAAATCAGAGAAAAGGCCATGAGAAGTACAGACCTAGGCCATCCAGGGCAAGGCCAACTCCAACAGAAATTTTAGAAATGCCCTGAGGCTTTGAAAAATGTTGGTAACTTTTGTTCTCTGAAGGTTGCTAGAGAATACACTTAGAAATGCATTGTGTTCTGTCTCAGTCAGTCCCAACTGCTATAGTAGAATATCATAAATAGGGTAGCTTAAACAACAGGAATTATTTTCTCACAGTTCTGGAGCCTGGAAAATCTGAGATCAGGGCGCCAACATGGTCAGATTTTGGTGATAACTCTCTTCCAGATTTGCAGATGAATGTCTTCTTGATGTCCTCACATGGCTAAGAGCAGAGGGAGAGAGGGAGAGAGAGAGGGAGGGTGGGGGGGGGGAGAGAGAGAGAGCTCTTGCCTGTGTCTTCTAATAAGGGCACTAATTCCATCAGGGGTTCCATCCTCATGACCTAATTACATACATACCAAAGACCCCACCTGCAGATACTATAAAATTGGAGATGAGGGTTTTTTCAACATGAATTCTGGGGGGACACAAACATTGAATCTATAATATTTCCCCTTCTAGAAACAACTCTTGACTGTGTAATTAAATTCCCTGCTCCCTCCTTTTTCTGAGCTGTCTCCCTATCTCCCCTCACCATATGAATCAGTCAATCAGGCACTACTATGATGTTTTGTCCCAGCAAAGGCTGGCTGTCAGCTGGTTCCCACTAACCTGATTCCATATAGACATGAGAAATAATCCTTCGCAGAGATATTTGTATTTTTAAAGGGAATTCTACAAGTTGCAAACGACTTCTCTAGGCAAAGAAATGAATCACCAGTGATAAAATACCAAAAACTGCATTAAGCTGTCAGTCTTTTTTTTTTAAAACATCCTTATTAGAGTATAATTGCTTTACAATGTTGTGTTAGTTTCTGCTTTATAACGAAGTCAATCAGCTATACATATACATATATCCTCATATCCCCTCCCTCTTGCGTCTCCCTCCCACACTCCCTCTTCTACCACTCTAGGTGGAAACAAAGCACGGAGCTGATCTCCCTGTGCTATGTGGCTGCTTCCCACTAGCTATCTATTTTACATTTGTTAGTGTATATATGTCCATGCCACTCTCTCACTTCGCCGCAGCTTACCCTTCCTCCTCCCTGTGTCCTCAAGTCCATTCTCTAAATCTGATTCTTTATTTCTGTCCTGCCCCTAGGTTCTTCAGAACTAGTTTTTTTTTTTTTTTTTTAGATTCCATATATATGTGTCAGCATACGATATTTGTTTTTCTCTTTCTGACTTACTTCACTCTGTATGACAGACTCTAGGTCCATCCACCTCACTACAAATAACTCAATTTTGTTTCTTTTTATGGCTGAGTAATATTCTGTTGTATATATGTGCCACATCTTCTTTATCCATTCATCTGTCGATGGACACTTAGGTTGCTTCCATGTCCTGGCAATTGTAAATAGAGCTGCAATGAACATTGTGGTACATGACTCTTTGAATTATGGTTTTCTCAGGGTATATGCCCAGTAGTGGGATTGCTAGGTCATATGGTAGTTCAATTTTTAGTTTTTTAAGGAATGGAGGTTCCTTACTGTTCTCCATAGTAGCTGTATCAATTTACGTTCCCACCAACAGTGCAAGAGGGTTCCCTTTTCTCCACACCCTCTCCAGCATTTATTGTTTGTAGATTTTTTGATGATGGCCATTCTGACTGGTGTGAGGTGGTACCTCATTGTAGTTTTGATTTGCATTTCTCTAATGATTAGTGATGTTAAGCATCCTTTCATGTGTTTCTTGGCAATCTGTATATCTTCTTTGGAGAAATGTCTGTTTAGGTCTTCTGCCCATTTTTGTATTGGTTTGTTTGTTTTTTGGGTATTGAGCTGCGTGAGCTGCTTGTATATTTTGGAGATTAATCCTTTGTCAGTTGCTTCGTTTGCAAATATTTTCTCCCATTCTGAAAGTTGTCTTTTCATCTTGTTTATGGTTTCCTTTTCTGTGCAAAAGCTTTTAAGTTTCATTAGGTCCCATTTGTTTATTTTTGTTTTTATTTCCATTTCTCTAGGAGGTGGGTCAAAAAGGATCTTGCTGTGATTTATGTCATAGAGTGTTCTGCCTAAGTTTTCCTCTAAGAGTTTGATAGTTTCTGGCCTTACATTTAGGTCTTCAATCCATTTTGAGTTTATTTTTGTGTATAGTGTTAGGGAGTGTTCTAATTTCCTTCTTTTACATGTAGCTGTCCAGTTTTCCCAGCACCACTTATTGAAGAGGCTGTCTTTTCTCCATTGTATATTCTTGCCTCCTTTATCAAAGATAAGGTGACCATATGTGCGTGGGTTTATTTCTGGGCCTTCTATCCTGTTCCATATTTCTGTTTTTGTGCCAGTACCATATTGTCTTGATTACTGTAGCTTTGTAATATAGTCTGAAGTCAGGGAGCCTGATTCCTCCAGCTCTGCTTTTTTCCTCAAGATTGCTTTGGCTATTCGGGGTCTTTTGTGTTTCCATACAAATTGTGAAATTTTTTTTCTAGTTCTGTGAAAAATGCCATTGGTAGTTTGATAGGGATTGCAGTGAATCTGTAGACTGCTTTGGGTAGTAGAGTCATTTTCACAATGTTGATTCTTCCAATCCAAGAACATGGTATATCTCTCTATCTGTTTGTATCGTCTTTAATTTTTTTCATCAGTGTCATATAGTTTTCTGCATACAGGTCATTTGTCTACTTAGGTAGGTTTATTCCTAGGTATTTTATTAGTTTCATTGCAAGGGTAAAATGGGAGTGTTTCCTTAATTTCTCCTTCAGATTTCTCATCATTAGTGTATAGGAATGCAAGAGATTTCTTTTTAAAGATAGTTATTATTTTTCTAAAATTAATTTATTTTTCTCTGCATTGGGTCTTCTTTGCTACGCGTGGGCTTTCTCCAGTTGTGGTGAGTGGGGGCTACTCTTCGTTGTGGTGTGCGGGCTTCTCATTGCAGTGGCTTCTCTTGTTGTGGAGCATGGGTCTAGGGGCTCGGACTTCAGTAGTTGTGGCACATGGGCTCAGTAGTTGTGGCTCGTGGGTTCTAGAGCACAGGCTCTGTAGTTGTGGCAGACGGGCTTAGTTGCTCCACGGCATATGGGATCTTCCCGAACCAGGGCTCGAACCCATGTCCCCTGCATTGGCAGACAGATTCTTAACCACTGTGCCACCAGGGAAGTCCCGTAAGAGATTTCTGTGCATTAATTTTGTATCCTGCTACTTTATCAAATTCATTGATTAGCTCTAGTAGTTTTCTGGTAGCATCTTTAGGATTCTCTATGTATAGTATCATGTTATCTGAAAGCCATAACAGTTTATTTTATTTTACTTTTTTTTTTTTGTGGTACACGGGCCTCTCACTGTTCTGGCCTCTCCCGTTGTGTAGCACAGGCTCCGGACACGCAGGCTCAGCGGCCATGGCTCACGGGCCTAGCTGCTCCGCGGCATGTGGGCTCTTCCCGGACTGGGGCACGAACCCGTGTCCCCTGCATCGGCAGGCGGACTCTCAACCATTGCGCCACCAGGGCAGCCCACCATAACAGTTTTACTTCTTTTTGGATTCCTTTTATTTCTTCTTCTTCTCTGATTGCTGTGGCTAAAACTTCCAAAACTATGTTGAATAGTAGTGGTGAGAGTGGGCAACCTTGTCTTGTTCCTGATCTTAGTGGAAATGGTTCCAGTTTTTCAGCATTGAGAACAATGTTGGCTGTGGGTTTGTCATATATGGCCTTTATTATGTTGAGGTAAGTTCCCTCTATGCCTACTTTCTGGAGAGTTTTTATCATAAATGGGTGTTGAATTTTGTCGAATGCTTTTTCTGCACCTATTGAGATGATCCTATGGTTTTTATCCTTTAATTTATTAATATGGTGTATCACATTGATTTATTTGCATATATTGAAGAACGCTTGCATTCCTGGGATAAACCCTGCTTGATCATGGTGTATGATCCTTTTAATGTGCTGTTGAATTCTGTTTGCTAATATTTTGTTGAGGATTTTTGCGTCTATGTTCATCACTGATATTGGCACGTCGTTTTCTTTTTATGTGACATCTTTGTCTGGTTTTGGTATCAGGGTGATGATGGTCTCGTAAAATGTGTTTGGGAGTGTTCCTCCCTCTGCTTTATTTTGGAAGATTTTGAGAAGGATAGGTGTTAACTCTTTTCTAAATGTTTGATAGAATTCTCCTGTGAAGCCATCTCATCCTGGGCTTTTGTTTATTGGACAATTTTTTTTATCACAGTCTCAATTTCAGTGCTTGCAATTGGTCTGTTTATATTTTCTATTTCCTCCTGGTTCAGTCTCGGAAGTTTGTGCTTTTCTAACAATTTGTCCATTTCTTCCAGGTTGTCCATTTTATTGACATATAGTTGCTTGTAGAAATCTGTTGTGATTCTGTGTATTTCTGCAGTGTCAGTTGTTACTTCTTTTTCATTTCTAATTCTATTAATTTGAGTCTTCTCCCTTTTTTTCTTGGTTAGTCTGGCTAATGGTTTATCAATTTTGTTAATCTTTTCAAGGAACCAGCTTTTAGTTTTATTGATCTTTTTTATTGTTTTCTTCATTTCTTTTTAATTTATTTCTTACCTGATCTTTATGATTTCTTCTGCTAACTTTGGTTTTTTTTTTCTCTCTCTTTAATTGCTTTAGGAATAAGGTTAGGTTGTTTATTTGAGATTTTTCTTGTTTCTTGAGGTAGGATTGTATTGTTATAAACTTCCCTCGTAGAACTGCTTTTGCTGCATCCCATAGGTTTGGGTTGTCGTGTTTTCATTCTCATTTGTTTCTAGGTATTTTTTGATTTCCTCTTTGATGTCTTCAGTGATCTCTTGGTTGTTTAGCAGCATTTGGTTTCGCCTCCATGTGTTTGTAATTTTTACAGATTTTTTCCTGTAATTGATATCTAGTCTCATAGCATTGTGGTCGGAAGAGATACTTGATGCAATTTCAATCTTCTTAAATTTACCATGCCTTCATTTGTGACGCAAGATATGATCTGTCCTGGAGAATGTTCCATGAGCACTTGAGAATAAAGTGTATTCTGTTGTTTCTGGATGGAATGTCCTATAAATATCAGTTAAGTCCATCTTGTTTAATGGGTCATTTAAAGCTTCTGTTTCCTTATTTATTTTCATTTGGGATTATCTCTCCATTGGTGAATGTGGGGTGTTAAAGTCCCCTACTATTATTGTGTTGCTGTTTATGTCCCCTTTTATGGCTGTTAGCATTTGCCTTATGTATTGAGGTGCTCCTATGTTCGGTACATAAATATTTACAATTGTTATATCTTCTTCTTGGATTGATCCCTTGATCATTATGTAGTGTCCCTCTTTGTCTCTTGTGATAGTCTTTGTTTTAAAGTCTATTTTGTCTGAAATGAGAATTCCTACTCCAGCTTTCTCTTGATTTCCATTTGCATGGAATATCTTTTTCGATTCCCTCACTTTCAGTCTGTATGTGTCCCTAGGTCTAAAGTGGGTCTCTTGCAGGCAGCATATATATGGGTCTTGTTTTTGTATCCATTCTGCCAGTCTGTGTCTTTTGGTTGGAGCATTTAATCCATTTATATTTAAGGTAATTATCGATATGTATGTTTCTATTACTAGTTTCTTAATTGTTTTGGGTTTGTTATTGTAGGTCTTTTCCTTCTCTTGTATTTCCTGCCTAGAGAAGTTCCTTTAGCATTTGTTGTAAAGCTTGTTTTGTGGTGCTGAATTCTCTTAGCCTTTGCTTGTCTGTAAAGGTTTTAATTTCTCCCTCGAACCTGAATGAGATCCTTGCTGGGTAGAGTAATCTTGGTTTTAGGTTTTTCCCTTTCATCACTTTAAATATGTCCTGCCACACCCTTATGGCTTGCAGAGTTTCTGCTGAAAGATCAGCTGTTAACCTTATGGGGATTCCCTTGTATGTTATTTGTTGCTTTTCCCTTGCTGCTTTTAATATTTTTTCTTTGCATTTAATTTTTTTTTTTTTTTTTTTTTTGCGGTACGCAGGCCTCTCACTGTTGTGGCCTCTCCTGTTGTGGAGCACAGGCTCCGGACGCGCAGGCTCAGAAGCCATGGCTCACAGACCTAGCCGCTCAGCGGCGTGTGGGATCTTCCCAGCCCAGGGCACGAACCCGTGTCCCCTGCATCAGCAGGTGGACTCTCAACCACTGCGCCACCAGGGAAGCCCTGCATTTAGTTTTGATAGTTTGATTATGTCTTGGCTTGTTTCTCCATGGATTTATCTTGTATGGGACTCTGTGCTTCTTGGACTTGATTGACTCTTTCCTTTCCCATGTTAGGGGAGTTTTCAACTGTAATCTCTTCAAATATTTTCTCAGTCCCTTTCTTTTTCTCTGCTGCTTCTGGGACCCCTGTAATTTGAATGTTGGTGCATTTAATATTGTCCCAGAGGTCTCTGAGATGGTCCTCAGTTCTTTTCATTTTTTCTTTTTTCTGCTCTGTGATAGTTATTGCCACTATTTTATCTTCCAGGTCACTTATCCATTCTTCTGCCTTAGTTATTCTGCTATTGATTTCTTCTAGAGAATTTTTGATTTCATTTATTGTGTTGTTCATCGTTGTTTGTTTGCTCTGTATTTCTTCTAGGTCCTTGTTAAACATTTCTTGTATTTTCTCCATTCTATTTCCAAGATTTTGGATCATCTTTACTATCATTACTCTGAGTTCTTTTTCAGGTAGACTGCCTATTTCCTCTTCCTTTGTTTGGTCTGGTGGGTTTTTATCTTGCTTCTTCATCTGCTGCATATTTCTCTGTCTTCTCATTTTGTTTAACTTACTGTGTTTGGTGTCTCCTTTTTGCAGGCTTCAGGTTCGTAGTTCCCATTGTTTTTGGTGTCTGCTCCCAGTGGGTAAGGTGGGTTCAGTGGGATGTGCAGGCTTCCTGTTAGAGGGAACTGGTGCCTGTGTTCTGGTGGCTGAGACAGGATCTTGTCTTTCAGGTGGGCAGCACTGTGGTGGGGTTCTTGGAGGTGCCTGTGAACTTACTGTGATTTTATGCAGCTTCTCTGCTAACGGGTGGGGTTGTGTTCGTCTCTTGCTAGTAGTTTGGTTTGGGGTGTCCAGCACTGGAGCCTGCTGGTCGTTGGGTGGTGCTGGGTCTTAACATTGGGATGAAGATCTCTGGGAGCACTCTTGCTGACTGATATTACGTGGGGCCATGAGGGTTCAGGTAGACCGGTGTCCTGAAGTTGGCTCTCCCACCTCAGAGGCTAAGGCCTGACCCCCGGCCAGAGCACCAAGACCTTGTCAGCCACAAGGCTCAGAAGAAAAGGGAGAAAAAAATTTAAAAATAAAATAAAGTTATTAAAATAAAAAATAAAGAAATACATTATTAAAATAAAAAGTATTAAAAAGTAATAAAGAGGAGAGCAACCAAACCAATAACAAATCCACCAATGATAAGAAGGTCTAAAAGCTATACTTAAAAAAAACAAAAATGGACAGACAGAACCCTAGGACAAATGGTAAAAGCCAACCCATACAGACAGAATCACACAAAGAAGCCTACACATACCACTCACAGAACGAGAAAAAGGAAAAAAAATATATATGTTTAAAAAAGAGGAAGAGAGGCACCAAATCAATAAACAAATCTACCAATGGTAATAAACTCTAAATACTAAACTAAGATAAACATAAAACCAGAAACAAATTAGATGCAGAAAGCAAACCCCAAGTCTACAGTTGCTCCCAAAGTCCACCTCCTCAATTTGGGATGATTCGTTACCTATTCAGGTGTTCCACAGATAAAGGGTATATCATGTTGATTGTGGAGATTTAATCCGCTGCTCCTGAGGCTGCTGGGAGAGATTTCCCTTTTCTCTTCTTTGTTCGCACAGCTCCTGGGGTTCAGCTTTGGATTCGGACCCACCTCTGCGTGTAGGTCTCCTGAGGGTGTCTGTTCTTCACTCAGACAGGAAGGGGTTAAAGGAGCAGCGGATTTGGGGGCTCTGGCTCACTCAGGCCTGGGGGAGGGAGGGGTATGGATGCGGGCGAGCCTGCAGCAGCAGAGGCAGACATGACGTTGCACCAGCCTGAGGCGCGCCGTGTGTTTTCTTGGGGAAGTTGTCCCTGGATCGTGGGTCCCTGGCAGTGGCGGGCTGCACAGGCTCCCGGGAGGGGAGGTGTGGAGAGTGACCTGTGCTTGCACACAGGATTCTTGGTGGCTGCAGCAGCCTTAGCGTTTCATGCCTGTCTCTGGTTATCAGTGCACCTCGTGCCCATCTCTGGAGTTCATTTAGGCAGTGCTCTGAACCCCTACTCCTCACGCACTCCGAAACAATGATCTGTTGCCTCTTAGGTAGTTCCAAACATTTTCCCAGACTCCCTCCCGGCTGGCTGTGGTGCAGTAGCCCCCTTCAGGCTGTGTTCACGCAGCCAACCGCAGTCCTCTCCCTGGGGTCTGACCTCCTAAGCCCGAGCCTCAGCTCCCAGCCTCCGCCCGCCCCGGCGGGTGAGCAGACAAGCCTCTTGGGCTGGTGAGTGCTGGTCAGCACTGATCCTCTGTGCGGGGATCTCTCCACTTTGCTCTCTGCGCCCCTCTTGCTGCGCTCTCCTCTGTGACTCCGTAGCTTCCCCCTGCCCATACCCCATCTCTGACAGTGAAGGGGCTTCTTAGTGTGTGGAAACCTTTCTTCCTTCACAGCTCCCTCCCACTGGTGCAGGTCCCTTCCCTATCCTTTTGTCTCTGTTTTTCCTTTTTTCTTTTGCCCTACCTAGGTATGTGGGGAGTTTCTTGCCTTTTGGGAAGTCTGAGTTCTTCTGCCAGCGTTCAGTAGGTGTTCTGTAGGAGTTGTTCCACATGTAGATGTATTTCTGATGTATTTGTGAGGAGGAAGATGATCTCCATGTCTTACAACTCTGCCATCTTGAAGGTCCCCCTGTCAGTCTTTCTGGATGGAAAGTTCTATGTGCTCCCCCTACCCCTCCACCCTAGCCCCTCTATATAGATTCTCTAAATCCTCCTGTATTAGTATGAGACTTGTTCATCTGCTTCTATGACTTCAGTTTTTTTTCTTCTGTGTTTGGAATGAGACAGGCAGACAGTGGCTTGCACAGGCTGGTTCTATTTAAAATTACTAGGGGGATCTCAGGGTTTACAGGTTTTTAAGAGTGTCTGGTTGTGCTGACACTGCTATTGGAAGGTAAGAGGATGCCCTGGGTCTTCTCCGGGAGGGGAGACCTGGAGACTGCATCCTTCTACTTTGTTAAGCAGCCAGTCCTGATGCCTAGATGCTATCACCCTATCCTGTTCCTCTGGCCAGCCCCTCGGAGGAATTGGATATTATGGTCATTGTTTCCAGGTAAAGGCTGACTAGAATTAATGAAGGGTTAGCATTTCAAGGCAACTGTGTTACCTTCTGATAGTTCAGGAGAACAGCAGAAGAGTGGGAACATAAGGGGGTAGGAGCCTAAGATTCAGGATCTGAAGGCTGGAAGCTCAGTGTTCTCATCTGGGAATTTTAGGAAAGAATAGCTTGTCTCACAGGGTTTCTGGGAAGATCAAATGAGATATATAGCATGTGAAAGCCCTCTGAGGGACAAAATTCTGTATAAATGTTAGCTGTTAATAGAGCGACTATAGAGATTAATATAGTGTATTAAGGCCGATGCAGTTTACTTCACCTTGCCATATGAAGCATCATGAGGCAAAGTAGTGATCAAGCAGGAATGCTCTGGTACCTGACCGCCTGGGTTCTAATCCCACTGTCACCACCTACCTTTCCTCCATGGCAGTTGTCAGATTTAAGTGAGTTGATACCTAAAACAAATACCTGAGTGTTAATACAAAAAAGTATTTAAGCAGTGCATGGCAGAGAGTAATATTTCAAGAAGTTTTTAAAAACTTCTTATTTTGAAATAACCATAGATTTGCCGGAAGTTGGAAAGAAATATGTAGGGAGGTCTTGTGTGTACTCTTCACCCAGCCTCCCCAAGAGTTGGCATCCTGCATAACTGTGGTTCAATATCAGGAAATTGACACTGGTACAATCTAAAGAGCTGGTTCAGATTTCACCAGTTTTACATGCACCTGTTTGTGTGTGTGTGTGTGTGTGTGTGTAGGTCCATGCATAGCTTCATGTAACCATCACCACAGTCAAGATACAGAACTGTATAGTCATCATAAGTCCCCTCTTGCTACCTCCTTTTAGCCAGACAAGACAAGTATTTCCAATTCATTGAAGTGGTCAGGAAACAGAATTCTTCCCAGTGGAAGTATGTTTTTTATAGCAAGAAATGCCTGACACTGAACTTGTGGAATAGTAAGCTTGTCTTTGGAAGCATTCAGATAGAAGCTGGCTCCTCCTTATCAGGGATTCTTTAATGTGGTTATACAGGAAAGGGATTGGGGTAAATTGAACTCTGAGGTCCCAACTCTAAGCTTCTAGGATTATACAGCAAGGGACTCTTGAGGAGGTGAGGTTTCAGATGGGCCTTGAGGAACAGGAAGGCAAAGGGGAGAGGGGAGAACACACGAGGCGAGCCAAAGTAGACCCAGCTTTTCTCTGTTCCCTCACCCTGGGTGACAGAGAACTCTCTGGGCCACATGGAGACCAAGCATTCAGCTTCTTTATCTTTGTTTTGGGTCAAGGAGTTAACAGCTCTGTTGTCCAGTAGTCAAGGTATGTGTCAAGTAGCCGACACTTAAAGAGGCGTCCCAGGTGAAGACAGGCTTCTTGCTCTTCTGGCTGCCATGCCCTAGTCCATGTTCCCCATCAGTCTGAATGAAGTGGTCCTGTTCTTTATAACCCAGACTAGTTTTTGAAAAGGAAATTTGAACAAGCCCAATGAATCTGCTTCTTCTAGCACCCCCTGTGATGTTGTTTTTTCCCCAGAATGCATTCATTCTTCTTTTTTTTTTATCAAGGGACTTCATCAGGTAATTTAAAAGACTAACAAACTTTGGCATAGATCACTTTAAGAGCCAGAGAACTGGCTGGAATATTAATGAAGCTGTTTAGTGATAGAGTTGCTTCCTGATGCAAGAATGCATCACAGAGGTTAGGTCCAGGAGTGTTGCTCTGCAGAGCCCCATTTCTATTATCTAGCTCTTAATTACTTCATTAAAATTCAGCAGAGAAGCTTCCCAAATCCGGTAGCGTGCCCAAGGCTTGCTGGGTGATTTCCCTGCCTCTGGCCATATGCGACTTTTAGTTCTTTAGGTCTGCAGAGAAGGAGTCCAGATCTTAGGCAGACAGATCTGCTGCTTCTGGCTGAGCTGACTCGCAGTGTTGGGGGGGGGCGTGGCTACCTGCCTTTCGCACAGCTGGAGTTCTGCCCCCTCTCCTACAGGCACCAGCACCCCTGCTTGTCTTGTGTCCTTGGGGAAGGAGCTGCCCTACAAAAGTGTTTTCCAGACCTCAGAAATCTCCTTGGTTAGATGTACATGCTTTCTGAAACTCTTTGGAAGAGATAGATTGCTCCCTGCCCTTCCTCCTTAAGGCAGCAGTCACCATTTCAGCTTGGGTGACTTATCTTGGGGAAGAAGTGGGCATGGTGGGCTTTGAATGAGAATACTTTGTCTCTATCCCTAGTTTTCCAGCCTCCCTGAGCCTCAGTTTTCCTCTCTGTAAAATGAAGTAGTTAAGTGCTTGGTCCCTCCATCTCTCTCAATTATCAACTAGGGGTGTAATATTGTGACACATTCTGGTACGAAGCTGTACCAGTCAGTTTCTATCCTAAACTGTCCCTGTTGCCCCTAATTTCTAAATGCTGTTCCTTTTAGTGATACCCCTTGTCGCTGCCCTCTTTAACCCTGGGATCAGGAAAACTGACTGAGGCGTCTTTATTTTAAAACCTACTTTTTAGTCCACAGGGAATTACGTGAAGGTGGTACTACCTCTTCTTTAGAGTCAGGCTTTTTGATGGCTGTTTTTAGATCCAGAGGCCTTTTTAATGTCTCTGGGTTTACATCTGTGCTCCAAGTGGAGTGGATTTTTTAGAATGTTACTGAGTCAGGAAAAGATTGTAGAGCATGGGAGGATTCATCCTCCTTCCTCTCTGACTGCATGAACCGGGACATCGGTCTTCTCCTACCCTCAGACTGGGATTTATGCCATCAGCTCCCCTGGTTCTCAGACATGCAGACTCAGACTGAATTACACTACTGGTTTTCCTGGGTCTCCAGCTAGCAGACAGCAGACTGCAGGACTTCTCAGCCTCCATAATCATGAGACACAGTTCCTCAGAGTAAATCAATCTCTCTTGCTCTCTCTCTTTCTCTCCCTCTCTCCCTCTCTCCCTCTCTCCCTCTCTCCCTCTCTCCCTCTCTCCCTCTCTCCCTCTCTCCCTCTCTCCCTCTCTCCCTCTCTCCCTCTCTCCCTCTCTCCCTCTCTCCCTCTCTCCCTCTCTCCCTCTCTCCCTCTCTCCCTCTCTCCCTCTCTCCCTCTCTCCCTCTCTCCCTCTCTCCCTCTCTCCCTCTCTCCCTCTCTCTCTCTCCCCCTCTCTCTCTCTCTCTCTCTCCCTCTCTCCCCTCTCTTTTCTCTCTCCTCTCTCTCTCTTGCTCTGAGTTCGTCTTGGTTCTGTTTCTCTTGAAAACCCTGACTAATCCAGGTGAGTATATGATGCTTGACCCTTTCCAGGGGTTCTTAGAAGTGTAGTTACCCTAACAGCCAGTGCTGGCAAAAGCTTAGAATCTCATAACTCATTCCTCTAAGTAGAAAACATTTTTTGGGGGGGAGGGGGTTCAGGTTTATTTCTGGTTCTAATATACTTAATTCAGTGCAATATATTTCAGCTCCTTGTGGAATACCTGCCATGTGCCAAATCCTGTGCTAAGCAAAGGCAGTGTAATGTGGTACAGAGATAGGTCATATAGAAGTTCTGTCCCCCACGGTTACATTCTGGCTCTGATGGGGCCTATCACAACTTACTTGACCTTCACATTTGGCAAGGCCACATGTACTTCAGCCCAGCTCCTTGTGGAAGAATTAAAGTACTAACACTTTGTGAGAGACTGGCATGGACTTACATATACTACCAAATGGAAAATAGATAGCTAGTGGGAAGCAGCTGCATAGCACAGGGAGATCAGCTCGGTGCTTTGTGACCACCTAGAGGGGTGGGATAGGGAGGGTGGGAGGGAGACGCAAGAGGGAGGAGATATGGGGATATATGTATACATATAGCTGATTCACTTTGTTATAAAGCAGAAACTAACACACCATTGTAAAGCAGTTATACTCCAATAAAGATGTTAAAAAAACCCACCAAACAAAAATAAATAAATAAAAATAAACTACTAACACTTTGTTTGGGAGGTGCAAGCCGAAGGTGATAAGAGTGCAGGCAGAAAGGGGGAAGTGAGGCAAGGAGAGATGCAAATCAGTGCCATGTCATGTGTTATACTGTGCTGGCGGGAAGCTTATGATAAGCGTGTTAGAGCTGCTTTGGGTCCTCACAGGCATGTTTCCTTGGCACCCTGGACTTCTTGAGAAGGTTTGCAAGGGAAAAATACACACTTTGAAGCAATTAACATTGAGGAGAAATGAGGGCATTTATGTGCCCAGTTTCCTTCCATTTTTATTTCTCTTTGGTCAAGGTTACATCCAGAGGGAGTTGACCAAATTGCACTTTTAGGTTGTGTCATCTAGCCCCTAGAAGATGCTCAGAAAGCCAGATCCCATGCCCCATGACACAGTACTTCATACAGATGTGAAAGTGAGGGGACAACTTGGCCCAGGTGGGATTCAACCAAGAGAAATAAAGAGACAGTTGAGGGTATCTGAGAAGGTGTAGGGGCTTTGAGGCCTGTATACGACCTCTCCTCCTTAAGCTTAGGAGAACGTGGAATCCAGTGGAATGAGGGGGTGGATATGACTCAACTTCCCAATTCTTTCCTTCATCTCCATCTATTGGAAATGGCTGTATCCTGCTGACAGGCTCTTAAGCTCAGAATCCTCATCCAGGGGCTTAACAGTAACAGAGTAGCTTCTGTTGCTCCACCTTGGCCTCCCCTGGGGACCCATTCCAGCCTTATCCTCTCCACAACCCTTTATGAGAGAACCAGATCCTGATTAAGAAACACTATGGATTTTTAGAGTAAAAAATCTATAGAGGGACTTCAGAAACAGTCTGGGGAGATTATAAAGAAATGTGGGCCAGTTTTCCAAGGAGATTTTATAGAATATTCAATAGCACTCTGGTCATAAAAGGCCTATGGATGTTTCCAAAGCCGAGGCTGGCCCTGAATTATGATTCCCTGATGCAGAGCCCAGAAAAAGGTCACAGCATAACAGATCAGGGCTTGATTCTGCGGCGCGTGTAAAAATAGAGCCACCTCACTAAAATGCAGTGGGGATATTAATTTCCAGGGCTGAAGTTCAATTTAACAGAAAGACAGAATAGAAAATAGAGCTGTCTTTTCAATCCCAGTGGTCATAATAGAACCCCACCCTGCACCTCTCTGAAAACTGTCTCCCAGCCAGCTCCCAGACATTCTAAACCATGCCTTGTGCATTTCTTTCAATGATAACTGGAGCTGGGTAGCTGGAGGGTCAGCAATTACTGTCCACAGATGAGGAACCTGAAGCATTTGCAGGTTAATCTGCTCTCTCACGGGCACTGGACAAGTCAGAGGATGAGCCTGTTTGCAGTTAGTAAAATCCTACTCCCAGTTGGGAGCCGATGACCACATTTACATTTAACTTTTATTCAAGAAGGAAGGGAATTAAAGTATCCCTACTGGGTGTCCTTATGTGAAGGGCTTGACATACATCTTCTCACTCAATTTTACAGTGAATCTGATGGATCAAAATTCTCTCCATCTATTAGGAAACTAAGGGACTTCCCTGGCGGTACAGTGGTTACGACTCCGCGCTTCCAACGCAGGGGGTGCAGGTTCGATCCCTGGTCAGGGAAATAAGATCCCACATGCCTCACAGCGCAGCAGAAAAAAAGACAAACAAACAAAAAACTAGGGCTCAGGGAGGTAAGGGCATTTCTCCAAATAAACCACATAGTCCTTAAGAGGTTAAGAGGCCCGGAGCTGAGAAGAACTGGTGTCAGATGGTCTGACGTGTAGGTCTGCTCCCTTCTTAACCCCACAGGCATCTCTTCTGTCTTTTCAGCTAGGCTGGAACCTCCACCAGACCAGGAACTGTGTCCTGGCACCCCTCCCACTCAGTGCCCAGGGCAGGGCAGGGCTCTTGAGGTGGCTGAGAGTAGGTGAGTTGCTAGGAACCCACAAGGAGAGTTCTGGGGTGCTGGGTAGATCTGGCCTATTATGCTTTGAAATTGGTCTGGAACTTTAAGTAGAACTGTCTCTCCTTACCTTAAGACTCAGTGAAAAGCCAGTCTCTGGGTAGATGGAGAGAACCTGAGGGTGAATTTGTGCAGTTAAATGAGAATGGGAGATTGAGAACAGAGACATTTGAAGGTCAGACAGGGGACCTCAGTTGATGGGGTACAGAATTATAAATGGAAAGGTTTTGAGATTTCACCAAATTTAAGATGGACTCAAAGTAGGCATTCAGTCAACATCTCCTGGACCTATGACAGTTTCTTCCTTGGGCTCTCACCACTGGTCAGTGATGGCTGCTAGCCTAGGCTGGAGCCCAGCAGGATGGCCAATCCCCATGCCCCTTTGTGGTGGGAAGGTTTCAGCTTTGTGAGAGTCCAAGACACCGTGGAAGATGTTGCCCTAACACGTGTTCTCTGTAGTGCCAGGTGCTTCTCCAGGGGGCAGAGAGGACAGGTAGAGGCTGCACCTGGGGCTGTGGGTCATGTGGGCTCTAGGCTCAACCCCACAGATGACTCACCTGCTATGAGAAAATGCACATGAAAGCACCCATGAATAGTCTGTGCTCTAATTCTTTGTCTGCCTTGCTGCTTTGATTTGCCAGCCACCCACCTGGTCTCTCTCAGGGGCCATCAGCAGGATGAAGGCATCCTACCATTGCCACAGCAGTAATGACTGTAGTGAACTAATGAGGATGTTATCTGAGGCAGTGATAGCCATCTGACCATGACCCTGGCCTGGGCTTACAGACAGAAACTCATGTTCAGCTGTGGTCTGTGACACTTGTTGCTATAGTCTCTATCACACTAGAAAAGGATCTCATTAGCACCTGGGGAAATCTTCCTCCCTGGCCCTTTTCTCTTCTAGCGGTGCACAGTTTTAATTACATTCGATCACCTTATTTGATGACCTTGATGTCTCTAACCACTTTCATATCTTCCAGCTGCTTTGCGACAGTATTTGTGCATGTTGTCTGTACCTAGTCGGTGTGAGATGGTCACACACATGACTCTGCGCGGGACAGTAGATTCATGTTTAATGACATTATGTGGGAAGTGCCACAGCCTCTGTATTTGTGCACAACGGAGAATCTATTTTCAGCTCCCACCCCATCTGCAAGTTACTTTTCTAGGCAAAAAGAGCAGAATTTACCCACCCACTTCCTATTACCACAGTGTGACCAGAACACAGAGGTAGGTAGGGAGAACAAAAGATTTGGATCAGAGCAGTTGGCTCTCCAAGTTCAGTGTGTGTTACACCTCCAGTACCTGAGAGGTGTTGTTAAAATCCACGTGTGTGCTCTGCATCCTCGGAGATTCTGAATTAGTAGCTCTGAAGTTGAGACTAGGCACCCGCAGTTTGAACAACTTCTTCAGGCCATTTCCATTTGTGGACCACACTTTTAGAACCACTGGGTTAGAAAAATGAGTTAGAAGCAGATATCTGCAGGACCCCATGCACGGAGAGAACAGCTTTTCCTGGATAATAGTTAATTAGCAGGTGGTGGATGTAAACCTCATCAACAAGACAGTTGATAAAGCCTTAAAGTTTGGCTGGTCATATGTCCTGTTTTGTCTGATTTCACGGCTGTAGTAGATCAATTAATACCTGTTAATTATTTATAGTGCCTCTTCTCCCTCTCAGAAAAGTGTCTGGGTTTGGATGATAAATTATATAGTTTCCCTAATTTAAAGTGAATTTTGAACAAGCTTTGTAAAGGAAAGAGACATTTCTTCCTGCCAGCATAAGTTCTGGAGATGAGTTAATCATCTCTCCAGCCAGTGTCCTTGGAATCTGGGAGCAGGGGGAATGAGCACATCACATGTGCTGAGCTCTCCCCTCCAGTGTCCCCAGCTAAGGGATCACCCTAAGAAGGTTAAAAAGCCCCTAATCTCATTGAGGTATCTGAGGCATAAATGATTCAAAAAGGCCAGAGGCGTGTTTCCAGAAGCATAACAATCTTATTAAAATCATGGCTTACTCTCAATAAATTCAAATCTGTTTACATCCAACTTACTACATATGGTAGCAACAGAAAACCTTCATTTTTTTCCTAATCTCAGCAATCTTCTCTCTTGTTCAACATTCAGATTTTATTTCCACAAACACAGAACTGCATTCTACATTTGAGGATGTCATTTAAGGCCAAGAAACTCCAATAAAAAAGCACTTATCAGCAGTAAAGTTTGTTTGAGGATTACCTATTGGGAAGAAAGGCAAGCTCCCCTTTTAAACTGAAGTATGCTATTTCGGGAATGTGACCCCTTTCATGAATAAATGACATGGTGACATTTACAGATAAAGCAAGATTTAACTGCTGTGAAAGAAAGTGACAAATGTCAGTATGTCAATAATGATCCGTGAACATAATGGTTTCTTGCCTGAGCACTGAGCAGATACATAAGGTAACTGCTGCCTGCCAGCATTCTGGAGAGAATGGCCCCGCCGTCAGGGAACAGTCAAGAAGCTCCCAGAACCGGGAGAGTCATGAGTCTGGGGTGGTGGGTGTATGGGTGGGGTCTGAGCGCAATCTGGCTATGAAATGAGGCTGTTAATTCTCCATGTTGCTCTCATGTCTACACTCTAGGAAGGATGAAGTTTTTCTACCATTTCTGGCTAAATATTGTCTGTCAGAGGAGGATTCATATGTTGTGAAAATAGCTTCCTGATCATGCCTTCATTTTCCTGAAGTGCCAAGGGTATAGAGGAAATGTCAGGAAAAAGTCTGAGCTGTCACTAGCCTGATGAGGCCATGGGTGATGCCTGACCAGGTGGTACAGGCACAGAAGCCCACACCAGGGTCGCCTCCCCTGCAGCATGGGGCCAGCAGCACGTGACCAAAGTCTCAGGGCACACTAACCAGAGTGTGGGTGGCTCAGCTGGACTGGCCCCATGCCTATGAAGACCCTTTCCTCTGGGCCCTCTCTCCTGCCTTGGACTCAGGGCACTGTTCCCTTCTGGTTCTGCTCCTACATCTCTGAAGCTGTTTTGTGCTTTTACTGGCCTTTTATCTCCTTCCTTAAAATTAGATGCCTTTGGTCAGTGGTAAATGTCTAACAACCAGCTCTTGGAAAACAAGCTCCAGTCAGTTTGCATTTTTCTGCGGTATATATGCTGTGCCCACCCCCCCCAACCCCCCAATTTTAAAATACTTTTCAACACGAAGTCACTGAGCAGAGTTGGGAAGATGTACACAGTTGCTCCAGCCAGCTTCAGTACCTCGTGGTGATCTTCAGGGTCCTCTTTGCTTTTCTACACTTACTCCCCACCTCAGTTACTGCCCTCTTCTCCCAGCTGTAACTCTCATGTTCCTGTGAAGAACCCCAATGTATATTCCTGCCTGCATGTCCCTCCCCAGATCCGGCACCACATAGCTGCTCCAGAAGAAAGCTTCCTTTGCTTCTGCCTTTGCGGTTGTCCTGCCAGATCCCCTCCTTCATTTCTCACCTCTTAAGGCAAGATCATGCCTGGCCTTTCCTCCTCCATGATGCTTTCTGGCTCTGGCTCTGGCTCGTGGCCTTCAGATTCATCATAGCACCCCCCACTCCTAACCCCAAGTCTGGACAGTGTTCTCTTTTCTCATTATATGTTAACGCTCAGGAGTGTCCAGTTGTTATCTCATTTAACAATAAAACTGAGAAAACAGAGGCTCTGGGATGTTCATTGACTTGTTGGAGGTCCTACAGTATATATCCAAGTTGCGACTAGAACCCAGGTTTCTTGATTCTCAGGACCAGTGCCTTTTCCTGTGTAGCTCCCCATTTTTCCATTACTCCTAGAGGCCCAGGTTCAACTAAAATCTCCGTCTCCTCAGCTCTTCCACCCACAGCCCAACCTCTGGCCCTACAGTGACTCCCAGGCCCTCCTCGGAGTGTTCAGGTCACTTCAGTGATGGGCGGAGAAGCCTTGAGAGTTGTCATTCTGGAGCCTCTGGTACCGCATGGTGGCACATTTTGCTCAGCCTTCTTTCAGCCCCTTGGTCCAGATGTGATTTTCTTGACAAATACCATGGTCCTGTCCCCTGTGGCTTCCAGAAAAGCTGTGAACTTTAAGAACAAGAGCAGGTCAGGAAGCAGGGTTGTCAGAACCAGCGCTGACAGGCCACCAGCCTCCATCAGCAGCTGGAGCAAGGCTTTGGGTTTTTACCTTGGTCGGAGGACGTCTTTATCCATGTGGGGAGGTCTTTCTAAGATAAAGGGATGATATTTCAAATCTTTCTGTATTTTGTGGGTCTGATTACACACCCTGCCTGGTGTGTATGAGCAGTTAGTCCTGTGCTCAGTTACACTGAGGTGAAGCCAGAGGCCTTCCCAGGCCCAGAATCTGAGGCTGAATCTGGGTAACAGGATTCAGTTCAGGGAAGGGAGAAATTTTGGTTGGCTGGAAAAATCAAGGATAATTTTCTGGGTAAGGAAAAGTGTGAGAAGAGCTTTGATAAACAGTCAATATTTTGTGTGGAAGGCAGAGATAGGATACTGGGGAGAGGGAGGCTGCAGTGAAGAAGAGTTTCAGTGGTGGGAAAGAGCAGTTGTCTCTCTCTCTCTTAAATCCCTTTCCCATCTTCTTGCTGCTGCCAGTGAGAGTTCAGGCTGAGAAAGCAGGTCCCCTAGGGGAGAGGATGTGAGGGTATAAATGACATCAGACCTTTCCCTGAAAGAGGGAGTTGATGGGGCTCCCCTACAGAGAATTGTCTGGCCCTGGGTGGGCCGCAGAGTGGGGTGGGCCTAGTGCAGGGGCTCAGTGCTGCCATCCACCTGCTCATTTCCCTTGTGCAGCCTGTCACCTCTGGCCACAGAGGCCACTGCCTCAGCCATTCTGAGAGGTCAGTGGGCCCACCGTGGGCAGCACAGGAGCAGGCTGGGGACCCTGCACCTCCTTAGCAGCTTCTGAGGCAATTAGGAGTCTGACTGACATTTTTTTCTCAACATTAACTCACTTCCATCCTGCTTTGCTCTTACAAGCTGACAAGATTTCAACCGAAAGCAGGAGACTCGTGATGCTGTCATAAAGTACATGTGGAGAAGACCTGAGAGGTAAATGCATTTCACTGGAAGTCAGTTTCGTCTGGAAGTTTCCCTGTGGTTGGAAGTTTCTTTGAAAACTTGGTGATTATTAAGATGTCAGCAGTAGAAAGAGTTTGCTGCTGCCTTCCTGCTGCCCGGCCCTGTCCTCCTCCTCAGGCCTCTCCACAGAGCAGGGCAGAGAAAGGACAAGGGACACTAAGGGGTGGTGGCTGGCAAGGAGCACTCACTCAGGCCACGCCCGACAGTGCTTAGTGGGGGGCCCCGGCCAGCGGGGCTGGAGGCCCTTCAAGGTTTCTTCTCCCACCTCACAGGGCAGATCCCTGACAATTATGTGGCTAAAAAGTATACATAGGCACAACTAATCTGTAATCTAGGAATGGCTGCAGAATCTGTCTTTGAAGGAACCGTGTTCTGTGGCCTGGGGAACATTTTAGTGAGTTCTTTGGTGACGCAAAAGCAAGGCCAGGGCCCGACCAGGGAGGAAGAGGGTGACAAAGGAGGCCTTATAGCTGCTCTGCTTGATGATGTAAGGGCTGTACCCTGGCTGCGGTCAGGGCAAGAGCTACAGGGGAACTAGCTTGTTTGGACCAGCAGAGTCGAGGAAAGCAGGATGTGGGACTCCTGATTTGGAGAGCAAGGAGAGAACCTCAGTGAACTGCCATCTGGAAGTGTCCCCAGCATCCAGTGGAGTGTGCGGATGTATGTGTGACTTGTTTGTGAGCGTCTTTGTTGCCTAAACAGGAATCTGCCTTCTGCCACGGACTTGCATTGTTGACAGGCACTAGAAGCTGTGCGTTCTGATATTCAACTTTGAGGCTTTCCTTTTCAGCACTGGCACATCCTCAGAATGCACTGAGTTCTGAAATTCTAGAGCGGAGTGTCAGCCTTGGTATGGGGAGTGACAGGAGAGAGGGTGCCCACATGTGGGAGAAGCAAAGCAGGAAGCCCAGGGAGGGAACCCAAAGATGAAAGTCAGCAGGAAGGAGCTCAGAGCATCTGTGGACCGAGCAGTGAGGAGCAGCCCCGGGGGTCCTCGGCTGCCCGTTCTTCCTGGGCTTCACGGCACTACTAAGAGAAGGGACCAGCTAAGAGATATGGTCTTTCTGGTGACCCTGAAAGATGGGAAATTAGGAATTCTTGCATTTACGTATATATTCGTTCATTTAACACTTTATGCATTTATATTCTTGTTGAACAGTGTTTTGGACTCTGTCAAGGATACAGTGAAGAAAAAGACCCAGTGTCTGTTCTCAAGAATCCTTCTCTGGCCAGGGCTAGTGATGATTTTTATTGTTATTATTATTATTACTATGACTACTACTACTATTAGAGCAGAGTCTCGTATGATTTAGGAAATTTGCAACCTTTAAGGAGAAGGCTGACTCTGCCTAGAACTCGCCACAGCTGCTGGTGACACTGTGGTCTTGTGATCCTCTCTGCAGAGTCAGTTGTGGGCTGTGGCGTCCTGATGGGAAAGGACAGAGAACTCAAGAGTGGGGGGAAATTGCACTCACTTTTATTCTGCTGAAATAATTTTATTCTGAGAAATCACTAGAGTTAAGAGCAATGTGCATGTAGGCTAGAATTGGCATTTTTGAAGACGGTCTCAACTTTCCGCTCAGGCCATGCTTTTGAGAACTTTAACATCTCTCTATGTTCTTCTTTAATCTTGTAGTCAGGGTGTCTGGCCTGCTGGAATGCAGGGTTCTGGAGTTCAGAGAGCGGAGGATGAGTCTGAGTACTCAGCAGGTCCCAACCCACCTTGTCTGAATTAAACAAAAGACACAGAACCTACTTCAGAGGGATTTCCTCTCTCTCCACCAGGCAGCTTGAAATTAGCAGCCACTGGTGTTCACAGCTGGCAGCTTTGGCCTTCCCTTTTTGTCTTCCGTGGTTGCCATAACAAAATACCATGACAGGGTGGCTTAAACAACAGAAATTCTTTTTGTTGAATTTTATTTTATTTATTTTTGTATACAGCAGGTTCTTATTAGTTATCCATTTTATATATACTTAAACAACAGAAATTTATTTTCTCATAGTTTTGAAAGTCTAAGATCAAGGTGTCAGCCATTTCAGTTCCTGATGAGGGCACTCTTCATAGTTTGCACACTGCAGTCTTCTTGCTGTGTCCTCCTATAGTGGAAAGACGGAGAGTTAGCAGGCTCTCTTGTGTATCTTATAAGGACACTAATCCCATCGAGTGATCTCTACCCTCATGACCTAATTACCTCCCAAAGACCCCATCTTGGACTGTCATCTCGTTGAAGATTAGGGCTTCAACATATGGATTTTGGAGGGACGCAAACATGTAGTCCATAACACTCTCAGTGCCCTTTTATCTGTGCCTTTGGGCATCCTTGATTCTCTCACCTGGAGGCACACAGGGCCCACATTTCCCCTCTGGGAATCCTGTGTTCTGCAAGGGCTTCAACATAGGTCCTTTGCACTTTAGGAGAATGGTCTTCCTGCTCCAGGAGCAGTATTCTCAGCCTGATTGCTCCAGAGAGGAAGTGATGTTTCCTGGAAATGAAGTTCTCAGCTTCAGCCTGTACCTCTGGAATTTTTATACCTTGGTCACTTTGTCTAAATTCAGACTCTGCTGGTGTCCTTTTGACTCAGCTCCATGGGGTCTGTGCCCTGAGGGAGTCCTGCGGCCACTGCTGCTGGAACAGTGGGTATCACTGATATTCCTGATAAAACCGTAGCCCTGGTAATGCTGAAGTAGACTGAGGGTTTTTATTCTCAAAGTTTTATCATATTGAAATGTCAGGGATGTAATGATCCAGGCAGCACGGGAGAAGTTAGGATGAAACTAAAGCTTTATTTTAACGTATCTATGGAAATAAATGTGGCATGTGCCAGTGTTTTGGGAAGAAATGTGCATGTATGTGTGCATGTGTGTGTCTGTGCACACAAGACCCATCCATGCATGTATGGATCTGTATTAAAACATACAAAACAATGTAGCTGGGAGATTAGCTACATACAAATCTAGAAGAAAACACTGAGCTACTTCTTGTGCACCTATAGTTGAAAATATTTTCTTAACTAACCTTCATGAGAAGATCATTTAAACAGGACAATAAATCATAAAATCAAATCAGTTTCCCTTTGACCAGTACTTTGACTTGCCACAAAGTCTGCTTCCTGCCTGTCCTGTCTCACCATCCTGGGCACCGACATTCATATGCACGGAGCCACGGACACAGGCAGCATGAGCAGGGCTGGCTCTGGGGCTCACTCGGGTCCAGTGGGTGGTAGATGTGCCTTTGCTGTACTGGGTTCTTCAGTCAAAAGAACTGCTCTCTGTGACTTTGAAACTCCCAAGGTGAAGGGCACAATGCCAGTTTTCAGGTGTGGCATTTCTGTGGATGAGGCAAAAGCAGTTGGGGAGCCATAAACATGTACATGTTATGGAGCAGTATGTTGCCACCAGGCCTCCACGGCGGATGTTTTCTCATATCCCCCAGTTTTATGATCCCATACCTTTAAATATGCATTTCCATCGCTCTACATGAGGACATAAAGTCAGATTGTGTTTCCACGAGTCCTGGTGGGTGCCGATCCCTGCAGTCCTAACAACGGCTCCCCTGGGAGAGGAGAATCACCTCCTCCTCTGACCGACTGAACGACAAGGGTGACAGCGGCAGGCCAAAAGAGCTGGCCTGCAGTCAGTGTTCCTGGTGTCCACTGCCCATGGTCACCACAGTGCACTCTTTTCTCCTTTCTCGTTTTCTGGTGTCAGACCTGGTTACTGCATTACACGTACGTGTCGGTGGGTAACACACCGGGGAGGTGGTACTCACCTCTCCCTTTAACCCAGGGCCTGCCACAGCTCCTGAAACTTACGGGTGGTCAATACCCATTCGCTGAACTACTGAAGGATTCTCCCATGTAAGAGCTGCTTCTTCACTGGCTCTGGCTTTCACAAGTGAGTTAACACTGGGCTGTAAATAAAATATGCTGCAGAAAGACCAAGTACTGAGGCCACGCTGTCAAGTGAAATGACAAAATTACTCGTTCATGTCTTCCCCATCTTGCAGTCCAGATCCTGGCTCGCTTGCTGGAGGTGAGGGCTGCGATTAGGGGGCATGGCACCCAGTCTCCACATAGCACCAGCCAGGCCATCTTCAGTGTGTGGTCCTCAGCTGGCAGTGACTCTTTTGTCTGAAGAGAATTACTTTGCTACTGAAACTGCTTGTAATTTATAACAGTGTGACATAAGCTGAATGCAGGTTTTTTTCCCCTAGGGAGTACCCCCAAATTCTAAAGTTTCTTGGTACTTGGACACATTATGGAATTGCTGATCAAGTTGAATCATTTCCTGTATGTACCCAATCACCTTTACTGGGAAGGGTGTCAGTTCTGGAGTGATCAGGGAGTCTGGATCTGGGGCAGCACCCTCAGCATCTCACCATAAACACTCAACCGTTTTATATCTCCTTGTTTAATCTTATTAGAGTGACATCCCTGCACAGGTCATCTGAGGTCAAATTAGTAAAGGTAATGACTGAATGAGAAAGAGGCTCAGATTTGGGGGCATAGGATGCTGAAATGTATTATTATTAGACATGATGATAAAACACCTGTCCATCCCAGCATTTCACACGCATTTGGACTCTCCTGTATATATTCTATTTCTTTATAAGAGCTGGACACTGGACAGACAAATTCTCCTCACCCCGGCACTACTGCTGGGTTTAATTGTAACAAAATGACATAGAATGGTAGTCAGGGATGTGGTCAAGTCACCCCACATCCAGCCATTTCCTGTGAAATGTGAAGAGGCATATTATAGCCGTCAAAGCACCTCAACTTCACTTTGTGTCTCAACATATAACTTAAGGGATTACTTGTCCTCCCACATCTTCTGTGCTTTCTTCTGTTCTCAGTGTTGATACCAGCTGCATGACCAAAACTCCTACATTGCGTTACAAAGCACTTCACTGTCCCAACAGTGACCTTGCTTCTCACACCACACCTGTGAGGGGGACCAGGTGACCGTTATCCTCCTCTGTCTGTACAGATCTAGAAACTACTGCTCAAAGTGGTCATGTGACCTATTCAGAATCACCCAGCTGATTGGAGACAGGGCTGGCACCAGAATCTGGACTTCTGAGTTCTAATCCAGTGTCATCTATACTGCCCAGCATACTGCCATCCAAACCCAAAAACTGTCTTTGTGAAAAGGAACATCAAGTTTTCCCTAATGATGCTTGACCTTAGCAAATCCTTTCAATCAAAATCTTCAAAACTTCTGAAGTAAATGCTAGTTTTGTCCCTCAACACTCTCCAGCCTTTCTGGGTGCCATTCCAGCCCTACGGATGAGATTATTCCTGATCCCTTCCTCTGCTCTCTGCTCCTCCATGTGTCCTTTGAGAGGATCCTGGACATATCAAGGCCTGGGGAGTGAGTGTGTGGGTTGTCCTGTCTGGCTCCTCTTTGGAGAGGGGATTATAAGACAGAACATGGGTGAATGCACCTGTGCAAGGCTGGGCACACAGCGGGGACTAAATAAACATTAGTTCAATTAAAACTTTAGAATCAAAACAGCACTATAAGGTGAACAATGGGCTATATGGTGAGCTAAGGCATTTGTTTTGGGGGTCTCTTGTCTCTCTCTTCTGGCTACATCTCCAATGCTCCTGGCACCCACTTTCAGAGGATTTGTGCTTTTCCTTTTCCAAACATACTCTCAAAACCCAGAGATCCATCGATTCTTATAAATGACTGGGTCTGGTTTTCAGGTAGAGTTGCGGGGGGGAGGTGGAAAGAAATAAAACCCAAATAAAGAGAGAAAGTTCTGGTGACAGGATTCTTGACGTTGACCAGCATGTGAGGCCAAGGGCAGGGTCAGGGGGAAAGAATCTTTGGGTTCCCACCTCTGGACCCATTGCCTAGGGGCTGCTACTCTTGGAGGAGTGAACAAAGTTCTCCTACCATGCCTGGGATCAGGTGCTCAGAAAAGATTTTAGATGCTGCAGCACTGTACCACTAAGTTGTGCTTTTGACTCAGTTCTGGGCATATCACGGTCCCTTTCCCTCTGGAGCCAACTGAATGAATTTGGGAAAGGGAGAGAACCCCAGTGACTTGTGCTCTGACAAGCCCTTGGTCTCTTTGAGCTCCGGTGACAGGCAGCCAGACTTCAAAGGCCCTTGGTGCCCTTCTCCTTTTACCCTGCCTGTCAAGAGAGGCTGCGGAGGAGTGAATGCTGGGACTGGGGGAGGGCTGCGGGGAGTAGGTCTCCCTGACATTTGTCCTTCCCTCACTGCCGACAGCTAACTCAAGACCGGCTCTCTAGCCCGCTGCCATGGCTCTCCAACCTCTCACACCAGGGAGACAGCTCAGCCTCTAAATTTAGCAGGAGGAGGGGAAGGGGAGGTCAGGGTGTCCAGGGTGAGGGCTGAAGGTGGACACAGAATAAAAGAGACAGTGGACAAGCAGGGGCAGTGAGAAAGAGAAGAGTGAGTGAGGGGAGGGCCTTCAAGTCAGAGTAGCCAGTACAGATTGAGAGAGATGAGACGCTTTTAAGGAGTTTGTAAAAATGTAGTATGTGCATCTCTCACTGTTAGTACCAGGAGCTCTGCTAACGTGTGCTAATGGGAGCGGTCAGTTTGCATTTGTGAGGAGGCTGAATTAGGTCTGTTTTAGTGCAGCACCAGGCTGCTTAAGCAGTCAGAGCTACTGTAACTGAAACGGGCCCGATGACATTTCTGTTGAGTAGAAGGCAAGTCAGTGGAGGGAGTACTTATTAAGCACCTATTATGAGCCAGGACTGGAATTTGCACGATTCATTACTTAACTCATTTAATCTTACAACAGTTGGGTATGATAGTTTTCAGGATAGTTTTCTTTTTTGAATTAATGGATTAAGGTGAGGCTCAACTTGCAGACTTTAAGTGACTGGTCTAGGATTGGGCTAGATTTGTCTGATCATAAAATGCTTTTTCCACTCCTGTAATAAATGAATGTGAATACTATGAAACCCCTCCCACCAGAATGCTAGTCTATGGCGCTAACCCCTTTCTTCATAAAGGTAACATTTTTTACCTTCTTTTTAATGTATATGACAGTGATTTGTCCTTTTAATTCTCTGGCGATTTTGTTTACACTGTTGCTTAATTTAGCAAACCATGTCTGTCTTGAAAGGGGTTCAGATAAGTTTCAGGAAGATTTCTTCATCAGATCAGAGCTGAAACTCTGAATCAAAGCACCTGTGTGGGTTGGTTGCTTCTATGAAAGCTTAAGTCTTCAGTAACCAGTGCATACTACCTGAAATAATTTTAGTATATATCCTGAGAATCTCAGTGGGAAACTTTTGGGC
Organism: Grampus griseus; assembly: GCF_964374135.1. Taxonomy (NCBI): domain Eukaryota; kingdom Metazoa; phylum Chordata; class Mammalia; order Artiodactyla; family Delphinidae; genus Grampus; species Grampus griseus. The sequence goes on from NC_139009.1 coordinate 15,658,997, forward strand.
AAGAGAAGCATTTGGATAGAAACATGTCCCTAACCAGGCAGGAACAACACATTCAGCCAGGAAACAACTGCAGTGTGGAAACAATATACATCCTCTTTTTTTTTTTGCGGTATGTGGGCCTCTCACTGCTGTGGCCTCTCCCGTTGCGGAGCACAGGCTCCGGACGCGCAGGCTCAGCGGCCATGGCTTACGGGCGCAGCCGCTCCGCGGCATGTGGGATCTTCCTGGACCGGGGCACGAACCCGTGTCCCCTGCATCGGCAGGCGGACTCTCAACCACTGCGCCACCAGGGAAGCCCTACATCCTCTTTATTCTGCAATTCTCCAAGGAAGAATTTTTTTTAATGGCTAAACGACAAGATTCAGAAGATTATTATGAAGTATGTTTATCGTTGCTCTAGCACCACCTGTTGCTTGGCAACCAAGAGTTTGAACAATCATCAGTGCGAGGACCAACATTTCCAGGTCCTCTGTCTGGCTCAACTGGCATCAGTGTGTGGCTTGGCACTGGACAGTAGATACTCAGCTGGCCTCTGCTTCATCCCAGAAAGTTGCTTAGCAAACAGTAGTCACTTACACACATGCCTTCCTGACCAGATACTCAGATGAGTGAAGGAAGGATTGTCCTAAAAGCATCTGACTTTTTTTAAGCTAACCTCCCAATGAATCTTGGAAGTGGTTTTTAAAAACGAAAGAGTGGAGCAGGCTTTTGAAAGGAGTGTGTGTGTGTGTGTGTGTGTGAAGGAGGAGAGGGAGGGGAAAGGTGAAGTCATGGGAAGGGGAGAAAGAGAAAGGTTTGAGGGCTTGTGGGTTCTGTTTGCAGTCACCATCCTGTCAACCACATATGCCTCCATGCAGGTCACTCTGCAGGTCAGGAGCCTAGCCATCCTCCACTCCAGCATCCTGCTTTCTCTGCAGTTCACATGATCACTGCTGATCCCCCACAGTGCCTGGGGGTGGGTTGTTAGCTCTCTAACAGGTTAGGCTCTGCTTCTCCTACCTCGTAGGTGAGATGCTGACCTCCAGAGAGTCTGGAGCACAGGATTCCTTGCTCTGAACCTTGATATATCCACATGAGCAGTGCAGGCCTAGTTGTTGTGCAAGAAGTGACTGCGGCATTATGAAATACGGCTCATTTCTAGCTAACATGCATTGTTTCCCCTGCAGCTCTTTTTATGTTAAAACCTGTCTCTTCCAGTGTTATCTGATGGTTTCCTAGGAGATGCCCCCACCGGCAGTGCTCTCCGCAGTTGCCAGAGTTGGATATTATCAATAAGCACTAAATATCTGCTTTGTTCACTCAGCACTGCTATGCCCTTTCTCCCTGGGCTGGTGGCTAGTTTCTCACAAGGGTCCCTAATGGCTGTGCAGAGAGAGAGGTAAAGGCTAAATGTATCTGCCTTCCCACATCTTCCTCAGGCATGAGCTGGGCTCCCAGTCTGCTCTGATAGATTTACTCACTGGTAACTTCCAAGCTAATGTAAAAATTTTGTTTGTTGCTGAGACAAAATTGGTCACGGAAACATTGCCAGATTTCATATGCAGGAGAACGGAGACCCCTTCTTCAGAAGGGTAGGTTACGTTACTTTTCCTCTTTATACCTCAACTTCCGCATGGAACTTATGCGGTACCATCTAGAGGCATCAGCAACAGCTACTGGAAACTTCAAGTAGGAAGCTTTACTTCTTGTTTCTTAGTCTTTGACAGAAAGGTCCAAATATAGCTCCAGGCTGGCTTTCCATAATGTGATGAGAAGACGGTGTCCCAGAAGTTTGAGGGAGCTGCTGTCACCATGGGAAGAGGGCTTGACAACTTGGGCAGTATCCACACAAAGATACAATTTCTAATGTGTCAAAATTGCTTTTTCTTAGAAGCCCTGATTATATTAACACATTCTCTGTCTGATCTGATTGTCTCTCTTAGAAATGTTCTTCTTACAACTGTAACCAAAGCCAATCAAATTATATTGAGATCAAGAAATAAATACACCCTTTAGGGAAAAATGTATGCATACATATTACTTCTGGAACTAAATTTAAAGGTAAATCACAGATATCATGGTTCAGCACTAGATTTTTGAGGCGAGAAGTGGTAGAAGATAACAAACGGGAACTGAAAAGAAACAAGAACTATTAAAAGAAAATGTGATTATTGATGAGTATCTGAAAGTAAAATGCAATTTAACCTATTTCCTTTATGGGGAAAGTACAGGAAATAAAAGAAAGGTAGTAGACCATATTTGATTAAGTGAAACAAATAATCCCAAAAGACCAGCGTTTACTCCAAAAAGAAAACCTCCTCCTTATCTTCTCCCTTCCCCAGCTCTGTCTGGGAATCCATGGAGAGACATGTATTTGTTTGAATTCATGACAGAGTTCTCCAAAATACAATGAGCAGAAGTGCTTGAAAAGGTAACAAAGGCTAAACCTACAGTTCAGCTGTTTGCAAACAGAGTTATACTATCAACGCTCTGACAGCTTTTATTTATCCATCCTTTAATCATAGATCTTTGTCACTAAGTCAGCCAGCTGTGTGGTTAAAGTTAAAGATGACATCATGCCATCATGGGTAACACGCTGAACCCAATTCTTGTGCCTGAAACAAATCTACACAAAGTGCTGCCTGGAGGCTCTATCCAGACCATCCTCAAAGCTCTAACCTTCTGGTTATTGAGGAAGGTTTGACTCCTGGGGCCTCTGAGTTGTCATTCTACCTGCAGGCCTGGAAGAGGACAGCTCCGTGTGGCAGCTCCTGTGTATTTGAATGACATCTGACAAATACTGTAAAAACACAGTCCATTTAAAAAATTTGCTGGATCATCATTTTGCTTTAGCCTATTAGATTGAATCAAATACAAGTTATTTGAAGTGAACTTTAATATTATAAGTATTATATTAACGTGGTAAAAAAAAAGCTAATCATTTTCTTTAAATTTAGTTTGAAAAGGGAACAGTAGTAAAGGGTATTAACATTTATTGAGGCCTTATATGTGCCAGTACATTATACAAGTTAACTTACTTAATCCTTAGGGTCACCCTGAAAGGAAGGTATTATTATCATCATTTTATAGATAAGGAAACTGAGGTGCAGAGGAGTTTAAGTGACATAACTAACTCCATGCAACTCATCAGTGAGGGAGCCAAGATTCATTCATGTGTGCGTCTGCTTCACCATAAAGCAGGTGCTCTTTCACCTGTGCTCTGCTGCGTTCCATATAAGCCTCCACTGAACTCCAACTTCATTCGGTTGGCAAGCACTGACGACAGACATTTCTCTAAGAGGTCATTTGGTTGCTTCTGTATTCAGAGATATACTAAAAGTTATTGAAACAGGGATTTGACTCCATCGTTAAACATTTCCTGGGCAAAAGACCCTGTTTCTGGCCCTTACTAAGTACACAAGTTGAATTTGTAGTCAAACCAGTGATGCTGTCAGGATTTTTCAAACATAAAAACCTATGAATGGTCGTATACACTTGGCTTCAAAAATACTCTGCTCTTCCGAAGAGCAACCTACATTGGCCTGCCAAGAGACCGAGACACTGCTGGGGGCTGTTTGGCTGGAGGATTTGATTGTTGGTCAAGGGATACCAAATAAGAAACAGAATGGTGTCGTGGGAGGAGGGCCCTGGCTCTGGACACCAAGAGCTGTACATTCCAACACAGAATGGCCTCTTGGGCTGCTGTGCAAATTTGCAAAAAATACTTAATCCCCTGGGCCTGTTTCCTCATCTGGTAAATTAATATATCTATTTATGGAATTGTTGTATGAGAATTATATAAGTAAAGCACATAGTAATATTATTAGATTTTATCACCATTATTATTTGTCACCCAAATCACTCAGCTTTGCTGTCTTCAATACTCAGCACTTGCATTCATGTCCCATTTCTGGTGCTGGTAGAAATGAAACTTTTGTACTCCCCACCAGAGACGGCTATTTATTTTTCATCATTGACTGCCAGGAACCCACAAGATCCCCATTTGCCTATCCAAAGATACCTGATTATTCAGTGTTTTATGTTACTAAATAGGGGTCTACTTTGTTTGTTTTTTTGTGTTGTTTTCTAAGTTTTTTTTTTTTTTTGATGTGGACCATTTTTAAAGTCTTTATTGAATTTGTTACAATACTGCTTCCGTTTTCTGTTTTGCTTTTTTGGCTGCAAGGCATGTGGGATCTTTGCTCCCTGACCAGGGATTGAAACCGCAGCCCCTGCACTGGAAGGCAAAGTCTTAACCATTGGACCACCAGGGAAGTCCCAATAGGGGTCTACTTTGAAAACAGTGAGGCCTTAAGGAGAAATTAGGTCATGCCCTGAACTCAAACCATTTAGAAATTTCAATTTGCTGCACTCTTCTCTCTGCCCCTCTTTTCTAAGAGAAGAGGCACATTGTGGCTTTTGACTCAATAATAGGACCCATATTAGTAGGAAAGAAAGTTCAGAAGCAGAGGGAGAACTCTGGCAGAATGGGAGAAAAGGCAAATGGCTTTTTCAGAAACGTGCTGCCAAATACCTTTGAATTGATGACAGCACCGCTGAGAATGTCTCCCAACATGTAGGAGAGCAACATAAACAACATGAGCAGCCATTCTGCTTTATAAAGCCTCAGAGACGTGCCTCTGGAGAAATTAGCCAGAGGTGAATAGAAATGGATGAAAGAAGAACAAAAGGCTTTAACTGATCAGTGAGAGCCAATAAAAGCCCAGGTCCCCAGCTTGGAGTTTCCACAGGGTCCCGCCTCGCCTCAGTTCTCTCTGTTGCTGGTTCCACATGAAACCAGAGGAGATGGCTGGAGAGTTATGTCATCTCAGACCAGTCACTTGTGCAAAAGGATCACCATCGGGAAGAAATGTACTAGTATTTGAGGGAAACAAGTCAGAAGTCAGTATTTAAGGTGGGGAATTCCTGAGCTGCGTTAACTCTGAGAGAGACAGTAGACCGCAAGTCAGAATGAGGCTCCAGGTTAGGGTTTGCCCTTGTTTGGGTCTGGGTAGCCTGTCAGATAGCCTGGGCATGGGCGGCAGCAGCCGACAGGGGGCTATGAGGCATCCTGTTGTCTGGAGTCGTCTGAGGAAGATGGGCTGTCCCTAAAGGGCCCACAGGTTTTTCAAAAGGTTTGTCATGATTCAAGTGTTATTGGAGGGACAGTGGTGCCCAATGGCTGGACCACCATTCTGGATCTCTCCTTGAGGTGACTAACCCAGTAATAGAGAAGCACTCTGTCACTGGTCAGGATATAGCAGTGGTTCCCGGCTTCTGGTCATGTCCTAACACTGGTGGAGCTCCAGCAACAAAGTGAGTCATCTTAACATTTTATGCTGTGCCTTTTGCTTCAGGCTCTGCCTCTGTCATGAGGCATCTGTAGGCGCCACTTGACTCCTAGGTGACATGCTGAGGTCAGGAAACCAATTCTCCATTCCTCTGTAAGTGTTACATAATACAAAGAGACCCAAGGAAGATGCCTGTCTCCTTGTTCATTCCATCGTGGGTCATGACCTTCAAATATATCCTGTCTGCTCAGTCCCATCTCCCTTCTTTACATACCCTGGTGAAAGGTGTGAATTCAGGTTCTGTCTAGCCTACCTCCTCACCCCAGCTCTCGTTTTTACCTCAGATTTTTAGAGTCCACCCCCAGCCCCTGTTTATTAATGTTCTACCCAATCTTGCTGTCAAAAGTCAATATGAAAGCCTTCCTCGTGAAGGTAAATAACTGACATCATTTAAAAGCATGACCTTTCTCAAGGATATTTGCAATTGAACAGGGTGGCAGTGTCCCTAACAGACCAATGCGTCTTTACTCTTTTCTGTACCTCCTTATTCATGCTTTCTGTTTACCCCTTTATTTCTGCAACCACACCTCTGTCCTCTACTGCCCCCCCCCAAACTGATTGCCACTTCTTCAACTATTAATTCATCTCCTGAATCAGTTTTTTTGTCCTTGCTCTTTATCTCCTCTTTGGTTTCGACAGCTGTTTGGTATCCCAGTGTCAGAATGGTTTCTTTTGTTTCCAGTCCCTAAAATCTACCCATAGGTATCACAGTATCCAGATTTTCACTATCACTAGGCAAACCTAAAACCTTGAACCTGAATTAGGATTTTCCAGCCACAAGCTACATACATCCCTTCTTCCCCACTTCCTTACCCAACTGAACTTCCCTCTGTCTTAATTGGACTCGCCAATAGCTTCTGCTCTTCAAATTGAATTGAATCCACTTTGAATTTATCTGAATCTTCGCATTGCTTGAATTTCATCACCATTTGTGTCAAAGATTCTCAAATCAGTATACAAGACTCCATATGCCCTTATCTTCTTCAGAGTCTGCCGTGCCATCTCCTTCCTCAAAGAGTACCATCGTTATAAGGATGACTAAAGAAGGTCAATGAACGAAGCAGACCTGCATCTCAAGGGAAGCCTGGATTTGGGGGAGCTATGGATCTTTTGAGCAATTGGATGTCATGATCCCACCTGTCTGAGTGTTGTGTCTTTTCATCTATCCAATCCAAGACACCTCTGTCACTTGAGGAGACTCTAAGCAGGGATTTACTGTGACTGCCACCTGGAAAGGTTGAGAGATTTAAGTGCCCCAACTCACAAAGAGGCAGCTCAAGTGAAATAAACATTGTGACATTTAAGAAGCAAAAAGAGCATTTACTTTGGGTTGGATCTGTCACTGCATATCACCATACTGGACTGCTCTGTGCCCACTGTGAAGTCCCAGGTGATGAGCTGCAGCCAGTGACAGAGCTGGCTTTGAGTCTGCAGACCTGTGCCTTTGGAGCCTGGTACTTGAGTTTCTCATACGTTATATGTAATTCCTTCCTCCTGCCTTGCATGTAACACAGTCTTCACAGTGTAGCCCACAGGATAGTGGGTCTACTTTGGAGGTGTCCTCAACTCTTTCAGGAACCCCAATGAGCTCCCAGCCTGCAGGGCACAACTTTTCTTGTGGATTCTCATACCATAGTCTTCTGGGAAATTCAGAATGATCCCGCCATTCTAAGATGGTTAGTGTTCGCTTAAATTCACCTTAATATTTAACCCACATTTATGAAGCATGTGTTAAATTTAAAGCACCGTGCTTGGGCACGTATATACAGAACCAAAAAAGACATGGATACTGTCCTCAAGAAATAATTTAAATTAGTGACCTAGAGAGTAATGTACACATGCCTATAAATAGTGAAAAGTGTAACAAGTATTATACTACAAATAATAACCAAAACCCATGAGAACACAGATGAAGGAATAAGGAATTCTGGCGAAGAAATAGGCAGGCAAAGATTGAGGAAAATGTCTTAGAGGAACTGGCGTTTGAGCTGTGCCTTGAAGAACAGATATATCTAGATGGGCAGAGATGAGGAGAGGGATTAGAGGGGGAGGGAACAGTGTGAGAAAAAGGCTATGGTCGGACGGGGGGCAAAACAAGAATGTGGAGTCTAGATGTCTGGGGTGGGAGGGGAGACTGGAGGTGCAGCATCAAAGGGAGGTTGAATAGGCCTCAGGTTTAATGTTCAATAAATGCCAACATTTGTGCAAAGCACAGGGTTAGCCTTTGAGAAAGGAAGGAGGGATATGGAAGGTATCCTTTTGTGGCCAGGAAGTAGAAGCCACACAAATTAAAAGGCTGCTTTCAGAGCTGTGAGTGGACCCAGAGCTGTCCATGCCTGTGGGTTTTTTATTGTTTGAGTTCTTTCTGATCATCTCTCTTTCTCCTGGAATTCTGAATGCTCACCCTCAGTCTTTTCTTCATTCATTGAACCCTGATGATGTGAACCATCGTGACCCTTCCTAGTCCCCAGTTCTTGTCTAGGTTGTTGACTCTGATTAGTTTTACAGCATCTAGTTCTCTGCCATGTAAGTGGTGACCTGATTCTTCTATGCTGTGGCCAGCCCTGAGTGGAGTGTGTCTTCATATAAATAGAGACGTATTTTGCCTTGGAAATTCTTGCTTCTACTGCATGTTTTTCTCTCCAGGCACTTACTTTGTTGTTATGCAGGCACACAGTTTCAATGCCTGGGATGGTTTTCAGTGTTATGGATGCACCAGGAAAAAAACACAACACAAAAACTGTCACAGTCAAGAGTTCCAACTTCAATGAGTAATGAAGTTGCATGAATTCCAGCTCGTGGTTCCAAAGGATTTCCATAAGCCTCTTGATTTCCAAATGAGAAAATCATGATAAGCAGTTAATTAGCTCTTTAAGGAAAGGCGAGCCACCACAGACACTGCTGTGCACTCCAAGCTCTCAGGAGAAGGGAGGCCAGCACCACATCCTGAAAAACATGCAGTGCAAGCATGAAAACAGAGTTCATATAAATTTAAGTAATGTCCTTTGACTTTTCATTAAGCTGGGCATGTCCCAGTTACCCCTTGGGGACTTTCTTAATGTTATCATGGCAACATACAAGTCAGATGTACATACAACATACAACATACTAAGTCAGATTACATTTTTTATATGCAAGGAGAGGTGCTAAGATACCATTCTAAATTATTCATCAGTTCACTTTTCACAAAACAACCCCAGATATGACTTTAAGATGTCCAATATTAAAAAAAATAATTTGATATTGCTGTATCATGGAAAGAAGCCTTTCTTCCTTTCCCTAGGGAGAACAGAAGACTTAATGGAACTCCACGTGTGTCGCTGTGCTTATCACAGCTTACCGTATTACTTCGATTGATGTGGCAGATTGTGAACTCGAGAATTAACAGAAGTTTCTTCCCCAGGGCTGGAATATTCTGATTTCAGAATTATAGAGCCAGGGACAGTTTTGAAAGGGAGCTAAATCATTTTTCTCTCTTTTTCTCCCCTTTCCCCTACACTGTGTGTGTGTGTGTGTGTGTGTGTGTGTGTGTGTGTCTGTGTCTGTGTCTGTGTCTGTATGTGTGTGTAGGTTTGACGCTTGGTTATCATGTCCTAGTCACTAAGGAGTCATTAAGGAGACTGATTAAATAAAGCCACCTTTACAGGGGCATCGTCCTAGGGAGCCTTAAGCACCGCCTATACCCCCCCCCCCGCCCGCCCCCGGCGCCGCAACACACACACTTAGTCTTCAGAACAAAACTCCTGTCTCAAAGGAGAGAGAATGCATTGGGATGCTGAGTTATACAGCTAGAGGCCGGCCCCAGTGGCATAAGGTTTAGTGTGGGGAGACTCTCATTTATGGGTCTCTTGTGCTCCTATACATCTTGCCAGGTGTGCCAAGATTGCGAGGCCTTGAACTCTTTATCTGGGCCATTTTTCAAGGTTTGTTTGCAGCATGTAACCTTGAGGGACGAGATAATGTCTCCTCCAAGATAGAGAGCAGGTTTTCTTACACGTTTCTATAAAGAGATGGGTTCCTCTGGCTCAGTATTCCTCTCTTGTAATGCAACCCACTTCCTGTGCATCCATCTAGGTCCACCCGTTCTGCCCCTGAGGGAATGAGGCTCTGTGATCCATGCTAACCCTCTGGCTACTGCTTTTGTTGTGAGTAACAAAGTCTTTTGTCTCTGACTCAAGAAAGCATTCATGAAATTGTGGCAAGTTAAATTGTTAGCTTGCAGATAGGGTAACATCTCAGACCCTTTGCACACCCTGACAGTTAATGTGTAATGCTGTGGTTGCCTTTTCCTTCCCCTGTCTCTTCTGAAGACATAGTTCATCTTGCTGGAATATCCTACTACTGTATACCATCCTCATGTGTAGGCCAAAGTCTGAGTAGAAGCCTTCTTTCTAAAGATCTCAAGAAGCATGGTCTGTTATTGGCCTCTAAGAAATAAAATGCCATGCATAAATCCCTGTTGTGCCAGGTCTTCTCTGTCTTGGGTATATGTGATAAGTCTTGATTTATTCACCCCTTGTTGTCAGGGTAGAAAGAATCTGATGTGTGGCTAATGCTCGCTGCCTGGGTCTCACATGTCGAATTTTTTGAAATCATGTATTGGGGAGGAGAAGTTCAGGTATATTATTAAGTACGTACTTCTGGGCCCTGTCCTCAAATTCAGTTTCAGGTTACTCTGGAAGCTGTGTCTTTGGAAGTTACTTTGATGGCGGGCCACCAGACACTGATTTGTAGGCATTGCTGTTGTTTTACAGGTACATGTGGACATACACAGGGATGAGCTGAGGAGCAATTGCCTCTCTCCCTCCCAGTTCTTTTCCAGCAGGAAATACTCATGTTTGTTTTGAGAAGGAATATGTGTGCTCTCCAGCTGGGAATACCCCTTCTCCAGCTGAAATGGTAGCTGGTATTATTATGTCCTACTTCTGAGGGGCCAGCCTTGCAAACACAGCTACAACTATCTAAACCATCACCAACAGCAGTTCTTCATATGGTAATCGACTCCTATGTACTGGGTACCTTAAATCTATGATCTTTAAGTTCATAGCAACCATGAGAAGTGGGTATCGTACTGCTCACTCTATACCCAAGGAGAGAGGAACAAACTCAACAGGACTCATCACTTCTGAGTACCCAAGCTAGGAGCTGAGTACCAGATCCAGAGCTATCTGAGTTTATAAACCTTTCCTTCTTGTTCTGGTACCTCTCTAATCCTACTTTCTTCATAAAGGCTCAGCAAGATGAGATGTGGTCTGTGAAATTCATAAAGACTGTCATTTTGTACTTCAAACACCTCTGAAGAATCTATATCACTTATAGAATATAGTCTTCCTGTCTTTCAGTCAATTCCTCTTTCTAGCTACCTTACCTACTATTTACCCACAAACAGACCTTAAACCTTAGCCAAATGTAAATATTAATAATTCCCTGTAGTGTTATCAATTTTTCTCACTCTGTGCTTTCAGTCAGGTGCCCCCAGATTCAAATAGTCCACATTTTCTTAAAATCCCATCCACCTTTAAAGATCTCAAATCAAATATTACCTCTGTGAAGCCATTCCTGATCCCACAACTGAATGTGAACTTTCTCTTTTTTTTGACATGACAGTTCTATGTTTAAGGTCCTGATTGCACACTGCCTTAGTGCACCTACCTTATTATAGACTATGTGCTTCTGAAAAGAAGGTTGTTCCAGAAGCCCAGATCTTCATGTGCTTTGGATCCATATATCCTGCTGCCTACTAAGTATCTCCCCCTGGGAATCCCAGACTCCTTTTGCTCCATCAGTTGTTACATCCATTCATTTAATCCTGTGGTGTCTATTGCTTGAATACTTCTCAAATCTAATACTTGGCCTCCATTTCTGTTGTAATGTCCCAAGTCCAGGTGACCATCATTTGCCACCCAGATTACCATGGCAGCCTTCCTTCTAACTGACCTCCAGACTTCCAGGTTTGCCTCATCTAAATTGATCCTCAATACTAGAATCAGAGGGAGCAATGCAAAAATTGCAGATCTGACATGTCAGTCTCCTGCTCAGAAAACTCTCAAGCTCAGAAATTGCCTTTAGGATAAAATCTAAACAAGTGGTTTACATGCCTTTTCTTTGGGTGAGTCTTTTATACCTCTCTAGCCATATCTTTCACAGTTTCTCCCTCTTACCCTTTATGCTTTGGCTATTCTAAACCCCATTCAGTTGTTTAGATAAGCAATGCTCATTCCCACATATTGTGGGCACTGCTTCTGCCCCTTCCCCAGCGCATACATTTTTGCCTGGTCACTCCTCTGCTGTATCTCGGTTTAGATAAAGCTTCTGAGACACTTTCTCTGACCTCACAAAGACTGGACTTGGTGCTCTTCAAGGTCCTCTTTAACACTCTGCTCCCCCATCACAGCAAAGTGTTAGAATTTCTGCTTTAGTGGCCTGTCTCCCTCACTGTACTGATTAGAATGTATCCATTAAAACCTAGATGTCTATGGAATTCTTTCCTGCATGGTGTTTGGGCCTTATGTTATTATGATCCTCCATGGAGCCCAGTGCATGGAAGACATACTAAAAAATTGTCCTTTTGCTTATTTGAAAAGAAAGCAGGTATTTCCAATCTTAAATGCTTGCAACCAGTCACACAGATTATTAGAGATATTCTTGAGTCTTAATTGCCATAGTTTTTGGTTGGTTTTTGTTAAATTAATGCTGTCTTGGTGGCAAGCAAGGGTTAATAGCTATTTAAAAAGGACCCAGAGAAAGTAGGGAAGAACGTGTCTGTGTTCATGATGACATTAATTTATGAGGAAGGGTTGGAGGAGCAAAAGCCAATCAAATACTGGTTGCCAAATGATCATATATCACACAATTTACGAGGCAGTCAAAAGTGTTATTAAATTGGAGACCAGAACAACCTTCTTAATTCATCCTTATGACAGTGATTGTAATGACTCTAAGAACCTGAGTTCATTTATGAAAGGTCTTTCATTTTTAAGCATTACATTTATTGAATTTAAAAGAAAGCTTGTCCTAAAATATATACAGTTAAAGCATAATAAAAATGCCTCAATAATAAATCCATATTCAATACCTGGGTCAACATCAGCGTCTGTTGATGCTGGCATGCAATGGATTCTGGTTTTCAAAAATCTGATATCAATGCATTTTTCTCTGTAAAACAAAGTAATTTTCAGATTTCACTTTAGTAATTTTGCTTTTTTTGTCTTCTGTTTTATGCTCCCGTGGCCCCAGCATCTCTTGCCAGAGCCTCGTTTTTCTATTCTGGTAACTCTGGAGAAGTTGCTGGGCAACAGTGGGCCCCTCCTTAGTCATTCTGCTTTGCAGGTGAAGCCAGCACCCGTAAACCCAAGAAGAGCCCTGGTTAAGGACATGGGCTTGTTCTTATGACTGTTTTGAGTCTCACTGATCCCTGGCCTTGTGGACTCAAGTGAAAACTGCAAATACAGCATCACCTTCATTTCTGGTGTTGGCTCCTAAGGGGCTGGGACAGTGTTGGGTACAGTAAGCTTGCAGTAAGCTCCTTAACCCAGCCTTTAGCCCCCAGCTCTAAACACAAAATGAATGCTCAATAACTCTTATGGCATGAGTAAAAAATACTTTTATTTATTCTATTTTTTGATTTCTTGACTTCTGTAATCCACTAGTTATGCTGTCAATTCAAGACTGATGCAGATAAGGACCAACCTATGGTGCATTTCTCCACTGGGTCTGTCCTGCTCAGGGCATTGCTGTACTTTGCTGGAGTCATCAGGGCCGGATGGGCTGTGCCAAATCTTGTGTGTTCTGTGGGCTCTGGCCTTCATTCTTAGAGCAGTAGCTCCCTCAGTGGCTGCTCATCAGTCTGTGGTAGCAGAGTTTCTGTCATTATGTAGGGGTGGCTCTTAGTCTTCTGCAAAAGCTAGGCACCCTGGAGAATAAGGTAGCTTCTAGAATCTCAGATGAGATTCTGTCTCCCAAATGAATACATTTATAAGGGCTCTCAAATTGGGACATGGGCTCTGAGAGGGCCTGGTAGCAACTGGCTTAGATTGTGGCTATGTGATCTGAAAGGGTTAAACAAACAGGCCCAAGCATGTGCATGAGACCACACTTAATAATTTCCCATACCTTTCCTACCATTCTTCCACTCTGCTTCTGGATCCATGCCACGTTTATCCCCTTGGTGATGCCACCTGGCTTTTGGTTGGAGGGTTGGAAGCAGGGAACCAAAAAGAGTCTAAAAGTGTGATGTCTGAGCTGAACTTGAAGAGTGAATAAGAATTCTTTATACAAATAAGATTAGAAAGATGATTTGGGTAGAAGCAACAACTTAACCCAAGGCAAGGAGATGAGAAATAATAAGGAATATATGGAGAATTTCCTTGAAATAAGTGGGAGGCAGGAGTGGATAGAATTGAGGATACAGAGTTATGACTGAATTATTGGGGACCTGTTAGGTGGTGCTAAAGATCAGAGACTTTGTTCTGAAGTTAATGAGGAAATGTTGGAGGGTTTTAAGTGGTGGTGTGTAATATAGTCAGGTCTTCATTTTTGAAAGGTCACTCACTCTGGCTGCAATGTGGAGGATGGAATCGAAAGCAAGAGTCTGAGGAATTAGGAAGCTGATGCAGAAAGGTCGTTAAGAGACTCTGAGGCCCCCTGTGGATGACTTCCCTCTGCATCTCAGAGGACAGGTTTCCATCAGGTCACATGGTACCTCAGGCACCTTAGCCCTCTCCACCATCCAGCATGCCATGCCATGTCCTCTTCAGTGAAGTCTGGATCTCAGCCCAGGGAGGGGGATATTTATGATTGCCCTAGCTCAGCCCCTAGGAATAGTGGCTACTCATTATGTTTGCTATTCCAGTATTCTTTAGGGTTCTCTTTCACTCTTACTAGACAATTTCCCCTTTTTTCCCCAGTCTCATGTTAATACTTCTTTATATTAAACTTCAAATTACCATTTGAATCACCATGTAGTTTCTGCCTCCTGATTGGACCCTGAATGATACAGAAGTGCTCCCTCCTCTTCTATTTTCCCAAAGAGTGTTTAAGATTGATATTATTTCATTTAAAAAATTCGTTCACAACATTTTCTCATTATTCTTTTAAAGTCTGTAGGATCTGTAGTGATATCACCCATTTCATTCCTGATACTGGTATTTTGTACTTTCTCTTTCTTCTTGATAAGTCTAGCTAGGGGTTTATCAACTTCATTAATCTTTCCAAAGAACAGACTTTTGTCTTTACTTTCTCCTTTATCTCTTTCAATTTCATTGAATTCTGCCCTTAATTATTATTTTATCTTCTGTTTATTTAGGGTTGAATTTCTTCTATTTACTTCTTTTTCTAGCTTCTTAATGTGGAAACCTAGATAACTGATTATTTTATAATATAGACATTTAAAGTGGTACATTTCCCTCTAAACACTGTTTTATCTGCATAGTACAAATTTTTATATGTTGTGTTTTCATTAGCAGTCAGTTCAAAATATTTTCTTATTTCTCTTGTGATTTTTTTCTTTGACTCATGGGTTATATAAAAGTATATTATTTAATTTCTGATTATTTGTTTTTTCCCCTAGATATCTCACTGCTTATTGGTTTCTAATTTAATTCCTTTGTGATCAGAGAAATACTCTATAAAATTTCAACCTTCTGAATGCTATTAAAACTTATTTTATGGTAAAAAAAAAAAAAAAAAGAGACACTGAGGCCTGAGCTAGAGCAATGGGATGGAGAGGAAGAGATGCTACTCCCATTCTCCCATTCGGTTCTTGTGCTCTCTAATTCTTCATTTCTGCTGAGGTGTTTGTGATTCCATTGCAGGCTATCTCCCTCCCCACCCAAACAGTGATCAAAGCTTTGTGATAAAAGGTCAACCTCAATATTAAAATGTCAAGAATCAGTAATGAGTGGAGCAGTAGTTTCAGGAGAATGCAGGCATTTTAGGGTCCCTAACATCATACTGTGTTGTTGGTTGTCCTGGTTATTTGTTCATAAGACCTTTCATGGCTCTGATCCAGGGTGACTTTCAGGGCCTGATCTATAGGTGCTCTGTATCTCTCTGCTTCATCCTGAGCTGCTCACCCAGCATATCTGACATCTCCAGGTACACTTACAGCACATGGAGAGGCTCCAAGGAGCTGCTAGAATCTAGTCCAAAATGCTCCTTATGAGAAATGGATGCCCATTGTTGTTCTCTGCTTCCACCAGCAAGCGTTGGGGACATTTGTAAAATTTGCTTGTCAGGTAACCCCATGTTTAGAGCTATTACTTTGATTCTTCCTAAAATTTTAGAATCTGTGACCAGTGATTTCTGCTTATACCTAAATATGAAAATCTCTCAAAGAATATCCTTGCTAATGTCCAGCATATGCTTGAAAATGTCCATCAACGGGGAACTTACTATATTTAAAGGAAGAACTTCTTACATTAGGATAATCTGTCTCTACTTACACTGTTAAAAAATCTACATCTTTGTACTTTGCAGACATTGACTTTTATTCTGTTTTCTGAACCTACTAGAACACAACAGAACTGAGCACATTCATTGTCAACCTTCATGTTTTGCAGAGTCTTCTCTTCCTGAGGGTAGACATCCTCCATACCTGGGATTATTTCCCAAACTATGTGGTTTCTAATCTCTCTACTATTTTCAGTTTTCTTTGATATACTTCTTTTTAGTGTGGGCCCATCTAGATGGGGCAATTAGCATTCTTATAAATAATTCGATAAACCTGGTGGACATCATCTGACAGTGATCTGAGGGGCAAAGCTCTGAGGGAAAGAAGCACAGGATAAGAAAAGGAGACAGGGAGGATGCGTTAACATTCAGGTCTCTCTCTTACACTGCAGACAGGCTTCTGCAATGTAGCAGTGTGGGGAGGGAGCAAGACCGTAGTCAACTGCAGGCTGCCGTCATTCCAGCTTTGCATTGATAACTCATTTGGTAAGAGGCACTCAAATATAAAACCCAAAGGAAAGCTTTTGATGGATGTGACTTGGGTTATGACATCATCCCTGAGCCTATCATTGCGACTAGAGGGATGGGGTATCACATTGGGTGACACCTGTATTGTCAGACTTTCCTGTAGGTGGGGAGCGGGGGAAACACTGTGGTCTGAAGTAGGGGAAAGGCAAGTCCTCCAAAGTAAGAGGAGCGGTTTCCAGGAGAAGGGGGAAAGGATGCCTTGTCATTAAAATCGATTGATGTTCCCTACAGAGATTGAGGAAGAAACAGAGGTGGAGAGAGTGACTGAAGGGAATGCCAGATAAACTTATTCTTAAACTTCACAATTTAGCCAAAGTCATTGGAAGAGCCTAGTTTTAAATGCCAGAGGTCTGACCCTTTAAAACTTTTACTCTACTCCTTCAAGAATGGCACCCACACAGCACTGGGGTGTGTTTCCTGGAACAGCTTGTATAAAAGCAGGCTCCTGGGAGTCTGAGGTTCTGTCCAGGATAGATAATGGGACATTTTGGCTGTGTCCACCATCACTCAGATGATTCCCATTCTTCCCACAGAGTAGGGAGTATGTCAACAGGCTACTGAGATGATGTCCAACACTGTCTTCTAGACGGAAGCTGGGAAGAGAGGCTATCATCTGGTCCTGGCTCTGGGACCCTGGATTTTTATCCACCCCAAAAAATCCTCCTTGATTTCAGTTTACCTTTACATACCTAACGTTTGACCTTATAATTGAATGGCCACTTAAAGAAAACCTTAATAAGAAATTCCAGCCCAAATATCCCCCTAATGTGATGTTTTGAAAAGTTGTTTCAGCCTCTTTAAGCTTAATGCCTGCCTGTACTTGACTGTAATGATTTTCTCAATACCTCATCTCCCCAGAGCATTCATACATTGTAAGGACCTTCTCTTTGCTGCTTAAGCTATTTATTAATCATATTCTTTCCTATTCAGCCCTAACCAGGAGAAATGACAGTTTCAAGCATTTCTCAGTTACCCACTATAAATTGGCCCAATTATTATATGATCTTATAGACTATTCCTTGGGGTGTTTCACCCACTCCAGCACTGTAATTGGTTTGCTAAAAAGGAAAATGGAGGAAAAAAACCCCTGGGTCTTAATGCTGTGCTGTGGGGTTTTCTTGGAGCCTGTTTTCTCTTACATGGTTAAAGGAGTTTTAGGTGTATATCATTATTGCAGCAATCACATTTAATGAACACAAATGTGCACCACAATTTTAGTGAGAATATCCCATTTTCGACATTTATAAACCTGGAAATTGAGGCTCTTTCTCTGTCTTCCCACGCAGGGAAGGCTGTGGGATTGAAAATCTAAATTGGATGCTGTAACCATTCCCTAAAGAGTGGAAAATATCCCCCTAACAATCGGGATACTTGAGCATTATTTATTTTGTCTTTCTAGAAATACCTCTGAGGTGACTAGATGTTTGCCCAATATCCCTGCCTCATCCACAGAAGGAGAAGCCACTTTTAAGCTTTATAACTTGGGGGGTTGAGGGAACACAGTGCCCTTATGAGATGTCAGAGGCTGAGTCTTGGGGACACGTGGATGGAGAGCAGGGGAGGACAGTGGGGGTGTAAACTTCATCAAGCAGGTGATTTCATGGATTGTATCCTAGAGTGGTCGTCACCACAGAGGATTCCAGGAACTAGCACGCTGTGCCCTGTGGCTTTGGGACCTGGATTTTACATCATTGGGCTATTTTTGGAAAAGCAACTTACAAGTTGGAGATGGTACTATGTGAGAGAGTTAAGGAAGCCTCCCACTTGTCTTAACATTTCCAACTTCCTTCAAGACACAGTTCAGGTTTTCTGCTGTCCGAAAAGTCATTTTTGAATTCTAGGCTGAATTAGTGACCCTCAGCACCATATGCCTTCTAGCACCCATGACATTGTATTGAAATGATGTGCTTATGTCCGATTTCCTTTCCAAGGCAGGGACTGTCTTATTACCCTGTGTATCCCTGACATATGGCACAGGGCCTGGTCCTGTAGGTACTTAATAAGTATGGAATCTGATGTGGGCTTAGGGCTTGGTATCCAGGAGAGCCCTCTCAGCAGAACCACAGTAAAGTTTTCATAGTCATAGACGACATGGGGCAGAGGGTGAAGGATTTTTCTCAAGTGATAGTTTCCTTCTGGGGTTTTGATAAGGAATGCAAAAAAAGAGGGAGCTGCTATTTTGGGACGTGGGCCTAGCCCGCTACATTAGCTTTGCAGGGGCATGGGGGGCAGTTGTAGCGCCAGCAGAGGTGTGCACTGGGCTTATGGAAGCAGGAAGGTCTCCTAGATGGGGTAAGGGGAAGGCAGACTGGTGTCAGGAATCCTAGACAAAGACCCTCTCCTCAGCAATCAAAGAGCTGCTGCTCATAGGTTATGCTTGGTGACATTGGTGGCCCCTTTGTAATCTGCAGGAGTTTTGCTGACTCCCCAAGTTATTTGGGGGCATCCTTTTATTGTTAATGTTGGAATGGGTCCCTTTAGAGACATAGCCCAGTAGTCATTGTCTCCTTTATTAGATCATGTGGCCTCCTTGGCATTGCTATAAATGTAGAATGATGGGTAACTAGCTGCCCTTCTAAGGCCCCAGTGCCAGGGTTAGAATGCCAGGTCTTTTCCTTAAAGTTGCCACAGTAATTGGCCTCATCTATTAAATGTACTGTATCATCCTTCACTGCCGTGCATTTACTTATGCATTGTGGAAGGGTTTAAATAACAACTTTTACTTCTAAAAGCCTTTTCCAAGTCCTCCAGCATTACTAATAGAAATCCCAAGGAGTAAAGCCTATATATTAAAATAGAAAATAAAAAATGTATAAACTGCACCAAGCCAATGTGATGGAAATCTTGCCAAAAACATAAAAATGCATATGTATAATATTTTATTAAACTTAAAGAAACACACATAAATTCTTCTGTGGGATCCAAGTATATTAGTAATAGACATACCATAAAACTCAATTACTCGACAGTACTAAGAGAGAACACAGACCAAGAAAATGCTGCCATTTTAAAGGAAACATTTCAAAACGAGAGAAAAAAGGCATTTACTATATAATTGCAACTGGGGAAATGACAGTGATGTAATCAGTAGCCACAAGTCATTTCTGGGCAGCTCCAGATCTAATGGCAACAGTGGGGAGCTCTGTTCCTCAGGGTTTTCAAGAGAAACAGAACCAATGATCTGTGTCTACATCTATATATCTATATATCTGTATCTATATCTATATCTCATCATAGATGTGTATATATGTATATACATATGTGTGTGTATATACATAGAAACGATGTAGGATATATAATATATATAAAAATATATAGAGAGGTGTATGTATAATAAATAAATAAATATATATATATATATATATATATATATAGTATATATATTGAATTGGCTAACATGGTTATGGAGGCTGAGAAGTCCCAAGATCTGCAGTTGGCAGGTTGGAGACCTAGGAAAGCCAGTGGTGTAAGTTCCAGTCCAAGTCTGAGTCCGAGTTTGAAGGCAGGAGGAGACTTATGTCCCAGCTTGAAGACAATCAAGCAGAGAGAGAGAATTCTTTCTTACTCTGTCTTTTTGTTTTGTTTTTTTTTTTTTATTTATTTTTATTTTTTTCTTACTCTGTCTTTTTATTGCATTCAGGCCTTTGGCAGTTTAGATGAAGTCTACCACATTGGGAAGGGCAATCTGCTTTACTCAGTCTACTGGTTCAAATGTTAATCTTACCCAGAAACACCCTCATAGACACACCTAGAAATAATGTTTAACCAAATATCTGGGCACTCTGACTCAGTCAAGTTGACACATAAAATTAACCATTACAGGGTTTTCAATGCTTACAGGGTTTTGAATGCTCCAGGGCAGGAAGAACTCCTGATTTTACAGGGGTGGGTATGTGGTGTCTGTACAATACCATAATGTTCAAAAACAATTCTTGGGGCTGAACATAAGGTATGCACGTGGCATTGATGGCTTAACTTATCAGTATGCATTTTTCTTCTATCCAATATTTTGCACCTAAGTAATTCTTCTAGATGTCTGGGTATAATTTGTATTAAAAATACATTTTAAAAAAACAGATGAATTGATATTGGAAGAAAGAATTTGATTCCTACTATAGAATGTTGCTTTTTTCCAGCAGAATAGACTCAGAGTTAGCAAATGGAACCAGAATCCCTAATAACCCCCTTGATTCTATGTTTCTCACAACTCGTAGAGTTGCCATGAGCCTTCCATGCTACTGTACTTAGTATATACAAATTTGGAAGGTGAAGAGCCCATTTATTTGGATAGATTGTGTAAGGAATAGTGACTCTTTCAGTATCCTCATCTGCAAGCCAGAGGTATCATGGCCTAGACCTAGAGAACCTTACAGATTGGAGGACTGAGCTTAAAAATCAAGAACTATGTGAAAAGAGTGGCTTTTCTTTCTGTTGTCCCACCATGAATGCATCTTGGGAGATGGGTTTAGATGGCTTGGGTGGGAAAATGGCATTTGTATAACAAGACTCTGCTAGGATGGGGTAAAGGTAGCCAGAGAACCAACAACTGTATTTTCATGAATCAGGGCATGTTTCTTGAACTTGGGTGCCCATTTCCCTGAAGATATGCAAAAATACAGAACAAACATGGCATCTTTTTGAAGCAAAAATGATTTTATATTAATTCAAACAGTTACTTTACTGAGTAGAATACAAAATTCACAAAAATTAAAAAAAAATTCCTACATGTAAGTTCAAGGAAATTCCATGCTTGAAGTCACTTGCATGGGTTATATATACTCTTCCCTTGGGGTACATGTATACCTTCTTCTGTACTTAAAGAGATTTAGTTGGAAAAGTTTGAGAGCTCTGGCAAAGACCATTTGCAGGTAAGAGGCTTGGTTTCTAGGCTTGGTTGTTGATTTGCTGTCTGACTCTGAGCAATACACCTATCCTCTCTTTACCTGCACTGCACCTGTAAAGCTGAAATAAAGTTTTATTTGTCTGGATGCTTCAGGCTGAACCAAATGATCTCTTGAACATCTCTGAGCTCTTGGCTCTTTAATTTTCACTGGGCTTGAAAATAAGGAAGAACTCTCAGAGCATTGGGGGTATGGTCCATTTTCTATACCATTCAACCAAGTTTTTGGATTGTCCTCTTTGGAATTCCCCCCAAAGAAGCAGGAGCTCACTGCTGATGCAGAACACTTCCTATCTCCCCCTTCATTATACACACATTTCTCTTTCATTGGAAAAGAGTGATGGCAACCACCGAGCAGGTGACAAGCTCCAGTCAGCCTAGAGGGGGTAGCTGTGGAAGCACACGCCTTATTAAACATAACCCATGACAGATTGAAGTGCTGTGAACACTTGCTAAATGATTTGGCAAAGAAACAGATCCTTTTGCCAAGTAAAGTCTAGAAACTACAAATCTGATATAGAACAGCGTTATACTGAGGGCTTAGCTGCTTTGGAGATTCTAAAATGTATCATAATACTGACAGGTTTTTCAGATATTTACTCAGAAAATGGATCCTTTTTAGGATTCCAAGTCATCTTTGTTTTGGGGAAATCAAATGTGAGTGTAAATTCAGTAAAATGTAGGAAAAACACATTTGGGCTGTTTGGGGTAATCCAATTGTGAATGCAGCCGGCAGTTTCCCCGAGTTGTTGAACTATAGGAGAACTTGAGGGGTCAGCTCTGTAGACTCTCACTTCTAGGGAAGGATAAAGATGGGATACTGACTTTCCATTTGTAGCTGTGCTAGTGAGATCTTTTACCCTACAGGGGTGAAGTGGAAGTCTCAGCCTTACCCAAGAGCTCCACATTCACTGCGCTGCTGTATTCTGGGCCAATCCATTATATAGTACTGGTCCCAATTCCAGGCATTGTCATTGTGACCCAAGGACACTACCTTTGCCTTGACCGAAAGCCTCTGCATTTATTCACTTGTATATTCAATAAATATTTTTGAGCACATACCATGGATTTCGAACACCTAATTCTTCCCTTTTACTCCTTAAAGTACATTTAGCATACCTACTGACATCTAGTGGTTTGAGAACCAGGAAATACTTGGTTCCCTGATACCCTACTATATGTCACCCTGGACACCCAGTACTTCCCCTATAGTAGCACTTATCATACTGCATTGTAGCTTCTTCTTTAATTGCCTGTCACCCCTGCTAGATTGGAAGCTCTGTGAGGGCAATGATGGTGTCTCCCTTCTATATTGTTGTATCCCTAAAGCTTACACACATTTCTATGTACCTAATAAGCACCCAACAAATACTCACTGATTAAAAAAAATAAGTGCTGGGCTTCCCTGGTGGCGCATTGGTGGCGGATTCCTTGGGAATCCGCCTGCCAATGCAGGGGCCACAGATTCGAGCCCTGGTCTGGGAAGATCCCACAGGCCACGGAGCAACTAAGCCCGTGCGCCACAACTACTGAGCCTGCACTCTAGAGCCTGTGCTCCACAACAAGAGAAGCCACCACAATGAGAAGCCCGTGCACCACAAGGAAGAGTAGCCCCTGCTTGCCGCAACTAGAGAAAGCCCGCGTGCAGCAACAAAGACCCAACACAGCCAAAAATAATAAATAAATAAAATAAATAAATTTATAAAACTAAATACATAAATAAATAAATGCTTTATTGCCTTTGACTTTCTGATCAATTCCAGCAAAAGTAAAGCAGGATTTTCCAATCATACTCATATCTTCTTCTTTGATGCCCCCAATATTTTAGACTCAGGGTAAGTCAGAGGGCTGGGATCAAATTAGATCCACTGAGAATGTGTATTTGGCTACTACCCAGAATGATATGTGATTCAGGGAACTAATTTCACTTCAAATGACAGTGAGAGAAGGCAAATACAAGTTAGAAATGTAATTTGGTAAGATGAGAAGAAATAATTTACATACAGAACCACAATTTTGTCCTAATAAATTCTTATTTAGGCTTGTGGTTTATTGCAGAATGATATTGTATTATCATCTTCTGTGAAATATGAAGTGTATGGTCAAAACAACCAACTTTGCCTTTAGCAGATTCTTGTGGCCTCATGAAAACATAAACAGTTCAGTTTAGACTGTTTTGTCGATAAATACTGACTAGTTAGAAGCAAAATATATGGCATATACATTTTAATGTACGATTCACTGACAATTGTGATTGCTTGAAAATGCAGCTGAATTTGGGGAAATAAAGAAAATTGTGGAACTTGAGAAAAAAATTTTGAACCATACCACACTTGTGTAATGATTAGTGAAACCTTTTCTCTTTTTCTTTACGCGCAAGGCCAAATGGATGCAAAGCTGAATCGATGGTTTCGTACCTTAAAGACCATTGTCTCAGTGAGAATCACACATATAAACCTGGAATTACAGTGTCCTGTGCTCTGAGAGAGTTTTAGGCAGAATATTGAGGGAGCACAGGGGAGAGAACGAGACTCATGTAAGAGCTGACGCCCAAGCTAAATCTTCAAAGCTGAGTTGGAAGTGTCCAAGTAGAGAGGAGTGGACAGGGTGCCTTTAAGCAGAAAGCAAAAACTGTGTAGACATGAAGGTATCAAAGAGATTGGTGTACTGAGGAATGTCCAGGATTGTGTTGTGGCTAAAGAGGAGGGATGACCTCATGAAAATATGAACAATGCAGGTTACAAGAGGGATAGAGGATGAGGTGAGAAAGGTGGTTTGCTCTGAGCCATGAAGGAGCCTGGGTGCCAGGGTCAAGAGTGAAGTGCACAGATGATAAGAGCAAAGAACATTATGTGGAGATGGCAATGCTAAGGAATTGCAATTCCAATTCAGTTGACAAGACCTTTTATAACCTAAATAAAGTAGCAGTTGTGAAAGACAAGGACGAGTTACCCTAACTAGGGGCCAGGAAAGGCTTTCTGGAGGGGTCTATACCTGAAGCATAAATAGAGTCAGAGGAAGCAAGGAGGAAATAAACTATTCCAGGAAGAGGGACCATCTTGTAGAAAGTGATTAGTTAGAGAGGGGAAAAGAGAGGGAAGAGGAAGGGAGGAGAGGGAAAGTAAGGAATTAGAAGAGAAGGGAAGGAGAGGAGAGGGGAGGGGAGAGGAGAAGATGGGAAGGCTGAGGGGGACAGGAGGAGAGGAGATATATTCCCAGAGCTGAAAGTCCTTGAGTATGGCAGTAGGATGGGAGCAGAAGTTAGTTAAGGAGAGTTGGAGGAGAGGACCTTTGAGATGAAAGTGATGGCTACATCAAACAGGCCCTTGTAAGCAATCTCAGGATAGGGGAACCTCTGAAATATTGAAAGCAGGGAGGTGATGTGATCAGACTTACAATTAAGAAAGATCACTCTAGAGAGTTGATTGGAGACCCTGTGGATCAATTAGTTAGCTGTTTCAGTAGTCTAGAAAAGAGGTGATGGTAGCCCAAACTATGATATTTATTGGCAAGAGAGTTGAGGACATTGTCATGACAGGAACCAAAGGAGGCCAGTGGAGTTTAAATTCTATAAGGAAGAAAGGATGAGAGAGAGACGACAGAGAGTGAGATTTGCTGGTGGGAAAGGACTGAAAAGCTCCCCAAGATTGAAGGTTGGCTGTGGGAGGTGTGGGAGGGATCACTGTAAGAGTATGGTGCTCAGAAGGCGTATCTAATTTAATTTTTATTTTAAAAGTGGAGTGGTTCTTGGCAATAATAAATTGTCCATGATGTGGGGAAGAGAAATGGAGGAGAAGGAGCCCAGTGGAGGAGACATGCGCTGAGTGAGTGCACAGTTGGAAGGCCATCCACCTGGGCCTGGGAGAGTTCTAGGTAGAGAAGAGAACTTGAGGGCCAGCTGCTACAGTCTCTGTTGACTAAGACATGATATGGGAGTGGAGAGGTGATGATGGGGGCAGAAAATGGTCCGTAAACAGAATGACACAAATCTAGAAGGAGCAGAGGGCTTTTGCGAGAAAACAGTGGAGAAATGGTCCAGAAATAGAATTAAGCAGCTAGCAGAGCATGTGCAAGAATGATTTGTCTCAAATTGAAGTGATTCCTCAGGAGAAAGCCACATTTTACATAAGGCCAGAAGGTGAAAGGAGCTGTTGTTGAAAAGACCTGGATTGGGGTTCTGGAGAACACAGGTTTAGGAAAGAAAGGGGGAGCTGCAGGCTGGGTAACTAAAGTTAGCTGGGATATGAGGAATGTGCGGTTTGATGACTGTAAGGTTTCTAAAACTGCTAGGAGAGGATTGCTCAAACTTTTGGAGAGGATTAGCTATGCATACTTTTATTAAATGTGAAAATAAGAGGCTACCAGTTTCCCTAAATGGACTTTGTATATTTAGAGCTGGAGCCATGGCTTTGTGGTGCTGCCAGCTGGCCTTATCAAAGATCAAGGATGCAACCCATAGAGCACCTCGAGATCTGTGTCCTGGGCACAAGCTGTTGGCTGTATTACTGACCCCTCTAATTGGTGCATAATGATGATAGGTCTAGATATGGTGTTGCAGTCACCAGGAAAACTCACCCTGAAAAGATTTCTTTCTATCTCCAGATCTTTTTCAGAGACTTCCTCAGCAAAGACACATTTTCTCTTTTCGTGTATTTAAAGGAATAAGCTCTAACCTTGAGGGAAGATAGAATCAAAGATCTGGCAACATTTATCATAAATAATGAATTAAAAAACATTAAAAAAAATAATTGGGAAAAATTAAGTATCAGTGTAGTACTTGTGCAGATTGGCTCATGGGAGTTGTAGTAGGTTTGTCTCACTGATGAGCTGTCTGTATGAAATCCTCCTCACATGGCACCCTCCAGGCACTGCTTAGGTTCTCCCTGTCTCGGTAGCTCCTTCTGTTTTCCTCCTCTGGTCCCTGAGTGAGTGTTCCCCAAACCTCAACTCTCAAGCTTGTAAGTTCTTTCAAAGGTTTGTCTTTCACGCTTTCACTATTTATTTCCAAACCTCTATAGCCCATTCCTTTCTCTGACCCAGAATCCAGACTCTTACTACCAGAGGCATACCTACAGAACACCTTTCCTGGAATGTACAGTTACTGTCTTCTCATCAAACTCATTTGGAATCTCAACTCATTATCTGTCTTCCCAAATTCTCATTCTCTTTCAGGGGTGCTATTATCATCCTGGACATCCAGGTCCCAAATCTTTCTCTGTGTCATTCAAACTGTTTCTAGGTCACACCAATTCTTTTTTTGCATTTCTTTGTTGTTTTGCTCCTTTCACTCTTTCTCTTTTGATTCCACTGCCATGTGACCAGTCCCTAATTCCTTTTCCTCACCCACAAATCTATCCTGATCTCAAATGCCAATCTTCTCAAAGCATTGATTTTTGTCCTTACTCTACTAAAAGAAATCCATGGAATAGTCTCTGTATCTCTCTCTACTGTCTCAGTCCTACATTATAAGGACCAGCTCCATTTCCACCTCCTGTAGGAAGCAAAAATTCCCACCCAAAACTCCATCTCTCCCTCTTGGCATCTGCTCCAAAGAATCCAACCTATGAATGTTGGTACTGGGAGTGATCCAGGAAAGCAGATGATAAGATGAAGTTTTAGATCACTAGCTACCAGGCTGCAATAAAGACCCAGTCACAAGTGCACAGATAGCCCTTGGCCAAAGATATCACTCCACTTGTTAAAATTTTCACGAGTGGTGAAATGAGATGGTGAACTGGTGGAAGGGAATGTACTAGCATGCAGGATATAACAGGCTTTTGAGATCAATGTATGAGATGTATAAATAGTCTCTATTAGGGTGATAGGATTAGATGACTATTGTCAAATGTCACTGATGCTTTACAGAAAGATAATGATCTGCTGAAGGTGAGTAAAGGCAATATAAAGCCAAGTATGAAAGCCAGAGGGCATCTTTGATTGCATACAAAGAAGCTCTTATTTTCAAAACCAAGAAACAGAACTAGGACTTAACAGTGATAGTGGCTGAACTTCAAAGACTGTTAAATGCCCAAACATGGCAGGTCTGTTATGTTAAAGTCCACCCAGAACCACGATTATTGCCTGAAGAGGTGGTTAAGTCTCTAGGAAGAAGGACCATGTAGCCCCATGGCATACATATACAGTAACTGTTTCCCCAGTCCTTCTCCAAAGAGATCTAAGGTCATTTACATGGGTAACTATGCTCTGGGGAAAGAGGAATACCAAGACATTCCAAGGACTGTTGGGCACAGGATTTGAATTGATATTGATTCCCAGAGACCCAAATTATATGGTCCTCCTGTTAGAAGAGGGGCCTGTGGGGTCCTATACAAGGTCTGATGTTCATTTTCCCATCCTCGAATATACAGTTGTTTTGACATAGTTGGCAGTTTGGTGTAGCCACCATGTTGAGTCATTAGTCTGTGGGGTCAAAGCTACCATAGAGAAAACGTCTGACCTACCTCTCACCCCTCTATGCCCCTATAGCCAAGATAGTGAATTAAACCCAATATTGCATTCTAGAGGGGATGGTTGAGATTACTGTCATACTTAAAGCATCCAAGGGGTGCAGGTGGTGGTCCTCATTGTATTTCCATTTAGTTCATGAGTCTAGCTGCAAAAACTATATGGAGCTTGGAGAATGATGGTGGATTACTGCAAGCTCAACAAAGCAGTAGCCACAATCACAGCTGCCTTTCCAGATGTGCTATCTTTGCTAGAGCAGATTAGTATAGACTTAGGTTTATGGTATGCAGCTATTGATTTGGTGACTGGCTCTCTTCTATCACTATTACTAGGAAGGTTTAGAAACAGCTCACATTCGCATGATAGGGAAGGGATAGCTGCATGCATTTATAATTTTGCTCCAGGGCTGTGCCAACTGTTCCTGCTCTTTATCACAATATAAGCTGAGGAGCTCTAGACCAGTGCTATCCAATATAAATAAAATGTGAGTCACACATATAATTTAAATTTTCTAATAGCCACAGTAAAAAGGTAAAAAGGAAACAGGTGGGGGCTTCCCTGGTGACGCAGTGGTTGAGAATCCGCCTGCCAATGCAGGGGACATGGGTTCGAGCCCTGGTCCAGGGAGATACCACGTGCCGCAGAGCAGCTAAGCCCGTGCGCCACAACTACTGAGCCTGTGCTCTAGAGCCTGCGAGTCACAACTACTGAAGCCTGTGTGCCTGGAGCCTGTGCTCCGCAATGGGAGAGGCCACCACAATGAGAGGCCCGCACACCACAACGGGGAGTAGCCCCCCCGCTCGCTGCAACTAGAGAGAGCCCGTGCGCATCAACAAGGACCCAGCGCGGCCAAAAATAAATAAATTAAATAAATAAATTTTAAAAAAAGGAAACAGGTGAATTAATTTTAATAATATATTTTATTTAACCCAATATTTCCAAATTATTATCATTCCGTCATGTAATTAGTATAAAAATTATTAGTGAGATTTATTTGTAAGATGTGTTCTGTACTCAGCATATCTCAATTCAGATGTTAAATTTTCATGGGATATACTTATCTCATAAAATTTATAGTTGAAAACGCAGATTCCCATGCATAAGTTGTTCTAAACATCCTTAAAAGTTGGCCAGTAACTGAATCAACTATCAAAAAGAGTAATTTTCCTTTAATACCTTGATCCACATCGACAGAACTGGTTTATCATTTTTAAAGAATTGAGTTGACTGTGAAGCAAATGTGTATGTTTCAAAACTATGATTCTTAAAATTAATTATTTTGTCAACTCATTATTATTAAAACTTAATTCAAAAGTATAGTACACAAATTGAAAAGCAGCTACATTTATTAATATCAAAAAGTGTTCTTCAAAGTTTTTTATAGTTTTGCAAACAATTTACATACACTGTCAATTACAGTTAAAATTTCCATGTTGGTTAATGTTGGAAAAATATGTAAAATCATTTTTATTGATTTATATTACAAAAATTTTCAGTTTCAACATAAATTTGCATGCAAGTCCAGCTAGGTCACAAATAAACTTTTCTTTTTCTCGGAGCTTCAAAGTTAGTTTATTCATATGCAGTACCATATCAATGAGAAAGTGTAAATTTCACTGCTAACGTTTGCCTTTGATTATTGAATATTTGGCAAGCATCCCTTTTGTCTCAAGGGGTTTATAGTTTATTAGTATTGGAAGTTATAGTTCTGGAAATCTTTGTACAATTCTTCCATGACTTAACCAATGAGAATAAGATCATTAAAGTTATTGTTGTATATTTAACAACTATGTGAGTGGTACTTTTCCTAGAGTTTGTTTCAGAAAACTAAACACAAATATCTCCAATATATGTCATACAGTGGGATAAATCTACAGGGAAATATCAGTGTCTTGTTTCAAAATTCTAGTAAATCCAATTTTGACTTAACATAGTTGGAGCACCATTCATAGTCTTAGAAACTAATTTTTCATGTCTAGATAAAAATATTCTTTGAGAGATGTAAAACATTTAGAGATATCTATGCCATGAGTCTGATATTTTAGGTTGCAAATTGATATGTGTTTATAAATTTGGAAGGAGAATTGAGAGAAAATACACTGAAGTATCGATTGGGTGGTATCTCTTAATATTGCATGGCCTACCTAAAGCTAGTGAAAAGTACTTGAATTTTTCAAATTTTGAATCAACTGATTTTTTTTTTTATTTTATTTTTTTTTGTAAGAACTTTATTTTTTTATTATTATTTTTTTAAACATCTTTATTGGAGCATAATTGCTTTACAATGGTATGTTAGTTTCAGCTTCACAACAAAATGAATCAGTTATATATATACATATGTTCCCATATCTCTTCCCGCTTGCGTCACCCTCCCTCCCACCCTCCCTATCCCACCCCTCCAGGCGGTCACAAAGCACCGAGCTGATCTCCCTGTGCTATGCGGCTGCTTCCCACTAGCTATCTACCTTACGTTTGGTAGTGTATACATGTCCATGCCTCTTTATTGCTTTGTCACCGTTTACCCTTCCCCCTCCCCATAGCCTCAAGTCCATTCTCTAGTAAGTCTGTGTCTTTATTCCTGTTTCACCCCTAGGTTTTTCATGACATTTTTTTTTTCTTAAATTCCATATATATGTGTTAGCATACGGGTCTCTTGTAGAGAGCAAATATATGGGTCTTGTTTTTGTATCCATTCAGCCAATCTGTGTCTTTTGGTGGGAGCATTTAGTCCATTTACATTTAAGGTAATTATCGATATGTGTGTTCCCATTCCCATTTTCTTAATTGTTTTGGGTTTGTTATTGTAGGTCTTTTCCTTCTTTTGTGTTTCTTGCCTAGAGAAGTTCCTTTAGCAGTTGTTGTAGAGCTGGTTTGGTGGTGCTGAACTCTCTCAGCTTTTGCTTGTCTCTAAAGGTTTTAATTTCTCCATCAAATCTGAATGAGATCCTTGCTGGGTAGAGTAATCTTGGTTGCAGGTTTTTCTCCTTCAACACTTTCAATATGTCCTGCCACTCCCTTCTGGCTTGCAGAGTTTCTGCTGAAAGATCAGCTGTTAACCTTATGGGGATTCCCTTGTGTGTTATTTGTTGTTTTTCCCTTGCTGCTTTTAATATGTTTTCTTTGTATTTAATTTTTGACAGTTTGATTAATATGTGTCTTGGCGTATTTCTCCTTGGATTTATCCTGTATGGGACTCTCTGTGCTTCCTGGACTTGATTAACTATTTCCTTTCCCATATTAGGGAAGTTTTCAACTATAATCTCTTCAAATATTTTCTCAGTCCCTTTCTTTTTCTCTTCTTCTTCTGGAACCCCTATAATTCGAATGTTGGTACGTTTAATGTTGTCCCAGAGGTCTCTGAGACTGTCCTCAGTTCTTTTCATTCTTTTTTCTTTATTCTGCTCTGCAGTAGTTATTTCCACTATTTTATCTTCCAGGTCACTTATCCGTTCTTCTGCCTCAGTTATTCTGCTATTGATCCCATCTAGAGTACTTTTAATTTCATTTATTGTGTTGTTCATCGTTGCTTGTTTCATCTTTAGTTCTTCTAGGTCCTTGTTAACTGATTCTTGCATTTTGTCCATTCTATTGTCCATTCTATCTCCAAGATTTCGGATCAACCTTACTATCATTATTTTGAATTCTTTTTCAGGTAGACTGCCTATTTCCTCTTCATTTGTTAGGTCTGATGGGTTTTTATCTTGCTCCTTCATCTGCGGTGTGTTTTTCTGTCTTTTCATTTTGCTTATCTTACTGTGTTTGGGGTCTCCTTTTTTGCAGGCTGAAGGTTCGTAGTTCCTGTTGTTTTTTGTGTCTGTCCCCAGTGGCTAAGGTTGGTTCAGTGGGTTGTGTAGGCTTCCTGGTGGAGGGTACTAGTGCCTGTGTTCTGGTGGATGAGGCTAGATCTTGTCTTTCTGGTGGGCAGGTCCACGTCTGGTGGTGTGTTTTGGGGTGTCTGTAGACTTATTATGATTTTGGGCCGCCTCTCTGCTAATGGGTGGGGTTGTGTTCCTGTCTTGCTAGTTGTTTGGCATAGGATGTCCAGCACTGTAGCTTGCTGGTCGTTGAGTGAAGCTGGGTGCTGGCGTTGAGATGGAGATCTCTCGGAAATTTTTGCTGTTTGATATTATGTGCAGCTGGGAGGTCTCTTGTGGATCAGTGTCCTGAAGTTGGCTCTCCCACCTCAGAGGCACAGCACTGACTCCTGGCTGCAGCCCCAAGAGCCTTTCATCCACAGGGCTCCTTAATTTGGGATGATTGGTTGTCTATTCAGGTATTCCACAGATGCAGGGTACATCAAGTTGATTGTGGAGCTTTAATCCGCTGCTTCTGATGCTGCTGGGAGAGATTTCCCTTTCTCTTCTTTGTTCTCACAGCTCCCAGGGGCTCAGCTTTGGATTTAGCCCCGCCTGTGCGTGTAGGTCGCCGGAGGGCGTCTGTTCTTTGCTCAGACAGGACGGGGTTAAAGGAGCCGCTGATTCGGAGGCTCTGGCTCACTCAGGCCCGGGGGGTAGGGAGGGGCACGGAGTGTGGGGCGGGCCTGCGGCGGCAGAGGCCGGGGTGACGTTGCAGCCTGAGGCGCGCCTGTGCGTTCTCCCGGGGGAGTTGTCCCTGGATCCCGGGACCCTGGCAGTGGCGGGCTGCACAGGCTCCCCGGAAGGGCGTGTGGCTAGTGACCTGTGTTCGCACACAGGCCTCCCGGTGGCGGCAGC
Source organism: Grampus griseus (assembly GCF_964374135.1). Taxonomy (NCBI): domain Eukaryota; kingdom Metazoa; phylum Chordata; class Mammalia; order Artiodactyla; family Delphinidae; genus Grampus; species Grampus griseus. Next base: position 15,691,381 of record NC_139009.1, read on the forward strand.
AGCGGCCCTAGCGTCTCATGTCTGTCTCTGGGCTCCGCACTTTTAGCCGCGGCTCGCGCCCGTCCCTGGAGCTCTCTCAAGCAGCGTTCTTAATCCCCTCTCCTCGTGCACCAGGAAACAAAGAGGGACGTAAAAGTCTCTTGCCTCTTCGGCAGTTCCAGACTTCTCCCCGGACTCTCTCCCGGCCAGCCGCGGTGCACTAACGCCCTGCAGGCTGTGTTCACGCCGCCAACCTCAGTCCTCTCCCGGCGCTCCGACAAAAGCCGGGGCCTCAGCTCCCAGTCCCGCCCGCCCCGGCGGGCGAGCAGACAAGCCTCTCGGCTGGCGAGTTCCGGTCGGCCCGATCCTCTGCGCTGGAATCTGTCCGCTTTGTCCTCCGCACCCCTGTTGCTGTGCTCTCCTCCGCGGCTCCCAAGCTCCCCCACTCCGCCTCCCGAAGCCTCCACCCGCGAAGGGGCTTCCTAGTGTGTGGACACTTTTCCTCCTTCACAGCTGTCTCCCGCTGGTGCAGGACCCGTCCCTATCCTTTTGTCTCTGTTTAGTTTTTTCTTTTGTCCTACCCAGGTACGTGGGGGGTTTCTTGCCTTTTGGGAGGTCTGAGGTCTTCTGCCAGCGTTCAGTAGATGCTCTGTAGGAGTTGCTCCATGCGTAGATGTATTTCTGGTGTATCTGTGGGGAGGAACGTGATCTCCGCGTCTTACTCTTCCGCCATCTTCCCGGAAGTCGAATCAACTGATTTTTGATACTGTTGGGAAAGTTTATTATTCTAATGATAATTGTTTGTTTAATTGAGGATCTGTCACTTTTTATAAAATATCTGTTTTTTTAGATTTTTCATACTATTTTATAACAAACTATAACTGGGCAATGGTGAATAGAAACAGATGGAAAGGTTAGGAACAAAGAAGTCTGGGTTAATGGCATATAGATAGACAAATGGGAGTTGTCATGATGTGTGGAGATTTTTATACTGCACATTAATGCCCACCAGAGAGCATGCACCACAGAAGAGACACTAAACAACCAAGTGGGCAAAATTACTGATCCAGTTGATGTAGGCCAGCTTCTGTCATCAGCCACCTGAATATTGGCATGATAGACACATGAACAAAATAGCCGCTGTGATGGCGCATACGCACGGGTTCAACAGCATGAGTTCATATTTTCCAAGACTGATCTGTCTGTTGCTGCTGCCAGCTGTCCGTCATGCCAGCAACAGAGACCAGTGCTGAGTGAGCATCCAAATGAGCACTGTTCCTTGAAAATATCAAGTGGCCATTTGATCAGTATGACAACATTGCGCCCCTTTCATTCTAAGAGGCTAGTTCACTTTCACAGGAATAGGCACATATAACTTGTTTTAGGTATATCCTTTCTGCCTGCAGGGCTTCAGCCAGCCCCACTACTCATGGGTTTATGTAATCTTATATCAGAGACAGAGAGACAGAGAGACAGAGGGAGAGGGGAGGAGGGGGAGGAGGGGGGAGGCAGAGAGAGGAAGAGAAATATTGAGAATTCAGCATTCCCAGAACTGAAGGGAGTTCACATGAATGCCTGGAGAACCAGAGAAGGAGTTGGAAAAAGGGAGTTGGGAGATGAAATTGGAGAGGTCATCAAGGAGTTAAGTCATGAAAAGCCTTTGTTAGCCATACTAAGAAGTTTTGGCTGTATGGATATGGGCAACCAACAAAGGGTTTTAACAAGGCAAGTGACATCATCAGATTTGCCATGAACTTCTTATTATCTTGGACTTTACTTCTTACCTTGTTTGATGAGAAGAGGAGGAATGTGAAGTTCTGAACTAAATGTGTGAGCCAGGCCTCTGTCCTATTTATCATAGAAGAAAGCCCTCTCATTATTATAATGAGACACTTGCCAAGATTATATATTTTTTTCAAGTAACAAAAACACACAAATGGGGGTGGGGTGTCTTTGCCTGCCCATATTTGTAAAAGCTAAGACAAGAACATAGAAATGCTCAAAGAGCATGTTTGAATACATTTCTTTGTAAAACATGACAGAAAGGAGTGATTATTTAAATTGGACAAGACTTTGCATTCCTGGCTCCTTGGTGGCAATGGCTTTTGTCTGAACTCTCTTACTAGAAAAATGTCACAAAGGATAAAAAATGAGTGTCATAAGTTTTATTCAATTTCAGAGTCTATTATATATTCTGTTTTACACAAAGCATATAATTTTAAATTTCATAGATAGGCACACCGAACATACACTTGGTAGATATACAGCTACTTGTACGGGTGAAATTGAAACCCTCTAGGGAGGAGGGTACATTAATAATTGCATTCTTGTAAGGCAGAACAGCCATCTCACATTCCAAACAAAGCCCAGCCAGCACGACAGTGATTCATGGTCATTTATAAAAACTGATGACCAGTCACCAGATCTTAAAGCCATGGCAACCTTTAGTTTTCAGTCTCATAAATAATAAAGCTCCCTTTTGTTTAACACATGAGGGACCTCTTTCCCATGAATGAGTTAGTAAACAAAAAAAGATAATTTTCCATGTCTGGCAGCATGCATGAAAGCTGATGAATACATATATGATAAATATATATTTCAGTAGAAAGAAAATATTAATGCATATATATTTATATAGAGTTTCCTTTCACTGAGCTGTTGATCCAACAGGGGAAAAGATCCAGAACCTGACTGCTTTGTTTTAGTGCCCCAAAGACAAAATTTTTCCTGACAGGATAGTTTAAAATATTCACTTTATTAATCCTAGATAAAATCAGTATTCATATTTAGCTGAAATGGTTCTTAGCAAGATATTAAAATAACAGTTTATGTATTTCATAGTGAGAAATAAGAGATTATAATAAGCCTGATTTGTAGCTTAATCTCAATGCTTGGTAAAGATATTAGACAAATCATTCATCAATTTTCGATCACCCAAAAATCCCAAAACACCCAGTAGAACCAGCATGACTATATCTCTAACAGGTTCTGCCGGGGCCCCTTTCCCCTGTTTCAGTGGTTGAGTGACAATGCAGGTAGATAAGAGAAAGTAACAAGGTTCTTTCTCTGCTTCGCGGACACTTGTTCTATCAGTGTCTGTTGTATGCTCCAATGAGACAGTAACTTCACCAAGGTCAGCTTGAAAACCTGGAAGTGTGTGCACCCATCATGTAGTCAGAAGTACTTATGAAGGGAGGTAAAGTCCAACACTTGGTAAAGTGATGACTGAAGGTGGGAAGATGGAGGAGCACAGGCAGATCTCTGTTGATTTTCCATGGTTGGTCTTGCATTTAGAAGAGTTCCATAAAACATTTTAAATCAGAGTGAGCTTAAGAAGTTTTAAAAATAATTAGTCCTAAATCAGGTGAATTTTGGGCCATGTTCAAGGGTATTATGTCCAGAGCTGAGCTACAGTTGAAATCTTGTTGACAGAAGTCTACCAGTATCTTTGGTCCCCATGTCATGAATAAGTAATTGTACATGTAGCATGTGTCTTCTCCTGCTCAAACTCTTGAGTCCTGCTTTGGAGCACTAGCCTGGACTTGGTCCTTCTAGAGCCTTGGGACTTTCATGACTGAGTCTTTATTAAAGGGATTAACTCCTTGTCGAGTGTCTGTGGGCTCCTGCTTTGTTACATCTCTTCCTTGTCCTTTGGCCAAGCCCTGCCCATTGAAGTGCTCCTGGGCTCGAGCCCCCTTTTCCTTTGTAATACAGTTTGATCTACTCTTATTGGAGATCTTGACTGGTGGTGTCATTAATGGTACACTGACTACCTTAGTCAAAAATGCCTGGGTTCCTTCCTTCTTGTCTGCTTGCTGTAGCATTTTCTAGTCAAATTTGAAAGGAGGTTTACTTGTGGAGGCAAAGGTAGTTCAAAAATTCAGTCCAATTCTGGCCACAAAAATGATTTTTAGTTCTTGTTCTGCACCAAGTATATAATCCCTCCTGGTCTGTTCTAAGCTGTGTAAGCAGATGATTTCCAGTTTTTCAATGGCATTTTTAATAGTTGCCTTCTGGAATTCAGCTTTCAAGGGATTTCCTGATAAGAACTATGTAATCAGGGTGGAATCTCTTATTAAAAGGACTTTCCTTTTCCAAAGCTTGAAAAAAGTCTGTTTCTCTCTTCTCAAATTATCAGGCTATCTATCAATAATTGAAGGTGAGATCGAAACTATGACCTTGGCAGGTAGTGCAGGGGATTTGCTGAAGTTGTTCAATAGTGTGAGCTATTTTTTAGATTATGTGTTTTTTGAAGTGTATTAAAAGTAAACTTCTTTTCACAGTCTTCAGGATCCTGGGAACAGGTTTATTTATTCAACAAACATTACACTTATTCACCACACAGTACTATGAATGTAGAGGAAGAGAGCAAATTGAGGAAGTTTCCAGCTGCCCTTTCACACTGACTCTCTTTGGCACATAACTGGAGAAGGTCCATCCTTGGCTGAGTTACCACACTGTCTCACAGTTCTATGTTTATCCCTTTGTAAATGATACACCAGGCCTAGTGTATACGGGCTTTCACCTGAATGACTTGAGAATGCGCTAAAATGCAGATTCAGGGTCCAAGCCAGATACACAGTCAGTATCTAAATAGAAGGCTTGGAATGTGTGTTTTAACAAGTTCCCTAGGTGATTCTTATGGAAACTGAAGTGTGAGAATTACTGCATCAGAAATTGTGGCTGGAGTCCTGCCTCCCTAACTTAATAGCATGACCTTGGACAATCTAACCTCTCAGTACCTCTATTTCCTCATCTGTAAAATGTCATCTAACGATATAGTAGCTACCTCATGGCGTAGTTGCAGGGATCATATGAATTAATATAGGTAATTAATATATGCTAATTGCTTAGACGAGTGCTTAGGAAGTGCTATGTAGCTGTTTTGTATTATTATTATTAGCACTGTTAATAGTAGTATTGCTCGTAGCAGGAGATTCAGCTTGTAAGAGTTTCCCTGTGAAAACCAATATTCCCAGTTTGAAGACTCGGCAGGGTATCACGAGGCAAGTTCTCCTCTCTTGTGCTTGACTGAGTTAGCATGATCAGGGGCCCCATTGTGAGGCTGGGGGCTGAGAGAGCACAGGGCAGTAGAAAGAGTGTGGTGCTTGAGGCCACCATCAGTTTGAGTCCCAGTACTGCCTCTGAATGACCATGTGACCTGAGGCAGGAGCCTAGTTCCCTCACCTGTGATACGGAAGTAAGAAAATTAACATCTACTCTGTTCGCCTTTTTGGGCGTAGCTTTTGAAACAGATTGTTAAAATAGGGCTTTTGCTGTTGACTGCATTTGGGGACCTCATACCCTGAAACAGCAGTCCCCAACCTTTTTGGCACCAGGGACCAGTTTTGTGGAAGAAATTCTTCCACCGACCGGGGTGGGGGTGGGGGTGGGGGATGGGATGGGGATGGGTCAGGCGGTAATGCAAGTGATGGGGAGAGGCAGATGAAGCATCGCTCCCTCGCCCGCCGCTTACCTCCTGCTGTGCAGCCCTATTACTAACAGGCTGTGGACTGTGTTGGGGACCCCTGCCCTAGAGAGAGGAGAGAGACCACACTAAAGAATAACTCCATGATAAGTGGGTCACTCTTGGTCATCAACTTCCTCAAAGGTGATATATATATATATATAGATAGATAGATAGATGCATATATGTATGAAAGAATTAGGAGAGAATGGAAAGTGAGGAGTTCTTTGGAGAAAGACTGTTAGTGTGCTATGCATTTCTTCTCCTCCTCTCCTCAAAGTCCGGTGGGCAGGGGCTTCAGAGAATGATCCAGGAAGCTTGCTGTATGTCTGCTGAGCTTTGGGAGGGCCACTAGGGCATCATGTTGTGGAGTGAGATGAGCTCTGCAGAAAGTGCACCATTAGCTGTAGAAGCTGTGGAGGATCATGGTGGGGATTATCCGGGGATGGAACCAGAGAACTGCAGTCACAGTCACGGCGTGAGGACAGGGAGGGGAATCTCCAAATGTCCACAAAAGCGTCACAGGAAAGAAAGGATCAAGTCCACATTTGGACAGCTGCCACACCCAGGGAGAGGCAGTAACACCAGATTACACCTGTGCCTAACAAGAGAGGCCTTTCCTTGCCCTTCTTATCTTTTCTTCCTTCCCTTTACATGACTTTGGAGTGGCCAAAAATGGTCAGTGCAGGAGGAGGCAGAGCAAAAGCAGAGCTGAGTTGTCCGTGCGCCTTCAGCTCCCTGACGTAGGTTTTTGAGCCTGGCACAAACCCAGGCTTGGGGAGGGGAGAAATTTGACATTGAATGAGGATTTGAAACTTTAATATTAGACTGGACTGGGGCTTTCAAAATCTTGAAGTAGCAGGAAAAGCTACAGGAACTCGCTGGGGTTTTATCCAGTGACAGAGAAGATTGATTCTACAGTGTTAGTTTTAAAAGTATGGCATTGAGACAGAATAAAGTTACTTTTGGCTTGCTTGCCGCCAAGTCACGAAGCCAGTTACCCTTGTGATGTTGCAGGAGTCAAACCAGCTAATGGGTGGGACAGCTCTTTGAATGTTGTAAAATGTTACACGTATTTTGCAATATTGCTTATATATTTATATGCATATAGATATAACTGAAAAAAATAAAACAGAAAACACCTAGTAAGCATCTATTCAGTGCAAAGAAGGTCCTATGCCAGATGTTTAGAGGATGTAAAAATAAATATGACATGTCCCTGCCTGCAGAGAATGTATTATTTCTACAGGGTGATGGTGGCATGCCGTGCAGTTTCCTTATCCAGCTTTCTGCATGCCAGGTGAAGTCAGACAACAAAGATGAACATGATTAAGTTTGAAAATAAGTCCCGGCAGCTAATTCTCTATAGAAGTGATTCAAACTATCCAGAAGTATACTTTGTCTTCTTGCTGCCTGTCTCTGAGCTCCTCAGCCCAAGCTTCTCTTATCTTCAAATGCCTGCCTCTTTCTGAGAATCTTCCTACTGCCCTGGTCCCAGTGCCGCTCGCTGAATGCTTACTCCGTTGTCTATTCCTTCTGAATTTTCCTTCTGTGAGGTCTCCTTATGGCCCTCTGCTCAGTTATTCTTTTTAACCTCAGGGAGGAGAATCATCTTCTTTGTGCCACTAGAATGTGGAATAGGAAAGAAGGAAGAGCTGGCATAATTCAAACCAAATGGATTAAAAAAAAAATCACATCCAATTCCCTCAGCCTATGGCACCCGGAAGCACAACACTTGCTGGCCAACTCTGCATGTTTTTGGTTCCTCTTCGATGGCAGCATCTTTGTACACAATGCTACACCTGATGCATAGTAGGAGCTTCATAAATATCTATGGCAAATGGATGTCTTTACTTATTATATATAGTTTTCTGGCTGAAAACAGTGAAACGAATACTAGGTCTTTACAAATCCGGGCTACAGACAGCTTTCTGCTTCTTTTAAAAAAATTGTGTTCTGGATGAGTGAGGTACACAGTCTGTTGATCTACTGCCATAGTATCAAGCTACAACATGGCAGGGTTAATATGACAGTGTATGAAAGGAGAATACTGGCTGCACTGGAAGAAAACAATGCTTGTCTGGCCTGTGTCTCTCAAGTGTAAGGAAACAATGCGGTTCTATACCTTGAAAAAAAATGAAACAACAGCAACAAAAAATTCCACAAAAAAGCCCACAAAAACCAAACAAAAACCCATGGTTCTGTGTTCTCCAGGGGGAATGTCTCTATGCTAAGTTCAACTTCCCCATTGTGTTCTGTTGGCCTCCTGCTGCATTGGGCCACTCTGGCCCCGAGGTACAACTACCTGTAATAGGATGTAACCCTACTCTGACCCATACAGATTGTCCTAGTTATTCTATCTTTTGGACAATTCCACTGTCTCTCACAATATGCAGGTGAGATGTTCCTTCCAGTTTATGGGGGTTGGCATCTCTGGGATGCTTGGGTAAGGAAGAAGAGAGCACCAAAAACTGACAGCTGAAAGCCACATTGCAAAAGAGAAGCAGGAATCATCAGATGTAGACATAAAGAGCATAAGACATAAAGACATAAAGAACCCAAAAAGAGCAGAAGTCTGTGGCTATTTATCGCATAAACAAACAGTCTGAAACTTTCAATCTTCCTCCTACATTATAATGAGGCTCGTTAAAAAAATACTCAATTTAGGGCTTCCCTGGTGGCGCAGTGGTTGAGAGTCCGCCTGCCAATGCAGGGGACACGGGTTTGTGCCCCGGTCTGGGAAGATCCCACATGCCGTGGAGCGGCTGGGCCCGTGAGCCATGGCCGCTGAGCCTGCGCATCCGGAGCCTGTGCTCCGCAACGGGAGAGGCCACAACAGTGAGAGGCCCGCGTACGGCAAAAAAACAAACAAACAAATTCAATTTAGTGATTACAGATCATCAAAGAAAGGTTGGATTATTTTAGTAGAGAGGGAGGTGAGGGTGTCACACGTTGTGAAAATTTTTCCATTTAAAGTAGTTACAAAATGGAGGTGCAGTTTTACTTTATGATGGTAAACTTATGTGGAATGCTGCATTCCTAGAGAATATCAATTAAGAATTAAGTTAATTGAACATCTGCTGCTTACTTTTTCTGTGTGAGGCCCATAGAGACATTAAGACATAGTACCTGTTCCCAAGGTGCTTGCAGTTTTTAGTGCATTATGCAAGTGAAAATTACATGCACAGACGATGGGTATTGATTGTTCCTCCAGGAGCCCTCGTGGGCCTTTTAGTGACCATTGCCTTGTTCTTCACTCAAAGGATTGACTGCTCTGCCATCTGGGGCCGTTCTACCACAAGGCAAATCTCTGTGATTCTGATTCTCAGAGCTGTAAAAAATGAAGTCCACCCTGGAACCCAGAGAAGGGATTGGAAGGGGTATCAGAATCAACTCCACACCCCCCCCCGCCCACAACCTAGTTAGAAAGGTTACATCAAGACCATTGTCTCCCAGGTCCCGCATCAATTCATGATGCTCCAAGGAGAATCTTTACCAGACGGTAGGCAGCATGCGGTGTGGAGAGAGCTCAACTGGTAGGGGATGGCCTGGCTGTCCTTCATACCTCCAAAGCTACAGGCTTTGGGTGAGATACTCCCTTTTGGGATCTCAGTTTCCCCATCTGAAAAACAGGAAGGCTGAAATCACACTTTCTGCAAGCAAGGTTCTTCCTCGCCATTTCCTCTTGCTGTGCTATTGTAGTCCATAGCTCTGTCTGTTTCACTGGCATCTGTGTTAAGCCCAATGAAGCAGTAAATACACAGCATAAAACATTATATATGGTCATAGGGTAGACCCCTTGCTTGCTGAAACTCCTGTGTACCCAACATCCACAGCTTAAAACAGCATGAAAAGCAGTGACCCCGAGTTCTGTGTCTCTGACTCTGTGGTTCCCACACTTCGTGCAGTAGACTTTGGTGAAGATCAAAGGGAGGCATTAAGAAGCCATGTCCATTGTCATTTCTCTTTGACCTTGAGTGTACCCTTCATAATGCTTGTTGGCTGATTGGCTGCAGTTTCAAAGATTTCTTAGCCAAGAACCAGTTGACATTATTGCCAAGTCTTCACATCTGAACTAGCCTTTCTGTTCTCTCATGGGGCACATACTACCTGAATTGAGAAATTAGAACTCATTAAAGATTTTATTTATTTGATTCCCAACCATGTCTTTGAAACAAAGAAATGACTGAATGGTCACTAATTTATTTAATTTTTATATGTTCAGGCTGGACATCTTAGGATGCCCCATGTCTCCCCTCTACCTTAGGCCTAACATCTAATCAATAAATAAGCCTATCAGTGCTTCTGCATAATGTTCTTCCTCTCTGTGTCTACCTCCACCATCCTAATTTAGGAGTGTATCACAGCTTATGTTGTCTACTGCAATATCTTCTGAACTTGTCGCCATGCTTCATCTTTCAACATTCCAAAATCGCATTCTTCATACACGTGTATTTATATTAGCTTCATAAATCTTAAATCCCATTCATAATTTTCCCTTATTCAAGAACTTTAGTGTTTTCTATTGGTCCAGAATAAAGTCTGAATTCCTCAGTCTCACATTCATGTTCCTTCCAACCTCCTCCAGTTCTTCATCCTCCTCCTAATGTAGTCCAACACAAAATCTAGGTCCCATCTTCACTAATTTCCTCAGTGAACCTCCAGAGAACTTTAATTTCCTTCCATTACACATGTATGTACATCCCTAAAACCTCCCACTATGCTGTGAGCTCTTTAGGGGTACTATTCATGCCAATTCATGAGGTCTCCTACACAGCAGCTAGCCCAGAGTGCAACACAGACTCCTTACCAGTAAATGTTTGTGGAGCAGATCAGTGAGTGTGCCCCCCAAAGTCATTGCGATCTCTACCATTCGCTCTTCTCTCACATAATGCTCTCTACTTGGAATACTCTTCTGTTCACTTTAAAATGTTTGCTAATTTTGTTGAGTCAAATTTAACTTTCATCTAAGATTTCCCATTCATCAGCATGAAACTCTTCATAATCTCATCTTATACTGTTTGTGGCATCTGTAATTAAGTCCCCCTTTTCATTCCTAGTCTTGTTTATTCATATTTTCTCTACCTTTTATCTTGATCAGCCTTGCTAGAGGTTAATTTTATTACTCTTTGCAAAGAATCAGCTGTTGGCTTTTGTTTTATCCTCTCTATTGTATGTTGGTTTTCTATTTTATTAACTTCTCTTATCTTTATTATTTCCCCCTTGTACTTTCTTGGAGTTTAATTTGCTGTTTTCTCTTTCTCTCTCTCTCTTTTTTTAAAACTAAGATGCTTAGTTTAATAATTTTCAGCCTTTTTTCTTTTTCAGACATAAGCATTTGAGGTTATAGTTTTCACTATCAATACTGCATTACTTGCATTTCAAAATGCAGGAAATTCTCACGTAGCATTATTGTTTAACTCTAGATGTTTTCTAATTTATAATATGATTTATTCTTTGATGTGTGTGAGTGATTTATTTAGGAGTAAGCTTTAGGAAAAGCTTAACATGTTTAAATTTCCAAATACGTTAAGCTATTCCTAGTTATCTTTTAGCTACCATTTCTTGACTAACTGCTTTATGCTTAGTGAACTTATTGTGACACCAGATCCTTTGAAATTTGTTGAGACTTTTTTTTTTTTAACATCTTTATTGGGGTGTAATTGCTTTACAATGGTGTTAGTTTCTGCTTTATAACAAAGTGAATCAGTTATACATATACATATGATCCCATATCTCTTCCCTCTTGCATCTTCCTCCCTCGAGACTTTCTTTATGGTCCAATATATTGTCGATTTTGGTTGAAATAATTTTGTTGCCTCTTATTGTTGGGTGGAATGTTCTATGAATGCCCATTAGGTTATGCAGTTAATAGTGTGATTTCAATAGGTATTCTTAATTTTTTTCCCCCCTGCTTGGGCTAACAGTTACTAAGATAGCTATGTTAAAATCTTTTCCATTAACATAGTAGTTTGTCTCTTTTCCTCCATAGTTATAACAATTTTTTGCTTTAAATATTGTCACAATATGTTATTAGATACATGCATATTATGAATGATTATGACTTTGATAAGTTGAAACTTTAAAATTATATAGTGACCCTTTATAAAAGATAACTAGGAAAAGCTTAACATGTCTAGTTATTTTTTTATTTACTACTTATGTTTTTCCTTAAAGTCAATTTAATCTGATGTTGATATAGTAGCTTCCCTTCTTTACTATTTACCTAGAATATCTTTTCATTCTTTTACTTTCAATCTTTTTATGGTCTATGTCTTAGATTTATCTCTTACAAACAACATAGAGCTGAATTTATTTTTATCTTCAATATTTATCTTTTAACTATAACTGTTTATGCATCAATATTTATGATAATTGCTGATATTTATGCACACTATATTTCTTTGTATTTATTCATATATATTCATATATATACAATATATTACTTTTGTGTTTTCTAATTATAGCATCTTATTTTTCTATTTTATTCTCTATTTCCTTTTCTCCTTTTTTACCTTACATTTGAGTGATTTTATATTTTGTTGTTACATTTTCTGTCTTATTTTAAAAATTATGCAGGCTATTTTTCTTCTTTTAGTGATTACCAGAGGTTTTTAATATGCATATGTAACTTGAAGTCTAGGGTTAATCAATATTTTGACCTTTTTCCTCAACAGTGATCCCATAAGTCACTCCTATGTCTCTCTCCTGTTTTACTTTCTTTTTTTTAAACAGGTTTGAGATATAATTTGCATAGCCTACAATTTGCCCATTTAAAGTGTACAATTCAGTGATTTTTAGTGTATTCACAGGGTTGTGCAACCATCATCAATATCTAATTTTAGAATATTTCCCTCACCCTCTTAAACAAAAGACCCATACTCATTAGCAGTCACTCCCAATTCCCCCCTGACCCCCCAGCTCCTGTCAGCTACTAATTTATTTTCTGTCTGTATGGATTTGCCTATTCTGGACATTTCATATAAATGGACTATACAATATTTTGTTTTTTGTGACTAGCTTCTTTCATTTATCGTAGTGTTTTCAAGATCCATCAATATCGTAGCATATATCAGTACTTTATTTCTTTTTATGGGCAAATAATATTCCATTGTATTGATATACCTGATATTCATGCTTACCAGGTATGGTAAATGCTTTTAAAGCTCAAGTTGGCTTCAGTGATTATTTTAAATCTAAAGGTTTCTTATTCACTTATTCTCTGGTTTGGAATTATTTACTTTGACTGTTCTTGCTTAATCAAGAAGTTAAATGAGTTAAAGTCAACCTTTTAGATGTTTGCAGCAGGTAGTTCAATCTGGGTGCCATATTGCTGGACAAATTAACCATCCAGAGGCCTTCTTCTCTGCATTCAGCTCTCCCATCCATCCTTCTCCACCGGATCATACCCTCTTTACTAGCAAGCTTTTTTCTGATCTGCCAGCATATTGAGGTCTCTTTCACCTCACATTCCTTCAGCCCTATTTTGGGATTCTATTCATATGCCTTCTGACACAGATAGCCTTGTATTCAGTTACCACTCACTATGATGGGAACTGCTGGGTGGGCACATTTGGTCCCTGCTGTTTCTGTCTATATTCAGGAAGGCAGTCTGACTTAGCATAGGGTGGGGCGGAAGGTAGGCATTCAAGAAATAACTATTAGGTAAATAAATGGGCAGAGTCAAAGACTTATGTTTTCTTCCCTGAAAATTGACTGTTCTGAGTGAAATTTCACGTATGAGGCTCTTGATGCCTGGATAAAATGAGCTGAGATCAAGGTGTCAATCTACTGTCCTGGGCACCTTCTCTGGTTTGGCTTCCTGATCTCAGGGACATGGAAGGGGGCCAAAGTGCAGGCTCTCATTATTGATAGCTTCCACAGGGCGTGTGAGAGGACACGAAACAAATCATCTTCCCCAGTCTGGCTCCGCTCATGCCTCAGGCTCCTGAGGGTTAGTTGGGAGGCATGTTGCAATTTTTTTTTTTTTTTGCGGTACGTGGGCCTCTCACTGTTGTGGCCTCTCCTGTTGCGGAGCACAGGCTCCCGGACGTGCAGGCTCAGCGGCCATGGCTCACGGGCCCAGCCACTCTGTGGCATGCGGATCTTTCCGGACCGGGGCACGAACCCGTGTCCCCTGCATCGGCAGGCGGACTCCCAACCACTGCGCCCCCAGGGAAGCCCCGGCATGTTGCAATTTTGATTTCCCAAGTTCACAGGGGCCTTAGATATGTATCTCTTAAACTCCTTACTGTCTTTCTGCATATTAAGTGGCAAAACCAAGGTCTCAATGGGGCATATTCAAAAGGGAGATCAAGAGAGGAATTTGGATCAGATCTGATTAAACCCTAATCTCCTTATACCGTATTGGAAGGAGAGCACTGACCAGGACCGATGGTAGGGCCTTTTTCACGGAGCTGCTTATGTGGCTTGGTCTGGTAGGCAGGACACAGTGACCCAGGAGGTCCTGTACTGGCCTCACAGGTGGGAGAGGCCGTTTTCTGAATTTGTAAATCTTTAAATCGAGCTGGGAATGGAGAGCACTGAGGTTGAACAGATGGGGCTGTGGCTACTCCACTGTGGGCTAATGAGAAATCAGCATTTCCAGATAGCAAAGAGCTCTGGAGCAACCCGATCCAGCCAGCTTGGGAGAGTTTAGAGGAGGATGAGGGAGGCACTGAAGAATCATCACTGCGGAGCTTTTGGCTGCTTTACAAAACCAGCACATTGCCCTTATTCTTTCTTCCTGAAGTAGCAGTTGGTTCATCAGGGATGTCCAGTCTTGACACAGGTTAGAAATGTATATCTCTGTTTTAAAAGATTGAATAAGTGGAGCACACATGAAAATATGGCATGGCAGCCTAGAAATAACGGGAGATTTCACATAAACCAAATCTAATTTATAGTTGGCACTTGCAAAGGGTTGTGAAGCCTTACACATAATAGAAGCTTAATGGGTATTTGTTGAATTTAATGATTTGAATCATTTGCAGCAAAACAAATTCCACTTTGTCTGAATTGCTCAGATAGGTTTCCTCTCCACTCCATTTAGCACAGCAGGCAGGTAAGATTTTACATGTGCAGTTGAACCACAGGATGAGGGACCCTGGTCCATTTGTACCCCGTTCCCTAAGTCACAGAGGCTTGTGACAATTGTACTGAAATAGGAGGACCTTGGCCGGAGTCCTGGGTTTCTAATTTACCCATCCGTAAAACTACAGGACTTTTTTGGTGAGAAATAACATTTATAATGAAACAACACAGTATCTGGCACAGAGTAGCTCTAAATAAATGTTGGTTACAGAAATAAATTGTGATTTCCCCTTAAGATGGTGTTGGGCAGAAGTCAGTGATTCAGCCTCAGGGTGCACAGTAAAATATCTGTCCATTCAGAAAAAACGTTGAAAAGTTCTAATAGCCTGAAAGTGCTATGCTGGCATCAAAGATGGATTTGCATTAATTATGAGAAGGTATATATCTGAATGGAAATCCAGATCATCAACTGGAGCTGATGCCTTTGCCCTTGGAAGGACAGCCCGGACACCTATAGCCCCGAGGAAAGGTTGGGAGAAGCACGTGATGAGGAAGAAGACCGCACCAAATGGAAAGCCCATAGCAAAAACTGCCTTGTAAAGGACTAAGAATGGTTCATTTCTCCTGCTAGCATCTCGTTTTCTCCATATGCTCAGACCATATAAATCCCTATTTTACTATACGGTTCAGTCACAGAAGCAGGCCAAGGGAGGAGCTTTGTAACCAGTACAAGTTGAAGGGAAGGGGTTGTGGTAAAGAGCGTGCACTTCAGGAGCTGGAGTTTTTGATCTGCCGGCACATGCAGATATCTGGAAGCAGGGGCTCAGGCAGCAGGATGGTTTCAAAGCTCTGCAGGTGAGTACAGTATGGAGCTCGGGTTGCAATCCTGTTGCAGATTATCTAGGAATACATTTTCCTTTAGGCTAGAAGTAGAATCAAATCATTTTGCAGTCCAGAAAAGCAGTGTTTTTTAAAATACTTGTTAAATATACAGATAATGGACCCTCACCCAACATATACCAAGTCGGGATCTCTGGGAAGGGGGTGGGAGTTGGGTCTTGGGAATCTGCATTTTTAACCAGCTGCCTCTTAGGCTCACTTACGTCTGAAATTGAATGCCAGGGGATTGCAATGCTGACTACATATTAGACCCACCTGGAGAGCTTTTAAAAAATCTTGGTTATCTGGATCCCCTCCTCCTAGAGATTTTTATTTTTATTAATTGGTCAGGCAGAGGCCTCAGGGATCAGCAGGTTTAAAAGCTCCCCAGTGAATCCAATGTACTGCTAGGATTAAGAACCACTGAACTAGAGGCTATGTATGTTAATAAACCAACAAGCTTAAAATATGAGAGGAAAATTCCTACAGCAACTATATGGACAGTCTATGCTTATTGGTTACACAAATTTCCAATCCTGAGATTATTAAACTGACGAGATGAATATGGAACAGTGGGAAGTGCTGCAAATCTATGGCAAACCGATCTTTACTGTCATCCCTGAGGATTAAACACTAGACGCATTTCTTTTACAACAGGAATATGACAGGCATGTTTACTATTATTAAAATGTGTTCTGGAATTTTTAATGAAATAAGGCAAGACAAAAAATTAGAGGCAGAACTAGTGAAACCAGGTAGCAAATTTATCGTTATGTTCTGATGATACAATCTTTGTCTAGTGAACCTAATATATAACTACATAATAAGAATGCTTAGCAAGTTGGTTAGATATAAAGCAAAAATTCAAAAAAGCACAACCTTTCCCATATTTTAACATCAAACATTAGGAAAATAAAAGATGATGTCGTTCACATTAGCAATTAAAAGAAATCTTAATAAATCAGATCTATAAGAAAAATCACAAAACATGAATGAACAACATAAAAGGTATCTTGTATAAATGGAGTCGCCTTATTCATAGATAGGAAAGACTGATCTGTAATGATGTCAATTTTCTGCAAATTAATTTATAGTTCTAATACAGTTTACCAAAAGTTTATTTTTTTATTTTCATTTTTTTAAAAAATAGATAAGATTATTCTAAAGTCTACCTAGCAGAGCAGGTAAGGAAGATTATTTAATAAAATTGTAAAAAAGACATGTGTGACTTGGCCTTACCATTTATGAAAATGTACAAAACCAAAAAAAAAAAAGTGCAGAGAGAACCTTTTAAGAAGAAAAAGAGACATGGATGACAAAAGAAAAACAAATGAAAAAAACAAAAACAAAAGTAAAACCTCCGTAGAATACATTTAAGTTAATGGTGTGATATTGATAATATTTCAGATCCCTGCGGAAAATTAATTATTCAACAATTAGAATCAGAACAATTGATTAAACTTTGGAAAATACTAAAGTTAATTGTTTACCTCATGTACCTTAACAAATGAATTCCATTTCAGTTAAATTAAATGTCCTCTTATAAATCAATAGGAAAAGGTGAGTACCTTAGTAGAAAATTTATCAACCATTAGTAAAAGAAGAAATGTAAATGAACAGTAAGAATGTGAAAAATGTTCAACTTTACCAAATATCAAACAAAAAATTAAGAACAATGTATTTTTCATTTATTTATTTTGCAAAGATAAAAATTGTGGAGAGGTCGTGGTAAATCGACCTCTCTTCTGCTCTGCTGTTGAGGATGTCAACTGATGTAATCATTTTGCAGGGCAATTTGGAAACACGTATTAACAGTCTTAAAGATATGTATTTTTAAAATGTCCAGAACCTTTCAATAAGTAATTTCACTTCTAGGAAATTTTCTTTAGGACATAATCAGAGATGTGTGTAATGATTATTGTATAAGGATGCTCAACACAGCATTATCTTTTATAGTGAAAATTAGAAGCAATATAAATGCCCATAATAAGGGATTGCTAAAATAAATTTTGGTTTAGCCCTATACTGTAGTTCTGTAAAACCTTAATAAACCACCTTTTTTGAAGAAAAATGAGATGGAGAAAGTATGTGCTGTTAATAAAGGACAGAAAAGACCACTAAAGTAATCTGAATATTGGCTTCTGGGGATGGAAGTTTAAATCTACCCTACACCTTCTGGCAGAATGAAGAATATAATAGTTAAATCTGGGAATATTTTATTGAGTAATATTTTAGCAGGTAGAATAACTTTGTATAATTATAAGGTCATGTTCAGGTGGGAGTGACTGTTCTCTTCCTTTTGTCATGCCAGAATTATAATAGTAATTTTTATGTTCGGCTGACCTCCTTTGTCTCTTCTTAGAGGTGGGGGATAGCCGAGTAAGTGGGCATGGAAGAGGGGGCAGAGACTACAGTCATTGGGGCAAATATTCTCTCCTACTATCTTTTTCTCTTAGTCCTTTCCTCTGATGCTGCTAGAGTGGAGGGTATTGGGTCCCCCTCCTTGTATTATAGTGGTATGAGGCAAGATCCCCTTTGGGTTTAGGGGAAACAAGAGAGGCCTGCGACTCAGGCCTCCCTAGAGTAGTAAGAAGAAACAATCCTCCTCTAGCTTATCAGAGTCATAGATTAGGGATTGAGACCAAACATCAGCTAAAAACATTCTCTGGCATACATCTTGTCCTCTGGATGTGTTTTATTCACTTGGAGACTTTTCACATTGAACTGGTCTAGTACAGTATTGGGTGATTTTAGGTCTTGATCTAATACCATCTTAATCTCATGAGAATGTCTCTGTCTCTGTCTTGAGAAACTAATTTTACAAACTGCCAGTATTATATCTAAAAAATAGAACTATGACTCACAGCAGCAGTCAGTCTGGGAAGACAAACTATAACCTCTGTAGTAATTGGCTCAAAGCAGTCAGGATTTAACCAGTAACTGAAAGCTACCCTAATTTTTGCCTCTGCTTCCAATTTATGACCAACCAGAGGGAGCCAGATATGCTCCCCTAACCAATCACATAGGATGCTCTGCTTTGGGTTATCCTGCCTCTGGTTTCCCCGATGCCAACAACCTCCAAGAAGAGCATGCCTGAGACTTCCCTTTATTTCAGTATACAGCTTTTACACCCCCCTGTCTGCCTTTGAGTTTCTGTGAAATTCAGGTGATAGTGGCTGACTCTCTTGCTATAGCAAGCTTGGAATACTCTTTGCTTGTTTTCACTTGGGTGTTCTCTGTTTGTTTCTATACTTTCTATTTATCTATCTCTCTTCCTATATGAGTATGACTGTATACAGAGGAGTATATACAATGAATGGAGAACTATTCTTTACCTGTAGAAATGCATATAGTAATTGCAATAAGTATAAATTGCTTTTATCTTAGAAAAATAAAAGCACAGGTTGGTCATACTGGAATTTAAGGGAGGCCTTGCTTCCAGCAAAGTTCCAAGAAATTATAAAACTTCAGGGAAGAAGAAAAACACAGAGAGACTGGAATCGGGGAGGGCACTGAGGAAGAGAGGCCAGATGGAGGCAGGACATTTGAGGTCAGTGTGGTATATCTGTTGGGCCATGGGATCCTGCAAAGGTTCCTTAGATGGATTGACTGGGTGTAGTCTGGAAGTGCTATGTGGAGTAGAGAGAGGAAAGAAGGCTAGAGGCAGGGAGAGTAGCCAGAGTTCTTACAATAGTGTAGGAGAGATTCTGATGGCAGCCAAAAAGACAAGATGGAAAGATCAGTCTTTAGAGACATGCTGTGATGGTTAATTTTATATATCAACTTGACTGGGCCACAGGGTGCCCAGATATTTGGCCACACATTATTCTGAGTGTCTCTGTGATGGTGTTTTTGGATGACATTAACATTTAAATTGGTAGACTGAATAAAACAGATTGCCCTCCATAGTGTGGGTGGGCCTCATCCAATCCATTGAAGGCCTGAATGGAACAAAAGGCTGACCCTTCCTAAGAGAGAATTCTTCTGACTTCAAGCTAGAACATTGGCTTTTCCTGGTCCTATAGCTACTTCCAGCCTTTAGACTCAAACTGGGTTGTCACCTCTGCAGATATTTGGACTTAGCCTCTGTAATTGCATGAGATAATTCTTTATAATAAATCAATCGATTTCAATCAGTCTCCCCCCACCCACCCCCACCCCACCCCCGGCCCTCCCTTCTTCCTCTCCCTTTCTCTCCCTCTCTCTCTCTCTCTTTCATTCTCCCTCTCTGTGGGTGCATATACACACAAGACTAATATACACATAACAGGAAAAATGTCTAGACTTTGATTAGACTTAAAAGACTAAGCTGGTATGATGGATGAAGGAAATGGAGGTTTTTAAGCTAAAAGAATTATTGATTAAAATGGGAAAATATAGAAGGCCAGGAGTGATATGGGCAAAGGAAGGAGGGAATTGGCCAGTCCTCTTTGAAGTATGTTGAGTTGGAACAACAGCAAGATATCCAAAAGGAGCTGGGAGTGGATCTATAAAAGACCCTCAGTAATGTTTCTTTAACAAGAAAATCAGTATGATATAAAAGTCTAATGAATTCTAAATAAGTTGGTTGTTTAAAACAATAATCTCCATCTCTGACACTACAGGTTATCATCAGTTTTCTTTAGGAATGTCAGCAAATTAATTTTAATCAAAATTAATTTTAGTTTATTTTGCACAGTATTCATGGTCTGAAACATCCCACACTAGTGGGAGTGCTGTGGAATGAAGTCTCTCATATGTTACTAGTGTTTTGCAACTGACAGCAAGTTGTAATTGTCACGCAGAATTATCCAGATTGCTTGTCTACACTGAACTCAACAGGTGACCCCTTCAATCTCCAATTCTCTTTGCTTGTGCATAACCATTCTCAATGGTGGACAGAGGAATTGCTCAAAAACATTGACTGTCAAATGCAAAAACATGAATCAGGGTTAGAAAAACAGGATTAATGTAGTCTGCTTAATGAATGTTCTCTGCTGAATGACTCCTTGGCAAGAAGGCAAATGTCCAATAGATTCAAGGATGTAACGAGAGCAGCCAGAGCGGGTCCACTGGTGGCATCTCTGTCTGAGCTGTCTGCTGCCCTGCTTTGTGCTTCAGTCCCTGCACACTGAATCGTTAACCTTTGGCACTGAGTAGGGTTCAGTATTTCAGAAGTGTCTTGATTATGAAAAATCTGCCAGCACTAATGGGGAACCTCTGACCCAGGTGCCAGCCCAGCCTTACAGCTCCACAGCTGCTGCAATTTTGATTGAAAAACAGGTCTCTGGTGTCAGGAACAAAGTAACTTGGAATTGGGCCACCTGTAACAGTCACACTTTTATGCAGACCATGAAGTTCTTCCTTTTCTTTTCTTTTGCTGTCAGAAGACTGATTTCCTACATTATCTGAACACAAAATTTACAAGTCACCATCTTCAACTTCCTTTTCACCCATCCACCTCATTTAGGGACCTACTGCATGCCAGCTCACTGCTGGTTACAGAGTGTTTTTAAATAACAGAGAGCCATAGTGTTACACACACACACACACACACACACACACACACACACTCACACACACACACACACACACACACACACACACGAATACACATACTGATGTCAGAGACTATAAGTCACATTAACACCACCTGGTCATCAGATGAGAGGGAGATAGATCAGTGTGGACTTCAGTAGCTGGGAAGGCTTCTTGGAAGAGGTAGCAGTGGGACTAGGCATAGAATAATAGGATAGGCAGAGAGGGAAGTAGAGAGCAACTTAAAACTGAGAAAACAATTTGGACTAGTGCTTTAAGTCGGAATGTCCACTGGAATTCCAGTTTGGAAGTTATCTCTACATCCCTAAAAATTAGCATATGGCAGACCACAAAGCTGATTAAGTATTAGATTAACTTTTTGTTGGGCCTTGCATAGCCAGGGGATAGTGGACAGTGTGTCTTAGATTTCTCAGAACTCCCAGCAAACAAGGACCAAAAAAAAAAAAAGCACAGACAAATGACTCTTTAAGAGCCCAACTAACATGTGTCTGTAGCTGAGAACAACTTGTTTTTATGAAGGGACATAATCACTGTAGTTTTCTTTTGAGTGAGCCCAAGTATATTTTTTAAGAACTTAACAAAGTTCAACTGACTCACTCATTCAGTAAATATTTCTGAAGCTCTCTTATATTCCAGGCACTGTTCTAGGCACCTGAATATACAACAGTGAAAGAAACAGACAAAAATTTCTGTCTTGATACAGTTTATTTTCTAGTGTCTGTGGGGAAAGCTACATTTTAATGTAATTAATAAGTAATTTATGTAACATGTTAGAAGGTGATGTGATACCAAAAAACCATAAGCAGATTAAGGGAATAGGTAGGTGTACTAAGGTGGGGGAATCAAGTTTTTCACTGATGCATTTTATATTTTTATCATATAATTTTTTATTGAGATATTTACCTGCCATAAAATTTACCCTTTTAAACTGTATAATTCATTCTCACTGTCTAATTACAGAACATTTTTATCATCTCCCCAAGAAAACCCTGTATCCATAAGTGGTCACTACCTACCTCCCCCCACCTCTTTCCTCTAGCTCCTTGAAACCACTCCTGTATTTTCTGTGTTTCTATGGATTTGCCAAATCTGGATGTTACATATTAATGGAATCATAAAATATGTTGCCAATTTTGTCTGGCTTCTTTCACTTATCATAATGCTTTCAAGGTTCTTCCATGTTGTAGCTTTTTATGGCAGTGTAATAGTCAATTGTATGTACCACATGTGTTAATCCATTCGTCAACTGATGGATTGAGTTGAACAAAAGTTCACCTTTTGACTACTGTTGATAAGACTGTATGAACATTCATGTAAAAGTTTTTATACGGCCGTATGTTTTCAATTTTCTTGGGTATGTACCTAAGAGTGGAATTGCTGGGTGCAATGGTAACTCTATGTTTAACTTTTTTGTGGAACTTTCAAACTATTTTCCAAAGCGACTGCACCATTTTACATTCCCAGCAACAATGAGTATTTCAGTTTCTCCACATTCTCATCCACACTTGTTACTGTCCATCTTTTTTTATTATAGCCATCCTAGTGGTATCTTATTGTGGTTGTGATTTGTGTTTCCCTTAGGACTAAAAATGGTGAACATCTTTTCATGTTGACCATTTGTATATCTTTTTTGGAGAAATGTCTTTTCAACTCCTTTGCCCATTAAAATATATGGTTGTCTTTTACTGTTTGTGTTTCTACTGTTGATTTGTAGGAGTTCTTTATGTATTTTATATGTATATGTTCTATATATATTCTTGTCAGATTATAATATAGCTCATAAATATTCTTTCCCACTCTGTGGATTGTATTTTCATCTTGGTAGTGTCTTTTGAAACACAAGACTTTCTAATTCTATTGTCCAATTTATCTATTTTTTCTTTTTTTTGCTTTTTTCTTTTGTTTTACATTTTATTCTATTTTATTAACATCTTTATTGGAGTATAATTGCTTTACAATGTTGTGTTAGTTTCTGCTGTATAACAAAGTCAATCAGCTATATATATACATACATCCCCATATCCCCTCCCTCTTGTCCTTCCCTCCCACCCTCCCTATCCCACCCCTCTAGATGGTCACAAAGTACCGAGCTGATCTCCCTGTGCTATGCTGCTGCTTCCCACTAGCTATCTATTTTACATTTGGTAGTGTACATATGTCCATGCCACTCTCACTTTGTCCCAGCTTACCCTTCCCCCACCCCCTGTCCTCAAGTCCATTCTCTATGTCTGTGTCTTTATTCCTGTCCTGTCCCTAGGTTCATTAGAACCATTTTTTTTTTTTAGATTCCATATATATTTGTTAGCATACAGTATTTGTTTTGTTCTTTCTGACTTGCTTCACTCTGTATGACAGACTCTAGGTGCATCCACCTCACTACAAATAACTCAATTTTGTTTCTTCTTATGGCTGAGTAATATTCTATTGTATATATGTGCCACATCTTCTTTATCCATTCATCTGTCGATGGACACTTAGGTTGCTTCCATGTCCTGGCTATTGTAAATAGTGCTGCAATGAACATTGTGGTACAGGACTCTTTTTGAATTATGGTTTTCTTAGGGTATATGCCCAGTAGTGGGATTGCTGGGTCATATGGTAGTTCTATTTTCAGTTTTTTAAGGAACCTCCATACTGTTCTCCATAGTGGCTGTATCAATTTACATTCCCTCTAACAGTGCAAGAGGCTTCCCTTTTCTCCACACCCTCTCCAGCATTTATTGTTTGTAGATTTTTTGATGATGGCCATTCTGACCAGTGTCAGGTGATACCTCATTGTGGTTTTCATTTGCATTTTTCTAATGATTAGTGATGTTGAGCATCCTTTCATGTGTTTGCTGGCAGTCTATCTTCTTTGGAGAAATGTCTATTTAGGTCTTCTGCCCATTTTTGGATTGGGTTGTTTGTTTTTTCTGATATTGAGCTGCATGAGCTGCTTGTATATTTTGGAGATTAATCCTTTGTCAGTTGCTTGATTTGCAAATATTTTCTCCCATTCTGAGGATTGTCTTTTCATCTTGTTTATGGTTTCCTTTGCTATGCAAAAGCTTTTAAGTTTCATTAGGTCCCATTTGTTTATTTTTGTTTTTATTTCCATTTCTCTAGGAGGTGAGTCAAAAAGGATCTTGCTGTGATTTATGTCATAGAGTGTTCTGCCTATGTTTTCCTCTAAGAGTTTGATAGTGTCTGGCCTTACATTTAAGTCTTTAATCTTTGCTTATGTGTTTGGTGTCATGTCTAGGAAACCATTCTCTAATCCAAGATCATGAATATTTACACCTGTGTTTTCCTCAAAGGATTTTATAGTTTTAGTCCTTATATTTAGGTCTTTGATTCATTTTGAGTAAATTTTTGTGCTTTTGGAATCCTGTTGTCCCAGTACCACTTGTTGAAGGACTGTTACTTCCCCATTTAGTTGTCTTGCCACTCTTGTTGAAAATCTGATGGCATTAGGTATGTGGGTTTATTTCTAGACTTTTAGTTCCATTGAATTGAACTATATGTCTGTCCTTGTACCATACTACACTGTTCTGATACATAATTTTGCAGTAAATTTTGACATTGGGAAGTGTTCTTATTTTCTAGATTATTTTGACTATTCTGGTTTCCTTGCATATACATATGAGTTTTAGGATCAGCTTGTCAATATCTGCAAAACAGGCAGCTTGGATTTTGATAGAGATGAAGTTCAATCTGTACATTCATTTGGAGAGAATTGCCATCCTTAACAATATTAAGTTTTCCGATCTAGGAACATGAGACATTTTACCATTTATTTCGGTCTTCTTTATTTTTACAATGACATTTTGTGGTTTTCAGTGTACAAGTCTTATATTTCTTTTAAACTCAAATTTAGTGCTAAGTATTTTATTCTCATGCTATTATAATTGGAATTATTTTCTTAATTTCACTTTTGGATCATCATTGTTAGTATAGAAATAAAATTGACCTCATTTTTTTAGCTGTAAAATATTTTTTAATGTTTGGTGAACTACTTAGGATTTTCTGTATACAAAATCATGTCACCTGGAAGTAGAGATAATTTTACTTTTTCTTCTCCAATATAGATGGCTTTTATTTTGTTTTCTTGCCGTATTGGTAGAATATGCTGGACAATTTTGAATAGAAGTAGTGATATTGAACATCTTTGTCTTATTTCTGATCTCTGGGGGAGTGCAAGAGAATTCAATTTTAAATTATGTTGTCAGGGTAGGTTTCAATAAAGAAGTGGCATTTGAAAAAAAAAAATTAAAGGAAATTAAGGAGCCACCTAGGCAGCTGTATGTGGGGGAAGTGTTCCAGGTAGAGGAAACAGTCAGTGGAAAGAACCTGAAGCAGGAGTGTAGCTGGAATGGAGTGAGTGACAGAGCAGAGAAAAAGAGGTCAGAAAGGTGATGAATGAAGGGCCAAATTAAATATGGCATTGGAAGCCACTGTAAGAGCCTTGGCTGAGTAAAATGGGGATCCACGAAGGGATTTTAAGCAGAGGAAAGACATGATCCAAGTTACTTTTCAAAAGAATCACTTTGGTTGATGGTTGAAGAATAGGTAGCAGAGGAGCAAGGTAGGAAGGAGGGAGACCAGTTAGGAGATGACTCAATCTAGGCAAAAAATTATAATGGCTTGGGCCACTTGGTAGCGGTGAAGTTAGTAAGAAGTAGTCAGATTCTGGATATAATTTACAGCCAAAGTTAAATGTACAATTCACATTGAGAGGAAATGAGATGACGATGATGACTTCAAAGTTCTTAGGTCTGAGCACCCAGAAGAGTCAACTGAAAAGACCACAGGTGGAGCATGATGGAAGAGGTGGGAGGTCAAGAGTTTGGTTTTCAACATGTGGAATGTGAGATGTCTATTAGATGTTCAAGTGTAGTTATTGAGTAGATAGTTTGATACATGAGTCTGAAGTTCAGGAGAAATGTCTATGCTGAAGATGTAAATTTGGGAGTCATTGATATAAAGATGCTGTTTAAAGCCACGAGACTAATGAGGTCATCAAGGGAGTTACCTTATATGGAGAGAAGATGAGAAAACCAAGGAATTCACCCTAAGACACACAAGCATTAAGAAGAATCAACTATACTTCAATTTAAAAAAATTAAAAAAAAAAGAATTAAGACTCCAGGTAGAATTGGAGGAATCAGCAAAGGAGCTGAAGAGGGATAAACCAGTGAAGTAAGAGAAAAGAGAGTATGTTGTGTCCTGAAAGCTAGGTGGAGGATGGAGGGTCAGTTCTTTTAATACTTCACATTTTTTGAAGAACAGTGTTAGCGTCTTCAGCTTCTGAATGATAGATGACATCATAATGTCCTTCCCTGTCAGGTGAAAGTCTCTTGATTTCAGATTCTGGGGACCTGGCTCACTTCAGATATATCATGGTGATGGACATGGCTTGGGGAGGTGTTGTAGGGAGATGATGGGAGGAGAACTGACAGTTTTTATACATCTCCTCCCACTGTGGTTACACTTGCTTGGAGATTTACCTTGGTCTCCACAGTTGTTTTGAGCTGCTAATCAAGTATGCCAGATTTTCAGCTTCTGGTTTGCAAACTCGGATCCTGTCAGTTTTATCCCATTGGACTAAGAGTTAATTAAAGTAAAATTAAAATGTTAGTAATTTGGGGGACAATATGGTGAAATCTTGGAATCTCTGGAGATTGAGTAAGAAAGTGTTTCATGGAAACCAAAAGCATAAGGCAATGAAAAAAATCCATCTAAACTATCAAGCAAGTACAATTGCAGAATTCAATATTTGCTTTTGAGAACAATTATAATCTTTGTCATTTGAAAAGAAATTTATGATATTCTGTAGTTCAGCAAGTATGCAGGACATTACAATTGTGAACGTAAACGCAAATATGGCCCAGGGTTTTTGGGGAAAATGAAAACTGCATCTCACAGGTTATACTACGGATAGGATGTATTTTTTATATCTCTGTTCATGAAAACAGGCATCATTCCTGGCCCATTGTAGGAGCCCCAAAAGTGTTCATGAAATAAGGGGATAAAAAGGCCATCTTGATTTCATGTGGCCCGTTTCTTTGATTTCCTCTACAGTCTCACTTAAATCACTACAAGGTCATCCTTTTCAGATTACATAAAAAGTGAAATTTATTGCTTTGCTCAGAAGAGTCTCGAATTGTGCTCTAGAGGTGAGTCTAAGTAGTCATTCTTGCCTTACTTGAGGTTTCCTAGGTACTGTGCAAGGATTTGAAAAGAGGCTGGAACTTCATCCCAGCCCTCACTATAAACTGTCAGGGTTCCATTGCTAGGGACCTACAATCTGGTCCTGAGATTAACTTCCCAGCAGTGCAGTGCACTACACTACTCAACTACTGTTGTGTCCTATACAGGCCCCAAGCTACACAACATAGTCAACCAACCTGTCACTGCTCTCTGGGGCTTTGCAGCTCAGAATATACTGTTTAAAGTAGTGAGTGTGACAAAGAACCAATTTAGAAGAGCTTTCTTATGCCAAAGTGAGCAAATACATTCTTCACCACGGCAGCAGCTGTTTGGAGGTTTTAAACTGCTGCTCCCTTATAGAGCTGTCTCTCTGCATTAGAACTGATGCTTTGGACTATAGTTGCTGTGGACTGATTTCCTGCAGGCATTCCTGGATGTGTGATGCTCACATCTGATTTGTAGCTGCAGTTCCTCTCTCTGATAAATTCATGGTCCCATGCATTGAGCGCTCTAAGCTACTTCAGGGAAGGAATCAGTCAGCTAGAGAAAAGATGGCAACTCAGCCAGCTGAGCTTAACAAAAAAAAAAACGTTTTGATTCAATGAGCTAATACATGTACAGTACTTTAGCGTAAGTCTCAAGTTACCATTACCATATGACGTCACCATATGATGATTATCATTATCTGAGGATGTTTACAAATGGTCCTTCCCTGATCTCTAGGCCAAATAGCTTACATTTAACCCTCGAGGTGTATTCTATACTCTCTTCACTCCTGCTCTGTGCTCCTGGAGGCTGGCTTGAATGGATTCCCTCCACCGACTGCCATGCTCTCTGGCTTTGGGTTGTGTTCAACTAGTGGGCAGCTTGGAATGAGTTCTCTGAGGAAGGAGAGTCTGTGGTGTGGGTGTTATTTCCCTTCTTCCCTGTAGCATCATTTTAGATTCCTTGGTCTTGGGAGGGAAGGTCACAGCTCGTATCTGACAATTCTTTCCACATAGCCTCTCTTTCTGCAGGTTACAGAACCTATTCCTTTCCCTTGCTGCTTTAAGACTAGGACTGTAGATTCTGGACTGGGAAGACTCATTCTCACTAGCCCTGGTATACTGCACCATCCTGTGTGTTTTCCCTACACCTTGCCTGCACTCTCGTTGATGGTTCCTTTATTTTTTTTATTTTTATTTTTTTTTTGCGGTACGCGGACCTCTCACTGTTGTGGTCTTTCCCGTTGCGGAGCACAGGCTCCGGACGCGCAGGCCCAGCGGCCATGGCTCACGGGCCCAGCCGCTCCGCGGCATGTGGGATCTTCCCGGACCGGGGCACGAACCCGTGTCCCCTGCATCGGCAGGCAGACTCTCAGCCACTGCACCACCAGGGAAACCCGATTGGTTCCTTTATTAATCTGTCCTTTAATTACTCAATTTGAGAGTGTCAATTATTGCTGGGTGAGAACCTGAAAAATACACATTCCTGCTGTTTTTCACTACTACCAATGTAAGACAGGGGAGACTGTACACTTTGCCCATCCTTTGCTATTTCTTGCCATGCTTTATTGACCTCCTTTTCCCTTCAAGACTTCATTATCCTGAAATCACTTCATGGGGCAAGTGTGCTTGTTGAATGTGTTACCCACCCTTTTATTTGCTCCTTGGAAGTTCTGTCCAAAAGAAAAAACAGGTCTCAGCAAGACCCGTCAAACTGTTGCAGCCACCCTCTTGAACTTCTACCACCAGGCCTCCCTGAGCTCTGCTTCTGCTGGACGGTGTCCTTATAGTCACTCCCTCTTTGAGCAAGGCTTAGATGGCATGCCCCTCCACTGATGGGCTCTGGACCTGAACTTTGCATTCAAGTGACTAACAGTTGATGATGATGAAAATGCTTAGAGAACTAGGTAAGAAGACTTTTAGAGTCCTGGATAATGCTCAGGATTTCCAGAAATCTGGGAAGAGGACATTATAGTTAGAGGACCTTTGTGCTCACAAGCATAGAGACATGGAGTTTATGTGTTACTATCTTGTGTTTACCTTCTTGCACCCCGCTTCCTTTCTCAACTTTCTAATCCCTGACATAGTTCTAAATATACAGACTGGGGCTGAGTGATGTCAGCTCCCAACTTCTTTGTCTGTTAATGTATTTTTTGCCACAGTGTGAGATTTGAACAGCCAAACTTGTCACTAGCACACATGTCAAAGTCCCAGTGAGTATCTTGGGCCAGTCAGAGAACAGCAGCTGTTAAAGTGAAGTGATATTGGGTTATACTTTGTACTCACTGAGAAAGTTGAGAGGTCAAGTTGGGTAATCTAATGAGCTCTCCAAAGACCACACATGTCTTGAGAAGGCCTGGGAAGATGCTCCAGAGATCTTAGAGTTGTTTCAGAATCATCACTCTGTAATATGAAACAAGTCCTCTTGATTGTATTCAGTGGGAATTTGAATACACATTGTTTTCCATATCTGAATAGGCCTTTTTCTCTGTCTGCCATGAGACACAATGTACTTCCCATGCAAACAATGGCCTGTGATGAAGGCTGTTTGTCAAAGAAAAAGTTAAGACTCAGGGGAATTATAAATAAGCTTCCTAATGCAGATCTTTCTCTGGGAGAGAATTGAGATCTACCTTCTTTGAGGTTTGGTGAAAAGTCTGGTCTTCTCAGGGGGATAAAAATCAATCCTGTATGACAAATAGGAATGCCCAAATGCAAATCATTTCTTCAAAGCCTAGCCACTATTAGATAAATGCATCCTTGTTTGGATCTTTATTTCATACATATTAATATGATAATGAAACCATGTGAGTGTATATTATACCAGTGAGGGAAGGGACTAGCATATATACCCATTTTTTTTGGCTAACTGAAACTTTTAGGCTCCTTTCTCTGACCTGTAGTTCTAGAATTTTTAGTTTCTGGATGCGGTGACAGCAAACACCCAACAGTATCTAGGTGTGAATGCCTTGGACACATCAGATTTGGTAGGTATCTATATTCTGTTTTGAATCCAGGCCCTTTTATGACAATGTCCAATATTTAATCAACTGTTTTTCCTAGAGCTGTCTGTAGGCTAATGGATTTTAGGAAATGCTCTTTGGAAACTCTCTGGTTCTTGTTATGAGACATAACATAGCTGATGTTTCAGAGTTCATCACTCTTTAAGACAAATTAGGATAATTTCTCCTATTGTATTACATAATACTTTTCACACTGAATTTATCTGTCCACAGACTGTCTACTCCTGAAACCTCCAAATACTTTCTATCAATTTAGCTTTAATACCAAAAAGTTATAGTCAATTGAAATAGTGAGGGTCTCACTAAATTTCTTTTTTCATTACCATTCATAACACGCTAAATAAGATTTGTACTTAGTACAGATGTCTCAGCTATGTAACTCTTTATACCTACCTGCAGAGAGAATCGCCCATCTATCCCTACTCTGTTTCAGTCTTAAAACCAGTCCTTGATCCCCGACAAACAATTCTTTCAAATCCGGGGTTAATCCATTTTGAATGGCCTTTGATGTAAACACTTCTAAGTGGCTTTAAAAATGTATTGCCAATCATTCCCTTTTAGTAACCTCAGGTCAGGGTAATTTGCTTTGGAGCACTGGTTTCCAATGAGTGTTCTGAGGGCCCCAGAAGGACATGGAAAATTTAGCAAAGACTCTGTAAATCCATATGCCCTTCTGGCATTTTCTATAGATGGGAAAAAATTCTCTTTTATATCCACATATAGTCATCCCTCAGTATCTGCAGAACATTGGTTCCAGGACTCCCACAGATATCAAAATCTGCAGATGTGCAAGTCCCTTATATAAAAAATGATGGTACAGTCAGCCCTTCCTATCCACAGTTGGTTGAATCTGCGGATGCAGAACCCGCAGATATGGAGAGCCGACTACACTATGATTTTTGAAATGAATGTTGATAAATTTGTGATTACTAAAATCCAAATTATTTTAAAAGAATTGTGCAATTCATAGAATCTTTTAAAACAGAATGCATAAATCAACGAATATAAAAATTCAGGAACATTTTCGACACCGTAAAGGGGCCTATTCCCCAGAAGAGTCAGCATCTCTGCTTTGGAATGACAATATTGCCTTTATTGAAAAGTCTGCTGATTTCAGTAGTTGGTAACAGATACTGGGTCAATGAGCGGACTTGATAACATAGAAAGTAGACAATGCTCCACTCTGCAGCTCACCAGAATTTTTCCTCTAACAAGTGCAGGTCACATGGCAATTTAGCAGTATCCTTCCACCAAGTGTTCTCTACCACACCCTTTTATTTGTTTCCTTCTAAAATCTGGATGAATGCTAACTTCATGGGCCAAATTAGATATTGGCTGTATCACCTGCATTTATTAGTTAATAACCAGCCCATTTAGTTAGTAATGTTTGTTAGTAACATTACTTTGTTCATGACTGTTCAAATTACTCATGACGATGAGCGATGGAATAAGATGAATACTTTTGAAAGTATAGCTTGGTTATATACTGTGGCCATTGTGTTGTATCTACAGGTGTTAACTGTGCTCACTGTGGGGATCCAGTGAGGGGATGTATGTCATAGTGCATTGTGAAAGCTAAAGTGCTAAGCAAATGCAATTCTTTTTTATTAACATGCAACATTAACACTTGATTCTTAATCTGAAAACAAAACCTAGTTGACGGGGTGCATAGAATGTACAACATAAAGGTGTTAATGGGACTTCCCTGGTGGCGCAGTGGTTAAGAATCCGTCTGCCAATGTAGGGGACACGGGTTTGAGCCCTGGTCTGGGAAGATCCCACATGCCACGGAGCAACTAAGCCCGTGCGCCACTACTGAGCCTGTGCTCTAGAGCCCACGAGCCAGAACTACTGAGCCTGCGTGCCACAACTACTGAAGCCTGCGCTCCGCAACAAGAGAAGCCACCACAATGAGAAACCCGCACACCACCACGAAGAGTAGCCCCGGCTCGCAGCAACTGGAGAAAGCCTGCATGCAGCAGTGAAGACCCAACACAGCCAAAAATAAATAAATAAGTAAAATTTAAAAAAATAATAATAAAATAAAGGTGTTAGCATCGGTGGTGCAGTAGAATAGAAGGAAAGAGGAGGGAGGCCATGGGAGGCTGGGTTTGTTGGGGATGGCTTTAGGCTGTAAATAGAACTTGAAAGATGGGACTTGAAAGATGGGAAAGGAAGGTCGGGGGCTCCTTCTATGCTTGGCAGTGCACTTGGAACTTTATATACATTATGGCACTTAAACTTCATATTAGCTCTATAAGGCAGGAAATTATTACTTCTACTTTACTGCTGAGAAAACTGAGCATTAGAAATTAAGTGGCATGGATTCAAAGGTTACACAGATTAAAATAATTATAGAACCAGTGCTTGAATCCAAAACTGAAGAGTCCATTAGGAAAGTAAAATTTAGATCTCAACCAGGAAGGTAGAATTTAAATACTTTTTTTTCTCTCTCTCTGATGATAGAGTCTCATTTGTACATTATATAAAAGGAGAGCCATATATTATGCACCAGGTATGCACACAATATAGCTCCATGGAGTCATCATGAGCATGGGATTCTGAAGAGAGCTAATGTGTCAGCCAAGGTTCAACAAAAGAAGCAAAACCAGTAGAACCATCAAGAAATCTATCTATCTACCTACCCATCTACCTAATCATCACTCTGTGGATTCATTTACAGGGAATTGACTTATACAATTGTGGGGACTGGTTAAACAGTCCAGTCCCTGTAAGGCTGTCTCCATATGTAATGTTGGATTTTGAAGTCCACATGGCAGACAGGAAGGGAAGAAGATCACCAGCAGGCTAGAATCCCATAAGCACAAGTTTAAATCCTACAAGCGTGAGCTATGTAGATCCCCACTATTATGGCCTGAAACCTGTGTCTGTTTTTGTTGCCTCTGCCTTTTGTGATGAGGGTATCCTGCAGAAGCTAAAACCCTTTTTCATGGACCTAAACATACATACAGGCATACCTTGGGGATATTTCAAGTTTGGTTCCAGACCACCATAAAAAAGTGAATATCACAATAAGCAAATCACACAAATTTTTTGGTTTTCTACTGCATTATGAAAGTTATGTTTATACTGTAGTCTATTAAGTGTGCAGTGGCATTACATCTAAAGAAATATACATACCTTAATGAAAAAATATTTTATTGCTAAAAAACACTAACCATTATTTGAGCCTTCAGTGAGTCATCATCTTTTTTCAATAGTACTATCAAAGATCACTGGTCACAGATCGTAACAGATATAAATGATGAAAAAGTTCGAAATACTGTGAAAATTATCAAAATGTGACACAGAGACATGAAGTGAGCAAATGCTATTGGAAAAATTGGTGCTGATATACTTGCTTGATGCAGGGTTGCCACAAACCTTCAATCTGTAAAAAACGCACTACTCTCTGTGAAGCACAATAAAGCGAAACACAATAAAATGAGGTGTGCCTGTACCTGATCTAGATGCTGCTTCACATCACTGAGGTGGATCAAGACATCAGTAACAATGAGTGTATACTACAGAATGACTGCTATCTCCCTTGTACCCTCCTTCGAAAATCTCCCAAGGATCCTGGGAAATGTAGTTTAGCCTACCCAGGTTGACATCAGAAGACCATCGCACCTTCTTGTCTTCTAAGCAGCAGAACTGTCATTCTGATAACATGCAACAACTCTATTTTTATAGAACTAGATGTGCCAGCACAAAAATAAGCTGGTTTGTTGAGGATCATTCAGTCTAGACACTGTAGATAATTAA
Source organism: Grampus griseus (assembly GCF_964374135.1). Taxonomy (NCBI): domain Eukaryota; kingdom Metazoa; phylum Chordata; class Mammalia; order Artiodactyla; family Delphinidae; genus Grampus; species Grampus griseus. The sequence goes on from NC_139009.1 coordinate 15,725,238, forward strand.
TCTTGGTAGTTTCAGGACAGAAAAAGCCAGAGCCATCATTTATACATATAAAGACTTTGCAACCTATGGAGAGACAGCTTTCAATTACTGTTCTAACCGCAGTAAGAATAAAGCAGGAATAATAAAACTTGTGCCATTTGATTTGGCTGAGACGCTAAGACCCCAGCTCCTGGGCCCATTCCCACTTGACTTCGCCCATAGAAAAATGATTGAAATGAATTTCTTTTCTGATGAATTGTGTGCATACTTTTGGGTTAGAAACATAGATTTTAAACATTTGTTTCAAGCCTTTTCTTTCCTCAGAAGACACAGATTTTCCCTGGAGCCTACTATATAAGCACTAGAGTATTATCCTAGGCAGAGACAAAGAAGAATTTAAAGTCTAAAATGGGGTCTCTTAACCCAGGTACTCTACTTTAGTGTGTAAATATCACAGCTAGAAATATGTAAATAATTGGGCAGTGTCTGATGTGAGATTGCATAGCCAAATGATGTATGTGTGCTATTAGAATTCTTCAGAATGATATATAATCCAACTGCAGATATAGGCTATACAAATTAATGCATCTTTGAGTCTCTCATAATGAATTTTTATTAGCTTTTCAAAAAGATTTAAACCATTAATTCAATCCATCAACAATCATTTTGGAGCATTTGCTGGGCAGGAGACACTATTTCTGTGGCTGAAATAATAGGGATGCTAAAGATGTGATTTCAGTTGGCAAGTAACTCAGTTTATTTGGGGCAAATAAAGCATATTATAGAAACAAGTGCCATTCTCAGTAATACCAGAAAAGTGTTTTGCGGTACTATGAATGGGCAGATTCCTTGCAATTGAGCAGGATCAGAGATGCTCTCTGAGCTGAGCCTTGAAAAATAGGTAAGGTTTTGTCAAATGGAATCGGGGGCAGGCAGTCCTGTGTTTGATCTGATTTTGTCTGGTTTAGGAGGCCAGGTGAAGATAGAAGATATGAAATTTTAAAAGGGTACTTAACTCTTGATTTTTCAATTTATCCTTTCATTACTGTGATTGGGACTTAAAGTGTTGACAGTTAAACTTAATGAACATTTTATTGCTCATGACAGTTCACAGCAAATTAGTCTCTTGCTTTCTTCTCAAAGTGGGAGAAGGCCCCAGGAAACCTCTCCGTGAAGCTAGAGCTGTGGAGCACTAGCTCTGCAGAACGCTCTGTGGAGATGAACTTTGGAGCAGGGATTCTGCAGGGAAGGATCTGCTACTAAATGTGCAAATGCGACTTGGAGGCAGAATGCTGAGGAGAACAACCTGGTGGAGTTCAGGGAAGAAGAGGAGGCATGGCCCCTGCCCTCGGGCAGCTTGATGATTCTGTGGTTGTTGGCCTCACCCTCTGATCTGGCACTGGAGGTGGACTTGAACTCCAGAGCCTCTGCCCTTACCCACTCTCTGGCTTTCCCTCCTCCCACCCTCTGCTTAATCTCTGAGAATGAGCCTTTTTTTTTTTTTGTTTCTTTCTTTTTTTTTTTCTCCCTCCCTCCCTCCCTCCCTCCCTCCCTCCCTCCCTCCCTCCCTCCCTCCCTTCCTTCCTTCCTTCCTTCCTTCCTTCCTTCCTTCCTTCCTCCCTCCCTTCCTCCCTCCCTCCCTCCCTCCATTCCTTCCTTCCTTCCTTCCTTCCTTCCTTTCTTCCTTCCTTCCTTTCTTCCTTTCTTTTGGTGGTTGTTGTTGAGGTTGGTGTCATTAAAGATACTGAAATGTGCTTTTATTTGATTTTCTAAGGAGGCTTTCAACAATATTCTTTTGGGATGATGTAATGCAGAGTAGGGTTGGGGCCCCCTCCTTCTCTCCTTAGAGCAGTTTAGTAGTTCTGGTTTGGGAGTCTGTAGCCCTATGTCACAGTCCCCACTTAGCAAACAGTACTTCCTGAAGGTGTCTACTGGGCCCCCAACGGGAGCAGCTTAGCTGTTTATATTTTCACATAAGTTTTCATTTTTAAAAAGATTTCTATGGCTAAAAAGGTTTAAAATCGCCTGTTGAATGCTCTCCCAGGGTCCTTGACTCGCAAGTTCCATGATTAAGTTTATCGCAATCAACTGTAGTGACTCCTAAGCCCAGCTCTGCTTTAGCAGGCCATCTGCTGGGCTTTCACAATAGAATATTAACAGGACTTTCTCTGCCATAACCTGGATGTTGGTATTCCCCCCAAATTTATATGTTGAAACCTATCCCCCCAAGGTGATGATGTTAGGAGGTGGGGCCTTTGGGAGGTGATTAAGTCTGGAGGATCTGAGCCCTCATGAATGGGATTAGTGCCATCATAAGAGAGGCCCAGAGGCCCTTCTGCCTTTTGCCTTGTGAGGTTACAGTGAGATGACAGCTAGCAGTGAAGAAGCAGGCTCTCATCAGACACCGAAAATGCTGGCACCATGATTTCAGTCCTCCCAGCCTCCAGAAGTGTGACAAATAAATGTTTGTAAGGCACCCAGTTTATAGTATTTTTGTTATAGCAACATGAATGGACTGAGACACTTTCCCTTCACTTTCCCTCCTTCTCATCCTCTGTGGACAGCTGCTGACATTCTTCCTGGTTGCCAGTCCTGTGTTTGGTCAGGGTGAGGATTGTACAGTAAGGGAGGGTTGGGGAAGGAGCTCCCACCCATGCAGAATACACGTAGGATTCACTTCAGTAGTAGAATTGGGGGAAGTATACTTAGTGCTGGACTCAACTTTAACCTCACTGAGCTAATCAGTGTTAACACCCCAGACCTAGACCTGGATGCTCACTTGCTTCAGTCTCACATCCACAGATTCCTGCCTCAGATTTCTGCTTGCACATCTGCCACGTACTTTCCATCCTCTATGTCACATCTGTCTGTGAAGAATTCATTATCTTACTTTAAAGCGGGTTCTCTTTCCTGACTTCCCAGTGAGGCTGAAAAACTCGGAGCCGTCTGTCCCAGCTCCCTTCTTCACCTCAAATATCTATCCAGTCCTCAAATCCTGACAAGTTTCCTTTTTATCATTTCTTGCTTCCGTTTCTCTTTTGCCTTTGCCACCCCTCTAGTTCAGGCTCTCATTATCTCTCAGCTATCACAAACACATTCTCCCTCCACTCCAGTCCTACATGGAGAGTGCTTGGGGCCAGTGTTTCTGAAGTCATGCAGGGCATCAGTACCTGGAGTCAACACTTGTGTGACTTTGTATCAAACTAATGGTCTTCACATTCAGAATCTCCTTCCATTCCTCCCTCCACCCCCAAGGGAACCCTATCTGATCTTTATGAATAAGAATCCCTTACTGTCACTTTACTATTGTTAAGTCCTCTCCCCCAAATTAAGATAATTTCTGCCACTGTACTGCTCAAACTGTTCTCTCTCGGGAACCCATGTCAGCTCATCCACAAAGCCCCACGCGAGCCTCATGCTCTTTGGGAAATCTTCCCGAACAAACAATCCCAAGATCAGAAGACTTTTCTATATATCTGCCCTTCCTTGTGTCGATTCACTGGATACCATCAGATTCTGCTCTTTAGCTGTTTTTCTGGGTGTGTGTGTGTGTGTGTGTGTGTGTGTGTGTGTGTGTGTGTGTGTGTGTGTGTGTCTTACCATGGCATCTAAGAAGGGAACTCATGGAGGGCAAGGACCTGGAAAGTGTTCTCTTGGGCCCATTTCATGAGTAACCAGGCAAATGCTTGCTGTACTCCCAGAATCTGTTGGAAAAATACTGAAGGACATCAAAACCCATGTAGTGACTGTGCTGTGTTCAAACTCTTATGTTAACTGATCATGATGAATAGCTCCAACTGTGTTTGTTTTTTCTCTATCTTGATAGGTGCATTTTCTGAGAAAGTTGAGATCTGTAGCCTAATGACCTATTCTGACATATCCTAGGACTTATCATCCTGAGTTTCTTTTTAATTGGAGCAGAGAAGTTATGGATGTAACATTTTTGTATGTTTTTACAAAATTCACACTTTGCTCACTATAATTTATGTTTTTCTTAGTAACTGGTGGAAACATTTCAAGGGTCAGCCTAGAAGTAGCAGAATTAGTAGAAACACCTTTTCTAAACCTTTCTTCCTTGTGTCATTAATCAAAAGAAACACACCTACTAACCCAGCCTGTCAGATTCACTCACAAAAGTTGCAATTTATCTCCAAACCATTCTTGCCCCCTGAACCTGGTAGCTGATTGGGTAATGAGTAATTACACACCTTCAGTTATTACTCTGACTTGGAATTTTTCAGCTTCTATTTTCTGTCAGAAAATGGAACTAAACTGCATGTGTTTTGGCTTGAATACACAATGAATCAGAATTAATGAAATGTCATATCCATTAAAGCAAACTCAGAAAATTGCATGCAAATATGGATAAGAGGGCTCTTAGTCCTAACTTAGCAGCTAACAGCAAAATGATAGTGACCATTTCACATAGATCATTCTGTACAATCTTCCTTCCTGCTGTCACTCTCTAGGACTTGGCCTAGCCTGAGCAAAGAAGGAAGGTACCAAGGCTTCCATGAAAAATACCCATAAGGGAATCCTAAATACTGAGGGCAGTTGGAGTTTTGAAACCTGTACTTTTTAAACTCAAAATACATGGCTCTCTCTGTAGGAACTTGTTCTGACACTGGCCCTGTTATTTATTGCCTACCATTGTGAACACTGAAGCCAAAGATGGGCTGACAAACACAGAACTGCAGGTTGGCAACAGAATTTATTAGGTTTCGTTGGTATAGTCAACACGATCTGTTTTCAGTGCTTAACACACTTACCATTAAAAACGTGTAGGGTAAAATGTTTACTCTTATCACTTCTTCTCTGCATTGGTCTAAACATGGAAATGATTTTCAATCTAAAGTAATGTTGGAGAGACATCTTGGCAAGAGGCAGAGAAGAGCAATGTGTGGTTCCCCTAGACCCTTTCTGGCTTTCAGTTGCCTCCTAGGTGATAATCAGTGGGACAGTTGGATGCTCATCAGACTGTTCCTGCTGCCTGTAGCTGTCTTCACTGCCCACCCACGTGTATCACAGACCTGGGTAGATTTATAAATGAGTGACAGCCCTTCAGTTCTATAGAAACAGTGAAAAATTACCCAAATAGGTAAATACAGAGAACCGTATGGCACCTCACCATTGAGTAGCGGCCTCTGGATTCCTGATTTTGGCTGTACTCTAGAGGCTGGACCATCAGTGCTGTGTAGCACTGGAGTATAAATGCCCGATCCCGGGGGTCTCTCGAACACCACTTGTTGGGGACCTCCTTTCACCAATGTGTATAATATTTCTGTTGCTACAAATATATTTATGTAAAAAAGAATGCATCTTCTCTTGTTTAAGTGATGGGCGGTTAATTGTTACTTTTCTTTTTTTTCTTTTTGGCTGCACCACGTGGCACGTGGGATCTTAGTTCCCTGACCAAGGACCGAACCTGGGGCCCCAGCAGTGAGAGCGCCGAATCCTAACCACTGGACTGCCAGGGACTTCCCAATTCTGTTACTTTTAATTTCAGCAAATTGATAAAAGAGGGAAATGGAGGCTCATTGTAGAGGGTGGAGATGACACTTCTTTCCTAAACTGCTGTGCAGGATGTAGGTCAAGAGTGGAGAAACTATATGTATAGCTGATTCACTTGGTTATAAAGCAGAAACTAACACACCATTGTAAAGCAATTATACTCCAATAGAGATGTTAAAAAAAAAAAAGTGGAGAAACTAAATACACTCCTAGGTTATCAGGGAATTGTAGAAAACCAAAACAGACACCCTCCCCCATGTAGGAGAGGTGGCTTAGCAGCTAAGTGGAGACTGCTGTATAACCCAGCCTCTCAGGAGAAGTCTTGATGCTAGTCAGTTCATGCTAGTATGAATTAATGACTTTTAGTCCTCTCCCAAGGATGTCTAAAGCTCTCAACAATATGAAGATATGGGATTGGGAGAAAAGAGGGTTTCCAGGTCTGAAGTAATTCCCTGTGGCTTTCCAGGTTCCCTGCTTCCCTGGCCTGAGCTTCTGAGTCATTCATGGCCCCTTTCCTGACCTGATCTTCACAAAAAGGAAAGTGGGTATATGCGCCCTTTAAAATTTTACTTTTATTGCAATGAGGACAGCTCACGAATGGAAGAGGAGGTAGGATTGAACCCAGGGGCCTACAGGGGAGAAATAGAACCAGGGCTGAACTCTGGCCTCTTGGCTCTTGAAAAAGTGTCAAGGCCAGCTGGTTGGCCTGGTTCCCAGTTCTGATGCTACCTGCATGTGTTACTTCCTGAAAGTCATAGCCTCTTTGCTATCTAATGTATTCATACAACAGAGACAGAGAGCAATGTGAATGATATGGAAATACTTTTCAGATCTTTTGGAGCAGTTTCATCTTGAGAAATTAACCTAAATAAGCCAGTAGTTCTCTGCTCTCTATAACAGCCTCCCCAGAATCTTCCTCAACCTTCCTTATCCTGGAGGGCAATTGAAGCATGAAGAGAAAGCAGCATTGCTGGTGCAAGAGTCCTCAGGAGGAGATGGGAGGCAGTCATGGGCCAGTGGGGTGAGCACTGGACCAGGAGCTGCATGGCCTGGTTTCCAGTTCTGGAGCTACATCCATGTGTTACTTCTGGAAGGTCATAACTTCTCACAGGAATTTTGTTTCACTATCTGAAAACTGCAGAGAATGGATCAAATGATCTTTAAGGATCTTCCTAGCACCAGATCTGGTTCCATTCAGCCTTGAAGCCAGCAGAGTTTGCTGTTGCTTTTTCCTGCCAGTAACTTGTGAGTCTCTCTCTTTTATGCTTCCCTGGCCCTTCTTTGCCTTCCTCCTGAGGCTTCCTGACATTCCACAGCTGCCCTGCTTTGTTCTCCATCACACCAGGACACAGCAGCCGGCAGGAGCCAGAGACCAATCAGTATTTGATAAAGATAAATCTGTGCTTAGAACTGGAACAGATGTTTAGCCAATTAGGAAATGAAACCCTCTGCAGAAGTAGATCAGCTTCCATCTGAGGACTTCGGCTTTTGCTGTAAAAAGTACTCATTTCTTAAAAGTGCTTTGCAGAATAAATCAAAGCAAGATACAAGGTTAGGTCACTTGCTCTAGATTACTCAGTTACAGTGTGGCTTCAAGATATTTAATATTCTCATATTTAAAACATTATAAAATATGAATGTTTTAGACTGGTAGGGACCTTATTCCTTTTCTTCTCACCTGGTGGAGGATTTTTTCTCCAATCTTGCTTCTCAGAATGTGGTAACTAGACCAGCAGCCTCAGCACTATCTGGAGGCTTGTTAGAAATGCAGACTCTCAGGCCCCACGCCAGACCTGCTGAGTTAGAACACACGTTTTAATAAGATGCAAAGGTGATTCACATGTACATTGAGGTGTGAGCAACACCACTCTAAGAGATCCCTGATCAAAAGACAACATAAACACATTCAGACACAAGGTGCTTCTTACTGCAGGGTATTCTATTTGGAAATAGTGCTAAGCATCAGAATGTGCTTCCTTATAATAGAAAGACTCGGGGATATTTATTAACCTCTGACCACGTGACCTCTTCTAAATGCCTTACAAGTGTGTGTTGCCTCATTTCAGAGTCACAACAGCCAGGCGAGGTAGATACTATCTGTTTTTGTTCACCTTAATCTCCACAACACATGTATGAGGGGGATAGTCTTATATTTCCCATTTTCTAAATGAGAAAGCTGAGGCTAGAGAAAATGAGTAACTTGCTCAAGTCACATGGCTGGACAGTGAGTCATGAGCTCTAACCCAAGTAGTTTGGCTCCAGAGCCCAACTTAACCACTATATTCTTTTTAGTGATCAAAGTGTTCCTTTCTGTAGTTTCTGCCCATCTGTCTTCTAGAAGTACGAATAAAATTCTATTTTTTGCTTATGTGAAAACTTATTTGGAACCAACTCTCAGGATCACTCTCTTTGATACGTTCTTCATATGACTTAATTATATATCCTCCCCACATTAGTCAAATGCTAGTTTGTAACTAAAGTATGGCCTTCAGGGTTGTACCCTAAACCTCAGCTGTGTGGTTTTGAGCAGAGCGACGTTCTAAGATTACCTTCAACCTGTACTGGAACACCACACCTTGAATAATGATGCCCAAGTACTAATGAATTCTTTAACGTAGTCACGGTGTTGATTGGTAGTGAGCTCAATGGCTTTTTCACAAAGGCTGCTATTAAGCCAGGTTTCTCTAAGTCTCTATTTGCAGAGATGATTTTTGAACCCAGGGGCATTCCCTTGAAGCTGACCTCTCATCAATATCATGTGTTTCTGCCCACACTGAGCTCAATCAATACCCCAGCACCAGTCTCCAGTGTAGGAAGGGTGTCAGTACCACCATTATCCAGGACAGGGCTGTGGAGGGTAAAACTTGATATCCATTCTGTTGAATTTCATCTTGTTAGCTGTGACTCATTATTCATCCTGTCAAACCTTTTGGATTCTTGATTCTATCACTCAGCATATTTGCTAGCCAGCCGAGCCTTGTGTCATCTGAAAATTTGATCAACACACATTCTGTCTTTATTATGCAATTTGCAGCTAAAAGTGCTGAATGGGCCAAAGTTGAAGGAAGCACCTGGGATGGAACCTGCTCCCAGAGACCTTCCCTGCAGGCTGACGTCAGTTCATTAATCTGCACCTTTTGGGCCAGGCATTCAATCATCTTAATATCTTAAAACTCTTCAAGCAGCCTGTATGTCTCCATTTCCCCAAGAGGGGCAGTAGTGGCCAATACACCCTTTTAAACCACCAACACCCTCTAGGTATATGGTCCTGAGTTGTTACAGTGGAGGCAGCAATATCGTACAAGGCACTCTCAGCATTAAAATGAGTTAGGTATGAGCTCTAGCTCTGCCGCTTCCATCTCTGTACCTTTCAGTTAGGGTAGATCAGAGAAGCAGAACCACTAGGAGTGGTTTATATAATATAAAATTATACAACAAGGGATTCGTTGTAGAGATTTGAACTATGCAATTGTGGGAGCTGCTTAAACAGTGTGTATTACTTCTGTGTATATTGGGCCTGAAATAGCAGGATAGTCAGTTGGGAAGAAAGATGGGTGTGAAATAGAGGAGAGCAAGGACAAAATAGAACCCATGGGAGTGTGCTGGAGTCCACAGGATGGGCTAGAACACACATCAGTCCCTCGTTACCTCTAGGACTTCATCTTTGGTGATGCAGGTGACTTACAGGAGAAGCTGGCTCCTTCTTCACAGAGATAAGCATACACCTGGCCCAAGAGTCAGAAACTAAAGGAGGAGATATAGTGGGATCCGGAGTTGCTGGGAGCCTGGCCACTGCCCCCGTGCCAGCCTCATGAGCCAGCAGATCAGCAAAATGCACGTAGGCTGCAACAGCTGCCCAGCACTGACCTTCTGTCCACTGCTTCATTCTGCCTTCCAGATCTTGTGCAGATTTCTCCTTTAGTCTATACTAACCTGAAACTATGCAGGAAAGGGAATTCTGGGAAACATAGCTTCAGCTTAGCTAAACTGACACACCCTTTCTGTGTGCTATCCATATAGTCATCTTTTAACTCCACTCATCTTCCAAGTGAATACAACTGAAAAACCATGTTTCAGCCTAACATAATGCAGCAATCCCTTCCTTGTACACCTGAAAATACACGATCTCCTTCAAAAGTGGATACAAATTCTTTTAATTCATCTCTGGCTAATGTGTATTCCTCTTCTTGCAGAATCACATTCTTCCTTTGGTATCTTGTAAGCTAGGTACCGATATAAACTTAATTACCATTACCATACCTTCTGTTAGATAATAGGGGAATGGGAGACGTGAAGAGAAAAAAAATAGTTAATATGTACTGAAGCATGTATTAAAATAAGAAGAAGTACTAAAAATTATTATAGTTCTTGTTTCTGCAATTGGCCATGCGGTTATACCTGGCGTTTTTAACTACCTCTTTCTACCACATGTTCTCTATTTCATATTTCCTTTGCCTCTACAAAATACCTCTGCTGGTGTTGGTCCCTTGCCAGGTAGGGAGACCCAAACCTTTATGCCTGAAGGTTTTAGGGCATTAAAATTCCTGCCTGTATAGGGTTGTTGAAAATTTCCATTGACTTTAATTGTAAGACCTGAAGTACTAAGAGAAGCCCCAGGGACTCATAAATTCCAGATGAACTCTTCCTTACCTCCCATATGAAGTAGCAATTGCTACTGTATCCTCTTGAAACATCAGTATCCCAGACAGTAAATTGCCTTCTTTACCTGTTGAATTACCACCCGAAGGAGCTCAGAGTGGTTGGTGGATGTCTCAACTACCAGTTTCAGTATAGCATTGTTATGCCCCCTGCCGGAGGCTTGCTTCCTTGGGAACTAGGTCTTGTAAACCAGAAAAGGTCAAGGTGGTAGGAAAGCAAAACCTTCTCTTGTGGATCACTGTGGGAATCAATGAGAGGAGCCGCTCTTGTTTTCAAAACTCTTTATTCCAGGACGTATAAGCTCTGGCTAAGAGAGAAAGAGCACCATGTATTTCTGGAGGGATGTCAGAGATTAGTGCTATTATTAAAGACCTGAAAGATGTAAGCGTTGTAGTTCCTACCAAATCTTCATTCAGTTTGTCTCTTTGGCTTGTACACAAGACAGATGGATCTTGGAGAATGACAGTGGATTATCATGAACTCAATTGGGTAGTGACTTCAATTGCAGCTGCTGTTCCAGATGTGGTTTCATTCCTAGAGCAAATCAATGCATTCCTTGGCACCTGGATCGGGCAAATGCCCTTTTCTCTATACTTTTGTTACTAAAGATCGTCAGAAGTTGTTTGGCATCTGGTGGGACCAACAATATACCTTCATGGTACTACCTCAACTCTCCAGCCATATGTCATAATCTGGTTTTCAGGCAGATTATGCTGATTTATTACATTGCTGCTATCACACTGTTTGAACCTGGTGAGTTGAGTGTATCAATAGCAATAACCCAAGATACTTTGTGTGCCAGGAGTAAGAAGTAAATCCCACCTCTAGGATGACTTCAGGTCATTAGTCTGTACCTTTGTGGCCAGGGGCTCAATCTTCTAAGTATCCTGATAGCACTTCCATGCAACCTATGTGTTTCCAGCTGCTCCAGGAGAGTGATGTCTGTTTACTGTATTTAAAATTACCACCTCCCACCCCTACTGGTTATACAGCCCTTATCTACTACAGTGGAGGCAACAGTAGTGCAGTGGAAATAAATGCCTGAGTCAATATTGAAAACCATAGTTTTACTGCTTATGTCTATGTCTTTTCTTGGACAGGTCAGTTTCTTCATTTTTAATATGAAAACAGCAAAAATACAACTCATGAGGTTGATATGAGGGTTAACTCTGATGATGTATACAATGGCATAAGGAATTTACTACTCTACTGCAGACACTTTATAAATTTGAGTGTATTTAATCCACATGCACTTTTATCACCTGTTAATACAGGAGGAGCAAAGGTTCTGACAAGTCCTTTAACTTGCCCAGGCTCACAGTGTTAGGAGGTGGTGGAGCCAGGATGTGAACTCCAGATGTTTTGTTAGCAAACCAGTGCTCTTTCCATTTACCATGCTCCCACTTTGCCACGGTGCATTGTAAACCCTAAAACACGAACAGTGTATAAATATAGGTTCTGCGCTGTTCTTCATGAATTCATGCTGAAGTATACTGATCCCCAGCTGTCTAAAATTCTCTATCTAGTCATCTGGGGACTCTGCCTTTAATTCCTGGGATGAATCAGGTGTTCTTTTTAAAATTTTTGTTTCCTCATTTTGAAAATTGCCCTTCTGTATATTGTAGTTTACAAAGCACGTTTACCTGCACTTTCATGTTCTCTCATTTAACAGTCTGGAGGGTAGAGCCTCATTTTATCTGTGAGAAACTGAGGCTTAGGTAGATAATAATGTATCAAAGCTTATACAGTTAATAAATGGCAGAGTCACTTCTCCCCAGCTTCAGGGCTTTTTCCCGCTGTTTCAGTCCTGCATGAGGCTCTAAGTATCTGTCAATTCTGTGAAGCCATATTCTCCTCCTTTTTCAGGAGGCCTCTTGGAACCAGGCACAGTTTCCCTCAGGGAGAATATGGGTGTGGTAAATCTCAGAAGGTTCGTAGATGTTCGCACATCAGTGGGCCGTAGAAGCACCTAAAATGTCAGAACTTTCTTTCACAATTCTGTTGGAAGGAAAACCCGACTAAAAGCCATAAGCATCAGAACTGAGCAAGGTCCAGCTTATGGGCTATGATTATACTGAGGGTAATAGGATACTGAAAATCCTCACAGTACTCACCAGTGACCTAACTTTATTTCAGATAGTATAAAATAAACCAGGCTTCTGTCAAACTTCGTTATTAGAAATAACTAACACTCTTGAATAAAGAATGATAACCCATCATTGAGCCAGTAAGAATGTTAGGATTCATCATAGGCCAAAAAGCCAGTGAAAGCAGGAGCTAGAGGGTGGGGAAATCATTGAATGTAGCTTTTTTTCCCTGAGGCCCTTTGCTGACTCCTGGGGACCTTGAGCTTCAGTTTTCAAGGCTGGGATAGGAATCTAGTAAGAGGCCAGTTGTTGAGGGCTGTAAACTCAGAACAGGTTCTAATGTACTGTCAAAGTTCTTACCAGTTATCTTTATTTTCTGTCTCCCCGGTGTAGGCCTAACCACGTGAGACTGTTGATACATGACCATTTTTGACCTATAAAAGTATCAGTCTCATATGATTCAAGGTAATAAGATGTCATGGAGATGTTTGCCCCCAACTGTCTGTCTAATACGTAGAATAATACCTGGTCCATAGTAGGTTTTTTTGATGGGATGAATGAAGGAAATTAAGTTGGAAGCCAATCATTAAAAGATAAGTAGAACAACTCCAGATGAGAATTAAAAAACACATCTGAACAACCCATGAGTAAAAGAAGAATTCGTAATGAAAATGAAAGGAAACCTGAACTTAGAGCCTGCTAGGAATAGGAGGGAGAAAGGAGGCAGGGAGTGACCTCTTGGAGTTGCCTTATTGAGATTTGACCAGCCAGCCGTGTAAACACATTGATCTCCACTTCGTCCTTCCTAGCTGTTATTTGCCAGCTTGAAATTTCTGACTTTCATTCCCATCTGATTAACACAGATATTGAAAAATAAAAACTCAGGTCTTTTCAATGTTTATAACCAAATGTAATGTACAGGTTCATATTTGTGGGAGAAATGTGGAATACAAATTAAAAGTCCTATGATGTAGAGCTCAGAAGTGCTCCTTTCAAAAGTTACCGAAGAGTATGTGAAGCTTTCTCACTACCCGCTCTCTCTCTCGTATTTAATCAGATTTTGAGATTAGAGATGCAATTTCCTTTTGTGTCTAGGGACGTTTCTCAGGATACTGCACACTACTGTTTTCACTCTGCTCCCCCTCACCCCAAGGTTATAGAATGAAAAGTGTCTGTCATACAATTATTCATTAAAAAGAAAATTATTTACTTTCTTGGTTTAATGAACAAAAATTCTGTGAAGTCACATCTATGTGGCTTAGGTTCAAAAATCAACGAGTAAGGTGAAAGTCATGTATGCTAGTTAAAACTACACATGAAAATCTTTTATACTACCCATCAATTAGAATATACAAGGTTTTAAATGTATAATCCTATGTGGTATTCCTTGTGTACCTGGTGAAAATCACTGAGTTAACTAAAGACAGAAATGAAAGAGAAGTATATCAGTAGATGTCCAGCTTTTTAAATCCTCTACCTTTAACAAAACTATCAAATTTGTACTGATGACTGTGGGGAAGGTTGAGAATCCTGAGATGCTTCTGCTTCCAGAAGGGATGATTTCATTGCACTTGAATAGTATGCCTCGCTGTTCTATGACACATTCATGTATTTGTTCATATTGGGAATGACATGTTATGTCTTGTTATAAGCAACTGCAACTCTATTATTCATACAGTCATCCCGTACCAAATAAAGAGTCAAGTTTGGGGCTAAATCATTTAGATATTGGACATACACTCCCAAATTGCCTCTTTCCAAGAAAAAGTGTGGTTGTGAGAGGTATGAGCGAGCCTTCTGGCTCCTGGGAAAGTGATGTGAAATTCAAGTGAGGGACATCCATCAGCTTTGCTGTTAAGGATGGCAGTCTAATGTAACTAACGTCTGTTCAGACCAGACGTGCTGGAGTCAGCTTCAGCTTTTCCTGTGATTAGAGTCCGGGTGCTTTAGGTGATCTGAATCCCAGGTGTGTTCGAGATGGTGATTTCCTCCAGAGTTCCTCCTCCCTCCCCACTCCAGCTGGCCAGGAAGACTGAGAATGGGCCCACAGGTGGCTTTGTGAAGATAATGAAGCTTCAGCTTAGGGTTCCACTCTTGCACAGTCTCTTTCAAGGTCTGGGGAGGGATCTTGGCAATATGTTCAAATTGTCCTTTTGTTTTAGTTTGCAAAATTGAGATATTTTAAACATTATCAGTTAAGACCACTCTTTCTTTCTCCCCAGCTTCTCCAGACATGTCCTACTGTTGTGCTGTTGGTGGAGAAGCTGCAGTTTTGGGATCCGGCTACGGGGAAATTGCCTTGAGGTTACGGTGAGTTGGAGTTTTGTAGTTGACGGTCCCTTCTTTGCAGAAGTGAGTTGTAGTTGGCTGTCATGTTGTAGGAATGGCTTCCAGGATTCTCCTACTACCTGCTGAGATGACCTGCCTGGTGTTGGCAGAGGGTGCAAGGCTAGAGGCTCTGCTGCAGTGTGAATGTGCCCTCTGGTGCCCAGCACTGCCCACCACCTCTAGAGTGGGAATTGGAGGAGAAACCTGTAGAGGAAAAGACTGAGTTTTCATTCTCTTCTCTGCCTTGAAAATGATGTTATGAAGTTGTTGGCATATACAGCCAAAAATATAGGAAAGCATACTGAAAAAGTATGATAGGAGTTAATTAGCGCAAATGTGTTATATTCCTTGATTTTATGATACTTATCAGTTTTCTGTGGTGTGCATACTGTGATATATTTTGTCTTTGTAAATTAATGTTTACCTTCATATAAAATTTTGTTTTTGTAACTATACATTCTTTTCTAAAGCCAACCCTCAAAACTGGATAAGCTTCAGACCTCATTAAACCTGTTCCTCCCAAGGTTGGACTCTTGACCAAAGGGTATGATTCCATTATACTGCAATAAAAAAAGTTAAAAAGAAAAAAGTATGATTCCACATGCCACCAAAACTTGCCTGCTTGTTTAGGCCACTCCTCCATGGTGTGGCCTGATGTCTGATGTCTCAGGAGGTCCAGAGGACACTGAGTTCTGAAAGGCTGCCTGAAATTGAGCACAGGTGGCGATGCCTCTAGCTGGGCGGCATATGGAGTCTGGCCTCTGATCCTTCACAGAAACCCCTGTCTTTGTACAGAGAGGAGTAAAGAATGGCCAGTGTGCATACCAGCCAGAGGAGGCTGTTCTCCTTGTGATTTGTTAGGAAAGAAGGTGGGCTTCTCACTCCTAGATGGCTTGTGGCTTGTGTGAACCAGAAGGTGGCAAAGTCAGAAACTCTTGCTCCAAATAAATGTTGTCTTCAAAGCCAGCATTAAGGAGAAGCCCTGCTAATCTACGAGCCAAAAGACCTCACTTCTCACTCCTTGGTTAAGGTATTTCCACATCCCTGCGGACTCTGTTCTGTAAAACAGGGATCGTGGTCCTTTGCTAGACTGTGTTAAAGGACTTATTCCATAATGCTGGCCATAAAGCCATGGAAACATGTAAGGTACTAAGCAAATGTAAGAACTGTGATGAATATAGGAAAATATTAAGGGTAAAAATCAATACAGTCATTTAGCTAAACTTTCAGAAAATCTTTTTCCAGACTAGGCTGGAAGGATCCTGATCAATTAAGGTCAGGGAGGCTTGAAAGATGTGGCTTTCTATAATAACAGCCTAATTCACAGGGGCCAATTTGTTCAAGCCTAGACATGTTTGGCAGTATAATTGAAAGGAGCGTGATCAGCCTATGTGGTGCCCAGCCAGCAGCAGGCACAGGGGACCATGCTCTTGCTGTGCCTGGGGACCTCAGTGGGCTACCTGTTCCCTGGCTGTCAGGAAGACAGAAGGGAGGAAAGCTTCTTTCTTGCTTTTGGGCTGTGCATTAATCAACATCACTTTCCTCATTAATATAAAGGCATTCTCAGCTGCACATTTTGAGGAGCTTCTAACAGTTCGTTTTTCCTCTGGTTACAGTAAAAACAGCCTTCATAATGAGGAGGAGAGCTGTGTTCTTTACAAAGCTAAATATTAATTCTTTTTTCAGTTTGTCATTTACATATCCCTCAAATTAGGTTTACTTTTCCAATTTACACTGCTGAAGCTCCGTGGCCCGAAGATATACAATTAACACTATTTCCTTGGTGAGGGTCGGAGTGCCTGCTTTGTAGGCTCAGGTTTTTCTTAAGACAGTAGTTGAAGGTATTGAGAAATAGAAATTTAATTGGCATAATTAGGAGGACCTCCTTGCCGCGCCGAGAATGAGAGATAAACGGCCATTCTCTTCAGCCAGCCATTTCCGCTTGCACAGTGTTGGTTGAGGGTGTCCCCTCTCATAGAGGGAAGTGGTCCAGTACTCTGCCTTGTGAGACTTTAGGAAGGGCTTTGCTCTTCTCTCCCCGAGGATTGATGGAGTCTACTGACCACTCAGGGTGTCTTCTTGTCGGAACTAGTGATCTCCAGGTGTTAATAGATCTTCATCTAGGTTTATAGATGACTTGCTCCAAAAACTTGCCTGCTGTTAGGACAGATGAACTGTATCCATCCCCTGGACTCCCCTCCCTTCCTCTCTTTCTTCTTCCCTCATTTATTCCTTCCTTCCTCCCTCCTTCCCTTCCTTCCTTTTTCCCTGCCCTCTTCTCTATATTCCTCTTCCCTTCCAGGATGAGCACCTCTTGAGTTAATATATGCTTGGCAGTATGCTAGATGCTGGAAATACTGTGGTGAAGGGGACGGTCTAGTGGAAGAGACAGACATAAAACAGGGGCAGTCTGATGGCTACCTCTGTCGGAGCAAGGACAGGGTCCTGTGGTGCAAGGAGGAGTCAGACAGGCAGGGATGGGTGTTTCCTCTGAAATCTTTCAGCACTGATTTTTTTTTTTTTTTATATCTCTTATATAGTTATTTAGCTGAGAGGTGTCTGTGATTCTGGGTTTAGAGAGGCCAAATGAAATATCCCAGTGTTCATTTTTCTCACCTGTAAACTAGAGTAGCAACAAAACCTGAATTCAGTCATGCAGCGTGCTTAGAAACCCAAACCCAGCACATGCTTCTTGAGCCACGAGTGGCATCACATAGGGACTAGGCAGCAATTGGGCCTTTGTCTGTGACAGTTCATGTCACAGAATTATCTCTTGCATCTTTAGGGACTTGGAAGACCTTCCCGGAAAGCCAGACCAAAACAAAAGATACATGGCATTGGATTCTTCTTAAGGCTGCTGAGTAGCTACACATCTGTCCTGGAATGTGGAGTCATTTGAGGTTAAAATGCTGAGCAGTGCCAGCTCTTCTTTTTTAGTGGATGAGGGACATCAAAGTCAAAATAGTGCATTTTCAAGGCTGGTGGTTCTAGTTACATTTTTTCTTTTAACCACCTGGAATGTGCATCTGGAATTTTCCCACTTGGCATCTGGCTTAGTGCATACTACATCTTTTCTAAAAGAGAGAGTGAGAGAACATCTGAGTGGCAAGAGTGCTAGGTCTAAGTTTAGACAGAGCCACATTCAAGTGCTGAAACTGAAATTTACTAGCTGTATAACTTGAGCAGGTATGCTTCCTTTCTCCAAAACTGAATTTTCTCATCTCTAAAACAGAGACAATTACAGTACGATCTTAATAGAGATGTTGTGGCTACTAAATTCTCTTGGAAGATATTAAATATGTAATAAATATTAACTATTGTTGTAGAATACCAGCTGTGTACATGCTGTGTACACGTTAACCAAGGCATGGTGCCTACAACTTCCATGCTACTTAAGACAGAGCCCCTCGGCAAACTTAATCTCGTGGAGGGTGTCTGCCATGTACATTAATTGGCATGCTAGCTGCTTGTAGACGACACCCATGGGGCTGTCCCTTCAGTCCCCCTTTTCTAGTAAATTGCTTTGCCCCTGCTCATCCTTAATGTGTCTGTAAGAGTCACTGTTCTGGTACGGTGATTCTATTCCTTAGACAGTGGTCTAGGGTTTGGACTTGGGGCCTGGAGTGTTGGGTCAGGTTCTCGCTCTGTCCTGTAGCAGTAAGATTGATAGCTCAAGGGACATGTGGCCATGCCTCCCTCCACGAGGACCTGGGAAGCAGAATTTGGTCTGGAGAAAAATAAGGAAAGAAAAAGAAAGGAAGAAAATAAAAAACAAAAAAAAGAGAAGAAATGTGTAGTAAATGTGCAGCGAGGACTGGGGTGTAAGCTGGGGGGGCTCCTAGGGTGCCTCGTGCCATTTATTCCTGAGGCCCGGCCATGTTGCTAGGCTTGAGTTCCTTGAAATAATTCAACAGTTTTTGAATAATTAATCTCTACTGTTACCTAAGCTATTGAGAGTTGGGCTTTGTTACTTGTAACCACAAAACTTCCAAGTAATACCTTCTTCCATAAATGTTATACCACGGAGGGTGCCCAGCACATGTATCTAGCAGATATTACAGATATTACACCCACCTGGGCTTTCTGGTCATCATCATTACACTCACAGCAGAGAGCGTATCCATGAGTTTTAAAATGTATGTTAGTGTTCTTTCTCTGCATTGGTTTCATTGGAATGAAGGAATAAAGGTAGGTACCCCAGCCCTGAGGTAGTCAGAGCCAGTCTGGTCTTAGGAGAGAAGCTGGAATGGTGTTGTGGCTGCAGAAATGGACAGAATACCTGAGGTCCAGCCATATCCTCTATGTTAATCTCTCCAGTTACTTAAGCTATTGAGAGTTGGGTTTTGTCACTTCCAAGTTTTGCTGGAACTACAGTGCTTCAGTGCTGCCAGGGCCACTTATTACAGGGAAGGGGGTGCCGGAAAAAGACTCACCAGAGTCTTGTGCCCCAGAGAACCCCTACTCCTAGCATCACTATACTTGCAGAGCCACAAAGCTCTGAACCTTCACCCCTTGGAGAGCCAGGATAACATGGTGGATAAAAGCATGGATTCTAGAGACAGGCTGCCTGGGTTTGAATCCTGGCTCTGTTGTGTGACCCTGGGCAAGTTAGTTATCCTCTGTGTTCTTCAGTTTCTTCTTCTGTAAGATGAGGATAAAACCATCATCTACCTCAAAGGTCTATGCGAGGATTCAATGGGTTAATATATGAAAAACATTTAGAATAGTGTTTGGCACAGAGTAATCAGCACCATATGGATATTATCATTATTGCCATTGTTGCCACTTACTACAACTGTTACGCCCATGAACCCTAGGAGATCACAGTCCACACAGGAGGCAACACTTGAACATATTACAAGCTCAACAGTAAAACAGGGGAAGAGTTAGCAGAGTCAGTTCCAAAGGGAAGGTACTCACATTGAGGATTATGGCAACTCTGCAGAAGGATAGGGAAAACCCTCATTTTACAGTCCCTTGATTGGAGGGATCCTTAGTGTTCTTCTCATCCAGTACCCGACAAGACACGTGAATCTAATTATTATCTCTGAAATATAATTGTTCAACATATCTTTGCATACTTCTCATGGGGGGCTCACTTCTTTCTGAAGCAAGCCAACGTGATCTTATTAAATGACTTTGTCAGGTACCAAATCACATAAGCTAGGAATCTAAAAGTCTACCTTTTCGTCTCCCTTATATCATTTCTTTACCCTTTATTCATTTAAGTCTTAGTGATTTCTCCTACCCCACCCCAAATGCAAGGTAATTTACACTATATTGGGAAGGATTTGGTTTCTAAGACCATGCATGGCTGAAGGCTTGCATAAGTTAAGACTAAAAATGTAGAAAGGCAGGCATTTCTGTTTACCGGCTAAAGTGTCACTGCCTTATGGTTAGAGTGTAAACAAAACTTAAATATATTTGGCCTGATAGTTTTGAAAACAACAACAACAACATGTCAGTGCATTTTACATTCAGGGAATTCACATTATTTCAAATCGTCTGTAGAAAACAAAACTTTATCAATATTTTTATATCACATTTTCTAATTTATGTAACTTGAATTTACATGAGATAACTCTTGAACCTGTCTCTTCCTCCACATCATCTCTGCCTCTCCTTTAGTTCAGACACTCATCATCTCTTTCTAGATTGTAAATTTTCATTTTATATTGTGATTATAGTGTTCACTTATATGTCTATATGCCTATCAGTCTGTAAATATAAGAGCATGAACAATTGCTGTTTATCTTTTTGCTCTGCCTCCCTTCTCCCTAAGACCACCTACCCTCTTCACACACTCACACCCACCCACCCCCACACACAGACACACACACACTCACAGACACACACACTCACAGACACACACACAGAGACACAGACATTCACAGACACACACACTCACAGACACACACACACACACACAGAGTAATGGAAAATACTATCTCATTCAATCTTCCCAGCAATTCTAGGAAGTTGGTGGATGTTACCTTCATTTTTCAAATTAATATATTGAGTCTCAGGGAGGTTAATAAAATTGTATAAGGTCACAAAATTCATAAGTGATAGAGTCAGCATTTTAACCCAAGCCTCTGTGACTCCAAAGTCCATATTACCATGCCACATCTCTACTCTCAGTATGTCCCTTGCCCATATGAAGTTTCATGAGGTCAGACTGTGTCTTTTCCTTTTATTTTGGTAGCATTCACAGAGTAACCTACAGCCACATCCAGGCTGGCATTCAAGAAGATTGATAGCAGCTGGATTGGTTATTCCTGAAGCATAACATAGAACTGGGAGGAATAAGGAGTGCTTAGAAGTGGACCAGGTGGTTTAGAAGTGATGGTGGTTAGACATATATACTTGTCTTTTCAAGTAATGCTGTGACGTGGGCCCTGAGTTCTACCAAGCCTAATTCTCATCCTTTGTTATGATATGAGTCAGATTGAAAGTCCTTAAGACCTGGCGGTGACTTTGATGTTCACTCAGCTGTCTGGTTAGGTGTTGGCTTTAGTAACTGATTTAGGGTGACTAATCAAAGGGACCAGTAAGAAACCAAACCCTGGAGACGTGCGCCAAGCCTAGAGGAGCCTTCTCCTTTTCTGCTGCCTCTCCCCCGTGCTCAGGAGTGCTGGTACACTTTTCTCCTCTCAAAGTCATGACATTCAATCCCATCTCTAGGCTTGTGTGCCAGTTGCAACCTCTGTCTGCATTATTCTTCCTGTTTTCTTTGCTTACCCAATTCCTATTCATCATTTGGGTCTCAGCCTAAGTATCTCTTGTTTAAGGAGGTCCTTTCTGATTGTCTAGAGTAGGTTAAGTATTTCTGACAAGATTGCTGAAATAATCCTTTGTACTTAACACCAAATATTAATTATATGATTATCCCATAATCATTTGATGACTCTTTTGCATGTCAGACTATAAACTACTTGAGGTCAGGGACTGTGTTCATTTCAGTCATCATTCATGTCCGGCACTGAGTGCAGAACACATCCTTCATAAATATTGATTGATGGGTAGATGAATAGGTGGACGATAACATAATCATCTCTTGGCTTCTCCCCACTAGAGGGAAATGAAGAGGGCGGAAAAAGAGAAGACTTTCAGTTTCACTTGGAGAACATAATGTTTCAATAAGAAAGAAGAGATTTCATTTTCTGGATTGTTGTTTGCAGAATGTTTGTCATTTAAATTCTCACTTTATTTGACAGTATCACTTATATTCCTGTAAGAATGAAATTGAATAAATACATTTCAGGGTGAGCCAAGGTGACCTGCAGGCTTGGGCAGCCTGAGCCTGTAGAGGGTGAGCAGTCTTCAGGCATCAGGAGGGGAAGACCAGCATGTCTGTGTTTGAAGTGGCACTTTCTCCTTCACCGTGATATTTAAAAATCAGATGCAAATCTGAGAATAACATTCATCTTCAGTTCTGGAATGTGACGGGTTTTAGGTCTTACAAAATGAAAACAGTGAGGGTCTAAGTTAAATTAAAACCTCTCCCCTTATATTCAACGTGTTCACAAGTTTGTAGGGCTTGTTCATTTTCCATCTTTTAAAATGAAAAGGGCAATGCATGCTCGCAATAAAAATACCGTTGGGCGCTGTGTGTAAGGAGCCAGGCTGCTGTGGAGCATGACAGGGAGCCCTGAGGAGCTTTTAGAGTCTCATCAGGGTCTGAAATGACATAGAATTGAACATTTAAATGGCCTTACCGTAGTATTTATCTTCCCAACCTGGGTTGGTTGTGAGAGTAAACAGGGGTGTTATTATTATTCTGAACAAACCTGCATAAACCAGTACCGTCTGGGCTAAACCTGGACATATGTTTGTCCTATATTTAATAACACTTTGAAAGAACAATGACATAGATGTCTCGTGGAGTACATGACTCATTGCCAGATGAATTTTACAGTTCATAACTACTCTAGAAATTCAGAAAAGGAAGGGGATGGTATCACTGCTTAACACTGGGTGGTTAGTAAAGGCTGTAACCTGAAGGTCTAATGTGAGTTGCATTCAGAAGGATGGACAGGATGAGTAAATAGGTAAGGGAAGCAGATTGACCCATGTGAGTGAAAGTGCAGAGGTGTTTTTCAGGAGTTAACTGATTGATTTTGATTATCTAGCCTAGCGTGAAATATATGAAAACTATCAATATCTTAAGAAAGAAGAAATATGTGTCAACATTCCCACTTTCTGGCCTTGCTCACTGTGGGATTCTCCAACCCTACAGCAATCCCAAAGCCTGCAAAGATTAGGCTGAAGGGCCAGAGGCAGTACCACCCCCAGTAGTGGGTCCCTTTCTCCTTCTCTACTTCTTCCTTCTTCTTTTCCATTTTCACTCTCCTTTCCCTCTGTCCCCTCCCCTCCTCTTTTCACTCTCCTTCTCTAGGCCTTTATAACCACACTCTCCTGCATACACTCCAGCCTCTTTCCTCCCTGGTCATGGTGATTGGGGCCAGAACAACACCAACCAGGACATGCTGGACTGTCAAGGCCATCATTCTACAGTTAAAAGCTGAGACTCTGGAGGCTGGGGTGCCTGATTGCCTCCTATCCAGGGAATAGTATCTCCTCTGGGCTCCTGAAATTCCCTCAGTGCCAGGACTCTCTTCAGAAGGAACACTTATGGCTGAAGACCCAACTGGGGAACTTCCAACGAAGGACACATTCTTTGTCTCTTTCTCATCTCTGAACCAAGGTTGAATATTCCTTCTAGAAGAGAGCCTGCTATCATTTTTCAAGAGGATTTCTTTTAAGACAACCAAATTGCTGAGTGTCATTGTTCTGGTCCTGCCTGGAGAGCTTATCCATTTACTGCTGTGAACTGTAAGCTCCCCTCAGTCAAGGTAGCTCAGAGGGAATTGTGTTCCTAGGTGGATGTAAACTCTGGTGTGCTTCATCAGAGCCTCCAGGACTCGACAGATAACACAGGCAGAAGGCTTTGAGTGTATTAGTACTAGATTTTTATTTTTTCATCCTGATGAAAAATGTATAATTTTTAAAGTATAAAATAATGTTTCATAATTTATAAGAGGTTTCTGTGCTTTTCATAGATACCATATTTGCAGACACTTTTCTTCCTCTGGGAAGTTAGAGGCAATACCCTTTCCCCCAACCATTTCCCTGCCTTTTGCTTTATCGATGCTGGCTTCCTTGAAAGAAGGCCTGCACCAGTATGCCCATCACTGCAAGCTGCAGGAAAGCATGGAGAACCAGGAGAAAGGGCAATAAGGGAGAGAGAGAAAGAACTTACTTTTAAACCGGAACTGTGGAGCTGCATATTCCTTCTGGTGGGTAGAGTAGGAGGCTAGAGGTCTTTGGTAAAATTCTATCTATGGGGAAATTGGGAAGAATTATGGGCCCCCATGATGTAAAGAATAGGAATATTAATCAGCCATGAGAAAGAAGAAAACCCTGTCATTTGTGACAGCGTGGATGGATTTTGAGGCATTATGCTAAGTGAAATAGGTCAGACAGAGAAAAACAAATACGGTATGATACCACTTGTGGAATATAAAAAGCTCTGTTTCTCATAGAAACACAGAGTAGAATGGTGGTTACCAGGGGCTGGGGCTGGTAGTAGTGGGGAATGGGAAGGTATTGGTCAAAGGGTACAAACTTCCAGTTATAACATGAATAATTTCTGGTGATTATAGGTAACAATACTATACCGTACACTTGAAAGTTGCTAAGAGAGTAGATCTTAAATGTTCTCACCACAAAAAAGAAATGGTAATTATGTGACATAATAGAGGTATTAGCTAACACTGTGGTGGTAATCATTTTGCAATATATAAGTGTATTAAACCAAACCAATTTTATTTGAATTCCTAAGGACAAGACACTTCCACTGATATCTAGTTCACAAGAATCCCTGGGAGACTTCAGCATAAGCAGGCGTGGCTCTAGACATGGGGCCTAGCCTCACATCTCTCGCTTATAACTTCCCCTTTCCTCATTTCACTGGAGGCACATGCTTTCTTCTTTGAGTGAAGGATGTTCTTCTGGGAAGGCGGCATAGTTACAGACGTGGTTTGCTTTGATGGTTCACTGTTTTACAGTGTTTGGCTGCTTTTGATCATGGCCACGTTTCCTGGCCCTTTTTTTCTTTCTCACTCTCTTTTAAATCAAAGTTACTGTCACATTGCTCCAGAGAACAAAATAGTTACCAAATGTGTGCTAAATAACTGATTAATAATTTAAAACAAATTCTCATTTAACAACTATTTGCAAGGCCTTTTGTTAACCACTGTAGAGGGGGAGTGGTAGTTTTTAACCTAGATTATGCATTGGAAACTCCTGAGGAGCTTATAATAAAATAGAATCTGTAGATTGCTTTGAGACGGCATGGAACTCAAAGCAATCTACAGATTCAGTGCAATCCTTATCAAAACTCCTATGTTTGGGCTTCCCTGGTGGCGCAGTGGTTGAGAGTCCGCCTGCCGATGCAGGGGACACGGGTTCATGCCCCGGTCCGGGAAGATCCCACATGCCGCGGAGCGGCTGGGCCCGTGAGCCATGGCCGCTGAGCCTGCGCGTCCGGAGCCTGTGCTCTGCAACGGGAGAGGCCACAACAGTGAGAGGCCCGCATACTGCAAAAAAACAAACAAACAAACAGAAAACTCCTATGTTTGCTTTAATAGAAAAATCTACCCTAAAATTCTTATGGAATCTCAAGGGACCCAGAATAGCCAAACCAATCTTGAAAAAGAACAAAATTGGAGGTTTTATAGTTCCTGATTTTAAAACATATTATAAAGTTATAGTAATCAAAACAGTGTGGTACTGGCCTAAAGATAGACATATAGACTAATGGAATAGAAAGCCCAGAAATAAACCCTAGTTTGTGTGGTGAAATAATCTTCAACAAGGGTACTAAGCCCAATCAAAAGGAAAAGGACAGCTTCTTCAACAAACGGTGTTGGAAAAACTGGATATCCATATACAAAAGAATGAAATTTGACCCTTACCTTACATCATATACAAAAATTAACTCAAAATGGATAAAAGACTTAAACATAAGACGTAAAACTTTAAAACTCCTAGAAGAAACAGGGGGAAAGCTTCATGACATTGGGTTTCAAAATAATTTCTTGGATATAATGCCAAAAGCACAGGCAGCAAAAGCACGTTTAGACCGATGGGGTTACATCAAACTTAAAAATGTCTGTGCATCAAAGGACACAGTCAATAAAGTGAAAAGGCAAACTTTGGAATTAGAGAAAATATTCACAAATCATATAGCTGATAAGGGGCTAATATCCAGAATGTATGAAGAAATCCAGCAACTCAACAACAAAAAACCCAAATAACCTGATTAAAATATGGGTGAAGTAGATGTAGAGAACAAATGTATGGACACCAAAGGGGGAAAGTGGGGGCAGGGGGTGGTGGTGGTGGGATGAATTGGGAGATTGGGATTGACATGTAGACACTAATATGTATAAAATAGATAACTAATGAGAACCTGCTATATAAAAAAAATAAAATTCAAAAAAAAATTTAAAAATAAAAACATGGGTGAAGGACTTAAATAGACATTTCTCTAAAGATGATATACAGATGAACAACAAGCATATGAAAAGATGCTTAACTTCACTAACTAGAGAAATGCAAATCAAAACCAAACTGAGATATCATCTCACATCCATTAGGATGGTTACTATGAAAACAAAAAAAAAAACAGAAAATAAGTGTTAGTGAGGATGTGGAGAAATTGGAAACTCTGTGTACTGCTGAAGCATGTAACATGGTGAAGCCATTATGGGAAACAGTATGATGGTTCCTTAAACAATTAAACAGAATTATCATATAACCTAGCTAACCCACTTCTGGGTATATATAAAAGAATTGAAAGGGTCTCGCAGATACAAACTACTATATATAAAATAGATAAACAACAAGGTCCTACTGTATAGCACAGGGAACTGTATTCGATATCTTGTAATTACCCATAATGAAAACGAAAATATATATCTGTATAACTGAAAAAAAAAAGAATCGAAAAGGTCTTGAAGAGATATTTCAACACCCATGTTCACAGCAGCATTATGCACAATAGCCGAGAGGTGGAAGCAAACTGAATGTCCATCAGTGGATAAATGGACAAAGAAAATTTGGTATATACATACAGTGGGATATTATTCAGCTTTAAGAATGAAGGCAATCCTGTCACATGCTGCAACATGGATGAACTTTGAAGACATTATGCTAAGTGAAACAAGCCAGTCACAGAAAGACAATATATGATTCCATTTATTTGAGATTCTTAAACTAGTCATATTTACAGAGACAGAAAGTAGAGTGGTGGCTGTCAGGGCTAGGGGAAGGGGAGAATGGGGAGTTGCTATTTAGTGGGTAAAGAGTTCAGATTTTACAAGGTAAACATGTTCTGGTGATTGGTTGTACCACAGTGTAAATATACTTGACACTACTGAACTGTACACTTAAAAACGTTGAAGAAGATGGTAAAAAAAAAAAAAATACCATGCCCAGGCTCCAGATTCAGAGCGTTGTGCCAGAGTCTCTGGGATAGGAACCCAGAGCTGGAGCTTCTACAAAGCTCCCTAGGTGACTGAGGTGTCAGGCGGGGTTGAGGACCACTGGAGTGGAGCGATGGGTGAGGACAACCTCTGGGGGAGGGGGAGGAGATGTGCAGTGTGTATGTAGAGCAGTCCGTTGGCAGGGGCGTTAGAGATTTCCAAAGTGTGTGAAGATCCAGAAGGCAGAGGCCCTCCTCACAGCATGGGGTGAGTTTTTAGTCATTTGTGCCAGGCTTTAAAGAATCAGTCGGGGTTGACATGATGCCTGAGAAGCGAGAGGGTCTGCAGCTGTCATAAAAGGATAAAGGTGGGTGAAATGCCGGAGATGATTAGGAAATGGAGAGTGCCTAGTTTCACTGGTGTGTGTGAAGGGCGTGTGGTGTGGAGGAGGCGGTGGTAAAGAACTACAAAGACAAGTGGACGCCAGCCTGTGGCAGGTCTTGAGCTTCATCTAAGAAGATTAGATATTACTCAGTAGACAATGGGGAGTCATTGCTTTGTCAGCCAGGGAGTGAAGAAAGCTAAAACATCTGGCTGACTTAAAATCCAGTGATAAGAGCTATGTTTGAAGAAGATATAGTTTATTCTTCCTTAAATGACATATACCAACCAATACCTTTGAACCGTCTGTTAACATTTCATGCAGGTTTTCAACACATGTTATTTCATTTTCCCCTGCCTGATCCAGAGCCCTCTGTTTCCTCCAACTTGATGCTCCCTAGGCCCCGGTTCACCCAGCAGAGCACATAGGAGTCACTCTATCCTGGTGCCCATCCAGTGGGCCCAGTCACTTTGCTAACCTAAAACAATCTGCCTCCAAACTATTCTTTTAAGGGAGGGGCCCTTCATACTTGAGAGATTAGTGCTAATTATCTTCCACGGCAAAAACCACTTTGTACGCATGATTCCCAGCACAGAGGCTGGAATGAATGCTGGTGATCTCCATGAGCTGGACCGCTGGGGTCTTTGGGAACAGCACGCAGCCACTCATCAGTTTGCTTCCTTCACAAGTGCCTACTTTCTTTTTCTCAGAAAGCCTGGACAATTGTATTTTGCAGAATATTTTCAAATCTGCTCCTGGACCCTGACATTTCAAAACAAGTAACCTGCTTTGTTTGAGAAATGCATTTAAATAAATTAATGAAACCACTGCTCTGAACGAATCCTTTCAGGCTGCTTGCAGGAAAATTTTGAAAGGGCAATATTATCACTGGTGAAAACTGCAGCATCTGAGCAATTAGATATCCAGAAAGCTGAGCGGGGAGGAAGAACATAATGACAGAGTTTTACCTATAGCAAAACCATTAAAGGTCGCCTACCAGAAGGACAGCTGGAATAGAATTTGTTTTCAAAATATGAGATTAAAGAACATTCCTTGAAGAAAGTGTTATTATACAGTGTCAAAAAAAAAAGAGAGAGATTAAAATGGTTGGACGATGCAATCACAGCTGAGATAAATTCTACTTTCTCTGTGGTATGCACACCCTGCCATCTCTCCACCTCAATGGATGGGGTGGGTTGGAGAAATTAGCAAGTGCTCCTCTCTCCATACACATCTTTCCCCCACTGAGAGTTCTTTTCCGCTCTGGTCTTACTGAAAACACACTTGCCTACCAGGGAAACCATGTGGAGGACTAGAGGGTTTCTTTGTTAATGGTGCCCACTGGAGAGGACAGCATTAAAAATTCTTTAAAATGAAAGGGGCAATTTTGAGTTTCCAAGTCATTAGGCAGATTTATGACTTGTCCATTTGCAAGGGAGCTGATGGGACTCTCCACACAGCCATTTCACATAAAATCGACTCATCTCACACATGGGCGTTTGCTTAGTTTTCCCCCCTGTGCCTAGAGCTCCTCTGGTCTAGGCCGAGGCTCCCCTTGGAGGACATGAGAAAGCCCTCCCTGCCTTCTCTGCAGCGCTATTTTGCATAAAATGCTATAGCACATTAACAATGGTGTACAAGACTCTTTGCAGTGACCAAGTGAAATCAAATACAAACCTGCTCTATTACTACTGTCAATTCTAGAAGGTGTATCATGAATAAGTTCTTTACAGATACTAAGAATGAACACACAGCTACAGAAGGAAACTGTACACGTGCTTTCTGCATTTTAAAAATATTTGAATACACTCCTCGAAAACAAACTTCCTCTTTACCTAAGACTTTTTGTAGTGGACACAGTTTGTTCAAACTTAAACAGCACAGACTGGTGAGAGCTAGGAGGATTATGCAATTTGACTATTTGTGAAGTAATAAATAATAGTATGCTATTCTGAGCACACAGAAGCAGAGGGCTTCTAAATATATTGTCAAGCTGATCGTGCAATTCTTCC
The DNA here is from genome assembly GCF_964374135.1 of Grampus griseus. NCBI lineage: Eukaryota > Metazoa > Chordata > Mammalia > Artiodactyla > Delphinidae > Grampus > Grampus griseus. The sequence goes on from NC_139009.1 coordinate 15,754,687, forward strand.
ATATTCAAAATGTCTACTCTGGACAGAGATGTTACTTCAGTGGTCACTGAACGTCCTTTGTGCCTTTTTGCCTTCCTGTGCCTGACCAGTTTCCTTGCTACCCTGTACCCTTCTCAAACGTTAGCTTTCTGTGAAGCTTGCCCGCGTACCCTCCTGCCTCAGTGCCTGTGTGGTGAGCGGGGAATTATGGAGAGTTGCTGCAGAGCTGAGGCCAGAGTCAAGCCGTCTGGAGGCTAGAAGCTGGTTGGCATGGTCCTGACTCCAGAACGGCTGGTTATCTTGCTTTTACTTCCACTGTCTTGGCTGGAAAGACCACAGTATTAGTGACAGTGCAGCAGAGTCCTGGGGTGTCCCTGCTGTGGGAACCAAAGTGTGTTTTCCACTCCAGTCAGTGGGGCAGGAACCATTGCAGTTGTGTTCTCCTGGTGAGTCAGGAACATCTCCAGGAAGAAATCATCAGTTCTCCTCCCCACCCACAAAACAGAAAGAACTTAATTTGAGCTAAACATAAAGCAATTACTTAGCTGAGAACCTTGGGCTCCTGTAGAGCTGAGTTTCTCAGCATCAAAATCCAGTGCCAGGGACAAAATGAACCTGTCTTTTGATGTCATCCTTGCCTCTGTTCTATTCCCTTTAACTTCTCTTTTTGCTTTCGTTCTCACCCAAAGTGGATCTTGGAGTTCCAGTGCCCTAGTTAGGAAATGTGTCCTGTGTTATGGAGATCCCAATGAACAGACAGAATTTTGCTGTCTTTGTTACTTTGCCCAGGCCAGAGGTCAGAGGTCAGGCTTAATATTTTACTTTTTTTCTTTGTCTGAGTTTAGAACCAATTAAGAAAATAGATGAACGAATCAGAGAGCTTGAGATTAAAATGATAACTTTATTAATCATAAATCAGAATGTAAGAATGTGGATTAGATAGACAGTTACTTCTAGTATTTCCCTCCAAGTCTAGACTTTGCATCTACCCACATCATGGAGAGGCTGGACATAACAAATAGATGCTTTTATCTGGATTTCCTGCCTCACATCTGTCAAGCTGCTTTAGTGGGGAAGAGAGTGAGATACCTGTGGTCATGGGTTCTTAACCTGCAGACCTCCAACTGGGAGCAGAAATAGAACAGAATGCATCTGTTCTGTGGTAAAGCAGTAGAGAGAGAGGTGGTGGTGAGCAGGAGAGAGAGAGAGAGGTACTGAGACCTTTACATTCAGTTGGTTACATGTTGATGAGTTAATACATACATGTTAACTAGAAAAAGTGATGATAGTGGATATTTTGATGAGTTTTCAAAATAGTGTAGAAACTTGAGTAGAAGTACAAAAAATAACTTCCAAGTCAGTAGGATTTAAAAAGTGGGATAACAAAAACTTGATTGATTTGATAGAATAAGAACAAAATACTTAAAAAGTAAAGAAAAACAAAGTTAGTTTTGAGAAAAAAGGATTTCAGATAGAAATCATAAAGAGTCATAAAGAGGGACATTTCATTATTAGGAGGGAATATCACTGAGAAGTAAATAGACGACAGTTACAGGTACTTATCAACATACCTTTCAATCATATAAAGGAAATAAAAATTTAGAACAGATTTAGAAGATTAAAATAACATGAATGTCAAGCTTGATTTCATAGATACCATAGACAGACCTAGAGAATATGCATTCTTTTCAAGATATACAGAACATGCATTAAAATTAACCATGCATAGATAACAAAAGAAATTTTAAAAAACCCAAAATCATGTGCAGACTGATAAAAGAAGCTGTTGATGGGACTCACACTACCAAATGTTAAACATTTTGTAAAGCTGTAATAATTAAAACAGTAGCACTGGCAGAGGGAAGAGCAAATAGATGACTGGAACAGAATGGAGAGTCCAGAAACAGACTGAAGCTTGTATAAGAGTTCGGTGGATGACACAGGAGTCCTTACAAATCAGTGGGGAAGGATGGTCTGGGGTTGGAACAATTGGCTTTCCATATGAAAATAAAAATAAATTGCATTTCTATCTCATAAACAAAATACATTTCAAGTAGATTAAAGGCTACTTGTGTAAAAGATGACTTTAAAATTCTTAGAAGATATTTATATGAACATCTCGGTGACCTTAGGGGAAGAAAATGATTTCTTAAGCAAAATCCCACATACACAGTTACACAAGGAAATGTTGATATATTTGACTCAAAATTGATAACTCCTACATGACCAGATGCCATGAACAACCTAAATGTGAAATGACAGGTTAGGAGAAGATGTATGCCACACATGTAACTGACAGTCTAGAATGTACTAAAAGCAATTCTACAAGTAACTAAGCAAAAGACAAAAACCTAATAAACATGGGCAAAGGATGAAAGCCGCCAGTGCATAAAAGAGGAAACCTAAATAGGGAAAGATAAATAATCGTGCTAGAGATCAGATAAATATAAATTAAAACAACAGAGTACCTCTTTATAATCAATAGATCAGCCAGTAATTTTTTAAAAGGTGCAAATTCCAAGTGTTGGCATGTATGTAGGGCTATGAGGACTCCCCTATACTGCCAGGGGGAGTGTAAATGGTAGAAACACTTTGGAGAGACAGTTGACATTTTCTAGTACATTTGACAATTCACATACCTTATGAACTCACAATTTGGCTTCTGGTTACGTACCCAGCGAAGCTCTTGCACATGTGAAGTAGGAAGCATACATAAAGATGCTTATTACAGCATTGCTTGAGTAGTGAAAAACCGAAGGCAAATTAATGGTTCATAAATCAAATGTAGAGTTTTCATAGAATGAAATACTCCATCTATCTATCTGCCTGTCCGTCTTTAGAGAGCTCAAAACCTTAATTTTGAGTGAGAACAACAGCTGCAAAAGGATAGGTACACTATGATAGCATTTAAGTACATCTTTAAAACATACTTAAACACTACTATATGTTATTTTATGGACACATCTGTATGTAGAAAAAGCATAAAATTGTGAACCTGGCATGATACACGGGCAGGTCATGACATAAATTACCTATTTTTTAATAAAAAATATAAAAAAAATGAAACCCAAGTAATAGCCCTAGTCCGTGGCTAGGCACATACTGGCAGTTAATAAAAATAATTATTATTCCACACAAAGATGGTAAAGGGATCAGTTTATTAGGATTTGATATAGATGTAAGGAAGAACTGAATATCCATCAAGTAGCTAAGACAATCATCTTTGGCATGGACTCCTAAGCCTTTCTTCCCCTTTGCTCTGAGGAAAAGAAAAATTTTTAAATTTTAAATTCAGTTTCAACTGCAAGTAAATGATGATATAAGAGATAGTGGGACATTATCCAAAGAACTTTTCATATTTCTTCAATGCATCTCTAGACTTCTGATGAATTCATTGCCTAGATTTTGGTCATGTTGGCAAAAAAAAAAATAAAGCTTCTTCTTGTTACGTTCTGAAACATGTTCAGAGCCTGACAGAATGTTCTCTAGGGGCAAGATTATTCTTTTGTTAGATCATGCAAGATCATCTACAGATACGAAGTCCATTGCCAATTTATCTCACAGGCCGCTCATGAAAGTACATTCACATTTATGAATTCTACTGCCACAAATAGTTTGAAGGCTGGAAGAAGAATCCTATTCTCATAGATTTCCAGGTGCAATATGCTTTCAAATATCACCTGCTTCTTCACTCAAAGTTCATCTGTGGTCCGGCAGCATTAGTACCACCTGGGAGATTGTTAGAAATGCAGAGTCTCTGATCCCAGTCCAAAACAACTGAGTTAGAATCTGAATTTTACAAGGTCCCCAGGTGATTTGTATAGACACTAAAGTTTGATAAGCACTGGTATAGTTCAGGAGTTTCCAAACCTGGCAATAAATGACATAGATACCTTTGAACGTACGTTTCCTTGTGCCTCACTTCCGTAAATTCAAATTCTTTGGTAGGTCTATAATTAGTCCAAGAATTTCTATTTATTAATTTTGAAATAATTTCAAAGTTACAAAACAGTTTCAAGAATATTAAAAAACACCCTTCCCCTGGTGTACACACTGGATTATTTGAGAATAAATTGCTGACATACAGCCCCATCATTCCGAGAAAACTGTAGTGTATATTTCCTTCAGTTGATGACATTCTCTGTAACAACAATGCAACCATCAAAATAAAGAAGTTAACACTGATTTATTACTAATATCTAATTGTTTGACACCTTTTGAGCTTTGCCAATTCTTACTATAACATCCTTTATGGGAAAAGCATCCAATACAGGATGCATTTAGCTGTCATGTCTCTCTCTCTTTTTTAAAAATTTTCGTTGGAGTATAGTTGATTTACAATGCTGTGTTAGTTTGTCATGTCTCTTTTAGTCTCCTTCCATCTGGAACAACTCTTCAGGCTTTCCTTAATTTTCGTGACCTCGACACTTTTGTAGACCACAGGCCAGTTACTTTGTAGAATGTCCCTTAGTGTGGATTTGTCTGAAGTTTCTCCATGATTAGATTCAGGTTGCCAATTTTTCCTCCAGAAATATCACATAAGTGATGCTGTGTTCTTCTCATTCCATTTTATCAGACGGCACATGATTTCAATTTGTCCTACGACTGGTGATATTAACTATCACCTTTGACTAAGGTCATGGCTGCCAAGCTTTTCCACCAGAAAATTACTTTTCTTCCCTTTATAATCAATAAGTATTTTGAGGTGAGGTACTTTGAAGCTATCAAAAGCCTCATGAAACTTTTGCACTTTAGTTTTAGTGTCCATTGATGTTTCTTGGCTGAATTAATTAATGCTATAATGGTTGCTATATGGTGAGTTTTGAATTCCATCATTTTTACTATGTTTATCAGTTGTCATTCCATTGTAAAAAAAATTTCTCTTCATTAGTTTACCTATATCAGGATGGACTCATGAAGTTCCTATTTTATTCATTAGGTTATAATGTGGTATTCTTTATTTTGATACTTAAATTGTCTCAGGTTTGGGCAGAAGGAGCCCCTTTGAGCTGGCTCTGGTGCCCTTTTGACATGTTCCCATTATTCACTGAGCATCTCATTATTTTCTGGCACAAAAAGATGCTCCAGTCTCATCTTGTTCTTCCTCTGCCCCAGCCCTAGATTCAGCTATTTCTCCAAGGAGTTCTGGTTTCTTTTAGTGGAGGATGGTGTTTAGATACCAAAATCTCAGTGCTAGGTGTGTTCATTGTTATTGGGTGTCGCTGCTGCCAGCTCTCAGTGGGCAGAGCTAGGGAATATATGCATGTATATATACACATGTATACTAATTTATCTATCTGATTCAATATATCTATATACTGAAAACCATGAATTCGTACTCCAAACTACAATTAAAATTGGACACTTCTAGGTTACGTATATATTTTTTTCCATATTTGTAATTTCTTTCCCCAACTATGAAAAGTTTACTCTTCCTGTGATCCTCCATATACTTACTTATTTGAAAAATTCTTCCAGGATGCAACCAATATCCTGTCACTAGCACCATTCTCCCATTCTTTCCCCCACTGCAGAAGCTCCTCCTGCCTCTCTGGGGTTTCAACACACACCCAGGCTGCTACCGTCGCCATTCTCCTGCATTGATACCCTTCTTACTGTGCTCCTACATTCCATTCTGAGCTGCCATCACTGCCCCTCTGCCCTTGACAAACACTTTTTCCACCCAGCTAGGCTTCCATACCCCTTGCCAGACTGTGCAGAAGCTTTCCTCCCCCTGTTTGGGCTCTAACAACAGAGGCCAGACTGCCATTATTACCTCTTGCTCAGCTCCTCACCCTGCTTGGGCCCTGACACTCCACATGGGGCTGCCACTGCCCCTGTTTCCCCCTGCTCAGGTATCCTCTTTGCCCCATTTAGACTCCAACACTGGGCTGTCTCCACCTGCATCCTCATCATTCTCCCTTGTGCCAATACCTCTTCTCTCTACTTAACCTCAGTTGTTTCCTGTCTGATCATGCACGCTCGCCTTAGCATGAGGGCCCACATTACTTGCCCCACTTAGGTTCCCTGTTTTTTAAACAAGCTCTCTGAAGTATTCTTATGAACAAGCCCAACAATGAACTCACAGTAGCATGCTGGAGGTCTGCTTGGTAGTTTAGTCTTTACCCATTGCCATGATTTTCTGCATCGTGCCTAAAATTTTCTTTACTGTCTTTTGCCCAAACTCTTTTGGGAAAGGAAGGCCACATGATTCCCTTAGTGGAAAGGAATTTTATATCTGAATTTTTATTCCTTCTCATTTTCACCCCTCATTCCTTGGGCTGCTCACTTCAAGCAAAGAACAAATTTTAATATATAAAGACAATCGTCACATTTCTCTCTAAATCTTCTCCTTTATAGTCCCCATATTTCTAGGTCCATCACCGTATTCTTATATATTGCAGTGTTTATATTCTTTAATATTTTGCTTACTTTTTTAGGAATGTTCTAGGTTATGAATATTCTTAAAATGTAGCTACTGGTATAGTGACCTCACCTCCTTTAACTTGAAATATATACCTCTACTAATTCAGCCCATGACCCATCCAATTTTCCAGTCCATACATCAGACAGACAGCTCACATTGAACTGTTTGTTCTCTAAAACTCTTAGGTCTTTTCTTCATAAACCTTTTCATTTTATTAAAGAGAAAAGAAGTGCTAATGGAATTCAAAGTGACTTAGCCCCAGTGAGTAAACAAGATTGCAGGGGAAATATTTTAAATTACTGGCTTGTTTTTAAGATATTCTAAAACTCTTTACTTACTGGAATCATATGCTTATGATGATATTTCTTATCAATTTATTGTGAAATTCTTAAAACAGCCAAGCTTTTCAGAGTTCCCTTAATATAGATTTATTGTCACCCACTTTCTACAGGTCTACATTAAGAAGAAGAATCTCCATGTTAACTTACATTCAATCCCTGATTTAGCAACACATAACTTAGTTCAAATAAATTCTTAGGCAGCACCCCAACATATAAAATCTATAAAAGTGGGTCCGCCCTTGATGTAACTTGTAACCATCTTAGCTTTTTCCTTGTCTCCTGAAGTATTTCCCAGGGCTTTCACAGAATATAGAAGATGCACTAGATGGATTATCAAGGAGCTTCAAAACGTATTGAGCACTCATTTTGCCACAAATAGCTTGTCTGAAAGTACAGCTTCCATTACAAGCCTAATAGGTCCCCTGTCTGAGTGCTGGGAAATATATTGATTAAACTCTAAGCCCAGCTACTGTAAGGATGAATTGGTTGTTCCATAATAGGAAGGTGATGATTGGAATAAGTCACTGAGAGATGTCATAGAGATAGGCCATGCATCTACCCATCCATCCATCCATCCATCAAAATTGTTATAAAGAGTTAAGAGCCCTAACTGGTTGTAGAACAACTGTCTAAGTTTCTTAAAGGAGTGTCATTAGCCAAGTTCATTGGTTTATTATTCTCAAGTGTCTCATGGATGGTTGATGCCATCACATTCTACATGCTTTCCTGTCATAGTTCCAGATCAGGCTTTTTGGCGGGTCCTTCCCTTTGGGTGAGGGACAGGATATTCTCTAGTTTTCCTGGGATTGCAGTAGCCTTTGGTCTTACATGTTCATGTAGGCTTCCTGGCTCAGAGGTCAAGTCTACTCTGATTTTAGTCACTTTTTTCAATCTTAGGAATATGGTTGTCTTCACTATGATTTTAAACATTTTAGTGGATATTCATGTCAAGTTTCTTTAACAGGGAATTAATAATGGAGGGGAGACAAGCATTTATTAAGCAACTGCTATGCATTAGACAGTGTGTTAAGTGCTTCCTGACTTTATTCCATGCTTCTCTCATGGTTGGTGATTTCTCATCTCTCAGGCCTAGCTTCAGTGTCATTCGTGACCGCTTGCTCTAAATAGACCTCTTTCCTGCTATTTTCTAAATTTTAATCTGGTATAGGTTTGTAATGATCTGCTTATCATCTCTTAATCCCATAGAATATAAGTTATTTGAAGACATTGGTTATGGCTGTTGGATAAGTTACTTATCTTGTGAATTTATTCAACTATGAAAAGTGGTCTACCATTAAGGCCTCCCCTAGTTAGGGGTCTGAAATGAGTTAATAATGTAAAGTTCTCGCAACTGTGTCTGACACTCAATAAATTCTTACTCCTGCTACTCTTATACAATTTCTACAACTGCAGTAACAGCTACTGCTATTACTACTACAACCATTACTAATATTTACTCATTAGAGTATATCCGTCACAGAATGGATGCTCGATAAATACTATTTGATTGAATGTCCAGTCCTCAGAGCCATTGTATGAAGTCCTATTAAGAGAAAAATGAGGCTCAGAGAGGAAAATGCCCTGCCTGTGTTGGCCCAGTAATAAAATTGGGTCTGAGACTCAGCCCTATTTGACCTTAGTGTGTGTGTGATTTTCACCATGTCTACCCCTCATCACTTCAGGCAGCAGGGATTGTATATGATTTCACCCTTCATAAAAAATCAGCAAAATTAAAAATCTGTAAAAAACCAAACCAAAACAAAAGAAGTCTTTAAGGATTCTGGTCAAGAGATTGGCTACTGGATACCTGGCCTTGTTTGAAGGGTACCTTGTGTATGTGCCTGCTTCTGCCCCTCCCCCATCCAGCCCAGGCTGCTCTGATGCCCGCTGCTGGGGAACGCGGGAGGCCCAGGGGAGCAGCCTCGGAGGGTGAAAGCAGAAGTCCGAAGCCCACGTCCCCACTCACCCAGGCTGCCCCGAGCACATTTCTCTTTCCCACCTGCTCTGTGAGCCGTGCTTGCCACAGGGGCCCTCCTGGGGCGGGTGCTGCCTCATCTGACAGGCCATGATTTGGGTCATTACACTCTCCCAAGGGCAGTCATGACATTTTCCTTTTCCTAGATGTGACGGCTGTGTAGTTACCTCATGGGAGGGAGAGTCTATTACTCCTCCTCATTGGCTCCTGGCTCCACCCTGGCAGTGCTGGTGTTGGCAGAAGCCGGCTTTCAAGGGCCCCTTTCTTTGTCACATTTCCTTTTGGTGGCATTTGTCTTGGCAGAGATGCTCTGCACTGTGGAAGGGCCATCTAGAAGGGTCACACCCTGAAGCGCTGCCACTTGGGAGTATTGTGGGAATTGACAAGGGCCACAGGGCAAGTGCCCTTGTTCAAAAGGAGCTCTGTGTTTTAGCCACAGAGATGCATTTGCATTAACAAGTTTTGGGAAAGCTTAAGCTCAGTAAGGCACCCACCTTAGTGAGAACTATTAGAATCACCTGGCTCAGGTTCGTTCCCTTTAAGAAATGTGCTTGGATGAAAACTGGAGAGGGATAATGACCAGTCCTTCATGGAAGAGCTGGCCGGGGTGGAGCTGCAGGGAGCAAGGAGGCTGCGGGAGGCAGAGCAGGCCCTTCCGGTCCTGTGTGTGGGAGAGGGTCACAGAAGGGGAGCCACGCTGGTGACAGATACCTATAATTCTGGCCTTACCTTAGAACGCTGTCTAAATTGTCAGCTTTACCCAGAGCGGCACTTAGACAGATGCTGTGGTATGACGGATTCAACACACGGACTTCGGGTCAGATAGAATGGGATCCAGTCGTGTTCTGCCAATTACTCCCTTAGGAATCCTGACAAGATGTCACACCACCCCAAGCAGTTTCCTTATTTGTCAGATGAGGGAATTGCTCTCAGCTTCTTAGGGTCCTACACATAGTATTTTATGACTCTAAGAAACAGCCATATTTCTATAAAACTGCCAGACTGGGTGCTGGGCTGGGTGGCAGATGCTTCTTGTCTTCTGGGCCCAGGAACCCTGAGCTGCAGGTGACTCTGGGTCCTAACAGCATTCACTTCCAGCTCCTGGCCCAAGGGTTATGACTTTGTTAAATTAACATTCGTTAAATAGAGCACAAGGTACTGGATGCTGAGCCACAGTTCAGCAACAGACCACAAGAGAAAATGAAATAGGGAAGGTTATTACTCACGGGTTCTGGCGGAAGTACCCGGTATGCCTCGAGGGGCCACATGGGGAGGTCAAGGCAGAGTGCAGACAGGCAGAGAAGCAGGGCCTGGGCCACGTACCTTTATTAGGGTCTGTGGGTGGAGTGCTTTGGGATTCCGGGCTATGGCTGGATTGGTCAATTCAAACCAAAAGGGTGAGCTTTTGGTGAGCCCCATGGGGGTTCAGTAAGGCAGACAAGGCCAGGCACTGGGAGGCAGGGGGACCGTGGGTCACAAGGGTTGCTGGGGAAGTCCTACTGGGAACTTAACATTTGTTTGTGATCCTGCGGCTGCTATCTAGGGCACGTGCTTGCATGAGGGGGCTAGTGTCAGTTTAAGATTCCTGCAGCGCACTTGGCCAAGCAAAACGGATGCCGAGGCAGCAGCTCCATGGAGTAGCTTAGCTCAACTCTCCACACTAAGGCTCTGGCTATGGGAGTGAGACCTCTGTAACCACCAGGGGTTTAGTCATCTGCCAAACTCTGATGTGGGTCACCTCTCTCTCTCTTTATCCCTCCTTCCTAAACCCAGTTTTCAAACTGCCAGCAACATATCTTTCCCCAGTGCTTTAATTAATGAGTTTTTTGTTTGAATTACTTTAATGTTAGAAGTGACTGACATTTTCTTTTTCCTGAAGTAATTTCCCAGCAAGTGACAAGTGGGAGTGAGCATGGCTTGGGTTCCTGGTTGAATCCGCTCTCCCCCAAAACTGCCAGACTCTGGAATATCCCCAAGTGATCAGCCCTTTTCTTCATAAACATCTAGCGCCTCAGATGAACACTGGCAGCAGAAGCCTGGACATACCATTTTCTTAAAATATAACCTCTGATTTCTCTGTTTTATTTTGCTCAAGTCACAGCATATCATGAAAGAGAACAGAGAACACAGTGGTCATTTAAATTCATGTTAAATTGACAAACACATCCAAAATTGGAGAAACGTTGGTGACTCGGCAGGGTGTGGGGGGCACTTTCTGGGTTGTATGGCGGTGAGGGCACTGCCACAACGTTGCAAGGGGGTCGGAGTCATAATTCCTGGGGTGTGTTAGTAGGGGCGCAGATGATTGTCAGCTCATTGCTGCCCAGGAGGATGCCAGTCACAGATCAGAGACTGAGGAGAATATTCTGTTAATAATAGCTAGAGTCTAGACAAGCTTGTATTATTTATGGGGGCCACTTATCTGCGCTCTGCTTCTCCACCAAGCCAGCCAGCATTGAGGAATCTCTTGTTGGCAGGCACCTTACTCTCCACCGCTTGAGGACTTCCCCACAATTTAGAAACCCCACTGATAGTGTCACTGACATGTGGTTTGCTGAACATTTGAAGGGTTGACAAACTCACTACTTACTTCCAAGGACAGACTATGCCATTCGGCATTGCTAAATAGCTCTAGATATCAGGAAGCTGAGAGCTGCCTCCCTGTAACTCCAACTCATGCTCTTTGGAGACAGGTCTCCATGACTACTCTTCAGAGAATCGAAACCAGCACCCTTGACCCACATCAGGCCCAGGTCTTCCCTTCTCGAAGTTTCTCATCAAGATTTTGGTTTCAGATCTTACCCCATTCTGGGGACCCACCATTCAGTAAGCTCCATTTGTGTACTGAGGTTTCCTACAAGCATGCCATACTTCTGTTTCTAAAGTATTGAGTTGGCCAAAAAGTTCGTTCGGGTTTTACCGTAACATCACCTGGAAAACGCGAACGAACTTTTGGGCCAACCCAATAAAATAATCAAAACCTAAGTACCCAGGGTCACCCTGAAGGAGGCTTCTATCCTTGGGAAACATAAAATGAAGAAGTCTGGACTTTGCTGTGGATGGCTGGCGGGAGCTGGCTTATATACAAGAGAATGAGACTAATGCCCCAGGGAAAAGAGCAGCTCTGGACGGCTGGTGGTCACACACAGGCACACACCCCTTGTGATACGGTCAGTGGGGAGCACTGAATGTAATCTGTTCTCCTTTTCCACCTTCCATCTTGTAGGACACCACCAGCAACTGTTAGTCTGCCCTGCAGAGGGGCTCTTAGCTCGCAGGAAACAGCATTTGGGTTCTATTTGCAGCTGTGCTTTAGTGTGTCACCTTTACTCTTTGGTTCCTACTACCTCCTATGATAGAAGTTAGATGTGCTCCCTCCAGCTATTATGGTTAATTACAGGAGGAAAAAACTTTACCTTTTCCAGTTCTGATTTTGTCCTCAGCTCTCAGTGTGATTTAGGATAAGTCCTTTGCCCCTGTCAAGTGAGGAGATTGGATAGGGTCAAGTTCCTTCCTACTTTTACTGGAAAGCTACTCCCTGTAGGACAATCAGCCAACACTTTGCATAACAGGGACCAGCGTTTACACACCTGGTTGAGCTGTCAGACTTGAATGCAGTACTTTTGCCATTGGTGAGAAGCATGCTGATGGGTGACTTAATCACTCCCCACCCCTGGCATTAGTAGTTTACTGGATGGAGATTTGGGAGCCCAGGAGTCTTCATCTCAGTGTTTATACATCACCTCTGAAATTGCATGGAGGGTCTAGAAGGGCAAACTGAAGATAAGAACTGCTGGGAGGAGGTCTCTGGAGCAGGATCAAGGATCAGTCCAACGTCTAGACTCAGCCACACGCCATCTGTGAGTTTTGGGCAAGTCAGCTGACCTCCAAGCATTAGCTTCCTCATCATGACGTAAGAATGGAGCCTGAAGGCTCTTTCTCTTGTAATAGTCTGATGTAAAATTTCCCCTTAAAGAAGTTTTATAAGTTTTATACCTGTTAGATCTCTTCGCTGCCAGGAATTAACCTCCTGGAGACAGGTCTTACTTTCATCCAGGCATACAGGAGAGTGTTGGGAAAGCGCTTGCAGTGGATATTGGATTGTGCCACTCAGAACTAGCCCCCTTTGCTACAGAAGAACTTATTCCTCCCAAGGTTGGGAGTCCTGTTTTGAAAGTCTCCAGCTGTTAGCTCTTTCCAGCATTGCCCTGGGCTGAAAAGAGCCCTCTCTCCCAAGGTTGCCAATCCCCCACATAGAGGCAGACTTCATCTAATGCTTTCATCCAAAGTCTGGATTAACTGGACAGGGAAGTTCAGAGGGGCTATGGAGATTATAACCAAATCTAGGATGAATATACACCCATAGGAACCGGAAAGTAGCATACATATGCAAGTGGATTCTGAAGGCGCTAACTCAAGGGGGATGGAACATAAAGTTGGGTGAGGGAGAACTTATTGGTATAGATGCACTTTTCTGTGATACAGGATTTAACAAACTGGCAGGACCCCCAAGAGATGGTGCTAACATATTGGCTCTTAGAATGGCTCTTAGAAGCATGGAGAAAATGATGGCTTAAATCAAGTAAGGTAAGAATGCCAGAAGTTCTATGGCAGATGGTAGATCAAAAGTCTCAGGGCTTCCCTGGTGGCGCAGTGGTTGAGAGTCCGCCTGCCGATGCAGGGGACACGGGTTCGTGCCCCAGTCCGGGAAGATCCCACATGCCACGGAGCGGCTGGGCCCGTGAGCCATGGCCGCTGAGCCTGCGTGTCCAGAGCCTGTGCTCCGCAGCGGGAGAGGCCACAACAGTGAGAGGCCCGTGTACCAAAAAAAAAAAAAAAAAAAAGTCTCAGAAAAATGAGCATGCTAGAGTACCAGGTAAGGCTAGGAAACTCACCAGCTGGTTATATTTAGTGGGAGGACCCAGAGTATGCTCCATTTCTCAAAGCAATAAGAGATATACTAGAAAGAAGGGCACCATCATCTCCCAGAACTCAGTGATAGCTCTCTCTAAAGACAATGGCTGACAGTTGGAGAATTTAGAGAGTTAGGTTCACTAATGGCAATAGGATGAAAAGATCCCCAAATCATAGAGGCCAGGTCATGGTGCTTAGCGTTCAGAGGGGACATGGGTAAAACTCTGGTAATGGGGTAAGGTCAGAGTGGCAAATGAATGTTTTGCCTCCAGTAGGTAAAATACATGGGTCTGGGAACCAAGAGAGAAGAGAAGGAAAGGCCCATCTCACTGTCAGTTCCAGAAAACTATTCGGGGGAATTAGTACCTCTCGTTCTCACAACTCTGGGCCCTGTAGGTTTAGAGGTCCTGATTCCCAGAGGAGATGAGCTTGCACTGGGGGACCTAACAAGGGTTCCGTTGAACATTGAGCTTCAGCTGTTACCCAGGCATTTTCTGCTCCCTGTGCCAGAATATTAGCAGACAAGGAGAGGAACTACCATCATGTCAGGGGCACTTGAACTTGATGAATCAGGGGGAGGGAGGTAGGGCTGCTGCTACACAGAAGGGACAGGGAAAATATGTTGTGCATTTGGATCTACTTGGTACCCCTTTGCCTAATTTTAATAGTAAATGTATGTTTGTATACAAATCCTGTATAGCAGCCATGTTCTAAGAAAGGCATGGTGACCTGAAGCTCAGACCCCTTAGAGAGGAGGGTCTGGGTCATGCCAGGTAGATAGCCGAGGTGCTAGCTGAGGCTAAAGGGCATCTAGGATGTGTAGTAAAGGAGGGAGATGATTAGTAGCACCTGGAGACCAGCTGCAGCAACAGAGGCTTTAATTTGTCCCACTGTCATTACTTTTATAAGTTTACTCCAGGAATAAAGGCCCCCAAGAAGCCTGGAGGAGCTGATCTCAGAACTCATTTGAAGGGAATCTGTAGTAAACACAGGATTGCGTTGCCCAGACCCTCCCCTCGGGACTGAGGATTTATTTCCCACAGCTTCTAGCCTTCAGCTGTCAGCTCTTTCCAGGAACTTCCCTCTACTGTAGAGATCCCCCTTCCCATAAGCAGTGTGCCTCCAAGGACTGGTCTTTGCAGAGGCATAAAGGCCAGCCCTCTCATCCTGACTGGGGCAATTCTGAAAGAACCTCCAGGCTGCAGATTTCCCTGTGGGGCCAGCTGAGGCTTTTGTTGTGATTGCACTGCAACCCAACTTTTCCCTTTCCCCAAATCTGCTCTCTTTCCTTCCCCCACAGATATTGGCCCTGAGAGCATTGCCTAGTATATTTCCTGTATGCTAACCTCCATCTCAGGGTCTGCTTCTCGGCTAACCTGACCTGCAAGAGTACTTTTTAAAGTTTTGAGCTTGGCATAGGCAACAGTATCATTATACTGATAATTACTGTGTAGTAGATGCTCAATAAATACATGTTGGATACAATGAAGAATGTTCAGGGTGTCTTTTATGCCCATTACTACAATGCCCTTAAAGAATATTCTTTAAGGTGTCAAACTCTGGTATTAAACAGAGTCACATATATCCTGACAGAAGGGAAAAAAAAGTGCCTTCCCTAGAAAAGAGCAGCACAGAGTACCAGGTCTTTTAATGGATCTCCTTCAGCCTGTGCTGTGATTCGTTTGCCCAACAACCAGTAATTATGGGCCTGCTTTGTACCTGTTTCTGGACTAACCTGAGGAGAAGTTATACTAATTGTGTACATTTTAGAAATTTGATCAAACCTACTCTGTCTGGCATAGCCTGGATTTGAAGTCAGCAAACTTTGTATGTAAAGATTCGTATAGTAAATATTTATGGTTCACAGGCCATATGACCTCTGTTGTTGTAATTACATCACTCTGCTATTGTAGGGTGAATAAAAGGATCTGTGTTCTAATAAAACTTAATTTACAAAAACAGGTGTTAGGTCAGATTTGGCCTACAGGCCATATTTGGAACTAAATAATACCCAGAGCCTATGAAGTGAGATGCCTACTAGTCCTCCTTGGCCAGGAATTAAAGACCTTCCATAAGTGTGCCTGGAATCATGGACTAGCCAGTTAGGCACCCTATCCATTTGTTAGTTCTCCCAATTAACCAATGTGCATTGAACATGCTATATGTACAGATCCTAGGTATATAAACTATCATCCATGCCTTTTAGGGGCTAATAGGGAAGTGAGAGTTGAGTCTGGGTGGTACAGTTCTTTAAGTATTACAAAGGATCCATGAGGGACAGAGTACAATGCAGACCCAGAGGAATGGGTGACAGATTCTTCATCTAGACCCTTTGAAACATGAAAGCAGCATGATGTGTCTATGGGCATCGCAAACTTGGAGGCTAAATGGAAACGAGATCTGTGGTAAGGACCCAGCTGGAGGGTTAAACAGGAACCTGAGTCATGGGCTTTATCCTACGCATGGTGGGAACAATTGAAGGGTTTTAATCAGAGGAGCAGCATGGTGAGATTTGCATTTTACAAAAGTTCTTTGAAAGCAGATTGCTGGATAATTGGATGGGATGGGCAGGTGACAAAAGTTAAAACCATAGTGCTTATCCCCTTTTGACATTATATACAACCTACTTTTAAATTAAGTTTATTGTCTCTTTCTATCTATACTTGCTACAGTATAAACATCAAGAGGTAGCGATTCCTTTTTCTTTCGTACTACTGTTTCCAAGTACCTAGGATAGTACTGAGCACATGGTAGGTACTTAATATGTATATGCTGAATGAATGAATGAGAAAGTTCCCTTCTTGTGAAAAAGAAGGTGGTAATGTAATTCCAGTTTTAGTTTCATAAAAGTCTGGAAGCAGCAAATAAATTTAGTAAGTTGACTCACAGCTATTTTGGCTACAAGAGAGGCTATGGAAGACCCAAAATGATGTACATGCAAAGAGAACTGAGGAGTATTACCACTTATACAAAGGGCAGCTCCCAAGAGCGATTTGTGAAGGAAGAACCCTGGGCTGGGAGTCCATAAGTCTGTATTTTTATACCCACCCTGTGACTTAGTGTGTGAATCTGGCCATGCCCACTCTAGCTCCCTATGAGATGAGACTGACTCTTACTTACCTCAGTGTAGCTCAGAGGGTCTGGCCCGTAGTAGGGGCTCAGCAAATATGACAGCTATAAGAGGAGTTAGGAGTGGACTCCTTATGGCCCACAAAGTTGAGAGGGTGTGGCTTAGAGGATGGAAGATAAAGCCCGCAGGGTAAACCATCTCCCTTCATCTTTAGTGACACAATATTATAGCCAGGGATCCCCTGTCCCTCTCCATCTAATCATTTTCTGGCTCTGGTGGAAGTTCTTTATGCGTAGATTCTTATTTTCGGCAGAGAAACTCATGTCTACCTCAATGCTCCATCTAGAAGCCCGAGCCCTCAGAGATGCAGAAGACGAATCAGGAGTCCTGGTGTTGAAGCAGCTGCTGAGATCCCACACTGTCACTGCAGCAGACTGGCTTTTCTGTGGCCCTCCTAGATAGGCCAGGACTCCCCAGACTCTCTGGTTGATCTCAGATCCTTGGAACACTCTGGCTTTACTGAGTTTAAGAAGCCCTGCTGGGAAACAGATCATTTGCCTCATAGAAGCTATCCCAGTCCTTCAAAGTTTTTCCCTGTTTAACTTATCCTTTGTCTCCTTGGTTCTCTGTCCAGGAACAATGCTTTATTTGCAAACTTTTCAGTGAAGGCAACTTAAAAAGCCCCCAGAGAGGGAGATACTAAATGTTTCAGAAAAAAAAGAATCGAGCAGGCCAGAATCAGAAGTCTTTTCCAAACTGGTAGTGATGAAAAGGGAAAAAAACTTTTCTGTTTTTACCATGTCTGTCCCATGGATGTGCTCGATCCCAGCACAACCTGCTGGGAAAAAGTCTGAGTCACTCTTCAAGTAGCCAGGAGTGAGGAAGCATCACCTCTGTTTTCTTTAAAGGGTCATGGTGACCTAGAGCAGAAATACTGTATATGTGAGGGTGAGATTTAGAGTTAGGGAGGGTGAGAGTTCAGGTTATAGCATGAACATGCAGTCTTGCGTTTACTAGCACTACTTAAGCACCTACCATGTGCCTGTTTCTGGGCACCAAGGATATAAAGCTGGTTCATACAGTCTCTGCCCTGAAGGAACTCGTAACACTGTATACCACAGTTGTGCTGTCATGAAGCCCAAGGAAGTGCAGGGGGCGCTCCAACTCTGTGTGTGTTTCTCAGCCTGAGTCAAACTTTCAGACCATATCTGTCAAATTGATGAGGTTGGTACTACAGAAATCTGTCTGTTGGAAGAATAAGGAACCTCATGGGAGAGCTCATTCTGAGAGAAGGATGATGAGGAAATGCACGATGAGGTTGGTCCTACTAAGAAAACCTTAGTCATGGTAGGAAGGATAATTCTGAGTATAGTCTGGTATCTATCACTGAAGGGTGAGTGGAGGACAGAAGTACAACTGGACTCAGCTTAAGCATGCATGGATCACTGGGGTGCAAGCAGTACAGTTACAGTGTTTTCCTAAACAATAGAGTTCTCAAACCAACTCTTACTGGGCCATACGAGCTGACTGTACATATCTCAAGCTGAATGGTAGCTTGAAATTGGCCATGGTGGGAGTATGTACACCATGGAAATTGGCAAGCAAATAGGGCTATTTTGTCTCCAGATAGATGTTTATTAAACATTTACCAACATACCACTAATGGAACCTAACCAGCAGGGTGAAAGAGAAGATCTTGTCTCCCAAGCAGTCCCAGACTATTATACACTTGGGCTTAGTGAAGTTCCAATACGTGATTTTTCAAAATGTGTACTGCAAAACACTACCCGTGCATACTTTATATACCTATTTTAGTTTATAATGCATACAAACATATTAAAGGCTCTGGAGACTTTTCATAGGAAACATGCTTAATTTTGTTTAATTCAGAGCAGTGCTTCTCAGACTTTAATGTGTGTATGATTCACCTGGGATATTGTTAAAATTTGGGTCCGGGTTGGGGCTGAGTTTGTGCATTTTTAAGAAGCTGTCAAGTAATGCAGATACTGATGGTCTAAGAGGACCACACATTGAAAAACAACAATTTAGAATCCCTCAGTTTATTTAATTATGGAATCGAGTGTTAAAAAAGAAATCTATAGAGTACATTTGGTGTTCTGCAGAGCTCTGATCCTGGGACTACGCTTTGGAAACATCGCTCAAATAGAACAATAGTGATATATGGGGGAGGGGAGGAGCGAATAAGTCCTGGTGGAGACCGCCGTGTCCCCAGAGCAGGATGGAGGCCCTGGGTCCACAGGAGCAAGACATGGCCTGGGGAGACCATAGTTTTCAGGGGAAAAGCAGTGGAGCTAGATGGAAATGCTGCCCACGATAGAGGTGGAGATGGAATTCCCATTGGGGGCAGACTTATTCAAGAGCATACGTGAAGCACTGTGAGACGCTGCGTGGGGAACATCCAGAAAATCTTTTTTTTTTTTTTGACATCTTTTTTGGAGTATAATTGCTTTACAATGGTGTGTTAGTTTCTGCTTTATAACAAAGTGAATCAGCTATACATATGTTCCCATATCTCTTCCCTCTTGCGTCTCCCTCCCTCCCACCCTCCCTAACCCACCCCCAGAAAATCTTGGTGGGAGTGTTTGGCAGGAGGCCAAGTTTCTACATCACGTAGATGGTGGTAAGAGGAAACAAAATATTAGCCATTACTGTGAATAGCACTAGTTTGTACCCACAGGCTGGTGAAGACTGGCCAAAGTGAATAACATGGCTCAGAAGGGATTTGGGACGGTTTCTCAGAATAGGTGACAAATTCTGTCTTGTAAGTTGAATAGAAATCCTTTAGGCAAAGGGAGGGTATGGACTGGGGTAGGTGGAGGCCGGGAAGAGGTGGTGTGTGGATATGGGGAGCACATTTCAGTGTAAAGGATCAGAGAAGGCAAGGGCATGCAGCTTGTCCTGCTGCGGTGGGGCTGCGGCTTTGCACAAGCTCTTTCTTCCGCCTACTGCCTTACTCACATGGAAGACGAGGCGCATGTTGTCCGGAGTGAGGGGAGTGCTTCGCATTCTTCTAAAGGCCAGGCGTCTGGCATGGGAGGGGAAGCTGACGGGGAAGTGCACCGGGGAAGGGTGTAGGAGGAAAAATAGATTGCTAAGGAAATAAACTTTTCAAAAGAAATCGCCTGAAGAGTCAGGGAACCAAATTTTATTTATGATTTCACATCTTAGTTTGGCCTTATTGCTATAGATAATATTATATTTCAAAGGAAGACTCACTAATATAATAAAAGTGGAGACATTAGAAAGGCTTCCATTAGTTTCACATGGAATATATTATACTTCTGGCCTAACAAATTGGAAACACCAGCAGAGAGCAGCTCATCAACTCAGTCTGGGATGGACAGGAGCAAGGGAGAACCTGGCAGGTGGCTGGCACCCACTGCAGTGCTGCACACGGTTTCCTAGTCTCAGGACAGCCCCCTCTGTGAAAGCATCTACTCCGTTTCCTGGAGGCTCGGATCCCACCCACATTACGTTTTGGCCTATGTAGGTATGTGCTTATCTCGCCTGCCAGCTGCTGAACTAGCTAAGGAAAGGAGTCATATTTTATAAAATAAATAATAAAACTAATATTTATGAACATCTGTTATGAGAAATGCGATTTCAGAAATGTTTTTTCCTTCAATTTTCATGTCAACCTCACAAGGTACATATGACGATCCCAGGTTTACAGGAAAGGAAACCAAGTTGCAGAAAGGAAATGAGGCTTGTGAAGGTCCTACAGGGAGGACCAATTTAGTGCTCGTCTGCTGGGCTGCAGCCGTTCCTTATTCAGCTCTAAACTCTGCCGAGGCTCAACCCAGACACATGGTGGACCTGTAAGAGATGCCTTAGTTACGTCTGTTCACCCTTCATGCAGAAATTGCTTGTTTCGAAAGATATACATAATCAATGAGGTATTGAGGAAAGATATTTCAAACTCGATGGATTCTGCAGTTTGATTTTTGCCAATTAGATGTGGCTTTTACAATTATAATCCATTCTTTCAACAACTATTTCACTGGGTTGCAGTGGTGAGCAAGCAGACATAGTCTCTGGCCAGCCTAGTGGCACAAGGATCACATAACATGCCTTGGGCGTTGCGTTTAACATCTGTCTCCATTTCAAAGTCTTACCTATGATTTATCATTTGCCCCTTTGTCCATGTGAAATAAGGTCCATACTCGTATGTTCTAAATCTAAATAAGCATTAATGCACAGATGACATTTTAATTTGTCCTTTTACCTATTATCATTTTCGCTTGACCTCTTTATCTTGATGAGTTTAAGGTTGTAGATTTGTGAGCAAAGGGTTTTTTGCCTTTGGTGTAAGCCCAAAGCAACATGGACTCAATATTTATCAGCAAAAAGGGAAGGGTTTGAGAGCAGATCACAAGCAGAAATTAAAACGGTGAGAACTCCCAGAGCTGGGGAGTTGGGGTAACCAGGTGGCTGGTTGCTGTGAGAGCACAGAGGAGGAATAACTGCCCTAATCCAGGCAGAATCAGGAAATCTTTACAGAAAATGTAATTATCTATGTTCACACTTGAAGATCAAATAGGAATGAACAGGTAGAGGGAGGAATGTATGTAAAACTAAGAGAGGACAAAAGTCATGCTGAGGAAGCAAGTGGTTCAGCATGGCTGGGCCACAGAATCTGATGGGAGGAAGGGGAAGGAGAATGCCATGCTGTGTTACTGGATTTAATGTGGAGAGCAATGGAGAGTCAATGATGGGTTGGATAGGGAAGTGGCATGATCCAATTTTTATTTTAGAAATATCACTCTGGCTGCAATGTGGAAATTGGTTTGTACTTAAAACAATTACAAGGTGGCAGGGTAGCTAGATAGGAAGCTGTTTCAGTTGTCCAGGTGAAAGATGCTGCTGCTGAACTGAACAATGGCAGTGGGCATGGCAGGAAATGGGGCAGATTTGAGAGATATTTAGGAGGCAATATCAGTAGGACTTGGTGATGAATTGGTTGCAGGGATTGAGACGTAGTCAAGGATGACTCTGAGTTGGCTGGCTTGAATCACAAAGAGCCCAAAGTGGTTTCATTCCCAGAGATGGGGAACCCAGGGGGAGGAGAAGTGTCTTTGTTCTGTCTTGTTTTGTTTGAGAGTGGAAAATGAAGAGGAAACATTTATTTTTACATGAACTGAGATGTCTGTGGGAGAGCCAGTGTGCCGGAGATAGGTGGGCATGTAGATCTGAGGCTCAAAGTGAGAAGAGAGCTCTAAGAATAGGTCCAAGAATAGATCATTACAACACACAAGACAGACCTATGTCAGTGAGCCTGTGAAGGAAGCTGGCGAGGTCAGACGGGGAGGGGGAAGTCTAGGGGAGTGTGGGAGCAGGGCAGCCAAGGGCAGAGGACATTTCAGGAAGACCAGATCTCTCAGCGGTGTCGCGAGCCTCCCATGCACTGCTGCTCTCTCTTAGGGTCTTCTGGCTTCCTTGTTGTTGCTCAGTTATGAGGTTGAGGGAGGTTATAAGGATGGGGTACTGAGAGTGATCTGGACCTCCCTGGGACAATGGTGGGGCTTGCTGGTGTAGGTGTGACATTGTTTTGAAGTAGCTATGGTCAACATATTACCAAAGATTCAAGATGCCTGGGCCAAAAGAAGACCAGGGATTAAGGGACAAATTAAAATGTATCACATACTGTGTTTCTTTTTTCCTTTCTCCCTCCCTCCCTCCCTTCCTCCCTTCCTTCCTTCCTCCCTCCCTTCCTTCCTTCCTTCCTTCCTCCCTTCCTCCCTTCCTTCCTCCCTCCCTCCCTTCCTTCCTTCCTCCCTCCCTCCCTTCCTTCCTTCCTTCCTCCCTCCCTCCCTCCCTCCCTCCCTATCTCCCTTCCTTCCTTCCTTTCTTTCTTTTCTTTCTGTTTATAGAGTGCCTATTGTATTCCAGAATCTATGCTAAGCTCTAGGCTGCAGTGGTAAATAAAGCTAAAGTCCCTGACATTATGGGACAGTTTGCAGAGGTCAGTAGAAATTAGTTCAATAATTATACAGATTAATTGTAACTGTGGAAAATACTACAGAGGAGAAAAGTATCAGGTGCTATGTGAATGCAGGATAGAAGGGTTTAAAGTGATTTAGAGGATCAGGGAAGAACTCCAGAGAGAAGGAATATTTAATAATTGAGAACTGAATGATGAGTAGATCACTTAGTAGATGTTAACTGTTCAAGGAAGGGGGAACAGCCCTTTAGACAGAAGGAATAGCCTGACTGAGTTGTGTGAAGTAGGAGGAATCCTGGCTTGTGGGGAAGTGAAACAGCTCTGTGTGTTTAGAGCAGAAAGAGCTGTGACAGAGAGATATAAGGTGAGCTGGGGAGGAACGGGAGCTAGGCTCAGCGGGACTTAGGAGGGCTTTGTCAGGTGGTTTGTTAAACTGGAGGGTGGTGTGATCAGATTTGCATTTAAAAATTCACTGTGTCTGCAGTATGAAGAATGGATTGAAGGTAGCCTGAAGGGCTGCAGAGAATCCATTGTGAACGTGCTTTGAACACCTAAACCGTGCAGCTCTCATTGAGTGTCTACTGATTGTAGCAACTATTGGATTACCTCTAGAGGATGCAGGGCGTGTGGTAGGGGGTGGGAGTGACGAGGAAGACGTGTATATTCTTTTTTTTTAAAGATTTATTATTTATTTATTTATTTTATTATTTATTTTTGGCTGCATAGGGTCTTAGTTGCAGCACGTGGGCTCTTTGTTGCGGCACACGGGCTTCTCTCTAGTTGTGGTGCGTAGGCTCCAGGGCATGCGGGCTCTGTAGTTGAGGCACACGAGCTCAGTAATTGCGGCGCGCGGGCTTGGTTGCCCCACGGCATGTGAGATCTTAGTTCCCTGACCAGGGATCGAACCCGTGTCCCCTGCATTGTAAGGTGGATTCTTTACCACTGGACCACCAGGGAAGTCCCAAGAAGTGTATATTCTTGAAGAGCTGGAAATCTTTTTGAGGAAATAGTCATGGAACCTCCCAGAGAAGAAAAAGCACAGGCTGAATATAAAATCAAGAGCCGAGTGTGATGAGTCAGAAAGCTCCAGTGGAGAGGGACCACTGTGGACTGGAGGAGTGAAAGAAAGAATTTTAAATGGAGTCGGGGCCTCCAGATTGAGTTCACAGAGGTGGAGAGCATGAACGATGGGGCTCCTGTAGGGCTCCATGGTGTGGAGCAAGGGCACATCCCAGCCTGGGGCAGGACAGTGCAGGGCCCCTCTTCTCCTGACCACTGGAGGTGGCTTCCCAGCCACACAAAATTCTGGAGCTGCTGGGCCCTATTTATCTATCTGTCTATCTATCTACTGTTTAGGAATGGACATCCCAGAGGAAGTTTCATCTTCCTTTCTGTCATTTCCCGGCAGAGCAATCAGCTTTGCAAAGCTTCTGATTTTAGGGCTGATCATGTTCCTTTACTCCCTGGAAAAGGACTATTTGCATGTTTTTATGAGTCTTATTACATAGCTTTATGACTTGTACATGTAATAATGGTGAGCCAGACGTTCATGGTATGTGTCTCTAGAGAAGTCATCAGTTGAACATAAAAATGTAAATCCATTTGTAAAAACACAGACCACTTATTGAAAGTGATGCCTGCAGAACATGTGCCCCCAGTGATAGATTAGCAAAGGCCCAAAGACACACACTCTCAGCTCAGACCTGCTCCGCAGACCATCTGGAAACATGATGTTTAATAATGCAGAATAATGAAATCAGCTAAGTTCCCGTTTACAAATGAAATAAATTGGAGAATGAGTGATTACATAGATCTAAAACCAATGGAAATATTTTCCCCAAATATGAGGCAGGGCTGGTCTGGGGGAGAAGATGGTCAGAGATTCCAGGGCCCATCTTATAAATCTGGGTGAAGCCAGACATTTGAAAATAAGAAAACACAGATTCCAGGTGGTTGAATCTCTCTGCAAAATTGGCCTGTCAAAAAACCCTCTATGAATGACTGTACTTTCTCTGACAAACAGATATCAATATCTAAAAATTCTTCCTGCAATTTCTTTCCACAAAGCAATAAGATAGTTTCAGGCCAATAACAGCTCACTAAGTGGTATTCTCTGTTCTGGCACCCCTGCAGCTATAACCAACAAAATGAAAAGGTAAGAAAAATAAAGGAAAAATCAGGGGTCACCTGCTATAAGCCAGTGCAGCTCTTTATGCTGGTAGGGCAAGCCAGAGCAGCTTTACTCTTTTCCTATTTCATTAGCTTTTCTTTTTAAAATCTTCTAGCTCTTTACGAGCAATGAAGACCATTATTTGTTTGACTACTAAACAGGGAACCAAGGACCTGCAAGTTTATGTCACATATAATTGAGAGGCAATTTAGCTGGAAGGACCGTGGCTGAGAAGTGGAGAAAGGCAAACTCGGGAGTCCTACGTCTTAACTGCTCTGCTTCTGGTGCCGGATGAGTTTTAGGGTTTGCTGCTCATTCAGCGGTGCTGTGTTCATTCTGCAGCAAAACCAGGTAGAGATTTCTCTCCCAGGGCAGAAGCAGCGGCAGCTTACCTAGAGTCCAGGTGTTGGAAGCAGGAGAATTTTATCACACCCCAGAAATATGTGTACTGCAACCCCTCTCATTCCCCTTGTTTTGGGGTTAAATTCACCAGCACCACCACTTCTCTTTTGTATGCACCAATCAGATATCTAACAAACCTACATTGGTGTGGCTATATAAGGTTGCTAGTCAGCTGACCTTCAAATAGAGAGATTATCCTGAATTATTTGGGTGAGCCTAACATAATCCCAGGGATCCTTATAAGTGGAAGAGAAAAACAGATCTGGTCAGAACCAGAGAGAGGTAGTGTAAGGACTTAGCCCAAACTCGACAGCTTTGAACACAGAGGACGGGGCCAGAAGCCAAGAAATGCAAGTGGCCTCTAGAAGCTCGAACAACCTTAATTCCACCTGCAACTTTAGTTACCCTTTGCCATGTAACCTAAAACAGGTTCTGGGGATTAGGATGTGGATATCTTTTGAGGGGAACATGGTTCTGCCTACGCTTGGGGGCCTATATTCTTTTAGTTTTTAAATTACAAGGAAAGGGGAGAGCAGGGACTTGAGCCCCTAGAGCTGCTATTCCAGCCTTGGCCATTAGGACTTGCCATGGGCAAAGTTGTGTACGGTGTGTTGTTTGATCTTCCAAAGTTTCAAACAACGCCTGTAGGCTGAGGGCTCCAAAATCCTGATATTCAAAACAGACCATCTTCCTGAGTTTCATTCCCTTGATCCAGTTCCCTGCTGGATACCTCTTCTTGAGTATCCCAAGTCACTTTTATGTGCTGGAAACAAATGTTATTGCAGTTTTCCTTAAAGGTCACCTACAGAACTCACCAAGTTTGTGCAGAACTACCTTTCTTCTTAAAGATTCTGGAGCCTACCTCTTTTCTCCTTTCTCACTCTCGCCACACTTTTCACCACCTTTTCCTGGTCTACTGTATTAACCATAGCCTCTTATCAGTCCTGCCTCTGTCCAATACTCATTCCTTGTATCAAACCATTGCAGACACTGCCAGAGCAATTGTATATAAATGCAGAGCCCTAATTCTACATTTAAAATATTCAGTGTTTCCCTGCTTTACCCAAAATCAAAGTCTGACTCATCAACACATACCAATGTCATTTATCTTCAACTCTTTCCATATTTATTTTCCACCACTCTCTCTAAGTTCCATCCAGGTGACATTGTCATACTTTATTGTCTCTGTGTAATTACTCACGTGTGTCTGCCTTCCTTTGTAGACTGGGAGCAACTCAAGGGTAGGGTGGTAACTTACTCATCTCAATGTCCTCCTTAGGTAGAACATTCCACAGATGCTTAGCAAAAATTCAATAAAACAGCCACTAAATTTTCCCTTTTGCGTACATTTTAGCCACCCTCCTGGAGCAACTTGTAGCAGTTGCAGTGATTACCAAGCGAGTGACAAGACCCAACTGCTATTGCCAGCTAGAGCCTCTCGGTGACTTGGCCATCTCCAGCCATACTCAGACTTCTGACCCTTGTTAGAAGCTCTGGGGCACTGCTCCCCCTATGCCCAGTACTATTAGCTAAAGTCAAGTCAGAGCCTCCTAGTTTTCAGCAACGACTGCCAAGAAATGGGTCGCACTCAAGTGTCTCCTCCAGCCACTGCTGCCCATTCCTTCAAGTTTACCCTCTTGAAAATTTCTTTTCCTAATGCTCTGCTCTTCAGAGAATCTTCTGGCACAACTCCTTCAACATCAGATGAGTAAACTATGCCCAGTGGCTGAGGTCAGGTGGATCCAGGGTTTGGTGAGGATGAAAGTGCCTCAACTCAGAGTACTTTGTCCTCTAAATCACACCATCTCCTACTTATTTTTAGGTACGGTAACAATTCTAAGATGGAATGGCAACTTACTCCTTCTGACACTATTTTCTTATTGAATTAACTCATTTGGCCTTATCTTTGGTAGGGGTCATAAGCAACTTTAAGTAATATTAACTGCTCTCTGGGAATGTCAAAATGTGGAAACTTCATGATAATTAGTTTCCATTTCTTCCTGTTACCAAAAAAAAAGAAAAGAAAAAAACAACCCTCAAATGTCTGTCTCACATGCACTTTATAGAGGGTCCTTGAGTTAATTATGCTTCCAAAAAGTGCCTTAACATGTGCATTATTGGTGACCCATCTTCAAAATATATTGTGCTTTCGCAGATTTGTGTGTGGCCTTAAAATGGTTCTGTGAATATGCAGATTGTGGCATCTGTACACTTAAATTTATGTGACAGCCTCTGACCACTGGCACTTATAAATGAGTGCCATAGAAGTAGCTTATTGAGTAGCGGGCTGAGTGGTGAGGAAGGACAAGTGGTCCCTCTTCTTCCCAGGCAGAGCTGGTGTATGTATCAATTATGCTTTTGTATTCTCTGGGCTCGTGGTCAAAGCAGAGACTGTGTCTGGGAAAAGATCAATAGTGGAGCAGTGGAGGTTGCAGCGGAGGAGAGAATGATGTCTCCAAGACAAAGTACTGAAAGCCAGCATAATGCTTGTCAGCCATCACCCAGCATCACTCATGTGCTGCTTTTAGTTCACACTAACAAACAGTATAGAAAAGGTCATTGAAACAAAACAACCACAAACGGCCAACAACTCTCCCACCAGGAAGTCTTAGACTGAAATACTGGCTGTAAATCTTGGGCTTTGAAGAGCAAGAGGCAGAGTTTGCAGATCTTCATGCTGCCCCACGGATCTCTTCTCTTTGAAAAATATTGGGCCTAACTCTGTTTTACGGTGTTCTCAGGGTCACACAGGGTTCTGGGCACTTGGCCTCCACCCTGTGCTCCATTAAAGGACCTGAGTCATGGTTTGCCATTTGCTGGACAAGAGCAGAGGTTCAAGTTGTTAACCACAGACTAGATCTCTGCAAAAATGTGTTTGATTTAAAGCCCATCCTGTGCTCTAGATCCCCCACCTCTCTTCCCAGTGATTAAAGGAGCTCATGGAGGTGGGCCCATAAGCATCTATGGGTGAAACTGAAGGCATCCAAATCTTTGGGGGACACCTCTGTCACCCTGTCATATTTTCCCCTTCTCTACCAGTCAAGAGACTTTTTAAACAACCCATTTCAGTCATTCCTTACAGCTTTGATTTGTCTGAAAAAAATGGTTCAGGTTTTAACTAGATTACCTAATCCTTAAGAGAACTGTAAAGCCCTCCCTAAAGAGATAAAGTGAAGAAAAACACAGGCCAAAAGCACTTTGAATATCCCCAGACTTCAGAATCTGATTTTAGGCTCCATTCATGGTATTTCATGCACCCAAATCTGATTAGCTTGGCCGCACCCCTTTTAAGAGCCTTGGAGTGAAGACAGACAGCCCGGAAGCTTGTTACGCTTTCGGGAATCAAGAGGAAGCACTTGAGATTTTGTGCATTCTCTGGGTTGAGAGCTGGGTTGACGGTAAAGTCGAGCCTGGGTGGCCCTTTGTGATGCTGTTTCAGGGGCAGGTATTGAATTCCCTCCCTGCTCAACCCCTGGTGCTACCTGCTAGGGGGTTGTCTCCTGAGCAGGAGCAGGAAGGTGGCCACCTTTTTCTGGCAGATTAGCAGTTAGATTCTTTTACAATGCAGCTGGGAGTCCTTTAGGGGAAAGGCGGTAAACAAATCACCTGGTGATGAATGCTACCCTTCTGTCTGGCTGGAAGCTTCTCACTTGTGGAGCTGCCCACAGCCTTTAGGGAAGGCAATGAATGGGGGTCTGCAGAGGAAGCATGAATAATCCCAGTCTATTTACTTACAAAAGTGTAAAGGTCTCACGCAGCTGAGGATGGTTTTGAATAAATATGCTGTTCTCTCAAAATCAACAGCCCTATAGAACTGGAGATGGAGCTTCACTGCTCCCCAGTGCTCAGCTCATAAATAAATAAAAGGTGCCTGTTGATTCAGCTGCCAAATGTGACTTGGTGATGAATTTCCAAGGGTGTCACTCAGGATGATGACGATTGCAGTACTGATGGATCTGGGGAGGTAGGCAACAGGCAAAGTATCTGTGTTCATGGGTCTTTCACTGAGGCCCTTCATAGGGGTGGATGACCTGAAATTCTGGGGACTAGCACAGCCTGTCTTGCTCGTATACCTCACCTGGCACACACTGCAAAAACAAGGTGAAGAAGCTACAGAGACCTGGTTAAATAGATACAAAGGAGTGATAGTGGGTGCTAAATCCTAGGGCCCAGACTGACAAAGACAGAGTGTCCACAAGGCCATTCTTCCACAGCCGCCAGTTCTGCCCCAACCCATCCATCCTCTATTTGGAGGATCCCAGAGAGTTTTTCTAATAGGCTTGGCAGTCCTTGCCTAAAATCCTTCAATGGCCCCTATTCACTTTCAGGATAAAAATCGCAATTACTGAGTTTGGTGTACAAGGCTCTTCATAACTGTGACAACGTCCCTGTCTGAACATCTGCCACGGTGACTTTCCTCTTCTTGCCTGGGAACATCATGCATCTGCTGTATGTCCATCAGGATTCTCCAGAGAAATAAGACTAATGGAATATATGTTCATAGATTTATTTTAAGGAATATGCTCATGTGATTGAGGGGGCTGGCAAGTCTGAGATCTGTAAGGCAGGCTGGAGACTCAGGCGGGATTTCTGTGTTACAGTCTTGAGGCTGAATTCCTTTTTCTCCAGATACCGCAGATTTTGCTCTTAAGGCCTTCAGCTGATTGAATGAGGCCCACCCACAGTATGGAGGGTATTCTCTTTTATGTTAAACACATCTGCAAACTACCTTCACAGCCACATCTAGACTAGTGTGTGATGTACCATAGCTTGGCCCAGTTGACTCATATAATTTAATGTTACGTGGTGTCTGTCTGCTTTTGCACATATCTTCCCATTGTCTAGAACCCCCGTGCTCTCACACACAGCACACACTCTTCTGCCTGTTGAGGGCCTATTCATTTTGCAAGACTCAGTTCAGACACTTCCTCCTCTGCAAAGCTTGTCCCTCTGACAGGGAGTTGGACACTTACTCCTTTCTGTTTACAATTGTCCTTTGCTTCTCTGTCATAGCACTTAGTGTGCTTTATAGCACTGGTCTGTCTGTTAAGTTTGTGTCCAAGCTAGACTAGCTTCTTGAAGGCAGAGATTTTGTGTCACTTATCAATGAATTTTCTACTCAGTGGTGCAGGACCTAGAATATAGTAGGTGCTCAACAAATATAGATTGACTGAGTTATTACAAGATACATATAAAACCTGACATCTGGCAAATTTGTGAGATAAAAAACAAAATCTGTCCTTTGATTTGATTTTGTTTTTCATGAGGAACAAGGCACAACATATTGCATCACTGAACTGATTCACGGATGTTAGCCATTTAGTCTGAGTAACTTTGAGATCAGTTTGTATCCAAGCTATGGGCCCCTCCTCCTGGTTTGCTCCTAGCTCTCCTAGTGTGTTCCCTTCCACTCATCATTCCCACCCCATATCCCAGCCCTTTTCCTGTAGGAGGGTGCCTGTCAGAGCACAAGCACCCACTGTAGCCTCAAACTTCTGAAATGATACTTTTATTTTCCTTGAACATGGTCTGTACTGGGTGGGAAAACATTTTCCAAGTAATTTGGGTACAAGCAGCTATTGTAGAAAAGAGAGAGAGTGGGAGAGAGAGAGAGGGAGAGAAATGATTCAGAAAAGACTCATTCTAATCAGTCACTTCTCTGGTTAATTGGTTAATAGCTCATCCCCTTTGCTTATCTAGTCACCGCTTTCCTGTCCTGTCACAGAGTTTTAACACTGATGAATCCATCAATGCTGGGTTGTCTATTATCAACACAATTTCACCACTTCCTTCCTCCAAAGAAGCTGAGTCACCCTGCACAGGCTACTCTTGCTCCTAGGGTTTTGGGGAAGAGTCTGCCCAGGAGTGACATTCACGTGACATTTGGAAGGTGGCAGAGAAGGAGAGGCCAAATTTCTACAGGGACAGTAGTGGGCAGTTGCGTTGGTCTCTCTGTGAGTCTCTAATGTCCAAATTAAAGCATTCATATTAGAAACAGAGTGGCTGCTAGGTACTGTTTTCCTCATGATACTCTGCTCATGTTATTGTTTATGCCAGATCCTTATGGATCATTTGGCTTCTTAGTAACTGGCTAGTGGAAAGGACCCTAGACTAGGATTCTGGGTTTCAGGTGATCTGACAACCATGGCATGTCACTTCCTGTTTCTAGGTCTAAGTTTCCCATAAGTAAAATGAGAGGTTGAACTAGTTGATTTGAAAGTTTCTTTCAAACTTAAAATGCAAATCCATCCAAGTGGTATAAAATGTGACATCCTAAATGTATTGCATGTCTACTAAATCCTACCAGAGATTGTTAGAGCAGTTTAATACAGAGGCAAAACTTGATTTCCTAGGCTTTCAAGTCAAATGCATCACAGCGGAAGATTAGGAGAGTTTGAGACAGAGCATTGGAAGAAAGGATCATTGGATCCAAGGTGGAGAAGCACAATCAGGCCTCTAGGAGATTCCATTTAACTGGCTGTGCATAATGAGTCTCCTTTCAGTGCTGAGCACGTGTCCTGTAGGTGATCCATATGCTGACAATACAAATAGAGAACAAGCAGTGCTTATTACTCCAAGGTAGCCCATGCTCAGAACTGAAGACGAGGCAGCGGGGTTCTGAGTGAAAAGAGTCTTTTGTGCATAGCAGCCACTGGCGCCTTCATCAGTAGCTGTCCTCTGCCCCTGGAAGGATGCTGACCACGAATAATCTTTGAAGCCCCTCCTGTTTCAACAGCAGCACATGGATTTTAGAACACAATCGTGTGGGGTGGATGAAGTGGTCAGAAGCCTTCAGATCAGCCAGTGGACAAGGAGCTCAGAGTGGGTGTCCAAACCTTGTTGGTGGAGAGCCTTTGGTGACATAGTCTCTGCTTTGCTCAGGGCTGGCAGAAGCCAGTCTGGACCTTTTGCCTTCTTCTTGGTGGAAATAAAGAGCTTCTTTCAGGTTTTCCCATTCATGTTGCCCGAAATCCAGCCAGCATACACCTCACCTGCCAAAACGCCCACAAACCTCTGAAGAAGTACCAGAATTACATTTACATGATGTCATAACGCTATCTTCCAGGAACTAAGATGGCAGAGGCTTAATTAACGGTGACGATTAGCAATACTTTTCTTGCTGAGGTGGCTTAATGGAATGGTCTCTATTACACTTGGACAAAGACACAGTTACTCAGCCCACTTGAAGAAATACTTAGAAATTCTCTCTGATCATACAAATTTAGAGAGAATCCATCGGCTCCTGCTTGGCACATTCCTCGTGGGCAGTGGATGCGCTCTGATTCTTTGTCCCCCGCAGCTCAGAGCCGCATTTTAGACACTAGGTGTTTAATAAATATGTGTGGTTGGCATATTCTAAACGGGTTGCCAGAAATCTCCCAGAGGTACTCTTCAGTATCTTTTCTCCCATCCAGTAGTGAGCATCCCAGCCCTAGGCATCATACAGTATAGGTAAGACCTCCTTTGGGAGATGTTGATTTTCATAAATAAACCACAGGGTTCTTAACAAGAGAAGGGGTCCCTCCCTCAGGAGTCACTCAGCCCCTAGAGATAGGCAGGTATGAACACAGCAGTTTAAGGCAGCAAACTCCACTGTTAGTCCTTTCCTTTAGGTAACCAGGTTGAGAACATCTGTCTGTCTCTTGTGTCCCTAGAGAGAACAGCTGCTGGTGACATAGTGTTGGTTTGAAGAAACCCTTAGATGCATTTGTTCTCATATTCTCTCTCTGTGTTATTCCTCTTCTTAAATTCTAATATGTTGCTGTCATGTTGGCAACAGTGAACACTGTAGTGGAAAATGCATCTGAGCTCTTTTCAGACCCACCCTGTTTCCCCTCAGGTGAAAACTCCAAAATTACACTCTCTTGGCATGGCATTTCTTGATATTGAACTGAACTCAGTAAAGAACGATATTTGAACCTTGGGTTGTTTTTGAGTTATATACACTTTTCAGCTGTCACATTTTATTCATTTTGTGAATGCACAAATATAATGCTTTATTTTTAGATCTGACTCAGTCATTCATAGCAAAACATACATTTATTTGTAAATATTTTAGCCAATGTATTGATCATGACCGAAGGCTAAGTACTATATAGCTGGGAGATGATTTATCTAAAAATGTTAAGAGTAGGATTTGATTCCCAAAGATGCCGATAAAAGCAGGTAGATTCCATTTTAACGAATTGAGGATTACTGGTAAATGAACATATGTTTGCATTTCAAAAATTATGTTTGCATTACCCAAGAACTACACTTAGTACCAAGGAGTTGAAATCAGCAAATGCTCTAATGAATTATTGCCTATAAGCAAGATGCCTAGCTTTGATAATATACACACCAAGAGAGGGAGATTAATGATGCTATTGCTATTTCATGATGTTAATATTGGATTTCCTTTGGTTCTTATTGTACTAGAGGCATTTTACGAAGCACAATGTCACAGAGCTTCTGCTTGTCTCTCCTCTCCCTCCTCAACCAGTTTATTCTTCTGACGGTTCTACTTTTATCAAAATTTGTATTGGTAAAAAATTATCTTAATCTGTCTCCAAAGTCTGAAGTCATGTCAGCCTTTATTCCTACCATTCAACCAATAAACTTTCAAGTTCAAATTTTAGCCTTTAGTTATTTGAAAACCATTTGAGGTTAGGAGATGACTTCCAATGTACAGGAAATATGTTGGGAGACGTTATCCTTTGGATATAATTAATGGAATAAAAATATTACGGACTTTCTGATATGCCAGAGAATGTCTGTTGTTATTTTGTTCATCAAAAAGTAACCTTATAAGATCACTGTTATTATTCTCCATTTTACAGAGGAGAAATTAAGGGCAAAGTGAGGCTTAGCAACTTGCTTGAAGTCGGAAAACTCATAGAGGGTGAAGCTGGGACTCAAACCCCAATATATCTGACCCCAAATGCTATCAAAAGCAGCAAGGTTTTAGAAGAGTAGGAGCGTATCTGGTTATATACAGGTCTATAATGAGAACCCTACAGCCCTTCTTCCTGCCAGGCCTGAGAATGTAATAATACAAATATTTAAGAAGAGGACCTGGAAGCCATTTGTGGGTGGATCCCAGAGAAAGTCTGTTCCCTGGGCAGGGCCACCCTCTTCTTCCCAAGGATCCTCTTCACGTGGGGTCTGAGCATGCAGAGCCAGCTCTAGATCCTCCACCTTCTTTGCATGCCTAGCCTTTCCTTCAGTTCAACTTCGGTAGCATTTACAAGCTTAAGGGGTGGGGGTGGGGGGGCGGTGGTGAGGTGGGGGAGGGAGGGGAGACTTGGGAAGCCTCTGGGAGATGTTCTTTTGTTTTAAATAGGCCTTCCCCATATCTCTTCCCAGACTTAGGAGTGCTGTCCCTTGGGAGAGGAGATGGAGGTTGTGATAAGCTTTGAGAAATGAAGGAGGCTTCAGAGCCTAGGTAGGTAGTAGATCAGCAGACAGAGAAGGTGGGGCTGGTGGGAGCTTGGGTCTTGGGGAAGCCCTAGGGTCTGGGGGAGGGATCTGGGAAGTGAGGGTGGGATCCTGTCAGCCCCTAAGCTGACAGGCCCATAGACACATACTCCAACTAGCTCTCAAAATGCATCACCATTCCTATTGCTGCTGGCTATTAGGTTTCTCTGTCTAAAAGAGTCAGGACGGATACTCTTTCAGTGACCTAATTGATCTGGTCAAAGAGAGGCTTCTGGAAGCTCTCACAGCCTCTGCCTTGCCTCCCTGAGGGCTCTGGGATGCCTTTCTTGCCCCCTCCCTTCCTGGAAGGAGCAACAAGTATGTTCATCATGTTTGTGGCCTGATTGTGTTTCCACTGCCTGAGGCTGGGCTTTTGAATTTTTCAGCAGGAAAAAAAAAACTGCACTGGGAAATCATTTTCCTGTTGGTAGGTTCTGTAAAGGTTACCTGCAACCATAGATACGCCATTCAGTCCAGGTAACAAAGGAGACAGGCTCTTCCGTTGCTTACCTCTTTGCCGGCAAGTGATGATGACCAGTGACCCGTGGTGGCCCTTCCCACAGGACTTCAGACTCCGTCTTTTGCCTTGATTAATTCTATGTTCTGAATGGAAATGACAATCATTTATCATTCTGTTTTACATATGCACCTCCAGGGAGTCCAGCTAAAAGCTCTAATTTTCTAGTTCAATTGTAGCGCTGTTCTCTGAGAGGCATTGACTGCAGAGATGCTAAAAGGATGCCAGTTCAGTGAATTATTGAGTTTTAGATAGAATCATATGCTTATATGGATTCAGGTAGTGCTTACTGAAACATGATGCAGACCTCCCTTTGCCCCTGGGCCTATATGTTCATAGGAGAAAGAACAATGAGCTTGGGTGGGAGTGACCTGTTACAAAAATCAATGAGATCGGGCACCCTGTGTCTGCCTGCAGCGCCTGGCTGTCCTTAGATACAGCCACAATTGTCAGTCAGCTCTACCTTGGCTGCCTGTCTCTGCATGCTTCCCCAAGCCTGTGGTTGTTGGACATGGAAATCAAGGCAGTTTTCTGCTGATTTAAAAAGTGTCATTCAAGATTCTGTCCATTATAGTGTTTTAGCAACATGAAATCTCTCAATCTCCTGCTTAAAGTGGTGATGGATATTTCAGAGCAGCGATTTTGAGGCTCTTTGAATTTCTCAAAGGTGCATAAGAGTACAGTGTAACTGGTAAGCCAGGTGGTACCTGGAGTCATGAGTAAGGTAAGATGAGAACTTTCCTACCTCACTCTAGTCGCGGGCTAGGCTTTGCTTTTACTTCACCCTTCAGAAAGATGGAAACATGTTCTAGAAATGTCTTTCCGGTGGTATGTGAGCTGGGCATCTTATTTGGATATTTTAGAATGTTTAAGTGTGCTTCTGTTTGGGTTATTTATTCTCCCAATAAATGAAATCATGAACTTTGGACTTCTAAGTAGGTAGGGGGATCAGTAGACAAATTGAAAATAGACAAATGCCAAGCCTTAAGGAGGGCAGGGAGAACCAGGCAACTGGGGGTGAAAGACCATGGGGGAAGCCTGGAGAACCATCGGGGGTGTGAAATGCTGATGCAGGTGCCGCTAACGGCAGGGGTCAGGCTGCAGCCGGGGGTGTGCGCCAGGCCAGAACCAACCGAGGGCGTCTGTGGAGGGCGGGGAGAGAGACAGGAGCTGCAGTTAGCTCGCTCCGGTGGTGTACGGATGCATTTTCACTGATAAAAGACAAACCTCAGGGAAATGAGGGGTCTGGAGGAGGTCACGGCAATCTAATACGTGCACTTGGATGCTCAGGGAGATCTTGTGAGTTCTCAGAATCAGGCAATGATGTTACACCATCTTCCTCATTCTTGAGTGCTCCTGGCAAAGCAGCAACAGAAAAGCAGTGAGGCTTTGCTGGCTCAGGCCTGCCTTGTGCACTCAGAATGACCCAGATATAGTGTCTGTGTGGTGAAGGAGGGAAAGTGGGCGCAGCACTTAGCACAGTGTGTCACTGTAGTCAGTTGTCAATGAACGTCAGTTTCCACTGCTCCTTTATCCGTTCAGTAAACGTGGATCAGGAACCTACCCTGTGCTTGGAACTGGTCTTTGGAGGACATTCTGGGATGGTGTGTCACCATGGGTGAATGCCCAGGGAAGTTGAAAGTTCTGGTGAGTTGAGGTTCAGGAATGGTCATACATTTAGGATAGCTGAGGGGAAGATACACGGAGGAAATTTGGGAAGGGAAAACTGAAAAACCAATTGAGAAGGCTCCAGCAGTCTGTTTTGACGTTAACCTGCAGTCAGTAGGAGGCAGTGGGGGTTCATAAAGAAAGGTGTGACACGGCTGGTCTCTGTATGCCTCAGTTTCCCCATCACTGTGACTGGGAGAGACACTCTTGTGAGTGGCTTGCTTATCTTCTCTACAGTCATGCTGAACTTGCACTTCTCTATGGGTCAGATGTCTAACGAGAGACAGGCTTGCTCCTTCCCAGGGCAGAAGGCTGAGAACTGTGTGTTGCCTTACCATTTCCTATTGCTAAGCCATGCCAATAGCTCATGCAGCAGCTGACCCTGAAATGAATACCATAATCAAAATCAAGTTTAGGAACCACAATTTTTGTTTCTTTTTTTTTGTATGTAGTTAGAACTCGCTCTTCAGTGCTTAAATTCTACAGCCAAACATCATGTCCCTCGCTTTACTCTGCTCCCAGCTGCGGTCTCCTGTTGAGCTGGCTGCCCATCACTCTGAATCATTCATGGCCTGAGGACCAGAATGAGATATTAGGCTTGGCTGTCAAGAGTCAGTCCCTGCCCTGCTGCCTCCACAGGCCAAAAGCACGAGAGCCAGAGTCTAAAGACTGTTCATTAGAACAACCCTTTGGGAGGCTTAGTGATGCTTTCTTGCCAAGCCAAACCTGGGGCAGGTGATAAAATGATGTTTAAACCAATGTCTATGTTTGAATTAGATCAAAATAAATTTTGGTGACTTAATGTAAGTCTGCTATCCTCTGAAATTTTCATATTCTTTCCCTGTAAAATGATAAGGTTGGCCAAGGTGAGGTTTAAGGTACCTTTTTCTCCAGAATTCTAGGGCTTCCTGATGCTCAATTTCATCTGAAGTCACCAGAAAAGGTCCTCTCCACTAGAGTGGGTGTGCAACACCAAGAGATGGCTGGGACCAGCAGAATACAACCACTGGAGCCCAGAGGCCCATCTCTAGCACTGATGGTGGGCCTGTCTCGGTCACTGCTTGTCACATCATTTAGGAGGTTGTAACCTCAGATTCCTGGGGACTTTCACAAACTCACACACTAAATTTGATAGAGTAATTCCTTTCACATGTTGGGGCATTTCCTATTCCTAAGCTCCCTTTATAACTATTCTGTGAGGTGAGAAGGTTCTGGCCCCCATTGTTTTAATTGTCCATTTCTTCCCAGTACTAGAAATTCCATCAGTAGAGACAGAAACAAAACACTGGCAACTGCAGCTTAGAATTGAGTCTCAGTTTGTCTATTTACTAATTATCCAAACTTGGACATCACTCGGAGCTTTGGTTTCCTCGTGGTTAAACAGGGTACCACTGAGAAGACTGAAAGAGGTGACATATTTAAAATCCCTTGCACAGGACACAACTCTAAGAGATCACCAAATCCTGCTCCGATCCCTCTCCTCTTGCTTTGCTGTCCTCCAGCCCCAGCTGGACATTCATGCTTTTCCTTTTAGTGCTGCTGTTTTGTAAGACTTGGCCCCGCTACCTCCATGTCTTCTGGGACCACTTGCTCCTTAACCTTCTCTGGTCTGGCTTCCACCCCAGTTATTCCTTGAAACCCAGCCTGCATGATCACCTATAACTTCCGAGTTCTCAAAGCTGATGTCTCTTCTTGGTCTGGAACCTGTTTGCTCTTTCTGTAGCACTGGACACCTAAATAGCAAACAACCACAGTTGCTCACAGCCTGCCATCCGCCTGTTTCTCATGTGATTCATCTCTTTGCTTTTAGCTTCCTCTTACATCTGCGCTGCTCTGTGTACCTGCCTCTGCTCCATCCCTTTGATGAGTCCCTTTCACTGGCTTCTCTTCCTCTGCTTGACTCCTAAATACAAATGTTCGCCAAAGTTCTATTCTCAGTGCTATACTTTTTTTTCTTTATAAATTTACTTATTTATTTTATTTTTGGCTGCGTTGGGTCTTCATTGCTGTGCACGGGCTTTCTCTAGTTGTGTCGAGCCGGGGCTACTCTAAGTTGTGGTGTGCAGACTTCTTATTGCGGTGGCTTCTCTTGTTGTGGAGCACGGGCTCTAGGTGCATGGGCTTCAGTAGTTGTGGCGTACGGGCTCCGTAGTTGTGGCTCACGGGCTCTAGAGCACAGGCTCAGTAGTTGTGGCGCACGGGCTTAGTTGCTTTGCAGCATGTGGGATCCTCCCGGACCAGGGCTTAAACACATGTCCCCTGCATTGGCAGGCGGATTCTTAACCACTGCGCCACCAGGGAAATCCCAACAGTGCTATACTTTTTGACACTTGCTTCATTCTTGCCCATAGCTTCCACTGCACCCATATCCAGTTCTATGCCTGTGTTTCTATGATCACATTTTTTTTTTTATGCCAGGAATCATTCTTCTGATCTCTAGACCTACATTCCCAACAACCTAAACACTAGCAGCTTTATTCATGCTCACACACTGAACATGCCCCCAATCATTGTCTCCATACTGCTCCCCAAATGGGAGCTGATTTGACTTTCTTTTGGCTAATGGTCACTCACCCCATCACCTCTTCAGCAAAACTTTTCTAACCCTTCCTTCTTCCCTCAACAACTTGGAAGAAATAGCTCCCACCTCTGAGTTTCCACAACATTTTGCTCAGACATTGAGAATAACTGGCAGGCTTAGTTATAATTAGTTGTCTATGTATCTGTTCCCCCTTTTTAGGTAGTAAGCTCTCTGTGGACAGAGAGAGGGTATTATCTTACCCTGGGAGAATCTAAATAACTCATTTAAATACTCTCTAATTACTAATCCTTCTCATGTTTAGGTCTGATGTCACCAAGGAGTCTGTAAATTTATTGAAGATGCAGTCTGTGTATTTTTTATATGACCAATAGTATTTACTTGTAATGGTAGTTACAAAAAAATGGCCTAGAATTATTTCTGGTTCCTTTACTAGGTGTTATGGACTGATTGTGTCCTGCCAAAATTCATATGCCAGTACCTCAGAATATGACTGTATTTGGAGATAAGCCCTTTAAAGTGGTAATTAAGATAAAATGAGCTCATATGGGTGGGCCCTAATCCAGTATGACTGGTGTCTTTGTAAAAAGAGATTAAGACAGAGACAACACACAGACTGAGGGGACAACCATGTGAGCACACAGCAAGAAGGAAATTTTCTGCAAGTCAAGGAGAGAAGAAACCAAACCTGCCAACACCGTGATTTTGAACTTCTAGCCTCCAGAACTGTGAGAAAATAAATTTCTGTTGTTGAAGCCACTCAGTTTGTGGTATGTTATGACAGCATTTCTAATACCATCATGACTGTTATGACTGTTCTCTAATGTTATGACAGCATTAGAAAACTAATATACTAACTGTTACTGACCAGATTTGGGGGTGAGAAGTAATACTTCTTTTGGAGTTGCATTTGAAAACAATACTTTTCTTCCTTTTAATTCTAGAGATGGGTCAAAATCAGACAATGGGTTAAACTGGGAGGATACTTGCCCACATAGTCTTAAGCCAGAGGGGAATTTCTCAGAGCCATTGGCACTAAAATCCAGTGACTCCTTCTGTATATTTCTTGTTCTTATTATTTTTCTTTCTTTTCTTTCTTCTTCTTTTTTTTTTTTCTTTCCTAAGAGTTGACCAGAGGTTTGCAATTTAAGACAACCTATATGGGCTGTGAAAGATTTGCAACCTAATAGTAAGGGAGATGGGAATGCCGTGTTCAATTTCTGCCCCAAGGTAGTTATGCATGTATAACAGAGCTGAGATACTGAATCATCACTTGAGCTTAAGGAAGGAACTGTCCAGGTGTGTACAGTAAAGAATCTTTTGAGCTACTCTTGTTGTTAACAATCTGACTTCATATACCCAGACGATTATAGATGTCATAGGCATCAGAAGGAGGTCAATAAAAGTCAAGCTTTAAACTTTGACAGTAATTTGAGCTGAATAATAGTTGAATTTCAGAACTGAGTTGTCATGGTGAGAGCCATTGAAGAGAAATAATTACCTTATAACTCGGTTACTGTCCTGCTGAACTCATAGCAATATCCCTAACCCCATTTCCAACTCACCAAACCCAGATCATACTAAGTCATGCTTAGGAACATTATTTTTATATTCTTTTATGTATATATTTGTATTCATAGCCAAATATATATAAAATATATTTGAATAAATATGCATTCCATGAAGCTAATGGAAAAAAGGGTACAGGCGGTTTAGTCAGCTATAAATCGCATATTCTGGGAGAAAAATACTAAAGTATCATTCAAGTAGTTTCAAGAGCCGGGTGGTAGAGATGTTAGCAATGATTCTTTTTGTAGTTTAACATATATGATAGGTCATTTGTTTCCATTATTTTTGTGAACTAAAATTTTCATCTCATCTCTCTTGGCTAATACCACATATCTTCCCCCTTATTAATCCATAAAAACACCATGGTGCACTTTGCTAATCAAAATTGCACACTGTGTAATAATTTACAGCCTAATAAATATAAGCTTCTTCCACATTTCATCAAATGTAGATGCAATTACTAAAAGATACTAAAATACTAAAGATAAATTTGAACTAAGAGATAATTTAGGTGCATCAAAACAGTGAGAAATAAATCAAATGTTAACTTATTTTAAGTACAGTTTAATCAGTTATTTGAGGAAAATCCCCAGGGTGTTTTCATTGAAGGTAAAAAATGACAGTTCTTCCACCGAGAGAAGAGATTTTTCAAGTGATGCCAATAAATGAAGGGCAGAGGGAGGGAATGAAGATAATTATAACTGTTCTATTTCTGATGGCAATGAAAGAGAAGAGAAAATTGAGAATTAATGGAGAGGAATCATTCATGTTCAAGGCATGACGGCATATCGCCCCCTCTCCTTTTGAAATAACCAATAGAAAATACAAATGGTGCAAAATCTTTCA
Organism: Grampus griseus; assembly: GCF_964374135.1. Taxonomy (NCBI): domain Eukaryota; kingdom Metazoa; phylum Chordata; class Mammalia; order Artiodactyla; family Delphinidae; genus Grampus; species Grampus griseus. The sequence continues at coordinate 15,796,522 of NC_139009.1, forward strand.
CCGACTGTGGAGACAAGAAGAGGTATCAACTACACAGCAGGGATTTCAAGGAATTTCTGCCAGCGAAAATAAACATGGCACCCTACTAAAGAAGTTTAGAGGATGAGCACGTGACTCCTCTCTGGGAACAAAAGCATATCATGGGAGAAAGTAGCGGTGATGGGAGCAGAAATCACCTCACGCTTTATCTGACGTGGGTGAGAGCTGGAAGACAAGGCTGCACAACCACTTCTCACTTCTGTGACTTCCAGGCCATTTGTCACCAGTGGCAAAGGGATGACTCCAGGTTTTGTCTCTAGCGTTGAAAGCCTGCAGAGGCCTAGCAATGCTGGGCTCCATGCCTTGCTGGGGCAGTCTCCCTCAATATGGAGATGCAGCCCTTCACAGAGAGTCAGAGCTCCTTCAGGCCCAGCTCTGTCACCACTGCTCTGCAGAGGCTGCCCAAGCTGCACTGGAAGATTATAATTTTATATATTATTTTCCTCTCTAATTTTTCTAGAGCAGTGACACAAATGTCTGACAGAAGGCAGCCTATTTCCTATTTGGCTAAAAATAGTCATGGATACACTAGATTCTCTCTTTCTCAAAAAGAGAAAATGGGGTAAACGAGGCCTGTCAGCAAATACTATAGGTTTAAAACTGAAACAAAACAAAAAACAGGTCACCCTTGAAAACAAGAACAACAGCCTCCAGCTGAAATATATTACTGCAGGAAATAGAAAATATGTGTTCTCCACAAGATCAAAGGTTTGCTGCAAGCATAATGATGTTGAGGGAAAAAGTCATGAGGATCATGGGGGATTGTATGGAAATGAGAATCAGACTAGTCAGAGTAACAGTGGAACAGGTGAAAAGCAAATTGGACACTGTATCAGATCAAACTGGTGAATTAGAAGAGTGAATGTGAGAAATTCAGGACATCAGGAGAAAAAGACAGAGATGAAAACAGACTGAATTCATCCCAGAGAGTGTGAACAGGGAGAACAGAAACAAGGGGAAAGTATGATTGAAGACAATGGCATGGAAAAGATCTGTGAGAGAATGTTGTGTTTCCAGTAAACACCATGGAAAGGATACCAAATATAGTTAAAACCTCATGGAATTTCCCAATTTCAGAATATATAGACAGAGCATCATGTATATTTGGGGGTATGCTAACCTGTTGATTCTGTTTCTCTGGAGAACCCTGACTAATACAGTGGATTCCATAATTAAATACACTAAATAAATTATGGAACAGCCATCACATTGTAGTCCTGTGTAGGCACTGAAAGTGATAAAATGACTCCATATTGGAAATAGATATAGGCTTGTGATAAATCAAATATAAAAATTGTACTAAACAGCAAGTATGATATGATCCCATTGACAAATAATATAGCTCTGTACACTTAGCAAATTAAGGAAAGATGTGCTCTAACCTTTGCAGAGGGGCCCTAAGTGGTGAGAGGATGATAGGTGGATTTTAACTTTATTCCCTCTACCTTTTTTTATATTAATTTTTTCTATGATTTTTTTGACAAATACTTGAATATTACCTTTTAATTTTCTTTTTTTTCTTTTTTTCTTTTTATTTTTTTTTGTGGTACGCGGGCCTCTCACTGTTGTGGCCTCTCCCGTTGCGAAGCACAGGCTCCGGATGCGCAGGCTCAGCGGCCATGGCTCACGGGCCCAGCCGCTCTGCGGCATGTGGGCTCTTCTCGGACCGGGGCGCAAACCCGTGTCCCCTGCATCGGCAGGCGGACTCTCAACCACTGCGCCACCAGGGAAGCCCTGAATATTACCTTTTAATTTCAGAAAAGGAATAAAATCTATTTCCATAAAAAAGAGGGGAGAAGATAAAATGATCCCTAATTTTAGGACCACCTCCTTTACTGTGTTTAAAAGGAAATAACGCAATGCAGACATAGAATGGTACAAAAATAAAAAGTAAAGGCCCGACTGCCTTCCCTAGCTTGAGCTCCCTTACCGAAAGGTAGTTATGGGTAACAGTTTCTTGTGTAGATTTACAAATTTTGCACATACATCTTTACATACAGAGACACACATCCACTCTCGCTACAAAATTCAAACACTCAGGAGTCGTGTAATCACTGCTCTTCACTTCATTCTTTGCACTTAATACATCTTGGTGATCTTTTCCCATTTTAGCTTATATGGATATTTTTCCTTCTTTATTACTGCATATCCTTCTATTATACATGTAACATAAGTTAACCAGTACATAATTAACAAGCATTTAGATAGCTAGAGATATTTTTATCTTAAAATATATTTATAGTAAATTTCAAAAAGTGAAATTTCTGAGACAAAGAAGATATCACATCTTCTGAAATTGATATGTATGTTGTTAAAATGTTCTTCGAGGGCTTCCCTGGTGGCGCAGTGTTATTTAGTGCTATTTATTAGTGCTATTTAGTGTTATTTGTCACGTTACTAAAAAAATCCCATTAGTATTTTAATTTGGACCATGTGCAAGTTGTATATAAGTTTTGGGGAAATTTGCATATTTTTTTCAATACTGAGTCTTATGTGAGAGCATGGCATGCAGTTAAGTCTTATTTCACGTTACTGAGTAGTTTTACATTTTGCTTCATATGGATTGTATGAATTTCTGAAGTTAATTTTAAACTATTTCATTTTGGGGAGTGGCATTAGGAATTGTATCCTTTATTTCATTGTATCTTCTGATGGTTTTTTTTTGTATATAAGAAAACATTTTTTTCTTGTTTGTTTTGTATTATAAATATTTTATAACAGAAAACTTCAAAAGCACAGTCCAAAGAAGAGACAAGAGTCTGATGAACTCCCATGTCCTCATAATGCAGCAATTGTTAACTCCTGTTGAATCTTGTTGCAACTATACTGCCCATCTACTGTCCTAAGAAAACTTTTCTTAATATTAATTATATAAATTTGTGACCGTGTCCTTTTGGTTTTAATGGGTTTTATCTGGACTGTCTTGAGTTTTGAAAAGTAACAACTGTCAGTCATCCACAAAATAATGGAAACATTTCTTGATTTCAATCTTACACCTTTATTGCTGTCTTCCTTTTTTTTTTTTTCCTAATTGCCTTGACTTGTCCCTGCTTAAAGATAATTATGGAACTAGTAGACATTCTTGTACTGTCTCTGACATTAATGATGGTTTTTAGGGTTCCTGTTAATCATATTTCTAGTTTTCAATTTTAGGTATATACTCACTGTCTTAACAAGTGTCTATCTATTTCTACTGTTAATGTCTTAACCCAGGTTACAAGTGAGGTTTGGAAATAAATTTGAAGTCTCTTTATCTGGAGGCAAGTGGGTTTTCCAAAAAATAGCCATTCTAATATGACATGCTCACCAAATTCTAAATGGCTTATACATGCGTTCTTTGGGTCACATCTGCTCTCTTTCTCATAATGTTCTTGCTCTGACTTCAGCAGTTACATGGCAGCAAATGCAATTTTATATATAAGAGTAAAAGCTAACCTAGCACTCTTTATTCCATGACTGGGAACTAAAACATTTTAGGGCCCACGTTTGGGCATTGTGCTGATAATGGAAGGGGATCCATCATGGAGTTTCTGCAGAGAATAGCCTTCCCTGTACATTGCCGCTTCATCTTCCCTGCCAACATCCCAGCAGGTTGCTGCTCCCATGAATAATTTCAAGGGTTACGTACACATTTTTTTTTAGAATATCTCGAGATTTTTTTCAACTTGTGAGAGTAAAACTTTAAAAAAGGTATAACCATATGTGCAGATTTGAAATCCAGTTTCAGTAAGGAGCCAAGGCTGTTGGCTATTATAATGGTAAAACAGGCCAATTTCTGTATTAGGTCATGGCTAAATTGAAAGTATGTGCAATCCCCCCGGATGCAATTATTTCTCGCGTAGTCCTTTTAATAATGTCCACATTTTGTGCCAAATAAGCTGATCAGTAGTAGCTCTGGGAGAAAATCTCATCTATGCCAGTGTGTCCTGCGTGATTCTTATTAATAAATTAAAACTAAAAGACATACTAAAGTGATCTCCTTCCTCCCAGCTCCTGGGGGCAGACACTGAAGAGAGGTGAGTAGGGAGTAGAGATTTATAAAAACAACCATGGCCCTCAGGGGAGAAACAGACCACAAGGAGCCAGTGAAGTGCTTCATGGAGAAGGATCAAGCTAGGCGCTTTTGTGGCTCCTCCATCTTCTGGATTGTACAGAGCTGAGCTGTGTGGTTATATCTAAGTGCAGGGGTCCCACCAGTCTCTTTTCTGCTTTTCCCGGGGTCCATTATCCACAGGCCCTCCTGTGGGAGTGCTGGCACTTAGCACCCTTGCCTCGTAGTCACTAGCTGCCCAGAGCTCAGTGGGACAGCCCTCACGAGCAGGAAGTAAGGGAGGGGTATGGGACCTGTGGCAGTTCAGTGTATCTAGGGCAGCTGTCTTGTCAGGGGGCGGGGAATATTATGGTTAAAACGTGCTCAGGATTTCACGGCAACCCATTAAACATAGTGCTAAATTGAGATACCTTAGTTGACCTGCCCAGCAGCTGAGACCTAAGCTTTGTGTGATTGTGGGATGATCCAAAACTACATAAAGCAGTTGCTATAGTCAGGTAATCCAGATACCACCTCTCTCCTCATCCCCTAACTCGTGTCTTAGGGACAATATTTTTCAAACAAAATATACTCGCTACCTCTAATACATAATAAGACAGGTAAAGGAAGAAATGCTCTGGTTGAAAGAGCCAAAGATTGGGAGTTCCCCGTCAGGCTTTCCCTTGGGTTCCCTCCCCAGTGTGCTTATACATGGTAAGCACATAACATCATTTGTTCGATGAATAAATGGACTTTCTAATAAATTGTTGCAAATTTTGTAAACATACCAATACATCAACAAGCATTTATTAAACTCTTATTGAGTTGATTTATGGATATACAGAAAAATACTAACTACAGGCAGTGTCCTCCATGAATTTTAGTTCAGTTTGAAATAGTAATTATTGTAACCCAAAGAGTAAGTACTAACTCAGTTAATTTTCTCGTCAACACTGACATTCCACTTATACAAAGAGGCAAAGAGGTTTGGAGGGGTGAAGTGGTTTGCTGAAGCCCCTCATCTGGAAGCAGCAGAGCTGAGGCTTGAACGTGCATCTGTTTGGTTTGCAAGCCTGTATTTAATTTCATGTTCTGCGTTGTCAGTATGTGTGGGAATACATGAAGTGCTGCGTGGAATTGGTTTTGCTTCTAGTGAGCAGTTAAGAGAAAGAGAGAGGTCTGGGTAGCACAGAGAGAGGTCTGGCCCCCCAAGCCGGAACACTGCCTGAAACATGCTGCTGATTGGCTTTTAGACATAGTTTCCACCTGGTCAGAATTAGCCTCATTCTAATATTATTAAAGCAATAAGTCATTCCTGGATTGGTTCTATGGGACTGTGGCCATTTCTAACAATTTCTGGAGAAGACAAGAAGTTATTCTCTGGGCACTCATGGGGCGAGTTGATACTTGTTGGCTATGGTAGATCAGCTGACTTTCAGCTGCTCATCATTTCCAGTAAATTTCTTCTCTGCAGTGCCTCAAACATCTCAGTTCTAGTGGCTGTGACTTCAGTAAGGTGTGACTCTATTAAGCAGCCTGGGGGAGGCATGGGGAGAAGGAAGATACACCAGTCCCTTCTCCAAGGGGTCTCTCTTGATAATAGGCAAGTTGAGCTCCTCTCTTAGAGGTCTTGTCTCTGTGGACCCTGAGCATCTCATAGAACCCTGAGGCAGGAGGGCAGCTGGAGGCCAGTCTCACCCACATCACTCACCTGCAGAACCTCCCTGCAACAATCTAGTCTCATGCAAATGGCCTGCTCAGCGTGAACTAGCTGGGTTCCAGATGTTTCCCTGATTTTCAGACCCTCATGTATTTGGCACATTTATATCTCTTGTCACATTTCCTTTCCTGCTGAGGTTAAAATGCACTGGACACACAGAAGTTGTGGCATCTGGTAAAGGACCGCTTGGGGTTCCAGACATGACCTAGCCCCCCTCCACGCCGAAAAGCAGCAGCCAGCTCATCCTGAGCAGCCGGCTCCACGGAGCAAGCAACTGCCTCCTGAGAGCCAGGGAGATGGGGAAGTCGCTGGTGTTATGTGTTCTTCTCTGTATACTTAAACACGCACAAACACAAACACACACCAGCACAGATAACGCATCTGTGTACACATGAACGTATGTATAGATGGGTGCATATACACAAATTTTCCTACACATATATATTTACACTCTTATATACCTTTTCATAAAAATAGGGGGAAAATATCACTTTTCACACAGTCACCAGAATTACCTTCCTAAAACACAAATAAATCCAACCATGCTACTTGATGATATTTAGCAACTATTATTAATTTTGTTAGCAGTGACAATGATATTGTGGTAATACAGGGAATGTTCTTATTTTTGAAGATACATACTGAGTATGTATCATGCTAAAATATCATGATGGCTATAATTTACATTTAAGTATTATAGCAAAAATACAAAGGAAATAAATAAGACAAAAATTTTTAATTATGGGCTTTTAAATTATATTATCCTCTCTGAGTTTCTGTATTTTTAATTTTTTTCTGAGAGAAGGTTTAAAAAAAAGAGAGGAGGTCTGAATCTGCTTGTACTGTCTCCTTCCTGCCGTGGTTCTGAACTTAGTTACTCAAAGAATGATCCTTGGACCGGCAGCTTTGGCATCACCTAGGAGCTTATATGCAGAATCTTGGGCCTCATCCTAGACCTACTGGATCAGAATGTGTGCTTTAACAAGATTCCCAGGTGATTTGTATATGTACTTGTTACGGACTGAATGTTTGTGTTCCCTCAAAATTCATATGTTGAATGAAGTGGTAATCTCCAATGCGATGGTATTTGGAAGTAAGGCCTTTGGAAGGCAATTAGATGTAGATGAGATCATGAAGATGGGGCCCCCACAATGGGATTAGTGTCCTTATAAGAAGAGGACAGTTGCTCGGAGCTGTCTCTCTCCACCATGTGAAGACACAGTGAGAAGATGGTCATCTGCAAGCCAGGAAGAGAGCCCTCACTGGGGAACCATATCAGTTGACACCTTATTGTTGGACTCCCCAGTCTCTAGAACCATGAGAAATAAATTTCTGTCATTTAAGCACCCACTCTGTGGCATTTTGTTATGGTGGACCGAGCTGAATAAACACTCAAATTTGAGGAGCACTGGTCTGGAAAATTAAAGCCAGCCTCTTTGTCATGGCACACAAGGCCTTTCATGACTTTCATGTGCCTTCTTGCCATTGATTGCTACAACAAATCTGTGGTAAGAGTTACTATTTCCCCTTTTTTATGTTGACGGAATTAAATCTCAGTGTAAGGCAACTAGCATGGTGTCTGGACTACAGTAAGAACATAATGCATGTAGCAGAGCTGGAAGCTAAAGCTAGGTTTTCTGACTACCAGGCCTTCCCCCACTGCCTTCCATGGGGGTACGGGGATGGTGGAGGAGAGTTTGGCATAGGTGGGTAGTGCCCTCCTGAGAAGGGGTCCTCGTGCCTGCTTCCAGGAGTCCCTCCAAATATGTGCCATGTATACTGGCTAACCATTTTTGAGCATTTCTAATATGTCAAGAACTTTTATAAGTACTCCATACCTATTATCTCATTTGATCCTCACAGCATAAATTTGAAGTATGAACTATTATGTCCTCCATTACAGATGAGGAAACTGGGAACCAGGGAAATTAAGTAACATTCCTAAACTTCCGTGATGAGTTTTAGAGCCAAGTGGCACATCCAGGCAATCTGCTTCCAGAGCCTGGTTGCCTAATGCGTAACTGTTAGAAAACACTTCCTTCTCTACCGCATTCAGTCTGTTTTCTTTTTATTTATTTATTAAATTGAAGTATAGTTGATTTACAGTATCTCATTAGTTTCAGGTATGCAACACAGGATTCAGTGGTTCAGTGATTAAGTCATACACACACACACACACACACACACACACACACACACACACACACACACATATTCTTTTTCAGATTCTTTTCCCTTATAGGTTATTACAAAATATTGAGTATAGTTCCCTGTGCTATACAGTAGGTTCTTGTTGCTTATCTGTTTTCTGTATAGTAGTGTGTATCTGTTAATCCCAACCTCCTAATTTATCCCCCCACCTTTCCCCTGTGGTAACCACAAATCTGTTTTCTACATCTATGAGTCTCTTTCTGTTTTGTGAATAAGTTCATTTGTAGCTTTTTTTTTAATTTTAGATTCCACATATAAGCAATATCATATGATATTTGTCTTTGTATGGCTTACTTCACTTAGTATGATAATCTCTAGGTCTATTCATTTTGCTGCAAATGACATTATTTCATTCTTTTTTATGGCTCAGTAGTATACCATTGTGTGTGTGTGTGTGTGTGTATATATATATATATATATATATATATATCACATCTTCTTTATCCATTTATCTGTCAATGGGCATTTAGGTTGCTTCCAAATAGAGCTGCTATGAATATTGCAGTGCATGTATCTTTTTGAATTATAGTTTTCTTTATGTTGCTATCTCTAACCCTTCTGCTCGCTGTCACCCTCTCACAGGGAAATCTGAGTTTATTTATGCTCAGAGTTTTAACCAGACTTCACTTTCTCTCAGTCCTTTTGTTTCCCTGTGATAGGGAAGGAAGCAAAAATACACTCCTTGGACTAAAAGGAAGAATTTATAAAAAGTGCCTGTGATGTTCTTGCAGGATATTAGTGCTTACTTACTGGTAGTACTTAGTAGGTGATTATAATAATTATGCAAAGCAAACAAATTAGCCAAGTTAACTTCTCACTAAAGCTCATTTCAATGAAGTGTACAAGAGAAAATGAATTCTCCCACTTATTGTTCAACCGAATGGGAATTCTAAAGGAGAAAGACTATTGCAACAGGGATAATTAAAAGAGACATCCCCTAGACATCGCATTTAAAATATACACACACATGCACACACGTAACTGCTGTTTAAGGCCTATATGCAACGATGTAGATTTGGAGACAGATTTCAAGGTGGCTTGTTTTAAATAAAAGCAGTGAAAACTTGTGATTGAGAACTGCAGCAGCATCTTTAAAATGCTCATATTTCTGAAATAATGAGCTGCTTTGCGAGATGACAGATTTAAATGGTGAAGCATAAGCTTCAAAATACTTGCTGTCTAGGCAAGCTTATGATATTTCTACAAGTGGGGTTTTCATAGTCTGGGGGGAATTATGAAGGGTACATCGAGTACTTCTCAATTTTAACAAGCACTTTATATTACAAAGTTCTTCGTAATCACTTTTAATAATTGTTTCTTCCAACAGCTCTGTTATTCCCATTTCACAAATATAGTAACTAAGGCAGATAGAATAAAGGGAATATTTTGGAGCCCACTTCCCAGTTAATATCAGCAGCTTAATGATCTCCTGCCACTGAAAATTGCAAGAAATCAGACTTGCTATTGAAGGGTCGATCTGTATATTTCATAGAAGGGGCTCCATCACTTAGAAGGGGTGGGAGTCACTGCTGAACAGGTAGTTCTGGCTGGACCTGTGCTGCAATGGAAAGTCACAGGTGGGATGGGTTATCCCAAGGAGCTATACTAGCTCCCATCGTGTCTATCAGCTACTATGTGTCTCTCTGTAGTACACTATTTTGAATGGAATCATTCACTCATTCCTTCATTCAGGGGCAACTATTTAGTGAGCATCTACAAATAATCTGTATTAAAAGCTTTCTAACAAAAAGATGACTTGGAAATCTGCCTCTGCATCTTACCACCCAACTCTTATAGACCAATCATGCTCACAGAATTTTGCACTTGAACTGTCCCAAGTCAGGTACAATTTGGATGTCAAGTGAGAGATGAACATGTCTAAGTTTTATCGACAATGGTTTTAAAAAGCCATAAATCCTAGGAGATATTTGTCTAACTATGTTAAAAATCAACTGATCTGTAATCTTAACCATACTTGAAAGCCCAGGGTGACTTTATCTTCTCTGTGAAACCCTTCTGGACAAGGTCATACTCTGACCTTCACCACTTGGGATTGGTACTACACTGGTTTCCGTTTCAATTCAATTTCATTCAACACTTGTTTGAATATTTACTTTTTGTCAGGTCAAGTGCTGGGTCCAGGAATACTGCGTCGTGTACTTTATGATTTTTTTTTGTTTATTTCATGTCTTAATGCTGTTTTACCTGTGAGATTGTGAGCTTCCAAAAGACAGGATGCAACTGATAGTTCCCCTACATCCTTTCTAGAATAGCCCAGCACAGTACTTTGCAAGGAGAAGACTGATGGTAGTAGCGTATCAACTGAATTGCATAAGTAAATCCCAGTGCTATTCACTGATTTATTATTATTTTCTAAATTCCTATAAGCCAGAGGGTGAGGTTGCATTTTGTTTTCTAGATGAGTATTTATTTCATATTTCTGGTTTCTTCCTTTTATGTCATAGAAACTCACTAAAACTTCTTCTTTGGCTCTATTTATTACCTGGCATACATTACCCTTCCTTTTTCCTCTTTTTCACTGACCTTCTGCATGGCTTTTAAATTTTTACAGATCTGTGATAAGACAGGGAATTCTGCCACTCCTTGCCAGATATTCTGTCATTCTGTGCATTTCATAAAGGCAGAAGAGGCAGTAGAAATTAGCAATGTCACCTCCAACGTCAAACTCAGTTAACAGTCGTTTCCTGTTCATTTTCATACTCTACTTAGCCCAAAGTTTTTACTGTTGTCTTCCTTTTTGAAACTGAAAAACATGTCTGCATTTGCAAGGACTGGTGACAGGAAATGCAGCCAGTGAGAAAAAGCTGATAGAGGGAAAAAATTGTGTTAAAACACATGGCCTAATAGAGTCATAATATATTCTGGGAAGAGATTTCAGAGTTTAATACCCATTATTTGCCAACAAGGGGCCTGAAATCCAAAAAGTAAGCATTTTATCCTGGTCACCTAGCAAGTCATTAGGCAACTTTGGAGAACACTCTGGGTTGGTGACCTTTTGACTGGCTACTCTGATTCATCAACATAAAATTCTCTGTGAGGTAACACATGCTGGAACATTGACCTATTCTGTTAAGCTGCCTCTGGAGAGGCATATGTCATAGAGGTTTAGAGCATAAGATTTGGAGTTCGATGACTCTGGATTTTCAAAATCAGGCTCAGGAAATAACCTTCAGCCAGTTATATTCCTTCCTCTTCCTCTATAAAATGAAGATAATGATAGTGACTACAGGGCTGTTGTGCAAATTAAGTGAGCTAACGGCCTGCAATCTGGCATCCTGTGAGGCTCAAATCATGGCTCTTACTATCATACATGCACCATTTGGAAATAATTGTGAAGCACACAGATGAGTTCTTTGGCAGAGAACAATCCAGTAGCACATGTTGTTGAATTTCTAAAGTAGCCATTGGTGACTTATTAAACTAGGACATTACCCACTTGCTGTGTTTACTCATTTGCTTGTTCACTCATTTGCTTGTTCACTTGCTACACAAGTTTTATTGGGTGCCTACTCAGTGCCACATACTGTGCTAGGCACAGGCAATACAGAGGCAATTTGGATGTGGTCTCTGTCCTTAGAATAGTCTCACAGAGAAGTAACTGCATTTGGCTGATAAGGTTAACATCAGAAGTACCTCTAAGGTAGCCTAGAGAAAGATTGAGCCCCACCAAATGGGCTTTAGAGAGTCAGAGAGCCCTTTGAATCACTGAACTGTATTTGTTTTGTTTCTAAGGTTTCTATGATCAGGCCCATGATGAAATAACGTCAGGAAAATCTGTGCAAACAGATTCGGAAATGACATATTGCAAAGGTAGATCATATCTGATTTAAGATGTTCTGGGTTTCACCTAAGGAATCAGCCTTTGCCTTGTTTCCTCTGCTTCCTCTTTCCCCAGGGACCACCAAGAAAGTTTGCACTGTGAAGTGATGAATGCCTATAGATGACTCACTCTAGCAATGACTCTCTTTTTGAAGGACAATGGAGGCAAGTTTTAGGGTGGATTTAATTTATGATTTTGCTTATGGGTGAGATCAGGTAGGATTTGGAGTAGTTGGATAATCATATGTTATTTTCACTTATCAGAAAAAAAAAAAAAGCTTTATGGCAAAGATGAAGTGGAAAGTGTCCTTTGGGAGCAGAGAATGAATGTCACTAAGAATGTTGTCAGGAAGAGCAGAGCCCTGTTTTGTTGCAAAACAGAGTGATAAAAGGCAGAGCTAGTCTGGAGTGACTGGAAATATGCAACTCACCTCCCTTCTTGGACATTTGGGAATACTAAAGCCCAGGAGGCTTTGCTATAAGGTCCTTTATGAGCTGATGCGAGGACCAGGGTTAGTGTCTGGCCCAGTTCATTGCCCTTTCCACTGTGAGAGGGCTTTGTTACCTGTGATCTGCATTACTTGATCTGAGAACTTTCACTCATCTCTGAGGATCCTCAGGACATGTCCATCACTTGATTCTGCAGTATTTTCCAGTGGGACTTCATCTAGCTTGTTCTCCCACCTTCAGTTATCACTTGTTTCTCTATCATCCATTTGATTGCTGCGATGGACTTTAAGAATTGAGTTCTTTCAAACCCTGACATTAAGGACTCAACCTGGAACCTTGAACCAAGCTTCCCTCCTTAGCACCAGGCCTCCTCCTTTATACTGTCCTCCAACTTCCCTTACCTCAGCCCTTACCTGGCCCCACTTAGCACCTAGCAGCGTACTGTGTAACACAAAGCATTCAATAAACATTTGTTAGATTAAACAACAGCAATGACTTGACACAGACGGAATAAGTATAATGAAAATAAGTGTTAGCGCAGAGAATAAGATGGATCCTAGTAGCAACACAAAATTAACTGAAGCACCTTTTTGATCTGCTCTGCCCAACTCTGTAGGAAAAGAGCTTCACTATGAAAGGTTAAAGTTTGCTCTTTGCCTCCCTGATTTACTTTCTTCCCATGTCCCTGTGTCTTTGTAATTGTCTTTGTGCTACACTGCTGGTGCAGTAATCTCTGCAGCTGCTAATTGTGCCTTCATGGATCTGCAGTACTTCTTGTGGCCTTGATAGATGACTGTTCCATGAACATGTTTACATTTCTGAAACACTTTTTGCTTTTCCTCCCTTGGGAGTGCCTGGGATACGTAGATAGGGATGGCTCTGTGCACGGACGACTTCCTCTGCCCTACCTTAGATTCAACGCAGGAGCATGCAAAAATTAGAATAAGGATCGCAGAAGCTTCTCTGGGACCTGTGGTTACTAAGCAATTCAGGGGAGGGTGGGAAGTGTGGAATGGGGGAGTGGGGTGGGACCGTCAAAATGTGGTCTCTGGGCCACCCAGCTGTTACTCATTCCCCAAGACTCCTGAAGACTCCTTACTTTTCAGATTGCTTTGAAATTACCTAAACCTCTGCACCATCTTCCCCCCCGGGGCTGCTCTAAGTCCTAACTTTTCTACATCTGCTGCTTGCGTCGGCTCCCTCATTTCCTGGACATGGTGGTCTGGATTCCAGACCTGCCTCCACCTGCTCTGGGCCCTGTACTTAACACTAATCGGATTGTTCTTTCTGTTTCCAAGGACTCTAATAGTCGTCCATTCCTCATCCACTGTCACCTGCCTAGTTTAGCTTCAAACCGCCCCTCCCCTTCACTCTGTCTTCTAACTGGCTTTCCCCTCCAGCTGCCCTCATTGCCAGCTCATCATCTCCATAAGACAGACAGCCTTTTCCATATGCCAGTCATCTGGTCAAGGTCCTTCCATGGCTCCCACTGCCTTTGGAACAGGCCCTCAAGGATAGTTGCTGATTGATGGATTGCTCTGTAAACTCTGCATGATGCCTGTGTTTACGAGGCCCTGACACAGCTTTTAATGACCACTCACATTAATCTCTCTTTCCAAAAAGGTCTTTGGAGATATTTAATGTGCAGCCTGTGTCTCTTTCAAGTTGATGGGTTTGCCTGAGAGGTGGAAGTAACTCCAAAGAAACCACTGAGTTTAAAGAGCACTCTGAATGGCATGCCTTCTTTGCGGATAGTTCTCCAAACTGATGAGCTTGCTTGAAAGCGGAATCTGCCTTCACTTTTAGCATCACTCCAGATTTGAATGCTGCTGGTATCGCAGAGCACCACGATGTTCTTTGTGACAGCTAGAGCAGAGTCTAATTATGGAGAGATAAATATGCGTTCCAACTTCTTGCTTTTCCCCAGGATGTCACAACCCTAAATGTTCAGTGAGTTCAGATTTTTGTGCAGAAGAAAAATTTATATTATTAAATTTACTCTTAGCTGTACAATTTCTTCAGAGACCTAGAGCTCTTCCTGCCTTTATAAATTTAAAGAAATTGGATAAAGAGACAATAACCCAAGCTTTCCTGGAGACACTGGATATTTTGATCTATTTTCAGTGCAGCCTATTTCCAAGGGCAACACATCTCTGATTTTTTTTAATCAAATGGTGTGAATCGAAAGTTGCAGCCAGACCTCTGGAGCAGGCACCACGGGATGTCAACGGCAGCTGTGAATGGTGTGAGCACCAAAAAGGAGTTGCCTTGGTCTTACGATGGGAAAATGATCTTGACCCTATGTTGAGGAAGCAGACTACCATCTCAAAGGGCTGGGGGTCACTGTACCTTTGGAATTGCTGCATTTTGATCTGCAGCTCACTCTTGTCTGGGCACTGGTTAACTCTGAAGCAGGAGGGCGAGTGTGCCTAGCTACGAAATGATTAGGAGTTTAGTCCAACTTCTTACTGCTGTCGACTCTTTATAGAGTGAGTGTCACAGGTAGATGCTGCCGAGAAGTCTCAGTGGAAAGGCGGAACAGAGGGCAATTGAGCAGAGAGAAAATCACATTTATATTTGTTTTTGAGCAGCAGGGATAACCGTTAGCAAATTTATGAATTAAAGTCTTATTGACACTTATAATGTAATTAGGATCACCATTTCTATTTTCTAAGGTAGGCCTTCTGAGTTTCAAATCTAAGGATCTCAATGCCTAGTGCAATTCTGGACACATTATATGGAGTGTAAAACTATTTAGTGATTAATCAATTAATAAAAGCGAGGAAAGAACACTGTTGAATGTTCCCCTTTCCCCCAAGAGTTAATTAAGCCCATTTCATGTGCTCTTCCCTGAATCAATGCAAAACCTGGAATTACTTGTCCACTCTTTGGCTTGCCTTCTGGTTGGTGAGTTCTAAGAGGGCAAAGATTATGTCTATCTTATCACTGGTCTGTGTGGCCCCAGCTTCTAGAATGGTGCCTGTCATATAATACACATCCAGTTAGCATGTGTTGCGTGAATAAATAATATTTGAAAGGTCACACATTTGGCACTTCTGGTCTCAGTCAATAACCTTCGTTTGCTGAATCCTATAATCACAATGACTGTTTCTCTTGAGAGCCGGACTTTAAATCTCTATCCTATTTTTACATTACATTAGTTTACCCATTATCAAGGCACAGGGCTTACACAGCTACGAAGATCCTTCTTCTCCCTCAAAGAAAAAGGAAAAAGAAAAGCAACGCAGCCAAACCAGTTATGTTCACCCCTGAGCAGGGGTAGAAGTTAGCTGAGGGAGAGATCTGGTGGTCTAGGAGTTTAGCAGCTGGGTGAGGGACGGAGCCAAAGACTGGCAGTGACAGTGAGTGTAGAGGCAGGAAGCGTCTGGCTCAGAAAATGTCTTTGAGGGCATGCCAATCCCTGAGAAAAAGATGCGTCTACAGCCAAAGACCGATGGGACAATTTGCATCTCAGGGGATACCAGTTAAGTTGATGGGATAGTCTTAGATGAGAGTTCATCTCCCTGATGATTTCTGGGCCCTGAAAAAGTCCCCTAGAATTTAGCTGTCACCCCAGGGAAGAAGTGAGGAGGGAAAGGACTCAATTGACACTGTTTCTCCAAAAAGACCAAAAATAAATAAATCAATGCAATGTCATATTCAATTGAACATTTCCAAAAAAAGTTTCCTGCTCCTTCTTCCTGGGAGATTGAAAGAGGAATAAACAAATTTAGGGAAAAATAACAGAAGTGCTTGAATCTCCAGATCTAATTATCAGAAACTGATCATGGTCATTTTTGGGAAATTTAAATTAAAAAAAAAACAGCTTAGAGAAATAAGTGGCTACTTCTGTTAGAATGAAGAAGAACACTTTAACATTACTAATACACATGTTCTTTTCAAGCAAATCTTGTAATTTCCCTATATTATCTGCTAAAGGGTGAAAGAT
Source organism: Grampus griseus (assembly GCF_964374135.1). Lineage (NCBI taxonomy): Eukaryota > Metazoa > Chordata > Mammalia > Artiodactyla > Delphinidae > Grampus > Grampus griseus. The sequence goes on from NC_139009.1 coordinate 15,812,761, forward strand.
GAGGCTAAAATAGGTGACCTCCAAGTAATTAAACCTGGTATTTACTTTCAAAAATGGAACCTCTCTAAGAGTACAGGGTCCTCACTGTTGAATTTTTTTCTTAAGAGGGGAAAGGATGAGAGAGAAGAGCCTGCTGAGGCTGAAATTTTAATTTTGAGACTAGGATGTTTCCAGAAACTTCTTAATAGGACTTTCGAATTCATGTTCTTGAGGAAACTTTCTACATCCTGCTGGGGGTTAGAAAGAAGCTTTGTTAGCTATTGGGTACCCGACAGAGAGGGCAGAGGCCCTGCTATGAGCAATCTCAAACCTTGAAATAATCACTCATTTTGTCATGAAATTCAGCCAGCAATCTGATTTTTAAGACCTCAACATTAAAAAAAGAAAATCAGCTTATATGTGGATACTCTGTCCACACGTGAAGAGAACACATTTATTTATTTATTTATTTATTTTTGGCTGTGTTGGGTCTTCATTGCTACACGCAGGCTTTCTCTGGTTGTGGTGAATGGGGGCTACGGTTGTGGTGTGCAGGCTTCTCACTGCAGTGGCTTCTCTTGCTGTGGAGCATGGGCTCTAGGCACGTGGGCTTTAATAGTTGTGGCACTGGCTTAGTTGCTCCGCAGCATGTGGGATCTTTCCGGACCAGGACTTGAACCCGTGTCCCCTGCGCTGGCCACCCAGGAAGCCCCAGAGAACACATTTGAAAGTTGGATTGTTGATTTTCTTGGAGATGTAATGGTGAGTTAACTTGAAAAATATGTAACAATGTTTGTTCTTTGAAAAATCCAATACTTTTCAAAATACATGAATTTTGAAAAGTGTGTTTTTAATTAATTTGGCACATTTGTGTTCAGATGCTCTGTGTTCACTGTGCTGCCATCCTTTCTTCCTCCCTCCCTCCAGCTCTACCTCCTTTCTTCCATCTCTCCCTCTTCCCTTCCTCATCCTCCTCCCTCTTGCTTTCATTTTTGGAGATAAGATTTGCATATAATAAAATGCATTGATCTAATACAGGTAGCCAACAAACACATGAAAGAATGCTCACTAATCATTAGAGAAATGCAAATCAAAACTATAGTGAGGGGCTTCCCTGGTGGCGCAGTGGTTGACAGTCCGCCTGCCGATGCAGGTGACACGGGTTCGTGCCCCGGTCCGGGAAGATCCAACATGCCATGGAGCGGCTGGGCCTGTGAGCCATGGCCACTGGGCCTGCGCGTCCAGAGCCTGTGCTCCGCAATGTGAGAGGCCACAACAGTGAGAGACCCACGTACCGCAAAGAAAAAAAAAAAAACTATAGTGAGGTATCACCTCACACCAGTCAGAATGGCCATCATCAAAAAATCTACAAACAGTAAATGCTGGAGAGGGTGTGGAGAAAAGGTAACCCTCTTGCACTGTTGGTGAGAATGTAAATTGATACAGCCACTGTGGAGAACAGTATGGAGGTTCCTTAAGAAACTACAAAGAGAACTACCATATGACCCAGCAATCCCACTACTGGGCATATACCCTGAGAAAGCCATAATTCAAAGAGTCATGTACCACAATGTTCATCGCAGCACTATTTACAATAGCCAGGACATGGAAGCAACCTAAGTGTCCATCGACAGATGAATGGATAAAGATGTGGCACATATATACAATGGAATATTACTCAGCCATAAAAAGAAACGAAATTGAGTTATTTGTAGTGAGGTGGATGGACCTAGAGTCTGTCATACAGAGTGAAGTAAGTTAGAAGGAGAAAAACACATACCGTGTGCTAACACATGTATATGGAATCTAAAAAAAAAAAAAAAGGTTCTGAAGAACCTAGGGGCAGGACAGGAATAAAGATGCAGTTGTAGAGAATGGACTTGAGGACACGGGGAGGGGGAAGGGTAAACTGGGACGAAGTGAGAGAGTGGCATGAACTTATATATACTACCAAATGTAAAATAGCTAGCTAGTGGGAAGCAGCCGCATAGCACAGGGAGATCAGCTCGGTGCTCTGTGACCACCTAGAGGGGTGAGATAGGGAGGGTGGGAGGGAGACACAAGAGGGAGGAGATATGGAGATATATGTATATGTATAGCTGATTTACTTTGTTATAAAGCAGAAACTAACACACCATTGTAAAGCAATTATACTCTAATAAAGTTGTTAAAAATAAATAAATTCATTAATTATTTATAAAAAATGCATTGATCTAAAGTGGTCAATTTGAATAATTTTGACATTCACATATACCCATGTAACCAGTACCCAAAATAAGATATACAATATCGTCTTCACCTCGGAAAGCTCTTTTGTTCTCCTTTCCAATCCAGAGGCTCCCAGTGCTCCCAGTGTCCTGATTTCCATCATTTTAGTGTTGCTTATTCTTTGATTTCATCTACATATATGGCATGTACCTTTTGTTATTGACTTCTCTCTCTTAACATAATGTTTTTGAAATTCATTCACGTTGATGTACTGGTTTGTACCTTTTTGTTGCTGAGTAGTATTGCATTGTAGGAGTATACCAGAATTTATCAATATTCTTGTTGAGGAACCTTTGGCCTGTTTGTAGTTTTTGACTGTTATGAATAAGGCTATTATAGGTCTTCTGTAGACATGTATTTTCATTTCTCCTGGATAAAAACCTGGAGATATAATTACTGGGTCACAGGGTCCGTGTATGTTTAACTTTTGCAGGCGCTGCCAAACAGTTCTTCAAAAATGTTGAATGATTTTCTGTTCTCACTAGTGCGAGAACTCCAGGTGCTCCAAATCTTCACCAATATTTGGTATTTTCAGTCTTTTTTTTTTTAAAACTTTAGCCATTCTATTGACTGTGAAATGATTTTTTAAATGTTTAAAATTTGCATTTCCCTGATGATGTTCAGTATCTCTTCACGTGTTTATTGGCCATTTGTGCATCTTCTATTTATGAAATGTCTGTTCAAGTATTTTGCCCAAATTTTTATTGCATTGTTTCTATTTTTATTACTGATTTGTAGCAGTGTTTTCTACATTTTGGATGTAAATTATTTGCCAGATAAATTTAATATTTTCATATATAATATTTCAGTCAGTCTGGGGCTTGCTTTTACATTTCCTCACAGTTTTTATTTTGGTAAAATCCAATTTATGAATTGTTTTCTTTTAAGATTTATGCTTTTGGTATCCTATATAATAATTTTTCCTTTCACTGAATTTGCAAAATTCTCCTATGTTTCCTTCTAGAAGTTTCATAGATTTTGTTTTTAAATTTAGATTTATGATCCATTTCAAATGGACTTTTATGTATGGTGTGAGGTAAAGGTTTTAGCTAATTTCTTTTTCATACAGATATCCAGTTGTTCTGATACCATTTATTGAAAAGATGATCCTTTCACTGTTGAATTACCTTGACACCTTGAACATAAATTAATCTAACGTATGTGGCTGCCTCTTTCTGGACTCTCTGTTTTGTTTTGTTGATCTGTATCATTTATAGACATGATCTGTCTATAAGACATTGATACCAGAGTCTGATTACTGTAGCTTTAAGTTTTGAAAGTATTTTTGTAGTAAGTTTTGAAATCAGGTGCCAACTTTGTTCCTTCTTTTAATCTGTTTTTTAACTTTAAAATTTTATCAGACTTACAAAAAAATTATAAAACCAATACAAAGAATATGCTTCAGTTTCCCAAATGTTAAAGTCTTATACAACCACAGTACAATATGAAACTGAAAAAAACAAACACTGATACAATATTGCTGTCTAAAATACATAATACACAAATCTTATTCAAGTTTTTTTTTTTTTTTTTTTTTTTTTTGCGGTATGCGGGCCTCTCACTGTTGTGGCCTCTCCCGTTGCGGAACACAGGCTCCGGACGTGCAGGCTCAGCAGCCATGGCTCACGGGTCTAGCCGCTCCGTGGCATGTGGAATCTTCCTGGACCGGGGCACGAACCCGTGTCCCCTGCATCGGCAGGCAGACTTTCAACCACTGTGCCACCAGGGAAGCCCTCTTATTCAAGTTTTATCATGCCTTTTGCTCATCTGTGTTTCCATCCATTATCACTTCCCTTCAGCCTGAAAAAATTCTCCTACTAGTTCTTGTAGCTCAGACCTTTTGAAATCAATTTGAAAATTTAAAAATTATTTCAGTTTTTTTTCTGTCTAGAATGTCATTATGTTGCTTTCATTTTTTTAAGATAAAATTCTAGGTTGACGAGATTTTTTTCTTTCAACCTCTTACAGATGCTGTTTCTTTTACTTCTGGCCTCCATTGTTTTTGGTGACAAGCTAGTTATTTGTTTGTTTTAATACCAGTTTTCCCTTGTCTATAATGTTTTTTCCACTGGCTGCTTTTAATAATTTTTCCTTACCTTTGGTTTATAGAAGTGTGACTATGGTATGTATTGTTCTGTTTTTCTTTTCATTTATCCTGCTTACGTTTCAGTGAGCTTCTTTAATCTATGGCTTGAAATTTTTCAACAATTTTTGAAAATTCTCAGCCAGTAGCTCTTCAAATATTTCTGCTGACCTATGTTCACTCTCTTTCCAGGGCTCGAATTACACATATGTTAGGCTATTCGATATTGTCCTACAGATCTCTGAGGCTCTGTTGAATTTTTTCCACTATTCTTTGTATTTTAGTTTGGATTACTCATATGTTCCAATATTATATTCTTTGGTTCTTTTCTGTTGTGTCAATTTACTGTTAATATCATCAGATGGATTATTAATTTTTAATATTGTATCTCTTTTCATTTCCAGTTTACTTATTTAATTCCTTTTGTCTTTTGAATTTTCTGTCTCTCTGCTGAGATTCCTCGCATCATTACGTATGCAGTTATAGATTTGGAACATGAAACTTTGGGTGGCTAAGTTCCCCATCTTTGCTTCTCCACTCATGGGAGAGCCAAGAACCCTCACAATCCCTGCTGGCTACATGCTGAGTTACTGTTTCCAACCTCAAAGAATACATATTTCTTCCTATTGAGACTGTTAATTGAGAAGAATGACTGAAGGCAGCTCCTGTAGGGAGGTTACTGAAATGGTTTCATTTTGCAAAATCATTAGGTTAAGTCTGCAGGCTCCTTTAAGGGCTTCTCTGAAGAGAAGAACACACATTGGGAGATGGGGTGCAGTAAGGTCAGAGTGATGGACTCCCAGCAGAAAACAGTATCTTATCACTCACACTGTTTAGAAGTGCTGGTCCACAGTAATAACTAAAGCACACTGACTTTTTGGCCATTTTATTATTGTTTTAAAATTCTCTACAAGCAATATTCCCTTTTATTACTTGCATCTGGGGTGGACATTTACCAATACTCTGGCCTTGGTATGCCACACTGCTTGAAGGCACAAAGGTCTTTTTTTTATGTTATCCACTTTATTATGGCCACAGATCACTATTCTTCAAAGGACCCAATAGAAGTAGACTTTCCAGTGAAGGAATTTCCACAAAGTCCCTGGGGATTCAAGATGTCTAATTTCTGGGCATTCTGTCAATTCTTCTATGAGGCAAGCCATTCCACGGAAGCAAGAATAGCCTCATTTTCTCAAGACAGTGAGAAGACAAGAAAAATTAAAACTGGAGTTCAAGCTAGTATTGTCTTTTTAGGTTTGTGAGCCTCTTGCTGCAGTGTGCCTCTGGACATATCAGCTCCTTTTGATTCTCCAGAGCTGTGTTTATGCTGGGTGTTGCTGGCAAGAGTCATGCCAAAAAGGCAGAGGATTTTAAACAGAGAGCTTTAGAGCATTATGTGTTGGTCTCTGGCAAGGGATCACTTGACTGAACAAGAACCAGCCAGATGCAGCGTCTCCAAGGTGAATCTGTAATAACCTAGGTGGCAGTAATTTCCTAGGAGACTGGCATAATTACACCCAAACAAATTGCCTGAACAGACACGTATTTATTAACATGAGATTAAAACTCTCAACTTTGAGCAAACCCGGAGAGTAGCAGCAGAAGCCAAAGCAGTGAGGAGCATTGGTAATCTGTCTGACACCCAACACCAGAGCTGATAAAGAGCCAGGGTAGGGTCCAGCCTGCAGTTTAGGGCCTCTGAGGACTCAGCTGTATTTTCTTGTTTACTGCAAATAGGGATTAACATTACTGGGTGTCAAAACTTAGAACTTGTATCAGTTATCTAACTAATGTGTAACAAATCACTCCACATTTAGCAGTTTTAAATAGCAAGCATTTATTTATTTATAACTTAGGCTGGGTTCAGCTGGGCAGCTTTGTTTCATTTTGGCCCTCTCAAGTGTCTTCAGGTCAACTGCAGGTCAGCCAGGCAGCAATACTTCTGAGGTTGGTTGGCTGTTGGCTGGCAAAGCAGGATGATTAGGACAAATGTCTCCAGTCCTCCAGCAGCCTAAGCCAGGCTTGTCCTCATGGTGGTTCCAGGATTCCAAAAAAGCGAGCAGAGCATGCAAGGCCTTGGGAGGGCTAGTTCAGGACTGGCACACCATCATTTCCACTAAATTCTGTTGTCAAAGCAAGTTACAAAGCTAGCCCAGAATCAAGTGGAGGGGAAATAAACTCCATTTCTTGATGAAAGGAGCTGCAGCATCACATTATAATACATCACAAATGGCATAAGGAGCAATGAAGGACAGTGGGCTTTTAAAAAAAATCTACAGTAAAACCCTGAATCCGCAAACCTACCAGATGTCATGCAGGTGCTAGAAGAAGTAAACTGGTATTCACATCAAGGATCTTTATTCTATATTTTCTGTTCAATTAAATATGTTTATTAAACAAGTTCTATAAGCAAGGTACTGTTGGGCAGTTTGTGGGGAAGACCAGTTTACTAAACAAGTTATTGCTCCTGATTTCTAGGAGCTCACACTGTAGTGGGAAAGACAGACATACAGACAGTTATTACATACTGTCTTTAACATCACCAATATTGTGATGTTCTACAATAAAGAGTATGAAAAAGGGAGAGTTTAGATAATGATGCCTGTAGGGCTTGTGGGATGACGTACATGTTGCTCTAAGAACTGGACAAGAACAGTGTGGCATTTACTGCACCAGGTGGGTTGAGTTGTGCTAAGGTAGAGAGTCAGGAAACCTGAAACGTGGGCATCCGTCTGGTGAGGGTGAGATGTCAGAAGCAAGCAGGTAGATGTAAATGTTTTTTAGCATCTTAGAGGGTCAGAGAGAAAGCAGGTGAGAACAGGTTTCCGATCAGTTAGATTACCAACCACCCACTTGGTGGTGAGATGGATTTAATAGATTGCAGGACAAGAAGCAATAAAACTGGATAACAACTCAGATGGAGGTAGAGAAAAGGCCACTGGTAGCTGAAAACCTAGTAAATACAGCTGAAATCCTTACTAGAGAGTAGTTAATAGTTTTGGGGTTAAATCATGGAACTATGATGGTTTATGTAGATGGCGATCACATACCTACCTTATGCATTGGTATCCTGTCCTCTCCATACACATTTGCTTTATCATATCCCCAGAAAGACTTTGGCATTCCCATATGGTTCTCTCATAGCCTTTTCCTTCCAAATTAGTTGCTGGAGTGATACCAAAATGAGTATTTATGTACTTTGTATACCTTTAACAGTTATTGATGGGCTGATTTTGTCTATCTCAAGCTTCATATGCTCATGTCATGAGAAATCTCTAAAGATGTTAAAAATACATCCATTATGTCCTGTTTTTGGCATTGCATGACTCTATGGCCTTGTGAAATTCAGTCACTCTAATCTGTAACAGAATGCGATTCCTTGGGCATTGGGCTTTTGTGATCTCAAGTTTCCCATCGTAGACTGTGATTATGTGCATAGTGTGAAACGATGGCTGTGGAAGGAGAATCCTCATGTGCCAGTATGAGCGTCAGTGTAGCATGGTAACGAGAAGAGTCTCGGGATTCAGACTTCCCTGTGCAGATTATGGGAACAGAAACAAACTCCCTTTCTAGTCATATAATTGAGGGCAAGTTATTTGGTCTGTTGATGCCTTCATAAAGCACTTAGAACTGTGCATGGCAAGAACTAAATAAATATCTGCAATTAATAGTAATAATAGGAATATCATTTATTCTGCTACCTCCCAGCATGCTCTGTGCCAGGTTTTTCCAATTAAAATTTATCAAACACTTACTGAGGACCCTGCACTGCCTGCAAGTTATAGGGATGAATAAGAGGCAGTTTCTGTTTTCAGTGATTCACTATAAAAAAATATATAAATGAAACTAATATCAGACTGATGTGGTACATGCTTTAAAGAGATTGAGACAAAGTGTTGAGGCAGCACGGAAGAGAGAAAAAGCAGAACTGGCAAGGCTAAGAATGTGGCATTGGAGCTGAAGGATATTTAGAATAAGGCAAGCTATGATGATTTGGGGACCGAGATGGGGAAGGGATGTTAATGCTTCTAATTTAAAATGAGGAAATTGGTCCATATAATTTTCAGTTGCATGAGAGCTCTAAAATTCAATTCTACAAAATCATGCTTTCATTCCTTGATGAGTATATAAGAATTCAGTAAATGAGTTGTTGCATCCAAAAATTTTAGCTGCTGGGCATGAAGTTTACCCAGTATTCACAGCAAAACAGATTACTAGTGGAAACTTGAATTAGAAAAATGCTGACATGGTAGAAAATACAATTTGTACCCAATGGCTTGAAAAAAACCTATAAAACTACCCAGTAACTCCACAGTTACTAAATGGGGGCCTAATGGCATTTTCATTTTTCATGTCAGCATTTCAAGGTTGTTCTGACAAAGTTCACCTGGGAAGAAGGGCTTTTAGTGAAATGGCAAGATGGTGCTTTGTCTGATGTCTCAGTTGAAACCAGTGCTTTGAAATCATTTGGACGCCATAAGTGGCAGTGTTCTTGTAAGCTAGGTGAGCGGTTTGACAATTTCATTGTTTCTGAGAATTACCTAGGGAGTTTTAAAACAAATGCAGATTCCCTGAGCACTGCCTTTGAAGATTCTGACTGTGGCAGGGTCCAGGAATCTGCATTTTAGCAAAGATCTGATGCAGGTAGTCTCTCAGCAACACTTAATGAAATACTGATTTGGGAAGGTTGAGTGACATGGCTGAGGTCACACACCGTAGCCATTAAACCAGAACAGAATGTGTGTTCTGGAAGCAGCGTCACTTCTGAGTGCCAAAGGTAAACCTGGGGACTGAATCTCTTTGAGAAGGTGGGCCTAGAAGAAAACAAATTTTACACTACTAATCGAAGACTTAGGAGTCAGAACTGGCCCAGTGCAAAGTCTTGAGGTCAATATTTGGTCTTGGTTAACCCAAGTTTTCTTCCTCACTTAGTGTCCCTTGGCCACTTCTCTCCTCTCCTTCCATCCCCTCCCCCACCCCCCGCCCCCCAGCGCCTAAGCCTGCTCTGTCACACCATTCCCCGTCCTTCCATAGAAACGTACCCTGTACCTTTTCAACTCAAGTTCATCCTGATTCCTAGGACTTCCCTCTGAAAGGGACTCACTTCTTAGAGTGATTAAGAGACACAAAATGAAACAATGGCTTCCAAAAGAATCCCAGAAATTGGCTGGTATAAAAGATTTGGAAGCCATCCAACCCCCTAAATCACAGTGCCTCTTGCTGTCAGTAATAACAAGAGAAAAGAGAGTCTAGAAGAAAAGTCCCCATCTAAATCTAGTTTCAGTCTTCTCATATAAATCTGGGACAGCATACGTATGTAAAAATCTCAATGGGCCAAGAATGCACATCAGACGCTGTGCTAAACCGAGTCACTTTGCTACAGGAAGGAGGCGTTGGCTACAGTGAGAGCCCTGGCTCTAAAGCAGATGCTAAGCCAGTAGATGATAGGCTGCTCTGGAGTGAAGAGATGATGAGAATGACTTTTGTTTCAGAGGTATCCCTTTTAATGATAATTCAAACAATTAACTTTAAAGGCAGTGCCTACAAAGTGCCTTATGAAACACTGTTCAAGGTGCCTTATAAAACCTACCGTTTAACAGATGATTTAGAAGGGTGAGAAATTTCAAAGCAATGTGCAGTGTCAAATTGGGGTCTGGAAAGAGGCTAGTCTGTATCTTTCTAGGAGTTTTAGCAGTAGGGCCTGTAGGAGAACATGGGTCTGTATCCCGGCTGGTGCCCCACCTCGGGTCATCCAAGAACGAAGAGAAAGAGCAAGAGGAGCAGGCAAGAGAAGAATGACCACTAGAGGGCAGAGAAGAGCGTGGGCATGAGAACCCCTCAAAGGAGATGGAGAAAACCTCTGAGATAGGGCCGATCCTATGGGCAGTTTCAGTCTGTGCAGTTGCTCTGATTTGATTCTCTGCCATAGCCGTCTCTGAGCGATTCGGCACAAAGAGCAGGGCGGTTTAAACAGGCTGTTGACAGGTGAGAGGTATCTTTGCCTCCATAAATTCCCTCTCCAAAATGTCTATGTAGAGACATCCTTGAAGAGAGGTAAAGATGCTTAGATTGATATTTTGAGACCCCAGTTCATGGTTGTTCTAAGTAACAATTTTTTTTTTGGCTGCGTTGGGTCTTTTTGCTGCTGCACGCGGGCTTTCTCTAGTTGCGGCAAGTGGGGGCTACTCTTCCGTTGTGGTGTGCGGGCTTCTCATTCCAGTGGCTTCTCTTGTTGGGGAGCACAGGCTCCAGGCACATGGGCTTCAGTAGTTGTGGCATGTGGACTCAGTAGTTGTGGCTCGCGGGCTCTAGAGTGCAGGCTCAGTAGTTGTGGCACACTGGCTTAGCTGCTCGGCAGCATATGGGATCTTCCCGGATCAGGGATCGAACCTGTGTCCCCTGCATTGGCAGGTGTATCCTTAACCACTGCGTCACCAGGAAAGTCCCTAAGTAACAATTTTAATGCAAAGCTACAGGATGAGAAGATGATTTTCCACTGCAGACTCACTTCTGTAGAAGTATATATGTGGCATATTTGAAGGAGATAACGATCACTTTAAACTGTTAGGTGTGCTGGGCAGAAGACAGGCGAGCAGTCCCTGAGGCCAGATGTTTTCATGGTGTGACTCCTCACAACATCCTTGGGCTCTGCTTCACCTGGCTGAGTGCCCAGTGTAGAACGGTGCATGGCAGGTGGACTGCCTGGTGGGAGCATCCCTTGAGGGTGATGGGCATCTCCTGCTCTTTCCTTCAGCCCCCAGGAGGCCCTGAGGGTAACACTCTGGGAGAAGTAGCAGGAAGGACCAGTCTCTAGCCACAAGATGATTCTCCTTTGCGCATTTTGCCATCCCCTTGCCCTCCTACGTCACCTCAGACTTTCTGTGTGTTTCCATCTGTTAAGATCAATTTGAAACATTTTTAGACATCTTTTACCACTGCCTTTCATTGTCTGAAAATCCTACAGCCCCTATAGCTGGTACCACACAATGAATAATCATATTGTCTGTGGTTATATGTGATTCTCTGGTGGCTCCAGATGTGAAATCTTGTTTCCTTAATGACACTCTGTCTCCAGCAAATCAGCATCTGCTCTGCTGGGCTTAGTCAGGGCCAGATGCATGACTCTCAGTAATTTGCTTTTTGGTCCTTATCGCTCTTCCAGGGTCTGGGGTTTGGCAGCCAAATCAATCAGTAGACAGAGAGGCAGCATGTTATAGTGAAAACACTGTTGAATGAACAAAAGGGGTTTTGGGGTCTAGTGCTCCTAGTATTTAACTTGATGAGGATCTGTGGATGGGCCACCAAAATTTATGTGTTCCAATTTCCTCTTCTTTACAATTAGAATGTGACTTGTTTTGCACACCTCTTGTGAGAATCAAAACATAGAGGTGAAAGGGATTTCCAGAGAAGCAAATCATTAGATAAATGAGAATTGTTATTATACTAACTTGGCAACATAGAGAAAGGGAAGCTGAGTTGGTCTGACCACACCCTACCTGGAATAGCATTAAGGGAACAAGATATCATATCTGGAAAGGATTACCTATATCTATAGACAATATAATTGTTAACTGTGAGGTGCCAGGCTACAGGGGCTATAGGATTTTCAGACAATGAAAGACAGTGATAAAAGCGTCTGAAAATCCTGCTGAGAGGGTTGGGGAGGAGCACCAGGAGGGAGCACCTTCGCGACAGAGACTGATTAGTTGGTTGATTCCGCTCCCACAGCTCCCTCTGGGAACTGGGTCCCAGTTGACAGTTTGGAAGAGTCTCTAGCATAGAAAATTAAAGAATTTCACTTATGTCACCTACTTTCCTCAAGCCTCTTCTCTTTTCGGATGCCATGGCTAAAACCATTAAAATGGAAAACACAAAGCCAGAGACCTCCCATAGCTTCCTGCTGCAAAATAGAAATGGCACAGGGACCTGCTCCTGTTGTGCTGGGGCACTCATCCCGCAGGAAATAGATGGGAAAAATTTAGTCACTATGGCACTCAGACCTGGCCTAAGGGTTAAGTTTTCTGAAAAGGTCTTGTCATGGAGACAGCCAGCAGTGTGAGTGGAAGCCGGTAGGGATCACCATGTGTAGGCCCGAGGATTTTACCCAAGGAAATGTGGGGCCTGGAGCCACCATGGATGGTGTGGGGAGGGGCAGTTAATTGACCTTAGCAAGCATTTAGATCTCAACTCATAAGGAAACTTAGGATGCTTTTGGAACTTTATACCAGCTCCCAGCCTCCCATCCTACAGGATATGAAGTCGAAAGTTGATCTAGAAGAAAAAGAGAGAAATGGGCTGAATGTGAATAATTGAATTCAGCTGTCTCTGCCCATTTGTTATTTAGAGGCTGCATGTTTGAAATAAAACAGGTATAGGGGTGAAATGTTAGTCTGGTAGAAATAATATTGACTCCTTAGGATCCACCCTAATGGTCTTACATTGGAGACATTTTGCTTTGCTATCTATGATGTAGGGCTAAGGGTTGCTTGCTAATTGTAGTCATAGGAACATCCTACAAAGGAACATAGTAAACGAATGAGGAAAGCTTTAACCTATTTGCAAGGAAAGCCGGTTAAATCTGAACTCAAATTATGGCCCTCGTGGTTGACGCTTGAAATACAGAATCCTTCTAATGGCTCTCCTCAAATGGTCTGTTTGATAAAGAGCTGGTGCTGTACTTGGTACCATGTGACACAATACATTTAAATCTTAGGCACTCTGATGACAATGAAAGGGCTAGAGAGAATTGCAAATCCATGTGGTAGATAAAATTATCATATCCCTATTTCAGAAGAGGATACTAAAGCACAGAGAATAAAGATATTTTGTGAAAGTGTCCTGTGATGTCAGCTCCTTTCAGAATTACCCTATTTCCACTTTTGACATAGTTGCTATTTATTGAATCAATTCAGAAATCTTGAAATCATACTAGACATCTCTACCTTTTAGTAACCATATCCCTTTAATTTTCAAGTTATATCAATTCATAACTCAGAAAAGTTTATCAGGATCTGCAGGTAAATTACTAGAAATAATAAGAGAGTTTAACAGTATGGCCAGTGCCAAGATCAATATGCAAATCCCCTGTGTTTTTATACTTCCTAAAATTAAAGACTAGAAAACACAATTTAAAAATATTCCTCCTAAAAACTCACATTAATTGAATGCCTATTATGCACCTAAGTACTCTGCATATATTGCTTGATACCAGTATATATGTTAGTATGTGAATGGGAAAGAAAATATGGAGGAATATATATATATATATATATCAAACTCTTCCTTCTGAATTCAGTCTCATTCCTACTGAAGTACATCCTTTATTGTTTCTTTCCGTAAGGTTCTATGAATTGTTAAGTTTGTCTGAAATGCCTGTACTGTTCTCTCTTGAATGATTAATTACCCTAAATTAGTTATTTTCCTGTAGTATTTTGATAATATGAATTCAGTTTCTTTTGATCTCTGTTTTTGCTAATGAAAGGTCTTATTGTTAATTTTTTGTAAATATTCTGCCTTTCTTCTTTGGTCGCTCCTAAGATTCTCTTCTTGTCTTTGGGGTTTTGCAATTTTATGTCAATGTGTCTAGGTATGGATTTTTAAAAAGTATGCTGACTATGTTGGGGTACAGTAGATTTACGCCTTTCACCAATTCTGGAAACTCCTAGGACATTATTATATTAAATACTGACTTTCAATGTTCTCTCTAACCTCGGTAGAGCATTCATTAAGTATAAATTGGATGTCTCCTATCATCCATATTTCTTAAGCTTTATTTAATATTTTCCATATTTTAATCAGTGTGGGGAACTTCTAGTTCCCTAATTCAATTTTCAGCTCTGCTTATCCACTGAATGTTTAATTTCTCTAACAAACACTGTGTATGTGTTTCTGTGTTTAATCCCTAGACATTACATTTAACTTTTACTTTCAGAGCTGCTAGTTCTTTTCCATAAGGTCCTGTAAAACAGTTTTCCCTTATACTTCTTTTTTCTTTTGCCTCTGTGTTCACTTTGATCATACTGTTTTTGGAGTCTAGTTTTTCTACTCTCTCAGGTTCTTTGGGATTGAGTTTGCCTGTTTGTCAATATTTCCCTTATGATCACTTCCTCCTGTGCTTTTTTTTTAAACTGTAAGTTTATGTTTACATGTGTTGTCTTATTCTCAGGGTATCTGGTTCCATAAACCCTTGGTTATAGACATATTGCCATGAAGTGTGTTTATTTTCTTTTGTTTTAACTTCCAGGTTATCCAGGGGCTTTATAGGTCTAGAACCAATTTTTTGATTCATTTATTACTCAGGAGATATTCATTTCATATTGGTAGAAAAAAATTTAGGCTTTACAACTTGACGTGACACAAGTTATGTTACCAAACAAAAAGTTAGTCTTTTAATTACAGATCTTGTAAAATTACTTTTTGGTTTTTTTTTTCAATCCTTTATATTTTCACACACTGTTCCTAAGGTGCATTTTCTCTTTTCGGTGTCTAGGCTAGTGGGTGTTCTCCTTCTGTTCTCACTATCACTGAGGTTTCTTATTTTTAGCATCCTACTTCACATGTGCAAAATATCACCTATCCTCTTTTTATGTGGGTTCTAAGACCCAGCCCTGTAACTCCTACATCCACTAGTCCATTATACCATACAGTATTACTTGGGCCACTATAGTTTTGATTTCTCATTTACTATACTTTCTTTAAGTTTCCTCTCTTTTATGATACTTAGGAATTTCCCTTTCTTTCCTTTGAGCTCAAGTATAAGTTACGTTATAAAATATATGTAACCAAACTCTGTGTGTAAGCAGAGCTCTTTCATTATTGGCTGAGTCCACCATCTTCTTGGAACATCATATCCTATAAAGTCAGTTGACATTTAAAAAAAATGAATGTTTTATTAAAAACCAGTATTTAAGCCACGAGACTTCCAGTTTCTATCTGAATTAATATTAACTCACAACAGGATAAATTAAGACTGACAGTAAGTCTATTGCCAAATCTAGAAGTAATTTCTACTATTAGGTTGATTGAACTGGATTGAAAAGTGTAATTGATGGTCCATTTTCTACACTCGTGAGAAATCTGCCCATTCCAGCGTAGTTAGAAAATCCGTGCCTCCTCCTTCTTACATTCTCTGTACTCCTGATTAGAAACACAAGCTCTCTACTAACCGGAAGTCTCTTTCTCTACTGCATGACAGCTTTTTGTTTGTGTGTGTGTGTGCGTGTGTGTGTGTGTTTGTTAGGTAAGAAGCTATTCTCTCTTGCTTCCCACTTTCCCCCATATCCCAACTTCATCTCCAACCCACACGTGTATTGCTTCTCTTTCAGCACCTAGTAAAGAAATGAAATCATCAAAATACAACTGCATGAAGTATGTGGAGAAGGGAAAGCATGCTGAATTTTGAGAGTCATGAACCTTCAAGAAAAGCAGTATATACAGGATTGAATTAAGAAAAACATTGATAGCAGTACATTTGGGGGATTTCAGTTTGCTCTATACTGAGTCAATATATAGCATAATATACAAATACCAAACCAGTGGGGTTAGGAAAAGTCTTGAGATGTTTACATAAAACTGCCATCCAACTGGACATCCAGCAATATAGTGAGGGAAACTTCACATATCGTGATTTTTTAGGGAATGTTAAACCTAGAAAGATAGTTCCTCACCCAAGGATGAGGACACAGAAGAATATCACGTGGAGTCTATGACAATGTACTACATAGCCCAGGAAGGAAAGGTCGTCCTGAAGATTGAGAAGAACTTAACTTATAAAGATCATTTATGAGAAGAAACAGAAGGAAAATAGTTTAAAATGTTTAAATCAAATGCCTCAAAACCTGGCATTCTTGCTCCCGTATTTGAAGACAACCAAGAGGTAACATACGGACAGAAAATGACAAGAAATGAGATTTGTTTTAAAAGGTGGGAGAGCAGGGAATGATTTTGAGAAAATTAAAAGGAAAATGGCAGAAACAAAGTTCACAACGGAGGCAGTAAAGAAAAGAACTGATACTGTAGAAACATATAATAATGTGGAGCATACATTTGAGAAACTCCATTATAGTAGATGGAAATTTATGAATAAATGACAATATTGTGAGAGAAGATGGAAGAGAAAGGAGTGATCCAGGATCTACGATTAACATGATCATTATGTCTACAGAACTCAAGACATTTGGAACAAATCAAAAGATTGAGAAAGAAATTATTTCCTGAACTACAAAATAAAATAAGGTAAACCACCCGAGAAGGCAGATCAAAAGAGTCACTAGGCTCTGTGTAATATGAACAAAAGTTTGCATCCCATTGGGTGAAATTTAATTACATGAATGAATGAAACATGAAGCTTAATTAGCAGTTTCACCCAAGAACTCATAGAAATAAATATCATGCCAACATGAGTTGCAAGATACATCATGCAGAAGGTCAGATGATCCAGATCTTTCAAAGTAGATAACCAAAACAAGTTGTGTGGCAGTTAAATTCAATATATAAAGTGTTGAAAGTGGTTGTTGATGGGGATTAAATAGGATTTTTAAAACTTTTGAAAAATGTTGTTTAATATTATACAAACACATCATAGAGTATACTCTCTTGTAAACACTATGTGGATCAAGAAATAACAATGTCAGCTCCCCTGAAGCCCTCATGCCCCTTCACAGTCAGTATTCCTTCCCCTCCCCCATTTAGAATAAGAATGACCTTTTCTTTACCATATATCACCAAACAATATAGTCTGCATTGCTAAACAATGTAGTCTGTTTTTGAGTTTTATATAAATGCAGTTATATTGTGCATGTTATTTTCTGTCTTCACTCCTTCATTTAACATTATGTTTATGAGATTTATCCATGCTGGTTATGTGTAGCCATGGATCTTTCATTTTCACTGCTATTTTGTGTTCTTTTAACGAAGACACTACAGTTCCTATGTATTCTAGTTTTTGACTCTGGCAAATAATGCTGTTATAAAATTGTTTTACCTATTTTTTGGTGAATATATATATACACACACACACACATAAGTTTGTTGGTTATATACTTAAGAATAGAATTATAAGATCACAGGGGATGCACAGGCTTAGCCATAAAATACCATTAAACAGTTTCCCAAATTGGTTAAAATAATCGATATTCCGAGCTGTGTATGAGTTCCATTTTCTCCATCATCACCAACACTTGGTATTATCAGCAGTTTACATTTTAGCTGACCTGCTGTATGTAAAGTGGTACCACATTTTAGTTTTAATTTTTATTTCCTTAATAATTAATAAGGTTGAACACACTTTCATATCTTTATTGGCCATTTAGCTTTCCTCTTTAATAGTTTCTTTTCAGAACTCTTGCCTATTTGTCTTGTCTTTGTAGGAAATCTTTATGTATTTTGAATAGCAGTCCTTTGTTTATATGTGTAACAAATTTAGTCTCTTTTGTTTTCTCTCTTTTTAAAATATATTTTAAGGAACAGATCGTTTTAATGTTAATACATTGGCATTTGTCATTATTTATAGTTACTACATTTTTGTTTTCTTTAAGAAATCAATTTATATCCAAATTTATAAATATGTTCTTCTCTATTGACTTGAGGAAGTTTTACTGCTTTTCCTTTAACATTTATTTAATGTTCGTGATCTACCTAAAGTTAATATCTTCTATATGGTATGCAGCAGGTTCTAATTTTATTTTATTTTCCTTATAGATTATTCAGTTACCCCAGAAACATTTATTGAAAATCTGTCCCTGCCCTACAGCTCTGCAATTTCGCCATGTATAAATCAAATGTTCACATGTAGATGGGTCTCCTTCTAGGCTCTCTACTCTTTGACATTTGTCTATTTGCCTTTTCTCATTATCAGAGCTTTATAATATGGCATGATCCCTGAGAAGCAAATCTTCCCACTTTGTTCTTCTTTAAGTGAGTCTTGGCTATTTCTTTTCATTTCTGCAGAAGTTGTACAAGCAACTTGTCAAGTTACATACTTGGACTGACTTCCTGGTAATACATTGAATCTATAGACTGATTTGGGAAGAGCAGACAGTTTTTTGTTTTTGGGTTTTTTTTTTGACATCTTTATTGGAGTATAATTGCTTTACAATTGTGTGTTAGTTTCTGCTGTATAACAAAGTGAATCAGCTATACATATGCATACATCCCCATATCTCCTCCCTCTTGAGTCTCCCTCCCACCCTCCCTATCCCACCCCTCCAGGCGGTCACAAAGCACTGAGCTGATCTCCCTGTGCTATGCGGCTGCTTCCCACTAGCTATCTATTTTACATTTGGTAGTGTATATATGTCCATGCCACTCTCTCACTTCTTCCCAGCTTACCCTTCCCCCTCCCCCTGTCCTCAAGTACATTCTCTATGTCTGCATCTTTATTCCTGAGAACTGACAGCTTTAGATATGGAATCTCCCTGCCTGTCAACATGTATCTTCTCTGTTTAACTCTCATTAATGCGTATCGGTAAAGTTTTATCATTTGATTTGTAGAAATCTTGCACATTGGTCATATAATTACTATTTGCTATTTTATATTTTTAGTAATACTATATATAATGTTTTTGATTCCTTTTAATTGTTGATTTATTGAAGTAAAAATGATTTTTGTATATTGATTTCATATATAGAAAACCTGTTAAACTCACTTAGAACTTTTAACAAAATTAAATCATCTGCCAATCAGGAAGGATTTGTTTCTTCCTTTCTTATCCTTCGGCCTTACATTTCTGTTTCTTAACTTCTTGTCGTGGTCAGAATCTCTATTACAATATGGAATAGAAGGTGGGAGAGTAAAGCCTTGTTTTGTTTCTCATCTTGCTGCAAGTTTTTTGTGTACAGACATTATTTTTAATAGATTTACAAGTTCACTTCTTTTTCTAGCTTGCTAAAAAGTCTTTATTTTTATTATAATGGATGCTGAATTTTGTCAAATACTTTTTCCTGTGCCATATGAGGTTATAAAATTATCTTTACCCTTACTTTGCTAATGAGGTAGGAGGGGTGTCTTTGCAGTTGACGGGTGGAAGCCAGAGTTGCAATTCTTGATTACCACTGAGGGTTGCTGTTTCTCCTACACTTTGGCCTAATAGTTTCTTACTATCTTTTCAGGCCTTTGCTGCGTTTAAGGTGATTTTTAAAGAATTACTTACATGGATGTCTTGAAACAGTATTTTACCATTATTACAAACATGAGTAACTTTGCACTGAAAAATGAAATAATGTATTTTGATTTAGAAAAAATAGCTACTGAGGGAAAAATACAATACTTGAAGCACTGATAACTAATGTGGCAGAACAATAGTTTCTCATAACAAAGAACTAAGGAGTGGTGGGCTCCTAGTTGTAGCTGAACCAAGGGAGCAGATGCACAGCTTCGGTTGATTTCTCTTTCTCTCTTGGTCCCACCCGCCATGCGGCATAGACTTTGGAGTTAGGAGACCTGGGTATTATTTTGCCTCTAACTTTGGTCATGGCATTGGCCCTCTCTGAGGTTCCTGGGTCATTTCTTCTCACTTTATCTGGCTGTTAATCTAGTTTGTATCATGGCATTAGATAACAGTTTGTGTCTCTGCTATTCTCCATCAGAAAATTCTCTCCCAGTCTCAGGACACATCTTCCATTCAATATTTTTCTCTGTGAATTTTCCATTAGGTCACTCTCATATCATCCAGCTTTTAAATGTCTCAAAAAGGCATTTGGGATCCATATATTAATAAATAGCCACAGTTGCTTTGAGTTTGCAGGAAAGAGCACTGTGGGAATATTGCAGCCATTCATTTGCAAGCAATTTAAGAAGTACTTCATCATGCTTTATTGTGTTTCATGTGATAAACACACCTCTCAATTGAATTATGTTCTATATTCAAGTAGGAGGTTAAATTACACTGCAGACAGAAAAAGTACAGTGATTTTAAACAGAGTTGGGGAAGAGGAAGAGGATTTTATGTCATTAATAAGGATGTGCAGATATAAAAACCCTACACCAAGTCCTTTAGCTCCGTAGCTCATGCATGGTATTTGAAAACTGAAAATACACTTTTTCCCAGTAATATTGTAAGTGCTCTTGGCTCCTATTTATTACGTTTACTAATAGGAGTGGATCTAACAGTTTTTGATTTGTGGTGTAATTATTGGGAATAGGAATAACTCTTTAGAATTTCTAAGGGACAATGAGATAAAACTTGAAGATAACATAGAACAGATTCCAAACAAGATAAAGGGCGTTTCTTAATACCAAGACAAGAGCATTGCCAATCCTTTTTTTTTTTTCTTTTTTTTGTGGTACACGGGCCTCTCACTGTTGTGGCCTCTCCTGTTGTGGAGCACAGGCTCCGGACACGCAGGCTCAGCTGCCATGGCTCACGGGCCCAGCCGCTCTGCAGCATGTGGGATCTTCCCGGACTGGGGGCACGAACCCGTGTCCCCTGCATTGGCAGGCGGACTCTCAACCACTGCGCCACCAGGGAAGCCCAGCAATCTTATAGTAGGAAGATGGTGGCACTGGTTGTAATGATTCAGCAATAAAAGGAATAAACTATTGATACACCCAACAATATGGATGACTCTATAAGTAATTATGTTGAGGGGAAGAAGGCAGATAGGAAAGAGTACATACTGTCCATTCCATCCATATAAAATGCTGTGAAATGCAAGCAACTCTATAGTGATAGAAAGTGAACCATGGTTGCCTGGAGATGAGGTGGGTGGATTGTGGAAAGGAACAGGGGGTAAGGATTACAAAGGGGCAGGAAGAAACTTTTCACTGCATGATGAATTCACAAGTGTGAACATATGGCAAAACTTATCAAATTATACACTCTATGGGCAGTTTATTTTACATCAATTATACCTCAAAAAGCTTTTTTAAAAAGTGGGCAACATTAAAAAAAGAAAAACAAACCACTTTGGAACCCCCAAGGAAAATGAGACCAATAACCATACCCCTTTCAAAAGATTATTGCAGTTATGAAACAAGTAACCCATATAGAGTGCTTAGAATTATTCCTGGCAGTAGTAACCCTCTTAAAATATTAGCAACTTTTTTTGTTAGTATTGGATCAACGAAAGAATATATCTCTGAGAAGAATAGAGAGGGTACTTTCTGAATAAATTTTGCAGGTGACGATTGAGGGGTGGCTGCTACTCCTTGTTATAGACTGAATTGTGTCCTCTCAAAACTCAGTGTCGAATTCTTAACCTCTACTACCTCAGAATGTGACTGTATTTGAAGATGGGACCTTTAAAGAGGACCTTTAACTTTAATTAAGTTAAAATTGTTGGTCGTTAGTCTAATAGGACTGGTGTCCTCATAAGATGGGATTCAGACACAGAGAGACACCAGGAGTGTGCATGCACAGAGGAAAGGCCATATGAGGACAAAGAATTCGGCCATCTGCAAGCCAAGAAGATAAGGCCTTGGAAGAAACCAACCTTTCAGTACCTTGATCTTGGATTTCTAGCTTCTGGAACTGTGAGAAAACAAGCTTCTGTTGTTTGAGCTGCCCAGTCTGTGATACTTGGTCATGGCGGCCCTAGCAAACTAATATGCACCCCATACAAAAAGCCTCTTGCCGTAGCCCTTCCATATCTGCCAGGGCAACTACTAATCAACAGGCCTCTGTAGGGCATCCAGGTTTTCCTGTGCAGAGCAGCAGTGAAGTGTCACTCATCTCAGGGCACATTGTAATGACAAGCATCTAAACACAAACCAGAGGCAGACCCTGCAGCACCTCCTTCAGTGCCCACCAGTGGGGGGTACCCACTGGGGTTTGCAGCTGCAGTGCCCATGGGCTCTGGACTCCAGATTCCTACTGCTTAGTACCACTGTCAGGTGCAGCAGAGGCTTATATAATCAAGTGCTCTGTGCAGTAAGACATCAAAAAGGAAAAAAAAAAAAACCAATGAAACTCACCGATTACTCACAGGGATTTTATTTCCTAGTTCGTTTATGGCACTTTTCATCTGAAAAATTTTATCTTGGAATGTAGAAGCTTAAATATCTTCAATGGAATTACTATGCATTTTCTAAGACTCTGGTGTTCTCCTTTGTAAAAAGAAAGACCTGTTCCTGCTCTCTACCTGAAGATACCATGTCCTCATTTATTTCCCTGCCTTTTAAACTTCTCTTTTTTTATAACAAGTCCCTTGAACACCCCTTACGAGTTTTCTTGATCATCAACCAGATTTTTCATCCTTTGAATGTTTGTTCTCTCCAACCCTCATATTAAACTGCCTGCAGTGTGACTCCATGAGTGATCTGTCGTACATAGGCACAGAAACTCCTCAGAGACAGAGACGTGAGGTTTTATATCTCACACAGCCTCTGGGCACTAGGTGTTCTTGCTATATCCCTGTAATGACTTTCCTTCCATAGAATTTCCAAGTTTTCACGTAAACCAAAACTAATTGGAAAAAAATCATAAATTTATTCATCAGACACATATTAGTGGATGGGGTTATAAAGTTGAATCAAAAGCATTGTTTGCTCTAAACGGGTTTTCAATCTAATAAAGGGGCTCAAAAATGTAAATAAATATGTGTAAGAAAGCATTGTAGGTCTGGGTTAGAAGGTAGAAGGTAGAAGATAGAAATTGGAAGTATGGATGAGGTATTAGATAGCCACCAGGAGAGGTGTAACAGGGTCAGGGGGCCGTTTTAGAGGAAGCGACCGTGGAGCAGAGACTTGAAATACAAGGGTGTTTAAATGCAGACCCTCCTCCACCCCTAACTCTGATGCAGATGCCTCAAGACATGTGGGACAGGAGATTTTCCTTTTAAGGAACTTACTTAGGGCCCACCTGGGCACATACTATGACATGGTGTCTGAATATTGTTAATATTGCTCACTCATGAACATGTATTGACCAGAGCTTTGAGAGTGACAGTGTACTAAACTGAGCAAAATGTGTGGTTTATTTTTTATTTTTTTTAAGTTCTATTATGTGACCATGTTATACCAGCTTTCTGAAGCATATTCTAACCTTCACTGCAATTGGCTATCAATTCTCTTGAGACACTGACAATTTAGAAATATACCTTTTTTTTTTTTTTTTTTTTTTTGGCGGTACGCAGTCCTCTCACTGTTGTGGCCTCTCCCGTTGCGGAGCACAGGCTCCGGACGCACAGGCCCAGCGGCCATGGCTCACGGGCCCAGCCACTCCGCGGCATGTGGGATCTTCCCGGACCAGGGCACAAACCCGTGTCCCCTGCATCGGCAGGCGGACTCTCAACCACTGCGCCACCAGGGAATCCCAGAAATATACCAGTTTGAAAGCAACCAGCTCCTGGCCTCTAGCTTTTTCCGGAAGGCTCTTCTGACATTCAATATTATCAGTGTTCTTCCTTCTGTTCAATTCTTAAATTCTAAAATATGCAGATTTGTAACATAGCAGTTAGCTGTTAACAACATACTGTTTTCTAAAGTTTGTTTGTTTGTTTTTATTAGTGTTACCCAAAGATGATAAGAGCTCCTGGAGAACAGTGACCGTGTCTATCCCTTTAATTACCTTCAAAATGCCTGGCAAAATATGTGATACACAGCTGTCATTCTGGGTTAGGAAGAGGACACAGCCTCTGTCTTAGAAGGCCTTTACCAGCAGTGTGGCCAACAGCTCTTTGGCTGGTGCTTACTGTGGAAGGAGAGGAGTGCTCTTAACTTTAAGAAAGATGATTCTCAAGATCCCTACAATGGAGTGCTTTGGTGCCCATTTTATCCAAAGAAGGCATACAGAGTAGAAATGTTGCAGGTTTTGAAAGTAAAGAGGGGTTGAACTTAGAGCTAAACAATGGCATTTTCATAAAAACAGTACGTTTCCATGCTTATTGACATCCTCATCACCTCCATCAACCTCGCTTTTCCTCTAAGGTGGGTCATGTCACCCAGTTTACTGATTTGCTATTGTCAGACTTATTGATAAATGACCCTACCCACCTCCCTCACTTTTAGGCCAACAGAAAAGCAAAAGTAGGCATCAGTTGAGTTTCAGGTGCCTGCATCTTTGAATTGGCACATGGTACACACAGTACAGCTATATCCTCCTTACCTATTTACAAAAAAGGATATTCATTTCCTAGCTGAATACGGCACAGATCACAATTTTCGGTATCATTACTAATGAAGCACACTGTCTTGCTTTGATTGTCATCCGAATGTGAGCAGCTAATTAGATTGATTGTCTATTTGATGCCTGCTGATTAGCTTATGAAAGCCCTCTGAATTCCTGACTTTGTCAGAAAATGCCCCTGACTTTATGATTACTGATTGATGCTCCAATTTCTGATTGCTGTGTGAATAGACACTTAATAGCTCTGTCACCTTGACAAGGGTTTTGGTATTCATCTGATGAGGAAAACAGAGCAGGGTGCTCTGTTTATCAATGTCTACCAAACATTTAAAGTTCTTTAGAGTGTGAAGACCACGAATCAGGGGCATCTGTGGCCTGGTGACAAGGCCATGTAACTAATGTCATGTTGTTAGCAAGAGTAATGAGAGAGGAGGAGGCTGGCAGGTGGCCCTGAGGCTTTGCTCTTCTCCAAGACCGGTTTCAGGACTAGGATTAATCTGTATGGCCCAGGAGTCATCTCTGTGAGTTGACAGTTTACTTTCAAAAGTGAGTATGCAGAGTATGGCTGTAGGTTCTGATGCACTACCTCTGCCTCTTTTGATTTTACAGTAAAATACATAGGAAGATACCAACAAAGATAAATTACTCATGGAAACACTTAGTCAACAAATAGTGACAGTTGACCTGTTGTTGGAATCTAGGAGAAGGTTTTCACTCTGTGGTATGTAAAACCAGACTGTGAGATGGAAACCCTGATTCAACTACATGCTGATTTTGCTTAAAGTAGTAGATATAAAGCCTCTTCAATCTTTCCCACTCTTTGTACCTGGATTCAGAATAGTAAGTTGTGCCCCAAGCAGAGAATCGGGTACCTTTCCCTCTGCTGTGGGCAAGTTGCTCTTTGGAAAAGGTCTAACATCTTGTTCATTGTCTTCCTAGCTAACTGTCTGCATCCAACTAGAGAGCACAACATTCAGGCTCACAACTACCCTGTGGTACAGAGGTCTGAAAACATACTCCTTCCTGATAGTAAATTTTTCAAGACAAGAGAAGAGGGCATCCATGCACTGGTTACCTAAAAGAGATGGAGTGGGATGAAGAGGAGTGTGAGGACAACATGTAGGGGAAAGGGAGAATGGAAGAAAAAAATTGACTCCCTTCTCTTAAGGACTGTTGCTAGTGATGAGTCACCTTCCACTGTTTAATAGTTAGAAAATCCAAGCAGTAGTCAGGATCTTGCCATACTCTCCAAACTCGAGGCCAGGCACGGATAGAAGGTGCTAGTGTGTGCATATCCTGGGACCTAGGAAATCGTCTCTTATGGTAACAAGCAAGAAGAAGGAGCAAGTGGACTAGGTTGAATCTGAGGGTGCCAAGGAATATGTGAAATGACATCTTGTGTGGATTTAATTCACATGCCCCAGGTTACTAATTTTAATGTAATCAAATCTGTTTTGTTTTTTTTTTTCTGTGGTACGCGGGCCTCTCACTGTTGTGGCCTCTCCTGTTGCGGAGCACAGGCTCCGGACGCGCAGGCTTGGGGGCCATGGCTCACGGGCCCAGCCGCTCCGCGGCATGTGGGATCTTCCCGGACCGGGGCACGAACCTGTGTCCCCTGCATCGGCAGGCGGACTCTCAACCACTGCGCCAACAGGGAAGCCCAAATCTTTTTTTTTTTTCTTTAATTATGTTTTGCTTTTGGCCTAATGCTTTTCTGTGTATTGTTTGAGACATTCTAAAGTCACAAAGACATTTTCAGTGATTTTCTGCTAAATATTTTGAAGTTTTGTCATTTACATTTAAGTTTCTAATTCATCAAGGTACAACTGAAAGTGTGGATTCACTTTCTTTTTTTAAATATGGAATACAATTTTCCCAACAAAATTACTTGAAAAATCTATTGAAGGGCAATGCCAGCTCTTTCATATGTCCTCTTTTCATATGTGTGTCTATTTTGTTTCTGGGTCTCTGCTGAGCATTTGATTAGAATTGCAGTGGAGCTATAGATCAATTTGGACAGAATCTTTGCACTATTTAGTCTTACTATTCATGAATATGTCATTCTTCCTTACTTACATAGGTCTTTTATAATTTTTTAAATTAATTTTTATAAATTTTGACATAAAGGATTCATAATCTTTTGTTGGATTTATGCTTATGTACCTTATAGTTTTGTTGCAATTTTAAAAGGGGATCTTTTCAAAATTTACATTTTTGTTTGTTGCTGGTTTATAAAAGTGCATCTAGAAACATAAGTAATTAATGTTTTCTCGTATTAACACTAATGGTTTATCTATAGATTCTTTGGGGTTTTCTATGTAGGTAGCCATATGATCTGTGATAATAATATAATTTTTTTCCCTTCTCAAATTCTTACACTTTCAGTTTATATATGTCTTACTGCAAAGTTAAAAAACTTGTCTGTTGACAGTAGTGGGTATTTTCTTCTTGTTTTTCTCCTACTTTTTAAAAGAAATGCTTTAATATTTCACTGTTAAGAATTATGTATATGCAATGGTTTTTAAGATAGTAAGGATATGGAAGTTTTCTTTTATTCATAGTTTGCTAACTATGTTTAACTATGAAGTCTGAGTATTAAATTTTTTGAATATATTTTCTGCAACTGAGATGATTATATATGGTTTTTTTTCTTTAATATGATTGTGAGGTAATTACATTAATAGTTTTTTAAAAAGTATATTCCTGGATACTCCCAATTTGATCATGATGTGTTATATTTTTTAATCTATTGCTGAATTTGGTATATATTTAGAAACTTACATCTAGTTATGTGAATGAGATTAACTTGTAGATTTTCTTTCTTTCATTGTCCTTGTCTGGTTTTGATGTCAAGGTTCTACTACCCTCAAAAAAAAAGTTGGGTAGTAGTATTTTTCTGTTCTTTAAAAATGTGCAGAGTCACAAAGGCATCTTTCTTTCTCATCTGTTCTTTGAAATTTTATTAGAACTTTTCTCTAAACCCATGGAGGCCTGATGGTTTTATTTTGTGGGAAAATTTTTTATTTACTTGATTGAAGTTTGTTAATGTTTAAGGAACCTTTAGTATTTTAAATTTCCTTTTCAGTAGGATTTTGTAATTTGTATTTTCCTTAGAATGACTTCACTGAACCTATATTTTCAATTTCTTTGGCACACAGGTTTCATAATAGACTGTTACCTTTTAAAATCTCTTGTTGCATCTGTAATTTCAATTCTAATATTAGTTATTTGGGTCTTCTTTCCTTTTGTTTTATGATCAATTTTGACAGAGGTTTATCAATTTTTTTTATCCAAAGAACTTTAATTTTAAATGTGTCTCTTGCAAACAACATATGGAGGGACTTCTTCAAGTCCAGTTTGATGAATTTTGTGTCTTACATATAAACATTGAGCATTAATTTCATATGTGTGGATTTATATCTGCCATGTTATTTTGGGATCTCTCTGTCCTGCTTTTGCTGTTTCTCTTCTCTCTCTCTCTTATTTCATGGCTTTTTTTTTTTACATTAAATTATTTTCCTTCTGATTTTATTATTTTTTCTGTGTATGCTTTATGGTATATATCATAGGGCATTGAATTTTATTCTTTTTCCTGTATATCTTGTATTATATATATTGTATGATATATTTTTTCTATATTTTACAAATTTGAGATTAATAAACACTATATTTTTCAAGTGGTCTCTGTATTAGTGTCCTACTGCTGCTATAACAAATTACCACACACAGTGGCTTAAAACAATATAAATTTATTATTTTACAGTTCTGGAGGTCAGAAGTCTGAAATGAGTCTCACTGGGTTAAAATCAACATGTCAGCAGGTCTGAGCTTCCTTTTGTATGCTTTAGGGACAAATCTGCTTCCTTGCCTTTTCTGGCTTCTAGAGATAGCCTGCATTCCTTGACTTATGGCCCACTTCCATCTTTAAAGACAGACATGGCTGGTAGTCTTTCCCACATTACATCACTCTAACACCAGCTCTTCTATTCACCTCTTCCACCTTTGAGGATGCATTTACATTGTGTCCACCTGGGTAATCCAGGATAATGTCCTATATTAAGCTCAGCTGATTAGCAATCTTAATTCCATCTGCTGCATCAATTCCTCTTTCATATGTAACATATTTACAGGTTCCTGGGATTAGAACATGGACATCTTTGGAAGGCCATTATTCTGCCTACCACCATCACCTTAGAAATTTCAGTATGCATATTTGACTTAAATTTAATATTAATCTCTTTCTCCCAAATAAGACAAGGTACTTAACAATTTGTAAACTTTTATCCATACCCTCTTTACATACAATTATTATTCAAGACGTTAGTTCTATCTTGATTTTTCTACACCCAAATTAGAAGTCGTTGTTGTTGTTTTCTAAAGAAAATCATCATTTGGATGTGCCTATAATATGTGGCATTCATTCTTCACAATCCCTTCTTGCGTCTTAGATCTTTCTTCTGGTATCATGTTGTTCCTCCCTTTGTTTTCTCCTTTACATGTTCTGTTAATGAAGGTTTATTGTTAGTGACCTCTCAGTTTTTGTTTGAAGGTATCTACTTCACTCTATATTTTTAGACATTATTTCTGGTTACATAAGTCTAGATTTAGGTTACTTTCTCACAGCAACTCTAGCTTTAATTTTTTTGCTGTTTAAAAGTTGGCTGTCAATCTGATTGTCCTTTTTCTAAAAGTAAACTATGTATATTTCATTTTTTATCCTTTATCTATTTGAGGTTCTACAGCTTCATTAAGATATATCCTGATTTAATTTGATATTGATTTCTTGTTCTTTATTCTGTTTGGGATTTGTTGATGGTCTAGAATTTAAGAATTATTGTCTTTAGTCTACTCCAGAAAATTCGTAACTACAATATCTTTAAGTATTGCTACTCACTTTTTTTTTTTTTTTTTTTTGGTGTTCTCTCCTTGTTCTCTCATATGATATGTTGGGCCTTATTACTCTATATCTTCACCTCAATTTTATATTTTTTCTTTCTTCATTTTTCTCAGCTTGGTTTTTGGATAATTCTTTCAGTTCTACTTTTTAGGTGATCTGGAAAATATGTGATACTTCTAATATCTGCAGCCATTTGGGGTTGATTTTATAGTTTGTTCATGTTTTTCTGCTGACTTTATTTGTATGTGAATTTTTTGTACACTTGTTTAATGATTCTTTTTTTTTTTTTTTTTTTTTTTTTTTGCCGTACTGCACAGCATGCGAGATCTTAGTTCCCTGACCAGGGATCGAACCTGTGCCCCCTGCAGTGGAAGCGCAGAATCTTAACCACTGGACCGTCAGGGAAGTCCCAGTGATTTCTTATTGTTAGTTCACATTTCTTGAAAAGTTATGGTTAACAAAGAAAATCTGTTTGTTTTTGCTAGTTACTCAGTGGCCCAACCAAGTCAAGATCATTTGGCTTGGGGCTTCCCTGGGGCGCAGTGGTTGAGAGTCTGCCTGCCGATGCAGGAGACACGGGTTTGTGCCCCGGTCCGGGAAGATCCCACATGCCGCGGAGCGGCTGGGCCTGTGAGCCATGGCCGCTGAGCCTGTGCGTCCGGAGCCTATGCTCCGCAACGGGAGAGGCCGCAACAGTGAGAGGCCCGCGTACTGCAAAAAAAAGCAAAAAAACCCCAGATCATTTGCCTTACGGTTTTTCAGGCCACATGGGGAGTGTGAATAGCAGCCACATACCCATGTGACCCAGGTCTCTGGTTTAGGAATTCTCTGAATTACTTTTTCTTTTTCTCTCTGTTCCATATTTTCACAACCAAGATCTATGAAGCAAGCTTTTTGCAGGAGGAATTTTTTTGTTTCCATTTCACTTACTGAGGGTATTGCCCTTTGGTGGTCTCAGATTTATTAGGGACTCCCTAATATAAGCTCTTTCCAGGTACTGGGGCTCCAGGCTATGCCTCCTTTCTCTTATTTGATGTGGCTCATTAATATTCTGAATCTATTGTAGAAGTAGATCCAGAAAACTTGAAGACAGAGATTGGAACAGGTATTTGTACACCAGCATTCACTGGAGCATTATTCACAACAGCTAAAAGATAGAAACAACCCAAGTATCCATCAGCACATACACGTATAAACAAAATGTGGTACATACATATACATGGAATATTACTTAGCTTTAAAAAGGAATGAGGTTCTGACATATGCTACAACATGGATGATCCTTGAAAACAATGTGCTAAGTGTAGTAAGTCAGTCACAGAAGGACAAACATTGTTTGAGTCCATGTACAGGAAATATCTAGAATGGGTGAATTCATAGAAACAAGAAGTAGATTATAGGTTACCAGGAGCTGGAGAAGGGAGTAATGAGGAGTGGTTGCTTAATGGCTAAAAGAGTTTCTGTTTGGTATGATGGAAAAGATTTGGAAACAGATAGTGATTATGGTTGTACAACAGTGTGAATGTAATTAATGCCACTGGATTGTACACTTAAGACTGGTTAAAATGGCATATTTTTAATTAAATAATTTATTAAAAGCTGAATTTAGGCCCTCACATGTTAGCAGAGGTCCTCAGCGCATTCTCTGACTCCAGTGCTACTTCATAAATGGCTTTCAGCATTTCTGGCCTCTGAGTTTTGCCCTCTTTACCTCTGCCTCAGTATGTTTTAAAAATAAGTTTTAGTATATATATATATATATCTGTTTTATCCAATATTGAGGCACTCAGTTGAAACATATTTAGAAATACTCTTTCTCTGGAGATATTTAAGAATCAGAAAGCACACAAGCAATGGTTGAAGGGAAGGGAAGGAAGTATCTATTGTTTATACCAGGAGCAGACATCCAAATAGTGTTGGGTGAGTTTGCCTAGCCGCATCATTGAATCGTGCCCCAACCCTTGTGCCTAGTCAGGATTCACGAGCATGACAGCTGCAGTTGACACCCACTCATCTCCAGCTGCATGCTGGTTATTCTGGCCCTTCAGAGAGAGATTGAAAATCCGCTCTTTTGTTCCTCTCTTTTACTCAGTAATTATATTTACTTGTACAAAAGACTGAGTGAAGCCTAAGTCAGAGATTTGTATGGTGCGAGATGTCTCAGTCTGTTTTCTATCCCTAAATGGAAGATGAGGATTAATTTCTTTATTTCTCAAGGAAATCAGTGTGGATCCGTTGGCATGCTGCTAGCAAAAGTTCCTTGATCAGTTACATTTTTCACAATGTACAGACTGCCAACTGTTGTTACAGCAGTCTGAAAAGCACATTTTCTTGACTTTAGTGTCAGTTTGTGTTGACTTTAAATTTAGAGGGGGAAAAAAGCCATTAACCTCCAGAAATTATAGAAAAATAGTGTAGCTGTATGGTATGGCAAAGTAATGGATAAGCAATTATATGCAAATGAATGCAGATACTAGAGGTCTCAGAGTGCAGACTGTAACTTCTCAAATGAATCCCTTGCCATAATCTTGTTAATAGCAGAGCACATGTTGAATCCTAGGTGGCCTTTTAACATGTTAGTCAGCTGTAGTAGTATTAATAAGTCAGCCCAAACTATGTCTTTTACAATGTGTTCCTAGGAATAGCCAGTTGTGTGAGAAACCAGGGTGTTTTAAACAGACTGATTACATCCATTGATTGATGATTGGATTCAGAATAATTTTCTTTCCTTGGAGGAGAAAAAGTGACGTTATTGACCCTGTTCATTCAATCAAAACGGTAATGCAACATAAGCATGCCTGCTTGCAGAAGCAGCAAGCCAGGCGAGAGTCTAAATTATGCAGGGTCTGCCTCTGAGCTGTGTTTATGAATACAATTGATTGACATTGCCTATCGCCCCTCCTCAACACACATGCATCCACATGCACTTGTCTTATTATAGATAAACAAGACATTGGGATTGCAGAAATTGTTTTTACTCCATATTTCATTGGGAAGATAATTACTACTATTCTTTATTTGTGGTTAATGTGCCATTATGTGTGAAAGGGAAAAATGATTAAATGTAATGTATTTTATCAGAAGCACTCAGAGGTTATACTTGGTAAAGAAAGTTGATTACTCAAAATATCTGTCAAGAGGGTTTTGTGTTCTCTAGATCACTTAACATGCCTCTTTAATTACTGGATGTGTCATTGTACTCCATTTCCTCCATGTTTGACTAGCTTCTCAAGTATTGGCTCCTTAACCTCCCTCTCTGGTGCAATTCAGTCCTTTGTGATCTCTTTCTTTTTTTTTTAATAAATTAATTTATTTTATTTATATTGGCTGTGTTGGGTCTTCATTGCTGTGCATGGGCTTTCTCTAGTTGTGGTGAATGGGGGCTACTCTTCGTTGCAGTGCGCCGGCTTCTCATTGTGGTGGCTTCTCTAGTTGCAGAGCACGGACTCTAGTCACGCAGGCTTCAGTAGTTGTGGCTTGCGGGCTTAGTTGCTCTGCGGCATGTGGAATCTTCCCTGACCAGGGCTTGAACCCGTGTCCCCTGCATTGGCAGGCAGATTCTTAACTACCACACCACCAGAGAAGCCCGTGATCTCTTTCTTAATTAACACTCCCAAAGGTGCACAGAATCTAGAAGGCATGTTGCCATCTTCCTCCACAACCTGACTTTTAAAACAGACTCATGTTGTGTGGGTGGAGCTGGAGAGGGAAAATTTGCAGTAGGATTGAATGGGGCCTGAGCTGAGAGCAAGATTCAAGAAATGTAAAAAAGGATGGATCAGAACTTAAAGCAAAACAATGTAGTGGGAAAGTGTTACTTTTTCTGCTTGTACACAGCTGGCCTTTCTTCTGGAAAATGTACCTTCTTCCTTCTAAGAAATTTTCTTCTTCCTGGCCCATCATGTAGTTCCGGTGTGAAGACTACATTTTTAATGACCTCACATTTTGGGCCACAAGGGTGGTAACCCCACTCACGTTGGAATCATGTTTCTCCAGATTTTTCACTCAATTTAGAAAGTGCAAGTGTCAGACCTTCTCTCCGTGGAGAATTTGAAGCATACATTTTGGAGGTATCAGTAGGCATGGTTTTGGTTGCATGGAGGAAGCCCACAGGAGAGAAAGAAACTGACATACAGAAAGAAGGGGAGATGGAAAGAAATCCTGGGTGGTATTTGAGACCACTCAGTCATCTGCTTATCTCTGAGGCCCAGAGACACCCCCTACCTTTCTCAAAGCTTGTCTGTTTTGTTGAAACTAATTTGTCTTTGTATTTCTAGCACTCTCAGCCCCAAAGTCCTGACTAATAGCAAAAAAGGAAATTTTCTCTGGAAACTGAATTGTTAAATCAACTCTCAGTTTTTGTCATATTGCAAGGTTTTGAGAATTTTTCTTGATGCATAAAAATCCTTTTCGATTGCTGGACTTTGTAAAATTGGGTGGCCTAAACAGAATGATTGTTCGTTCCTTGTACATATTCCAATTATTGCATTTATAGCACACATAATTGTTTGTTAACATCTATCTCTCCTACATATCTGTGAGCTTCGTAAAGGGAGAGACCAAGTCTTATTTTTGACTCTGTAGCTTCAGATCCTAGAACAGTTTTAGGTGCAACTTAAGCTTCAGAAATATTTGTTCAGTTGGGTTTAAGTGAGCACTAGTGTCTCCTCAGGATTTTGCATTGTGCCTTGACTGAATTGCCAGGCATCTGTCTCTTTCCCTTTCCTAGGATCTCTCACTTCTAATGTCACTGAAGTTCCTCCTTAGTGTTCTGATTCCCAACCTGGGAGCTTTGGCTCTCAGAAATTTCCAGGAAGCCCAGACAGCTTTGTGGCTTTGAGAGAACTAGCTCCTTGACATTCTGTTGTGCTTCTTTTCAGAAACAAGGCATCAGATTTGTAAAACACCAGTGAAACTCCATATGTAAGAAATAATGTCAATCATGACTCATTTCATTTACCTGGTTGGACACTTTGGATGGCTTATCTCAGCAGGTTTCTGTTCAAAGAACATCTGTTACTTTTTCTAAATTCCTGTAATGAAGCCAGCATTTAGTTGCAACTCCCTGAAAACCCCACAATTATTAAAATCACAAGCATATACCTCCTCCACTTAGCACTTACTTTGGAAACACAGTTAGCATGAAACATTTCCTAAGTGCTTACTATACAGTTCACATGTTTTCTCATTGAATTCCTATTTTACAGAGAAGGGAACTGGTACTCAGAGGGGTCAAGTATTTTGCCCGAGGTCCATAAGGAGTATTTAGCAGAACAGGACTTGTAAAGGAGGCTGAACTTTGTCATGTTCAAATGCTTAGAATGTCCTTAGTCCTTGTCATTCATTTGGTTCTCAATGAATGATGCTAACCTGAATGATGCTAAACTGAGCTAACCTAACTTCAAAATGTAGCTACCTTCTATTACACTATATCCTTTCAGAGAGAAGTAGCATGCCACTTAAATATTTGGGGGCATCTCTAAAACTCTTATTTGCATGGCTTCAAATAATGTTGATTGGATTTGCACATGCTAATTTGCCATTTTCAATATTGAATTTAAATTCCAGTGTTAGTGGTATTCTGTAAAAAATATAGCTCCTTGTCTTTGTGCAAGATTGTATCTGGGTACCTCATTCTGCATTCATTAAAATAGGTTAATGGTGGGGTTTGAGGGCAGAAACCATTGTTGCTTATTCATTTTTTGTAAGTATACAAATCAGTGATATTTATTGAATTTATGGAGTTGTGCAACTGTCACTTTGATCCAGTTATATAACATTTCATCACTCTAAAAATTCTCCATGAGCTCATTTGCAGTCATTCTCTCCTGCAAAGAGTATCCCTGTCAGAGGCAAACATTGATCTGCTTTCTGTCTCTGTAAAGTTACCTTTTTTAGACATTTCATATAAATGAAACCCTACAATTTGTAATCTTTGGTGCCTGGCTCCTTTCACTTACTGTAATGCTTTTAAAGTTTATACATGTCACAGCATATATCAGTATTTCATTCCTTTATATTACTAAATAATTTATTGTATGGATATATACCACATTTTATTATACTATCCATTTAACATTTGATGGATACTTGGATTGTTCAGTTTTGGGCCATTATAAAAAAATGCTTCTATGAACATTTGTGTATAAAATCATTTTAGGTATGTGTTCATTTTTCTATGGTAGATTACTAAGAGTGGAATTGCTGGGTCATATGGTAAGATTGTGTTTCATTTTTTAAGAAATTGCCAAACGGATTTCCAAACTAGCTATGCCACTGTACATTCCTACCAGCAATGTGTGAGGTAGAAAGTTTCTCTACAACTTTTTTAAAACTTAGTATGGTCAGACATTTTTGATTATAATCACTCTTGTAGGTGTGTAGTGGTATTTGATTGTAGGTTTAACTTAGTTCCTAAGGAATGTGTAGCAACTTTTAATGTACTTATTAGCCTTTTGCATGTGTTCTCTGGTTTATAAAGTACAAGTTTTTATCAATTTTAGATAACTTTTTTTTTATTTTTGAGCTGTCATATAGCATTATGCTATACAATATTATGCTATTGTTAAATTCTGTATTTTACACTATGTTATATAATTCATATTATGGATTGAAGTCCTTTATCAGATACATATTTCCCAAATATTTTCTCCCAGTCTGTGCCTTGTCATTTCATTTTCTTAATGGTGTCTTTTGAAATGTTAATGTTTCTCATTTTAATGAAGTATAATTTATTACACATATTTATATATTATAACATATATAATATTTATTATTGTATTTATTTTATATAATAAAATAATGAATTATGATATATAAAATCATAAATTATATTAGTTATATAATAAAATAATGGATATATAATATTATATATTATAAATTATTTTTACTTTACATGCATGTATATTTAGGTCTCTAGCCTTTTTTTTTGTATCTAATAACTCTTTGCCTAACTTAAAATCTTGAAATTTTACTCTTATGTTCTCTTTGAAGAGTTTTAATGGTTTTAACACTTACATTTAGGTCCCTGATTGATTCTGAGTACCTTTTTGGTAAGCATTTAAATTCATCCTTTTGCATGTGGCTAACTAAGTATACTAGTATAATTTGTTTAAAAGAGAATTGAATTGCCTTTGTCAAAAAAATTGACCATAAACATAAAGATTTACTTTTGGGCTCTCATTTCAGTTTCATTGATCTATTTGCTTATTCTTATGACAATACCACACTGTCCGCTTTACTGTTGGGTTATAGTAAATATTGAAATATAGTAGTTTATGCCCTTCAAATTTGTTGTTCTTTTCAAAAATTGTTTTGGCTATTCTGTCTTTGCATTTTAAATTTAGCTTGATATTTTATATAAAAAATCTTGGAGGGATTTGGACAAGGTTTTGTTAAATTTATAGATCAATGGTGGGGGAACTGCATCAATTTGGGGAATAATATTTCAATCCATGAACATGGTATGTGTCCTCATTAAAATTTGTTCCAGCAATGTTTTGTGGTATTCAACATAAAATCTTGTACATCTTGTGTTAATTTTTTTTTCAATGCATATTATTCTTTTTGATGCTATTCTGAGTAGAATTGTTTTCTTGATTTTATTTTTTGATTGCTCACTGCTAGTATATAGAATTCAGTTAATTTTAGGTATTAATCTTGTATCTTATGACCTTGCTAAACTCATTTATTCATTCTAGTAAGTTTTGTGTGGTGGGGAAGGGCATTCCTTAGGATCCTTTACTATATGGATTATATCATCTGCAAATAGTTTTATTTCCTCAGATTTGATTTCCTTTCCTCTCTCCCTTTCCTTCTCCCCTTTTCCTCTCCCCCTTCCCCTCCCCCTCCTCTTTCTTCTCACCTTAATGTATTAGCTAAAGTCACCAGTACAATGTTCAAAAGAGATGAAGAGAACAGAGCAGAACACATTTGTCTTTTTCCTCATATTTGGGGGAAAACATTTAGTCTTCCACCATTAAGTATAATTTTAGATGTTGAGTTTTTTTTGTTGTTTTTTGGGTTTCTTTTGTATTTTAAGAAAGATACCATCTATTCCTAGTTTGTAGTGAAATATTACTATGAAAGGGTGTTGACATTTTTTCACAAGCTCTTTGCATCTAATGGGATTCTCATGTGGATTTTGTCCTTTCTTTCAGTAATGTGGTATATTACCGTAATTGAGTTTCAGATATTTAACCAACCTTTCATTCCTGGTATAAATTATACTTGGTCATGATGTATAATCCTTACTAAATGCTGCTGAATTCAGTGTTTAATATTTTGTTAAGGATGTGTATGCATGTTTATTCATGATGGCTATTGGTCTGTAGTATTCCTTTCTTGATGTCTTTGTAAGTTTATGTTGTCATGGTAATACTGGTCTTATGTAATGACTTTAGAAGTATTACTTTCCATTATATTTTATGGAAAAACTTGTGAAGGAATGGTATTATTTCTTCTTTAAACATTTGGTATAATTCATCAGTTAAACCACTCATGCCTAAAATTTTCTCTGAGAATATTTTAAATTACTGTTTCAATTTCCTTACATTTTATAGGTCTATTCATATTCTATTTCTTCTTTTTCTGAGTGAATTTTGGTAACGTGTATCTTTTAAGAAATTTGTCCTTATTTTCTGATTTGTCTAATTTGTTGGCATTCAATTAAGCTAATATTTCCTTATAAACCTCTTAATTTCTGTAGGGAAGGTAATGATGCTCTTTTTTCATTACTAATTTTGATACTTTACTTTTGTTTAATTTTCTTCTTAGTCTACCTAAGGGTACAATAGTCTGCTAAATCTCAAACTCCTAATTTATCCCTTCCCCAACCCCTTTCCCCTGCGGTAACCATGAGTTTGTTTTCTAAGTCTGTGAGTCTATTTTTGTTTTGTAAATAAGTTCATTTGTATCATATTTTAGATTCCACATATAAGTGATATCATATGATATTTGTCTTTCTCTGTCTGACTTACTTCACTAAACATGATAATCTCTAGGTCCATCCACGTTGCTGCAAATGGCATTATTTCATTCTTTTGATGGCTGAGTAATACTCCTGTGTGTGTGTGTGTGTGTGTGTGTGTGTGTGTGTGTGTGTGTGTGTGTGTGTGTATACCACATCTTCTTTATCCATTCATCTGTTGATGGACATTTAGCTTGCTTCCATGTCTTGGCTATTATAAATAGTACTGCTATGAACATTGGGGTGCATGTATCTTTTCAAATTAGAGTTTTCTCCAGTTATATGCCTAGGAATGGGATTTCTGGATCCTATGGTAACCTTATTTTTAGTTTTCTAAGGAACCTCCATACTGTTCTCCATAGTGGCTGTATCAATTTACATTCCCACCAACAGTGCAGGAGGGTTCCCTTTTCTCCACACCCTCTCCAGCATTTATTCTTTGTAGATTTTATGATGATGGCCATTCTGACCAGTGTGAGATGATACCTCATTGTAGTTTTGATTTTCATTTCTCTAATAATTAGTGATGCTGAGCATCTTTTCATGTACTTTTTGGCCATCTGTATGTCTTCTTTGGAGAAATGTCTATTTAGATCTTCCCCCAATTTTTTGATTGGGTTATTTGTGTTTTTGATATTGAGTTACCTGAGCTGTTTGTATATTTTGGAGATTAAACCCTTGTCAGTTGCATCATTTGCAAATATTTTCTCCCAGTCCATATGTTATCTTTTTGTTTTGTTTATGGTTTCTTTTGCTGTGCAAAAGCTTTTAAGTTTAACTAGGTCCCATTTGTTTATTTTTGCTTTTATTTCTATTGCCTTTGGAGACTGACCTGCAGAAACATTGGTACGGTTTATCTCAGAGAATGTTTTGCCTATGTTCTCTTCTAGGAGTTTTATGGTGTCATTTCTTATATGTAAGTACATAAGCCATTTTGAGTTTATTTTTGTAATGGTGTGAGGGAGTGTTCTGACTTCACTGATTTACTTGTGGGCTGTCCAGCATTCCCAACACCACTTGCTGAAGAGGCTGCCTTTTCTCTGTTGTATATTCTTAACTCCTCTGTCAAAGATTAATTGACAGTAGGTGTGTGGCTTTATTTCTGGGCTCTGTATTCTGTACCATTGATCCATATGTCTATTTTGTGCCAATCCCATGCTGTTTTGATTACTGTAGCTTTGTAGTATTGTCTGAAGTTTGGGAGGGTTATGCCTCCAGCTTTCTTCTTTTCCCTCAGGATTGTTTACTGTCTTTTTCTAAAGTGAATATTTTACAACTGTCATTTTAATTCCTATGTTGATGTTTTACTATACATTTTAAATTATTCACTTAGTAATTGCTCTCAGAATTACAATATATATTTTGAACATATCCCAGTCTACTTCAAAATAATACTTTTTTAAAACATTTTTATTGGAGTATAATTGCATTAAAATATTGTGTTACTTTTTTTTTGTTTTTGAATTTTACTTTATTTTTTTTATAGAGCAGGTGCTTATTAGTTATCTATTTTATACATATTAGTGTATATTTGTCAATCTGTTGTGTTAGTTTCTGCTGTATAACAAAGAGAATCAGCTATATGTACACATATATCCCCATATCTCCTCCCTCTTGTGTCTCCCTCCCCATTCCACCCCTCTAGGTGGTCACAAAGCACTGAGCTGATCTCCCTGTGCTATGTGGCTGCTTCCCACTAGCTATCTATTTAGGTAGTATATATAAGTCCATGCCACTCTGTCACTTCATCCCAGCTTACCCTTCCCCATCCCTGTGTCCTCAAGTTCATTCTCTACATCTGTGTCTTTATTCCTATCCTGCCCCTAGGTTCTTCAGAACCTTTTTTATTTTTTTTCTATTTAAATTCCATATGTATGTGTTAGCATAGGATATTTGTTTTTCTCTTTCTGAATTACTTCACACTGTATGACCTAGGTCCATCCACCTCACTAAAAATAACTCAGTTTCTTTTCTTTTTATGTTTGAATAATACTCGATTGTATATATATGCCATATCTTCTTTATCCATTCATCTACCGATGGACACTTAGGTTGCTTCCATGTCATGGCTATTGTAAATAGTGCTGCAATGAACATTTTGGTACATGGCTCTTTTTGAATTATGGTTTTCTCAGGGTATATGCCCAGTAGTGGGATTGCTGGGTCATATGGTAATTCTATTTTTAGTTTTTTAAGGAACCTCCATACTGTTCTCCATAGTGGCTGTATCAATTTACATTCCCACCAGCAGTGCAAGAGGATTCCCTTTTCTCCACACCTCTCCAGCATTTATTGTTTGTAGATATTGTGATAATGGCCATTCTGACTGGTGTGAGGTGATACCTCACTGTAGTTTTGATTTGCATTTCTCTAATGATTAGTGATGTTAGAGCATCCTTTCATGTGTTTGTTGGCAATCTGTATATCTTCTTTGGAGAAATATCTATTTAGGTCTTCTGCCCATTTCTAGATTGGGTTGTCTATTTTTTTTATATTGAGCTGCATAAGCTGCTTGTATATTTTAGAGATTAATCCTTACTCAGTTGCTTTGTTTGCAAATATTTTCTCCCATTCTGAGGGTTGTCTTTTCATCTTGTTTATGGTTTCCTTTGCTGTGCAAAAGCTTTTAAGTTTCATTAGGTCCCATTTGTTTATTTTTGTTTTTATTTCCCTTTCTCTAGGAAGTGGGTCTAAAAGGATCTTGCTGTGATTTATGTCATAAAGTGTTCTGCCTGTGTTTTCCTCTAAGAGTTTTATAGTGTCTGGAGTTACATTTAGGTCTGTAATCCATTTTGAGTTTATTTTTGTGTGTGGTGTTAGGAGTGTTATAATTTTATTCTTTTACATGTAGCTGTCCAGTTTTTCCAGCACCACTTATTGAAGAGGTTGTCTTTTCTCCATTGTATATTCTTGCCTTCTTTACGAAAGGTAAGGTGACCATATGTGCATGGGTTAACCTCTGGGCTTTCTATCCTGTTCCATTGATCTATATTTCTGTTTTTGTGCCAGTACTATACTGTCTTGATTACTGTAGATTTATAGTATAGTCTGAACTCAGGGAGCCTG
The DNA here is from genome assembly GCF_964374135.1 of Grampus griseus. Taxonomy (NCBI): domain Eukaryota; kingdom Metazoa; phylum Chordata; class Mammalia; order Artiodactyla; family Delphinidae; genus Grampus; species Grampus griseus. Next base: position 15,854,085 of record NC_139009.1, read on the forward strand.
ATTCCTCCAGCTCCATTTTTCTTTCTCAAGATTACTTTTGCTATTTGGGGTCTCTTGTGTTTCCATACAAATTGTGAAACTTTTTGTTCTAGTTCTGTGGAAAATGCCATTGGTAGATTGATAGGGATTGAATTGAATCTGTAGATTGCTTTGGGTAGTAGAGTCATTTTCACAATGTTGATTCTCCCAATCCAAGAACATGGTATATCTCTCCATCTGTTTGTGTTGTCTTTAATTTCTTTCATCAGTGTCTTATACTTTTGTGCATACAGGTCTTTGGTCTCCTTAGGTAGGTTTATTCCTAGGTATTTTATTCAGTGGTAAATGGGAATGTTTCCTTAATTTCTCTTTCAGATTTTTCATCATCAGTGTATAGGAATGCAAGAGATTTCTGTGCATTAATTTTGTATCATGCTACTTTACCAGATTCCCTGATTAGCTCTAGTAGTTTTCTGGTAGCATCTTTAAGATTCCCTATGCATAGTATCATGTCATCTGCAAACAGTGACAGTTTTACTTCTTCTTTTCTGATTTGCATTCCTTTTATTTCTTTTTCTTCTCTGATTGCTATGGTTAAAACTTCGAAAACTATGCTGAATGATGGTGGTGAGAGTGGGCAACCTTGTCTTGTTCTTGATCTTAGTGGAAATGGTTTCAGTTTTTCACTGTTGAGAACGATGTCGGCTGTGGGTTTGTCATATATGGCCTTTATTATGTTGAGGTAAGTTCCCTCTGTGCCTACTTTCTGGAGAGTTTTATTATAAATGGGTGTTGAATTTTGTTGAAAGCTTTCTCTGCGTCTGTTGAGATGATCATATGGTTTTTATCCTTCAATTTGTTAATATGGTGTATCACATGGATGTATTTGCATATACTGAAGAATCCTTGCATTCCTGGGATAAACCCCACTTGATCATGGTCTGTGATCCTTTTAATGTGCTGTTGGATTCTGTTTGCTAGTATTTTGTTGAGGATTTTTGCATCCATGTTCATCAGTGGTATTGGCGTGTAGTTTTCTTTTTTTGTGACATCTTTGTCTGGTTTTGGTATCAGCGTGATGGAGGCCTCACAGAATGAGTTTGGGAGTGTTCCTCCCTCTGCTATATTTTGGAAGAGTTTGAGAATGATAGGTGTTAGCTCTTCTCTAAATGTTTGATAGAATTCACCTGTGAAGCCATCTGGTCCTGGGCTTTTGTTTGTTGGAAGATTTTTAATCACAGTCTCAATTTCAGTGCTTGCGATTGGTCTGTTTATATTTTCTCTTTCCTCCTGGTTCAGTTTCGGAACGTTGTGCTTTTCTAACAATTTGTCCATTTCTTCCAGGTTGTCCATTTTATTAGCATATAGTTGCTTTTAGTAATCTCTCATGATCCTTTGTATTTCTGCAGTGTCAGTTGTTACGTCTCCTTTTTCATTTCTAATTCTGTTGATTTGAGTCTCCTCCCTTTTTTCTTGATGTGTCTGGCTAATGGTTTATCCATTTTGTTTATCATCTCAAAGAACCAGCTTTTAGTTTTATTGATCTTTGCTATCGTTTCCTTCATTTATTTTTCATTTATTTCTGATCTGATCTTTATGATTTCTTTCTTTTTGCTAACTGTGGTGATTTTTTGTTCTTCTTTCTCTAATTACTTTAGGTGTAAAGTTAGGTTGTTTATTTGAGATTTTCCTTGTTTCTTGAGGTAGGATTGTATTGCTATAAACTTCCCTCTTTGAACTGCTTTTGCTGCATCCCCATAGGTTTTGGGTCATCATGTTTTCATTGTCATTTGTTTCTAGGTATTTTTTGATTGCTTCTTTGATTTCTTCAGTGATATTTTGGTTATTTAGTAGTGTACTGTTTAGCCTCCATGTGTTTGTATTTTTTACAGTTTTTTTTTTCTGTAATTGATATCTAGTCTCATAGTGTTGTGCTTGGAAAAGATACTTGATATGAATTCAATTTTCTTAAGTTTACCAAGGCTTGATTTGTGGCCCAAGGTGTGATCTATCCTGGAAAATGTTCCATGAGCACTTAAGAAGAAAGTGTATTCTGTTGTTTTTGGATGGAATGTCCTATAAATATCAATTAAGTCCATCTTGTTTAATGTGTCACTTAAAACTTGTGCCTCCTTATTTGTTTCCATTTTGGATGATCTGTCCATTGGTGAAAGTGGGGTGTTAAAGTCCCCTACTAGGATTGTGTTACTGTCTATTTCCCCTATTATGGCTGTTAGCATTTGCCTTATGTATTGAGGTCCTCCTATGCTGGGTGCACAAAGATTTACAATTGTTATATCTTCTTGTTGGATTAATCCCTTGATCATTATGTGGTATCCTTCTGTGACTCTTGTAATTGTCTTTATTTTAAGGTCTGTTTTGTCTGATATGAGAATTGCTACTCCAGCTTTCTTTTGATTTCCATTTCCATGGAATATCTTTTTCCATCCCCTCACTTTCATTCTGTATGTATCCCGATGTCTGAAGTGGGTCTCTTGTAGACAGCATATATATGGGTCTTGTTTTTGTATCCATTCAGCCTGTCTATGTCTTTCGGTTGCAGCATTGAATCCATTCACGTTTAAGGTAATTATCGATACATATGTTCCTATTACCATTTTCTTAATGGTTTTGGGCTTGCTTTTGTAGGTCTTTTCCTTCTCTTGTGTTTCCTGCCTAGAGAAGTTCCTTTAGCATTTGTTGTAAAGCTGGTTTGGTGGTGCTGAATTCTCTTAACTTTTGCTTGTCAGTAAAGTTTTAGTTTCTCTGTCAAATCTGAATGAGATCCTTGCTGGGTAGAGTAATCTTGGTTGTAGGTTTTGCCCTTTCATCACTGTAAATATATCCTGCCACTCCCTTCTGGCTTGCAGAGTTTCTGCTGAAAGATCAGCTGTTCACCTGAGCTCTTAACCTTTTGGGGATTCCCATGTATGTTATTTGTTGCTTTATCCTTGCTGCTTTTAATTTTTTTCTTTGAATTTTATTTTTGATAGTTTGATTAATATGTGTCTTGGTGTGTTTCTCCTTGGATTTATCCTGTATGGGACTCTCTGCACTTCCTGGACTTGATTGACTATATTCTTCCCCATATTAGGGAAGTTTTCAACTATAATCTCTTCAGATGATTTCTCAGCCCGTTTCCTTTTCTCTTCTTCTTCTGGGACCCCTATAATTCGAATGTTGGTGCATTTATTATTGTCCCAGAGCTCTCTGAGACTGTCCTCAATTCTTTTCATTCTTTTTTCTTTATTCTGCTCTGTGGTAGTTATTTCCACTATTTTATCTTCCAGGTCACTTATCCTTTTTTCTGCCTCAGTTATTCTGCTATTGATTCCTTCTAGAGAATATTTGATTTCATTTATTGTGTTGTTTTTCACTGTTTGTTTGCTCTTTAATTCTTCTAGGTCCTTGTTAAACATTTCTTGTATTTTCTCCATTCTGTTTCCAAGATTTTGGATCATCTTTATTATCATTACTCTGAATTCTTTTTCAGGTAGACTGCCTATTTCCTCTTTATTTTTTGGTCTGGTGGGTTTTTACTTTGCTCCTTCATCTGCTGCATATTTCTCTGTCTTCTCATTTTGTTTAACTTACTGTGTTTGGGGTCTCCTTTTTGCAGGCTGAAGGTTCATAGTTCCTGCTATTTTTGGTGTCTGTCCCTAGTGGGTGAGGTTGGTTCAGTGGCTTGTGTAGGCTTCCTAATGGAGGGCAGTGGTTCCTGCGTTCTAGTGGATGAGGCTGGATCTTGTCCTTCTGGTGTGCAGGACTGCGTCTGGTGGTGTGTTTGGGGGTGTCTGTGAACTTATTATGATTTTATGCAGCCTTTCTGCTAACGGGTGGGGTTGTGTTCCTCTCTTGCTAGTAGTTTGGCTTGGGGTGTCCAGCACTGGAGCTTGCTGGTCATTGAGTGGAGCTTGGTGTTAGCATTGAAGTGGAGATCTCTTAGAGAGCTCTCCCTGATTGATATTACGTGGGGCCGGGAGGTGTCTGGTGGTCTAATATCCTGAACTCTGCTCTCCCACCTCAGAGACTCAGGCCTGACAGCCAGCTGGAGCACCAAGACCCTGTCAGCCACATGGCTCAGAAGAAAAGGGAGAAAAAAAAAAGGAAAAAAATAAAGTTATTAAAATAAAAAAAATTGTTAAAATAAAAATGATAAAAAAGTAATAAAAAAGGGAGCAACCAAACCAATACACAAATCCACCAATGATAGCAAATGCTAAAAATTAAACTAAGATAAAGTTAAAAATCAGAAATTAATCAGTCACATACAGCAAACCCCACATCTGCATTGTACCCAAAGTCCACTGCCTCAATTTTGGGATGATTCCTTGTCTATTCAGGTATTCCATAGGTGCAGGGTACATCAAGCTGATTGTGGAGCTGTAATCTACTGCTCCTGAGGCTGCACAGAGAAGTTTCCCTTTCTCTTCTTTTTTCACAAAGCTTCTGGAGTTCAGCTTTGGTTTTGACCCTGCTTCTGTGTGTAGGTCACCTGAGGGTGTCTATTCCCTTCCCAGAAAGAGGGGGTTAAAGCAGCGGCTGATTAGGCTGCTCTGACTCACTAAGGCTGGAGGGAGGGAGGGGTATGGAACGCGGGGTGAGCCTGCGATGGCAGAGGCCAGCATGACGTTGCAAAAGCCTGAGGCACACTAGGCGTTCTCCCGGAGAAGTTGTCCCTGGATCACGGGACCCTGGCTGTGGCGGGCCTCACAGGCTCCTGGGAGGGGAGGTGTGGTTAGTGACCTGTGCTTACACACAGGATTCTTGGTGGCTGCAGCAGCAGTGTTAGCATTTCATGCCCATCTCTGGTGTGCACACTGATAGCCGCTGCTCTCTCAGGTCTCTGGAGCTTGTTTAGGCCGTGCTGTGAATCTCCTCTCCTAGCACACCCCAAAACAATGGTCTCTTGCCTCTTAGGCAGCTCCAGACTTTTTCCCGGACTCCCTCCGGCTAGCTGTCACGCACTAGCCCCTTCAGGCTGTGTTCACGCAGCCAACCCCAGTCTTCTCCCTGGGGTCTGAACTCCAAAGCCTGAGCCTCAGCTCCCAGCCCCCACCTGTCCCAGCGGGTGAGCAGACAAGCCTCTAGGGCTAGTGAGTGCTGGTCAGCACTGGCCCTCTGTGTGGGAATCTCTCTGCTTTGCCCTCCGCACCACTGTTCCACTGTTGCTGCGCTCTCCTCCGTGGCTCCAAAGCTTCCCCCCTGCCCCCACCCTTCTCCACCAGTGAAGGGGCTTCCTAGTGTGTAGAGACTTTTCCTCCTTCACAGCTCCCTCCCAGAGGTGCAGGTCCCGTCCCTAGTCTTTTGTCTCTGTGGTTTCTTTTTTCCTTTTCCACTACCCAGGTACGTGGGGAGTTACTTGCCTTTTGGGAAGTCTGAGGTCTTCTGCCAGCATTCAGTAGGTGTTCTGTGGAGGTTGTTCCACATGTAGATGTATTTTTGATGTATTTGTGGGGAGGAAGGTGATCTTCATGTTTTACTCCTCTGCCATCTTGAAGGTCCTTCTCCAATAATAGTAACTTAATTGTAGTAAAATATAGAATGTCTGCTACAATATATCTCCTTTCATCCCTCTTTTGTGCTAATATTTCTATATATGTTATGTTATATAGCACACAAAAATGTATGTTGTCATATATTATAAACACAAAAAACACGGTTATATTTTTTTCTTTTATTCAATCTTTTGTCTTTTAAAATTTTAAGAGAAAAGATGTTAAAACATATATTTGTAGAGCAAAGCATTTACCATTTCCAGTGCTCTTCTTTCAGATTTGAGCTACACTCTGATGTCACTTCCTTTCAGCTTGAAAGATTTCCTTTTGTATTTTTGGTGATTTAAGTCTGCTAGAAATGGATTTTTCTCTCAGGTGTTGTATGTCTCTGAATATATTTATTTCAGCTTCATATTTGAATGATAATTTTGCTTCATATAGAATATTTGCTTTATATACAGGCATACCTCGTTTTATTGGTCTTTGCTTCATAACATTTTGAAGAGACTGTGCTTTTTACAAATTGAAGGTTTGTGGCAACCCTGTTATGAGCAAGTCTGTTGGCACTATTTTTCCAACAGCATTTGTTCACTTCATGTCTCTGTGTCACATTTTGGTAATTCTTGCAATATTTCAAACTTTTTCATTATTGTTAAATGTGTTATGGTAATCTGTGATCAGTGATCTTTCATGTTACTTTTATAATTGTTTGGGGAGCCATGAACCATACCAGCACAAGATGGCAAACATAGTCAGTAAATATTGTTTGTGTTCTGCCTGCTCCACTGACCAGTTGTATCCCCATCTTGCTCCCTCTCCTCAGGCCTCTAATACCTGAGGCCCAACATTATTGAAATTAGACCAGTTAATAACCCTACAGTGAATGGCCTCTAAGTGTTCAAGTGAAAGGAGGAGTTGTATGTGTCTCACTTTAAATCAAATGCTAGAAATGATTAAGTTTAGTGAGGAAGGAAGGTCAAAAGCTGAGATAGGCCAAAAGGTAGGCCTCTTATGCCAAACAGACAAGTTGGGAATGCACACGAAAAGTTCTTAAGGGAAATTAAACATTCTACTCCATCGAACAGACGAATGATAAGAAACAACCTTATTGCTGATATAGAGAAAGTTTTAGTGGTCTGGATAGAAGATCAAACCAGCCACAATATTCCCTTAAGCCAAAGCCTAATCCAGAGCAAGGTCCTAACTGTCTGCAATTCTGTGAAGGCTGATAGAGGTGAGGAACCTGCAGAAGAAAAGTTAGAAGCCAGCAGAGGTTAGTTCATGAGGTTTAAGGAAAGAAGCTGTTCTGATAACATAAAATGTAAGGTGAAGCATCAAGTGCTGATGTAGAAGCTGCAACAAGTTATCCAGAAGACCTAGCTTAGGTAATGAATGAAGGTGGCTCCACTAAACAACAGATGTTCAGTGTAAATGAAACAACCTTATACTGGAAGAGGATACCATCTAGGACTTTCATAACTAGAGAGAATTCAGTGCCTGACTTCAAAGCTTCCGGATAGCCCCTGACTGTCTCGTTAGGGGCTAATGCAGCTGGTGACTATAATTGAAGCCAGTGCTCATTTACCATTCTAAAATTACTAGTGCCCTTAAGAATTATGCTAACTCTCCTCTGCCTGTGTTCTATAAATAGAACAACAAAACTTAGGTGACAGCACATCTGTTTACAGCATAGTTTACTGATATTCTAAGCTCACTGTTGAGACCCACTGCTTAGAGAAAGAAGGTTCCTTTTGAACTATTACTGTTCATTGGCAATGTACCTAGTTACCCAAGAGCTCTGATGGAGATGTAAGAGATTCATGCTGTTTTCATGCTTGCTAACACAACATCCATTCTGCAGCCCATGGATCAAGAGTCATTTCAACTTTCTGGTATTATTATTTAAGAAATACATTTTATAAAGATATAGCTGCCATAGAGTGTGGTTCCTCTGATGGATCTGGGCAAAGTAAATTGAAAACCTTCTGGAAAGGATTCACCATTTTAGATGCCATTAAGAACATTTGTGATTCAAGGGAAGAGGTCAAAATGTTAACATTATCAGGAATTTGGAAGTAGTTATTTCCAACCCTCATGAATGACTTTGAGGGGTTCAAGACTCATTGGAGGAAGCAACTGCAGAAATAGTGGAAATAGCAAGAGAACTAGAATTAAAAGTGGAACCTGAAAATGTGACTGGATTGCTGCAATCTAATGATAAAACTTGAATGGGTGAGGAGTTGCTTCTTATGGATAAGCAAAGAAAGTGTTTTCTTTTTTTCCCCATAATGGGCTTTAGGCCTTCACCTCCCCTCCCCGCCCCTCCCACCCCACCCTACCCCTCCCCTCCTCCCACAGAAATCACATCCCTTTCTCCAGACTCCGCACTTCAGCTTGATTTCCAGCAGATCTTTACCCTGCCAGTTTGTAATTCAGGACTAATTAGGTGATTGCTTTCATTTATGGTAGCAGTTGGGGGGGGGGGGATGAAACGGCTTTGCCCCATTCCTTTTTTTTTTTTTTTTTTATTTTTTTATACAGCAAGTTCTTATTAGTCATCAATTTTATACTCATCGGTGTATACATGTCAATCCTAATCGCCCAATTCAGCACACCACCATCGCCACCCCCCCGTGGCTTTCCCCCCTTGGTGTCCATATGTTTGTTCTCTACATCTGTGTCTCAACTTCTGCCCTGTAAACCGGTTCATCTGTACCATTTTTCTAGGTTCCACATACATGTGTTAATATACAATATTTGTTTTTCTCTTTCTGACTTCACTCTTTATAACAGTCTCTAGATCCATCCACGTCTCAGCAAATGACTCAATTTCGTTCCTTTTTATGGCTGAGTAATATTCCATTGTATATATGTAACACATCTTCTTTATCCATTCGTCTGTTGATGGGCATTTAGGTTGCTTCCATGACCTGGCTATTGTAAATAGTGCTGCAATGAACATTGGGGTGGATGTGTCTTTTTGAATTATGGTTTTCTCTGGGTATATGGCCAGTAGTGGGATTGCTGGGTCATATGGTAATTCTATTTTTAGATTTTTAAGGAACCAGCATACTGTTCTCCATAGTGGCTGTATCAATTTACATTCCCACCAACAGTGCAAGAGGGTTCCCTCCAGCATTTGTTGTTTGTAGATTTTCTGATGATGCCCATTCTAACTGGTGTGAGGTGATACCTCATTGTAGTTTTGATTTGCATTTCTCTAATAATTAGTGATATTGAGCAGCTTTTCATGTGCTTCTTGGCCATCTGTATGTCTTCTTTGGAGGAATGTCTACTATTTAGGTCTTCTGCCCATATTTGGATTGGGTTGTTTTTTTTTTTTTAATATTGAGCTGCATGAGCTGTCTATATATTTTGGAGATTAATCCTTTGTTGATTCGTTTGCAAATATTTTCTCCCATTCTGAGGGTTGTCTTTTCGTCTTGTTTATGGTTTCCTTTGCTGTGCAAAAGCTTTGAAGTTTCATTAGGTCCCATTTGTTTATTTTCATTTTTATTTCCATTACTGTAGGAGGTGGATCAAAAAAGATCTTGCTGTGATTTATGTCAAAGAGTGTTCTTCCTGTTTTCCTCTAAGAGTTTTATAGTGTCCGGTCTTACATTTAGGTCTCGAACCCATTTTGAGTTTATTTTTGTGTATGGTGTGAGGGAGTGTTCTAATTTCATTCTTTTACGTGTAGCTGTCCAGTTTTCCCGGCATCACTTATTGAAGAGACTGTCTTTTCTCCATTGTATATCCTTGCCTGCTTTGTCATAGATTAGTTGACCATAGGTGCATGGGTTTATCTCTGGGCTTTATATCTTGTTCCATTGATCTATGTTTCTGTTTCTGTGCCAGTACCATATTGTCTTGATTACTGTAGCTTTGTAGTATATTCTGAAGTCAGGGAGTCTAATTCCTCCATCTTCGTTTTATTCACTCAAGACTGCTTTGGCTATTCGGGGTCTTTTGTGTCTCCATACAAATTTTAAGATTTTTGTTCTAGTTCTGTAAAAAATGCCATTGGTAATTTGATAGGGATTGCATTGAATCTGTAGATTGCTTTGGGTAGTATAGTCATTTTCACAAAATTGATTCTTCCAATCCAAGAACATGGTATCCCTCTCCATCTGTTTGTGTCATCTTTCTGAGTACAGGACTTTTACCTCCTTAGGTAGGTTTATTCCTAAGTATTTCATTCTTTTTGTTGAAGTGGTGAATGAGATTGTTTCCTTAATTTCTCTTTCTGATTGTTCATTGTTACTTATAGGAATGCAAGAGATTTCTTCTGTGCATTAATTTTGTATCCGGCAATTTTACCACATTCACTGATTACCTCTAGTAGTTTTCTGATGGCATTTTAAGGATTCGCTATGTATAGTATCATGTCATGGGCAAACAGAGACACTATTACTTCTTCTTTTCCAATTTGTATTCCTTTTCTTTCTTTTTATTCTCTGATTGCTGTGGTTAAAACTTCCAAAACTATGGGGTTTTTTTGTTTTTTTTTTTGCGGTACACGGGCCTCTCACCATTGTGGCCTCTCCCGTTGCAGAGCACAGGCTCCGGACGCGCAGGCTCAGCGGCCATGGCTCACGGGCCCAGCCGCTCCGCGGCACGTGGGATCTTCCCGGACTAGGGCACGAACCCGTGTCCCCTGCATCGGCAGGCTGACTCTCAACCACTATACCACCAGGGAAGCCCCCAAAACTATGTTGAATGATAGTGGTGAGAGTGGACATCCTTGTCTTGTTCCTGATCTTAGAGAAAATGCTTTCAGTTTTTCACCATTGAGAATAACGTTTGCTGTGGGTTTGTCGTATATGGCCTTTGTTATGTTGAGGTAGGTTCCCTCTATGCCCACTTTCTAGAGAGTTTTTATCATAAATGGGTGTTGAATTTTGTCAAAAGCTTTTTCTGCATCTATTGAGATGATCATATGGTTTTTTTCTTCGATTTGTTAATATGGTGTATCACATGGATTGATTTTTGTATATTGAAGAATCCCCACATCCCTCGGATAAATCCCACTTGATCGTGGTATATGATCTTTTTATTGTGTTGTTGGATTCTGTTTGCTAGTATTTTGTTGAGGATTTTTGCATCTATATTCATCAGTGATATTGGTCTGTAATTTTCTTTTTTTGTAGTATCTTCGTCTGGTTTTGGTATCAGGGTGATGGTGGCCTCATAGAATGAGCTTGGGAGTGTTCCTTCCTCTGCAGTTTTTTGGAAGAGTTTGAGAAGGATGGGTGTTAGCTCTTCTCTAACTGTTTGATAGAATTCATCTGTGAAGCCATCTGGTCCTGGACTTTTGTTTGTTGGAAGATTTTTAATCACAGTTTCAATTTCATTACTTGTGATTGGTCTGTTCATATTTTCTATTTCTTCCTGGTTCAGTCTTGGAAGGTTATACCTTTCTAAGAATTTTCCATTTCTTCCAGGTTGTCCAATTTATTGGCATAGAGTTGCTTGTAGTAGTCTCTTAGGATGCTTTGTATTTCTGCGGTGTCTGTTGTAACTTCTCCTTTTTCACTTCTAATTTTATTGATTTGAATCCTCTTCCTCTTTTTCTTGATGAGTCTGGCTAAGGGTTTATCAATTTTGTTTATCTTCTCAGAGAACCAGTTTTTAGTTTTATTGATCTTTGCTATTGTTTTCTTTGTTTCTATTTCATTTATTTCTCCTCTGATCTTTATGATTTCTTTCCTTCTACTAACTTTGGGTTTTGTTTGTTCTTCTTTCTCTGGTTCCTTCAAGTGTAAGGTTAGATTGTTTATTTAAGATTTTTCTTGTTTCTTGAGATAGGCTTGTATAGCTATAAACTTCCCTCTTTGAACTGCTTTTGCTGCATCCCATAGGTTTTGGATCATCGTGTTTTCATTGTCATTTGTCTTTAGGTATTTTTTGATTTCCTCTTTGATTTCTTCAGTGATCTCTTGGTTATTTAGTAACGTATTGTTTAGCCTCCATGTGTTTGTATTTTTTACGTTTTCTTCCCTGTAATTCATTTAATCTCATAGCATTGTGGTCAGAAAAGATGCTTGATATGATTTCAATTTTCTTAAATTTACTGAGGCTCGATTTGTGACCCAAGATGTGATCTATCCTGGAGAATTTTCCATGCGCACTTGAGAAGAAAGTGTAATCTGCTGTTTTTGGATGGAATGTCCTATAAATATCAGTTAAATCTGTCTGGTCTGTTGCGTCATTTAGAGCTTCTGTTTCCTTATTTATTTTCATTTTGGATGATCTGCCATTGGTGTGAGGTGTTTAAGTCCCCCACTATTATTGTGTTACTGTCGATTTCCTCTTTTATAGCTGTTAGCAGTTGCCATATGTATTGAGGTGCTCCTATGTTGGGTGCCTATATATTTATAATTGTTATATCTTCTTCTTGGATTGATCCCTTGATCATTATATAGTGTCCTTCCTTGTCTCTTGTAACATTCTTTATTTTAAAGTCTATTTTATCTGATATGAGAATTGCTACTCCAGCTTTCTTTTGATTTCCATTTGTATGGAATATCTTTTTCCATCCCCTCACTTTCAGTCTGAATGTGTCCCTAGATCTGAACTAGGTCTCCTGTAGACAGCATATACATGGGTCTTGTTTTTGTATCCATTCAGCAAGCCTATGTCTTTAGGTTGGAGCATTTATTCCATTCATGTTTAAGGTAATTATCGATATGTATGTTCCTATGACCATTTTCTTAATTGTTTTGGGTTTGTTTTTGTAGGTCCTTTTCTTCTCTTGTGTTTCCCACTTAGAGAAGTTCCTTTAGCATTTGTTGTAGAGCTGTTTTGGTGGTGCTGAATTCTCTTAGCTTGTGCTTGTCTGTAAATCTTTTGATTTCTCCATCGAATCTGAATGAGATCTTGCCGGGTAGAGTAATCTTGGTTGTAGGTTCTTCCCTTTCATCACTTTAAGTATATCATGCCACTCCTTTCTGGCTTGTAGAGTTTCTGCTGAGAAATCAGCTGATAACCTTATGGGAGTTCCCTTGTATGTTTTTTGTCGTTTTTCCCTTGCTGCTTTCAATAATTGTTCTTTGTCTTTAATTTTTGCCAATTTGATTACTATATGTCTCGGTGTGTTTCTGTTGGGTTTATCCTGTATGAGACTCACTGTGCTTCCTGGACTTGGGTGGCTATTTCCTTTCTCATGTTAGGGAAGTTTTTGACTATAATCTCTTCAAATATTTTCTCAGGTCCTTTCTCTCTCTCTTCTCCTTCTGGGACCCCTATAATGCGAATGTTGTTGCGTTTAATGTTGTCCCAGAGGTCTCTTAAGCTGTCTTCACTTCTTTTCATTCTTTGTTCTTTATTCCGTTCCTCAGCAGTGAACTCCACCATTCTGTCTTCCAGGTCACTTATCCGTTCTTCTGCCTCAGTTATTCTGCTATTGATTCCTTCTAGTGTAGTTTTCATTTCAGTTATTGTATTGTTCATCTCTGTTTGTTTGTTCTTTAATTCTTCTAGGTCTTTGTTAAACATTTCTTCCATCTTCTCGATCTTTGCCTCCATTCTTTTCCCGAGTTCCTGGATCATCTTCACTATCATTATTCTGAATTCTTTTTTGGATGGTTGCCTATCTCCACTTCATTTAGTTGTTTTTCTGGGGTTTTATCTTGTTCCTTCATCTGGTACATAGCCCTGTGCCTTTTCATCTTGTCTGTCTTTCTGTGAATGTGGTTTCTTTCTCCACAGGCTGCAGGATGGTAATTCTTCTTGCTTTTGCTGTCTGCCCTTGATGGATGAGGCTATCTAAGAGGCCTGTGTAAGTTTCCTGATCAAGAAAGTGTATTCTTGAGAAAGAATGTATTGCAGTGAAGATGCTGTGAAAATTGTTGAAATGATGACAAAGGATTTAGAATATTATATAAACTTAGTTTATTAAACAGTGGCAGGGTTTGAGATGTCTGAATTCAATTTTGAAAGAAGCTCTACTGTGGGTAGAATGCTATCAAACAGTATTGTATGCTATAGAGAAATTATTTGTGAAAGGAAGAGTCAATTGATTTGGAAGAGTCAATCAGTTGGCAAGAGTCAATTGATTTTTTGTCTTATTTTAAGAAATTACCACAGCCATCTCGACCTTCAGCTACTACCACCCTGACCAGTTAGCAGCCATCAATATGGAGGAAAGACACTCCACTAGCAAAAAAGATAACTCTCTGAAGGCTCAGATGATGGTTAACATTTTTTTAGCAGTAAAGTGTTTTTTATTTATGGTATGTACATTTTTTGACATAATGCTATTGCACACTTAATAAACTAGTATAGTGTAACATAACCTTTATGTGCACTAGGAAACTAAAAAAACTGTATGACTTGCTTTACCGTGATATTTGCTCTATTGTCTTATTTTCAAACAAAACCAGAAGTATCGCCAAAGTATGTCTATATTTTTTCTCTTTTAGCACTTTGAGTATGTCATTGTAATGTCTTCTGAACTCCATAGTTTTGGAGGAGAAATCAGCTGTTCATCCTTTCATTGTGCATCTGTATGTGATGAGTTGTTTTTCTCTTTCTGCTTTCAAGGTTACTCTTTGTCCTTGTCTTTCAATAATTTGAATATAGTATGTGTAGGTATGACTCTTTTGCATTTATCCTACTTGAGTTTTGTTGAGCTTCTCCGATTTGTAGACTAATAGTTTTCATCAAATTTAGTATATTTTTGTTATTATTGTGTCCCTTTTTTTTTAACCCCATCTCTCTCTCTCTGCTTCTTCTGTGACTCCTGTTATACATCTCTTGGTTTACTTCCTATTATCCCATTTATCTCTGAAACTCTATTCATTTTTCATCTTTCTGCACTCAGTTCTTCAGGTTGGATAATTTCTAGTTCTCTATATTTAGGCTCAGTGATTCTTTCTTATGCCATATCAAATATACTCTTAAGCTACTTCAGTAAATTTTAAATTTCAGTTATTGATTTTTTCAATTCCAGAATTTTCATTTTTTAAATAATTTCCATTTTTTTGTTGAGATTTTCCATTTGTCAATTTTTTGACATACTTTTCTTTAATTCTTTAAACATGATTTCCTGTTGTTCTTTGAAGTAACTGATCATAGTTACTTCAGCCCCCTTTGCTACATCCAACATCTGGGAACACTCAGAAACATTATGTATTGAATGTTTTGTTTTGTTTTGTTTTTATTTCTTAAGCATGGATCATGCTTTCTTTTTCTTTGCACATATCATAACATTTTGTTTAATACTAGACATTTAGATGCTACATTGTAGTAACTCTGGGTTCTGATCCATCTTTCTCCTTGAGGATTGTTGTTTCTGTTTACTTTTATGTTAATAAACATAACTTGCTTGGACTAAATCTGTGAAATCTCACTCCCCTGCAATGTGTAGTCATTGATGTCTCTGATCAGTTTTCTTTTTCCTTTTTGTAGTTTTAAGTTAAGATTGAAAGGCATTGCCCTGTGTCTTCAGAGACAGATTTTAAGAGGTTATGCTCAACTACCTCAAGCCAGTGTCTTCCTTTTTTTTTTTTTTTTCTAATGGATCTGTGTGTGGATTGGGGAGTACATTCATAGATTTAGACTGATTTCAACTCTCTCCTGCTTTTATTTTATGATAGTTTCTCTCATGTCTCCTCTGTTCATGCATTTAGGTTCTATCAGCTAGCGATATTTTAGTGGCTTGCAACCACTCTAAACTGTAGTGCATGTGCACACAGCCTTGGGTCTTTCCAGGATATGTGGAGAAATTATCAAGCTTAACATAACCACCTAATCTTGTAAAAACCTCTGTTAACACCCTCAGCTAGTTTGTGAGCCCATAGCAACAGCACTCCAAAGTAAGCGATCACCCACACCCCTTACAGTGGCCATGAGGCTGCTGGTTTTCATGGCCTTCTCCACTCTGGTTGAACTGTCACACTAGGGAACCAAGAATAAGATCAATCCTGGGGAAGAATGTCACAGATTTCATTTTCCTAATTGCAGTTTGATAGTTTTCATAAATAAATATTTCTGTTTTTTTCTATGCTTTTGGTCAATGTCCAGAGTGCTAAAGTTCTTTTGATGGTTTTGTATACCTTCAGAGTTGCTTACTGGGGAGGAGACTTGTTGACCTCCTCACTCCATCATGCTAGACTTTTATACATTTTTGTTTTCTTCATGCCTAACACAATTTCTGGCTTGTAGTGGACTCTTAAATTTTATTGAGTTAATAAATTAACTAAGGTAATAGGAAAAGGAGTGTTATCTCATGCAGCTCAGGGATTCCCAAATATAAGTTAATGGCTTTGGTGTGTTTTTTGTAATAGTGTACAAGAGACGTAATCTGGAGATAATTGGTCTTCAACTGAGAATGATTAACTAACAAGACTTATGGTCCCTAGAGATAAAGTGCAACAAGTTGTATATACATGCCAGTTTCTGACAGTTCTTAGATACATCTATAGACCTCATGTTTGTTAAGACAGACTCCAGCTATTATTCAAAGCAAGGGAATTGTGGTTAGTGCTTTAGGCAGCATTTCCATTTTGACTTCTGCTCCCAGTACTAGTTGTTGGTTGAAGAAGGATTACTAATTCAAAATGTTTATTGAATACCAAAATCTCTTATTTCATACCAGGAACTCAAACACAGCCAGACCACTTTAATATGCTTATGTCTCTGAACAAGAAAGAATATTGAAATAAATAACTGGCCTCATAAAAGGTCAAATAGATGAAATAAAATGGTTACACTTGGGTTTAGCTTACCCACACTGACAGCTGAAGTTTTATGGATTTTTTTTTTCTGAAATAAAAATGCTTAAGATTTGCAAGAAAGCATGGAACAGACGCTGAGTTACCAGTTTTAGAAGCTGTCACTAAAATTGTCTGCATAGCCATTTAACCATAGTTATCCTTCCCACACTTCAAGCTTTAGAGAGAACATAAAATCCAAGCACTGTCAGTGGTTCATTTATACCACCATATGGCATGTTCTGCTCTCTTTCCAAACTCTTCAAACCTCTGGTGTTAGTTAGACTCCAAATATCTCTTTCTGTACTTAAACCCATCTGTACACACACATCCATACACACTACAAGTGCTCACATACACATTTCCATTGACTGCTGCATTTGTTCTTCCCCGAGTATAAGTGTACTTGGGTAAGATCCCTCCATATGCAAGTCTTATACCTGCGTAGCCAACTGGTGGAGCTGGCCCAAGACTCAGCACCAGAGTAGACTGAGGCAGTAATCAGCTTTATAACTTTGGATGCCACTAGTATAGTGATAGTGTCCCTACTGCTAGGCTTCCTAAGAGAAATATTGGACAAACAGTCATTCGTGTTGTAGCTGATCATCAAACAGTTCAGCTGAACTCTTCCAATCTGACAATGAAATTAAATCGAGTAGAGTATCTGGATTCATTATCAATCCAATGTGACAACCAATGCAAATAATGTAAGAGTATTTAGATTAAGTAAAATAACATGGGCTAAGAAAACTCATAGATTTATTTGAGGTGGAGAAAATACCTTGATACCCCACAGAATAGAGAATTCCTGTTTATTTTATCATTTGGATAGGTCCACTAGCATTTTAGTGAAAATAAGAGACCTTTTGGTGTGAATTGGATTTAAGAACCAAAGAAAATAGTTACTGTTGTTCACACAGATATTATTCTAGGAACTCTACAGGGGATTGTAATTGCAAGGCAGCCCTGAAGTACCCTTGCTCCTTGCCCTTTGGTTTCTGTGTTTATCTTCATCGTAACTCTCACCATAGATATCATAATGGGTTTTTGTGTCAATGAGCTCCTTTTCTAGACAATGAGCTCCTTTAGAATAGGGACTACTCTTATTATACATATCAATAATTTAGTGATAAAACTCACTTTCTAAAAAATGAGCTCCTTTAGGACAGGGACTCTGTTTTGTTAGTTTTTGAATCTGTGGTTTTTGGATCTCTATTTTAATTGTGTATGAAACGCAGTAGGCTCTCAATTGTTTGCTGACTTAATGTGCAGAGGGGAGAGGAAGGGAAATGAGATCATGTGCTCATTCATACTCAGTTCACAATGATACACTTGGTGGAGAGACAGGACTGATAAATTGTACTTTTTGGATAAGTGATGAGTGACTTTTACTACAAGGTTTGTAGTATTTGTTATTGGGACTAAATCTGTGATTACAGAATTTACCATATTGCCCTGCTAAGTTGACTGTGCTATTTGGAACCAATTAAGTATTTTGAAAAACCTTATGAACAGATATTATGAAAGTTTAGACAGTACAAAAAATGCAGATAGGGCTTCCCTGGTGGCACAGTGGTTGAGAGTCCGCCTGCCGATGCAGGGGATACGGGTTCGTACCCCGGTCGGGAAGATCCCACATGCTGCGGAGCGGGCTCGCTGAGCCTGTGCGTCCAGAGCCTGTGCTCTGCAGTGGGAGAGGCCACAACAGTGAGAGGCCTGCGTACCGCAAAAAAAAAAAAAAAAATATGCAGATAGAAAAGGTACAGGAAAATGGTTGTCAGTGTGAACAGATTTTAGTCTAGGTGTTTCTTTTAAAACTAAATTCTAATAGAGCAAAAATATAACTTATTTCTGCAAAGAATCCATGGAAATGCATGTATTGAGCACTTATGTGCAGGCATAGTACTTTGTGCTAGGAGTACAAACATAGATGCAGCCCACTTCCTGTCTTCAAACATCTTAAATACTAATTAGAGAGAGACAAGGTCATAAATAAATAAAGGCAAAATGTGTCACAGGTGTTGTGTTTGAAATGTGTTCAAGGCAGTTCTCCAAGAGAGGATGTGGTCAATTACACAGTCAGTCATGAGGTCAAGGAAGGGTTGGCAGAGAAGGTAACCTTTGAGTTGAGCATTGAAGATAAATAAGTTTGGCCAGGGAGATGAGGGGAAGGGAACAGAAAACAGTGTAAGTACAGACATGATAATATAACCCAGAAGGCTTGTGCAAGTGGGAAAGGCAGCTGTGGGTTTCACTGAAATGAAATCTGTACCATCAGGTGCTGTCAGGTGGAAATGGCAGGGTAAGTAGCATATTTGATAGCAACTAAGATAAGGCTCCCTTGCAAATTGAACTTGAAACAAGCTAGATATAAATACAGATCTATTAAGGCAAAGTGCTTCATGTGTCAGTATCTATTAACTGCTTGATGCTGAGATGTATTTGTGCTGAGTGGCAGGAGCTAGTGGGCCTGCCAGTCCCAGTTGGGTATAAGACCAAGAGAGGTTTTTTCCCAAGGAGAAGTATTTGCTTACCAGTGCACACAACCCCTGTTGTATTACAATGTGATTATACTTCAGGCTCTTCTGAGAGATAAAATTGTCTATGATGGAAATCGGAGGGGAGAGCACAATGCAGAGCTGGGGGCTAGTTGGCAGCATGCAAGATCAAACTCTCTTTTAACTTGTATCAGACAAGGGATTAACATTAGATTTTGTGATATTTTTGACCTACACTCATATAGTTCCATTAAGAATAATCTTGGGAAATTATCTGAATGCATCTACTTAAATGACAAGAATGGATGATAAATTATATCTCCATAGCTGTCCGTGAAAAGAGGGGAAGATTCAGACACTGGGGATTAGGCTTTGCTCTGTACTTTTGCAATTATATTATTTCCCCATCTTAAATTAGTGAAGTCGAGCCAATGGTTTTCCCTAGTTCCTTGGAGAGCAAGCATATCACACTATAAGGAAGTCAGAATTCTCCTGTTTTGTTTATATCATCTGCAAGATACCATATTACAAATGTTCCTCACTGTGAAGAAAAATGCACATGCCTACACAGAATGATATCTGATTCAGCGCTGTGTTTGTATTTATCCACTATGTCCCTCTGAAAGGACAAACACATGCATTTCCTTTACCATCTGATCTTTATTTTTTTCTGACCCTCTCTTTACCGTCCATACAGGGCTCTGTAGCTTCCAGCCCAGATTTATGAGATAATGGACTAATGCTGCTGCCTCAGGGATCAGAAGCAACAGTGAAAGTTTTGAGTTCAGTAACATTTTTAAATGATATTTTTGCTGTCTTTCCCCAGTATTTTTTATGCACTTTACATTTACTGAGTTTTGTGAAACCCTGTGGCTCTTCCAGCAACAACCAATTACGACTCTTTGTCCTGTTGCCCAGGGTTAAATTTGATTGAAGTAGGACCAGGTCTGAATGTCCAATGACCATTTTCAGATTTCAGCAAAATTAATAATGTTGCTTTACCAGTGAAAATGCCTTGAAAGGTTTAATTTTACTGATTGGGTAGAAATTGGGAATATTGCTATTACTGTAATTCACATACTTCAGGCTACACCCGTGTGCAGGTAAGGATAATGCTTCAATAACATTTACGAAAGCAATTGTACATTCACCAGTCCTTCCTCTCCCTTTCCCCCAACATTTCTGGGAAACCCCAGAACCTTTTATGTAACCCATGGACCAGTTAGTATTCTTAGCAACTTCAAAAGAATTAGCCATTTTTCTCCTCTTATGCTGTGGCTTGCTCTAATGATGTCTGCTATTTCAATATTCTGTCTTGCTGTCCCCATTAAACCATTTAAATGTTCTAGTAATTTTAGTATCTTTCATCTAGGTCACATCATCCCAGCTTCTTCTTGCCCCTGAAAGCAAGATAAATATAATTATTCAGACCATGAGCTACACTTTCAGATTGAAAATATTGTCACAGCTTATATCATCATGTTTTCCAGTAAGAGGATCACTAGTTGTTACTTGTAAATCTTTCTCTTTTTCAGATTTTTTATAAAATAGGATATGATCTGTAGTCAAATGAGGCAAATCTATTCCATTCATTAATTTTCACTGTCTGTTGGAAGAATAGGGAGTAGGAAAAATGTTCCTGGTTTGACAACCCTGCATAATTTACCCATCCAGTGAAATATCTTGTCTGGGTCAAACTGAAATGAGCCATCTTGTCAGTACTGGCGTCTTCTCCAGTAAATAGATCTGTCTCTTTGTACTGCTCCATTGTGTGGAGAAAAAGGTTCCCCAAAGTGAGAGTTGTTAGTTTATTGTGGTACACAAGTCTTTAGTTCTGTGTTGGCCACATGGCTTCGATTTCTAGAAAAAAAGATTGTCCCTTTAAAATCTCTTCCCCCTGGGGTAACTGTAATTTCTCAAAAGTATATGGCAGATGAGGCAGCTTTTGGTAAACGTTTATATAATGCATTTCAGCTGGACTGTAACTGGGCTAGTAGAGCAAGTAACACCCATTTCCTAGCATCAGTTGCATAGTTTGATTTATATGAGGTTGAGGCACCCACTGGGAATCCAGCTCAAACAACAGTGGAATTCAGGTACATCTAGAAGGCTGGAGGATGGGTAGACTCACTGGTAGCCAAAATGCAAAGCCAGGGTAAATATGTTCCACAGAATGAATTGATCATAATAAAAGATGAAGTTTGGCTCAATGATCAAGATTCTGCAGGAGAGCATGAGGGTGAGAAGAAAGAAACAATTCTGTTTGTAATGTGTTAGCTGGTGAGAATAATGTCACCTGGAATACAACAGGTGACTCTTGCTCTTACTGGCTCTTTCATTTCTGTTCCTATCAATAGTTACACATATGGACACTATTTTTTTTCTAACTAAAAATATATACAAATGCATATTTACACACTTACTTTATAATAGATTAAGACCTTAATCTGTATATTGGAGCAGCATAATTACATTCACATATAAGCATCTGCATATGAAAGTCCTTGATTTGCATGGACAATTATAAGTACTCTTTTTCTTGCTTATGCAAATGAAGAAACACCTTTGGAAAATTGGCCTCATAATTTCTAATTATATATCATTGAGTGGTGCACACAGGTTTAGGAAAGGAATTGGCATCATTTTAAGAGTTAGAAGTCATTTAGGCAGATTTTCTCTGGGAGAAGTGCTTCACAGAAAGAATCTTTTTTCTAATAATGCTTAAAAATTGAGCATCCAGTAGTCCAAACCTGAAGGAGGTAAAGGACTGATTTGGTGGTTCCTGGATAAGCACAGAATGGCATACTTTTCTTTTTTTAATTAATTAATTAATTTGTGGCTGCGTTGGGTCTTCGTTGCTGCACATGGGCTTTCTCTAGTTGCGGCAAGCAGGGGCTGCTCTTCGTTGCGGTGCGCGGTCTTCTCATTGCGGTGGCTTCTCTTGTTGCGGAGCTCGGGCTCTAGGCGCACGGGCTTTAGTAGTTGTGGCTCGCAGGCTCAGTAGTTGTGGCTCTAGAGCGCAGGCTCAGTAGTTGTGGCACACGAGCTTAGTTGCTCTGTGGCATGTGGGATATTCCCGGACCAGGGCTCGAACCCGTGTCCCCTGCATTGGCAGGCGGATTCTTAACCACTGCGCCACCAGGGAAGTCCCCAGAATGGCATACTTGACTCCACTTGACTATCATATGAAGAATTTTATAAATGTTTTCATTAGAAGCAATCAGAGGATTGTTTGTTTATAATCTTTGCACCACAGAGGATTGGAATCCCTGAAAGGAAGGAACAGTAGGGAACCATTGGTAAAGTTTAAAAGGGTCAAAGCTCAGCTTAGAAGGCAAGGTGCCATCCTAGACATTTTCAGTCATATTCCCAGGTTCCTGTCTCTGCAAATAAATTTCAAAGTGAGTTAAATATTTCCTAAGGGCAGTGAAACTCACATTAGGATTTTAGCAGTTGTCCAAAAGCCCAAGATCTCTCAAAAGACTGATTATTTAGCATGATCTTTATTGTCGACGTTCTATCCATAGTGTTTGGTCTGTTTCAGGGTGTTTCTCCCAGTTATCAGTTATTGCTTCTTGTCATGAGCATGATCAGGAGGAGGACATTTTCAGTTCTATCATTTATGTACTTTCAGTAATTACACTTCATTTATTGGGTCATGGGAAATGGCATTTTGTTTCTAGGTGAATAGAGTTATAATGAATTCACTTCAGATAGTTAAATCTTAAGTCTGTAACTGAGGCGACTCTGCCCTTATAAAATCACTCTGTCATAAGCCTTTTTTCTCCCTGTTTATCTAAGAATATAGCCATCTTGAACACATGAAACAGATGCCTCTTAGAAGGCTGCTGACTTCTTTATCCAAATGCAGGTTGAAAAATAGATCTTATGAAAGGGCATTAGGACACTATTTTGGGGACACATAACCATAGTCCAGTGACTAAGGTTCAAGTAGGATGTATTCCCAGCTGGGTGGGGTGAGCCATCTCCTTTCCCTTCCTGTGAGGCCTGAATGGATTTGTATCTCTGCCAGGAAGGATTCTGGGCATCATTCTCCCCACACATTTCATTCTTGTACTTTTATATCTGTTTTATATCTGTCATTGCTTTGGCATATTAATTAAATTTAAACCTAGAATTGATTCCCAGTCATTTCATTCATATATATACATATATATATATATATATGTATATATAATATATGCATGTATATTATAGAGAGTTGAGAATATATATGAATACATATAAAACAAAATATATGTATACACATGTATACAATATATGTATGTGTATATGTGTGTGTATTCCAACTGAAAAGTTCATCCATAAGGATAATGAAGTTTTTTCCACTCTCGTGGAAGTAGGTTTTTAAATCAGAAAAAAATTTTGAGAACACTTCAGTAATTACAACACTTTTAATGTCTGTGATAGATCTTATGTTTTTGAAGGTAGGCCAGTGTAATAGTCCCTAATTTATAGATGAAAAAACTGAGGCTGAGGGGGTTGAAATGATCTGTTCAAAGTGATAACGCTAGTCATGCAAGACCCACTGCTGAACTCAACCTCAAGGACCCTAGTTTGGTGTTTCTTCTGATACCACCGGGCCTATGTCTTCCTCTCTTGTATGTCTAACAGCACCTACCACAGCCTTGGATAAAGCTCAGAGTTTAAGCTAATACTTGTTAAATTGATGAAGGCTTCTTCCTTAGAGATCACACAGTATTCTCAAATCAAGTATGCTTAGTGGTCTCATCTGTTAGCCCAACTATAATATCTTGAAAAATGCCAAGAGAAAGGGCTACAACTTAGAAGAGAAAACTGTCATTTTAAATATCCCCAATGTTGATACCTTGTTTTATATAACACATTTTGAGGTAGATGTGAGAAATCACAGGAGAATACCATCAATGTATACCTCACTAAACAACAACAATAAATACCACCACACTAGGGCCTAATGTTATTTGAGGCAGTAAAGTTTACAGCCTCTCTTCTGTTCTGCAGATTTCTTCAAGGAACATTTCAGTTTGCAGATCTGCCATGCAGCCTTCTCTGCCTCTGCAACACGTGTACCTGTTCTACGTCGTCTGGCCTCAGATGAGACTCACCTCTATTATTACACTGTGTTCATGTCTACACCATGTTTCATACTTATCTCTTTTGTCCCCACAACTAGTTATGAACACCTGGAGCAAAAGCCTAGTACCTACTAGGTACTTAATACATGTTTCTTGGATGAATAGTAGAATCTAAACAAACAGATCTTAAGTTACATTTGTCAGCCATCTGTAGGCATACTATATCAAATTGGAAACACCACAGTTTAGGAGATACAAGAGGATATAAAAAGGAGTGGTAATTATGATGAAGTGGCTGAAAAGTGATTAAACGCCTGGAATAACAGTGGACGTGGATGAGCTTGTTTGTCACATTCACATGCATATTTCTGTAACAGATCGAAAGCTTTTTGAAGATACCCATGGAGCTTATTAGCACAGGGCATGGCCAAGAGTACATTCTCAGTTAAAATTTGTCAACCTAATTAATAGAAGATATTTACAGGCAGGCAAAGAATATCTCCACCTCTACTTCCTCCTTTGAGTCATCAAAATTCACCATTTGGTTAACCATGGGTCTCCTTAACCCCCAAGATTAAAGTGTGTTGAGAGAGAAAACTGTGGAAAGTGGAGAGGACAGACAATGCCCCAGCAGAATGCATGACCTGCAAGACTGGTAGCTGTCCTACACTTCTCAAAAGTCAAGGGGTTCTTCTCTGCTTCTTAGGACCTGAGGAAAACATACTCTTGGTGATGTAGACAGGAACACTTGAAACAGAGATAGCGTGTTTCATAGCACGTAAACGGGCCTCATACCCACACTAGGGCAACGCAGGCACACGGAGGTCGTAGGGCCAGCATATGAACTCCAAATTTATGTTGGATTTCGCTAAAACTTTGAAATGTATCTAGTGAAGTAAAATCTGGGAAAGCTGACTTTTTTTTTTAAAGTACATAAAGGTATAAATAAAAGGGTGCTGAACTACTCACTTAATAAGCACTGAGTGATTTTTAGGCACTAAAACATTAAATGGATTATCTTTACCCATAAGTAGAGGTCCAGAACCCCTACTTGTTTCTCCTGTGAGCTGCAGTGTCTGTTCATGTAGCATCGTGAGCAAGGGGAATCAGGATTTTTCCACATTCTAAAGGAAACTTGTTATCATCTGCTCCAGGATTTGACTTATCCAGGGCCAATCACTGGGATTTGCATGGAATGAGCATTAGAAAGATCTGGTCCCCTGAAGATCCTAGACCATATCTGCTGCTTTGGGGACAAGCTAATAATGGCTATGCACACAGAATCCTGGGTTTTAGCAGATAAGAATTCAAACTTAATATTGCTTAGGATGTTCAAAATCACATCAGAGAGAATAATTTGTCATGAGGATAAATAAATAATACATTTGCTAGTTAGCCTGCAAATAAATGATGACTCTTGGAAACTGCACCTATTTGAATCCGATCTTTTTGAGCAAAATTGGGCCCACCATATAGGCTGAGCTGCTTCTCCATTTCTGACTTTAATGTTCCTGCTTTGGCACAGGTATTCTTTTTCATTAGAGCTTTTCAACCAGAAAAGCTAATACCTGAATTTATTATTCTGCATATTTCCCTCAAACTTAACAGGAGAAGCTTGGTGGAGAAGTTCGCATGTACGGAATACTAACAGGAATGAGCAGAGCAGTGGAAGGAAAGAAACAGAAATAAGATGGAGAGTGACAGTGTTCCTTATACAAGAGCAATGTAAAAGGCAGAGCAAGATTCTCAGTTAGGAAAGCTCGTCAGAAGCTAAGTATTTTGAGAAGAATTTTTAAAAAAATAGCAGGAAGTTCAACAGCAGACATTTTCCACAACCTTTACCAAATAGTGAGCATGTAGGATTAAAAAAGAAAAGACACAAATGTAGGTGAAATGCTAAGATTATTAGTAGAAATGAAAATTGGCTAATGGATTCCTACGCTTTAAGGACATATAGTTAGAGTCTAGATTTATAAAGAAGGATATTTCCAAAAATAGCATTTATTTTTTAACAACAAAAGAATCACTGATAGGATATATGAATCCATGTGAGCAGTACTGTTGCTGATCCTTTTGCATGTTACTGATTTACCTGAAAGTAGATTAGTGTAATGTTAGGAAATGGCTGGAGGACGAGAATCAGTAATTTTTGTTTTATAATACTCTTAGTGTGATTTTGAACTATGGTTTTCATGGTGCATTGCTAAATAACTTTCCAGGTATATATTTATAATTTGTCATACCAACTAAGCAGCAAACTCCTTAGGAGAAATCATGCCTTTTACTTTTTATTGTGTTGTATAGCACCTAGCACAGTGCTGGCCACATTAAAACACACACACGTACACAAGATACACCCCCCACTCATATGTGGAGGGACTGGATTGGAGCTGGGTGGTGGGCAGCCCTGCAGTGCTGCCTTTAGACACGTGGTGTCTATGGCAAAAAAAAAAATCTCTTGCCAACACTTTGAGGACAGGGGCATCTCAGGATTCCCAGCATCTAGCATGAAACCTAGCACAAAGTGGGTACCGGTAATTGGCAAATATAGAGGCCTGTTTTATTTGCAATTCTATTTAAGGTATAGGCCCACTTTGTAATTTGCATCTCTATGGTCCTTTCACCTCATTGTTCTCTTAAAGGATGATTAGGCATAAGGTGGAACTAAAATTTGAGAGAAGAAATTGGGTCAAATAAGCCTCAGGTGTTGAATGTGACAGCAGCGAATATATATGACTCCCCTGAGCTAAGGAACTGTGAAGTGTCCTGAGATGAACCAGGCGTAGGGGAGAGGGAGGTTGAAAATTATGCTGAGAGGCTGGAATAGAAGTAGAGGCAGTGACTCGAAAATGGCACAGTTCCAAGATTTGGGAGCCATGGTGGAAGCAGGTGATGATGTGTGGCTCTATCTTGGTCTCCGACAGAAACAAGAAAAGACAGTTTCGATGAAGAAGTTGAAAGGGACAGAATGTGATAAAATAAATCTGAGGAAAAATAAGTGTACAGCTTGCACATGCGAGCATAGTAAGTGTGCTTCCACCTTGGGGTCACTGTCCAGACTGCTCACTCTCCAGAGAACCCCATGACTCCCATCTTTCCTTCCTTCATGTCCTTACTCATTCATCACTTTATCAGTGAGGTTTTCCTTGACCATCATATTCAAAGCATAGCGGTCCATTTCCCCATCCCTCTGTATACTCTAATCTGCTTGCCCTGCTTTTCTACATAACATTTATCATTTCCCAAAATACCATTTCCTTATTTATGGTCTGTCTCTTTTGAGTAGAACAAAAGGGCCATGAAGGCAGGAATGTTGTCTCGCTTTGTTCTCTGCTGCCTCCCAGTGCTTAGAATAGTGCCCAGGACTTAGTAGGCACTGAATGAATGAAGGCAAACTTCCTGGGGGAAAGCACTGAGAACTAGGGAGGGCAGAATTCTTCATCCATCACAAATTCTTATTTGCTGGATAATCAGGTTCTCTTCACTGGCTTCAATGTGTCATCTGTAATATTGTCTGGGTCAGGACAGGTTGGGAGTAGGAATAACATCATATTTCCCCAGGGAAGACAATAGACTAGTCCATTTCTTTGAATTCCTTCTGGTTCATAGTCCTATGACTTTGTGAATCTAAGATTTCATGATCTAAATGTTCCATTTTCTCCTACAGTGAACGCTTTACTTTTTTTTTGAGACTTCAAATAAACTTTTTCCAGCTTTATTGATATATAATTGACATATAACAGTGTGTGATTTTAAAGCACACAGCATGATGATTTGATACAGATATATATTATAAAATTATTACCACACTAGGATTAGTTAACATATCCAGCATTTCATATAATTACCTTTTTGTGGTAAGAACATTTAAAATATAGTTTCCTAGCTATTTTCAAATATATAATACAGTATGGTTAACTCTAGTCCCCATGCTCTACATTAGAACCACAGAACTTCTACACTTTATAACTGGAAGTTCGCACTCTTTGACCAATATCTCCACATTTCCCTCACCCCCAAGTCCCAGACAGCCATCTCTTCACTCTTTTTTTTTTTTTTGACATTTGTGTATATTTCTTGCCCTTAGGTTTTTTGTTTTTTTAACATCTTTATTGGAGTATTGTTGCTTTACAATGTTGTGTTAGTTTCTGCTGTATAACAAAGTGAATCAGCTACATGTATACATATATCCCCATATCCCGTCCCTTTTGCATCTCCCTCCCACCCTCCCTATCCCACCCCTCTAGGTGGTCACAAAGCACCGAGCTGATCTCCCTGTGCTATGCAGCTGCTGCCCACTAGCTATCTATTTTACATTTAGTAGTGTATATATGTCCATGCCTCTCTCTCGCTTTGTCACAGCTCACCCTTCCCCCTCCATGTGTCTTCAAGTACATTCTCTATGTCTGCGTCTTTATTCCTGTCCTGCCCCTAGTTTCGTCAGAAAAATTTTTTTTTGTTTTTTTTAGATTCCATATATATGTGTTAGCATATGGTATTTGTTTTTCTCTTTCTGACGTACTTCACTCTGTATGACAGACTCTAAGTCCATCCACCTTACTACAAATAACTCAATTTCATTTATTTTCATGGCTGAGTAATATTCCATTGTATATATGTGCCACATCTTCTTTATCCATTCATGTGTTGATGGACACTTAGGTTGCTTCCATGTCCTGGCTATTGTAAATAGTGCTGCAATGAATATTGTGGTACATGACTCTTTTTGAATTATGGTTTTCTCAGGGTATATGCCCAGTAGTGGGATTGCTGGGTCATATGGTCATTCTATTTTTAGATTTTTAAGGAAACTTCATACTGTTCTCCATAGTGGCTGTATCAATTTACATTCCCACCAACAGTGCAAGAGGATTCCCTTTTCTCCACACCAACTCCAGCATTTATTGTTTGTAGATTTTTGATGATGGCCATTCTGACTGGTGTGAGATGATACCTCATTGTAGTTTTGATTTGCATTTCTCTAATGATTAGTGATGTTAGAGCATCCTTTCATATGTTTGTTTTTTTGATATTGAGCTGCATGAGCTGCTTGTATATTTTGGAGATTAATCCTTTGTCAGTTGCCCATTTGAAAATATTTTCTCCCATTCTGAGGGTCGTCTTTTCATCTTGTTTATGGTTTCCTTTGCTGTGCAAAAGCTTTTAAGTTGCATTAGGTCCTATTTGTATGTTTATGTTTTTATTTCCGTTTCTTTAGGAGGTGGGTCAAAAAGGATCTTGCTATGATTTATGTCATAGAGTGTTCTGCCTATGTTTTCCTCTAAGAGTTTTATAGTTTCTGGCCTTACATTTAGGTCTTTAATCCATTTTGAGTTTATTTTTGTGTATGGTGTTAGGAAGTGTTCTAATTTCATTCTTTTACATGTAGCTGTACAGTTTTCCCAGCACCACTATTGAAGAGGCTGTCTTTTCTCCATTGTATATTCTTGCCTCCTTTATCAAAGATAAGGTGACCAGGGCTTCCCTGGTGGCGCAGTGGTTGAGAGTCCGCCTGCCGATGCAGGGGACGTGGGTTTGTGCCCCGGTCCGGGAAGATCCCACATGCCACGGAGCGGCTGGGCCCGTGAGCCATGGCCGCTGAGCCTGCACGTCCGGAGCCTGTGCTCCGCAACGGGAGAGGCCACAACGGTGAGAGGCCCGCGTACAGCATTAAAAAAAAAAAAAAAAAAAAAGATAAGGTGACCATATGTGCATGGGTTTATCTCTGGGCTTTCTATCCAGTTCTGTTGACCTATATTTTTGTTTTTTTGCCAGTACCATACTGTCTTGATTACTGTAGCTTTGTAGTATAGTCTGAATTCAGGGAGCCTGATCCTCCAGCTCCATTTTTCTTTCTCAAGATTGTTTTGGCTATTCGGAGTCTTCTGTGTTTCCATACAAATTGTGAAATTTTTTGGTCTAGTTCTGTGAAAAATGCCATTGGTAGTTTCATAGGGATTACATTGAATCTGTAGATTGCTTTGGGTAGTAGAGTCATTTTCACAATGTTGATTCTTCCAATCCAAGAACATGGTATATCTCTCCATCTGTTTCTGTCATCTTTGATTTCTTTCATCAGTGTGTTATAGTTTTGTGCATACAGACAGGTCTTTTGTGTCCTTAGGTAGGTTTATTCCTAGGTATTTTGTTCTTTTTGTTGCAGTGGTAAATGGGAGTGTTTCCTTCATTTCTCTTTCAGATTTTTCATCGTTATTCTATAGGAATGCGAGAGATTTCTGTGCATTAATTTTGCATCCTGCTACTTTACCAGATTCATTGATTAGCTCTCGTAGTTTTCTGGTAGCATCTTTAGGATTCTCTATGTAGAGTGTCATGTCATCTGCAAACAGTGACAGTTTTACTTCTTTTCTGATTTGGATTCCTTTTATTTCTTTTTCTTCTGATTGCTGTGGCTAAAATTTCCAAAACTACGTTGAATAATAGTGGTGAGAGTGGGCAACCTTGTCTTCTTCCTGATTGTAGAAGAAGTGGTTTCAGTTTTTCACTGTTGAGGATGATGCTGGCTGTGGGTTTGTCATACATGGCCTTTATTATGTTGAGGTAAGTTCCCTCTATGCCTACTTTCCAGAGAGTTTTTATCATAAATGGGTGTTGAGTTTTGCTGAAAGCTTTTTCTGCATCTGTTGAGTTGATCATGGCTTTTATCCTTTAATTTGTTAATATGATTTGTCACATTGATTTATTTGCATATATTGAAGAACCCTTGCATTCCTGGGATAAACCCCACTTGATCATGATGTATGACCCTTTTAATGTGCTGTTTTATTCTGTTTGCTAGTATTTTGTTGAAGATTTTTGCATCTATTTTTGCATTGTTTCAAATATTTTCTCAGACCCTTTTTTTTCCTCTTCTTCTTCTGGGACCCCTATAATTCGAATGTTGGTGCGTTTAATGTTGTCCCAGATGTCTCTGAGACTGTCCTCAATCCTTTTCATTCTTTTTTCTTTTTTCTGCTCTGCAGTAGTTATTTACACTATTTTATCTTCCAGGTCACTTATCCGTTCTTCTGCCTCAGTTATTCTGCTGTTGATCCCTTCTAGAGAAATTTTGATTTCATTTATTGTGTTGTTCATAATTGTTTGTTTGCTCTTTAGTTCTTCTAGGTCCTTGTTTAACGTTTCTTGTATTTTCTCCATTCTATTTCCAAGATTCTGGATCATCTTTACTATCGTTACTCTGAATTCTTTTCCAGGTAGACTGCCTGTTTCCTCTTCATTTGTTAGGTCTGGTGGGTTTCTGCCTTGCTCCTTCATCTGCTGTGTGTTTCTCTGTCTTCTCATTTTACTTACCTTACTGTGTTTGGGGTCTCCTTTTTGCAGGCTGCAGGTTCGTAGTTCCTGATGATTGTGGTGTCTGCCCGCACAGGGTATGGTTGGTTCAGTGGCTTGTGTAGGCTTCCTGATGGAGGGGACTGGTGCCTGTGTTCTGGTGGATGAGGCTGGATCTTGTCTTTTTAGGCAAGGTCACGTCTGGTGGTGTGTTTTGGGGTGTCTGTGACCTTATTATGATTTTGGGCAGCCTCTCTGCTAATCGGTGGTGTTGTGTTCCTGTCTTGCTAGTTGTTTAGCATGGGGAATCCAGCACTGGAGTTTGCTGGCCGTTGGGTGGAGCTGCGTCTTAGTGTTGAGACAGAGATCTCTGGGAGAGCTCTTGCCGACTGATATTATGTGGGGCTGGGCGGTCTCTGCTGGTCCAGTGTCCTGAATTCAGCTCTCCCACCTCAGAGGCTCAGGCCTGACACCAGGCCAGAGCACCAAGACCCTGTCAGCCACATGGCTCAGAAGTAAAGGGAGAAAAGAAGAAAGAAAATAAATAAAAATTAAAAAATAATAAAGAAAAAAGATTATTAACATAAAAAATAATTTAAAAAAGAAAAGAGAGCAACCAAACCAATAAACAAATCCACCAGTGATAACAAGTGCTAAAAACTAAACTAAGATAAACATAAATATCAGAAACAAATCGCAGACAGCTGACCCCAAGTCTTCAGTTGCTCCCAAAGTCCACCACCTCAATTTTGGGATGATTTGTTGTCTGTTCAGCTATTCCACAGATGCAGGGTACATCAAGTTGATGGTAGAGATTTAATCGGCTGCTCCTGAGGCTGCTGGGAGAGATTTCCCTTTCTCTGCTTTGTTCGCACAGCTCCTGGGGTTCAGCTTTGGTTTTGGCCCCACCTCTGCCTGTAGGTTGCCCTCAGGCATCTGTTCCTGCCCAGACAGGATGAGGTTAAAGCACCGGCTGATTAGGGGGCTCTTGCTCATTCAGGGCGAGGGGAAGGAGGGCTATGGTAGTTATAATTGGAATGCAGTGCCAGCCTGTGGCAGCAAAGGCTGGTGTGATGTTGCAACAGCCTGACACGTACCATGTGTTCTCCCAGGGAACTTGTCCCTGGATCACGGGTCCCTGTCAGTGGCGGGCTGCACAGGCTCCCAGGGGCGTGTGGATAGTGACCTCTTTTTGTGCACAGGATTCTTGGTGGCTGCAGCAGCAGCATTAGCGCTTCATGCTCGCCTCTGGGGTCCTGGCTGATAGCCACAGCTCGCGCCCATCACTTGAGCTCATTTAGGCGGTGCTCTGCCCTCTGTGGGCAGACAGGGAAAGAATCCCCTCTCCTCGTGCACCCCAAAACAATGGTCTCTTGCCTCGTAGGCAGGTCCAGACTTTTTCCCAGACTCCCTCCCAGCCAGCTATGGAGCAGTAGCCCCCTTCAGGCTGTGTTCATGCAGCCAACCCCAGTCCTCTCCCTGGGATCTGACCTCTGAAGTTCGAGCCTCAGCTCCCAGCCCCGCCCGCCCCGGCGGGTGAGCAGACAAACCTCTTGGGCTGGTGAGTGCTGGTTGGCACCCATCATCTGTGCGGGAATCTCTCTGCTTTGCCCTCTGCATCCCTGTTGCTGTGCTCTTCTCCGTGGCTCCGAAGCTTCCCCCCTTCCACCCCCCATCTCCGCCAGTGAAGGGGCTTCCTAGTGTGTGGAGACTTTTCCTCCTTCACAGCTCCCTCCCAGAGGTGCAGGTCCTGTCTCTATTCTTTTGTCTCTGGTTTTTCTATTTTCTTTTGCCCTACCCAGGTACGTGGGGAGTTTCTTGCCTTTGGGGAAATCTGAGGTCTTCTGCCAGCATTCAGTAAGTGTTTGTAGGAGTTGTTCTACATATAGATGTATTTTTGATGTATTTGTGGGGAGGAAGGCGATCTCCACGTCTTACTCCTCCGCCATCTTGAAGGTCACCCCAAACCCTTTGCTTTTAAATCAAATGAATATCTCAATTTTACATGAAATCCGAAGATGATGAACTTTATTGATGATATATATATGTTAGTAACATACATATACATATGCCTATATAAACATGTTAATAAAAATGCATATGTATAAACATAAATATAATACACATATATACAAACATAAAAAAGAAACCAAAATTATTTTTTATGCCATTAGTCTACCAGTTTTTCTATATTTGCAAATTGGCTAATATATCCAGTTGAACCATTCAAAGCAGTTTTACTGATGTGTTTTCTTTTTTACCACCTGTTACTTAAAAAATTGATCAAATGCAGTAGACAATTCCTTAGCTGTTATTTAGAGAATGCTTTGAGCTTGAATCAATATGATATTGTGCTCTCTAGGCATTGAAAATCATTCTACTGTTGTCACTAATTGCTTTGATAGTCTGCAGAAGTACAAAATGTCAGCTATTTATTAATAAATCTGTTTTTGTAGTAGGGGGCGCATCTTTACTGTTTATCATGTACCAGCAGTAAAGAGTACCAAAGCCCTGAATAGAGCACGTAATGAAAGACTCTGTCAGTGTGTGGCATATCTGTTGATTAAAAAGCAGGTAAAGGGATACACAAGGAGAAGGGCAATATACATACAATTCTTCCAAAGCCCTCATCGCCAGTGATGACTCTTACATGGATTAAACGCTGTCAGATATAATCATTTATCAAGCAATTGTGAAATGGGAAAATATAAAATTAAAAAGAGATTTCTGATGGCTTGTCACAGTCAGCCACTGGGCTAGGCTTGCATAGAATTCATGAGATTAAGTAGATAAAACACACATTTATTTGATTCTCTGGGGTAACTAAATTGAGAAAGGTGGTTTGCAAGACAGATTTCTCATCTCTTTTGCTCAGCAGTGAGCGATAGAGAAAGCAGTCCTTTATCTTCATCTTTTCAACAGAGCTTTTCTAGAGACACAAACTGTAGTTCCAAACCATTCTGGGAAACAAAATTGTTTCCTCAGACAAGAAGAGTGATGAAAGAATGTACTTCTCCATCATATCCAAGCCATAATGTACTCATATTTATTGCTATAGATAGATGTGTATGAAGTATGATTTGGGGAGCATTGAGAAAACTTTCTTAGTCCCCAGGGATCATTTGCACCAGCTTAGCCCAGTTTCTGAAATCATCATCACTATGCTTGACAATTACAGGAACCCAAATTCCATGGATTGCTTTTTCTCCAGGTCCAATTTAAGGATGTTTAAGGACTAGTTTAAGGATTGCACCAATAAAAATGAACTGTATCTGGATAAGAAATATGATATAGCTCCGGGAGACACTACCCTGGAAACTCAGGGGATCTGAGCATGCTTATGTAGCCTCCAGTTAGTCCAAACAGAAAACAGGACTCTCTGCTCTGACAAAAAATCTAAAGCTTTTCAGAATATGTGAATTAAATGCCTAATACTATATGTGCCAAGCAAATAAGGAGGAATATAAAGTGACTTCTATTCCTAGTTGGAGGCGAGTGTATAAATAAATAACTGCACACATGCAATATGCCAGTTGAGGAATGCATTATGTTGCTTGGGTTTTATAGAGGAATTGGTAACATATTGGGCTTGAGGGAAAGGTTCAATAAAGCTTTATGGAGAAAGAAATTCTAGGGGGAGACTTCTAGAAGGATCGAGAGGTCATCAGGTAGACCAGGAAGTTTAAAATATTACAAAAGAAATGCAGAAAAAGGAAATCATTTTGCACAGCACCTGGTACCTCTCCTACCACTGCTACTTCTAATTCTCCCCACCCCAGCCTGATCCATGTATTTTTCTCTTCTGTAGCAGCTTTCATTCATATAGTGCCATGTAGCTTAAGAAGATAAACATATATTTTCTCATTTGATCTTCTAGCCACCTTCAGTGGTATGCAGGTATAGCAAAGATTGACCAAGCACTGCAGAAAATCATCTGAGTGATGATTTTCTCAAGTTTTCCAAGGAGAATACATAGAAACCTCCATTCTACATGCATAGGAGAAAAGTTAATTCATTACGTGTCATGGGTGTCATAGGGCATTAATCCTCTGGTTGAGAAAGCATAGGATAGACATTCTCCAAACTCATCTCCTCTTTGTCCTGACCGCAAAGATAGACTATGTTTTTCAGCCTCCCCAGAAATGAAGTGGGACTAAGTGACTAAGTTCTAGTCAATAGAGCATGTGTAGAATTGACATGTGCCACTTCTCAACCAGCCTCATAAAATCCTCCTGTGTGCTTTTCCATATGCTTTCCCTGTCCACTGGGCTGAACTCTGAAGATATAGAGAAGTTCGAACGGAGCCACAAGGTGGAAGGATCCTGAACTCCTAAACTGCAGTGTCAGAAAACCAAATACCATTATCAAACTGTTATGGAAATAAGAAATAAAGTTTTATCATGTTAAGCCATTAATCTTGGGGGTTGTTTCTTAAAGTGATTAGCCTTCCTTGATTAATATAGCCGAAGAGGTATTATTTTCCCAGATTTACAACTAAAGAAAGAATGATTCATAGAAAGGAAACTTTGACCAAGGCAAAATGGCAAGTAGATAGAATAGAAACTGCACTTGAATGCATGTTATGTAACTCTAGAGCCCGTGCTCTTACTATTCTCCACAACATCCCTTCTATATAGAGGGCGGAGGGTTGACGCTCTGCTGCACAAGATTGGGTGACTACCTACAGCCAGCTGAATATATACTTTGGCTTTGAGGATAAAATCCTATGAGTGTGTTCCCTTCAAAAGTTAGCTGAGCATTTGCCCTTTTAATTACTGCTAGGGAATTGGTGTGCCTCCCAGTTTCTCCTACCCAGTGCTACAAAGACCTATCTTTCTGTTTGTTCTGCAGCTTTGTTATTCAAGCATGATCTACAGACCAAGAGCATGCACGTCCCTGGGAAATTATTAGAAATGAAGAATTCAAGCCTACTGAACCAAATCTGCATCTTAACGAAATCTCCAGGTGATTCTTATGCACATTAAATTTTGAGAAGGGTGAGTCTACAGCATCATTATGCTTGAGATTTGCTTTCCTGAACTGGAGTGCCCCCAGCACCTGTTGTTTCTTCTAACCAGTATCCTCTTCATCTCAGTAAGTCTCTGTGCATTCTCTTACATTGACCACACCCTTATCTGCCTTCAACTGTGCTGACTTACAGATACCTGCTTTGACTCACACTTAGTCTGGCTTTGACTTCCTTTCATGTCATCTAGCCATCCCAGACTGAGAATCTGGTTCCACAAGCAAGGATGAGCTCTTGTAAAGTAGATGTACACTCAAAAGAGTAACATTTTAGGTGCTCTGTAGTTAATTGAAGTGTCATATTAGCTCCAGGTACTGAATGGGAATCTATGGGAAATGAACTCTTGACTAATGGATGACTAGGTAAGTCTCTATTAGAGGGAAAAGGTCAGGACATAAGGAGTTATCCTGGGAGGGCCTATCATGTTAGGCACCCATTCTTATTCATTTTTGGACTAATTAGCATTGATAATTCTCCTCCATGACTTAATGTATTGGTTTACTTCCCTCTTATGGCATTGTGAAAATAAAACTAATAATATCAATTCCACCCTTTTACATGAGAATATATCACGGCTCTTAGCTGAAATACCTCAAGTGTCATCAGGAAAGAGTGATAGCATCTTTTTTCCCATCTTCTGCACTTACTGTTACCCAGGCATCTGGCTTTGAGAGTCAGCCAAGAATAGTAGTGCAGAGGCTTGTACTCGGAGGTAACACAGACAGCTGTAGTCTCTGAACTGGGTGGCTCAAATATTTTAATAGGTCAAATTTAGAGTTTCTGGAGCTGAAATTTAATTACTCAAAAATAATTTAGGCCTCTTATTTATCAGGGATCTTAGCATGTGGCCCATTGTTCTCCAGCTGCTAACAAGTAAGGAGTTTTTAGTGGCATCACTGGCAGCTGTCCTTGGAATGTGGTGGAGAGGAGTGTGGGTCCTTGGGCCCTGTGGCTGGGTCTCAATTCTGGGACCATCCCTACTTGCTCTGTGAGCTTGTAGAAGTTTTTTAATCTCTCTAGATCTCAGTTTCCTCTCTGAAAATGGATTCACAGGGTTTTTGTAAGGTTGAGTAATAGGACTTGAAAAATATTCAGAACAGAACAGTCAGGAGTACAAGATCATCAGGAAAAATTCGCCCTTATATTTTGTGCCCATTTTCACCATTGTCATCTCTAGCAGGTATAGAAAGGAAGAATTTAAAATAAGCTAGTCATTATCTTTGGCTGAAATGTTTTCTTCTGTTTCCTGACTGAAAAATGTAAACGTTGAAAGCAACCACAGTGGATGCCAATAGTACCTATAGATGGGCACCCTAGGCCACCAAGAGGCCACACGAGTGCATTGGACATAGAGGTTAAAATAACAATTGCTTAATTCATTTTGTTGAATATTGTCCTTGCTTTGTCTCTTACTGATAGTCTAGCTTTCCTAAGACTTCCAATCTGATTTCCCTCGTGTTCTTAATTATATATGTCCACAGCGTTCTTGAGTTGATCCAAGACATAAAAACAAAATGTTGTTTCTGAGTTCCTCTATAAGTCCCTGGCTTTGGGAGTTCTGCTTTGAAAGCAAGCTTTCTTATAGTGATCAATATCGGTATGATAAGGAACAATAGCTTACTTGTCAACTATCGCGGTTCACATGCCTCTTAAGACTTTAAATGTTTTGTGTGATTCTGATATTTCATCTCACATTTCCCTCTTCTCTGTTATCCAATTATTGGTTAATGATACCAAAGTGTAGCACACTTTCAGGGTGTTGTGTACCCTTCAAATCTTTTCAGAACTGATTTAATACTATTTTACAAGCCTGTGCAATTCATCCAAACCCTTAAATCATTTTTCTTTCCCCAGCTTAAAGCCTTTCAGTTCTATCCCTCCACTGATAAGGCTTAACATTATAACAGCTTAAGATGTTCTTGCTCTTAGATGTGTAAGGGGAAATAATTGTTGTATCATTGCCAGTGTTTATCACGGAGTTTTTTGTGGAGCACATCACAGAGTACTAAAACAACCAACATTTACCAAATTCTGTTTCCATATTTAGAAAATGTCTTTGAACAGGAAATGACAATTGTGGCCAAGTTAACTGTGACTTGCTTCCAGTATATTTTCAGCAGCATTAGTTTCAGAATAACCAAAGCCCCACATTGAACATATTACTTTTCTTCAAAAACAAATACTGAAGAGCAAAGAAAAAATCTATTATGCATTGCTTATAAAATAAAGTTGAAAATTTTACATTTTTATTGAAAGTTATAGATTTTCCCAGCACCTACTCCATTTCTACAAACCCAATATTTTTCTTCATTCAGTGTGACTACTTTTCTAGTTTTTGCCTTCCTAAGTATGTCAGTTATAACTCATTTTTTATTTTCTCAACATTCTTATCATTGTGGAATAATTATTTTGGCACACCCTATATTTCCTGTTCTTTGAGGATAAGTTTTCATGTCATATTCATTACTGCAGCCCTTATTTACATGGAATAATGCCTTGGATATAGTAGATACTCATTAAACAATTCCTGAAAATTTACTGAATGTATAAATGGAAAGAGCATAAAATATGAACTGGAAGTACTGGGTTATAATTCTGGCTCTTCTCCTAAAAATATGCCTTTGGATAAATGAGACAGACAGACTCTTAAGGTGGCCCTATAATCTCTACCTCCTAATGTCCACACCCTTGTGTGATCCCTTTCTCTATGGTGTAGACAGGCCCATGACTTGCTTTTAATCAGTAAAATTCAGCAAAGTGATGAGATGTAAGAGGTTACCGAATTACACTATGTAACGTTACAGTGCTCATCCTGATAGGGTTTCTTTCCCTTGCTGACTCTGAGGAAGCAAGTGCTATATTGGGGAACTACACGTGGCAAGGACTGTGAATGGCCTCTAGGAGCTGAGGGAGGCCTCTAACAAATAACCAGTAAGAAACTAAAACCCTCAGTCCCACAACCACAAGGAACTGAATTCCTCCAACACTTGAATGAACTTGAAAGTAGGTTCTGTCCCAGTTGAACCTCACATGAGGCTGCAAGCTTGGATAACATCTTTATTGCAGCCAGGTGATACACCAAGCAGGGGACACAGATAAACTGTGTTCAGATACGTGACCCACAAAAACTGCCAGGAAACAAATGTGAGTTGTTTTAAGCTGCTATGTTTGTGGCAATATCATTATATAGCAATAGAAAAGTAATACAGTAAGTGACTCACTGAATAATGGTCTTCATAGTTGTAAAATATAAATAAAATTGTCTGTCCTACCTTAGTCATAGTATTTAAAAACAGTTAAAATGAAAAGACAATATATTTAAGAGCACTTTAAAATGCTAGAACACTATATGATCATTGTATTTTAAGGGAAACACTTTACTAATGTGACTTCATTTATTCTTCCAACAACACTTTGGAGGATGTAATATTATCATCCCTCTTTTATAGCCAAGGAAACTATTATACCTATTAGATGAAGACCATGAATCTCAGAGTGGTCAAGTAACCAGCTTAAGGTAACACAGGTTGTTAATGGGGGAGCTCAAATTTAAACTCTGTATTGAATTCTAAACCATGACACTTACTACTGATTGCTAGTAAAACGAAGTATGTTTAAAACCATGTAGGGCCCATACCTATGCCTGAATATTTTCAGGAGTCTACAGGGCAGATTTAGCATTTTAAAATTATAATAAATATTATAATTCTTGGTTAAATGAAGTAAACTAATTTCCCTAAAACAGTTAATCACAAACGCTATATCCCATAACAAGTTTGATTC
This sequence comes from Grampus griseus, assembly GCF_964374135.1. Taxonomy (NCBI): domain Eukaryota; kingdom Metazoa; phylum Chordata; class Mammalia; order Artiodactyla; family Delphinidae; genus Grampus; species Grampus griseus. The sequence continues at coordinate 15,893,952 of NC_139009.1, forward strand.
AACAACAATAACAGACATTTATCAGGGATTTATGTGTCAGGCCATCTTTGAGCACATAACTTATATTATCTCAATTAACAAGAAATTGAAACAAAAATTTTAATTGATGATATTTTTCAATAAAATTATCACCTTTATGTAGTTTTCCTAGCTTTTAGAAAGTAACCAAAATAAACCTGGAAAACTCATTTCTGTTCTCCATTATGCTAAGAGCTTGTTACATCATTTTCTAGAAACTGAATAAATATTAAGGAAGGATCGAGAGACTTATGCAAATAGTGCCAATAGCAAATAATGCTAATCTTTAAGTCCTACCATGGCTAATGGGTAGAGGGATGTATTGGAAGGCACATTTCTGGTCTCTTGCCATAACTTAATCACTCTTTCTCAAAGGAGAACTTGACATCCATCAGGCCATTCTGTCACCAAGTAGACTCATGATGCCAGATAAACTAGAAAGAGGACCCACTCTCCGCTTCTCTCTCTAGATGCCTAACTCCTTGATCAATTAGAAGGGCCAGTGCCTTAATCCATACCTCCTTAGCAGTAGAAAGATTAGGCCAGGGAACTTCTTGAAGGCTCAGATGAACAGGCACATTTATCAGATATCCTTTACCTGAAGAGCATTAACTTTAATCCTACTAGGAAAAGAGTAGGAACCTCCATTTTGGCATCAGGTCCAAATTGCATTCTTTCATTCATTGCCATCAAAACGATTGATGGTTTAGGCTTACTTGTCCGTGTGTGCAGTTATCAATCAGTTGGGACATTAGGGGCAAGGGTGGTGAGTGACTGACACCCAAAATTGCCAGTAGTGCCCTTTAACTACTGGAGGTTCTGTCACTTTGCATCCCCCTCTGCCTTTGGTGAATGACTTTATTGAATTATTTTTGAAAAATCTATAAAAATGACTCCCAAACCTGTATTACTCTTTGTTCATCGAATTCTAATCCAACAATCTCCAACTTCTAGCCACTTACAAGTCATTACCAATTGAATATCATATTGTACCTTGAAATTAACCACTTTGATTCCGAAATTGTGACGATGAACATTTGGAGCACTAGTTAAACCTGTAACTTTGCAGCTCCTTCCCCACTGGTTCTTCATTGCATTCTAGAATTTGTATTTTTAATCAGTATGTGACTTAATAAAGTGTGATTGACTTGAGGGGCTGAAAGACCTCTCAATTACTCTTTGGCAATATCTCTTTTTCCCTAATGACCGATGGTGCCCTGTGAGAGCCACATTATACTCTGTACCTATGTTCCCAACTTACCTGTAGCCATCTTTGATGTCAGGAATGTTCACATCCTACATTTGATTCCTAACCTAATAGTGATTTTATAACAAGCTTCCAGATGCATCAGACCCTTTACTTAATCAAACAGTTCCAGATATTTTAAAAAATTGTCATTATGGAAAATTGCAAACATATATAAAAGTGGCGAGAATAGTTTAATAAAACTCTGTATACCCATGGCTAGTTTCAACAATTAACCATTCATCTCTACCTCATTCATTTCCCCTCACCTCTGATTCTTTTGAAATAAATTTCAGACATATTTCATTTGTAAATATTTTAGTATGACTCTCTAAAAGATAATATATCTTTTTTAAAAATCTCAATACCATTTTCATGCATATAAAATAATCAGTAATTTCTTAATATTAGCAAATTTCCAGTTAGTATAAATTAAGCTTTTCTCAGATCTTGATCTATCATCATCATCGCCACCACCCCACCCTTCTCCTCCTCCTCATCATTTATCTGTCTTCTATAGCTTTTAGTTTAAGCAGTCAGATTCCAAATATAGGATATACATTGATTTTGGTTGCTATATCCCTTTGATCTGTTTTTGTTTCCTTTCCATTTATTTTTCTTTCTTTACTATTTATTTGTTGAAGAAACCAGATTATATTTTCCTGTAACATTTACCACAGAAATTGTTTATGGTATTTCCTCTGTTCCTTTCATTTTCCATAAGTTGAAGTTAGACTTAGAGAGTTGATCAGATTCAAAATTTGATCTTTAAGCAAGAATACTTCAGAAGCAGAACTGTTTGTTTTCATTAGAGGTTTCATCGTATCTCCTTGTCTTTATTTTTGTGATATTACCAGCCATTGATAATCAACATCTGAGTCCATTGTTTCATTTGTGGTACACTGTATGTGATATAGTGATATTCTAATTCTTCCATTCTTTCTTTATTCAATAACTAGAATATTTCCTAGAAAGAAAGTTTACTTCATTAACAACTTATTTCCTTTGAGATGTATTCCTTTTGGGAAAAAACAGGTGCAATACCTGATTCTTTCCTTTATTTACCTTTATTTATTTCATTAGGTTCCTGAGCACCTTTCAAAGATGACCAGGCAGTTTTGAAAAATAAATATGATGGATACTCATGAATCTAAACATATGTGAAGTGCTTCCTTCCATTGTTGTTACTATCTTCATTGATGCTCAGACTTTCTTATCTCCTCTTCCAGATTTCTTTTTTTTTTTTTTTTGAGTCTTATGATTCATTTTCTGCCTTTCAATCCACTATATTTACCAAATGTGACATGTGAACCCAGCTTCACTCAGCTAGCTTTTCCTCCTACTTACTTACTTGCTCCAGTGACACCTGGAAGAAGAGTGGGACTAAGTATAAACTCTACTATGCTTTATGTCAGTTATGATTATGGTGATGTCCTGTAGGCAGTCAGATATATGAGTTAAAGGAGGCTAAGCTTGGTGATGAAGGTGTAGGAAACCCTTTCTCGTAAGTAGTAGAGCCATCAAAGACAATGAAATTCCCCAGGGAGACTGAAGAGATAAGAAGGTCACAGCCACAGATTTTACACAAACACGTAAAGAGTGGGCAGAGAAAATAGAGCAAGAGAAAGAAACAAAGAGTGGCCTGAGAGAAAACTGGGCAACAAGGCAGGGTGACTTAAGAGAAGCCAGAGAGGCAGAAAGGAAGTATTTAGAGAACAACCACAGTGAGAGAGGGCTTATAGAGTCTCTTGAATTTATCATTCAAGAGGCAATTTGGTGACCTTCATCAGATGAGTAAAGAATAGGTCAGATTGGTTACACAACATGCTCCAAGATTATAGCTGATAAGAGGCTGACTAAGGATCCAAACCCTGGTAGCCAGACTCCCAATTCTCTGCTCTGGCCACTATGCCGTGCTGATTAATCAACTGTATTGTGGCTCCCATGGCAAGCTGCTGTCCACATTATCCCTGGAGGTGTAATCATTACAACTTCCTAGCCAGATGGGATTTAGAGTCTATTTGGCTGTCCCTGATGGCTGCAATACAGATCTGAAGTCTCCACACTCTTGGCCTCATATAAAATGTTAAGAGAGAGGCCAGATTCTCTAGATCTTCCAGCATTTGTATCCTCTGCTCTGAATTACAATCCCTCAGTCCATAGCTGCCCTAAGACAAACGAGTATGTGTATGTGGGGAATATGGGTACCCACGTATGTGCATTTATTTGTGTGCCTACCTATGCTGATGGCATTTCTGTGGTCAAGGACTGCTATACATTTTCTCATTATTTAGTCACAGTTCTAAACACCCTATAGATTAATGGACCTGGCCTCGACAGAGCCAAGCCTGGTCAGTTCCAGACTCCCAGCCCTGAAGTTATAGTGGCTCTGTAGGTTAAGATTAAGAAGGAAGAATCAGCACTATTTCAGAAACAGGCTTCTCATCAGAGAGCCAGAACTCTACCCAATTTGCCTCAGTTCTCTGCATTTCCTCCCAAAGCTCCTCTAGCTAAGATTTCTAATCTGGTTAAAGTTGTCTCTGTAATACCTGTTCGCATATTATGTTCCCTTCATGGATTATCCTTCCACTTCTGAGTTCTATTCTGTTCATTCATTTATGCATCATGCATTCATTAGTTTACTTATTCATTTAGTAAGCATGGTGGCTTTGCTAATGCTGTTCTTTCCCCCTGAGAGTCCCTATCCGTGTGGGAAGGATAGTGGTATCTTATCCATCCAACTTTACTCCTCTCACTGCACTGGACTTAGCGCCCCTCCTCTGTGCTGTCCTAACACTGCTTTCATATTCTACCGTAGTACATCACAGGGAAGTTATCTGTTTTCTCTTTGAGTAAGATCTCTGAGAAGAGGGAAATGTTTTGTACATTGTTGTGTCTCACATATATAGAAGCTCAATAATAAATATTTATTGTGGTGAACAATATTTGTTCAGAGCACAGTATGTGAAAATCACATAATCCTATCTGAATTGGGTTTTCCAGATGTTCAGGGGTTGATAAAGTCTGAAATATCAATGAAATACAGATGAACTCTAGTACTTTCATAATTTATTTGACTTAGTATTTACATATATGTATATATATGATTTTGAATATAAACCTTTAATATAAGCCTGGGTGTATATACGTATATATGCATATGTGTTAAGGGAAGGTATAGATCTTGGTGTGTAGGCTACAAGCAGGTATTGTAGGCTACAATTGTAGGCTACAGTTTGGTAAGCCCCATAAAGAATCTGGAGGGGAGAGACAGCACTTCCAACTTTAATGGTACAACTTAAATCTCCTCTCCTTCCTGCCCTTACCACCTCCTTTTTGTATCTGGGTCTCCTTATTTTGAAAGTTTATAACATTACCTACTTGTAGTGCCTAGTAGACACTAGAATGATGCACTCTTTCATATCAAAAGTATACTTACCTTGCATTTTGAGCTGCACCCTAAGCAACAGGAGGGTCAAGGTTGTGCCTTATTTGTATATGTTGCCTGAAAAATGTGTAGACTGGAACTGCAACATAGTGGAAACTTGGTGAACTCGCAGGGATGAGTGGATACCTGTGGAGAGTCCATGCATGTCACTAAAATTAGTTTAAACAGCGTGCAGACTTGGGAACAAAAAGCACATGATTTCTGATGGGGCTACTGGAATATTTGACTCTGTCCTCAAACAAAAATAGAAGCAAATACCTCTCTGGGTTTGTATTATGCCTAAAGTTTTCAAACCATCAACAGCGAATGAAAAAGGGTCATTTCATTGTGAGTTCTCTGAGGTTTCTGCTGAAGCAAGAAGATGGGGTAATGATGACTGGATTTTTTAGAGGAAACTTGCCATGCTGCTCTGTGAGAGAGTTTAGATGTATGTTTAGTGTTTGAAAGACTTCCCAGGTATGAAGAGAGATGTTCAGCAAAAAGTTATTGAGTCTTGAATAATTTTAACACCACCAACAGAGACCCCCCCCCAAAAATGACCATCTGTTTATGTTTCTAAGAATTATCCTTTTTCATTGTGTTCATGAAATGTGGCCTTTTGTATGTCTAGAAGAAATGTCATCCCTAAATATTTAATACTATTGGGTTTCCAACTTGAAAAGAAGAAAAAATTGGAAGAAAAAGAATACTTTCAGTGACAATTCTTTGAATTTTTGATGCCCGCTTCCTTTTCTGCAGAACAGTGAATGTTTCTTAACAAATTAATCTGGCTGTTATATAGTAAGCTTTCTGGTTAGCCTTTGCCATTTTTATGGGTGGGGGGGTCACTTTTATAAAATTTCTGGAATTTGCTTGGTACATGGTTGGTGTTAGTATATATCTGTTTCTCTCTCTATCTCTACCTTGTGAATATCTCTCATATCCCTTGAAGGGCAAAGACCAGTTTCAATTATGCTGTTATGCCTCTTTTTGTTTTTATTGAAATATAATTGACATATAACATAGTTTTAGGTATATAACATAATGATTTGATATGTGTATATACTGCAAAATTATTACTGCAATAAGTTTAGATACCATACAACAACACACATAGTTACAAATTTCCTTTTTCTTGTGAGGAGAACTCTCTTAGCAACTTTCAAATATACAATACAGTATTGTTAACTATAGTCACCATGCTGTACATTGTATCCCCAGGACTTATTTATTTTATAACTGGAAGTTGGTACCTTTACTGACTACTGTATGTGCCTTATTTAGGACGTCAGACCAGGTACTCAGGATTTTAAGATCATAAATCTTGAAATCATACATCAGACAAGGTAGCTTTCTTGTATGTGTTTCATGATGAAAGATAAACACATTATATGAATGCAATTTTCTCTAAATTGAATGAAGTGTGCAATTTTCTTGGCTTTGTTAAAATTTAATGCTTTTGAGGATTATCATTTTATTTATTGAGCCTCAAAACTCAAATGCAATTAAGAGATAAAGAAAGTCATTTTGGTGCCTGGTGAGTGACCAGGTTCATTTCTTTGCTCACTGGAGGACAAACTCCTGAATCACTGATAGGCGTTTCATTCCTAATGAAAGCTACACTCATAATTGCCTGGTCAGTTGTTATGAGATTCAATACATTGATCAAAACACTTGTTCAAAATTATCTTCTTGATAATTGCTTTGTAGCCTGTTTGTTCCTTTTGGTTATTGCTGCTGCTGCTGCTGCTGGAACACAGATGACCACTTGACGAATCTCAAGTCATATTTTGGTGTCCTCCCCTCAAAGAAATCAAATCACTCCATCAACATTGCCACCTGCACTGCCTTTTTCAACAGAAAACACATAATGGACACACATTATGTATTACACTTAATTTTGGTTCTGACTCTAACATTAATTGTTTTCATATTGACCAATTTTGCTTAACTGCTCGGGGCCTTAGTTTTCTTATTTATAAAATATATGGACTTGACAAGACGTTTTCCAGGATGCCTTCCAGCTCTGACAGTCTATGATTTTATATGATTGAATGAAATAAAATTAACTGAATGCCATATGGATGCAAGGCATTATGATGTAGGTGAAGATGACTAAAGAAGGCAGGTGGGTTGACATTCTGCTTCAGTTTATCCACAAAGTTATTCACTGCATCAGGATTCACATCACCTTATTCTCTGCTGAGGGTGTGAGCAAGGAGTGATCTTTCATTACCTAGTTATATGATGCTATTCATTTTCTACAACATACTCAAGATTTGTGTGGTTATTTTTGGCACCCTTCATGCATGCACACACACACTCAAAGATACCCAATACTTACTAATGACGCCAGAATCAAAATGTATGCTGTCATTTTTCACTATGGCTATATTATTACTACATTTTACAAGGCTGTTGTGGCCAATATTGGCTTTTATGATTTTTCATTTAAGCTGTGTGTGTGGGTCTTCATGTAGTGTGACAATTCCAGCTGTGTCCTTAATGCTGTCAAATTAATTTATTCCAAGGGACATTTTCTTATTCTAGGTATGTATGATCCAGAAAAACTTACAAGGTACTCTATTCTTTCCTTCTTTCTTCCTTCCTTCCTCCCTCTCTCCCTCCCTTCCTTTTTTTCTCTCTTCCCTCATCTTTCTTGTCCCTTCCACCAGAGTAAATTCTGCTTTTGAGTCAGTTTTTATTCTATAGACATCTATTATGAAAACAGATGGAGCATGTAAAACGTGGAAGGCAGTGCCTGGCTCAGGTTAGTGGGAACAGTGGATTACTAGAGGAAAGAGAGTGTGTAAGCTGGGGAGAGACGTGGTGTTAACACAAGCAGTGCTTATTTAATAGCTCCCCTGCCCATTCCTACCTGCCTCGACATTTGCCAGAGTCACCTGGTTTTGGTTTTGGAATAACTCCTTATGCCATCCTCAGCCCAGGTACTCAAGAACCTGAACTATTTAAAACTTCAGTCAAGTATTTTGACAATTTCTTCAAAAATTCTAACCCAGGGAGGAATAAACTAATAAACTATGTGATTAAACTCTGTTCAGTGACAAGAGGCAGTCAATCAAAATATAAGTCCTGGGGGCTTCCCTGGTGGCGCAGTGGTTGAGAGTCCGCCTGCCGATGCAGGGGACGCGGGTTCATGCCCCGGTCCGGGAAGATCCCACATGCCGCGGAGCGGCTGGGCCCGTGAGCCATGGCCGCTGGGCCTGCGCGTCCGGAGCCTGTGCTTATATATATATATATATATATATATATATATATATATATATATATATATATATATATATATATATATGTCCTAAAAATATTCAATAAATATCAGTTGAGTACCCCCTATTATAATCTTTCCTGATGTAGAAAATTTCCATAGATTTTTGCTTGCTTTAACATCCGTATATCCTTTGATAATATTTGAATTTTCCACTAGGACACTTGTTTTCAAATTCTTTGAATATAACCTACTATAAGAATGTATTTAACACTGCAACCTAGTAAACAGTTTAGCCTGAAATAAAAGTTTTACAAAGTCATATTTACTTTTATTACCTGTGATATCCTATGATGTTTTTCTTCTCTTCTCTTCACATTTTTCTCTTCCATACTCTCCCCTTCTATTCCAGCTACCAAAAATAAAAACAAAAAGAATACTGGGTTGCTGCTCACCAAAGTGATTTCTTTATGCACTCATTGTTTTATCCAATTGTTTGAAGAATTGTCCTACTCTTTCCCCTATACATGTGCTTCTGGTAGAATTCACAGAACTCCCAGATCTAATTGTGGAGAATGTGAAGTAACACAGTCAACACATGATGTTTCTCTGACTTATGTGATATTTTCAGCTATGGACATGTGACATAAGCATAATAAGTTATCTTGAATCTTTGTTGTTTGGTAAGACATTCTGCCCTTTCTGATAGACTTGAGGTGGTGAAGATATAGAATCTAGGGCTGCTGCAGCAATGTCACACAAATGACAAGAGAGCTCTCTGAAAATGAAACCTACAGACAGAGCCTTTCTGAGAGATGGAAGGAAATTTTACAGGATTGAGTACTAAGGATGGGGGAAGTTAACTGACTGGTCCAAGATCACATATGTAGAAAGTTATAGAGTTAAAATTAGGATAGGTTTGTTTGATTCCAAAGCTGATGCTTTTTGTATTCTATCATTTTCCAATAAGGACCTTATAATCGTGTTGTAGAAGCAAGGGCACAAGTAATATAGAAGCACACAAGTAATTGTAATTGTTGGATCTGGGTAAGGAGAAAGAATCACAATTAAAGGGAACAGTATCATATAAGAAAAGGAGGCAGAAACATGGAGAGAGTGTGTGTGTGGGTTCCTTGAGTTGGGAGGAGGACTTTGCTTATGGTAAAAGAGAACTTTGTGGTAGAGCAGAAGGCTGGTGGAGAAGGGTTGGCCCAGAAAATCTGGACATTTCTATTCCTATGGTAATTTTACTTCAGTTTTAATTAAAGGGGGAAAGTTTTATGAATCTAAGAAACACTATCCTTCCCCAAGACTAAAGGGATAATCATTTGCACATTCAATTATGTATCCCCCGAAAGAATGAACGCTATTTAATGAACTCCAGGTACACAAAAAATATCTTTCACTTTAGTAAGGTGAACCCTCTAAAAGTGAAGTGTAGGTGGGTTGCCAGTTTTGCAGGGTTGCATGTTTTGAGGGACAGTGAAGAGTATTGTTTCTCATTTAATTTTCAGCATTATAAAAGCTTATGTCTCCATTTCCTCTAAAAACATCTGTTAAACTACCAAGCTGATTCAAGCAAACAAAAGAAGTTGAAAGAAAGACCAAATGCTTTGTCTCCAAGAAGACATATTTAGCCTGGTTTGAATTGACATTCATATGCATTCAAAAGCAATTCACCTCTCGAAAAAGCAGCACAACAGGAGTTTGGAGTAATCCTTGTTTTCCAGCATTTTAGAGCTCCATTTCGGGAAGAGGAAGGCCTGTGGAACCTACTCTCATTAGTTGTATTTCTAGCTCAATAAGGCAATAAGCAGACAGCCTTATCAGCTGTTTGGCTTGATAGTCCCGAGTGGATTAAAAACTAAAGAGAAAAAAAAAAATTCTTATTCTAACCACCAGCCTAAAATATCCCCCACCTCTGGAGTTCTTTATTTTATTTTATTTTATTTTTTTATACAACAGGTTCTTATTAGTTATCTGTTTTATACACATTAGTGTATATATGTCAGTCCCAATCTCCCAATTCATCCTACCACCACCACACCCCTTCCCCCCTTGGTGTCCATACGTTTGTTCTCTACATTTGTGTCTCTATTTCTGCCTTGCAAACCAGTTCATATGTACCATTTTTCTAGATTCCACATAGATGCGTTAATATTTGTTTTTCTCTTTCTGACGTACTTCACTCTGTACGACAGTCTCTAGGTCCATCCACATCTCTACAACTGACCCAATTTCGTTCCTTTTTATGGCTGAGTAATATTCACTGTATATATGTGCCACATGTTCTTTATCCATTAGTCTGTCAGTGGGCATTTAGGTTTCTTCCGTGACCTGGCTATTGTAAATAGTGCTGCAATGAACATTGGGGTGCAAGTGTCTTTTTGAAATATGGTTTTCTCTGGGTATATGCCCAGTAGTGGGATTGCTGGGTCATATAGTAGTTCTATTTTTATTTTTTTAAGGAACTTCCATACTGTTCTCCACAGTGGCTGTATCAATTTACATTCCCACCAACAGTGCAGGAGGGTTCCCTTTTCTCCACACCCTCTCCAGCATTTGTTGATTTTCGGATGATGCCCATTATAACCGGTGTGAGGTGATACGTCATTGTAGTTTTGATTTTCATTTCTCTAATGATTAGTGATGTTGAGCAGCTTTTCATGTGCCTCTTGGCCTTCTGTAGGTTTTCTTTGGAGAAATGTCTATTTAGGTCTTCTGCCTACTTTTTGATTGGGTTGTGTTTTTTTTTTTTAATATTGAACTGCATGAGCTGTTTATATATTTTGGAGATTAATCTTTTGTCCGTTTATTCATTTGCAAGTATTTTCTCCCATTCTGAGAGTTGTCTTTTCATCTTTTTTATAGTTTCCTCTGCTCTGCAAAAGCTTTTAAATTGAATTAAGTCCCATTTGTTTATTTTTTGTTTTTATTTCCATTTCTCTGGGAGGTGGGTCAAAGAAGTTCTTGCTGTGATTTTTGTCAAAGAGTGTTCTTCCTAGGTTTTCGTCTTAAGAGTTTTAGAGTGTCCGGTCTCATATTTACATCTTTAATCCATTTTGAGTTTATTTTTGTGTATGGTGTGACGGAGTGTTCTAATTTCATTCTTTTACATGTAGCTTTCCAGTTTTCCCAGCACCACTTATTGAAGAGACTGTCTTTTCTCCACTGTATATCCTTGCCTCCTTTGTCATAGATTAGTTGACAATAGGTGTGTGGGTTTATCACTGGGCTTTCTATCCTGTTCCATTGATGTATATTTCTGTTTCTGTGCCAGTACCATAGGGTCTTGATTACTGTAGCTTTGTTGTATAGTCTGAAGTCAGGGAGTCTGATTTCTCCAGCTACGGTTTTTTTCCCCTCAAGATTGCTTGGGCTATTTGGGGTCTTTTGTGTCTCCATACACATTTTAAGATTTTTTTGTTCTAGTTCTATAAAAAATGCCATTGGTAATTTGATCGGGATTGCATTGAATCTGTAGATTGCTTTGGGTAGTATAGTCATTTTCACAATATTGTTTCTTCCAATCCAAGAACATGTTGTATCTCTCCATCTGTTGGTATCACCCTTAATTTCTTTCATCAGTATCTTATAGTTTTCTGCATACAGGTCTTTTGTCTCCCTAGGTAGGTTTATTCCTAGGTATTTTATTCGTTTTGTTGCAATGGTAAATGGGAGTGTTTCCTTAATTTCTCTTTCAGGTTTTTCATCATTAGTGTATAGGAATGCAAGAGATTTCTGTGCATTAATTTTGTATCCTGCAACTTTACCAAATTCATTGATTAGCTCTAGTAGTTTTCTGGTGGCATTTTTAGGATTCTCTATGAAGAGTACCATGTCATCTGCAAACAGTGACAATTTTACTTCTTGTTTTCCAATTTGTATTCCTTTTATTTCTTTTTCTTCTCTGATTGCTGTGGCTAGGACTTCCAAAACTATGTTGAACAATAGTGGTGAGAATGGACATCCTTGTCTTGTCGCTGATCTTAGAGGAAATGCTTTCAGTTTTTCACCATTGAGAATGATGTTTGTTGTGGATTTGTTGTATATGGCCTTTATTATGTTGATGTAGTTTCCCTCTGTGCCCACTTTCTGGAGAGTTTTTATCATAAATGGGTGTTGAATTTTGTCAAAAGCTTTTTCTGCATCTATTGAGATGATCATATGGTTTTTTTCTTCGATTTGTTAATATGGTGTATCACATTGATTGATTTTTGTATATTGAAGAATCCCCGCATCCCTCGGATAAATCCCACTTGATCGTGGTGTATGATCTTTTTAATGTGTTGTTGGATTCTGTTTGCTAGTATTTTGTTGAGGATTTTTGCATCTATATTCATCAGTGATATTGGTCTGTAATTTTCTTTTTTTGTAGTATCTTCATCTGGTTTTGGTATCAGGGTGATGGTGGCCTCATAGAATGAGCTTGGGAGTGTTCCTTCCTCTGCAGTTTTTTGGAAGAGTTTGAGAAGGATGGATGTTAGCTCTTCTCTAACTATTTGATAGAATTCATCTGTGAAGCCATCTGGTCCTGGACTTTTGTTGGTTGGAAGATTTTTAATCACAGTTTCAATTTCATTACTTGTGATTGGTCTGTTCAGATTTTCTATTTCTTCCTGGTTCAGTCTTGGGAGGTTATACTTTTCCCAGAATTTGTCCATTTCTTCCAGGTTGTCCATTTTATTGGCATAGAGTTGCTTGTAGTAGTCTCTTAGGATGCTTTGTATTTCTGCGGTGTCTGTTGTAACTTCTCCTTTTTCATTTCTAATTTTATTGATTTGAGTCCTCTCCCTCTTTTTCTTGATGAGTCTGGCTAATGGTTTATCAATTTTATTTATGTTCTCAAAGAACCAGCTTTTAGTTTTATTGATCTTTGCTATTGTTTTCTTTGTTTCTATTTCATTTATTTCTCCTCTGATCTTTATGATTTCTTTCCTTCTGCTAACACTGAGTTTGTTTGTTCTTCTTTCTGTAGTTCCTTTAGGTGTAAGGTTAGATTGTTTATTTGAGATTTTTCTTGTTTCTTGAGGTAGGCTTGTAGAGCTATAAACTTCCCTCTTAGAACTGCTTTTGCTGCATCCCATAGGTTTTGGATCATCGTGTTTTCATTGTCATTGTCTGTAGGTATTTTTGGATTTCTTCTTTGATTTCTTCAGTGATCTCTTGGTTATTTAGTAACGTATTGTTTAGCCTCCATGTGTTTGTGTTTTTTACGGTTTCTTCCCTGTAATTGATTTCTAATCTCATTGCGTTGTGGTCAGAAAAGATGCTTGATATGATTTCAATTTTCTTAAATTTACTGAAGTTTGATTTGTGACCCAAGATGTGATCTATCCTGGAGAATTTTCCACGTGCACTTGAGAAGAAAGTGTAATCTGCTGTTTTTGGATGGAATGCCCTATAAATATCAATTAAATCTATCTGGTCTATTGTGTCATTTAGAGCTTCTGTTTCCTTATTTATTTTCATTTTGGATGATCTGTACATTGGTGTAAATGAGGTGTTAAAGTCCCCCACTATTATTGTGTTACTGTTGATTTCCTCTTTTATAGCTGTTAGCGGTTGCCATATGTATTGAGGTGCTCCTATGTTGGGAGCATATATATTTATAATTGTTATATCTTCTTCTTGGATTGATCCCCTGATCATTATGTAGTCCTTCCTTGTCTCTTGTGACATTCTTTGCTTTAAAGTATATTTTATCTGATATGAGAATTGCCACTCCAGCTCTCTTTTGATTTCCATTTGTATGGAATATCTTTTTCCATCCCCTCACTTTCATTCTGAATGTGTCCCTAGGTCTGAAGTGGGTCTCTTGTAGACAGCATATATATGGGTCTTCTTTTTATATCCATTCAGCAAGCCTGTGTCTTTTGGTTGGAGCATTTAATCCATTCATGTTTAAGGTAATTATTGATATGTATGTTCCTGTGACCATATTCTTAATTCTTTTGGATTTGTTTTTGTAGGTCCTTTTCTTCTCTTGTGTTTCTTACTTAGAGACATTCCTTTAGCATTTGTTGTAGAGCTGGTTTGCTGGTGCTGAGTTCTCTTAGCTTGTGCTTGTCTGTAAATCTTTTGATTTCTCCATTGAATCTGAATAGATCTTGCCAGTTAGAGTAATCTTGGTTGTAGGTTCTTCCGTTTCATCACTTTAAGTATATCATGCCACTCCCTTCTGGCTTGTAGAGTTTCTGCTGAGAAATCAACTGATAACCTTATGAGAGTTCCCTTGTATGTCATTTCCTGCTTTTCCCTTGTTGCTTTTCAATTTTTTTTTTGTCTTTTATTTTTGTGAATTTGATTACTATGTTTCTCGACTTGTTTCTCCTTGGGTTTGTCCTGCCTGGGACTGTCTGTGCTTCCTGGACTTGGGTGGCTATTTCCTTTCCCATGTTAGGGAAGTTTTCTATTATAATGTCTTCAAATATTTTCTCAGGTCCTTTCTCTCTCTCTTCTCCTTCTGGGACCCCTATAATGCAAATGTTGTTGCATTTAATGTTGTCCCAGAGGTCTGTTAGGCTGTTTTAATTTCTTTTCAGTCTTTTTTCTTTATTTTGTTCTGCGGCAGTTATTTCCACTATTCTGTCTTCCAGGTCACTTCTGTTTTCTTCTGCCTAAGTTACTCTGCTACTCATTCCTTCTAATCTATTTTTCATTTCAGTTATGTTATTGTTCATCTCCGTTTGTTTGTTCTTTAATTCTTCTAGATCTTTGTTAAGCATTTCTTGCATCTTCTCGATCTTTGCCTCCGTTCTCTTTCCTAGCTCCTGGATCATCTTCACTATCATTATTCTGAATTCTTTTTCTGGAAGATTGCCTATCTCCATTTCATTTAGTTGTTTTTCTGGGGTTTTATCTTGTTCCTTCATCTGGTACATAGCCCTCTGCCATTTCGTCTTGTCTGTCTTTCTGTGAATGTGGTTTTTGTTCCACAGGCTGCAGGATTGTAGTTCTTCTTGCTTCTGCTGTCTGCCCTCTGGTGGATGAGGCTATCTAAGAGGCTTGTGCAAGCTTACTGATGGGAGGAACTGGTGGTGGGTAGAGCTGACTGTTGCTATGGTGGGCAGGGCTCAGTAAAACTTTAATTCTCTTGTCTGCTGATGGGTGGGGCTGCATTCCCTCCCTGTTGGTTGTTTGACCTGAGGCGAGCCAGCACCGGAGCCTACCTGGCTCTTTGGTTGGGCTAATGGTGGACTCTGGGAGGGCTCATGCCAAGGATTGCTTCTCAAAACTTCTTCGGCCAGTGTCCTTGTCCCCACGGTGAGCCACAGCCACACCCTGCCTCTGCAGGAGACCCTCCAACACTAGCAGGTAGGTCTGGTTCAGTCTCCTATGATCCCTATGGCATCACTGCTCCTTCCCCTGGGTCCTGATATACACACTACTTTGTGTGTGCCCTCCAAGAGTGGAGACTCTGTTTCCCCCAGTCCTGTCAATGTCCTGCAATCAAATCCCACTAGCTTTCAAAGTATGGTTCTCTGGGAATTCCTCCTCCCGTTGCCAGACCCCCAGGTTGGGAAGCCTGACATGGGACTCAGAACCTTCACTCCAGTGGATGGAGTTTTGTGGTTAAATTGTTCTCCAGTTCGTGAGTCACCCACCCAGTGGTTGTGGGATTTGATTTTATTGTGATTGTGCCCCTCCTACCATCTCATTTTAGCTTCTCCTTTGTCTTTGGACGTGGGGTGTGTTTTTTGGTGAGTTCCAGTGTCTTCCGGTTGATGATTGTTCAGCAAGTAGTTGTGATTCTGGTGCTCTCGCAAGAGAGAGTGAGCACACATCCTTCTACTCTGCCATCTTGAACCAGTTTCCCACCTCCAGAGTTTTTTTCCCAATATCCTAATTCCTCATGGCACTTAACAACTGTTAGTAATTATTTGTTTACTTGTGTATTGTATATCTTCCCAGTATAAATGTTCATTTAACAAGAGCAGGAAACTTCCCTCCTGGTGTATCCAGGCACCTTGCCACTTATAGGTGTTTGATGAATATAATTAAACGAATAAATGAATGAATGAATGAATACAATTCCTGTCTCAGGTTAATAGATATCATACCCAAAGCTTGCTTGAGTCTTAAGTTACCATTACATTTCAGTTTATTATTTTACTTTTTGACATTAAACGTCCTACATATGGTAGACTGATTGGTGACTTATAATTTTGGTGTATGTTATCCTTTTTCTCTCCCTCCTAATTTAGTAGCTGATAACCCTTTCAACTGTGAACTCTCCAGAGGAGGAATAATAGGTATGCCATATTCCTTGTGTTTAACTTCATAAGGTGCTCCTATAAAGTAGCAAAAATTAAAAATGAAAATAGGTGTGGTACGTCCAATTTCCTTCTCCTACCCAGCTTCCAGAATGAAGTCAATCATAAATCCTCCAATTAGGGAAAGGGGTAGAGAAGAAGAGAGTGCATTGATTGGGTTTGTGACATTGTTTGCACCACCCCCCTGGGGATACTGGGCATGAGGATGGGGTGGACAAATATTAGCAGGATCGGTGTTTAGCAGAGCTTTGCCTGTGCAGCCCAGAGTTCTGATGATAGGCAAATGATAGGTGATCTGTCTCTTGGACATAAAGCAGAATTTGTAGAGCAGAGATGCTCAGTGGTTTGTTAGGAGCAAAGTGAGTGTCTGCTGGCAACTCCAAGCCTTCTAGGGCTTCAGGATGGGCTAGCAGAATAGGTTGACCTTCCCAGTGCCATGGGAAAGGTGTAGAAGGGCTAAAGGAGGACTGAAAGCATCAGAAGCGTTAGGGTATGAACAAGGAAGACCCTGTCAACTGAAAAAAAATGGACAACCTAAAAGTTGAGAATTATGTTTTATTTGGCAGAGAAAACTGAGGACTTAAGCCCGGGATGCAGCCTCTCAGATAGCTCTGAGGGACTGCTCCGAAGAGGTAAAGGAAGAGCCAGGATAGATAGGAGTTTTTGCAACACAGAGCTGGTAGTCAGAACTTCAAAAGATTACTGTTAATTCAAGAAAACAGTAACATCTCAAGTTAAGGAATTTAATGCTTTTCTGTGTATGGGAAGTTGCAAGAGTCTGGGCTTACTGAAATCATTCCTTTGATAAGCACCTCAGCTATCTGAGGCCAGTATCCTGCTTTTCTCTATCCTGAATCCCTTCGGGGTACACAGTTGGGGTGACTGTAGTGGTTGAGGGCTTGGCCGTGGGCAGCCCATTTGTCTCCATCCTGAGTTCCCTCAGGGCTCACCATCTGGGGGCTGTAGTGGCTTGATGGCTGCAATATCCTTTGTTTACTGATACGGCAGGCAACATTTTTTCACTTACAGCCCCAAGTAATCATACTGGATCTACAAACCGAAGGCTGAGGCAAGACTTAGGACACCTCTGTAAAATAACAGGAATAGAAACCATCAACCCAAATCTTTGGCCAGATGACTTTTCACCTCAGTGGGTATCAGTATGAAGGGGATGTGTCTGAAGACCACATAAGACAGAGCACATCTCACAGAAGGTCAGCTTATGATGTAACCATAAACAGACTATGGAATAGAGCTTCTCCTTTTTTCTCCATTATTGCTTTTGTCATCGCAGTTACGTTTTCTAGAGATTTGAATCCATATGGGGAAAGGAAGAGAGAGAGTAAAATCTGAGAGTGGTTTTAAAAATCTGAATACGGCTGCATTATACACCTGAATTGACTGAGAAGTGCCTGAATGGGAAGAAATTTACCTGAAGGCAACTTGATGTCAGTTTTCTGCTTCTGAGCAGGAATGGGAGCTTAATGATAGAAATTATATTTGGCTATAGAAAAATAAATTACAATTTTGCATGTATCAGTTTGTGATTGAAAATTTGAATCCATTATATAGTCCCAGCAATTTAATTTTTCTTTTATGGTTACAACTCCTGATGATTTTCTCTTTCTTAAAATATCTACTATCACTCATTTGTATGCTTCACCTTTTTTTCTGGGGCTATTCATCATTTAACTAGTTCACAGATAGTTGTTAAAACAATGAAGAAAAGTCAGAGAAGTGTTTATTCACTGTAGTTAAAGGAAAAAAATTCTTCCCCCTCTTCTCTTCTTGTCTCTGCTTGTGCTGTTTCCCTTGCCTAAAATATTCTCCCCTTTCTACTTAATCAAATCCTATTGATCAAGGCTTCATTCAGATCTTACCACTGCAATTCAGGTTTCTCTGGTTGCTCTCGCTCAACATTGCAGTCACCTTCCCTAAACTCTCAAAGAATGTGCAGTCCCTACTAAACAGTTAAGGGCTGAATTATAATGGCCTGCTTTGGTTGGTTTTCTAAAAAATAATTATTTTCTTATTTTATCAATTAGATTGTGATCTCCCCAAGATCTTCCTTATATTTCTTTGAACACAAGATCTTAGGTAAATGGGTAATAATTGCTGCTGATTGAAATGTCACATTTAGATCCAAAGCAACATTTTGACTTAGAATATAAGTTAAGTGGACTTACATACCCTGGATTCCTCTGTGTAAACCCAGCCAATCAACTAATTACTTTCAAAGGAGGTGACCATATGATTCCAATTTGAGAGGCCACGACACATGCTAAATTCAACTTAATATATGATATGCTTTCCGAATGGCATAATATTGGGTGGATTTCAATGACATAAGACAGGTGGATAGAGTTCACATCCTAAGTTTATATGATTTTGTTCCGAGCCTAAATAGCCTCATTAATCCAGCAAAACCTTGCCTTGCCCCTTTGTCTCTCCTTTCCTCATCTCCTACTACTTAGAGTGTTAGCTTTAAGTACCTGGGGCATATTCAGAGCCAAATCCATTCAGAGAATGGGGGGTATGTCTAATAAAAGTGGTAATGCAGTGGCTTGGATCACTGCCCTCAGGGGAGTGTAAAAGTTGTGCTGAGATCCAAACTGAAGGATAGGAAAAAGAATACTTCCTGCCTGGTCTTCAAGTTGAGAATGCATTATAATTTTCATCTGCCCTGTTGATTTTTGATGCCTATACCCAGTTAGTTAGTAATCTTTAATGTCAGTTAGACATTCTTTCAAGTCATTTTTCATAGACATCCAGGTGGATGATGGGGATGGATTTGTACCCATCATCTGACCATCATTTTAGCTCTTATTTGACTTGGCAGGTTGATGAAGAGCTGTATTTGCACATTGGCAGATTCCTTGATGGGCCCATTTTTAATATTGACAGCATGAGGTGACTTTCCCAGTTTCAGCTTTTTGTTTGCTGAAGTTTATCCTTCATCCTTATGTTCTTATTCATTATCGCAGTCCTCTTCCATCTTTTGCATCTTCAGTTTTGAGCAAATTCTCCAGCAGTTATTATACTTATTATTATGATCTAATTTGTATTACAATTCTAGTGACAAATATGTATTCTCTTTGTTGAGAAGATGGACTAGCTTGTGAGATAAGAAAGAATTCTTTTATTTAACTTGCAGAGTGTCATCATGATGACTCCTTGACCTAAATCCTCAAAGATCCTTCCTCTTTTTTCCATTACCTTCATTTAACGGAATTTGTTTTATTATATTTTCTAAATAATCACATGGTGATTTTTTGCAGCTATTAGTAATGACTAATAAAGTCACTCTTTAGTGGCAAGGGGAGGACATACAGGATCTAAGTAGGAATTGTTAGGACACATGGATAATTCCATGTTTAGACAAGCAAATTTGTCTTGGAAAATTACCAGTGGAGACCTGCTTCACATGTCTGTTACCTTGAGCAAGAATATTCAGGAACACGAAAGGTAGATACAGACTTCACTTCACAGTTACAAGACACCATGATGACGTAAACTTTTCCTGGTGTTTTGAAAACAGTATTCTCTACTGTTTACTGACATATAAGTTTGGTTTCTCTGATAGATATTGCACTGCTTTTAATCTGAGTCTCATCCTCGTACGGCATTTTCATTTTTATTCCCTTTGCCTCAGTGCTACCCTATGGGCCCTGCAAAACTGCACTTAGCATTGGATTGAGATACTCTATCCCACGATCTGAGCCTAAGATAATCATAGATATTTCCTCCCTTTGATAAAATTAAATTATTTACTTCCTTTGATAAAATTTTTAAATTCACAGGGGGTACCTGGTCCACCATCATTTAGAAAGTGATTAGAAATACATTGTTCATCTAGTTTTCACAACTTTTTCCATCTGCAAATGATGTGACCTGTAATATTGTAATGCTTCAGAATCACACTCTTTTTGCTAGGATGTGGGAATGTAAATCCTTATATAAATGTTAACTCTGAAAGAACACTTCAGACTCTTTGTGGAATTATAAATGAACTTCTGAATTAGAGAATAACGAGATTGATAAGGTCATAGAAGCTGATAATTTGGTTCTGGTAAATGTGGCAGTTTGTTCATAGGCACTGAACTACAATTGTTTCTGAATTTCTACTAACGTTTTAAAAGAACATTAAAATAAAGGGATAATAGTTACGTCAGGCCAAGAGGCCAGAACGCGTGCCATCTGCAAGTCAGGAGTTTCCGAAGTGTAACGGAAGAGAAAGTCAGTTCGAGGAAAGACTGGCCAGCTGGTAGTTTGTTTTATGAGAAGGAAAAGTCTTCCTGAGAAGTAAAATGGCAGAGGCTCCTGAAGGAGCTCTACTATCAACCATGAACCTGGAGAAGCAAGAAAGGAGATGAGGGTGGGTTATGGGAAAGGACTGAGAAAGGAAAAGAATTCAGTGCTCCCATTGCCCTTGGGGAGACACTGGGGATCGATTCTGGTGCTAGCTCAAGGTTTATCTTTCAGGTGGAGAGCCATTCTAGTGCGGGCACTGGCCTGCCTTGTTGTCACCTCGGCAGTAATACTAGTTAAAGGAGGGCACTTTATCTCTGTGGACTTCAAGCCACCACAGCTTCAGTGCTCTCTCACTGTACTACCACACTCACAACACTTTTGACATCAGATGTGTGGCATTTTTTTCCACGTCAAGCGATTCTCTGTGACACTAGCTGGGTGTCCTATAATTCAATTTAATTTACAATAACCAGAGTTAACATAGACCCACAGGTTAAGGGGTTCAGTTCCACAAGACTGCCTCCCATTTCAGATGCTAATCCCAAGTAGTAGGTCCCTAGGTTCCTACAACTTCAAATTGACTTGGCTACAAATTGGAGCTCCCCATGACCTCACCCTTAGATTTAATTATTTGCTAGAACAGCTTGCAGAACTCAGGGAAACACTTATGTTTACCAGTTTCTTATATAATAATGGGTATGATAAAGGATACAAATCATAGCCAGATGAATAGATGCATAGAGTCAGGTCTGGAAGGATCCCAAGAACAGGAGCTTCTGTCCCTGTGGAGTTGGGATGTGCAAACCTCCTGGCACACACATGTGATCACCAATCCAGAAACTCCCCAAACCCCATACTAGTGGGATTTTTATGGAGGCTTCGTCATGTAGGCATGGTTGATTATTAGCTCCATTTCTAGCCCTTTTCCCCTCTCTGGAGAATGGGAGATGGGCCTGAAAATTCCAAGCTTCTAATTATGGCTTGGTCTTTCTGGTGACCCAACCCTTATCCAGAAGCTCAGAATGAGTTACCTCATTAGAAGAAAAGACACTGCTATCACCCAGGAAATTCCAAGGATTTAGGAACTCTGTGTCAGGAACTAGGGTCAAAGATAATATGTTAGAACAAAAGCTTCTCCTAACAACGCTATTTGCAAGGGTTAAAACCTTGTAAGTTCCCAAAGGAACTCTATGTCAGGAACCAGGGGCAGAGACCAATATATGCATTTCTTATCGTTCCACAGCGCAAATTCAAGTCTTGGTTCTTTGGTGATGTGTCTGCTGGCTGATGGCTGAGGGGCCTAACTCACAGGGTTGTTCTGAGGATTAAAAGATACATTACATGCAAAGCATTTAAAAGGGTGATTAATGGGTTGCAATAAATATTATCTATGTTTATTAAAGTTGTGAAACTTCTGACAGTATTTATATCAGAAATACAAATGATAAAATTAAAGGTAGTTTCTATTTTCTAATTTTTTTAACCATTTCTAATCTTCCTACAATGACTATATATTAATTTTGAAAAAAAATGAGGAAAATAACATTGGTAATTTTTAAAATTACTGACCTTTTCTTTTTCGCGGTACACGGGCCTGTCTCTGCCGCGGCCTCTCCCGTTGCGGAGCATAGGCTCCGGACCCGCAGGCTCAGCGGCCACGGTTCACTGGCCCAGCTGCTCCGCGGCACGTGGGATCTTCCCGGACCGGGGCATGAACCCGTGCCCCCTGCATCGGCAGGCGGACTCTCAACCCCTGTGCCACTAGGGAAGCCCTAATGACCATTTTTAACCTGAAAAGTAGAATTTTGGTTTTATGGAAGAATTGCCGGATAATTACAGAAGTAACCTTTGTTCTGTTTTAGTACCACCACTGTGGGATCACTTTAATGCTTCAGTTATTCTTTATTGCATTTTCGGTTGCGCTAGTTCTATGCGTATATTGTCACAGTTCCTAATCTACCGCCATTACGCCATGTTCTGGGATGTGATGCTGGGGCTCGAACATCGTGAACTACATTTACCAGACTCTTTCCAGCTGCTTCCTGTTAGGTTTGGCCAATAAGAAGTAGAAGAAAGAGAGTGGAAGGGAGAAGGAGGGGAGAAGACACTTTCTTCTTCCTGGGTGCTCTTGGCCCTGTCAGCATCACCCGAGCAGCAGCAGCTCTTTAGCCTGTGCAGGTTACCCTGGCTGCAGCAGGAGGCACAGTGTCTTTCAGCACTCCTGGAACAAGCCTCATCACCTCCCCTTAAACGTACCAGAGCGGTCGGGCAATGCCACCTCCTCAGAGGTCTGTGCCCGAACTCCATTAGGCTCCTCTGCGACCCTAAATGTGTTCACTTCCGAGGAAGTGTCTCCTTTTCAAGATCTGACCACCAACTCTTTGAGGGTCCTCCTCTGGGCTCTTAAGTTCTCCTTACATCTACCTCCTCTCGTTTGCCCCTCCAGCTTTAGGAGTAGCAACTGCTCCCTGCTGTTGTTATCTCCCGGTAACCTCAGTGTGGCCCCTTCTTTCCCCATATTAAATCCCCTATGTTAAATTCCCTCTGATAAGTACATAGGGTAGTTTTTGTTTTCCTGACTAGATTCTGACTAATACAAGTGGTATTTGTGAATTTGAGAATTGAATAAGGTCTTCAGGGCATTAATTCCTGTATGTTAAGAACCCATTGCATTTTTCAAAAGACGAGATAAATTAGGTCTGATCTCTTTGTACACGGCACTCTTCTGTCAATGCTCAGCTAGAGTTTGAACCCATGGAGTAAACGAGCTATGGAGTTTTTAGAAAAAAGGCAGAAAGTAATCACCAGTCATTTGTGTTCTCCATCAGAAAGGATAGGATTCTGCTATCTGAAACAGATGACCTGATGAATAGTAACTTAAACACACAGGAGTTTATGTTATGCACTAAGAAGTCTGGGCATAGGAAATTTAGGCTTTGTAAGGCTAATCCAGATGCATCAAGAAATCAGGCTCCTTCTGTCTTCCTAACTTGCCATCCTCAGCGCCTAGCTTTTGCCTTCCTGGTTCCAAGTACTGCTTCATTTCCCCATTCACCAGGCAGGAAGAAGATGGAAGAGGGGGTGGTATCAGCAGGTTTCTCCTTATATTTCATTGATCAGAACTATATCAGAGGGCCTCACATGAGGCCGTAAGAGAAGATAGGAAATTGAAATTTTAGCTTTTTTCTTTTTTTTTAAGCTCTGTAAATAGAGGCTGGCAAGAAAGAAAGGCAATTACACTATTCGTTATGCAGATACACAGCCCCATTATATGACATGGGTGCTCCATGGTAAACTGCTGTATTTAAGCCCCAATACGTAGCATTTATATTACTGGTGCAAGAGGCTGATTGTATATTGTACATTTAAGTAGATTGTTAAGTTCTTCATTATTTGCCTTCTATATTTGTACGGAAAGGAAATTTTGTGAGTTCAAAGGGGCAGAGAAGAAGGCAAGCTCATTCTAGCACCTTTAGCCACCCATTGGGTAGCATGTGAACTTTCCTGATGCCCATTTACCACGCAACAGTGACTCTCTTCGGTACTTTCACCGTTTGCTGCAAGGTCACCCTTGAAGAGCTACAAGGCAGACTCACCAAAGTCTTTAGCACAATGCTTTACGCTCCTTCTTAATTAGCTGCTGGGAAGGAGTGGAATTGTTTTGCCGTTCCAACGTCCCCATTTAACTCATAGGGACTTGGCTCTGCCAGTGGAGAAGGGTCTGGGAACAGCTCTTGATGATACAGCCTAATGAGGCTGTCAGTAACACACTGATGCGATTAGACCTCCAGCATCTCAAATATGTAAGGAGGCAACCTGTACAATACTGTGAAAACCTGGAGCAAGAAAAGGATTTATTGATTGTGTTTTATTTAACTAAGATGAAAGCAGCAGTCTTCCCATCAGGCACTATTTATGATTAATTAAGATAGATTTTGCAAAGCAATCTATGCTTTTTGTGCTCAAACAGAGGCATGCTAACAAGAGAGGACAATCATGAAGCTTCACAGTCTGAGCAGTGATCAGCCTGGCTTCAGCCCCACCAGCTAAATTTCATCTCAGTGACATTCAAGGTTTGGCAGCCACCTCCAAGCCTCGTCACAGATGCTAATAGCAAATCAACTGAAATGGATGATGTGGGTGATGCCAAACCTACAATGATTTGTATCTTTTTAAAAGTTCCATTCCAATTTTCTGGAGATTTGCTGGGGGTGGGGGAATGAAATGTGTATGACATGCATGTGGGTTCCGAGGGGAGTGAAGCAGAGGCAAGGTTAACACATTTCAAGGTGGGCTTCAAAAAACACATAGCGCATACGTACAGGAAAAGGGAAGCAATTGCCTGCATGGAACAAGAACTCACAGGAGGCCACAATTTTGAAGCACACCTACACTTCACTTAGCATTTAAGAACATCTCATTATGAACATTATCATTCCAGGACCTCACCCCCAACTACCAGATTCAACCAAAGAAACAAGACTAATCTACATACCAACAAAAACAATGACAATAACCAAACAACAGTGGCTTTCTGGATGGAAAATTCTTTCATGCCTCATTGGCTTTTCAGTTTTTTTCAAGTTATTTCCATAGATCTGGGCCTGTAAACTAATCACTTATTTAATAATCGGTACCAATTATTTTGAATGAGACAAAAGAAGGGATTTCTTTCACCAATTTCCTTTGAAGTGCAGACAAGTAGACGTCATGCTTTCGCTTATTTTATACTTATTTATTGAATACCAATCATGTGCCAGGTAGTGTACCAGGTTTCGGGGATCCATGACAAGCCACTGTAAACATGTGTTCTGATTTCACCAAACGTGCCAATTATGTGTGATCTAGATGAGGATATAGGCAATTAAAGTACAATGTGATATGTGCTGGGGGAGGAGAAGTACAGGTTCTAAGAGAGCAATAGGAAGGCCCCCTAACAGACTTAGTGGTGGTAGGGCAGGAGCCATACAGAAAATTTCTTAGAGAAATGGATGTCTAAGCTGTGATATGAATGCTGAATAGATATTGGCAGGGAACAAAGGTAAGGCTGGATGGGGAAAGGGTACTGTGCAAAGATAAAGCATCCTGTGGAAAGGATTGGAGGCTAGAGAAAGGCGTATTCAGAAAAAAAAAAAAAAATCTTTTGTGTGGCTGGAGGCTAGTGTGTGTGACCTGGTGCAAGGGAGAGGGATGCGGAGAGAGAGGAAAGTGAGACATGAGTCTGGAGGTCCCAGATCACAAAGGTTCTTTTAAATCATAGGAGGGAGTTTGGACTTACCCTAAAGTATTTTTAAGCAGACGTTTGCCTTGATCACATTCGTACTTTAGAATGAAGGAAAGATGTTCTACAATGGATAATACTGAGGGCTGGGAAACCTGTTAGGAAGCTGTTATAGGGATAAAACCAGGTAAAGGTATTGTTATGAGAAGCACTATAGAGGCAGGTAGAATTGTGAGATGTGAAGATATTTGGGAACTGTTTAGGAAGTAAAACCAATAAGTTTGGTGACTAATTCTATAAGGAACATTCTGGGTAGATAATGGTGGTATTCTCTGAGACGGAGGAAAAGGGCTTTTGTTCTTTTTTTAGTTGTAGAGATGTTAAGTTTTAATTGTCTTTGGGCCATTCAAGTAGAGGTGTTTATCTAGTAGACAATGTGTAATTATAGTCCCTGAACTCACAGATGCTGTTAAGTCCTGGAAGTGCTGATTTGTCTGTGATGAGCCTTTAGATAGTCCTTTCAGCCATGGAAGTGAGCACTTTCATGAAGACTTCATAGCATTAGCAGAGAACCTACCTGGGAACTTGGAGAAACATCAGCATTTAAGAGTCAGCAAAGAAAGAGACCCTAAAGGAGACTTGGTATCAGGAAAGTCATGAAAGGTAGAAGTAAGTTTTCAGAGAGACAATGTAAATGACTTGTTAAAGGTGTTTGAAAGTGAAAAATTAGTTGATATTTGAGGTGAATGTGGGCACTGAAGAGTAATTTCTTTTCAAGATGGGTGAGATGAGCTTAATACATGCACACAGATATGGAGGTTATGCTAATCCAACTGGGGATAAAGTTTACCTTTGAACAGATCATGAAAAGAGGATTTGCTAAGCAAAGGAAGGATGTTAACACATTTGTGGAGAGGCGTATTTAACCTACTAAAGAGAACAAAGTGTTTCTCTGCAGTGGAACAGTAGCTATTTGCATATGCACGGTGTGATTAAAGATTGTTCTTACCTTCTCCCTGGAGCCAGACTTGTTTTTGGCAATACATTGTTAGTAATGACTTTGAATATCAAAGTTTGTTTGTTCCCGTGTTGTTTTCTGCATTCTCCAGATTTCCAGGTTCTGTTCTAGGTGTTAAGAATTCAAAGAAGGCAAAGTCTTATTCTTCTTTCAAGGAATTAAGTACCTGGAGAGGAGACGGGCATTTGCAATACAGTGAGTGCCAGGAGCAGGGCATGGGAGGGTGTCCTGGGCACCAAGGAGGCTACTTCCTGTAGCAGGAGTCAGAAGGGCACTGGAGTCTGGGAGGTTGAGTAAGAGTTTGCTAAGTTATATTTATTTTGGTATATTATGTCATTCCTAATGGTTACTGATTCAACCAAAATTCCTCCTCCCTTCCCCCCTCCCCACAATTTCTTTATATGAGAGTCGATAAACTTGTTCTGTAACACAGCAATAGTAAATATGTTAGCCTTGCGGACCATAGGTCTCTGTGCAACTACTCCACTCTGCATGGCAGCGTGGAAGCAGCCACAGGCAATACAGGAATGGATGAGCATGGCTACTGACAATGGTGAATTTCACCTGAGCCCTGTGATCCTGGAAAACAGAAAGGGCAAGGACACCCCCCCCCCCCACCACCACTGCTGTCTTCTAGGAAATGGCTTACTGCAAAGAAGCACCTTCGCCTGTGACTTAGATAAGACTCAGGGATGCCCCCATGTTTATGACATAGTCATAGTCAGGCACAAACCCTCCAGATTCCTCTTTTTTGCCTCATAAATAATTAGCTGAACCGTTTTGTCCCTACTGATGAACGGGAACAAAATGCTTTTTAACAGAACTTCGGTTAAGAGTCTCACCTTTGCTTAGGCCTCTGAACTTTAGCCTGCCCTCACCTGAGCCAGCATACAGCCCCTCCTAAAGGACTGCTCCGAGAAAACAGGTTGGTCTCAGCATGAAATAGTCTTCCTTTCCACCTACAGTCAGATTACACCACCCTTTTACCTCACTTACGCACACTCAGTTCTTTCTAACCTCGTTCATTCCTTTCTAGAAAAGAAAATCCCCTTTTGCCTAAAGATGCTTGCTGATTTATGGTCAGAGCCTTCCTTCTATTGCAAAATTCCCCCTTTCCCTACTGTAATCGTTCTCCACACCCCCCTGCCTGGCAATAATCCTGTTGAATAAAATCTCTCCTTACTAAATCTAGATTTGTTAATAAAATCATTATGTTGACACGGTGTTCCAATAAAGCACACTAAAATTTGAATTTTACATAATTTTCAAGTGGTACAGAATTTTATTCTTCTAATTTTTCCCCAACCTTTTAAAAATGTAAAAATTATTCTTAGCTCACAAGCCATACAAAGACAGGTGGCAGGCCAGATTTGCCCTGAGGGATCTAGTTTTACAATCCTTGCTTTGTACTGAAGAGGCTTCAGGTTTAACAGAACCCAATTAGTTGGCCTTTTAGAGAATTATGTATCAATTCAATTCAGTAAGCATTTATTAAGTGCCTGTGCTTTGCTCAGCATTATTCTAGGCCCTGGAGATAAAGTCATGAACAAGACAAATACTCTCCTACTTTCAAGGAATTTAAAAATAATATCATTAGTATTTACCTTCACTGTGCTCTGCTGCCTGTTATGTAACATGATGCTATTTAATTACAGGTATGTTGTAGATGTATTATGACTAGAAGGTATAACTATACACACAGGCCATTGGTTGCCTTGATAAACATACCACACATCTTCAATCTGATTAAATGCTTCTCCTTACAATGTAATAGTCAACCCGGACTTCTATACACTAATTCCAACCATATGACGATCATCCCAAATAAATACTGAATTCCTCCTTGAAAATTGTCTTCAGACTCTGTAATAATTCTTTGTTTCTTCCATAGTGATAATTTTTTACATGTTGATGAACTTCAATATTAGAAACTGCCAAAGATTATTTGAAGCCAAGTCAGGTGAATAAGCCAGTTGAGTAAGGGTAACTAAAGAGAAAAGCAATGTCTTCTCCTCTTGAAACACAAAGTTTCCAATTTCAAGGCAATCCAGTTGAAATTTTGTACTATTTTCCTGAAACTGGCTTGTAACGGACCAAAAATTTTGTTTTCAAAATTTCCTAGTTTGAAGCCCTAGTCCCCAGTGTGATTATATTTGGAGATGGGGCCTTCATGGAGGGTAATTAGGGTTAAATAAAGTCCAAGGGTGGGGCCCTTGTCCAAGGGGATTAGTGCCTTTCTAATAAGAGACACTCAAGAGCTCAGTGGCTCCTCTCTGCCCACACACAAAGGTGCCACGTGAGAGCACGTTGAAAAGGTGACAGGAAGCAGGTCCTCACCAGGAACTGAATTGGATGGTGCCTTGATCTTGGACTTCCAGCCTCCAGAGCTATGACAAAAATTTCTATTGTTTAAGCCACCTGGTCTGTGGTATACTGTTACGGCAGTATATGGCAGTATACAGTATATTGAGCTGACTCACACATAACTTTTCAGAAATTTCCTAAAGGAGGCTTTGAAGAGTTCTGAGTGAGGTCAGCATTTTGGGAATGATTTTCCACTCACCAAGAAGACTCTGCCGAAGAGAGAGAGACTCTTTTGGATGTACAAGTTCTTGTCAGTTTTTAAAATCACAAACAATGTTTTTTATGTTGTCACTATGTGCATATGTGTTTGTATGGTATGTGTCTGATTTAACTCCCAACTAGGTTATAAATTCTAAGCCCACAGACACCTGCAAATCTAAAGGAAAAATGAGCAATACATCTATAGGGTATGGCTGTATTAGAGTCTTTCTTATTATTTACTGTTTCTAGGAAGAAAACTATGTAGGGTCTCTTTAGAGAACAAGTATTTACCTAAAAATACAAAATGAGGGGAGAAAGAGAAAGCGACATATCCATGGATAAAACCCAAATATGAAACATGTGAAGTGCGAAATTTACCTTGAAAAGGAGGCTCAGTGTGACATCCTTCTTGTGGGCTGTGAGCGTAGTGGGGAGTGGGGGGCTGCTTGTATGTAGGACGTGCCAGAACACTCATTACTTCTCTGAATGTTAGAATCTCAAAATACGGCATTTCCACAATAAATAAGAACATATGTAATTTTTTAACAAGTGACCTAGTGATGGCATTGATTAGAAAATTGATTGGATCAGTGACTACTGTATAAGACTTGAGATTTACAGCTATCTGCTTGTTGGACAGATAATCAGTAATTATTCCACTTATAAGAATCAGCTATCAACTCCCCCTGTCACATAAAGCATTTTTGTTTCTTTTGTTGCTCAGAGCAGAATTTGATTCAGTTCCTTTTATTTATTTTCCTTTCACTCTTCAAAGCAAGTACCCAGTGTGTGCCAGTGTGTGCTTGGAGCTGGGAATACGAAACAAAAAGGTTAGGGCCCAGGCTTAGAAGAGTTGATGGCCTTGAGGAGAAAACAAATGGATAAAAGGAATTGCAATGCAAACTAGGTGCTGCAATACAACATCGTGCAAAGAGCAGTGGGAAAAAATCAAGCTGTGAACGATTCTTTGAGTATGGGTGCCAGAGTAGCCAATACACAAGCCCAAATGTTACTAAGAAAGGAGAGGGAATCATTGCATTCTGTTTCTTCCTCTTCCATTCACTTAATAAAAGTTTAGGGTCAGATAAATTCAGGAGCAACCAAAATCAACTTACCAAAAAAGGAGAGGCAAAAGAGGCAAAAAAGGAGAGGAGGGGAATAACACTTTTTATGAACTCACTATTTGAGGAGAAAGACAGGGTATTTTGGTGGCAGTGGGCAACTAGGCAGAAAGAGATTGCTATTAAGTGAAAAATGAGCTTCCATAGGAAGCCACGACAATGAAAGTAATAATTAAATCTTCCTCTAACTTATGTTGCATTGTAAGTGCTTAGCTGAAAAATGTGTCTGTACCTCCGGGCCTGCAGCAATGACATCTGTTATATTTTAGGAACAGAAAGCTAATGAGGTGGAATCTGGAGTAGTGAGCTTAATTGGGCTTGTTTTGATTAAGTGTATGTGCTGGGAATATTCTAATCACTTGTCTGAATTGCAGAACAGTTAACGTAAGCCCCCAAATTCTTGCAACCATTTGTGAATCAGTTTAGAATAGATAGGGAAATTGTGTGGAAGAAAGAGTAAACTGTAAAGCAAAAATTATCTAAAGTTCAGATGAAGTAAAACGTATGTAGTGTTCCTTGCCTGATTAGCGACTTCAGGCCTGAATGGCAGCCCAGTCATACCTGCCTGCTGTTCACTGTAAGTTAAGGCATCTGCCCGGAGAAACATGAAATGTCAGAGCCTGAAGGACCACAGTGGGCATGATGTCATCCTGCCCTCCTCACTTTTAGAGAATCTGAGGCCCAGAAAGGAAGGGACTTTCCTAAGACTAACACTGAGTCTGTAGCAGGGTCTAAGCAAGAACTGAGATCTCCTGGTTCTCCAGGTCTGTCTTGAAGGAGGAAAGGTGAGCTTGGAAATTAAGAGCTCACAGACATGGGGCAGGATGCCTAAGAGGGCTTTGGGATATTGAAGTTTAGAGTCTTACTCATACAGTTCACTTCTTCCATTCCGTTCATATCAGTTCAAACAGCATTTCCTGGACATCCATTTATTTTAGACCTTGTGTTAACCCTTGACAGACAAGGGTAAGCAGACCCAGCCCCTGCTCTCCAGAACCTCAGAGCCAATGATCAATTAACTATCACATACCTTAGTAAGTACCAGCATGTGCCAACTGTTCACTGATGCTCACAACCTCCAAACAAGCTTCTGTGTGCCCAGACGTGCCTCTTGCCTTAATGCAAAACATGGATGGAAAAATGATGTGTGGATGGAAAAAATGCTATCCAGAGATACTGAGACCATTAAAGAAATGAGGTCAGAGACCAGAGAGAGAGAGTGTGTGTGTGTGTATGAGAGTGAGAGTGAGAGCAAGCAAACAAGAGAAATAATATTTGCAATAAACTCCCAA
This sequence comes from Grampus griseus, assembly GCF_964374135.1. Classification (NCBI taxonomy): domain Eukaryota; kingdom Metazoa; phylum Chordata; class Mammalia; order Artiodactyla; family Delphinidae; genus Grampus; species Grampus griseus. The sequence goes on from NC_139009.1 coordinate 15,925,613, forward strand.
GGTCAGCAATGAAAGTAACTAGAATAAATACTCTTAATAAGGAGGCAGACAAGCAAAAGGGGAAAAAAAATGTAAAAGGGTTATAGCCTCTGACTGGAACAGCCATGACTGTGACAGACTTTGCAGAGCTGTATTTAAGAATTACTTCCATGATGAAGGGGTCCAGGCCAAACCTCAGCCTCTTCCCTACACCTTTATACTATTGACCCATCACTCTTTCCAGCCACTCACAAACTTGTTTTGGGGTGCTCTTTGGGTGAAATAGGAATTGGAAAACAATGGGAGCTGAAAAAATTCAGAAAGCCTAGGAAAATAAGTGCAGGTTATAGGAAGCCTATTTCCCTTAACTTCCAGCATAAAGGCCCAAACATGCAGGAGTATGACTAATCGAAGTAAATTTTAATTAGGTTTAGTCTTTTCTTGTTCTCCTCTAAATTGGGTGAGCTGTTTCCAAGGTTCTGACTATTACCTTGGCACATATGTAATATTTACTGGTACACAGAAACATTATGCAACAATTTAGGATAGATATTAAAAGAAAAATGCCTTACTCAATGTAAACTGCAGGGATAATTTAGGCTGGCAGAATGTAATTACCCAAACTGGAACACATTCCTTAGGGAGCAAGAATGCGTGAGAAGATGGTGTGCTATTGCACCCTGTGATGAGAGCAGCAGTTTTGGAAAATGAAAAGAAAATGAACCATGGATGAAAACTACATGAGAAGACCTGCCCTCTTTGACAACCTTGAGTGAGAAGTGGAGAACTGGGGGAATTGCATGAGTGTAATTGCTGCACTGGAGGAACCTTTAAGTTCATTCTGTCTGACACTGTATCCTCCTTATGTGGATGCTTCGTCTCTACCTGAGCACTGCTGTGAGAGGCAATGGATGGCCTCCCCAAAAGAGTCAAAGTGATCCCTTTTATGGAGTAAAGAACTCACGTACTACAATGTCTATCAGCTGGACTTTGTTTGGCCTCTTAGAGCCATACAGTATGCCCGTCCCCTCCTCTCCCAGATAACCTTCACATATTTCAATATGAATTCCATTAACTCTCCAAACCTTCTGCCCCCAGCTAAATGTCCTCTCTGCTTTTAGTTGTGCACTAAATCGTACAATTCTAGACCCTTAACTATTTTAATCCAGCCCCTCAAAACAGACTGTTATTATTTTTTTTCCATCCTAGTTTCCAGAATTAGATAGATTACTCTGGTGTATAAGAGAGCTGGCCTACCACCTTCATGGATCTGGACATTATACTTCTGTTAATTCATCTAAAGAGGTTTCTTTGGCAGTCACATCACATTGTTGACTCAAGTTGAATCAAAAACTCTACAAATTCAACTCCTTATCTGAGTTTCCTAAGGGAGAGTGTTCCTGAGGTCTCCCAGACCTTTCTTCTTTTTATTCTTGGACAGACCGCTGGTATGTGTCACCTCTTTTTTCAATACTGTACTTAAAGTTTCTAATATTTCCATATTATCATTACTATTGTTAATTTTTGATTTAAAAACAAAACAGTCATGTTCATAAAAAGTAATCCCCATTCTGGTATTTAAGCCATGAATGATTTCAGAGCTACACGCAGAAGTGTTTGGGGATTTGACCTTGCAATTGCAGAACTAGCTGATTGGGGTAGGTGAAGAGAAAGCATCTCACATCCTGTTTCAGGTGAAAAGACATCGTATATCCTGTTTCAGCATGGTGCAGTAGTTCACACTGTCTTTTCTGTGCTCCTGACTACACAGGAGACTTCATCTCCTGATGAAGCCAATAAATGGCAACATTGCCCCAGCCAAAAATTAATTAAAAATTCATGGGTCTATAGGTTTTCTGTTGAAATTTTTCTTGGCTTTGGTCCAAATTCTATTAGTCTCAGCATCCCTATTCAGATAGCAAGGATACGTCATAATAATATAATACAACAAAAATCTTGCAGATTAATCCTGTTGACACTATTTTGCCAATGGGTGCCATGTCATTACATTGATGTGCAGTAAGATGTCAGGGTATGAGGATGTGTGCAGTTGTCTAAATGTCTAGGGATGTCCACTCTGTCACTTATCAAGGAAGCAAATTTGAAATTGCTTTGTTTCTACCTTTATAGCCTTTTGCTATATGTTCTTTCCTTTCTGCACTGTTAAGTTCAATAAAAAGACCTTCTCTCTGTCAACTGACTTTTGGTCAGAGCTAAAACACAGATTTTGGAAAGAAAGCTGTGTGGCCCTCTTGGTTTCAGTCCATACTGAAGGTTGCTTGAATGATGTGAGTGTTAATTGTGCACATTAATAAAAGGCAAATGGGTGGCTCACGGAGTATAAAGATGCATATTCATAAGCAGTGCATGTTTCAGTTATGTGTATTTGGGGATGATGTGGGAATGTTCCAATAAAAGATTCACCAGGATCATGCCATACCACACTACACTATCCCACACCTCCCCAAATATACATTTGACTTTGGTAGCATTGAATGGTTTCATGAGAGTCAAGATTTTCATGAATCTATCAAAAAATCCGTGGTCTCCTCTTTAATAGGGAGAAGATGCTCCTAACCTAGCTGTCCATCTTGTAGGCCAGTACAGTGTGGAGACCACCATTACCAGGACTGAAAAAAACCAAGCCAGGACTTCCTATCAGGGATGCTCGCTCCTCATTAGAGATTATGAATATACTAGCTGATGTTTTCTTCCCAACAAATTTTTTCATCCCAGAATTTCTCCACAGTTTACATTTTGATTTTGTATTCTTTGTTTTACCGTTCACTTGTTTGGGGAGTTTGGAAGTAATATTACATTAGAGTATTTGTTATCCAAACAATGTCAGGAAAAGAGCAAATTATTGTCTCCGACTAGAAAATTAGATAATGGAATGAGATTTCTTTGCCTTTTTCATTAACAATTGCTACTCATGTGCAATTCTGAGGGAAGTCAACAGAATTTAATTTCATTGTTTTTGGCTGTCTTTGCACATGTTAAAGAAGAAGGAGGCTAGTGAGATTGCAATCCTGGGCCTCTCTCCTCTTGGACAGCATGGAAGCCTGAGGATATGCACTATGCTCTCCCTAACACAGGAGCTCAGGAGTTGCTCCCGGCTCCTCAGGCAGGCCTTATGGGCAAGTGCCATCTGTGCCCCACTGCCAGGCAGGCAGTGGGGACACAGCCCTCAACTCAAGGCAGCTGAGAAAGACTGTGCCACTGGCACAGTTGTTGGCTCCAGATGCCACACCTGGAATGAGAGCCCTCAGACCAACGCCTGCGCACTGCTATAAACTGGACCCTGTGTCGGGGAGTAACTGACATCTAGGCTCAGTTCCTTGGAGATGAGCTCAGTCAGCCTCTCGGCATTCTTCTTGGCCAAACCCAGCTGTGAAGAAGGATCTGAGCCACAGCAAGCGGACATTCTTGTTTGGATTCTAAGTCCAGCGCCTGTTACCTGCCGGCAGCTGTCCCAGCTCCCCCTCCCCCTCCACACTCCCGTGTCTCAGAAGCAATGTTTCTGCGTGGAATGGTACCCCTTTGCTTTGCTTTCCTTGGCTTTGCTGGAATTGTTTAACCGTTCGTGACAGTCTGAAAGGAAAATGGTTAGATATCTCCTTATTTCTTAAGCTATAGATACTTACAGATAATAAGTAATGTTATATACTTAGGTAATTGTAGATAATTATAAATGAAAAAAAGAGAAATGAAACTAATTTCATTTTTCAGTAATTTTAGGCTTTGTTTTCATCTATTTAAGTAAGTTTTGTGACCCACACTAATGCATTTAAAAACACACCAAAATATTTACTTGTTAACCCAGCATATATATGTGTGTGTGTGTGTATATACAAACATATATACATTTATGTAATGTATAATACACATATATATAAAAACAAATACATACACACACACATATACTCATGTATATGTAATATACATACATGTATGTGTGTGTATATATGTATCTATTTATTTTGTTAAATAAACTGATTATTTCTTGGTGAAAAACATTGAAGGGTCACAGAGGATGAGAAAAATTATCACTGCCATGTAGCATATCTAAAATAGGAAGTAGTTGGAAATGCTCTTACTTAGAAGTATCAAAATAATTCCGGTAAAGCAATGGTTTGAAGTCACAGTCGTTTCCTTTCTTCCCGCTTTGGTCATTGAGGTGCATTAAGAATGTTCACCATGTGAATATTTCCTGTGGTTTCTGACTCAGCTTCTCTCATCATGAGCTTCTCTGCTTGCTTAGAACTGACCCCTGAACACAGAGCTCTCAAAATCTAAACTTAACTTGCTCCTAATAATTTCTGCTTTGCTTCAGTACCTTGTCTCTAAGAAAGCTTAACGTTCATCCCAGTACCTGACGTGTGGCAAGCTTCTGACAAACGTTAGTTGACTGAATAATTGCTGATACTCTGACCCCAGCTTCTATCTCCTGGCCATTTTCTGCTCATAGCCACTGATGCAGTCTTGGTTAATTCTTTGCGTTAAGACCATTTAATCCTATAAAGTATTTAGAAGATACACATTTCTAAATGAGCACATTTTTAGGAAATGCATTAAGTGTTTAAAATCAACCAGTTCTACTAAGCACATCTAAACCTTTCTTCCTTTCTTTTATGGGCAGCGATTTCAGGCTTTATCATCTGAGGAGTAACTTTTTCCCTTCGCTTAAATAATTCTATTTTGCATGTGCGTGTGTGGTATAAATAGATTTCAAAATCATAATTCAACTTCAACATAAATTAAAAACATAATTCTGTATCCAAAAATGCTTTCTTGGTATGTAGACTCTTGCCTGTGATTTAGGAAATAATCTTGTTATAAAATCAGCACACAAATTGGTGTTCACCCTGTTTCCCTGCTGACTTCCACCAGGCTACTTACCCTGGAAACTCCAGGGAAAGAGGAGGCAGCTCTCTTAGGCATATGCCTGGGGTCAGCAACTAACTTTTGGCTTTGAATTTATTTATTTTTCTTTCTGAATAAAAGGAAGCAACAGGATGTATGTAGGCTGCAGTGCAGTTAAATGATTGAAAAAAATTGGAAACTATACACAGTCCTGTTCATCTTTTTGCAATGAATTGCAAAGGCACCCTTACCATTCAGTTTCCCCAGTCATGCCTTGGGCACTGTGCTGTTTCTCCTCAGAAGCCCTATGGCACTTAAGGTTTGTAATACGCAGTCCGGCCCTCAGTTCTTGGATACAGTGTAGAATGATGAACCACTCTTTCATGTAGTGTCCCTTCCCTCCAGATGACAGTGAGCTCATTGGAGGCAGAAAATCTTCTTCTTTTTTTTTTTTTTTAACTTTCTAAAGCTGGCCAAGAGCTTTATGCATGAGTAGGCACAACATAAATATTCAGTACATATTTTCTAACTGGTTTTTGCAGAGTGTATATCAGGAGAGATGTGGGCAGGAGACATAGGAACGTGGACGGCTTTGAAAAGAGAATTCTAGGGTCTAGAAGCCATGAGTAGTTCTATTGTTTGTTTTCAGATGTGGATACCAGTAATGACCAATAATGACATGTGATTGTGTGTGTGTGTTCATTGCATTGTGGTCTTAGTAATGTATCATCTGGCAGGAAGCTTAACAATATCTCATATTTTCACTTGGTGTAAGGATTTTCTCACTCACATTCTGGGTCCATGGATCTAAAAGTGATGTGGGGAGAAGAGCTTGAAGACCTCAGTGGGCTCCAAAAGGCCAGCTTCTGCTTAGATCTCACAAGACCCTGTGGATGGTCTCATCACCAGCTTCCTTCCCTTAAAGGGGGCAGAGTGAGAGTGATGTTGATGGGATATACAGAGCTTGCCCTTACGTTGCTTGTAGCATTCAGAGAATCAAGACTTATGCTCAAATTATATAGAGATTGACACAAGACATTCTGGAATTAGGGTAAAAATAGTGGCACTGCTTCTAGCATATAAGCCTATTCCTGCAACGTGGAGTTTACCATGGTTTGCAGTGTCCTGCCCAGAGCAGCAGTGGTGATCAGATGGCTCTTTTTATCTGAATTTACAGGTGGTCCCTCTACTGATTACAAGAGAGCTAGTTTTGCCTTCCTGCATCAACACAAGACATGGGCCATATGTCTGGTGGTAGAACAAGACAGTGCCTCTCCCAATGTCAGTCACGCCGGCATATTAGTTGATACACTGAGATTAAATTTGTAGGGAAGAAGACAATGAAGCTTTATGGTTTATGCTGTAGATTCATGTATGCAAGTGATTAAATAAATATATCCAAAAAAGTGTGAATCAGTATGGCTAAGATAACTTGGATCAGAGCTCCTATCTCAATGTCTTTTTCTTTTTCTTTTTTTTTTTTTTTTTTTTGCGTTACGCAGGCCTCTCACTGTTGTGGCCTCTCCTGTTGTGGAGCACAGGCTCCGGACGCACAGGCTCAGTGGCCATGGCTCACGGGCCCAGCCGCTCCGCGGCATGTGGGATCTTCCCAGACCGGGCCATGAACCCGTGTCCCCTGCATCGGCAGGCGGACTCTCAACCACTGCGCCACCAGGGAAGCCCTCAATGTCTTTTTAATCAATGCCATGTCTGAAAACTCAGGAGGCAGGCTAATTACATTTTCATTTGCCCCAAAGTTAGGAGGGTCAATTTAATAAGCATTTTGATAGGCAGGGTTCAAATAATCTTGCCAAACTAGAATAATAGGCCCAAACATGTAAAATCATAAGCATTTATTTAACATCTACTATCTGCTTAGACATAGAAGAAAGCATTGTACATGCGCTATCTCAAAAAGTGCTATGTACTAAGCACAAGAAAGGCTATGAAGGAACTTCCAGTTTCCTATCCAGCATGTAATTAGCTTGGAGGTCACCACTTTATCCTAACAACAAGTAAAAAAAGCAGAACAAACTGAAAATTTAACAGCTCTTCTTAGAGCCCTAAGAGAAGTGAGGTCACAGGGCAAACTACTGTTCCCCAAATTGGAGAGACCAACAGGCAAAGACAAAGAATCACGTATCATATGATATCACTTATATGTGGAATCTAAAAAAAATGATACAAATGAAGTTATTTACAAAATAGAAATAGACTCACAGGCATAGAAAACAAACTTATAGCTACCAAAGGGGGAAGGGAGGGGGATAAGTTGGGAATTTGGGATTAATAGATACATACTACTATATATAAAATAGATAAACAATAAGGACCTTCTGTATAGCATAGGGAACTATATTCAGTATCTTGTAATAACCTATAATGGATAAGAATCTGAAAAAATATATATGTGTATATACATAAAACTGAATCACTTTGCTCTATACCTGAAACATTTTAAATCAACTATACTTCATTTAAAAAAAAAAAATAAATAGAAACAAAGCAAACAAAAAAACAAAACCCCAAAGAATCACAGCTTACCAGAGCAGAAACCTGTGAGCTGAAGCCTCTATGAGAACCAGTGCTGGGAGAGGGAAATCAGAACTGTAATTGACAAATTGTTGGAGGCTCAGTGTGGACAACCTGAGAGTAAAAATCCCCAGAGAGGTTCAGTATTAGCAGGGCTCCCACACTTTTGTCAGTTTTACCTCCAGAAGCTCTACCAGGCCCTCACAGTGCGTATCAGAGAAAAATCTCCCATTTTGAAAAGCACCAGAATGTACTGTTCTTAGCAAGGTCTGCCCTCAGGGAAAACTATTTTACCAGGGCCTAACCAGCAAGAGTTTTATCAGAGCCTACCTGACCTAGGACGAGGGAAACTCCAGCCCACTCTAGCCATCCTGTTCCCCCTAAGGGGGGGGAGGAAAAATAACTGAGAAATATTTGTGAAGTTCATAGTCCAGAGGCATAGGCTCACTAAAAGACTCATCTTCGTAAACCTAATGGCAGTACTGGAGGATGCTTCCCCTCCCCCGCACTTTACCACCACAACACTAAAGCCCTGTGGTATCACTTCCTTTGACCTAGTGTATTATGTCCATCTATCAGGAATCTGTAAAATATTTTGCTCATTTTATTGGGTTGACTTTTATTATTGGCTTATAAGAATTTTTTTAAAAATATATTCTGTTAAAAGCCCTTGTCAAATACATATTTTGCACGTTAAAAAGAAAGCTATGAAGTCGGTATTATAATTACGCCCAATTAATAGACAAGGAAACTGATGTTCAGAAAAGTGATGTAACTTATCCAAGGTTACAAAGCTAGTAGGTGACAGAGCCAGAATTTGAACCCGAGTAGTTAACCACTATGCTGTATTAAATGTTTAGATTTTAATATAGCCTTGTATAACCTTTTGTATACCTTAAACTGTACTTTATATTTTAGGTAAAATTAGCAACTGTTGTTCAAGATTGGGCAAGTATCACTGTTAATATTTATGAGAAACGACTTTCAGATTTCAATAACTTTAAGGTCAACCTGAACCAAAGGCATAAGAAGGCTGTTTGAAAAGCCAAATGTAAATCTGAGCTACATAATATCTAGCTCAAGGGAAGCCATACTCCCCTGTGCGTCAAGACCCCGTTTGGGTTGGTACTAATTTTTTAAAAGAGACTTCAAAATGCACTGTGTCCAGAAGAAGACAATGATAAGACTTATGAAGGACCTGGAACACATTGCCAAATTAATTCAACAGTATTAATTGAGTGCTCTGTGATAGATGTTATGGTATAATGATGAACAAAACAGTGCTTATCTCAAGAAGCCTTGAAATTCAAGAAATTTAGGGTATTTATCCCAAAGAAGAGGTAACTTGAAAGTAGGATGAGGTGTGATTGAATTACCAAAAACATTTAAATACCTGTTGTTCTATGTCACACATTATGTTAGAGAATAGAGATACAGGGGCACATAAATACATCATGTTGTCCATCCTGAAGGAGATCACAGTCTACTGGGTGGGAGAGGTCCCATACGCTCATCTGTAGTATGATGAATCATATACTAGTAATATAAACGACAGGCGAACACACTATGGAACATGGTAGAAATCAGCAGAAGTGCACAGGAGAAGTACAGAAGGGGATCACTTGATAGCTTTCTGCAAATATTTTGGGAGCTGCTATTGGTACAAGAAACAAATTTGTTTTAAAAAAAAAAAAAGAGCCCTCCTGAAGGAGTATGAAAGTTTGGAAATTGAAGAGAAGAAAACTTTTTATTAATTGGTGAAACTTTTTTCTAGCAATAATAGATGAGACAACAAAATAGGTTACCTTTAAAAAAGAGCGATTTTCACATCACTGAACGTGTCCTAGCAGAGTCCAGTCCCCCAGCTGGCATGGGTGTTGTGGACTAGATTCCTGACTGGGTGAAAGTTTGTACTAAATGAATTTTAAGGTTGCCTCCAAATTCTGAGACTCTGTTATTGGCATGAACAGCTTCCTCAATTAGAAAGAGCTGCTTACAGGAAATGTTGATTTGGTTTGTAGATATTTTACATAACTGGGTTTTTCCTGACCGTAAGCCTTCTGGGTAAGGCCTTGCACCTGTATCTTCGTATCATTTGGCTTGAGCTCATTTCAGGACTATAGTTTGTTAATTACATTGTCCATTAATTAAAGAAACGATTATTGCCCGATGAACCTACACTCCAAGAGACCAAAATCAGAGACACAGCACTACAACTTCCCACTAAAGCAGTGCTGGGACTTCACTGGTGGTCCAGTGGGTAAGACTCGGCGCTTCCAATGCAGGGACCACAGGTTTGATCCCTGGTTGGGGAACTAAGATCCCACATGCCGCGTGGTGTGGCAAAACAAACAAACAACAACAATAACCAAAAACAACAACAACAACAACAAAACCATAGCCAGTGCTGATTGCCTCAGCTTTCAGCCTTGAAAAGGGCCAAGCACTTCTTACCTGGCCCTGTCGATGTCTGATCTGGAAATCCTACATCATGTCAGCTGAGGTCATCCACACTTTACTAGAGAGATTTCTTTTCATCCATATTATTCTAGGGATGTTTATAGCCCTTCATTCCTCTCTTTTTGGAGTAGTGGAAAGTGTACTGCAGCAGGATTCAGAAATGCTAGGTTCAGTTTTTTGCTTTGTCAGTTAATATCTGTATGAATTTTCTGCTCTGAGATTTGGATTCCTCTACAGTAAATCATGAGAGATGCATTGAATCAGGAGACAGCAGCCTGGCTTCTTTAAAGTTTTTGTGGAGAGCTTTTAAATGACCCATTCTGGAGCTTCGGCCTCAGGGAGTCTGATTCAGTAGCTCTTGAGTAGGAAAAGGAAATAATATTTTTAAGTTCTTTTGAAGATCCTGATGGTACAGCCCAATTTGGGAACTGAGTAAGATAATTTCTAAGGTTCCTATCAGTTCTAAGAGTCTATGAGTTTGTGATTCTGTTTTTCCCTCTTCAAAACTTCAGTGATTACGTATATATATAAAATCTTAAAAAGAAAAGGCTTTTACGCACTACAGCCCATGTGGAAAAATTCAGTTCACTTGTGATTACAGGCAACACCATTTTATTTTAACAATTTCCTTTTCCAGTGCTGCTCAGGTAGATTGAAGAAGTGTCCAAAAATAAAAAAAGCTGAGAGGAATTAGATAAATATTTAGCCAAGTCAGGGCACAACCTTCGCCCCTCCCACCTGCCCACCCTTCTAATTCCTTCCCTGCTTTCTTGTCTCAAACATTTAAGCAACACATAAGAGAAAAACACTCTCCCTTAAGCCCATTTTTGAAATGATTCTAGTTTTAAACACTGCAGCTCATCTCAATTGTGCTCAAATTCAATTCACTTGTGATTGTCTGCTATATTATTTTCTTTATCAATTTCTCCCCAGACTCAGTGGGGTAGTGATTGAAATTTGAAAGCTTATGGGGGGAATAAAGTCCAAAATAGTACTGAGGAAAATGTGTCTTGAGTCTGTTGGCTTCACGGAGCCCTTGCTTTTCCTCGACACCCATAGTCTCTTGATAAACACTATCCAGCCAAAATGACTTAAAAATAAATTTAATTTGATTCTTCCGTGATCAAAAGTTTTTACTCCCTAGCCTTAAAATGTTTCATTTTCTATTGTTACATCATGTGCTTAATACTTTGGCTAAGACTGCCTTGCTTTTGGTTGCTAAATCTTTGCTGTGCTTTAGCTTAAGTTGGCATGCATCTATGCATCTATTGGGGCTGTTGGCCATTGGAATCTTCTTGGTATGGACAGATAACACTCATTCTGTTCCCAGACTAGCTTGGCCTTTGAACACAATGAGAACTTATTTCTAATACAACAACCTTTTCTAGTATCATGTTTGTGAAACCTGTGATTTTATCTAATATTTAATCCATTCTCATTTCTCCCATCCAGAATTCAATGTAAAACAGTCATCACATATATTAGAGACAGTGAGGGGAACAGGAATTAACAAGAATAGGGTCTGAACACCAGTGTAAGAATGTATAGTTCTCATGCTTATAGTTGTCTTGCACTTTACAAGAGAATTCTTCTCATTCATGTCTAAGACCCCTCACCTAAGGATGGAAACTCCCACACTCAGGTAACTGGCTCCTCTGTTGTGTAGCTCTGTGTTTGACTGGGACTGTCTCATTGCATGCTCTCCTATTCTGCTCTTTTGTGTCCCATTACTTGTAAAATACTTGCTTCTTTGTAACATTTGACCCCTTGTAAAATACTTGCTTCTTTGTATCATTGACCCCTAGGGTTTACTTATACCTCCTTTGGGTATTGAAGTTGCAAGAGAGTACAATGATCCATTGAAGCACAAGAGATTTATTTTATAGGTGGGGAGAATGTAGGAGCCTGGTCAGTAGGGTTTCCCTCAAACACACTGCACACATCCAGATCTTTGTTCAAAGTCTGACCTTTCATCTACAGCCATGATCACCCCCAACTCTGTGCTCATGAAGTTATTTTCCCTTTCCCTCTAACACTTACCAAAACTGCACTTTCTTCAAAGTCTGCCACCTCTAAGAAGTCTTCTCTGACCACATATGTTCCCACTCAGTGTGCACTTCCCTTGTGTTCTTGTTTACTTTTCATGCTGCTTCATGTTTCCAGTATATATATTATGCTTGTCCACATGGCCAAACTGTGTCCTAATGCTGCCGAATGCCTGACACAGGGTCAGCACATGCCAGTTGCTAAGCAGTATCTGTGGAATGTAAGATGGAAAATAACAATTGGTTGAACACTGATGTGCTAAAACATTTTACATGTTATGTCAGAACAACTCTATGCATTAAATACCATTCCTATTCTAATTTATAAATGCAGAATTGATAAATTAGATGGTTTACTCAGTGTACCAAGTGTCAGAGTTGGTATACGAAGTCAGGGCTTTAATTCGGAAAGAACACACTGTGATGTGATGAAGTTTTTCTCCAGAGCTTTGCTCTGTGATTTATTCTTTCATTTTTTTCTCTGTTTCTACTCACCAAAGTCATCCTCTTGAGGTTGGAGGTGGAAAAGTGGTCTTTTATGGTTAAAAAAAGACATGTGGGGACTTCCCTGGTGGTCCAGTGGTTAAGACTTCGCCTTTCAGTGCAGGGGGTACGGGTTTGATCCCTGGTCGGGGAGCTAAGATCCCACATGCCTTGCAGCCAAGTAACCAAAACATGAAACAGAAGCAATATTGTAACAAATTCAATAAAGACTTTAAAAATGGTCCACATCAAGAAACAAAAAAAGCAAAAAACCAAGACATGTGAGTGGCCAGAAATTATCCATGGAAGGGCTTATGGGAGAATGATGTTGGGGGTGAAGAGTGAGTAAAATCCCACATACAGGCAGCTGAGGCACCTGGGTTCCCAGTGATTTAACTCCGTAATGATGGCGGTACAGTCGTCTCTCAGTATCCACGGGGGATTGGCTCCAGGAGCCCCCACGGATACTGAAGTTGGCCGATGGTCAAGTCTCTTATATAGTCACCCTCCATATTCACAGGTCCCACCTCCGCTGTGGATGTGGAACCCACAGATACAGAGGGCCAACTATATTTCTCAAACATGGGAGAAGCATCAAAGGTGGAGTTTTCGCTTCCAGTATCTCTAATGAAACAAGAGCCTGTGGAGTTTGCTAAACTGTCTAATCAGGCCGCTCACCTGGACCTACTTGACACTCAGCTCCTTGTGCTTTTGCAGCTGAAGAAAGTAAAGCAGTACTTCCCCTCTTGTGGGTTTATATAATTGTAAAGCATCAGTGATGCCACTGCTTTTTCAAAATAATTGTTGGAAAGTGATTAGCTGCTACAAATCCCGGAATAAAATACATCTGCATATTTCCTGCCTGTACAAATGCCTGGGAAAAAGGCAATGGACTGAGAAACATCTGAGAGGAGCACGCACACATCTGCTAGATCAGTAGCCCCTACACCATTACCTTCCTTAGACGGCAAACCTTAAAAGACCCAAAGCAAGAATTTTATTCATAAAGAAATGGAAACAAAGGAGGCAGTATTTTAAAAGTACTTTCAAAATGATAAGGGACTGACCAAATGTGAGACATATTGTTTAAACAGTTCATTAAAAGACCTCCTAGCTAGGATCTTCAATATTTGGGGGGCGGTGAAATCAAAAAGAAGACGCCTGCAGTTTTAACATGTATAGGAAAGACCTAAGGCCTATAAAAATAGAATAGAAAAAGATCACATGAATGAAATATCTTAATCTCTGATTACTGTTCGAATGATCTGTACATTGAATGAGCCTTTGAAATGTTTTCTAGTCTTTTGACAATGCAGCCTCATTATCAGAGTCTTTTCTATTTGAATTCTGGAGTTTAGGTCAAAGAGACAGCCTAGTTTCAGGAAAGTAAATGTTCTTTCCTAGTCCTGACAATGGGAAACGCACAGGGAACTCAGCTGCATACGCTGGTGTGAGGCCTAGAGAGGGCTGCCGGGACACCGGTGAGAGCCGTCAACAGTGGGCGCATATAAAAATGTGTTCAGCAGTGTCGCCCTTTTACAGTTCTTCTAAGTTGGTATTGTGGTGGCCAAGAAAGAATTGTGATGTCCTCCGAGTGATGTAAAAACACTAAGGACACGCAGTTGCCAGTTATTTTTCTAAAGCACCTTTCCTGGAGTGTACAGCGAAGTGGACTGTGTACACACACACACACACACACACACACACACTCTCTCTCTCTCTCTCTCTCTCTCTCTCTCTCTCTCTCTCTCTCTCTCTCTCTCTCTCTCTCAGCTAGTATTCACTGAGCCTTTCTTCGAGCCAGATGCTTAGGAGTGTATTTCCAAAATACCGAGAACAGTAAGGGTCCTGATGGAGGATGAAAGCTGAATAGAGATGGGGAGTTCTTCAGTTAGTTATTGCACTATAACAAACCACTCCCAAATTTAATGGCCCAAAGCAATGACAATTTCTCATCTCTCAGATTCTGTGTCTGACTGGTTTCAGCTGAGCAGTTCTGCTCCGTGTGTTATTGGGGGGGACTACAGTCTTCTGAAAGCATGAGACTATAACATCCAAGATGGCTCAATCGTATGGCTGGCAGTGGGTGCTGGCTGTCAGGTAGAGCTCAGCTGGGCTGTGGGCCAGAGCTCCATGGTTCTCCTCCTCTTGGCCTCTCTATGTGAATTAAGCTCTACCTAGTGTGGTGGCTGGGATCCAAGAGTAGAATTCCAGCTACGAGAAAGTGGAATTTGGAGATCTCTTTAAGGCCTGGCCTCAGAAATTACACAGTGTCACGTCTGCTGCTTCTTATTAGTCAAAGGGAATCCCAGGACCAGCTAAGATTCAAGGCAAAGGAAAATAGGCCACATTTTTTGTGTGTGACTTGAGGCAAAGAAAACAAAAAATATCAACTAAACTGAAATAAATTATGACTATCTTTAATCCATACTGTGCAGGAATGAATGTACTTGGGATGAACTTTAGAAAGGAGAGTGGTCTTATCAGCAGATCACTGACCAGAGTTTACTTCTGTGTGTGTATATATGGTTTTGGGGGGATGGTTGTTGGTTTTTTTTCATCTTCTTACATATTCCATGAGAAATTTTAAAGACAGTGAGAGGACACTGATCCATATATACAAAGTCACGTGAGCCCCATTTTCAGAGGTCAGAGTATCCTGTCCCTCGTGCCTCTGGGCTCACGTTGGGGGCTTTCAGGGCTGTGGCTCCTCCTTCAGCTTTGCTTCCATGCCAGGGCTCTGGGCCATGCTTCTATCACCAAGGGCAAGGAGATCCTGACCATGAGGGTGATTGATAGTGATCCTAGCACAGGTGTTGCAGAAAACTTGAAATAAGTATCTCAACTCTCACTTCCCTAACTTTAGTTCTATTTTTAACTCCTTATTATACAGGAAGACCATGTTCCCAGTTCCTCGTAATACCAGTCATTGTATAAGACCTTGTATACTGCAAGAGCTTAATCAGTACTATTTGATTGATTAAATATAAGCATCCTTTTAAATCTAAAGAACAGTTTTCTTCTTTAGTTTTTCTGATGTCTCTGATTATTTATGACAATATATATTCAAGGTACATATAGAATACATGGTAAGAATAAAATCAAAATCACAGTTTTGTTTGTATACGAGTTCAGGTTGTTTTCCTTGGATCCAACATCTAATTTTCCATAGTTATTATGAGCTCTAACTGTAGCCTTCGCCACTGGCCCAGAGCTATGCTATTGGTTATAAGGGGAATGTGGTAAGAACATGAATGTCTGGCTAAGCAAAGCCCCTGGAATTTTCTGGCAGGACTCAAAATGCCACAGGAGAATTCTTGTCATCTTTGTATTCAAAGGAATATATACATATTCAAAGGAATAGACACTCATATATGTATACACCATGATAGATAGATATTTACATAGTGTCTTGAGAATAATGACAATCCAGGAAATACTTGCTTAATTGTTTGAACTGAGCTACTTATTTGCCTTCAGTAGAGTCACATCACAAGAAAGGTGATTAACCTCTGATTTAAGAATTAGCACTCTGAGCTTTAGCCCTGTTTCTTACTCTGAATAAGTCATAAAGAAATGCCTCACTTGTCCTGGGTCATGCTTCCAGACACCCCCTCCACACAAAGCAGTTGAAATTAGTTAAACATTTCTAAGAAGCAAAAGAACTCTCACAAATTCTGTACTCTTTTGCCTTTTCGGGAGATACGATACTGCCTTCAGAACAGAGAAGATAACATGGCTAGTAAAGCTAAGCTTCTTAGGAAAGATCATTAGAAATAGTGGACCATTGAGGGTTTTGGCACATAGACAGAGCTGTGTAATGGTTAAGTCTGTGGTAACACAATGCGCAAGGAGTAGTTCCGTGTTTGAATTTGCTTCACCTCGCTGGTCTTCATTTCCTAATTTGTAAAATGGAGATACTTTATAGGACTGCTGTAAGGTCTTTACATCACATGGCATAGTGCCATGAAACAGAACAAATCAAACTGCACTTAAATTATATGGAAAAGTCATTTATATGAAATGAATAGTTTCCTAATAACACTGGAAAAAGAAGTCATCAGTCTATGTATCTCCATTTCTATATTTCATGTTAAACCTGGCAGAAAAAAAATACTACTTCTGCAATTCCAAAGACATGCATACGAGATGAATACATTCAGCTCATCTCTGAGCTCCATGGAGAAGAATATAGCATAACATGCGAACATATATTTAGACAAACATACTCAAATACACATGGACACACATGAAATTGCTAACATTCAGGAAGTGTGAAAAGAAGGAGCCTGGAAACTTTGTTTACTCCGGAGTTTTGTTTATTTTCAGCAAACAGAATAAAGATTGAAGGGAGGTGCTTTCACTGTTCTCCCTGTCTGAAATTCTGAAGCCTGGAGGCCATCTGAGTTCTCCTTTTAGATTTTGGCAGTTATTTGAGAAGTGGCGTAGGAGGGTAAGTAGTCACAGCAGGTTCTAGGGAAGGAAGCACCACCTAAATTGCTATTCTAAGGTAGTAAACAGGATTCAGGCAACTTCTGAGGGTTGGATAACTTCTAAGAGGCGAAACCCAAGATTGAAATGGGATATTTAGCCCTGTTCTGTGTGCTTCAGTCTTCTGTATGGCTGACTGGTTTATTATTTTCTCTTTGGAGAGTGTGTACAATTCCTGTCTCTTGAAGTTAGGTTACTTTAGGCTGCAGGCTACAAGACTGGGTTAATGAAGAGCTATAATAAAGTTAAAGAGTCAAAGTTGGCTTGGGACAAAGATGAACTTAAGCTTGGATGGTGAGACAGAGAGGTCAGGACTAGTGTAGTTACCGGAAATTTTGCATTATTGGTGTGTTTAGCACAGTCAGTGGTCCTGTTGTAATTGGCAAATCTCTATTAAGAAAGTGCTTGGTCATGTTCTTAGTCTAGACTCTGTACCTGCACTTTCCAGTACAGTAGCCACATGTGCCACTAAGCAATTAAAATGTAGCTGGTCCACATGTATATATATGAAAGTGTAAAATAAATGCCAGATTTCAAAGATTTAGTATAAAAAAGACATAAATATCATATTACTATTTTTAATAGCTTGCATGTTAACATGGCAGTACTTTGGATATCTAGGGGTATCAAATACGTTATTAAAGTTAATTTCAACCTGTTTTATTTTATATTCTAGTGTGGCTTATAAAAAGTCTAAAAATACAGATGTGGCTCACATTTTATTTGTATAGGATATTGCTGTTCTACACAGTGACAGACTCAAAAAATAGATAATGCTTATCCAGCCAGCTAATGAGTCTAGTCACATCCCTTTCAGGAACCAGTTTGCCCAACTATAACATAAGGAATATTAATAGTAGATAGGAAAAAGTTGGAATTTGGGAAGGGAGGAAGGAAGAGGAGGGAGAAAGGAATAGTATAGTGGGTCACATAAACCACTATATATATATATACACACACATATGTATGTACACACATGGATAAATATATATATGTGTGTGTGTGGGTATATATATATATGTGTGTGTATATATATATATATATATATATATATATATATATATATATCTTTGGAAACAAGATAAAAGAGAAGAGACCAAGTACACTCAAGCTGCCTGTTGGGGAGGGAGGATTAAGAAGTGGAAGAGAGTATGATGAATCTGTGTCAAAATGCTGTATTATATTTCACAATTTTCATTGGTAAAATTAAGGTGAAATATTAGAGAGTGATTTTGAATATCATCTATAAATGCAGATAGAATGTCCTACCCCCACCCCAACCAACACCTAAGTTATGCTGCACTAAACAGATTTATAAAAGATAAACTTTTCTGTATCAAGCATCTGAGATATTCTGTATCTCATGAGTCACTGAAAGGCCAAAATCATTTCAGACAGTGAACAGATCATCTCTAAATTTGTTTTTAGTTCCAGTATTCTATGCTTGATTTTCTTTGGGCAGAACTGCAGTCAGTACCATGGAGAGCTCATGAGGAACATGAGAAAGGATGAAAAGCATAGATTGCTTCAAAAAGAGCTAGTTTTAAAGAACAGCACCAATGAGAGCTCAAGACACACACACACACACACACACACACACACACACACACACACACACACACACACACACACAAGACTGTAGAATTTGGAGGAGATGGAATACCTTTTCCTATTTATCTCTGATTTCTGTCATACTTCCATAATTTATTCATAGAACAATTCAGCTATCTCAGGCTAATGGTTGAGGAAACAACACACTGCTATATTTAAAAAGGATAACCAATAGGGACCTACTGTACAGCACAGGGAACTCTGCTCAATGTTATGTGGCAGCCTGGATGGGAGGGGAGTTTGGGGGAGAATGGATACATGTATATCTATGGCTGAGTTGCTTTGCTGTGCAGCTGAAACTGTCACAACATTGTTAATTGGCTATACTCCAATATAAAATAAAAAGTTTTTAAAAATCTCAAAATATTAACTATCCTTAGTTCACATAAAGCAGACAGTGGGGCTTCCCTGGTGGCGCAGTGGTTGAGAGTCCGCCTGCCGATGCAGGGGACATTGGTTCGTGCCCCGGTTCGGGAAGGTCCCACATGCTGCTGAGCGGCTGGGCCTGTGAGCCGTGGCCGCTGAGCCTGCACGTCCGGAGCCTGTGCTCTGCAATGGGAGAGGCCACAGCAGTGAGAGCCCTGTGTACCGCAAAAAAAAAAAAAAAAGCAGACAGTGGTAAACTTGAGATTCTCTTTCTAAGGTCCTACTTGCTAATGCAAGATATGTAAGACAGAATATTTTACCTAAAGAGAACTCCTCTTTGGTTAACTTCTCACAATCTGTAGAAATTGACATTTTCTTTAAGAGAGAGTTCTGGCAGGGAGGTTAAGAGGACAGTTGTTGCAGACAGGTTAACTTGATTAACATGTCAGCTCAGCTATTTGTGACTTACTTAACCTCTCTGAAATTTATTGTCCTCATCCTGGACATGATAATAATGCTTACCTATAGTGTTGTTATCTCACACACACACACACACACACACACACACACACACACGCAAAAGAGTTAATACATGTAAAATGCTGAACAGAATAACTGACACATAGTAAAGACTCAGTGTTAACTGTTATAATCTGCAAAGGCCTATGAGGATTTAGCTGTGTAATAACACATTACTCACTCTTGAAAGTTGAAATTCCTGGGAATCTGATTCTGAAATGGAGAGAAGTTTTCAGAAAGTTTATTATGGAGTGCTGTTGGAATCAACTCTTGTCAAAAGAAGCAGAATTAGGCAGTATTGAGAAGGAAGTAAGATTTGCCACAGGGATAAGATATGTTGTGATATAGTTTCTTGTTTTTCTTTTTCTGAAGTCATCATCTCTCATCCAGTTTTTTTTTTAAAAGTATAATTGACTTACAATATTATAACTAGTTTCAGGTGTACAACATAGTGATTCCATATTTTTATACATCACAAAATGATCACCATAAGTCTAGTTACCATCTATCATCATACCAAGTTATTACAATATTATTGGCTGAATTTTCTATGCTGTACTTACATTCCCATGACTTATTTTATAACTGGAAGTTTGTAGCTCTTAATCCTCTTCACTTATTTCACCCATCTCCCCATCTCCTCCCATATGGCAACCACCAGTTTGTTCTCTGTATCTATGAATCTGTTTCAGTTTTGTTATGTTTGTTCATTTATATTGTTTATCAAATTCATAAGTGAATCCATACTGTATTTATCGTTTGATTTATTTCATTCAGCATAATACCCTCTAAGTCCATCCATGTTGTCACAAATGCAAGATTTCATTCCTTTTATGGCTAATATTCCATTCTCTTCTATCTGTCTATCTATCTATCCATCCATCTAGATCTAGATGTATAGGTATATCAGAACTTCTGTGTCCTCTCATCTATGGATGGACACTTAGGTTGCTTCCATATCTTGGGTATTGTAAATAATGCTACAACGAACATTGGGTACATATATCTTTTCAAATTAATGTTTTTGTTTTCTTCAGATAAATACCTAGGAGTGGAATTGCTGGATCGTATGGTAGTTCTATTTTTAGGAGCCTCCATACTGTTTTCTATAGTTTCTGTACCAATTTACATTCCCAGCAACATTCCACAGGGGTTCCCTTTTCTCCACATCCTCACTAACACTTGTTATTTGTTGTCTTTTTGATAATAGCCATTCTGACAGGTGTGAGGTGATATCTCATTGTGCTTTTGCCTTTGGTCAAGGCAACTCTCTTTAGTGAGGCAATTCATGCAGAAGGCTGTTTGTTAGCAGCACTCCCAGGAACTGGGAACTAAGTCTTCATTTCTCAAAGGAGCACCCGGCAGCACCTCACAGCATCCACGAAATTCCTCATGCTCAGTGTTATTACTTGTCAAGGAGCTCTCAATATCCAGGAAGGCAATAGTGTCTGTTGGGTTTTGAGAGTGATTCAATAAAAGCACATTCTTTATTTTTCTCCTGAGTTTGAAGCCAGTTGAGAAATAAGATATAGGACTGATAGACATAGAGTTAAAACGTCAGTTTTATTACTGATAAATGCAAATTGGAGAATATGTATTTATATCATTCAGTAATTACTCCATATATCTCCTCTCTGGAACTGAGCATATCCCCCAAACTGCTGGCCTCCCTCTGCAGAGTCAGGGACAGACACTGCCTGGAATGCATGCCCCTGGACAAGCAGAGGACACCTAGGTCCTGAGGGCAGTCCATGCAGAAAGAAGAAGCCTCCCCAGAAGTAACTGAGCCTCGTGTCCTCCATGCCTTTTCCTAATTTTATCAGAGGTCAGAGAAGAAAGCAGAAAGTGTTTCCATGCCTTTCTCTCATGGGGAGTAGAAAATGAGAACACTTTTCATTGTGCAAAAATAAGGAGTGGGATTTAAGCATTCCTTCTTAATTCTGCTGCTTCCTCTGACTACTTTTGGTCTTCCCCACAGGCTTTGTGTCCTCAAAATAGCTCAACAGAAGATGTTATCCTCATTGGCGTCTTCTAACAAGGTCCTTCTGTCCCTGAGGCTAGCTTCAGGCTTCTAAAAAGAGAATGTGTAACTATGAGTCTGAACTTTATAGACATGAAATGCTTTTTATTCCCTCCACATAGCACATAGTTTAA
The DNA here is from genome assembly GCF_964374135.1 of Grampus griseus. Classification (NCBI taxonomy): domain Eukaryota; kingdom Metazoa; phylum Chordata; class Mammalia; order Artiodactyla; family Delphinidae; genus Grampus; species Grampus griseus. The sequence goes on from NC_139009.1 coordinate 15,947,116, forward strand.
AGATACACATTCTACAAGACTAATTATGAAAAAATATGATTGTCTTACCACCCCCATTCAACTGATGCTCTAGAAAATGGCAACTTTCAAATATTTCGCTTTCCTTTAATATCTACCTTCATGGTTCTTTTTTTTTTTTTTTTTTTTGGTTGGGGGGCCTTGCCTTACAGCTTGCAGGATCTTAGTTCCCCAGCCAGGGATTGAACCTGGGCCCCCAGCAGTGGAAGCATGGAGTCCTAACCACTGGACCACCAGGGAATTCCCTTACTTTCATGTTTCTTAATACTATACTTATGTTGGCACTTGATTTTTCCATTTAAAACATTATCTGCTGACTTCTCACTATGGAAGAAGAAATGCTAGATTTTTGGGGTTTTTGCTGCTCACTTTCCATATGTTCGCTTTTCATCCCCCATTCTACCACCATAATTATGACATAATTTTCTTTAGATCAGAATCAAGACATTGCATCATTTTGACTGTGTCAATGTTATTCACAATTAAGCCATGTACGGTACCATGACTACTTTTTCTTTTATGCAAAACTTCTTAGTTTCCCAGGAATTAAGAATGTTCTTACCTTTTGTGTGGGTACTGTTCCATTGTCTTACCACTAATTCATCCCTAAATTCTTATCTATTTTGTGTAAATCTCTTCCCCATATGTTAAAAACGTCATGCATTCAATTACTTTTATCTTGAAGGAAACCTTTTTTTGTTCCTTCTGGCCTGCTCCATTCTGAACTGATTTGTCTCTAGGACTGCTATGCAGCTTTTATTCTAATATCTCCTTCCATTATCAAGTTGGGGATTTCCTTTATCTGCCTTGATTCCTAGATCCTATGTCTTTTAATTGCCTGGTTTACTCTTTATTTTGGGGTAATACCTCTTCTAGCATTTTCTTGAGAAAGGGTACATGGAAGGCAAATCTTCTAAGACATTACATGTCTCAAAATGCTTTTATTTATTTTCGTCTACTTTTGGGAAGATAATTACAACTATGCACAGCTGTATGGTTCAATCCATTTATTCAGCTTTAATACTGTTTGCCTTCTATTTACTTCCAGAGAGTCCTTGTCCTCTGGTTATCTTCTTTATAGTAGCACTCTATTCCTGTTTGGGGGATGCAGTATTTTCTTTTATAATATTTTACTAAATGTATTATTAGAGGTGTGGGTTTTTTGCTTGTATGTTTGCTTGTTTATTTGTTTTTTATGTTTTCCTCTCTGAGATGATTCCTTGTTTCCTCCAGATATTCTTATTGTTTGTTTTGTTCTTTGACTTTTGCATGGCATTCTCCTTGAATTTCTTGGGATGCTTTTTACTACATGCTCATTTAAAGCACAGAAAGCCTGATGACATGCTAATCAGGTGTGTGTGTTGGTGGGTTTTATTATAGGTGGAACTGGTTAGGCTTTTCACTGGGAGCTTTAAGTTTTTTCTCTTGGACTACAGACTTCCTGCCTGGACTGTATAATTCTGGTTACAGACATTCTTAGAGCCTTGTGGGAGAAGAGTATCATATCACATCTCTGATCTCAACTGTGTCTAGTTTTTCCCCTTCCAGGGATGACACTTCCACCTCTAACCTACCTGCAAGATGTGGGGGGAAAGTTGCCCAGATGATGCTAGAGGAGATGGGAATCTCTGGTCTAGCTTCTTAAACAATCTTCTACCTAATCACTTTCTTCTTTGTCCCACCTTCATCTCCACTGCTCTAGATTGTGGATATTGGCCATTAAACTTATAGGAGTCTTTTTGCGGAGGGTAAATTGGGTTACTCCTCTGTTTTCTGTGCTACCAGTTTAGTGTTCAGTATGCCCACACCTGGTAAGTTAGATTCACTCATTCTCCTGCTTTTTGGCCTGCAGCATTTGGTAATTTTCATCTTTTCTCCCATTCCTTTTGTATTTGGGGTGCAAATCATCCTCTTGCTGTTGTTTTAGTTAGGTTCTTAGAGAGGTGGCAAAGATAAAAGTGTTTGTTCAATATGCCATCTTTAACAAAAATGTCTTCTTTTTATGTCAGTGCTGTGTTCTCCCCAGACGCATACATTTATTCCCTTTCTTTTATCTCCCATATATTCATGTCTTTATGTTTAGTAAATATGTATTTACAAATCTGAGAATCTTCTGAATCTTTTCAAATTAACATACTAAATAGAGACTTGATATCCAACTGCTATCTCCCTACAAACTATCCAGAACAGGTCTTACACATTTCATCTTAATGACTACTTTAGACCCAAAATAATTTTTATTGATAACAGTAATATGGTAATTCATTATGGTATGCTGTTACCCAAGTGCTAATTAAAAGGAAAAATAGTTGAAGGATAAAAGAGGGCTTGAAAGCACATCACACAAAAGTTCCTTCCTAATATATTTCCTGTCTATCACACTTATTACTGCAGGGTGGGTTGACAGGTTAATTATGTACTAGGCAGGAGAGCTGGTACAGAGGATGTTACAATCTCAAAAGCAAACACTTATAATCACTTTATCTAAATATAAGACAAACTCACCTTGGTGAAGGACTGCATTTAGTGATTATATGTAAGGCGACCTCCCTACGTATAGATTACAGATGGAACCTAGGTAAATGTTACACTATACAGCTAGTACATGTGCTGACCCTGCAGCAGTTACCTGTGACTTATATCTAGGGATTCTGTCAAAATTTGCAAATTCGCTTTATTCTTTCACTGCCGAGAATTCTGATTTCTCCATTTCCTTCTCAAGCTACAGTTTTTAATAGCCAATCTTCCACATGGTATTCAAAAAAGTACATATTGTATATAATTGAAAACTGTTATATTCATAGTGTATATTTATTTATTTATTTATTTATTTTTATTTTATTTTTGCGGTACGCGGGCCTCTCACTGTCGTGGCCTCTCCCGTTGCGGAGCACAGGCTCTGGACGTGCAGGCTCAGTGGCCATGGCTCACGGGCCCAGCGCTCCGTGGCATGTGGGATCTTCCCGGACCGGGGCACGAACCCGTGTCCCCTGCATCGGCAGGCGGACTCTCAACCACTGTGCCACCAGGGAAGCCCGTGTATATTTATTTTTAAATGATGAGAATTTATTATTTTGCTTAGGGAGAACCTTTACCCCATGAAGGAATCTCCTGTCAAAATACTGCTGGTGGCCCCCATCCTCCTCTGTCTTGTCCTAAAATATGTCTGGGCCAAGAAACTCATCTCATCTTGGACAGCTCATTGTACCATTTGGGAGTCCCAATAGAAAGTTCTGGTTGCTGTTGTTTTATTTTGTTTTAGATTGAGATGATACTTCCTTGTAATTTCTTTCTAATAACATTAATTCTTACTTTCTGGACTTACACATAAACTCTTAACATCTTTCACTAGAAAGTTTTCTAATATCTGAATATAGTTGACGTATCTCTTGAAAGTTCTGCGTTCTCTCCTGTATTCCTACTCATTTTCTTCTTTGTTTTTACTTGTCATTTTTTCCCAGAATCTTCTTTATGTTAGTTGCCATTCTCTGGAAGTTTTGCCATAATCTTCCAAGTGAATAGCTCATAACTTAATATACTACCTTAGATGTATACATATACAGGTTAGAGTGAACCTATTAAACTTGTTGTTTTGAACATTATACTTTTACTGGTGCAATCCAAGACTCCAAGGGCTGTGCTAGCAACAGCTTCTCATTGTATTGGCTTATATGAAGCACAGAATCTTTTCTGTCCCCTCAACTCAACTGTTGCTCCCTAATAAACATGATTTTTCTATCTCTCATCAAAAATAGTTTTAGACTTTAGAAAAATATTAACAGCATACTGCCTTATGGCATTCTAAAATTTAGTTATTTTTCAAAACTTAACACTTCTTCCAAAAATGGGTACATTATTTTCTGCACTGAGAATTTATTTTAACTCATTTCTCTTCATTCTTTGGCACCCAGAATATGGTGAATGGTTAATACTACTTAATTCACTTCAACTCAACAGTCAAATACATATCTATGAAACAAATACAGCCCCAGGTACAGTATTTAGCACTTCTGAGGCACATATTAGCAAACCAATAAGGATCCCAGTCTTTGGGAAAAGACAAAATGTGAACAAGTAACTTTCTAATAGAATGACACCTGCTGTGGAAGGTATATTATAGATATAATAAAATGATGGTAAGGCAGAATGATTTGTCCCACCTTCCAGGCTACCCTGAATATGCTATGCCTTTGGGTGGCTAAAATTATACTGATGGGCCATGAATTGATACAACACTTTGATAACTTTGCCTGACTTGCCAGCTTATGAATGATAATGCCACCTCAGTAAGTCTGCTGGCTTGTTTATATTGCTTTATTGGTGTCATCAGATGCTCGACTCTGAGAAAAATAGTAGCCAACTATGAACAAAGCCAAATACAAGTTATTTAGATTTATTGATAAATACCCTCTGAAGAGCAAGAACAATTGTCATTTTCTCTCTCATCATCCTTGACCTAAGTACAATGCTTTTCTCCTTGCAAAACATTTCCATACTGGCAATTCTTTGAGCCTTATAGTAACATGATGATGTAGGTAGAATAGAGATGGCTGTCTCCACTTTGCAGATGAGAAAACTGAGGGGATGTGACTGGCTTGGCCAAAGTTGTAGGACCAGTATATGGTAGAGCCACTGTTCTCTGAATCCTGGCTTTTTCATTCTACCAAAAGCCAATCTGAGGGACCAGCCATTTTCTTGGCACTCTATCTAATACATATGTTGGGAGAGAGAATGTTTAGGTGATGCACAGAACTCACAGGCATCATGCATGGCTTGTGACCTTTACTGAGCGAGGATTACGCAGCACAGATCCAAAAAAGCAGAGGTTTGAGGGGAGATGCTGGGCCAACCTAATTTAGACCTCCCTTCATGAAAGCTGAGCCAGTGAAACCATGTGATGGATTCTTTTTAATATGGTATTATTGTCAGGGAATAGCTTCAATATGTACCATAAACATTAAATGCTAAAAATAATGACAGCAATTATAGATTGTTCTGACACCAGAAGAGTAGAATTATGCTTCTTAAATGCATTCCCTTAGCCAATAAAATTGCCAAATCACTTTTCTGGAAACTGTTTTTCTCTGTGTTAGATTACCAAGAGATGGCAGCATTCCATCCATCATTCAGCAAGTATATATTCCTTGCTTGAAAACTAAGATTTCCTCTTCCAATGAAGTGTTGAGCACAAAGAATTAAATTTAAAATATGAATCTGTTTCATAATCACCCATTGTCACACAGTCATATGGCTCTAGATTGCCCAGATCTAAATTTAGATGCTGATGGTACATAACTGTAAAGATTCAAATGACCTATTTTAAAATAATACATGGTATGTAGTTGATGGTAATGTACAAAATCCATTGAGTGATGATTCAAGAAAGGAACTGGTGATATATGATTCCTCCTTGGATGCACTTGAAGTTTTGACTTGTCGGCTTCCCTTTTCTATAGACACTTGGTAATTCAAAGTCAAATGTACTGTGTTAATAAAGCTGAGACCCCTTTGTTTATCCAGCTTGATATTCTGTTTCGAGTTTGACACTTGTCTGCCAATGGAAAATTTTAGTAAATGTAACATCACAATCCACCAGTATGTGCTAGTCAATGAAAGAAGCCTCAAGATATGTGACAATTTCTAGGGAAAGGTGGAAGCAGTTTTTTATTAGGGAAGATTCAGAAATGCCCATAAAGTTAAAATTTTCAGAAGTTCATATTTCCAGTGGTCAGCTTGTCATAAAAACTTCCTTAAGATTTTTTTTCCATAATTGAGTTATTACCTTATGACAGAGGCCAATGGAAAAATAATTTTGATACATTTCTCATAACAAAAGTGAATACTTTTAAAGTACATGGATATATTGCTGCTCTTCTTTTTCTTTTCTTTTGGTAACTGTATAGTTTATTTTACCAGTAATTGTCTTCAATTGTCAAATATCACAGATTTGTCATAGAGTTAACTTGTCCACCAATGACTCTGACTGTGAAATACCTTAGACCCAGTTTTGGAAACTGTAGATTCTCTGCTAATATGTCTCATTGCTTTCTGCTTTAGTGGAGGTCATTACAGCCTCACTTGATCAGAGAACCATGGTGCCGGGAAGCAGCTGCGTTATTTATCTTCATCTCACTGAAGAGATGACTCATTTATTCCAGATTTGAAGGAAGGTGCCAGAAGTCACACAGCAAGTTAGTGGTAGAAGCAGCTGTGCCTAACTCCAGTCTTCTGACTTCCAAACCAGTGCATTTTCTACTGCATGGCATACATTAAAAATGTTCAGACAATCACACCATTGGTTTTTTAAAAAAAATTTTAATTTATTTATTTATTGGCTGCGTTGGGTCTTCGTTGTTGCGCGTGGACTTTCTCTAGTTGTGGCGAGAGGGGGCTACTCTTTGTTGCTGTGCATGGACTTCTCATTGCTGTGGCTTCTTTCGTTGTGGAGAATGGGCTCTAGGTGCGTGGGCTTCAGTAGTTGCAGCACGCAGCCTCAGTAGTTGTGGCTTGCAGGCTCTACAGCACAGGCTCAGTAGTTGTGGTGCACGGACTGAATTGCTCTGCGGCATGTGAGACCTTCCCGGACCAGGACTCGAACCTGTGTCCCCTGCATTGACAGGCAGATTCTTAACCACTGCACCACCAGGAAGTCCCACATTGTTGGTTTTTAAGGTGAGCCAGTGCCACAGTCCCCTTCAGGTATCCTAGTTAATTGGATTGGAGGTATTTGAGCCATTATTAAAAGTGAGGTTTGGGAAGAGGAAGCAGATGCAGCAGAAGAAAATGATGGATCTCTGAATAGTAAGGGAAGGTGCTGGTGACTCCTGGGTACTTGCTGGGAAGCCATAGGTTCCCATCATAGACCAGAGGTCTCAGTGACCTCATTTTTTCTCCATGTCTGGGGGCAGGGCTCTTTATCTCTTGCAGGAAACTCTATGCTCTTGCTTCTATGCACTTCTGAGAGAGGGTCAACTGAGCAGGACCTCAGGGTGCTTACCAATTGTTTTTATAGATGGAACATTTTTCATCGGAAAACTCATGGCTTTGATGGGAGGAATACATCCTTCCCTCTTGGGAGACCCCAGGCTAAGTTTCGCATGGGTCAGGTCCTAGGCACAGACTTGTCAAAAAGTGCTACAGGTACTGCTGTGGCCATGGGAGGACTGAAGGATGGTTCCTACATGGCTGATGAGCAAATGAACTGACTCTCCTTTAGCTTCCATCAGCAGTGCTCCAGGGGAGTTGTGTGTGTGTGTGTGTGTGTGTAGGGGGGTGTCCCAAGGACATGGGGTTTTTTATCGGTGATACACATAGCTTATCTCCTTGATTTCCATTCGTATCCATGAGATATGGATTCAGGACCCTGGAATGAGCAAGCAAACATTGAGAAAGGAGCTGTCTCCTACAAAGCTATTTTTCCTTTCCACAAGGAAGTCATATTGGGGGCATTATTATCCAAAGACCTGCGAAAGGGGACCTAGTTCTCATTCTCCCAAGATCCAACTTGGGGAAAAATATGAGCAATTCTTGGCAATAATGATAACCTTTGTTAAGTGTCAGATGGTATTCTGAGTGCTTTTCATATATTAATATTTATTCCCCACAGTAACCCTGTGGACTTGCTGCTATTACTACCTCCATTTTGCAGATGAAACTGAGTCTGAGAGAGATTAAATAACTTCTTGAGGTCACACAGTTAGTGAATGCTGAGACTGGAATTTGAACCCAGAGAGACTGCCTCCAGACTCTTTGCTTTTAACCACACCATACTGTCCCTGTGCCTGTTTCTGCCCCCATTATCGGTAGCATTTTCTTTTTCTCTTTAGAAAGTCAAAATGCAGCTAGTGGTGGTGTGAACTGCCTGTATTGCCAGAGAACACAGAAGCAATCAGGGCATGAGCCTGGACAACTAGAGATTTTATTCCTGGATTGGACGTTTACAGGCTGTCTGATATGCACACAGATGGTGCTCAACCCTGGGGACAGCAGCCTCCTTGCTGAAGTTGTCCTGTTTCAGATGCTGCAGCTAATCCACTGAGAGTGCGGCTGCTACAGGTCAGGCCCGGGCGCTGATGTGGAAAGGTGATCCACCATGCTTTCCCACTAATGAAACAGATCTTGTGGGCATTGATTTTCCAACAAGTCCTAGAGTCATTTTGTGGGCAGACTTTACCTGTTTGAGTCCATCAAGTTTATCTCATTTCCACTTATCGCTGGAAACAGAAATATGACTCTTGATTTATACTTCTCATAGAACGTAAACTTTTCAGCCATTGGTTTCCAAGGAGTTTCCTTTGGGAAAAGGGAGGAGGGAAGTGCCCTCATGGAAACATTCCCCTAAGGACTTTTCTCCGCCTCCCCACCTGGTGGAGCCTGGACTAAATGCAGACCCCAGTAAACTTCTAGCTCCTGCTTTAATCTCTGGAGCTGCTACCACGTTCCCCACTTCAGTAGTTTTAATCTGGCCTCTGCTTCAGCTTCTCTACCTCCACAGAGTTGAGTTGAATTGAGTCTACCTGTACATGAATCTTTTAGTTGAAGAACCTTGCCAAGGTGAATTCTGCCATCTCCATATTTGATGTAACCCTGTTTGAACCTGCCGCTTAATATAACAGGATATACCTTATGGCAAAAATTTGACAAAAGCTTAAGAACTCCTTAATTACTGAGTGTGAAGAATGCAGTAGTAAATGATGCATTTGTAGGAATAAGGAATAGGGACCTCAGCCTTGGCAATGAGTCAGGATGACTGAAAGCATTAGGATAAATGGCTAGGTCACAAACATACTACCCACCTTCCTTATTTCCTTGTCTTTAGGCTCAGAACAGTCTTAATTCAAGCTGTGTGCTGCACATTGACATAGGAGAGAAAATTAAGCATTTAAGTCAATCAAATCTATTTCTAAGATACATTTACTTCCTTGGTCATAATAGGGATTCAGTTACAAGGCTCAATATCTCTTAGTAGCAATATTCACCAGCTAGAAGTATTTATCCGTTCTGCTAGGTTCTGTCATCTTGCAGGTGACTATAGTTATCCTGCCCTGAAAGAAGATGATGAGAGGGGTCCTATTAAATTAAATTAAATTAAATTCATTTTAATAAAAAGTAATATTTAATAATAGTATCATTTAATAAAAAATTAGTGACATTTCTTGACATTCAATGTAAGTCAATAACTATACTAAGAGTTTTAATCATATTATCTCATTTAAATTAAAAAAAAAAAAACCCTATGAGGTAAATACTATTAATTGTCTCCATTTTACAGATGAGAAACTTGCCCAAAGTCACATTGCTAGTAAGTGGAAAGCGAAGATTTGAATCTGGAAAGTCTGACTGTGGAGGCAGCACTATAAACAATTATGCCTCTCTCTGTGTCTCCTTGGGGCTTTAATTTTGTCCCATGTGTCTTGTCCTTTACATCCTTGAGGCCTGAAACATGGAAGGTGCACAGGAGATACTTATATGATGAAGGCAGATTGGGGTTATGTCCCTTCTCAGTGAAGCCTTCCCTGACTTATGTGATGTATAGTTTTAGGTAAGCTAGGTTTTAGAATTCATTTTACTCCTTTGACTCTGTTTACTTAGACTTCATACCACATTTGTGTTTTCTGTATAATGTTTTCATACATAGATTATAAGTTCCTTAGAAGGAGAGATTTTGTCTTTTGCCTCATTTACCAGTTAAGTTCTTTGAACAGGGACCATCTTGTGTGTGTGTGTGTGTGTGTGTGTGTGTGTGTGTGTGTGTGTGTGTGTGTGTGTGTGTGTGTGTGTAGGTGTATATACACACACACACACACACACACACACAATGATATCAATAATGATATTGACTTAATAGAAACACCAAAAAAGAAGACATCAACATGAGGATAAGGCATGGCTTGGAATATGTCGCAAAAAGTCATCCTGGGGATGACTTAACTCAGTTGGAATGAGAGACCTGCCTATGATTTTATTTTACTCTCTACCAAGCTTTTTGCAATACCTGGTGTATTTTATAGTAATTGTGTCAGTTCAATTTTCTGTCTTTCTTCCTGGACTATAATATCTGGGAAGGCAAATACCATTTATCCACAGAACTCAGCACATGATTACTCATTAAATATTTGAGGAATGATTGAAAGTGCTTATCTGTGGTTATCCGCATCTTCAGATACTAAATAGTCTGTATGAGTCATTTGGACTGGATGAACTAAAGTACAATCCTGAGACTCGGGACTGGCAAGCACACAGAAACTTTTCAGAAATAGGTAGAAAATAGGCTATGTGACATTCTCAGCAACAACAGTAACAACAAAACAGAATTAATTTAATTCTGTGTGGAAGAATTTTGAATTCTCATCCTTCTGATCGATTCTTAGAAGCAGCAATTAGAGAATAGGAGCCTGAAATTGCACACCTGAGACTGACATTGAAGTCTTCCAAAGGTAGTGGACTGGGCCTTCCTGAAGTGCAGGTCCTGACTTATTTAATACATAGATAGGACTAAGACAGAGTCTGTGAGTTTTGGGTTCTCAGGTCACCACCAATAGAGGTGCAAGATGCAAACTGAGTTTCATGGATACCAGTGGCAGAACCATGTGCTTTATTCTGGGGATTCCACGATTCAGGGAAAAGCTGGAATATCCTTTTATTTTCAAGGTAACAGCAGATAAAGTGTTTAGTAGGTCTCTCTCCATCTCTACAAAACACCAGTCAGGCTGTGAGTGGTTTTTCTCCTGTAACACAGATCCCAGCAGGAACTGGCTGCTCGTTTAGAAATGGCAGCACCAGAAAAAAGCTGCTCTAGGCTGAATAATTATTTCACCTCTGATCCCTAAGTCTAATACCAAGTGAGTGAAGCAAACCCTTTAGTAAAACAAATACCCACATTACACCGATAGGCGCATGGAGACAAATAGGAAGAGGCAGCCAATTCTGCTGCCGAGGTGGGTGCCAGGGAGGATTGCCAGAGGGCATCTGCCCCAGCTGACAACAAAGCGCATCTCAGCTGCAATTTGGGGTGCCGCTAGCTGCTAGCCTGCACGGAACCCCACGAGGAGGACAACACTGAAGGGGATATTAGGGCAGCTCTGCTTCCAGCACAACCGTGGCATTTGCTAAATTGATTTCCATTTTTACTAACTGAAAGCCAGTTGCTAATGGGAGAATGATTTCTGGGTGCCATATGGGCACATGGATATTTTCTAATTTAGTAACTTGAATATTATCTGTTCCTCTTTAATATTAAGACATTTTATTGTAATTATTCCTACTGCCCCCCGGCTGAAACAAACAGACCTATTTGTTGAAAGTTTAAATGAGGAGAGTAGATGACTCCCTTTCATGTCTGAGGAATCAAAACAGATATGACACCCACATTATTTCAATTATGTTCCAGGAAGCACAGCATGTCAGGAAAGAGTGTGGTCTGCAACACTGATCAAAGGATGGCGATACAGCTCAGATCTTGTTCACAGGCCTAGAGTCGTGGGCTGACACAGCTGGAAGAACCTTAGGGATCATTTACTCAAAACCTTCCATTTTATTGATAATAATAATAGTTCTTATTCTTTCCAATAGTTACACTTAATTTGTATTATAATAAAGTTTTTTCAGTAAAAAACAAAACAAAACAAAAAAACCCCTTCCATTTTAGAAGCTCAGGGCCTGGAGAAAGGAGGTGACTTTCCCAAGGTCACATAGCTATGGGCAGATTTAAGAATGTTCCAGGTCTTCTGCAGCTGTTTTGTGAGCTTAACGCCATTGTTCTGCTTCCTCTTTTCAGGTGAGCTTGGCTCATTTTCTAGGTGTGATGTCATGATCACACTGGTTGAATAACTTTGAAACTTTTCTAAGACATAGTTTTTAAAGCTTTCAGAAATAGAAAATATGCTATAATATACGTTGTTTTTGTGATGAGAACTTTTAAGGTCTACTCTCTTGGCAACTTTCAAATATGCAGTACAGTGTCATTAGCCGTAGTCACCATGCTGTACAGTACATCCTTCTGACTTATTTCTTTTATAACTGGAAGTTTGTACATTTTTATATACTATTTTGAAATGAAAATGAACAGAGTCAGTAACCTACGCCCAGCAGAATGTGGTTGTTGTAGTACCTATGTGATGCGGACTATTATAAATGTCCCATCCACACTTACAGCTGAATTTCCCAAGCACACTCAGTCCTCGACCTTGCTCTCTGGCTTGCTGAGGGCAGAGGAGCAGAAGAGATGCTAGAGCCCAGTTCTTGTCTGATGGACACCTGTCATCTGCCGACAGGTCCAGTTCTCCTTGACAGACAGGAATCTCTCTCTCACACACACACAGGCACTCAAGGTCATGCAAAATCAAATCAATCAGGTATTTAACAATTGCTAAACAATTGATTCACTAAATACTACAGAATTCAAGCAAACAGATAGATGTCTTCCCCTTGGAGAAGAAGTCTTAGAGTTGTTGGGACTTGAATTGAATGTTGAAAGATGAGAAGAATTTGGATAGTAAAATATTACTGTAGGACAGAATATGTTATATTGGTGATGGGGTGGGGCTTGGATTAGGAAAAACCATTGGCAATGGTCTCCCTGGCCTCAGAGGCACACGCAGTAGGAAAGTCGGAATATGCTTTCAGGGAGGTCCAGGAGATTAAGATTATAGAGAAGATTCACTAAGAAAATACACTGAAAAGCTGACCCTCTGCACTACGTGTAGGAACATTGGTGTTACATGTACAACTGTACATGTTTTTGTCAAGAATTAAAATAAACTGAATTCTGTGTGAAAGAGCTTTCTCTTCGGTGACTTATAGAAGAAGCTGTCTCTTCCCCAACTTCCACATTCATCTGGCCTCAACCTTTTCCTCTGTCAATCCAAGTCAAATTTAAAGTAAGAAAAAAACTCTGTAATTGAAGTTGTCTATTTTTTGCTAGTTATAGCTTTTGCCTCAGTGCTGTCTATGATTAAATCAAATATTCAAATGACTGCTAATGGTGATAGTCTAGGTTAAACCTTTTTAATGTCATTCAACACATATTGAACAAAATATGTATTAAGTCTTACTGGGTGCCCGAAACTGGGCTGGGGCTTGAAACAAGAACAAAATAGGGACTCAGTCCTTAAGCAGCTTGAATCTAATACAGGAAATAAATGTTGGAAAATATTCCAGGTGTGATATCAGAGATCTGTACGATGAAACGTGGAACGTCAAGGGCAGTTAATACATGTTTGTTGAATTGAAAACCCCTCCTCTTGTGCCCTAGCTCCTATTCTCGCTTGCTGTTTCAAGGACTTGGCTCCTGTATTTCTCTCCTCTGCCCATTCACTGAGATTTCCTTTTCTATACTAACAGTTCTGTTATTATATAAACATATTCTGATTATTCCTACCTAAAAAGTGAAATGAGGAAAAAATCTCTGTTGACCTCACATCCTCCTCCAGCTATTGTCATCTCCCCCTTTAAAACCATTTCTGCTTCGTCACTGAACATCCTTTCATGAATTTATTCCAAGGAACCTTTATACAGTCCTCCCTACTTCACTGACACTGCTACTGTAAGAAGCATTAGCGATCCCTTTGTCACCAGTCCAAGAGACATCTCTCTTTTTATCTTACTTGATCTCCAGTAGCAGTCAGCAAAATAAGCTCCGATTGCGTGGAGTTTGTTTCTCTTTGGATCCTGGCACAGACGCTCCTGGTTTTCTTCCAAGCTGGTGTGGCACTCCTCAGTCTTCTGGGCTGGCTTCTCCCCTTCTGCTCTACCCCTGTTTTTACCTCCTGCTTTTCCCTCTCTTTGCATCCCCTCCCTTGATGATCTAACCCATACTCTGGTTTTAAATACTTCTTACATGCCAGTGACTCTCAGACTATATCTCCAGTTCTTATCTCTCCCCAACAATCCAAGTATGAATATCCTACTCTCTACTTGACATTTACAGATGAATGATATAGAAATCTCCAACTTAACAGGGTGAGTATAATTGTCTTGATTCCCACCCTACTGCTCCTGTCACAGAACTTCTCTACCTTTCAGTTTATGGCACCACCATATACCTATTTTCTTCAGCAAAAACTCAGAAATTATCTTTGATTCCTCTCTTTTCCTCAATTCCTAGATCAAGTCCATGAGTTAAAAACTATATATTCTACCTCCATACCAGGTCTCAAATTTAAATTTTTTTTTTAATTCTCACTACTACACCCCAGTCAAAACGGTTGTCACTTCTCCCCCAGGCTAATGCAGTAGTCACCCAACTGATTTTCCTATTTCCTCTTTTTTACGCACTTGGAGTTTTCTGCAACAGAGCCAGACGGTCTTTTAAAAATGCAAATCAGATTATGTCCACGTCCTACTTAAGACCCTGTAATGGCTTCCCATCACACTTAGAATTAAGTTGAAACTCCTGGATCATAAAACCTTTGGTGATAGGTCCCTGGTTACTTCTTCAGCTTCCTCGCATATCCATGCTGTGTGTTGGCAAATGTTTAAGAACAGGCTCTCTGAATGGGGGTGGGGGCTGGGAACTGGAGGGACCCTTGATTTATAGTGTTTGCCAGTTTCTCTGGTGTAACTACTCTTACTGTGACCAATTACAATCTACCAAGTCATATCAGCTGGCTCACAAAATTCCTGAAAATGTAACAATTGTCTCTCACTAGCAGATACATGCCAGTCTCAGACCTGGTGTAACCTTCATCAGAACCACAACATCATAGCCACTCTGCTCTTCGTTTCCTCAAATAGATTATTCAAGTATGTGCTTTAGGCCTTGGACATCATTTTTCTCTCCGCCTGAAATGCTCTTTTACTTGATCATGATATAGAGCAAGAATAATTTGAGTTATTTAGGTCTCAGCTGAGCTCAAAGAACTCCTCACTGAGGTTTTCCTTGACCATTCCCTACAGTGACAATTTAGTCATTCTCTAGTTCATAAGCTGATGCTAATTCTCTCCATAAGGCTTGAGGATATCTGATGTCTGCCTGATATGTGTATTTATATTCCATTTGCCTCACCAGAATAGAATCTCTGCATTTGCAGGGTCCTTGTCCATCATGTTCCCTGCTGCATGCTCAGTGTCAAGACCCATGCCTACCACATACACACTAGATGCTCAATTTGAAAAAAAAAAAAAAAAAAAGCAGTGACTAAAATAACATTTCTGGAACAGTTGCTCTCTGCTTGTTTATATGGTCTTTGTAATAACCAGATAGTCAAATTTCTCAAACACGCTTTTCTTCTATTCTGCCATTTTGCAGTCACTCATCCCCTAGTCTATAATGCTGTACCTGTCCCTTTGCTTTTTATCTATCAGAATCTTTTCACCCAGCAAGGCTCAAACCATGGCCCTTCTTTTGGGAAGTCTTGTGTGTTCATTTCAGGCTGTGGGGTCCCTCACTTCTGACGGCCAGCAGTGCATTTTGACTGTATGCAAGCAACGTACTTGAGTACATTGCTCAAGTACTGCCAAGTGACACCCTATGTTGCTCTCTTGTCCTGTGGCTTACATTTTTACTTAATGTTTCCAGCGCCCATACAGTCTTCCACCTGTTTGATTCTGAGCTCCTGTAGTTCCAATACAGGCTGATGCTTCCTTCAGTGTTCACTAGGATTCCTGGTGCCAGTCCCTAAACAGTGTATATTGAGTAAATGTCTATTTATTAGATTTATGATTTTTGACTGTCCACGAGCTGGCGCTTCTTGTGTTTTCCTCTGTAGATAGATGCTCTGTCCTTCTCTGCTTTGTGCCCCAGGAGACTGATGTGTATGAACTTCATCAGAGAGCCCTTATTCCTTCTGGCTTTGGTTGAGTTGAGCCAATGAGACACATAGGTCAGAGATCTGGGGGAAGAAAGGAGAGTGAGGTGAGAGTTTGCATTTCCCCAGTTACCTCCTCACCCTTCACGGTCATCACGGGCTTTCTTCAGCATTTGTTGTAATGCCTCGGCTCTCATCGGAGACTTTTCTCTGCATGGCGCTCTCTTTCTGAGTTCCAGTGGCCGTTTCCTCCCCTCAGTCCACCAGTCCTAAGGGTGATGACCTGATCCGTGGTACTTCACTGTTCCTTGTGATTCTTGCACACACTGCCCTACGAAGTGTTCCTTCCACTTCAGGCACTTCCTTTTCTCAGATGCCCCTACTCCCTCCTGACAAGGAGCCTTTGACATGCAGTCCCCATTCTTTCTTCTTCTCTCATTCTAAATTAACTCCTGCTTATCCCCTAGTCTATAATGCATCTAATGGCATCTATCTAAATTAATTCCTGCTTGTCTTTCGGGTCCCAGCTTCTGTGTCATTTTTCTATAGGAAGTGTTCATGACTTTTCTAACCTGGTCTGTATTTCCAAATAGCTTCTCTCCATAGTGCTCATCCTAGTTGCAGTTTTACCTTGATTGGGTAATTCCTGATCTATCTGTGTTCCTCACCAGCTCACAAGCTCCACAATTGAAGTGTCCAGATGGTCTCACGCTTGTACCTTCACCATCTCATAGTACTGGGCACTGAGTGCACGTCTGCAGTACAAGCATGTGATCCTGATCCCACTGTGGGGCTCACCTCCTGTCTAGTGATTTCCTCCACAATTACGTTTGTAATTCTCTTGACAAGTATTTATTTATTTATTTTTTTGCGGTACGCGGGCCTCTCACTGTTGTGGCCTCTCCTGTTACGGAGCACAGGCTCCGGACACACAGGGTCAGCAACCATGGCTCACGGGCCTAGCTGCTTCGCGGGATGTGGGATCTTTCTGGACCGGGGCACGAACCCGTGTTCCCTGCATCAGCAGGCGGACTCTTAACCACTGAGCCACCAGGGAAGGCCCGTATTTCTCTTTTAATCAGATAAATCATCTGACCAAATCATCATGATCGGAATATTATATACCTATCTCAGGTTCATTATAAAGCAGGAATAAATGCAGATTAAGTAAAAGAAAAAAATTCCAGAAATGAGTACTATGAATACATTGGTGTATATCACTCAAGAATATATTTCTTTGTTGTTCAGGAGTCCTTTGGATACAAGCAACAGTAAGTGGGCTAAATTGGACTTAGATAAGAAGTGGGTTTACTGGAAGGACATCTGGTATGGTCACATAGTCAAAGGAGAGGCTAATCCTCCAATCTAGAGAGGCCAGGAGAATAATTGGAACCCAAATCTCACACTCCATTAGCACTTCTGTTCTCCATCTCCCTGACTCACCACCCCTCTCTCTGGCTGCTAGGATCATTATCTCTTTCTGCAGTACAGCTTCTTACAGGTGGGGGAAATTCTGACTCTGGAGTGAAACAGACTCCCCTGTTTCTGGTTTGAAAAGAATTCTTATTCTGGAAAAAGTTCTTATTGGTCCTATTGGCTGGAGTCTGATCCTGAACAAGGGAATTGGCATCTATAAGAATAAGGTTGGTCTTGGGGAAGGAACAGTTACAAAAAGAAAAGAAGTACCTAGGAAAGTTGGTGGGAGTGTCCATTCCAGTGTGTGTGTGTGTGTGTGTGTGTGTGTGTGTGTGTGTGTGTGTGTGTGTGTGTGTGTGTGTGTGTGTGTGTGTGTGTGTGTATGTGTATGTATGTCTGTTTCATAGGCTCTTACCTCACGTAATGATACGTCGTGACCATCTTTAAAGAGATGGCTCTGTAGTTGTAGCATATCTGTCATCCTGACAGCCCAGACAAAGCAGAGCTCGGCCTAGGACTGGGTGGCAGGAGAGAGCAGTATTGCTCATTTTCATTCTTTCAGCTAGGGCACCACTGCCAAGCAAAAGGTGGAGGTGAGGAAGCCACGGGGTAGAGGAGGAGGCCTAGAGGGAGTTCAAGCAAAAGGATCCTGGATTTAGGCCACAAGGAGGAAAAGTCATTCAACGAGAAGGCAAGTAGCCCAAGGGAGCTCATTTCTGAGAGAGGAAATGGGAGTTAATGAATAACGATAGAACTAAGAATCCGAGGAGATAATTGGCCTTACTAGATACAGGGTCTCTTGCCAGAACCATACATCCTAAAAATGCTAATTCAGAGCCCCAGAAGATTGGAGCAGCGTTAGATAAGAGCAAGCTCATCAGACCTATTTGCAGAAAAGTCCGGAAGGGCTTGGAGAACCGGGATATCAATCAGCATCTCCAGTGCGAGGAGGAAGATGCACGTCACTCACTTTGCTTTTGCTGGGCTGCGTCCTAAAGTCTCCTGGGCTCAGCTCCCCACCTCCACTGCTCCCACACACTGGTGGGGGCGACAAGATCAGGTCTCTGATCCCTCCCCGTGGTGGCTGCTATGCATGCGGCCGTCCATCCTGATGCAGCTGTGCTCTGAGAGCTGTTCATCCCAGAGTCTCCCAGGAGTTCTGAGGGTAAGTTTTCAGCTAGCTGTCCCCACCCCTAGTCCCAGGGGCCTGCAGCTGTGACTCTGGATGTAGCCATTGCCAGCCGCCCTCCTGAGCAATATTAGCGTTATTTAAATACCATTTCCCATTTGATATCCTCATGGCAGCTAACATGATCTCAAATTCATGAAGCATCTGCTCTCTCTCCATCCATCCACTCTGGAAATCATTTTTAAAAGATATTTTTTGTAATGACTTTACATTTAAAGCTTTTTTTTTTCTTAAAGTGGAAGTTTAGGAGACTTTGAAAAGTCATGCTCAGAAAAAAAAAAAAAAGTAATTTATACTCTATCTAGTTAATAACCTCTTGTGTGCTTTAATAATTTAAACCAATTATCAATGGGAAGGTCTATAGTGTATACTTCAATGATTGCTTTTCGTATATTTCCTCCTTTCTTTCATGCCGTATGCCACTTGTCCTCGATGTGTCTCCAGTGCCTATTATCTCTGCTACACACATAAAATAACTGCTTTAGCTAGGAGAACATGACCTTGACACGGAGAGAAGCAGTCCTTTAAAGGATAGCTCAATTAAAACCTAAGGCCTCCGTTCCTGTTTGGATTTCATTATTATTCATAAGACTGTGCAGCCCTGAGCCATGTGTTTGCAGGGTTCTGAAGGCTGGTTTCAGAAAAGGTGCATTAAAGTCATCACTGGGATGCCTGCCTGGAGCCTGGTGATGCTTAGTCACCAACAAACTCGTTAGCCTGACCTGGCTGGTGGAGGCTTTACTCTTCCACATGAATATACCATGTGTCCATTAGACTGTGAACACCTTGAGGGAGGCTGTGCAATGGACTAGTTAGGAGCACAGGTTATTAGATTCATATGGATCTAAGTTCAGATTGAACATCTGGAATTATAAAGTTGGTGATTCTGAGCAATTTATTTAAATTCTCTGAGCTCAGTTTACCCATGTGAAAAATGGGAATAATGATATGTTCTTTGCAAAGATGAGGTGGTGCATGTAACATGTTTAGCGCAGTTCCTGGCCCATAATCAGCACTGGCGTTAGTAATACTACTGATAATAATAATAATACACAATGTCTTATTACTCTTTTTTATAAATATATATACCCAGTGTCCTTAATGACTGTTCATTGCTGAAATAAGATTCTTATTATCAATGACCACTTAACACAAGGTGAGGGTGTGAAGGCATTCCACACTCAGTGCTCTGTTGCCCAGAAAAAGGAGAGAAATGTGAACTAGGGCAGGTAGGGAAGACTTCCTTGCAAAGATGGGATATGAAACATATCACAAAGGTGGGCTGTGGATATGGAACTTTTTAGAACATAAAGGACTAATGATTTGTGTCAAGTCGACAGAAAGTGTTTCATGGATGAAACCCATTTAATTCTAAGGATAAGACATCTGGACTAATCAGAAGGAGGCCAGAGAGGGTATTGCCAGAAGACTCTGTGCATAAATTATCTGAAGGCTTCAGAGAGGAGGGCCAATGCGGAATTATGTGCCAAGTTCAAAGCAGCAGCTTAACTATTTTAAAGGCAAACCCTGTTCTCTGTTCCCCCATACAACAGGACCTTCTGCCCCACCAAGAATTTTATGGGAAGTGGAGAATGCATAGAAGGAATATGTAGACCAAGCACGTATTACAGGATGGAATAAGGACTAGTGTCATGAGGGTGATGTGTCAAGTGAGGGAGAGGGCTGAGAAGAGTATAGAAAACTGCCACTTTGGATAGGTCATGCTAAGAGGAGTGTCATGCATCCCAGGTACAGCTAGAAAATCGTTTTAGCTATGCAGTACTCTACTGATTCTAGGGTAAGGTTTCTCAACTTTGACACTATTGACATTTGGGGCTGGATAATTCTTGATAGCGGGGGCCTGTCTTGTGCCCTGTAGAATGTTTAGCAGCATTCCTGGCCTCTACCCAGTAGATGCGAGTAGCAGCCTGTCGATTGTAACAACCAAAAATGTCTCTGAACATTGTCAAATATGCCTTGCGGGGGGTGGTGATCAAAGCACCTCAGGTGAGATTATCACTCTATACAACAATAACAATCTGGGGAGATAGGAATTCCTAGACACCCTTATACCTGCTGCCCAGAACTTCTGATCTTTTTAATGGTGAGGCTCAGTTCTGGTATTTCTGAGTCTAGTTGACTTTAGTCTGTTGAGAGGTGGGCAGCTTCATCATGTGCAGTCATATGCATTGGCCTAACAGAGTCAAGGAAAAGCTGGTTACATATTAAATAACTTCTCAGATGAAGAAAATCTTTTCCTCAAGTATAACTAGCCCCCTCCCAAAGTTTATTACATCCTTTGGGCAAATGGCAAGCAGAATTGCCCTATCTATATTCCCAGAACAGTAGACCATATTGCCAGGGTCAAGACTGTTTGCAGCAGGGTTGTGCTGTTTTGTGATGTCACAATTTTGACCTGCATTTCTGAATCTTGTGACCTTCTGCTCCATCCTGACTACGAAGAGCTCAGCTAAGCACAGAGGCAATCATGTGTGGAGTAGGAGAAGCACATTTCAAACATTGTTGGCTTTAGGTAGTATTGGGGGAGGTTAAATAAAGTTCTTATCATTATTCTAATGATTACCACTTAGTGGGGCCATTTGAAACCAAGCTTAATGGAAGCACTTGCTTCCATTACCCAGGTTAACAATATACACATGCCCCCCTAAGTGCTCGTTCCAAAGGCAAAGTAGAACTAAGTTCTAAAATCATAATCATCTACTAAACACAAATTGTAGCACCTCTCCTCTTCATATCAAACTCTTCTACAATTGTTATTCTTGGCCAGTTGCACTTGGAGGTTGTTCCATTTGCTTCTCCTCAAGAGTGCCAGGGCCAACTCCACGGACTCTGATCAAGTGTGACCGTGTCTCAAGCCATCCAGCTTGCAGGATGCCCATTAGTCTAGACCAAACTAGAAGACCAGGCTCAAAAATAGAGAGACTAACCAGCCTTCATTTTTTAGGGCTGAGATTATACTTTGTGAATTATTCTTTTTCTCCTAATTCATGTTTTTAGTTCCCTCCTTCAGTAAAGTTTGTTTTTCCCAATGTTTTCAACATTCCAGTCTGTTACTTGGCTTTCCTCTTAAATTCAGCATCTTAGCCAATGACCAGACTTGCTGTTCAAGATTAAATGTCAGACCCAACAGAGACTACAGGTAAAATAAATAGTTCCGCAGCTAGTTCTGTACTCTGCTCCAGGCTTGTCATTTCCTGGTATTTTAAGTTCTTTGTATTCATTTCCTGTCCTTTGAATTCCCCATCCAGGTGGGATTTTTGAGACAAGAGCTGAAACCCTAAAAGACACATTTTCATGTGGTACTTAGACCTCCAGAGGGCAGAGTTTAGAATGACAAATGAAATATTACAATGAGTTCCAGTGTTCAAACCACGTATAAACTTTGAAGAACTGGATATATTGCTTTTGAACCTTTAACTCCCAAAGATTGAAGGATCGTTGACACTATACGACTAAATTTTTAGCTTTAAATTATGATTTAAGAATTTTTTTACCATGGACAGAGATAAACCATTGATCCATATAGAAAGTAATTGCTTTAATACCATGAGTTTTAATGTAAAATTTTCCTTTACCATTGCTGTTGTTTTAGCATAAATAAGCTAAAAATGTAAGTCCTTTCTTCTGACTGATAGCTTGACAGGACCTATTTCTGTCTTTTACTGTTTAATACGGATGGCTGCAAGACCTGGGTTACAACTGTCAACCCTGAAAAACATGGGTAGTCATAAAAATTGTGAAGTTGACCAAGAACAAAAGCCCATTATAAGTGATGGGAAATATCTGAAAGGGGATGCAAGTACTCTTCATATTACTGTGTGATTAGATCTCTTCTCCTACCTGAGCAAAGCAGCTTCACTTGCTTACTAGTCAGTGTTTTCTTACAGCTTGACAGTGATTTATGGACAGATTAAGGACATACAAGCACCATGATGGCGTGGAGTGGGGTGCAAGAATAAACACATTACCAGCCTTGCAGAAGGAGCTTGTTACTAACCACCACATTGCCAGTCATCCGGTCTAGGGGGAGAGGATAACTAGGGGGTAGCGTTAAGCCATTTGGCTCAAGAGTTCAAAGGACGAAAAATCACAGCTGCTTCCCTTATAAACCATAAGGGCAAGATCACTGCAAAAGGCAACTTATGAGAGTTAAGGGAGAACTAAATTGAACACGGAAAGTTGGAGCTGCCTTAATGTGCTGAGCCGGCATATGCTGCAGAAAAAATAAACTGTGCAGGCAAAGCCCGGGCCATGCAGAGAGGCTCTACCCCTTGCCAGGCCAGGGTCTTGAAGAAAGACCTGCACATCTGTCAGCCTGTCTGCTGCAGATCTGAGCCCATGGAGGTTTCTGGGTCTGGATTATTAGAATGTGGTTCTCTCTGAGTGTGAGCATCTCCCTGGACGGGGGAGAAAGACAGGCAGGAGATTGTCACGTGGGCAGCAAAGGGGGCTGCCGGCCCAGAAATGTAACGGGCTTATCTGATGCTTCACGTGCCTATGAGCTTTCTGCTTCTGCCAGTGTTTTTTCCTTTTGTTATCATTAATACACAGATTATTGCTTGCCAACTCCCAAGAGCTTCCTGACTGCAAGGAAAACGTTTCTCTCATCATCATCTAATAACATTTTGTCCCTCTAATCCCTAAAGAAGTGTACCCCTCCCCTAATTAATCAACAAATTTTTTTTGAGCAGCTTTGGCACACAGTCCCACAGTGCTCTCAGAGAGCTCACTCTGCTTGCACTTTTGTAGCACATTGGCACATTGGCTGCACTGTATGATCATTCCATGCCCACATGGCTGATTCTCTCACTAGACTGAGAACTCCCAAGGGCAGGGACCATATTTTATTCATCTCCGTAAGTCTAGTGCCTAGAATAAGTCTTAGCTTAGAGTGGGTGCTTGGTAAATGCTTGTGGAAGAAAGGAATCGATGAAAGAATGCACAGGTTCATCTCCTTGGCTCTGTGAAGGATTCAAGAAAAACGGAAGCCTCATCCTCTACTCCTTGCAGAGCTCACAGTCCAGATGCAGGTCAGAAGAGAATAAATACAGCAGACAATGAATTACTACCTAGGTTCATGGCATATGTATTATAGGTGCCGAGAGGGGTGATCAGGACAGACTTAGAGAAACCAGGTGAGGAGCTCAGAGTGGTGGGACTTGTGTTGTGTTTGGAAATTGAGAGTGATGATGCTGTGTTCCAAGGGGAAGATGGGGATCTCCAGCCCTCCCAACCCAGCCATTCACCCTGAGCACTCAGTTTTACCTGGTGTGCAGAACGCAGAGCCTCACATTAGGCTTGGGCGCTGAAATGGAAAGTCTGTGATTTTCTCTTTAGTGGTTTACAGTTTTTCAGATAGAGGAGGTCGGTGAAGGAATGAAGCTAAGCGCGAGTTCTAATCGGAAAAGCTCTCTCTCTCATGTGCAAAATGAAACGAGGAAGGCCTCTGTGCCCCTGTGAATGTTCTCAGAACATGACCAGGCTCTGGCCCCTCCTCAGGCCTGCTGTCCTTTTCCCTTTCCTACTTCGCTGAGCTGGGGAGTAGCTCAGTATGCCTCCCAAGACATAACCAAATGCGTGTGGAAACCTTGAAGGTAGTAGCAGAGAAGAATAAAAAATATAAAATGTGGTAGGTGGTGGTAGGTGGTACATAATTCTCATGGAGACCAGCAGTAGCTTCTTCCTTCACAGCTACATTCTCCTCCCTCGTGGGGTGCTGTTCAAACTAGCATTCCAGGTATCCTCCTCTCTGGAATGTCCACTCAGAGCCAGGATCTCTGTGTCCCATCTGCCCATCCCAGGTCTAGGTCGACATCCTACAGCTCGCCTGCCCTGTCTGGCCCAACAAAGAAGGCTTCTCTGTTCCCTTCTCTGTTCTGCCTCATGCAGAGATTAGACCCAGCTCTGCTTCCCCAGGCCCAGGGAGTTCTTGGTAAGTTCTAGGTCACGTGAGTCACACCTAAAACCCTATTACTCATCCAGGCTTAGTGTTACCCAGAGAGAATCCCTATTGTCTTTCTTTCAGAATGTGCTGGGTCCTTTGGGCAAGTTATTTGCAGGAATCCTTAGAGAAGGGAACTTGAGAAGGACTTGCCAAGAACTGATTAAAAGAGAGCACACTTATTGACTGTTATTATTCATGGGGGCCTCCACATGACTCCTGAGGATGTCTCGCGAGGCCAGGCAGGATGCGGAGGACAGTTCTTTTCTGCTCCTCTGCCTGTGTACCACTCTCCCATTTGCTGCAGGAGGGTGGCTCGTGGACTGACAGCCAGAACAACCGCACTTCTTTTAGACACGGCTCTTGGAGTTGTGGGGAAGAACTTTCCAATGCAGCCTTGCTTTTTGTCCAGAAGAGATAAGTTTCTCTTCTCATAGCTCAACCTAAAAGCTCTTTCTCAGGGCTGGCCTGTATGTATTCCAGATGTGCCCTTGGACAGGCACTTGTAGAAATGAGGGCTGGCTTAAGGAAAGTCAGAGCAAGTTTAGAAAACCAGGCTGTACACCTAAAATAAGACACATGACTTCTGCTTCATGTTCCTTTTTATGTGGTTTCCATGGGGATTGTCATCTGTGGATTGATGTCATCTTCAGTAGCTAACGGCTTCCTTTTAGCTGGAGGTTCGAGCGAGAGTTGGGAGTAAGAGGACGCAGAGGAGGGACCTTGGGGAACGAAGTGGACCAACCGCCCTGACAGTCTTTTGACCCCAGTAATGCCTGTGAATGTTTGTAAACACAAAAAACAGCCCAGAAAAGCAACATGTGGTAGAGGTGGGCTTCCTTCCTCATCCCCCTGCTGCCTCTCTCTGAGACCTCGGGAGCTGGGTACAGCGGCCTCTTTGGTCTCCAGAAGAAGGAGGTCGGCTGGCAGTTCATAGTAAAGAGCTCCTGTCTCGAAGTCAGAAACCCGGAGTCCCTATCACCTAACTTGTGTGCAGTTGAGTGAGCCCCACCGTTATCTGAGTCATATATGTAAAATTAGAGGCTTGAAGAAAGTGGCCTTTGAGGGCACTTGTGGCTACAGTGATCTGTGAATCTGTGGCTTCACATTGAGTAGTTGATGAGAAAATGCTGGTGAGGCATATTTTAGGTTAAAGTATGGATTCTCAAATGCTGGCAGATTAGATGTTATGGAGGGAAAGAGCTCTGGGTAGTAGCGACCCTAGTTACTTATCAGGATAGCTGGTTGGATACCAGGCCCTTGGCATACATGTTCACCAAAAGAGTCCAATCCCTGGAAATTCAGGCAATACATACTAATGGGCTTTTATTATTCATTTGTTCTGTTTTTAATTGACCCATCTAAATGTTCTTTGAATGACTCCTACAACTGGCTTTGTGTTGAGGACATAAGAAAAACAAAAGCAAAAACAAGAAGCTGTCCTTACCCTCAATTTGCTCAATACCCAATGAACAGAACAGGATCCATAACTCATTAGGGTTCCCTAGTCCAGAGAGGCAGCCAGAGGAGGCTCCCTGGCAGAAGACTCTCAGAGCTGAATTTTGAGGACTTACTGAGCTTTGGGAAGATTGGGAGTGTTGGACGGGAAGTAAGTAAAGGCAGGAGAGTGTTGAGGACAAAGGGGTCTGCTTACTGGATTGTTCAGTGAGGAGGGCGCCTGAGCAGAGCTGGGAGACTAAAAGTGAAATCTTCTCCCTCCTGGACTCCCTGGCCTCATGCACGGGACAAGACGGACAGTGAGACTTGAGCCACAGAGGATAAAGAAGCTTGAATCCGGCATCCCTCCCTGTTCCTGCCATGTTTCGTGGCTTTGTGCGTCCTGCCTGGGGTACACTTTGCAGCTTGTGGATGCTTATTATCCATAGTAATCATAATAATTAATAAAACCTTTTAAAGGGGGCTTTAATCATGCTGGCGCTTTGCTTCCAAACACATAATAAAAAGGAATTACTTATAAAAGTGACAAATTTATTCCTAATTATACCATTATTTTGTTATGCAATACAAGTAAAGCAGTCTTTGAAGCTGGAAAAATGTCTCATGCAGAATTAATTAGAACAGTACACTGTTTGGAATTAGGCAATTATTTTATTGGTATTTCACAACTAGAACTTTGTAGGAGCACCTCAAATATTTTCATTAATGCCAGTAAATAGTTATTTTAAACACTTACTAGTATGAGTTCTAAAGATAAATTTTGGACTGTTTTTGGACCTTATGAAAACGTTTTTAGTCTGAGAGAAAATTTATGACACATGAGTCACTGTGGTCCCAGGGAAGTTTTGAGGAAGCAGATGGCAATGTTTAGGGAATTCACTTCTTGTTCAACATGACACCGCAGGGGAGGGGCTGCAGAGACATAGCAGTGGGTCCCAGCCAAAAGGGGACCTGGATGTCATCACCATGCAAGTGAGGGAATCCAGAGAGGGCGAGCTCCCAGGTTACATGGTAAGTCATGGGCTAAGATCATAACTCTCGTGCTTGGACTCTCATTTCTGTGTTCTTACTTTCTTTAAAAAATACAGACTTGTTTTTCAGGTTATAGAAGTAATACCTACTCATATCCGTGCTCTTTCGCACTGCCCTCTGACCCATGCCCACACTGACTTCTTTATTTCATTTTTGCAGTAGATTAAATAGCCCTTGGGTACGGTCATATGTTCTTACTTTCCGTCATGCGTGTAAAACTTGCCTCTTTACCCATCTATTCCTAGGCTGTAAATAAAGGCTAAGTTCTCTTTTAGTCTTCTCCTAACCAGCTCATGTTCAGGGCTGGGCACATGGCACAAGTGCTGTAAAGATTTGCTTAGCTTTACCAAGCTCACAGCCTGTGACCAGAGTGCAGGAGACTCTACACCTCCTGAGATTCTTCTGGGCTGACTTCTTGCATTCAGAGAGAGGTGGTGGGTGAGAGGCAGCCATGCTTGTGAGACTCCCCATTCGGAGAAGATCAGCAGCCTCTGGTGGGAAGAAGTGTCCTTATGTAGTGGCCATGGCCTCATTCGTGGGTCATGGCTTTGGATGCCACCGAGGGAGCAGAGGACCTTTTGGTTCCTTGTGTTGTTAAGAATAAAACTTCTTTTTTACTGGAGGTGAATAGAGCTGGGAATACGCATACCCAGAAAACACGTTGGCAGGCAGGGCACTGGCATTCGGATCAGTTGGCTCCACACTCCAAAGGAGGAAGAAAGAAAAGGCTGGGGAGTCGGGGAGTGAAGAAGCAAAAGAACTATGAGAACTGCATGGTTCGCAGGGAAGACTCGGGCAATGAGTTCGCGAACCTCAGCTTTAGTCTGAGTTATGTCACTTCCTCACCATGCACCCTGAAGTAGGGAGATACCTACTTTGGGCCTCAGTTGCTCAAATTATAAAACGAGGGCACTAGACTACCAAGTACCTAGGGCTTGTCTGAGGTGTGCTGTAGTTATCAGCCACACCCCACAGGTGGCTTCTCTTCTGACAGAAACACAGGTCTTGTGAGCTTGAGTAGCTGAAATAATAAAAATGTTCTTCGGTCTTCCATGGCAGCTTTCTCAATCATTACGGCTCTCTCGCGGCTCGGCTTTGCCACCTAATATTTAACCTAAACCTTTTCCCCGCTTTTGTTTTAGTTCATCATCACTTGCTCAGTTCTATCAATCTACCTATGCATTTCTATGCCACCTTTCACCAGAGTGCTTAGCACCTGTCCTCTCTGAGCAATGAGGTTAATATTGAAGGTAAAATCTATTTCGTAGAGATAATGTACTACGGACCTTTCAGAAGAGCTCTCTATGATAATGAGGAATGAGTTACCATGCTGAGGTTGTTTAAATGTCATTTATTTTAACAAGTGACACTCTGAATTTACTTAAAGTTGACTACAATGAAGGAAGGGTGGAAAGTTTTAAAGTTTCATGAAACAATAATAGAACTGCAAAGCAAGGAGCCCTGAAAGATGGATCTGAATGGCAATTCTGATTACATGCTCTGTGGGGGGGCTGGTTGGGTAGAATGCTTCCTGCGGCTTCTGAAAGGCTCCGGAGATGTGGAGGATGAGGATGTCACAGAGGGCACTGGTTCGGCTTCTGAGCTTCTTTCTCTTTTCTATTGTGCTCATGTGTGTATATATGCGCTCATGTGTACACAGATGTCTGGGTAGGTATACGTGTGCAAGTGAGCTAGAGAGGGAACATGCTCTTTCCTGTTGATTGCACTGTTTAACACTCCTCCTGGCACTGAATCAAGGCTATGAGTCCTGAGGCAATTGTCACTCAGTTACTCTCTCTTGTCTGGAGCAGTGTTTAGCTGTCTGAGAACGAAGACCATGTTTTATTCTCATCTCTACCAATAGGAGTTAACATAGTTAGATATAATGATTTATGCTTATTCATTGAAAAATTGAGCTTGGAGGGTAGACAGTGGGTAAAGGCTGCAGAGTCTCCTTGGGGAAAACATGGTGAAGGGCAGAGGAATTCCTTTATTTGAATGAGTGTTCTTAGGGGTCTAGGAAGGGATTCTTTTGATTGCAAGCAACAGAAACCAGTTAGAACTAATTTAAGAAAGAGGTGGGTGGGATGAAGGTGGGTTGGTTGTCAGGATGCCGGTGTACCTTGGGGACATAGGGAAGCTGGTTCCTTCAAGGGCATGGAAGAAGGAATTGGAAAGCCATCAAGGAACCATTGTAGTAGGGACTCAGTCCGTCTTTGTCCTTTGTCTCTGCCTCTCTGCTCATTCTTCCTTCTTCCTTTCTCTGAGACTGGCTTCCTCTCTTTCTCTCTCTCTCTATATATATATAGAGAAGAAAGCTGCCCAGAAACTCCCAGTTCTATCCTCTCAACTCCAGCCATACATGAAGAATGCTCTGGTTGAATTCAATTCCGATTCCATGTTCCTAGGAGAGATAATCTGATGGATTTGGCTTAAGTCAAGAATCCACCCCCAAGAGCTAACTATGTGTATTCACCTTACCCCTCTGGCTGCTGGTGTAAATAAAGAACATCTCCCCATTGGTAAATAGTAATAACAAACACAATTTTTACATAGAAAAAAAAAAAAACAGTCTATCCCTGGTCCAATCATGCATGGCCAAGAAGAAAAGGTCAAATAAAACAAATGTGGGCTACTGGGGGCTTGTTCCTGTGTATGGAGGTGGCAGTTCTCATGGAAATTGGCCATTCTGAGCTAGGCAGGTATCACAGAACGTTTCTAATGCACCCGAGAACTTCAGAGCATACATAGAGCTGAGCTCAGACTCAGCTGCCATTTTGTCTTCCTTGCACTGGAACGTGGCATGTAGTAGTTAGCCCATCACACCAAGTGAGATGATGTCTGAGGTGGGTGATTCGTGAAGAGTTAGATCATAACAACATTTTTAAAGTTAAATAAGTTATTTTCTTTTCAGTCCAATCAATTCCCTTATTTGAACATTTAAGATAATTATAGGTTACAGGTAAATTATATATTATACACATGCTAAATTATAACCCATCTCCACCAGTTAATATTTATTGAGCAATGAATAGGCAAACTATGCTAACTTAGGGATTCAATACCTGAGTGTAATTAGGCATTTCGGCTGGGAAAGAGCATCACTGCATCTTCCCAAACATCCCTCCCTTCTCTCCCCAGTGTGTGTGAAGGGAAATGCAAAGATAATATGCTAACCCTTAGCTTATCTCTGAAGTTGTTTACACAAGGGAAAAAATCAATTACTTTAAATATTTTAGATTCTATTTCCCAGTAACTAACCAATTGCAATTTATGACGCTCTTAAGAGCCAAGTAGAAGAGTGAAATGTAATGTTTTATATTTTTCATTCCTCTAGGGCTTCTTGTGGGTCTCTCACACGCAGACATGAAGGAGATTATAGTGAACCTGACAGCCTGGTGCTCCAAGCTTGGGACCAGTGTGGTAGACAGACTGGTGAGTGTTCTATTTGGTATTGCTGATGGTGTAGTCCGGCTCAGAAAATCAGGTTATGGTTGTGCGGAAAGTAGAAATCACAGGATATCTATGGCTTTGCCAACAGTGAATGAAACTTAAAAAAAAAAAAAAAAAAAGTTTAGCGATTTATAAAGCATTTTGAAATCCAGAACTTAAAATTTAAACCATGGAACAGATGACTCTTTTATAGGAATTGGCTGCAATCATGAAGGAAGATGTGGTGGTAACCCAGTGATTTAGCATTTATCAACCCCCCATGATGACTTCTCTTCACAAGAGGGCTTAATACCCAAACCTTAAGGATGCTCTGAGTCTCTGTGGACTACTTTGGCAGGAAGGGAGGGGAGGACAGAGGGAATCAGAGAGGGGTGCAGGTTGTCTATAGCAGATGTGACAGAAGTGGTGCCTTACGCAAAAAGCACATTGACCATCAGGACAGCTTGACAGAGAAAAAATTTCCTGGCCTGAATCTGATAAATCTGGAACCCTATTGATAGTATGAGTTCATACCCGGTTTAGCTGGGACTTTCCAGTTTATGCCTGTCTGCATTTGGATGATGAAATATTTTATCCCCTACTCGTCCCAGGCATCAGCTCATGCAGAGGTTTTAGAAACTACCACCTGTGATGGACTAATTCACTCTTCAAGTTGCATATATTAGTGGAATCCTTTCTAAGCCTGTATGTTCTTTGTTCCACCCATATTTGTATTTCTAACAGCTCTAAATATCCCTACTACCACTACAGATGTACACTCCTAGAGCGATTTCTGCTTTCCAAGCTCATTCTATAAGATTTTTCCTCTGAATCTCTCAGTTACCAAGGGATGGGCAAAGGCTGCGCTATTATTGCTCAGAGATATTAAAGCACTTACTCAAGGTGATCATGGTTGTCAGGGGCAGAGCCCAGAGTAGAACTCAGATTCACAATTCCCAGGCCGATGCTTTTTCTGCCATATGAAGGGCAATGTCATACACAAACTGCGGTTTCCAGGGCAGAGCTCGTGTCTCACTATCTAGGTGTCCCCGTCACCAAGCACCCTGTGTCAGTGTCCACAAGACTCATAGAACCAGGGGAGAGACCACAGAACTACATGTGTGGCAACTTGGACTATAATTTCACTGCTAAGTATCTGTGTTATGTGGCCCCTCTCTCCTTTTAAAAACATGCCGGCTTCTTTATTTCTTTCCTATAAAGTGAGAGCAATAAGATTAGTCTTGTCTACTCAGGAGTTATAATGACAAATATATATGAAAAGACTGGGGTAACATTTCGAAAAAAGAAAATGCTCAATATTTAAAGTAGACAGATATAAAAATATAATGGGTTATTTTTCCCAGAAAAAGCCTTAAATGGTCATGCAGAGTAGCTCCTTGCAGCCTTTGTTTGACCACCAATCCAGGTCTCCCCTCCAAAGCCCTGAGTGCGCTTGGTCACCATTGCCATATCTCTGCATGTGAAGTGGAAAGAGGGAAGTAAATGTGAGAGGCAGTGGGTATAAACCAAGCAAACTTTAATCTTTGCAAAAGAAAACTGAAGGCAGGTCCTATGCATAATGTCCACAATCCACATTTTGGAATTGAGGAAGGCATGTTTGTGCTTATTAGACGCACACTTATACACACATTTGCTTAAGTGGACGTGGCTTTCCCTTTCACTTCCTCACTGGAACTGTTGGGTGTGCTGCTGTTTTGTTCTAGAGAAGACGTATCTGAGTCCAGAGGAAATGGTAGCAATTTCATAGGAGATAAAGTGATCCAACACAGCTCACACACACAATAAATGAAATGAGAGGCGACAGACTTGTAATGCGTCTTTAATGTAATCACGCCTGTATTCCAGCGATGGAGGTGTGGTCTCAATTTGTATGGATGCACATGGCTTTCTCATTTGAGATCATCATTAGTGGGTTGTACGTACCTTGTTGAAATGGGAATCTGCCCTGTGGACATTTAAGGCTCTTAATGAAGCTAGAAAACGTCAAGTGTGACAGAAGGGACTGGGCTGAGTCAGATCACCCATGCAGCCGGATGACCTGATTTTCAGCGGTCAATACCAAAGATTTTAAACTCTGCCCCTGACTGAGAACAATACAATGCACTCTCTTCTGAAAGCTGATGGTAAAGGGAGGACCAACTGCCCTGACAACACAAGACCACGTGTCTGGGGCGGGGTGTTCAGGGTCATCTTACATCTCCTGTGTACATGATTTATAAACTGGATTTGATCCTTGTTCCTGTTCCTCAGCAAAGGAACGCTATTTACATTTTAAAGAAGGCTTTTGTTGCTCATATTTCTTACTCCCGTAGATTACCACGGCTTCTTATCACATTCAACCTGTCTCATAGTTATTTGTGCCTGCGTTTTATTTTCCCTGGCAGACTGTGAACCCTTTGATATTAAGGTCCAGATCGTAATCATCTTTGCAATCCCTCCTTGCACCTTAGTACCAGGCCTGAAAAAGAGGCAGCTTGCATCCGTGCTTGGTGAACTGAATTGAAACACTTCCTTTAAATCCGGCAGGCAGGGCCATCCTGCTTGTTTTTGTTAGAACAAGGCCCCGTTATAACAAAGCAGGGCCTTGTTATAACAAAAACAAGGAATAAAAAAACAAAACAAAGAAAAATGATTCCACTGAAATCGCTGTGAGATTGTGTGTGGTGAAGAAGCCCTAGTCTGTTCCCATGTAACAAGGCATAATTCTGAGGGGGAATGGAGACCCTCTTCCTGCTTCAGCATGGGATAGGGAATGAGCTGGAATGCAGTGAGAATTCCAGAAGACACAGCCTGGTTTGGGCACACTGAGAGCTTGAGTGCTTACAGCAGTGGTGGCACCCATGGTGGGCGCACTCCAGTCAGAGCGGCCGTGCCCAGCACCTGCTGCAGCAGAAGTGCCACGTGCCTATGGAAGCAGTAGTGTGTCAATGACTCTGGGAAGGATGGGCACTAACGGCCTTGCTCTGGACACCGTTGTGCCCTCCTTGAAGATAGGAGGCAGCATTGGTGGTGTCCCTGAATGAGGGACACTAACGCACGGTGGGCTTGGCATCCTGTAGCAGTTTTGGCGTAAGAGACTGGGAGGAGTGGCAGGGACGACACTTACGAGGATTGGTGTAGCATCATGGTAGCTAAAATAATTTTCATCAGCTAATGGGAAAACACCAGAAATATCAATTACAGAAAATTGAGAGAGGGTACATGTTATGCATGTGGTGACAAGACCCAAGTCTGGGACAGTACCAGTGACACAGGGAATAGGAAGAGCTGAGGGTCTGCATTGCCTCAAATAGGGAAGGACTGTAGGCCACTGGCCAGTGTAGCTCCAGCAGCGTTCTGTGACTCCAAATTAGAGGGACCTGTCTGCTGCTGGTATGCAGGAAATGCTAGTAAGGAATATTAGGGCCCTTAGAGCCTGGGGGGGGAAATTATCTTCAGTGATAAAGAGGATGGGAGAATGCTTCCCCTGTTTCTTCCATTTACCTTCCCCAGAACCACAGCCTTCTCCGGCCCAGGCGAGCGCCCCCTGATACCTCAGAATTTACATTTCACAATGTGAAAACAAGATCTGATATAGATAATTTAGCCCCAGGAAGCTTAAGCCAGGAACAATCAGGCAGGGCTTCAGTAACAGAGAACACCAGGCTTCTTTATTTCTTTACCCTGGGACTTTTATTTCTGAGCCAAGAAGATAACACATCTTAATAGCAAGCAACTGAGTTAACTAGATAAAAGGTTTCATAAACTGTTAGTGAAATCTTGAAATCAGACAAACCGGAGATTCACAGCCTTACCTTGCTTGACTGGATCTAAATGTACATCACTGAAAGCAACACAGAATGAGATGCTGAGATACTGAGCGCTACTCCCGTGAGCCGACACATACGGGCTTCCATTCATTCATTCATTCATTCATTCCACAGATAGATATTGAACTCTACTACACAGTTTCCTCTCAGCTTAAGTCTGAGGATAACAGACGACAAAAGAATCAATCAGCTAAAATGGATTTAATGATCTTACAAGATAACGTTTACATTAAACCAGTGAGTACATAGAGCTCTAAAAGGCCAATTTTCCATACTAGTTGATAGTACAGAAATAGAAAACCTGAAAAGCTTAGATCCATAAGTAAATAATGGTACTAGAAATTAATATAAAAGTGTGAAAGATGACTTAAAATGAATAAGTTGACATGTAGTGAAAGGATCAGGATTATAAATTATGGTGATTCTATGGTTAAAAGGAAATGATAGGCAAGCAAAAATAGAAAAACTCAACAAAAGGGAAGAAAAACTACTTGGCAGGAAGAAAGAGATCTGGGAGCCTTTTAGGAAATTGATTTTGGTGAAGGAAGGGGATATAAATGAGACTAGAGGGGCTGAGAGCCTGGGGCACACAATGGGGGGCTTTGGACTTGTGAAATACTGCTGGCCCCCTCATGGACCACCTATAACCAACAGATTTTTTTTTTTTTTTTTTTTTTTTTTGCGGTACGCAGCCCTCTTATTGTTGTGGCCTCTCCCGTTGCGGAACACAGGCTCCGGACGCACAGGCTCAGCAGCCATGGCTCACGGGCCCAGCTGCTCCGCGGCATGTGCGATCCTCCCGGACCAGGGCACGAACCCGTGTCCCCTGCATCGGCAGACAGACTCTCAACCACTGTGCCACCAGGGAAGCCCTAACCAACAGATTTTAAATAAAGTACAAATTCAAGAAAATTCCAATTACTGTGGCAGTAGCTAGAAAAAGGGAATATCAAAGGAAGTATCCAGGGGAAAAGTGATTGATTCTGAACAAAGAAAAATTAAAGATCAAAAGCAAGAAGATAAAGGAAATCATACTGGTTTTGGACAAAGACTACATGCATTCAGAACCTATAAATAGATAAATAGGGAGCAGTTTTCTGAAAAAGTTAATGAAATGGAGCAACAACTGAGATATGGAAAATAATGATTATGTGACGATGGGAATAAAGCCAGTCAAATGTTACCACATCAATTAAGGAAACAGCAGGCCTCCAAAGCGGAGACAAAAATAATACAACTTCTGAAGACCCAACATTTACAAGACAACATAAAAGAACCAAGAGAAACATGTGCCTTTCACTACTAATCTGCCTTTACATGAAATATTACCAAAAAATACTTTAAAAATGAAAATTATTCAAATTGCAAAGCAACTTATTCAAATTGCAAAGCAACTTATTCAAAGCCGTGTATGTTTCATCAGAGCAAGTTTCCCTCGGTGCTCCTGTGGGATCTCTAGGCCATGGGCCCTCATTTTTGAGGGTGACCACTCCGTAGGTGGTGGCACCAACTCTATAGATGTTCAGACCCTCCAGCAGAGGCAGAAGGGTCATGGCCTCTGTTTCACTGAGCTCCTGTGTTGACTCTTAGCTTCCCTCAGGGCCAGAGGGAATGCTTTCAGCCATTCCTTCTCTGGCTCCCCCCTCCCAATTTCTGATACTAAATGTCCACGGAGCCCATCTCTAGACACACCTGCTGAGCACACAGTTGGATGAACAGCTGGACTGAAGGATTCAGTGTCCCTGACAACCTCTTTCTTCCCAGTTACCAAACCAAGGCAGATGCTAATGTTCTTTCCGATGTCATTAATTAGCTGTGCTTCACTGGTTGTGAGTGGTACAATTGAAATTTTGTCCTCCAGTGTTCACTCTCTTCCTGGTTTCTCTCATTTGTTTTGACATCTGTTTATTTCCTCTGTATCTTCAGTGCCTAGCAGAGTTCTTAGCCCATTGCCAATGTCAGTAATGGTTTGCTGAGTGAATGGATCTTCATACACTCACTTTCCTCCTTGTTGAATCCATTACGCCAATGCCTGCCTCCAATTGTCCCTTCTCTGTCAATTTTTCTGGCTCTTTCTTACATACTCTGGCTCCAAACCATGGGGGTCTCCCAGGGTTTTGTCTTAAATCTTCCTCTCATCCCATTTTATGTTTTTCCCCCTTTTTCACATCACTTTCCTTTTCCTTATTCTTTTCTTTTAATCCTGTTTATTTGTCTGTTTTAGAAAAGTGAACCAGTTCATTTCAAGGCAGCAGATAGATCACCAAAAGGTAAAAAAGCAATGGATGCTTTTGTAAAGCCAGAACTCAAGATCTTATTTAATTTCCCATAGGTACATCTTCTTTGAGTGTGATTTCCTAGAAACAGGGCTTCGCACAAAGCTTATTTAAAAATAGCAAAACACAGGGCTTCCCTGGTGGCGCAGTGGTTGGGAGTCCGCCTGCCGATGCAGGGGACGCGGGTTCGTGCCCCGGTCCGGGAAGATCCCACGTGCCGCGGAGCGGCTGGGCCCGTGAGCCATGGATGCTGAGCCTGCGCGTCCGGAGCCTGTGTTCCGTGCTCCACAACGGAGAGGCCACAGCAGTGAGAGGCCCGTGTACCGCAAAAAAAAAAAACCACAAAACACACACAAACTAAAATAACACACATATTTTTAAAACATAATATGTAAAATAAATATTTATCACAAATTAAACAAAACTGTAACACAAATCTGTAATTATAACCAAATACAATTTCTACCCATTAATAATTATTTCCAGTAAAGATAATTCTACCTTTTCTCTTCATGCTTGCTGTCATTCCTTCTTCAACCTATCCTAAATTTTTAAAATTTGAGTTATAATTTTCTGGTGGTGAGTTTAATAGCTTCTAATATATTTACTTTGTAACTTTAAAAAAACTTTATTAAGGTTGCACATGAAAAACTGCAGTCTCTGCTTCTCTGCAAATATTTCTTACTTCTCATGTATATGAGTGTTCTATTGTCATAACAAGTTACCACAAACTTAGTGGCTTAAAACAATACATTTATTATCTCCCAGTTCTAGAAGTCAGAAGTCTGACACAGCTCTCACTGGGATATGATGAAGATGTCAGTGGGGTTGCATTCCTTTCTGGAGGCTCTAGGGGAGAATCTGGTTTCTTGCTCATTCAGGTGTTGGCAGAATTCAGTTCTATGCAGGTGTAGGATGGTTGCTGGCTGTAAGACCACAGCTGCCTGGTACCCTGGTCCTCACACCAGTCTCCTACATCTCAGAATAAGCCACAGGACTTAGGATGCTTCTCATCCTGCCTTCTCTCTCCCTCATCTCCTGCTTTTCTTGTCCACTTTTAAGGACTCATGACCAGATTGCACCCACCCTGATAATCTAGAATAATCTCCATTTCAAGGTCTTTAAACTTTCTCATATCTGAAGTTACTTTTGCCATTTAAGGTAGCATTCACAGATTCCAGGAGTTAGGGCTTGGACATCTTTTGGGGTAGGGGCATTATTCTGCCTACTATATCACAGGTACCCACAGTCAGCTCTTTTAGGTCATTATTTGTTAATTATCCTAGTATCTCTAAATAGAAACCCTTGATTTTTTCAGTTTTTGTAATTATGTATTGGCTTCCAATTATAGAATATGAGAATTTAGCCACTTTTTCTACTCAGCCTCCTATAAAATATGTCTGTTTCTTGTCTCTTCATCTTCCTTATATGGTTAAATTAAAATAAAATTAAATACAGTTTTTATATTACTACTTCGTAGCTGAATTATGTTATACTTTTTTTTTTTTCTGGCAAAACTTTTTTGTTTGTTAAATTTCCTCTGTATTTATCTCTCAGTTACTCCTATACTCTCTCCCAGTTGTGTAAATTCCCTCCCTGCCCTGGTTCTTCTAATCAGATTAGGTACTGTCAGTTCCATCTCCTTGAAGAACTCTCTCCCAGAATTTTCTGACCTGTTCAATCTGGATTTGTTGATTTCTGAGCATGCTGCCTAACTGCATCATGGGAATCTCCCTGTAACTGCATCCTTAACATTACTTTCACTTCTTATTGTGTGGATTCTCTCCCTGTTTTTTTGTTTTTTGTTTTTCCTCATTTCAGCTGAATATATTCTTCAGGAACTTCTTGATTAAGGATGTAAGGGAGGCAAAATATTGTAAACTCAGGCATTATTTTCCTATTCTCAAATTTAACTGAGCATTTGACTGGTTTTGAATTTTAATTGGATATTATTTTCCATCAGAATTTTGGTCTAAACATTGAGTTGGCAGTCTTGAGCTTCATCAATCCCCCTGTTCACAGTACCTTCATTATCTCTGTCCTCATTGGTGTTCAGTATCCTTCAGTCCAGAGATGTTCTGTTTTATTCCCTCTGGAGAAAATCCAGTTAGGCTTCTGCAGTGAGCAAGAAGTTGCGTGGAATGGGAGGAGGAACTGGGAGTCTAACTGCTTCATAAAATGATTTTCTATTAACCATCCTGTTTTTAACCCTATATTCCCACCCTCCGATACAAATACACGTTTCCTGGGTACTTAGTTCTTCTGATTCCAGAGCCTTGGGGATTTTGTGATGTAAATGAGGATATTTCTTAGCTTTCCCCAGATTAGGATTTAGCATTTTCCAGCCAGCTAAGGCAGTTAACACGGACTACTTTACAGCTTTAAAATACTGTCACTGTTGTATCCACTTCTGTTCTTTTTGCCATTATGTTTATGTTGTTTTACAATCACTTTCCATGGTTTTCTATCTTTATTTCTTCTTGGTCATGGCTGAATTCAGTTTGTGTGATCAGCCTTCTATCTTTAACTGAAAGTCTTCATCAACTTTTACAGTTCAACTAACTCTGTTATTGTTGTTGATAGGAAGATCAGAGTTTCTAGATATACTAGCTCATTCAAGGTCTACTTTTAAGCGGTCCATTTCCTACAGCAGAACTTAACCTAGATATTCGGTCACGTTTTAGCTAAAACTCAACTGGAAAACATCAAAATATTCCTTCTAGCCCAGTGCTTCTTCAGGCCTACCTTTTATAGCCACGGATACCACCATTTTCCAGGTCCCCAAACTGTTCAGTTAGGTTGCCAGTTTGTCTCTCACTTCAATCTATTAGTAAGGCACATTGATATTTTTCTTCATGACGTCTCTCAAATGTTCCCTCCTTGTCTCTCACCATTTTTTTCTTCCTGATCTAGGCTTTCATTATCTGTCAATAGGATTATTGCAAAACAACCTATTGACAAGTTCTGATCTCTCACATTCCCCCCCCCCCCGCCAGTTTTTTTTTCTGTTCTACTCAACCTTGCTGAAGACCCCTGTCACCATGATACCTTCTAGCTACATATATGTTCTTCCCTTCTCTTTGGATCAAATTTAGACTGAATTGTCAGTGCCTGGATATAGAAAGCACTCAGTAAATGCTTGCGAAAGGAGCAGCTAAATGACATTCAAGGACCTCTCTCAGAGCTTTTCACTTTGCCTAACGTTTTTTTCTAACTGAAAAATATGGGTCCCCTCTGCCTGTCATGACTTTTCTCCCCACTGTTTCCAGTGTAAATCCCCATCCCTATTTTAAGCTTGACCTTGCCTTGGCCTTTTCCCCTCCCCACCTAAATCTCCATTTCCTCAAGGATCTACTTTACCTCTAAATGCTCATGGAATCCTGCCCTGAATGTCAACAAAGCATGGCCCTAGCTGTGTCTTAAAATCTGTGTGTCATTTGCTGTTTCGTTTGCATCTGCATGTTCTTCCTCAAGCTCTTTGAGGGCAGGGATTATATCTACCATTTCTCTCAGACTTATCAATATGCACATGACTTGGCATATACAAACTAGTATATTTTAAACTTTTCTACAAAAATATCCTTGAGCAAAGACGAGTAAGGACTTCACTCTAAGGCATGTGCTTAAAAAGTTTGTCATTTTCTTGAATTTGCATATGCAATGTTCATTTTTTTAAATTTTGCATTCTAAACCACAATTTATTTGTGTCAAGGTACTGAGTCCAGAATTTGACTCCAGCACTTAATACTGTACAGCCTTGGGCCCATCACCCTTTCTATACATCAGTTTTCTCATTTTGAGAACAAAGATGGCAGTTGTTTTTATCTCATTGATATAAGCAAGTAAATTAGTTAATCTATAAAAGCACTCAAGACAGTGCTAAGCAGTTATTAAGGGCTCAATAAATATTAGTTACTATTTGTAAAAGATTATCTAGATTATTTTCTTCTGGTATTCAAGTTAAATTAATGCTTCAGAAATTTGTGCCATATTTATCCTATGGTTTCAGAGAATCAGGATGGAGCCACACAGCAGACGCTTACATAACAGAGCTGGGGGTCAGCAGGGCAAACACGGTGTGGGCCTCCTTGCAGAGGCTGAGATCCAACAATCTGAGTCTTGTCTCACGTCACAGAGGAGCAGAGATCCACACTCCCCACTATTGCAGCCTCAGTGTGGCCATCCCAGCGCACAGACACAGACACAGACACAGAAGGCTGTCTTCTCCGCTCTTTAAAACACGTAGATTTCGGGCTTCCCTGGTGGCGCAGTGGTTGAGCGTCCGCCTGCCGATGCGGGGGACACGGGTTCGTGCTCCGGTCCGGGAGGATCCCACATGCCGCGGAGCGGCTGGGCCCGTGAGCCATGGCCGCTGAGCCTGCGCGTCTGGAGCCTGTGCTCCGCAACGGGAGGGGCCACAACAGTGAGAGGCCCACATACCGCAAAAAAAAAAAAAAAAAAAAAAAAAAAAACACGTAGATTTGGATGATCTCTGTCCCTCAAAAGATTTCCTGTAATGAAACCCCTACACCCTACATGCCTGGAATTTGTTTTTGTTTTAGGATTTCAAGGGTGTCCACAATAAAGAAAAAATGCTTTGACTCAAGATCAAACCTGGCTCTTTTGCCTCATTATTTAGTCTATCTCCAAATTATGGTACAGTTTTACCCTTCTGTGATTTTCAGGGGAGACTGAAGATTAAATCTTGGGGAAGTTTTAGACTAAATCTTGGTACTTTCATGTTGCAGTAAGAAGTGAGGAGAAGAGAAAACAGAGGGGCTAAAAAAGGGATTACGAAGTACTGAGATTTAACCCAGAGTGCTGTAAATTACCTCTACTGGTCACTTGGCAGATTTGCTTCTTAATCCATGTTTGCTCTAAATAAGTGCTCTCGTTTCCTAAAATACTTCTGCCTTTTCATGCCCTTTGGTAATCTCATTCTCTGATCTCAGACTGGTGTGAATCCGTAAGTGTCCCTTTAATTCTCTAAGGCTAAATTCAGTGATGTCGTTTTAGCAGATGGAGAGATATACTAGGAAGCACCAGGTCGTGGTGTCGCCTACTCACTTATGGCACATGGGGAAGCCAGTCGATTACTGAAGGTAGAGAATGGTGTCTTGACTGAAGGTAGAAGCTTGTGCCCGTGTACATTTATCTCAGCACAGTGTTCACCTGAGGGGAACAGTCTGCTCTGTCTGTGTTTTGGAACTCGTGTGTCCTGCAAGGTCCTGTGCAAATGTTGTCTCTCCCAGGAAGTCTGTGCTGATTGTCCCTTCCTTGCTCCTTCTGCATGTTACCTGCACTGATTTTGTGACACTGAGCCCTGTTTACCTTGTACTGTAAGGGGCTAGAGTTAGGACAGGACTCACCACAGATTATGAGTTCATTCAGGGCAAGGATGGCTGAAGCCAATTGCCAGTTTGACGTGTTTCGAGAGGAGAGCTACTTGGCTTGGGTGCTGTCTCTGGGTTCTTAGTCCCAGGGCCCTTCTGCGAGGCCAGGCCTTGAACTTAGGAGGGAGGCAACTTGTCTGTGGTGCTCCTTCTTCCTTCTCTGCTCCCTGGTGGTGCCCTTGTGTTCTTTACCTCCTGCTTTAACCAAATGTGCTCCCAGATCACTGCCCAGTACTCCTTGGGCTCTTCTCTCTATGAATAATCTCTCCCTGAAAAGGACATAATCCTTTTTATTTTTTTGCCAAAGAGATTTGAGGGAGCCAGCTTGAGCATTCCAGAGGAGAGATGTTTTTAGACAGGGGTTCTGTCTACCTACCTACTTCTTCTGTCTGAAGAAAGGTAGTTGTAGAAGAGACAAGGCATAGGTTTTTGGTGGTTTCTGTTTTTCTCTTGGCCTGAAATTCATCTCTATGGCTTTTTAAAAAAATTTTTTCAGTAAATGCTTTCCCCTTTAAAACTGGTTAACAATAGGCACCATTGAAAGCACACCTGAAGGCTCTGTGCATATGAAATCAATGGAAAACTCACAGCAGTCTCCAAGGACTCTTTTTAAAATCACCTTGGACCCCATATCTCAGAAGGAAACTTAAAGAAGCAGCTAAATATCATTGCCATGCACGAGGCATTTCACTACTTGCTACTTTAATTTCAAGAAAAATACAGCTCTATTATAAGGAGCACATAGTCTATTATCTCTTGATAATAACCTTAAATAAATGCCAAACACAGAGGTCTAAAATTATTTCTGGCCTCATGCATCACTTACGTTCTATGTGATGGCCCTGCAATTGGCAATTGACTAAAAATAATGAAATGTATTCATTATGCAGAGTTGTGTGCGGGTTTAACTCTTCCAGATTTTGGTGCCCAGATATCCTCTCTGATAATGTTAAGACTTTGCAAAAATAGAAGGTCCCTAAGTGAGCCAGATGATAATAAAAATGCCTTTTGTCTCCCTCCTTTCCTTTACTTGCCACTTGCCGTTGGTTAACAAGTCCTGCTAATTGATACCTTCATCAGTCCTACCTAAAATCCATACCCCTTCATCATCATCACCTTCATCTAGATGGGCAGGTATCTCAACTGAATTTCTGTTACAGCCTTACTGGTTTTGAATCCAGTCCCTCCATGCTACTACCAGAGTAATTTTTTTTTTAACCTAAAACTGGGCTTTTATGAGTATAAAAGCTAAAATGCTTAATATTTCAAATACAAGCTTTTGTGATACTGTTCCTTCCTGGTTCTGTAAATCTGTTTGCAACACAACCCTATAAATGCTCACCACTTTAGCTGTAGCTATAATCTTGTAGGTGCTTGAATGCTCCATTCCGTTTCATGTCTCTGGACTTCTGTTCATTCTATCCCACCTGTCTAGAATTCCTGTCTTTCGCCTCACTGTCTGCCTGCTCACCTCCTTGAGGTCCATCCAAAGTCGATAAGTTGTCACCATCTCCAACAAGGCTACCAACATTGTCTCTGAATCTAACTAGGAAAATCCATCCTGTTTTCAACACACCCTATGCATCAAACAATCCGAAACCCATCTCCATGATGTCGTTTTTGCTCTCCCTTCTCTTTCACTGTCTGTAGGTTGAATCCCTTGTGGGAAATGGCTCTATCTTTGTAGCCCTAGGATTTAGCATAATGTCTTTAGCACATCTTGCACCAAATTAATGTATTTAAGTGAATTAAGGGGATGGACTTGTACTTTAAAAAAATAAGTGGGAACTTATGTCTTTAAATAAACATTATTCTTCGTGACAGAACTTTCTTGGAGGTGTAAGCTTAATCTAGTGAGAAAAATCCCAAACCTGATGGACTCTCCTCTTTGGGGACTGCTTTTAGAGCCCAGTTACAAATCAAGGAAATTGGGCTCAGCTTCACTAGCACATAGCCTATGTGACAGAAAAAATAACTCCCAGCTTCATTACCCAACTCACTCATCAGAGCTGACTGAGTAACTTCTGAATGAGGGTGAATTTTATTTTTTGGCAATG
This sequence comes from Grampus griseus, assembly GCF_964374135.1. NCBI lineage: Eukaryota > Metazoa > Chordata > Mammalia > Artiodactyla > Delphinidae > Grampus > Grampus griseus. Next base: position 15,990,925 of record NC_139009.1, read on the forward strand.
AAAGACATAATTTGCTGCCACTGCGAATTAAGAAAAATTCCATTCTAAAGAGGGGTCCAGACATATTCTGAGCAAAGACAACATCCTCGGAATATATGCATTATCTCCCGTGTGGACTATTTGGAAGAATGGGTCTCAGTTGTTTTTGTTTTGTTTTGTTTTGTTTGCGGTACACGGGCCTCTCACTGTTGTGGCCTCTCCCGCGCGGAGCACAGGCTCCGGACGCGCAGGCTCAGTGGCCATGGCTCACGGGCCCAGCCGCTCCGCGGCATGTGGGATCTTCCCGGATCGGGGCACGAACCCGTGTCCCCTGCATCGGCAGGCAGACTCTCAACCACTGCGCCACCAGGGAAGCCCTGGGTCTCAGTTTTTGCTGAAGACCTTGCTTGTTTATTTAATTAGTCCTGTGACATGGAGGCAGCTTGGCCCTGGTAACAAAAGCATGAAAGTTAAAGTCAGATGCTTTAGACTTGATTTCCTACCCTGATGCTTGCTACGTATGTGGCTTTGGATAAGTCACTGCCTTTTGGGGAAGAAAAGGATCAGGTGATTGTGCTAAAATGAGGTTGTGAGTATTACTAACCCCAGAAGCATGCTGTTTGTCCCTCCCTGAACAATTCCAAGGCCTCCCATTCAGAAGTAACTTCTTTGATGCATTGTAAATTTCTCACTCTTTTTGTTTTGGTGTATAGAAATGCAAATTTGTGTTTTGTATTGAGAAATCTATTTACCTCTCTAAACAATTAAAATAATTTTTCTATATAAAAAAATAAATAAAATGAGGTCATGATCATTCCAGAATTGCAATAATCAAAGTAACTATTATCATATGATTTATTTTTAATGATTGTCTGCTATGAACTAAAATTTTCATGATAATTTTCTCATTTAATCCTCTCAAAAAACAATTCATAGATAAAGAAACTGAAGCTTAGAGAGATAAGAAATTTGCTCAGGGTGACACAGGTATTACAGAGTAGTGAAATGCAAAATTTTCTCTCAGTCTGACTCCGTGACTCATATTCTTAAACACTCTTCCCTTTCCCCAAAATTATCACCAAATCCGGACCTTCTAGAAGTATGGATTCAACATGTTGATGAATTTGAATTTTGGACTATTTCTTTGTCAGACTATATTCATATATATCAAAGTTTTTGGTGGACCTTATTGGTGAACACCCTACCTCATATACAGATAAAATTCAACACACACACACACACACACACACACACACACACACACACACACACACACACACACACACACGGGATTTTTCTCTAGAAGTTCAGAAGACACTGTGTAACTCCCCTGGATTGAAGATCACTTGTGAACAATCTTTTTGGTAAGTGATGTGTCTCCAAAGGGAAGGGACATCTTTCTGTAGGGCTACCATGTGGAAGAGGGTGCAGACAGACTCCAGAAGGCAGAAGTAGGACCACTGGATGGAACTTACATGGAGACACTATTTCAATTTTTTTTTTTTTTTTTTTTTTGCGGTACACGGGCCTCTCACTGTTGTGGCCTCTCCCGTTGTGGAGCATAGGCTCCGGACGCGCAGGCTCAGCGGCCATGGCTCACGGGCCCAGCCACTCCGCGGCACGTGGGATCCTCCCGGACCGGGGCACAAACCCGTGTCCCCTGCATCGGCAGGAGGACTCTCAACCACTGCGCCACCAGGGAATCCCTCAATTTAATGTAAGAAGGAAACAGGTGACAATCAGGGCAGCCCAACAACAGAGCAGGCTGCCTTGTAAGGCACAGTGCTTCCTGTCACTGATGGTGTTGAAACAGAAGGTAAAAGACCTCTGTCAAGGATGCCATAGTCACTAGCCCAGGGGGGATGTTGGGTCACATGTCCTGTAAGGTCCATTACAGTCTTTAGAGTTTGAAATTTCATAAAAAAGCCAAGGCTGTAGTGACACTTGGCATGCTCAGTGGACCATGCATCTGCCAGACCTAATACTCAATAACCCAGAATAAGAGGGACTCCAGTCAGGTCCCTCAGGACACAGAGGAGGCAGCGATGACATCTCAGTGTTTCTCCTAGTTTCTGTCAGATACAGGAATATCAGTGCTCAAGTCTGTGCACAAATTAATCGTCAAATAAAACATCAGCAGCTTATTCTGTCCTTGATACTTGTCAACATAAAACTTGTGTATTAAATGGACAGTGACTGCTGGAAGGGGTGTCTAAAGATTCAAATGGCTTTTCTTTAATGGGACTTATGACACCAGTCATTGTGTGTACATTGGCTTATTTAATCCCCTCAACATAGGTACATAGGTATTATCTGCATTTTAAAGAGGAGGAAATTAGCTTAGAGAGCTGCATGGTCTTAATTACTGGAAAGTAAAATAATAGGCATAAAGCTCACCGGAGGCAGAATGAGAGGACGGAAGGTGTTTCTGACAGAAACCTGTGGAAATTTATTGCATAAAGTAATAAGTGACATCTCCATTTGTACGAACAGCTTCTTAGCTCTCCCCATTCCAGATGTTGGGAACTACCTCTTTCGTCCCAGCTTTTCTTACCCATCACTCTATTGATCCAGAGGTTCCACATTTCAGTTCCTGCTAGTAAACCTCAGTATCTCAGCTGCTTGGTCAAGGCCAATAGCAGCTCCCAGGTAATTATAAATTTGGCCAATTTGTACTGAAATTAATCTTCAGTCTGGTGTGTTAAATGTTCTGTATTCATTAGGCAGTGGGAATCTCTGTTGTAATGATTCCTCCCCCATGTCGGTGAAAAATCATTATGGTTTTGTGTCAAGGATGATCCAGAGTGGATTTCTAACATTATCGCCTTTCCCCACATTTCCTCATATGTCCTCAGATAAACTGTCATTAGAGTCTGAGGTCTTTGCATTTAAACCTGTGCCAGCACTAATCTGTAAAACACAGCAGGTTGGTTTAAGGATTGGTAGGGAGTTCATGCAATAGAATAATAAACAGCAATGAGAATGAATGAACCGTTGCTACATGTAACAATGTGGATGAGTCTCAAGAAATAATGTTGAACAAAAGAAACCAGCTACGAAAGAGTACATAACATACAGTTCTATTTGTGAAAATATAAAATATAGTATTTAAATAAGGACGATAACTCTTGTAAAGGAGGTATAGGTGGAGCTCCAGTAATATCTTTGAGGTCCTGCTGATGTGTTTTTTCCCTTGAACCAGGATTTAAAATTTCACCAAGCTGAACATTTATGATTTGAATAGTTTTTTTTTTAAATGAAGGCTATATTTCAATAAAGAGATTACCAAAAATTTATTTAGAAGGAAGAGACAACACCCAGATCTCTGGTATAAGTTCCAGTGAAGCGTGTGATTTCACTGAGTATGTGGTAAGATTCTCATGTAGAGGTCTGACAAAAGCTCCTTTACAATATCTTACCTGCTGCAGACACTTCAAGCACTAGAAGATCTGCGAGGTCTCATGCCCTAAATGGCAGAGCAGCTAGCATGGCTCTCTTGGCTTGTTGCTGAGCCTTTCTTGCTCCGGGATTTTGTTCTGGAAGCTTTCTAGGTTACTTGGCAAATGAAACAGAGGAGCATGCTTAACTGAAGTATATATTACCTCTGAAACCCAAAGAGACCCGCTACATATTGTGCCTCTTATTGGTAAGAGGGGCAAGATGCAGCAACTTGTCCTTCTTCATATACCCTAGATCATTGGGCCCCAAGTTTCATTGAGTTGGAAGCCCCTTGAATTTCTGTGAGATTTATTTCCTCTCCTCTGGTGCATATGTGCCTTCCAGAGTATCTGCACAGGTTGCTACTTCAGTTCACCAAGTCCAATCAGTGTCATATCATCAGTTAAAACTTTAAAAATTAACCTTGTTCATGGTAGAAGCTACAGACAAATAAAAGGAAGATAACATAAATTACCACTAAACCCATCACTAAGAGAAAAGTGTATATATATATGGGTAAATTTGTCATATTTTGTAACGGTTTTTCATTTAACGTATTATGATCATTTTTTGTGTCATTCTTCTCCGATGATTAAGATTTACTTAGTGATAACTGTGTATTAGACACTATATTTATATTCACTATCTCATTTAATTCTCTCTACTACTCTGAGGGAAGGACTGTCAGTATCTTCATTTTTCTGCATAAGGGAAATGTCTCAAAGTTTAACTTGGCCCAAAGTTTTGAAGCTACTAATTCTTTATAAAGTGAAAACATATTTAACTCTAAAGTCAGAAGTTAAAAGAGCTGCCTGGACTGAGGTCAGAAGCAACCACCACTCATTCCCACCATATACCTGCTCCAATCCACACGATGTACTGTAGAGAGGAAAGGCTCTTAAGGACCCTCTGGTCTAGATTATGACATAGGTCTGGCAAGTTAGTCCTGGGTGGAACAGTGAAGATATATTGCTGGCCTAGCTGCCTCAAAGTCAACTTTTTCTGATGGTCTTTACTAACAAGTATAGAGAAAAAAACATTCATCAGATCAGCTGATGCATACCAGTTTCCAAGGCATGTGTTGATTTTCTGCAACAGTGAATCCATATATGCAGGTGAAGTCATCACATGATTAAGTTTTTAATGATCCATTGTCATCCTCCAAGATCAGTTGATCTTTTGCATAGGGAAATCGAGTAGGGATGTGGAAGAACTCCTGTCTTTCAATCCATGCTTTTGGTTTACTATTTTGATAGAGGGAAGCAGTTAGAGAGTTTTCCACTTAACTCTTCCTATAATAAAAACCTGCATCCTACAGGTCAGGCTATATGTGGAGATTCTACTAGAAGTTGAGCATATCTGTGTTAATTATGTATGTTGAAACAGGGAAAATAAACACCGAGTGTGAAAAGTGACTCTTTGAGTCCACTGTGAGTCAGAACCCAACAAAGTCCCATTAATCATCCCACCTTCATAAGCCCCTTTTCTCACTAGCAGACCAAAGTCGTATTATGGATTTCTGTGAATTAAAGTCGATTCATAGGAGTGTCAGTAATCCCTGAAAAGTGTGATTAGTTTCTCTTCCCCATTGCATTATCACCTGGTAAATAGCTAAGCCACAGGTTCCTTTGGGAAAGGCCAAGAGGAAGATTTACAGTATGAATGTTGGCAATATGGCAGCATTATTTCTCAAGGGGCCTCAGCCTCCCCTTCAGTCAAGAGGCTCTGTGTATGTGAATGGGCTCAAGGCTGGGAATTGGTTGACAGGCCATGACTGTTTTTTTGGTGATTCAAGTCAGACTTCTGTTCCTCAGACCTAGAGATCCTTGCTAATACAAATCGAGTAAGACTTTAAAAGTCTGCCCATCTGTTTCAATTCTGAAGACACCATTATCAACCAACCAACACTAAAAACTGATCACTGCTTTGGCTCTGCACCTTGTTATGCTAACCTCTTCTACTTTGATTTTAGTGACTAAGTGCCCTCACTTTGCTCTTGCAATTCTCGAAGCCCGTTACTTCCAATGAATTCAGGGAGCCCAGTTCAATCGCAGCAGTGCCTGCTGTCAATCTTGATATACAGAGTAAATATCAGAGTGTTCTTCAAAGACCCTGAGGCTCTCCTCATCAATATATGTCTAATAGCCTTCGTAAAGGGTGTGTCCTCTGGGGGACATATTAACAGGGTAGAGTGTTACATGAAAAAGCCACTCTAAAGTTCCAGTTTCCCCAAGCAAGTGAGTATACCCTCTACAATATGCCAGGGAATTTTGGAGCTTCAACTTCATTTAATATAGGTCACTTTTGAGTTCAAATTTCAGTCAACCAACCAAGCAGGCTAGTAGAATCACTCAAGACACCTGAGTTAACATATTGAATCCAGAATCTCTTTAATAAACCTATGTCAGTAAATTTGGCTCAATCCAATATTAGTATCCTTCCGTTCTTATCAAACAGTCTCTTTTTTTTTTTTTTAATCCAGCAGTCTTAAGACCCATTCTCACACACATGGCTTTTGTTGATTTATTTTTTTAATTTATTATTTTTTATTTACTTTTTTTGATACAGCAGGTTCTCATTATTATCCATTTTATACATATTAGTGTATATATGTCAATCCCAATCTCCCACTTCATCAAACCACCACCCCCACCCCTGCCATTTTCCCCTTGGTGTCCATATGTTTGTTCTCTACATCTGTGTCTCAATTTCTGCCCTGCACACTGGTTCATCTGTACCATTTTTCTAGGTTCTACATATATGCGTTAATGTACTATATTTGTTTTTCTCTCTCTGATTTACTTCACTCTGTATGACAGTCTCTAGATCCATCCACGTCTCCACAAATGACCCAATTTCATTCCTTTTTATGGCCAAGTAATATTACGTTGTATATAAGTACCACATCTTCTTTATCCATTCGTCTGTCGATGGGTGTTTAGGTTGTTTCCATGTCCTGGCTATTGTAAATAGTGCTGCAATGAACATTGGGGTGCATGTGTCTTTTTGAATTATGGTTTTCTCTGGGTATATGCCCAGTAGTGGGATTGCTGGGTCATATGGTAATTCTATTTTTAGTTTTTTAAGGAACCTCCATACTGTTCTCCATAGTGGTTGTATCAATTTACATTCCCACCAACAGTACAAGAGGGTTCCCTTTTCTCCACACCCTCTCCAGCATTTGTGGTTTGTAGATTTTCTGATGATGCCCATTCTTACTGGTGTGAGGTGATACTTCATGGTAGTTTTGATTTGCATTTCTCTAATAATTAGTGATGTTGAGCAGCTTTTCATGTGCTTCTTGGCCATCTGTATGTCTTATTTGAAGAAATGTCTATTTAGGTCTTCTGCCCATTTTGGGATTGGGTTGTTTGTGTTTTTAATATTGAGCTGCATGAGCTGTCTATATATTTTGGAAATTAATCCTTTGTCCATTGATTCAATTACAAATATTTTCTCCCAATCAGAGGGTTGTCTTTTCATCTTATTTGTAGTTTCCTTTGCTGTGCAAAAGCTTTTAAGTTTCATTAAGTCCCATTTGTTTATTTTTTGTTTTTATTTCCATTACTGTAGGAGGTGGATCAAAAAATTTCTTGCTGTGATTTATGTCATAGAGTGTTCTGCCCATGTTTTCCTCTAAGAGTTTTATACTGTCTGGTCTTACATTTAGGTTTCTAATCCATTTTGAGTTTATTTTTGTGTTTGGTGTTAGGGAGTGTTCTACTTTCATTCTTTTACATGTAGCTGTCCAGTTTTCCCAGCACCACTTATTGAAGAGACTGTCTTTTCTCCATTTTATGTCCTTGCCTCGTTTATCATAGATTAGTTGACCATAGGTGTGTGGGTTTATCTCTGGGCTTTCTATCCTGCTCCATTGATCTATATTTCTGTTTTTGTGCCAGTACCATATTGTCTTGATTACTGTAGCTCTGCAGTATAGTCCAAAGTCAGGGAGTCTGATTCCTCTAGCTCTGTTTTTTTCCCTCAAGACTGCTTTGACTATTCAGGGTCTTTTGTTTCTCCATACACATTTTAAGGTTTTTTGTTCTAGTTCTATAAAAAATGCCATTGGTAATTTGATCGGTATTGCATTGAATCTGTAGATTGCTTTGAGTAGTATAGTCATTTTCCCAATATTGATTCGTCCAATCCAAGAACATGGTGTATCTCTCCATCTGTTGGTATCATCTTTAATTTCTTTCATCAGTGTCTTATAGTTTTTTGCATACAGGTCTTTTGTCTCCCTAGGTAGGTTTATTCCTAGGCATTTTATTTGTTTTGTTGCAATGGTAAATGGGAGTGTTTCCTTAATTTCTCTTTCAGGTTTTTCATCACTAGTGTATAGGAATGCAAGAGATTTCTGTGCATTAATTTTGTATCCTGCAGCTTTACCAAATTCATTGATTAGCTCTAGTAGTTTTCTGGTGGCTTCTTTAGCATTCTCTATGTATAGTATCATGTCATCTGCAAACAGTGATAGTTTTACTTCTTGTTTTCCAATTTGTATTCCTTTTATTTCTTTTTCTTCTGTGATTGCTGTGGCTAGGACTTCCAATACTATGTTGAATAATAGTGCCGAGAGTGGACATCCTTGTCTTGTTCCTGATCTTAGAGGAAATGGTTTCAGTTTTTCACCATTGAGAATGATGTTGACTGTGGGTTTGTCATATATGACCTTTATTATGTTGAGGTAGGTTCCCTCTATGCCCACTTTCTGGAGAGTTTTTATCATAAATAGGTGTTGAATTTTGTCAAAATCTTTTTCTGCATCTATTGAGATAATCATATGGTTTTTATTCTTCAATTTGTTAATATGGTGTATCACATGGGTTGATTTGCATATACTGAAGAATTTTTGCATCCCTGGGATAAATCCCACTTGATCATGGTGTATGATCCTTTGCATGTGTTGTTGGATTCTGTTTGCTAGTATTTTGTTGAGGATTTTTGCATCTATATTCATCAGTGATATTGGTCTGTAATTTTCTTTTTTTGTAGTATCTTTGTCTGGTTTTGGTATCAGGGTGATGGTGGCCTCACAGAATGAGTTTGGGAGTGTTCCTTCCTCTGCAATTTTTTGGAAGAGTTTGAGAAGGATGGGTGCTAGCTCTTCTCTAAATGTTTGATAGAATTCACCTGTGAAACCATCTGGTCCTGGACTTTTGTTGGTTGACTGTTGGAAGATTTTTAATCACAGTTTCAATTTCATTACTTGTGATTGGTCTGTTCGGATTTTCTATTTCTTCCTGGTTCAGTCTTGGGAGGTTATACCTTTCTAAGAATTTGTCCATTTCTTCCAGGTTGTCCATTTTATTAGCACAGAGTTGCTTGTAGTAGTCTCTTAGGATGCTTTGTAGTTCTCCGGTGTCTGTTTTAACTTCTCCTTTTTCATTTCTAGTTTTATTGATTTGAGTCCTCTCCCTCTTTTTCTTGATGAGTCTGGCTAATGGTTTATCAATTTTGTTTATCTTCTCAAAGAACCAGCTTTTAGTTTTATTGAACTTTGCTATTTTTTTCTTTGTTTCTATTTCATTTATTTCTCCTCTGATCTTTATGATTTCTTTCCTTCTGCTAACACTGAGTTTTGTTTGTTCTTCTTTCTGTAGTTCCTTTAGGTGTAAGGTTAGATTGTTTATTTGAGATGTTTGTTGTTTCTTGAGGTAGGATTGTATTGCTATAACCTTCCATCTTAGAACTGCTTTTGCTGCATCCCATAGGTTTTGGATTGTCGTGTTTTCATTGTCATTTGTCTCTAGATATTTTTTGATTTCCTCTTTGATGTCTTCAGTGATCTCTTGGTTATTTTGTAACATATCGTTTAGCATCAATGTGTTTGTGTTTTTTAAGTTTTTTTCCCTGTAATTGATTTCTAATCTCATAGCATTGTGGTCAGAAAACATGCTTGATATGATTTCAATTTTGTTAAATTTACTGAGGCTTGATTTGTGACCTAAGATATGATCTATCCTGGAGAATGTTCCGTACGCACTTGAGAAGAAAGTGTAATCTGCTGTTTTTGGATAGAATGTCCTATAAATACCAATTAAATCTGTCTTGTCTATTGTGTCATTTAAAGTTTGTGTTTCCTTATTAATTTTCTGTTTGGATGATCTGTCCATTGGTGTAAGTGAGGTATTAAAGTCCCCCACTATTATTGTGTTACTGTCGATTTCCTATTTTATAGCTGTTAGCAGTTGCCTTATGTATTGAGGTGCTCCTATGTTGGGTGCATATATATTTATAATTGTTATATCATCTTCTTGGATTGGTCCCTTGATCATTATGTAGTGTCCTTCCGTGTCTCTTGTAACATTCTAAAGTCTATTTTATCTGATATGAGAATTGCTACTCCAGCTTTCTTTTGATTTTCATTTGCATGGAATATCTTTTTCCATCCCCTCACTTTCAGTCTGTATGTGTCCCTAGGTCTGAAGTGCATCTCTATTGTAGAGAGCATATATTTGGGTCTTGTTTTTGTATCCATTCAGCTGGCCTGTATCTTTTGGTTGGAGCATTTAATCCGTTCACGTTTAAGGTAATGATCGATATGTATGTTCCTATACCTTTTCTTTTTTTTTTAAGTTTTTCCTTGATGTTGTATGATTGCAGGTTTTTTTCTAACATCTTTATTATAGTGTAATTGCTTTACCTATTACCATTTTCTTAAATGTTTGGAGTTTGTTTTTGTAGGTCCTTTTCTTCTCTTGTGTTTCCCACTTATAGAAATTCCTTTAGCATTTGTTGTCAAGCTGGTTTGGTGGTTCTGAATTCTCTTAGGTTTTGCTTGTCTGTAAAGCTTTTGATTTCTCCATTGAATCTGAATGAGATCTTGCTGGGTAGAGTAATCTTGGTTGTAGGTTCTTCCCTTTCATCACTTTAAATATGTCATGCCACTCCCTTCTGGCTTGTAGAGTTTCTGCCTAGAAATCAGCTGTTAACCTTATGGGAGTTCCCTTGTATGTTATTTGTCGTTTTTCCCTTGCTGCTTTCAATAACTTTTCTTTGTCTTTAATTTTGGCCAATTTGAATACTATGTGTCTCAGTGTGTTTCTCCTTGGGTTTATCCTGTATGGGACTCTGCATTTTTGGACTTGGGTGGCTGTTTCCTTTCCCATATTCGGGGAGTTTTTGACTATAATCTCTTCAGATATTTTCTCGGGTCCTTTCTCTCTCTCTTCTCCTTCTGGGACCCCTATGATGTGAATGTTGTGTTTAATGTTGTCTTAGTGGTCTCTTAGGCTGTCTTCCTTTCTTTTCATTCTTTTTTCTTTATTCTGTTCTGCAGGAGTGAGTTCCACCATTCTGTCTTCCAGGTCACTTATCCTTTCTTCTGCCGCAATTATTCTGCTGTTGATTCCTTCTAGTGTATTTTTCATTTCAGTTATTGTATTGTTCATCTCTGTTTGTTTGTTCTTTAATTCTTCTAGTTCTTTGTTAAACATTTCTTCCATCTTCTAGTTCTTTGCCTCCATTCTTTTTCCAAGGTCCTGGATTATCTTCACTATCATTATTCTGAGTTCTTTTTCTGGAAGGTTGCCTATCTCCACTTCATTTAGTTGTTTTTCTGGGGTTTTATCTTGTTCCTTCATCTGGTACATAGCCCTCTGCCTTTTCATCTTGTCTATCTTTCTGTAAATGTGGGTTTTGCTCCACAGGCTGCAGGACTGTAATTCTTCTTGCTTCTGCTGTCTGCCCTCTGGTGGATGAGGCTATCTAAGAGGCTTGTGCAAGTCTGATGGGAGGAACTGGCAGTGGGTAGAGCTGGCTGTTGCTCTGGTGGGCAGAGCTCAGTAAAACTTTAATCCACTTGTCTGCTGATGGGTGGGGCTGTGTTCCCTCCCTGTTGATTGTTTGGCCTGAAGCGACCCAACACTGGAGCCTACCCGGGTTCTTTGGTGGGGCCAATGGCTGACTCTGGGCGGGCTCATGCCAAGGAGTACTTCCCAGAACTTCTGCTTCCAATGTCCTTGTGCTCACAGTGAGACACAGCCACTCCCATCTCTGCAGGAGACCCTCCAACATTAGCAGGTAGGTCTGCTTCAGTCTCCTATGGGTCACTGCTCCTTCCCCTGGGTCCTGATGCACACATTACTTTGTGTGTGCCCTCCACGAGTGGAGTCTCTGTTTCCCCTAGTCCTGTCAAAGTCCTGCAATCAAATCCTGCTAGCTTTCAAAGTCTGATTCTTTAGGAATTCCTCCTTCTGTTGCCAGGCCCCCAGTTTGGGAAGTCTGACATGAGGCTCAGAACCTTCACTGCAGTGGGTGGACTTCTGTGGTATACGTGTTCTCCGGTTTGTGAATCACCCACCCAGCAGTTATGGGATTTTATTTTATTTTGATTGTGCCCGTCCTACCGTATCATTGTGGCTTCCCCTTTGTCTTTGGATGTGGGGTCTCTTTTTTGGTGAGTTCCAGTGTCTTCCTTTCAATGATTGTTCAGCAGTTAGTTGTGATTTCAGTGCTCTCGCAAGAGGGAGTGAGGGCACGTCCTTCTACTCTGCCATCTTGAGCCAGTCTCCGAGTTTGTTGATTTAAATTGTAAAAATCATGCACTTATTTGGGTGTGTATAATACCTCTTCACTGGTCGTAGTTTGTACCTCACAATGTGTGAATCACCTGCTAGGCCCTGAATCTGGTTACAGCTAAAGAAGTAATGAAAGGTGGTGAGGATATGTCCTCAGGACAGTCAGCAGGCAGCTCTGTTCCAGGAGAGGCCATTAGAAGGGCATTAAGCAAGGGAAAATTAACCCCTCAGGCTACTTGACAAACTGTAGCAATTAATGTTCGCCACCTTTGCTGAAATCACCTCATATGCCCTCATCCCAATTTCCAGAGCCCCTCTTATATCCATTCAATGCCTTAAATTTAATATGAGAGCTTACAAAATTGAGAATTCAATTTTAATTATAATTCAGCCATCTGTAGGATTAAACTTTGGGTTTGGTTTTTCAAAAACCGTGAACCTGTAGCTCTAGGATGTAAGTGGTTTCCTTAAGGCAGCCAATGAAACCTCCAAGCCCTTGCTGTATTAGTTTTCTCTTGCTGCATAACAAATTACCACAAACTTAGCACTTTGAAACAACCTGCATTTTATTCTATCTCACAGATTCCACGTGTCAGTATTCCAGGTACAGCTTAGCCGAGCCCCTGGTTTAGGGCTGCACAAAGCTACAGTCAGGACTTCTGATGGAACTGGCACCTCAGATGAGGTGCAGGTCCTCCTCCAAACTCACATGTTTCTTGGCAGAATCCATTTCTTTGCAGCTGTAGAAATCATGATGGCTTGTTTCTTTAAAGCCAGCAGAAGGATCTCTCTCCAGTCTGCTACGATGGAGTTTTCTATAACATCATGTAATTGCATTATGATGGGATCTGTACATTTTCATGTTCTAGTAAGTCACAGGTTCCACGAGGACTCAAAGGATGAAGATCATACAAGGGTCCAATTCACTGGGGATCACACGCAGACCTTGAACTGGAAATTTAAAGCCCCAAATTCATCATTTTATTTTTCCAGTTTCTCTGGTGCACTTAGACCTAACCTATCAACTGTATCATACAACTTATTTCTCCTACAATTTTCTGTGACTGCAAATACTTGATCACATTCTATGGGTCCTTAATTAAAGGTGTATACAGGGCTTCCCTGGTGGCGCAGTGGTTAAGAATCCGCCTGCCAATGCATGGGACATGGGTTTGAGCCGTGGTGCATGAAGATCCCACATGCTGCGGAGCAACTAAGCCCGTGCACCACAACTACTGAGCCTATGTGCCACAACTACTGAAGCCCAAGCGCTTAGATGCTATGTTCTGCAACAAGAGAAGCCACCACAATGAGAGCCCGTGCACCGCAACAAAGAGTAGCCCCTGCTCACCACAACTAGAGAAAGCCATGCACAGCAACAAAGACCCAATGCAGCCAAAAATAAAATTAAAAAAAAGGTATATACAGGTGATTGATTAAATAATTGTGTTAATGCATGGCATGAACTAATAGAGTATCCGTTACCATTGTAGATAGGGTCAGGAACACCTTTTAACTTTCTCTTCAAGTCAGAGGATCAATTCCAGAAACCCAGAACCAATTCAGAGAAGTCATTATTTTATTTTATTTTAATTTTTTTAAAGTGTTCTTTGATTTTTCTTTTTTGTGGCCATGCCACTCGGCTTGAGGGATCTTAGTTCCCTGACCGGGGATTGAACCCGGGCTTCTGGCATTGGAAGTGCAGAGTCCTAACCACTGGACTTTCAGGGAGTTCTCACCATCATTTTAAAGAATACGACTTGCTGCTTCACATTGGTCCTTTAATCTTGTGAAAAATGTCTTTTGTGGCCCACATGAACCCAGAACTCTGCAGGGAAGGGTAGTTTTCACTTAGCTACATTGACACAATACCAGTCCAGTACAGTGGGACACTAAAGGCTGACTAGAAGTTGGAGTTGTGCGTGTACTATGACAACTGAGGTCAAGTCCTCTGTTCTAGTCACTGCTATGGTTCTTGGGCCATGTGTCTGCCCAGATGTAGTGATTTCATAGAGGTGCTAAGATGCTACCTTCTGTGAAGAAGGCTCTTTACCAACTGTCCAGATTCCTGGTCAGGGCTGATTTGATTTAGTCAATCAGGCCCTTTCACAGAGGGCTGAGACACCCCAGGTGAAGGCACTGGGATAGACGCTTGAGCCCATTGCCCTAGGAGAGGGCTGTGGGCTGTGGAGGAGGAGTGCTGCCCCAGGGTGAGGTCATGGAAGGAAGGCTAAGCTGACTAGTGATTTCAAGGCTATGCAAATCAATACCAATTTTGTATTAATTCCAGAATAGGCCCCTTTTGATCAGGTCTGCAAAACGTGAAATGCAAGTTAAGCATAGTATACTCCAGACTTTCTATGCATTTACCACTATGTAAGTTGTATATATATTGGGGTAGAGATGATGGTGAGTAATAATACTAGTTATGGGACTTCCCTGGTAGCACAGTGGTTAAGAATCCACCTGCCAGTTCAAGGGACATGGGTTTGAGCCCTGGTCCGGGAAGATCCCACATGCCACGGAGCAACTAAGCCTGTGCACCACAACTACTGAGCCTGCGCTCTAGAGCCCGCAAGCCACAACTACTGAGCCCACATACCACAGCTACTGAAGCCTGCATGCCTAGGGTCCACGCTCTGCAACAAGAGAAGCCCCTGCTCACTGCAACTAGAGAAAGCACGCATGCAGCAATGAAGACCCAACACAGCCAAAAAATTTAAAAAAACAGAAAAGAAAAAAAATAATACTAGTTATTATTTATTTGGTTCTTATCACATGCCTACTTTAGAATAGGAGCCTTTTCATACATTATCTCTATATGTTTTAAAAAATAACTTTATTGAGATATAATTCACATACCATATATTTTACCTATTTAACATGTATAATTCAGTGGTTTTAGGTATATTAACAGGTATGTGCAACCATTATTACAGTCAACTTTAGACTCAATTTTTCATCTCCTCAAAAAGGAATTCTGTACTCTTTAGCTATCACCTCTCTATTCCCCACCTCCCCAGCCCTAAGCAACCATTAATTTACTTTCTGTCTCTTTATATTACCCTTTTCTGGACATTTCATATGAAAGGAATTATATATAATATATTATATAATATTATATATATATTTATATACAAATATATTTATATTTATTATGATAAATATTCATTATATTTATATTTATAAATATGTTTCTATTTATTATATATAATATATATAATTATATATAATATATAATATAATATATAATATTGTTATAATGTATTGTCTTTTGTGACTAGTCTCTTTTACTTAGCATTGTGTGTTTAAGGTCCATGCATGTTGTAGCACTTACCAGTGATTTATTCCTTTTTATGGAGCAATAATATTCCATTGTACGGATGTACCACATTTTGTTTATCCATCCATCACCTGATGGATATTTGGGTTGTTTCCATCTTTGACTATTATGAATAATGCTTCCATGCATATTAATGTACAGGTTTTTGTACAGGTTTTGTTTTCATTTCTCTTGAATAGATACATACAAGTGAAACTGCTGGGTTCTGTATTTTTAACAATCCTGTGTGTAAGTAGTACAAACTATGTTTTACTGATAAGGAAACTGAGTTTCAGAGGGGTTAAACCACTTGCCCAATGTCACAGAGCAAACTGAAGATGAGATTAAATCTCTATACTTTTTAAGTCCAGAGCTCATGTTTCCCCCACTGTGCTTCTGTCAGGGGTGAGCAGTAAATATGCAGCTCTGTCCACGCCTGCCATGAACACCATCCCCCAAGTGCAGACACGTCTAATTATCAGAATGACATCAGTCATGGTTTAAGACAAACCTGACATCGCCATGACCACTCTCTCTCGTCCTAACTCCCCTGCTAGAAACAGGCATTCGAGCTACATCTACCTCCCTTCCATGGGTTTTTAACAAAACGAACTCTGGCTTGTCTTTAGGGAGCAGAGTCAGAATTATCTTTCATGTGAACTAGGCTTAGGGGTTGAGCAGGGAGAAGCACAATAGCATCCCTAGCTCTACAATCTCTCTGAGGCCCACACAGAATGAACTTGCCTGGACGCCGTCTGCATGTTTATCTACTGACAAGGAGGCTTCTAGTAGATCATCAGGCAATGCGCTTCCCAGAGCCTCTGGCTTCATTTCTCAGCCTGGGCCCACTACTGCTATGCACACACTAGAGGTACCGAGGCCTCAATTATCCTGAAATATTGCTCTTCAGGATTGACTGCCATCTCCCCAAATAAGATGCAGAAATCTTGCAAACTTTTATATTTCTTTAAGAGCAAGCAGTTCAAAATTGGATTACCTTTCCACATTTTCATACAAAGTGCATTAATGTGCCCCTGTCTTTATTACATTTTCCACCCTTGTCATTTGTGATTAAGCCAACACTGTGAAGATGTATTACAGATTGGTATAAATGGGAACATTAAAATACTAGCTATATATCAGAGAAGCTCAAGGCAAGTTGATTTGTGCTACACATACCCTCAGTGCAATACATCTAGAATATTTCACATGCCTTTGGACAGAACAATCTTTCTACCAAAAAGTGCCCAAAGCAATAGGCGGTAAGAAGGGAAAAAAAGAGAAGAAAGAAGGAAAAGTGCCAGCTTTTGTCTGAAGACAACGGAGGGAAGCTCTGGTCCTGCAATGATCTCAGTGTGGAATTTCTCATGATTAGGTTCTGAAACCAAACACATGACTTGGGATCAAGGAAGCAGGAAAAACATTGTCCATAACTGAGATTCCTCATTCACACGAGGAAGAAGGGAGTTTAACCAGGCCCCCATCCTGCTGCCTGAATTTATGTTCCATCTCAGCCAGGTCATTCCTGCTTTGAGATTATATTTCCAGCTCAGGCTTTCTGTGGAAGCAGCTGGCCCTAGAACAGTTCAAATCTGAAAGGCAGGGCCTGTGTCTATGCAGGTGCCACTGATCCTTAGTCACATGAGACATGAACCCAGGGCTCCAAGGCTCAAAACAGGGCATGAGGCAGTTCTGGTCATCGGAAGAAGGGATAATGGCCACTGAAGTGCTGTTTCTGAGCACAGGATCATCCTATTTCTTTCCTAAAGAGACTCCTACCTACAACACCTTCTTTCCTTCACTTCATAACTTCTTTCCCAAGGATGTTTATGGGAAGAGATTTGGAGACCTCCAGTCATTCCTAGGGCGTGACGCCTCCTGGCTCTCCCTGGCCTACGGTTGCCTCCCCTTCCGCTCTTCTGCTCCTCTGGGACCTGGCAAGGAAGAACATGTGAACAGATGAAAACAGCTCTCCCTCCAGCCACCTCACTTACGCTGAGGACATAATCTCATGGACATGGTTCAAATTGGGGCTGTGACCTGTGGAGGGTGGTATGACTATATTGGAAAAGGACTTCTCTTTGGTGATATTAGTGCCCCTGGAGCAAAAAGGTGCTCAGCAGCTCTGAATCTAGCCCGTCTTTCTTGATAAGGAGGAGATGGCTCTATATTTTACCTCTCATTTTAGTCCAATCCTAACCAACTGTCCTCTGTGATTGGATATAGTGGAAACAAGACAGGTGGGGTCTCTTTGTTCAAGAACTTTGTGGAGAGTCAAACAAATAATAAGGAATCAATAAATTGTGTTAATTATGAAGAAGAAAATAAAACAGGGAGATAAGATATAGTGAGTTGAAGAGGCTAATTTATCGATATCAGGGAGGTGACTTTTAAGTCCAAAATAACCAGAACCTAACTGGATCCTAAATTGGTTGGGCGGCGGGGCTGGGGCTGGGGGCAGTAAACTGATAGAGCCAGCATTCCTGGAGGAGATGGAGTCCTTAACATAAAGCTATTGTGGGCAAGGCCCAAATCTCTATTTCTCATGCATGCTGGGAACTGTAGTTTTTCTCATATACAAGATGCTTCTTTGGTACGGCATGAGAGAATTAGCTTGAAATCCTGCTTGAAATGGATTGAATTAGGAGTTACGCACTTCAGCCTGCTTTCAAACTGTAGGTCTGAGAAGAGGACACAGAGATGCAATTATTAATGCAACAAATGTTGATCAAAACAGACAAAGTTACTACATCATGGAACCATTAGATGGAAAAAATTGGTACTCAAAAAATGGCAGAAATATAGTTTATACATTGTGAAGTGTATTATAGAGGAAAATGAGAGTATAATCTTGAAATATGTAACAGGGGCACTAATTCTTATCTAAAATGTCAAGGAACTTTTCCCCAAAAGACATAATTTGAGCTGAAACACTGAAATTTGTGTAAGTATTAGCCAGATGTTTTGTATGGGGTGGGGGTTGGGAGCTTTTCTGGAAGAAACAGTAATTGTAAAGATCCTGTGACAGAAGGGAAAAGACTCTGTTTAAGAACCTGAAGGGAAATCTCAGCTAGAGAGGGTGCCAGATGAGTCTGGTGACTTGAGCAAGCGCCAGCAGATGTAGAATCTGGTAGGTAGTCTGAAGTTAATTGATTGTTCATTCTAAGCACGAGCAGTGGGAAGCCATTGAAGAATTTTCATCTGGGAATCCCAAGTTTATCTGCATTTGAAAAGGTCACTTTGGGCAGGAGAAAAGTAGGTTTAGGAAAACCAGTTAGGAGACTATCTAAACTGTCCAAGCCAGAGATCGTGAGACTTGGGCTAGGAATATGGCAGCACAGAAGTGGAGAAGTAAAGATATTCATGATATATTTATCACGTTAAACCCATAGGACTTGCTAATGCACCAGAATATAGCAAGTCTGAGAGAAGGAAGTATCAAACTTGATCCCTAAGTTTCTTGTTTGTTTGTTTGCTTCTTTTTTGTTTGTTTTGTTTTAACTACAACTGCAAAGATGGTAGTTCCTTGATAGAAACTAAGAAGGGATAAACTTTAGTGAAAGAAGACAAGCTGCACCCTCTGTTGACAAATAATGACTGTGAATTTATGAATTAATCTTTCCTGGTTCAAGGATGAGAAGGGGAAGAATGGTGGAGGGTGGGGGAGATGCTTCATCTGTCCAGTGAAGAAATACTACAGACTAAGGGGAGACCAGAGGAAGGTTTCTGAAAATAATGTACTCTAAATTCCAGGAGAAAGTTCCAGGGCACTGTTTGGCATTCTTATTAGAGTGAAAGAAGATTATACTTTATAAAATAGGATTATACTTTATAAAAGCTTTTAGGAGAGAAAGAGTAAAATGATGCATTGGAGAAGAAGCAAGGAAAGCTAAAGAAAGAGGAGATGAGAAAGAATCAGAAGGGGACTAAGAATGCAAGAGAGTGGTGAGGTCATAAGAAGTAGGTACGATGCTGCAATAATTAATCTGTGATGTAGATAACAAATTTGAGAAGATCTCTGAAAATGTAGAATAATAAAATAAATAAAAATAAGAATAATAAAAACATGATAAATATGGTGGACAGAGAATAACAACACAAGATAAGACTAATTAATAACCAAAAATGTAGCAAGGAAAAAAATCACGCATACTTTTTTTTTCCCCTGAGTAAAGACATAGACTGAACTATCTTACAATATTACACTATCAGTTAAAGAAAATCCCTAGACATATCATAACAAAATTTTGTATTGCAATAAATAGAGAGAGACACTGTGACTCATAAGCATTCAGTAAAAGGAAAAAAGCAAAACTAGAAATGGAGTTTTAAAGAGAAACCAATTTAAGGGTAGCCTCAATTTTTTTTTCTCTGTAACACCAACTGTCAGAAGATAGTAGATGAAAAATCTATAGAATTTTAAAGAAACGTTTTTGCGGTTTGAGGATATTTTGCCCAGTTTCCTTGTTTTTCTCGTTTTTATGTAGAAAAGCAATAGGAAAACATATTCAGCTATAAAAATATTTCAGACTCTCTAACAGCCAAGTACACTCAACATACACACACACATACAGGCTCTTGAAGATATAGTTTTCTGATAGGGAGATAAAGGAAGAAGAAAAAAAGAAGCAAAAGGTCAGGAATGTAGATGCTGTGACATAAAAAGGTAGAAGAGCACCCACTTAAAAAGTAAGAATAAATATTTTATAACTTTAGTTTTAAAACGGAATGTAAATTAAAAAAAAAAACATATTGTCCAATTAATGACATTAAGAATAAAGTGGTTATAAGTTCCCAGATAATTGACAAAGGGTAACAGGAGTATAGGAAAGAACAGAACTCAATGTTGTAAAAGGGTAGGAAACTGAAAACATTTCATCTTAACTACAATATCAAAAAACATGCTTAAAATGATAGGATTTGATTTTCTTTTCCTCTCTCCCTTTCTGAAGTGTGATTAACACTGCCCTCCTCTTCCACTATATTCTTCTATTTACATCCTAAATTAAACTAGACTTTTAGGAAGTTCTTGACTTACATTTAACTGTGCTCATCAAGAGCTGAAAGGGAAAAGACTTGTGAATCCAACTGTATACTGTGAGGGCAAACAGAAGCACAAGACTTTTATATTATTAATAAAACAAGTTGTTTTCACATAAATTGCAGTGAAATGAGGTTCCACATATCCTATGCTTGTTCTGATGTTGTGTCACGCCTAATATATGAAAGTTTATGTTTCTGTTATTGTTCGTTTTAGTTTCGGTTCGGCATCGCTGCCCGCCCCCATCAAGGTTCTCTCAACAGACATTGCTGTATCCCTCTTAACTTTGCGCCATCTGGAAATTTGGCCAACAGCCGCCCATACCTTCATTTAAGTTAGTGTTTTGCAAACTTTAATCATCTGAGGACCAGCATCACAATTCTGACACATTTTGCATATTCACACACATGTTATAAATTTAACGTTTGTCCTTGTCAACTCACTTTTTTACTTATATAAATTTATCATAAAAGAATTTTATAGAACAGATTTGATGTACAAGATATCTATATAGATAAACCAATATTGGCCTGTGTACCAAATAAAACTCTCATGTGAGCCACTCACCAATAGTACCATACCACCTTGCAGAAACAGTTTATTCCTGTCATCAATAGAGTGGTGGGTAGGTTGATGACCAAATGTTTGCTCATCTGAGGTATTACCTTCTGTCCTGGAGCCAAAGAACAGATCTCTGGATGGTGTAGGAAGCCATAATCTGAGCATGCTAACTGATGTAGTGAAGGCTGGGTAAAAGTTCTTCCACTCAGAGGCATTTTCAGTCTTGTCAAGTCTTGCTTGGCTTTAAAAAGCTCAGATTATTTTAGGTAGTTTATTTGGCTCTTTGATTAGTATCTGACACAAAAATTATTCCAACTGAACTTATATCTGATTCCGCATTTCAGTGGTCTTTTCAGAACCTATAAATATTCTGATTCAGGTACAAATATGTTTGTAGTACGTCGTCAGATTCCACTTGCATTTTCGACTAAAAATTCCAGATTCAGTAGTTTGTCAAATTCAATAGTGTCTTTGACCAATATGTATATTACCCCATGCAATTAAACAAAGATGAAATATACTTTAATCTTTCATGCTGGCAGAGACTTGGAAGGAAGAGATTCTTGTTTGTTTGTTTGTTTTATTTTCTGCCTTTTTACCCCAAACTAGTTCATCCTCATTTGGCTACAAGTTAGTATTGAAGTATATTTCTTCATTATAATTTCTTTGAAATGAATTTAACCCTTTCATAAGGATGGCGATGATAATTTCCAATGTGATATCGAAATGACAAGAGCTATTTATTTTCATTGTCCAGGGTACCATCTGATAATCAGCTGGGGTCAGGAAGAAATTTCTCTGTCCAGATAAAAAGTGTCCTATAATTCACTCTAATTGGTGCCTAATACAAACATTTTTACCTCTCTCAGACCCAGCAGGTGTGGGCTGTTCTTAATGATGCTTCCTCCTGTTTTCCTACAGCAGTTTTTCTGTTATGTTATTGTCCCTTCCTCTATCCACTTCCTGTCTCAGTATCTTTTTCTTACATTACTTTTCTTCTTCATTTCCTACCCTTTTCCTCTCCCCTTTTACTAACAAATTGCATTGCAGCCAGGCTTGGGAGCTCTCAGAAGCTACACTTGTCCATTCATCCCTGTTGGTGTGTTGGCCACCCATATCCTCTTGTCATTATTTCTTCTGCCCAGCCATGAATTCACTGATGTTCTGGTTTGAATTGCAGAAGCCAGCTGCTGTTTTGACAATGCTACCAATGAGGGTATAAAATGGAAAGTGGCAACTTCTATGCTAATGGGAGACACTAGCTTAAAAAGAGTTTTCAGGGTCTTGGGTTAGAGGTTAATTTCAGGTAAAATCTTTTCTGTTAGGATTGATGTTTTCATGGAGCATAAAGATAAGTAGCCAAAGTACTATATATGTGCTACAAAAATTTAAATCCGTTTTGAGATAGACTATCTTACAATAGTGTGTTTCATCACATGCTTTACCTGGTACTGAGATATTTGAAATGTCATATTTCACAGATTACACTGCAAATATTATTGATGGAGAATAATGGTTAGGATAATAGTAAGAGTAGCAGCGGTAGTAGTAGTAAAAATAGTCATACTTTACCTTTTTTTGCATAGTTTCTTCAACTTTCAACGTGTTATATTTAGTTCAGCATCCAATAAGCATTTATTACAAGTCTAGGATTGTGGTTGGTGAACCATAAGATATATTTTTTTTGTACAGAAAAATATGCCTGAATATCAGGCAGTTCAGTGGCTTAACAGTTTCCATTTAATTCTCACAATTCCTGTTCCACGCTACTCCAGCTTTTTATCCTGGTGGATCAGGAGCTTTAAATGGACATGATCTGCTTCCACTGCAGTTTTAAATTGCTGCACCACTGCAGCTGAACACTTAGGACTATTTGTGGTTTTTGTAGCATCCTCAGTTTTCCAGATGAATAATAAATATAATTCTTCAACTATTTTGGAAAACCCATGGATTGTCTTTATTCTTTTTTTTTTCCTTGGGAAACAAGAAATCTATTTGCTTTTGCATGGTATATGGCAGTTACAAGTACCTCATTCATTCACTTTTTATTCATTTGATGCATGAAAAAAAGGCATTGAATGTATTTCAGCGTGTCACCTCAAATTCTGTGCAGCCAACAGTGATGAATATGCTCAGTTCCTCAGCTGGGGTACTGTTTCATTTTTTGGTGACAATATCATTTGACAAGCCAATTCTGTATTGGCAATATTATATCATATTTTTGTCTGCATGTAAATTATGTTGACAATCTCATAAACATAAATTGGCAGGCATGCTATCCCAAAGCAATGTTTGTTAAAATACACTAATGGCATAGAATAAATAAATTTTTCCAAAGCATTAATAACTCAGTGGGGTGTCACTACATTGTGCAGGAAGGTCTACAGAGTATGTTACTGTCTGTGCTAAATTAATACAGTGTATATTTCTTAACATATATTTCATTCCATTTCATGATTACGTTTATTGATTAGTCATCCCATTTCATGGAGCTCTGTGTGCCCGTGGCCACACACTTGTGATACTTTGGAGAAGTCAGCATTGTCTGGGGCTGATAGCTGTAATGGAACGTGTGTATGGTGTCATTCAAGTCTTGCACTGTTATTATATTGCTTTGTTCCTGACTGGGCTTCCTCTTCCCTACCTGCCAACCTAACTAGTTTCTGTACTGGAAGACCAGACAGATGCTAGAGTGGTAGATCCAGAGCAGGTCTCTAAAACTACAAGAAGATGGGGCATAGGTTTTATTTATTTATTTTTGACCCCAGTCATAAGAAATTTCCCCTCCAGGTGTTTGTGGACAGACAACATGGAGCATTGGGAAAAGTATGGACTATGCCATACTGTTGGTTCTTTTACTTGCCAGCAATGTGACCTTTGGCAAGAAATGGAAAATCTCTAAGTCTCAATTACTGTACAGTAGGGACACATAAGGACAGGTGTTGTGAGGATTAGATGCATTGAGATGCAGAATGCAAAGCAATTGGTATGATGTCTAGGTCGTAACAGGCACTCACAAAAGGGTATATCTAACCATTCAGAATGGAGGGAATGAAGGGAGGGAGATCCAACAAGAGAAAGACAAAAACAGAGAAAGAATATGAATTTAACCATTTTCTTTGATGAAACAAAGGATGGAAAAGTCATATGCTGTGTCTCCAAAAATATAAGTACTTGGAGCAGGGAGAAATGTACACAATTTTGGAATTCTACAAATAAATTCAAATCATTGGATTCCACATGTACCATGACTTGTGTGCCTCCCTGGATAGCAGTGCACACACCAGACTTCTCAGATTTATCTTTCCTATCAGCAGATGCCTTGCATCTTCTGATCTTTGGAGAGAAAAGATGAACTGAGAAGCAGAATTTGGGATTCCATTGCTGAAAAAGAGCTGGAATTCCACTGAGAAAAAATTTTAGGAAAAGCAGTAGGGCTGGTCCCTAAAGGCTATACCTTTTGATCAGAGTTAGACCAGAATCCTTGTATGGCTTGCCTCAAATGCCTGCTGCTATAGCTTCATCCAGTCTCCAAATGTCTTTTACCTTGAGACTTCATGTGAAACATCATATAAACTATTCATCTTACCATCCACATGTTTGGACTTGGGTGCTAAGCAAAAATGGTTAGGCAGACACAGCTCTGGTCACCAGATGCATAAATCCAAGCCCAGTAAATACGCAGTTTATGCAAAAAGAGAAAGATACATGGCCCTACTTTAAGATATCGTGTTCAAAGTGCAACACCCATACTGATTAACCATCAGGACAACATCCACCATCTTCCTGCTAAACCTGATTTTACTGAAGAGGTAAAATGTCAGAATTGCTTATAAAATTTAAAGAACAATCCAGGCAACAAATTATGAATGCTTAGACTAAGATGGTGGCTATAAGTGAAAAGGAAACACAGGGATATTCAGTGTTTTACACAAGTAAGAGGTAGGATTTTGTAAACTTAAACAGCAGGTATTATTGAGCACTTAATACTTATAAAGTATTATGTATACTTGTATAAAGTATTATGTATACTTGGTATAAAGTATTATACCAAATTACTCATTCCTCAAGAGTACTGCCCTTCGATTACTCACAGATGAGTGTTCCCCAGGAACTGCCCTAGGTAGTTGCCATACCCAAGGCTACTCATTTTCTCCAGGGGCAATACACATCCACTGACTGGTAGATGGGGATGTGCGAAGGCTCAACCCCGTGTCTAAATTGGAGACATCACTGAGGGCCATTCTAGCTGCAGAGCTCCCCAAGGGACTAGCTATAGCCTGTGTTGCAGTGCATCACTGTTCAGCATTTCCTTGTACCCAGTCCTGCTTTCCTCACTTGGTTACAGTCGTTGTTCCTAAGAGCCCTCCTGGATAAGCCACCTGCACACAAATCTCCGTCTCAGAGTCTGTTTCCTGGGAAACCTAATCTACCTACCACAGCTTGTGTGTTTTAAGGTTCAAAGAGTATACAGATAATAAATGCTACAGGAATATCGAAGAGAGAGAACTCTCTACATTAAAGTATCTCTTTATTTCCCAAACCTTGCAAGTGCTACTTGCATGGTCAGCCCAATAGATTTTTACTAGGTGAGTAGCTTGTGTGCTCAGGAAAATTGGCTGGATGTTGATAAACAAGAGGAAGAATAACTGTAAAGTGATTGACTTGGGTAGCAGAAAGAATATTACATCATTCTCAGATATAAAGAATTGAACAAAGAGAGGAAATTTGAGCTGATTGCTCTTTTCTGTGTCCAGTCTCAGGATGTTTAACAAGACTGAAATGTATGGAACTGAATTTAGTGTGAGTTCAGGGCTCATTGTATCCGTGTGATATCTGCCTCTTACAGTCAGTGAAGAATTATAGAAAAAGTCACTTCTGGGTTCAACCTCTTACACTTGGTGGTGTTATGAAACATTCTCTCCTAGAGAGTGCTAGAGAAGAAGTTTCAAAGACCATTTACCAAATTTATAGATATAGACAGAAAAAATACAGAGAGATATGTAAAGATAGATAGATACATACGTACATAGATACATAGAGAT
This sequence comes from Grampus griseus, assembly GCF_964374135.1. Taxonomy (NCBI): domain Eukaryota; kingdom Metazoa; phylum Chordata; class Mammalia; order Artiodactyla; family Delphinidae; genus Grampus; species Grampus griseus. Next base: position 16,016,836 of record NC_139009.1, read on the forward strand.
AGATATGGGTGCAAAGAAATAGACTTTTTCATACCATACACTGGGTGAGAGCATATATTAGTAAAACTTCCTAGAGTATCACCTGTAGTTAAAATGTACTAACCCAGGGCTTCCCTGGTGGCGCAGTGGTTGAGAGTCCGCCTGCCGATGCAGGGGACACGGGTTCGTGCCCCGGTCTGGGAAGATCCCACATGCCGCGGAGCGGCTGGGCCCGTGAGCCATGGCCGCTGAGCTTGCGCGCCCGGAGCCTGTGCTCCGCAACAGGAGAGGCCACAACAGTGAGAGGCCCGCGTACCACAAAAAAAAAAAAAAAAAAAAAAAAGTACTAACCCTTTAATACAATCTAAATCTAGGGAATTATTCTAAGAAATTAACTGAGATTTATCAAGACTTAATCTCAAAATTGATTATTACAACAGTATTTATAATAGCAAACAAATTGCTAACAATATTAATGTCATATAATAGAGAATAAGTTAAATTATATTATTTTTCAAAAAGGGAATATTATCTGTTAAATCAATGCTAGATGAGTATTTATTGACTTGGAAAGATAGTTATAAAAGAGGCATAAAGCATTAACCACAGTGTAATACCATTTTATTTTTGCTTACGAAATGAACGCGTATGGAATGCATGTGTATGTAAATATGTGTATATGTATATATACAAATATAAATATATATGAACATACATCTCTCTCTCTCTCTCTCTCTCTCTCTCTATATATATATATATATATTTTTTTTTTTTTTTAAGGGTTCGGAAGAAATACACCAGTGTATCAATACTCGTTATTGTTGGGTTGAGGGATTGTGAGCATTTTTTTAGTTTATACTTTCCTGTATTACTACTGTCTTTCTGTCACTCCCCTATATTCTTAGTTTGCACTCTATCCAGATTAGAGTCTCTGTTCTTTTTTTTTTTTGCGGTATGCGGGCCTCTCACTGTTGTGGCCTCTCCCGTTGCAGAGCACAGGCTCCAGACGCGCAGGCTGAGCGGCCATGGCTCACGGGCCCAGCCGCTCCGCGGCATGTGGGATCTTCCTGGACCGGGGCATGAACCCATGTCCCCTGCGTTGGCAGGCGGACTCTCAACCACTGCGCCACCAGGGAAGCCCGAGTCTCTGTTCTTTTACTTTAGTCACTCTCTTGGCAATATGCACAATGAACTTGTGATTATCTTTATCACATACACCTGACAAAATCTCATTGTGGTCGAATCCAACTAACTATAGAACTGTGTGGTTCTATATCTCTACCTGAACTGCTGATAACAGCCTGAAGAATTGCACCCGTGGTCAGTTGGGGTCACTAGCAATGGAGGGTTACCTGCATTAACACTGTAGAGCCATCTTGCTGTGTACACCCATTGAGCCCTCTCTTCCATTTCACACGCAGCGATTTCAAACTTACTCTGTCGTCTTCAGATCTCTAGCCACCTTGATCTTCATGTTCTGTTACTCTTCTTAATCTCAGTAGTCAAACTGCATTCCAGGTTGACAGAGAAAATAGAAACCATTGGTTGGGAAACCTATCATCCTAAATAAGCCATGGAAGGAAATCTGTGTTGGTAATATGTGTTTTTCTCCACTAACACCCATGAAACCCACAGGCAAAGGCTGTAACCATCTCTCTTGTGAAAGGAGGTCCGCTCTTGGGAAAGTCATATTCATACCTTTGCAGGGCCACTCGTCCAATATCACGCACTGCTTCTTGGGTACTCTCCTGGGTTTGCTGGTGGCAAATACAAACTTTTGTCCTCATAAGGCACTCAAATGCATGAGAAGTGTGCATTCATAAGTAAATAATAAAATTAAATGCCTACCTATGTAGAGATACTCCAAATTTGAAGATAATTCTTTTCAATATCAAATTCCGAGCAAGAAATTAAATTTCACATATTAAATCCCCTTGTATTTTACAGTTCAAAAGAATTAAAGATGGAAATCAATTTTTTTTCTTTTTATACTAAGAACAAAAATCCAAAGAAATTAAAATTAAATCAAGCTTCACAAGGCATGTGAGGCTGCATGAGGCTGCCTGTACCTGCTGAAGTTTGATTGCTATGCCTATGCGGCCAGTGTCCTCACAGGCCACCAGCCTGGTCAGCACTTGTCTGGCCCTCGTTTCCTACCTGGTGCCTGTGCCTTTTCTGAGCCTATGCATCCTGTTCAGTTTTTCTGAGGATAATATTGCCTTGCTTAGGGCCTAGTTCTGTAGAAACAAGCATTCGCCTATGGACAAAAAGCTACAGAGACCAACAAGGTTAAAATCCCCTTGTTTAATTGAAACTAAATATCTATTAGTTGATGAATGGATGGACAATGTGTGGTATAGCCACACACTTGAATATTATTCAACCATAGAGAATAATGAAATCTTGATTTATGCTATAACATGGATAAACCTTAAAAAATATTATGCTAGGGCTTCCCTGGTGGCACAGTGGTTGAGAGTCCACCTGCTGATGCAGGAGATACGGGTTCGTGCCCCGGTCCGGAAGATCCCACATGCTGCGGAGCGGCTGGGCCCGTGAGCCATGGCCGCTGAGCCTGTGTGTCCGGAGCCTGCGCGTCCGGAGCCTGTGCTCCACAACGGGAGAGGCCACAACAGTGAGAGGCCCGCGTACCGCAAAAAAAAAAAAAAAAAAATTATGCTAAGTTAAAGAAGCAAGACACAAAAGGCCACATATTATATGAATCCATTCATATTAAATGAAATTAAATTTCCAGAAGAGGCAACTACATGAAAGTTGACTAGTGGTTGCCAGGGCTAGGGGCAGAGGGGATTGCTAATGGGTATGGGGTTTATTTTGGGCAGTGATGGAGATGTTCTGGAATTAGATGGCAGTAATGATTGCACCACTTTGTGAATATAGTAAAAGACATTGAATTATACACTTTGAAAAAATAAATTTTAGAGTTGTGAATTGCAACAAAGAAAGAAGAAAGGCTTAAAATCACATCATACTCGTTTTAAAAAACCTTCTAAACTGACGAGCTACATGAAAACCAAGTTTACAGAGGCTTTGCCCTCAAACGTCTGGCATTCTTCATGGGTTAAGCTATTCCCCAGCAAGTTAGCAAGGTATAAAGCATCCATGATTAGCTCAAGCTCAGAGAAATTCTCTAAGTTAGGTGGGTCCAAAAAACAAAGAAAGCAAAGGATGCTATAAGGGATATCATCCTTAGTCATTGTTATCCAAATGTCAGCATGAACTGTCAACAACACAATAAAGACAACAAATATTTGAACATGGAATAGGAAGTAGAATTATGTTCACATGAAACAATAAATAGTTTCTTCTAATCTTGGAACTCTCATTTTACTCTTAGAAACATTAAAGTCTTGTAGAGTTTAGAAGCATTCATAGAGTTCTCTCTTAGAAGCAGTAAATATATAGTTATCATAACAAATGAAAAAAATCCCATGTAGCCATTGCCTAGTATAGGATCTTCTAGACTGACAGCCACACCCTTCGGCTGTGCCATCAGCTTCGAACTCCAGGTGTTAGCTTGATCTCCCATAATTCATTCCAAGTTTTTTGTTTGTTTTTTCCTGAAGATTCCCAGCCTAATGAACCAGATATTGGGAATTTAAGATGGCCCAGTAAATAACTTTCTTCTTTTCCACCTGAGTTTGAACCAATTAATTAAAAGAAAAAGTGCAAAAACAATAAGGAAACTAAAATAACACATTTATTAAAAACTTAAAGTTAGCTAGTAGCAATTAAGAACCCATGCTTCTCTCTTCAAGGAGGCAGGAGATCCCAAGAGGAAGAGAGAAAAGGAGGCTGGGAATTTCTTCCATATCAATCCTTTAAGTACCTTTAAGGGAGGAAGAGGGATGGGAAAGACAGGGATGGAAGCATTCCTCTATTAGATGCTCTTCAACCTGGAAGGAAATATTAGCAGTGGGGAATGCATGTTCCTTCCTGAAACGTTATAATGTGCCCAACTCCAAGTGCTTTCTATATTTTGTTACATTTAACACTCACAATAACTATGAGGTAGATATTATTATATCTATCATTTTATAGATGAGAGAAGAGTAAATTATTTGCAAGACATTACACACACCTGGTCTCTCTACCACCAAACTAACTAGACTATCTCCAGAGCAAGTGTTCTTAAGCAGCGTGCTATATGGAAATACAATTAAAAGGAAAAAAAAAGCTAACGTACACTAGAAAACAAAAAGCAGAATTATAATCCTCACAGGATACAATAAATTATAAAACTTCCACTGCACAAAATTAAATCAGTGTTGTGTAATAAAAATCAGAATGTAAAGTAAAAGGATAGGAATGAATATGGAGGGAGCAAAGAAAATATGTTTGAAGACAAAGAGCAGATAGCTAACAGATAAATGATAGGGTTTTCTAGAGAGGAAACCAGAAAAAATGAACCTGAAACAAACAAAAACTAACAAGGATGTGGAACAGTGAGAGGGAAGTAGTTACCAGAGAAAACAAGTTGGATTCAAGGGATAGGTAGGAAGGAAAATAGGTAGAAATTGGTATTTCATTGAAAGTGCTGATGGGGAAGAAAGGGGAAGGGAGGACACAATGATGCTGTCAGTACTTATGGCTCAAGTGATTGGATTATAAGGATGGATCATGTCAGGAACTAAGTTCCTAATCCTCCCTAGGAAAAGATACAGTTATTGCTTTATTCTTGATTTTGATAATTCTATAAATATAGGTTCTTCTAGGTTTTTTTAAGATCTAGTAGTCACTAGGAGAATTTGGCATCCCAAATTCCATTAGAAGCTTTAAAAAAAATAAGTAAAAATAGCCCATGTGGTGAAAGGCAGAGGAAAGAGAAAAGTATTGTAGCAAAAACAAAACAGAATATACCCACCTGGAAAGCATAAAACAGGATGACAGAAATAAACGTAGGCAGAGTTTTAAATCAACATAAAACTTTAAATACTGCTAGTAAAGAAAAAGGCTCTCAAATTGGGTCGACAAAATAAGACTTCCTGAATAGTGTGGCAGCCAGGTCGTGCCTGAGTTACGTTTCATCCTATTCCAGTTAAAGACTCCAAAGTGTCCAACTTGAGATGAAAAGTGACAGCTACACAGCTGATTAATGAAGACAGGCCCATATGCAATTTCTAATACTAAGGATGTTTTGATGAGATGATTCCAGAAAAATAAGCCTGAACTGAGTGCACCCTTCTCTCTGGACTAGAAATTGGTTGCCAAAGTCACCTCCCAAGCACTATGTGCCAAACTGAACTTACTGGCAGCCTTATCAGACACACACTACCTACATCATCATTCTGGGCACATTGCAATGTTCTCTATCTCAGTCAATGACACAATCACCTGTCCAGTTTTTATAACCAGTTCTTGACGCCTTTCCTCACACACCCTCTCCAGTCTGTCACCAGATGTGATGATTTTACCTCCGAAATATCTCTTGTGTTTGACTGCTTCTCTCTGTCTCCATCACCATTGCCATAGTCCAAGTTCACCCATTAACTTCTTTTTTTTTAAATTTATTTTATTGAAGTGTAGTTGATCTACAATGTGTTAATTTCTGCTGTACAGCACAGTGATTCAGTTACATATATATATATATTTATGGTTTATCAAAGGATATTAAATATAGTTCCCTGTGCCATACAGTCGGCCCTTGTTGTTTATCACCCTTTAACTTCATAAGCAAGTCCCTCATATCTGCTCTAGATGTCTTACTCTTCCAAGTATTCATATTTTTCACATGCCCTGCAGGATTACATATAATGTAATATATACCTGTCACTTTTTGACACAAGAGATGCAAAAGTGATCAAGATAAAATCCCTGATGTGATGGAGCTTACCTTTTAGTCAGGGAGACTGACATTCAGCACATGCCATATAACTTAATGTCAGGTAGCGATATGCTGAGAGGAAAACTAAGGGCAGGAACTAGAGTGGCTGCCACTGTAGGTGGGGCGGTCAGGGTAAGTCTCTGAGGAAGTGGCATTCGAACAGAATGACCCAATGGCCCTATTGAGATGAGGAAACTGCACTTCCTGGGTAGAACAGTAAGAACCAAGACCTTGAGTAAGCCTGCTGGGGGAAGGAACGGCAAGATGACCTGTTTGGACAGAACTGAGTAAGCAAAGGAGAGTAAGGCAGGGGCTTAATCATGCAGCTCGTGGTAAGGCATATGGATTTTTATTTTTCTGAGCACATGTATTTTTGATCAGGAAGTAAATTATATAATTTATATTTAATTTTTTTTTGTATTTTAAAAAGTAACACTGGGTCCTTTGTGAAGAAAAGACTGTGGTGGGAAAAGTGAGAGTAGGGAGGTTATGACTGACATCTTCAAGGAGAGAACCATGGCTTGGACTGGGAGTGCGGTGGAGCTGGTGAGAAAAGGATCAACTCAAGACAGATTTTCAAAGGGGAGACAGGGAACTGGAATTGAATGTGGAATGTGAAGGAAAGAGGATTCATTATTGAATGAAAGAGAATCAATACCTAATTGGTTAACTATTTATTAAGTGTAAGAGTTAGGAAAGAAGTTTGATGCAGAAGTGGAAAGAATTAAATGATATTTTTGAGGATTTTTTTTTTGAGAGTAGGAAGATAATGATATTATAATTTGTACATATCAACTTTCATAGAAAAAAGTACTTTAAATGTCTTAATCCACTTATGTGCTTTTTTAAGTGGAGTCTGATGAAGAAATTGGGTATTTCTTTCACGCATGACGCTCCTGTGGGTTATTGTCACCATTATTCTGAATATCGGTTGTCACTATTCAGGGCTCTGACATAAGGCATGAAAGATGAGGGTGACTCTACACAAAAAGAACAGACCATAAAAATGAGCTCAGATATTTCAAATAGAACAACCTGTATAATGTACACTATGGTTTCTGTGGGTGAATTCTGTAGAATTTTGGGTGATTTTTGTTTTTCTTTTTATTATTTTTTATTTTCTAAATTTTCAAATAGTGTGATTATTGTTTTCATTTGTATTCAGAAATCATATGTAAATATATTTTCACTGTTTAAGATCCAGGTGCTATTTAAATATTCAGAATCAAGAGATGAAAGTCCGCCCCAAGACTCCCCTAAATGTATCAAGAAGTACAGATTTTAACATTTTACTATACACTGTCCTGGGTTTTTTCTGTGCCTTTAAATGTGTCTATCATAACATCATCTTACGTTTTTCTTCATATCTATCTATCTATCTATCTGTCTCTACATATATCTAAAAATACAAATACATATCTTTTCAAAGTAAATGAGCTCACATTGTATGCATCATTATATAACTTGTATGTTTCCACTTAATAATATGTCTTGGATTTACTTCCATGTTGGAAGATGTAGTTATACTTCACTATTAAATAAATAAACAAAATAGAACTATATCTGACTCATAGCCCATAAAATGGATGGCAAGTCACTTATATAACTATTTCCCTATTGAATTACAATTGTTTCTCATTATTCTGAACTTTGTATAGTATTTGTACTTGTATGAGTATTGCTTTAGGTTAGTTTTCTAGAAATAGTACTGTTAGATCAAAAAGTATATACATTTTAAATCATTATAGATGCTGAAAAGCAGCCCTTTAAAAAGATTTACCCTTCATAAAAGGGTAGCCCTTTAAAAAACATTTTTAGCCCTTTAAAAAAGATTTTTAAAAGATTGATGCGAAGTCCCATGAATGGTACATGAGAATGTTTCTTTCTCCGAAGCTGGTCACTATAGCTTACTTTATTACTATGTATTTTGTTTTTGTTTAGTTTTTCATTTTTGGAGGGGCTGTGATGGGAGGGTAGGGTCGGGAAGGAATTTAACTTTCCATAACCCCACCAGTGTCTCCTTATGTTTTTCTTTAATATGGAAAGAGATTTTTCTACTTCTTATATGAAGTGCTTTGTAAATACAGTTTTCAAGCTCTCCCTTTCTAACCAGATTGTTTAGATTGCCTTTTCAACGCAATAGTTGTTTAAAAGACAGTGTAAAACTTTGCAAGTTAATAGATTCTATAGGTAGTCTAATTTATGTTTAATTTCTGTATTTTGTTGTATTATAGTTAGAGAATATGGCTGCAATTTAGTGAGCCCATTTTTACAGCCATCATGTATGGGTATATGTTTCATGTGTGTTTGAAGGAATGTTTATTTATTTTATTTTTTTCTATTTGCAGGGTATAGTGGTTTATTTTGCATGGTAGAACTTTTTATTTGCAAGGCTACTGTTTTATTTAATCCTTGACACCCTTATTTACTTTTATTTATCTATTTGTTTTGTCCAGTACAGGGAGATGGCATTACATTCTCCAACAAGTTATGGATTTCTCAACTTCTTCTTGTATTTTTTATGAGATTTGTTTGAAATATTTCAAAGTGATGTAGCCATGTGAAAAATATTTTAAAATGGTATAGCCTTTCGGGTGGATCAATTTGTATGTTTCACTTTGTCTAGTTTATAGCCTTTCTTACCCATTTAATCTTATTTTGACTCTCTTGTATCATCTTTTTCCCCCTTATCCTTTGCTTGGCATGTCTTTCTCTAAACCATTATTTTCACACATCAAATTGTCTACATACCTTTTAAAAATAATCATGCTTGGCCTTTGAATCAGAAGATTTGTATTTTTATTTTCAGTTATTTGTTGATGTTTTCCTATTCTATTCCCTGTTGTCTCTAGCTGGAATTTCTGGGTCTCTTCTCCATTGTCTTTTAATTTCACTGTGAGACTTTCCATCTCTTTTCCCTTTTATCCAGGAGAATTTCTTGGCTCTATCTTCCCAGGAACGAATTTTCTTTCTACCTATGTATGTTCTGCTCAGCCTGACTGCTGTGACTGATTATGGCAGTCCATAATCACAAATGGGTATATGCTGAGGTACGGCATGCCTCAACATATACCCATTTGAGTGGCAGGGATTCTCAAACCTCAGCCAATGAACAGTGCTTTGAATTTGGATTTCTTACACTTCATGGGCAGCAGTGTACCACAAAACGTTCCCAGCTTTTCAGTTGTTTTGTGTGGCATTATGTACTTGACTAAAAATATTCAAAGTTGCACAATCTGTAGCAGTGATAACAGTGACCATTGTAATAAAAATATTTGTTTGAAAGAGTGATACCATTTACATTATTTCCATTGATTGACTTTGTCCTTTTAAAATTGATCCGACCTTTAAATTAGATGTTGACTTCCCTGATCTTTGGGCCAAATGCTTTGCTTGTGTGTACAGTTTCTAATATCTACAAAACAGCTTATGGAGAAAACTAATCAGCTACATCATAGAGTAAAAGTTCAAAAAAATCCATTGTTATGTTACATAACAATGACTAATATGAACTATTGATGCAAATCTTCATTTGAATGGGATTTGACGCTCTTTTAGTATCAAGGTATGTCAACTTAGAGGCTCAGTAATTGAAACAAGAACAATTCCCTGAAAGTTTTTTTTTTAATAAAATAAATTACTCTTATAAGGTGGGAAATACATCTTCTCTTTGTTCTGGTATTGACTTTGGGCATTATAATTGCTAATGAATTTTCGTGATACTGTTTGTCATGTGTGTGGCAATCTTGGTTGTTTTCTCACCTTTGCTTTTATGATTCTCACTTTGCCATTGAGTGGGTGATGACTTTGTACAATCTGGTTTGCGTTCAGTTATTCCATGGGAAGGAGGGACTTGCCAGAGGTAGAGGATAGTAATTACTCCACTGCTGGGTGTGCCAGGATCTCCCTGGGGATTAGGAGCTATCAGGGGCAATGCCCTGCTGCAGCACCTCTCTACTTGCCTCAGTGAAGACAAAAATACCTCTGCACCACTCTCTGCACGTAAGCCAGAAAGGACCACTTGGCTTAGCTGTTCTGTAGAGTTCTCTGAATCATCACCTGTTTAAGGACTCAGCTCTTCTGAAACACCCTCTCTGATTCTACTAAGTCTGAATTTGAAGTTCCCCAGCACTGCCACTGGCTCTGCAGCAGTCTTCATCTGCTTCCTCCAGGGTTGCTTTTACATAGATCCAATTCTGGTTTTTACCTCTATCTCAGGAACTGAAACCTTCTGGTTTGTTAATAGCACTTGTATAGTCATTTGCTATAGAAATGCATTTACCACTTTTTCATGTGATTTGTGTGTGGCTGGGTGGAGGTAGACTTAAATGCTCAGAGATCATCTAGCCAGTCTCTTCCACATAACTATGTCTTGTAATTAGAAAAAAATATCCTTATCAGATGTTTATAATAAAAATAATCATAATTGCTACATATACTCTTTCAAAAAAAAGTTGAGCAAAATCTAACTAAGCCACTGTCTGCTCTCAGGAAGGAACCTGGCTTTCTGTGTAGAACTGATGAGTATTTGATACTTGTGATGAGATTTAAAAATGCTTTTTATTAATAACTAATTAATGACTGCTCTGGCATTGTCATCCTGAGTGAGTAGAGAGCAGTGTGAAACTAACCTGAGTGAATATGAATAGGCAAGAATACTTGAAGGTGACAAATTTTATTTTTAGGGTTTCTGTGTGCTTCCCAGCACCACAAATTACAACCACTGTGAGATGAGCTGCAAAGGGCTGCCTGGGCCCACTTTCCCAGGTGCACTTTGAACAAAGGCGGCGTCGGGCAGAGCTGGCTCCATTTGCTGTGCTGATTTTATGTGAGGCGCATATAACTGCATCAACGGTAGCTCAGAGGCACAGTGATTTTTCCTTTTCTCTAAAATGTGTCCCAGAGACACATTTTAGGAAACTTACTGCTTCATGTTCTGCATGTCCTGCAGGTTGCTTTTTTTCTAGGCACTGTTAGTAAATCCTATAATTTTTTTTAAGCAGAACTTCCGTGGGAAATGTTTTATTTTGCTTTCTCAGCAGGTGTATTTCTGTCAACTTCAATTAACCAGAATTTAAGGAACCATGTTTCAGTTTAGTGGTTTGACTTTTGTTTTTAGCTACCTTTTCTTCTTAAGATGAAGAGAAAGTCTCAGCAAAAAAATCATGATTTAGTTCAATACAATACAACACAACAACATATACACACACACCCCATACACATATTGAAACAAGTGACAGAGCATGTCAGTTAAATTTCTATGAAATGTTCTATGTTTTTTGTGCCTTGAGCAGTGAGGAATGATGCTCAAAAATGATGCCTTTAAAAATATGCAAGATAGTCAACTGATCGGAAAAGAAAGATTAAATATTGTTTTTTAGAGTTTCCTTATTCAGTAGGGATGTGAATAAAGAGAGTTGTAACTATGAGAAGCTTTGCCTGGTAGGAGCTCTGCTCTTAGAAACACTGTCACTGGCAACTCACGATGTGACAGGAAGCCAGCCAGGGGGTAAATAGTGTGACCTCTCTCTTCTCTGCCCTTTGGTTTTGGTTGGTGTCTCACGATGGCTGAAACCAACTAGCAACCAGAGGACAAGGGGCCCTGGTGTTGGAATTCACAGGAGCCACCATTTCAGGGTCTACAACAGGGTGAGAAGGGTAGAGAGAGGTTCTGATATATAAGCAGAGGATGTCTATGGGTGGTCATGATAACCTTCCCTCGCTAATATTTGGGTATCCTTCCTTCTAGCATCACTGAGTGGTGGGGTTGCTCGCGCCTTTTAGTTCTATTAGTGGCACTTCTTGCCTGGAGGTGGCTGATGCCAACTTCCGGTGGTTCTCTTAACCTAGTCCGTGGGATACTTCTTAGCTGTGGGCTGAAAGAACAGCAAACATCTCAGTTTCCAAACCATGGGATGATACTTATTTTCTAGTGTGAAAATCAAGTTTTTGAGTAGTTAGTAAATTCAAGTCAGGTCACAACTAATATATGGTAGTGAAGTTGTGATTAGAACTGAGGTCTGTTTGGTTCCCATCTATCTCCCTTGTCAGTGGTCTTAAAAGCCTACCTTTTTCCTTTATCTACTGAACTTGTTTTTTATCCTCTTCCTTTTTTAGAGTCAGTCCCTTAAAATTTCCCAGTGGAGTATCTCACTCCACATTCTCTTGCCTTTCTGCCCTGTCCATGTATGATATTTCACTCTTTCTCTAGCATCCTTAGTTCTTTTGACCATGAACCCAAGTGTGTGGTAGATTCCCACCATGAGGTCATTGAACCATCTTTCTTCTCTGGAAACGAGCCATATAACCAAACCTAAATGCTCCATTTTGCAATAATGCATTCTGTTCTCATCTGGACATGAACTGGAATTTTAAATGCCTCCCTAACCCCACCTCATTTCTACTTTAAACTTTTTTTTTTTTTTTTGCATTTTTCAGGCCCAAACCTTTACTGATTTCCTTAAGAAATCAACATAATTTATGTTTCTCTCCCTCACAATAGATGACTTTTTTCCTATCACACTGAGAAAATAATGATCATCAGACATGAAATTTCTGAACTACTTTCACTCTATGAAAAAGACATCAATATTTTCATCTGTCCTTGTCTCCTTTCCTGTGGATTCCATTCAGTGAAACCCAATAGACCTTTAGTTGAGCACTTACTGTGAGCCAGTCAATATGCTGAGTGCTTGGATATAAAGATTAAGTACATCAAAATGACAGTTACTGTCTCCAGTTGTTCACAGACTGATTTTTGTGGGGTAGAGAAAGAGAGAAGACAAACTGAGACAGATACAGATACAGGCAAAGTAAAACACAATATACTAAGTGCTGTTATGGGCACATGGGAATGTTCTGTTGATATAGAGGAAAAGCAACTACCCTCACCTGGGGGAGGGTGGTGTCAAGGATGAAGCAGGAGGTGATGCTCTCTCAGTCACCCATGACATCCCCACCAACATGTTCCAATTCCTCCCCTACTCCTCTCACAAAAGTATTATTTCCATTTCACTTGGAAATTGTGATCCCTCTTCAATTCCTGTCAAATAAAGTCTGCACCCTCAGGTGTGCCTTTAAGGGATGCTAGTAGCCTTGCTGCCTCTTCACTTCCACCTAACTTCCTCACCATTCCTTCTTGGACCCTAGAGGCCAGCCATCCTACGATACCCACAGCCTCCCAAACGTCTTCACTGTCCTCGTGTGGTATCCTTTGCATAGAATCCCGTCTTCCCAGTTTCTCTACCTGTCCAAATCCTCTTCTTCTCCAGGGCTAACTAAAATAGCCCTGAGAACATTCATCTGATTTCCCACCCCTAGACATAATTACTGTCTAACTTGCCCATGTTCTTATATTTTATTTACATCTCTATTATGATACCTGTGACTCTGGAAAATTGTGTTTTACATGCCTTTCTCCATAATCTGGGTGTGAAGTCCATAACTCAGGCACCTCTACACATTGTCTGGTACGCTGTGAGTGCTCAGTCAATGTGTGTCTGACTGACACTGAAACACACACACACACAAACACATACATACACCCCTGCATTTTGGAGTGAAGTCCTGACTCTGTTATTGGCTGAATAGTGTTCAGAAGAATTTTGACTCCTTTGACTCAGTTTTTTTTTCTGCTGTAAATGGGCATTATAATGCCCTGCTGACTTTACATAACTGCTATAGAAAAATCTATGTGAAATTACTTTGAAAAAGGTAATCCAAAATACATGAACATTATTATAAGAAAGGATGTCTGTAGCAGAAAAGAAAACTTAGTGAACTCACAAATAATGCTTCATTAATTTTATGAAAACTTGTCCCCTTTTCCTTATTCAGTAGCTAAGTGGAAATGTTGCCTGAGCTACACTGTTGAGATTGCATAAAAAAAGGCAACTGGAGAAGCTCAAACAGATTTGTTCATGCATAATATTGCTTTGAATAAGAGCATTGTATTTAGGTTAGTGAACATGGGAAACCTTTGGAAATGAAAGGCTAGCATAACTCTCAATCTTTCATTCATTCGTTTCTCACAAATGAAGCAGGCCAGTCTCTTGCATTGGACAAGGCATTTGAAAAGCACTAGTGTGCTGGTTTGCCAGTTGGAAAGCTAACTTTTTTTCAGCCAAATATATTAGTTATGATAAACACATGAATATGCATACATATAGCGTGCATTTTACGTGAAACACACCTACCTACAGCCACAAAAACCCATATGTTCAAAAGTGTTCAGTGTTATATATTTGCTGAATATGAGTAGAAATGTGGTTAGGACGAAGGGCTCTGGAGTCCGACCTATCTGAAATCTTGACTAGCTCTTCTAAGCTATGTAACCATTCTGAGCATCAGTTTCCTCATTGGATAAATGGGTACAGTGTTATTTGATGAGTTTGTTGTCAGGATTAGGGGAATAATGTGAAGCACTTCACTCTGTACCTGAATCTCACTAGAGATTACTTGATGAGCTCTGGATCAAAATTAACCTAAAAATTTCACACACCAGACTCAGGCTTAGACAGCTGGCACTGCCCAGTCCTTTTGCCCACAGAGCCAGAATCACACTTTGTGGCCTATGTGACTTAAGTCAAATGTGAATTTCCCTATTATTTCATTGCTGTGCTTTCAATATAAATCCCACTTGCAGGAATTTATCCAGGACCAAATTCACGTCCCATGTAACTCGACTGGGAGCTCTGGAGTGAGCAAAGTTTAGGATTTGCCTAGATTCAGATCTGCACACAGTTCCCTGTGTATGGTGTGTGACCTGCACCTTAAGGCTGTCTTGAGGGAAATACTTCCTGCCAGAGCTCCAGCCACCTCATGCGGAAGGAAGGTTTGAGCCCCAGCGTATTTGAAACTCTTCCTTGGTGTGCTTCATTAATCTTCTCCTGGAATCCCATGCTTCTATATGCTGAGCTTAACTTGGTGTGGCCGGGGTTGATGGAAACCAAAGAGCAGAGGCAATTTACATCCTGTAAACCACAGAGCACTGGAAACTCACCTGTGGCACATCTGGAGAGACCTGCATTATTTAGTGCCTCTACCCTTCCCCGCTGTCTCTAAAGTCTTAAAGCCAGCAGAACAGCTGTCTCTCAAACTCACACCTGATTATGCACTGTCTTATTTTATTCTCTAATTACAGCACGAGAGTCACCCTTTTCTCCCTGCAGACTCTAAACCTCCCCCGGACAGGCCCTGGATCTGACATTTCTTTCATTGCCTACTGACAGCACTAAGCTCAGTGCCATCAGCAGCTAGATTGACATTTGGCTGTTTAATCAGCCAGAGTCAGTATGTAATAAGGACATAAGTTAAAAAAAAAAAAAAAAAGTAATACTTGCAAGGACTTCTTTAGTAATTTTTCCAGAAGAAATGGCAGTGTCCTTAACCAGAGATCTCTCCCACTCTGTCTTAGATAGTGTTCCGTCAAAAGCAGATGCTGAAGCAAGACATGGGCACAAGTACTTTACTTAGGAGGTGATCTCAGGAAACATAGCTGAGGAAGGAGCAAAGGTCACAGGGAAAGGTGAAATGCCAATAATGAGTGTGTTAATGACCAGGTTACCCTTGAGGGCTCAGTCTCCCAGGGGATCCTCTGAGGAATCCTATAGAATGTAGTTCGATGTTGTCTCGCCAAGGAGCAGGGGTACTTAGGTGCATATCCTTTGAGTCCCGTCCTTCATTGACTGAGCATCGATTCTGGCTAGGTGAATCCTTTAGCACTCCAGGCTGCAAGATCCTGGCTGCAGAGAGAGCCCTCAGTGCCTGGAGTGGGCAGCTTTTTGAATGCACTCTGGGCACAGGTGGCACCAGCTCTGGCTTGAGGGGGCGGGGAACAGCCACGTGCCTGTCTCTGTGAAGAGCTCCTGAGGATCGGGAACCACGTCCCAAAGGAGCAGAAAAATCCAAAGAGGCCTTGTAGTCTGACAGCCTTGAGGTTGTGCTTCTCTGACTGTATGATCTTGGACATAGGACTTCCTCATCTGTAAAATTCAGATGATTATATTGCAGGAATATTATGGGTATTCAATGAGATGGTGAGTGTGAAGCACCTGTTGTGTGTCTGGTACACAGAAGATGCTCCAGAAACCGTAGCTGTCATCGTCATCATCATCACCATCATCATCATCATTTGTCTGATTTATGCCCTTCACATAATGTATCAGAAAAAAGTTTGGTGAATCAATGAATTTACTCGAGTTCTAACCAATTTTTGCTCATGGTTTGAAAACATAGTAAAAGTTGGTGACAGAGTAGGTGAAACTCTCAGCAGTGGCAAAGGTGCTGGGCAGGGATTTCAGAACTCCAGGTGATATTTGTCCCTCAGAACCACTGTTGGAATTCCTTGCCCTACTGTCTAGAGGCTGAATCCCTATAGGGTCTATGACTGACTCAGTTTCCTTGTAGTTCCAGCATCTCTCAAACAGAAGGAGAGGCAGACAGGAAGTCATTGGAGAAGGCTACAGACCCATCACTGTAATGTGGTAGACAATAATGTTAATATTTTGAGTGCTTATTCTGTACTAGACACTATGTAAGTACCATATATAGACATACATATATGTATATATATATAATTGTTAAAACAAATGTATGAGGTGATGCTTCATTTGCGTTGGTTTGGAGGGTTTGGCCTTGCCCAGGCCATACAGCTGCCAAATGGGGGAGCCTCAGTTTGAGCCAGGTGTGAATGTGTGCAGAAGCCCAATACACTTGGCCATGACACATATGGAAAAATAGAAAACAAACAAATCCTTGTTTTAGAGACAGTCAATAAAGTTTAATAAGTATACATGTCTATTCTCCCAGGAAGTTAGTCCTGTGACGAAAGCCTAGACCAAAAGCCACAGGATGTGTCCTGGACGTCTCTCCACTAGCCAGCTGATGACAATGCCTGAAATAAAATGGTAGTTAAGAGCATAAACTCCAGCACCAGGCTGTTGGGCTTGAAGGCCAGCTCTGCTTCTTATAAGGCATGTGACCTGGAAAAGGTGTTTCACTTTTCTGCTTCTCAGTTTCCTCAACTGTCAAACAGAGATGATGGCAGTAACTGCCTCATAAGGCTGTTGAGCAAACACGCAGGCACATATTGTGCATAATCTTAGAACGATGCCTGACGAATACTGTGTGACATAACTGTTTGCCTATTTTTCACTAGAATGTATTCTCCATGTGGTCAGGGAGTTTTCACTGTTTTGCTCATTACTATATCCGAAGAACTTAGAGTAATGCCTCTTACATAGTGAGCACCCAAAACTTTTGCTCAGTGAGTGGGCATATCTGTTTCACGTTTCTGAGCCTCTATAGACTCACCTATCACATGGAAATAGTAGCATGTCTCTTACAGACTCTACCACTTCACTATAATGGCCAGAGAAGCTGCTGGCTGCCTGAAGCCCTTTAGAAAAATCTCAGAGGTCAGATAAATGGGAAACTCTGAGATCTTTGCTTCTTTTTATTTTCAATGGAAATGCATAGTCCAGGAGAGAAGGTGTTAATAAGAATGTCCTGAAGGTACAGATGGTTCTTATGGAGAAAAAGTCTATTTTTCAATTTACAAAAATGATTAGCTGGGATCCCACTGAGTTCACTGCACGGGCCACTGCTAGTTTTAATTTGTGCCAATAGGATGGAGAGTTGGACTTTAATGAGGATGTGTGTTTTCTAATCATGGGCAAAGTTAGGAGAAGTGGCAGAGGGGGTAGGGAGGGTGAAAGATAATTGAGGGATTCAGAAGACAGGGCTGCTTCTTGGGGATGGATGGATGCTTTGCTGCCTTCCCAGCTAGAGTCCTATCATAGTAGCTTTCACCTGACTGAGGAAGGAGATGGAAATGTTATAATTACCCAGGGAAGCAAGTAGTAAGGGGATTCCAGACATACTCTCTGGAGTCAGAAGGTCTGAGTTTGCCACTTACTGTGTGAACTTTGTGTTTCCATTTCCTCATTTGCAAACTATGGAAATAGTGATATCTATTGTTGTAGGATTATTGTGACTATTAAACATGATAATACAAACAGAGCTCAGCATCAAGCCCTGCATATATGAAGTTCTCAGTAAATTTCTTTATAAATTCATGAAATTATTTTAGTTAGAAATGCTCATCCATCTGGAGAAGTGGCCCAGGATTCCTTAGCCTCAGGAACTCACTTCTTTCAACACAGCAGCCCCTATTCTTTGCGTGTGCGCTACTCATGGGAGAGGGAGATGGAGTATGTGCCCTTTGATAAGAGCCTCCTGAGTAATTTTGATATATCCCCCACCCTTAATATCAGTTGAGAACCATTCCACACGTATAGTGGAGAATTATATGACAGGTGCATTGCTGGTGATAATAGCAAAACACAGATTCAGTCCACCAGTGAGAATTTCCTGTAGAAATGATTTCAACTGAGGCCAAGAGTCTAGACTTTTTCCTCCCAGCATTTCTCTGCATAACTCTGTGGGGTTCACAGGGTGGCCCTATATGCTGGAGCAGCCCATGTGTTCTTCTATGAATTTCAGAAGTGAATATCTACACCCTGAAGACAGTGCCAGTCACTTTCCCATGGGATTGAAAAACAACTAGATTTCGCTGTACCTCACCAGAACTCAGATGCAGAACCATGGTTGCCCTTGGTCAGCTCATGCCAGACTCTCAGGACGATTTGGGGGAAGAGGGCAGAAATGATGCAAGGATTTTTCTGGAGCAAGTGTTTGTGTTTTGAGTAGTAGAAGGAGTCCATAAATTTCCTGAAACTCTATGAAAAATTCATGTATATATGCATTTCATTTGGGAGTTAATAGACTCATGGGGTCTGAGATCCAGAAAGTTTAAGGACCATTGACTTAACAAGTGACATATTTTCCTATTCCTTTCTTTCAACCAGGCAAAGAGATTAGATGAGACCCTGGTATACTGGAAGAGACAGACATATTAAACAAATCATAAAGATATAGGTCAACTAAATGCTGGGTGGGCACAGAGTCCATAGAAGGTCAATAAGTCTTCAAAGCATTTGAGCAAAATGAGAAGGGCTTGTCCGACAGGGAAGATTCCCAATGTCACTCTACAGGTGAAACCATAGGGTTTGACAGTTCTCTGCCTCTGACATAATCACAGGAGAGTTGACAGCTTCCCTGTAGCCCAGTCACCTGTTTGCCCCAGCTCAGGGATTACAGACTTATCCCAGGCCACCTCAGGGGAAATGTCCCCTTATCAGTCTTCACTCAGTGTCTTTCACCCTTCAGGGTTCTGAGTCTTTTTTTTAATATATAAATTTATTTGTTTATTTATTTATTTATCTATCTATTTATTTATTTTTGGCTACTTTGGGTCTTCATTGCTGTGTGCGGGCTCTCTGTAGCTGTGGTGAGCGGGGGCTACTCTTCGTTGCAGTGCACAGGCTTCTCATTGCGGTGGCTTCTCTTGTTGCGGAGCACGGGCTCTAGGTGCACGAGCTTCAGTAGTCGTGACATGAGGGCTTCAGCAGTTGTGGCTCGCGGGCTCTAGAGCGCAGGCTCAGTAGTTGTGGCGCATGGGCTTAGTTACTCCACGGCATGTGGGACCTTCCCGGACCAGGGCTCGAACCCGTGTCCCCTGCATTGGCAGGCAGATTCTTAACCACTGCGCCACCAGGGAAGCCCTGAGTCTTTTCTTGAGGACACTTCAATTCATTAGCTCTGGGGACAGGAGTGAAAAGAAAATATAAAACAATCCTCTGAAAACACGTCCAGGAAACATATTGTTGTGCAAGCTAATTACCTTTTGAAAAAGCAGTAGTCTAATCAAGATTTCCATATATCGTGCACAGCCTAATTATAGTGACAGTAATATCCAGGATTTACAAAGAGCTTTTCAATGTGTATCTCTGCAATTATTTCAGTTATTCACCAAATATCCTTAGGAAAAGAAAAGAGGTAGATGAAGAAGCTGAGTTTTGCGGGGGGCCAGTGTAGCACATGCATTATTTTCGTGGTTGGAGCTAGAGTCTTGATCCTATTCCACCCTCAGGGTCTAAGGTTGCTTAACTCATTACTGTTTACAAAAGACAAAGGAAAAAAAAATCATGATAATACCAGGGATTATGCTAGCCTTGATTATTTTTTGTTGCTGATCCAAAGATTCCAGGTATATAGTCTGACTCATGCTTCTCTCTCAGTTATTTTCTGAATGAATAAATAAATTAATGAATGATTCAATCAAATTAGTCAGATAGACCAAAGCCTTGGCAGGTAAAGCTGATATAAGCATGATGGTTCAGGAGTCCAGACCAGACATGTCAGGTCTAAGTCAGTTGAAAAATTACTGATATTCAAACTGGCTAACCTGTGGTAGTTTAGAAAGGACTTCTTGGAAGAGAAGAAGCTTCAAAGAGGAGAGTTCCATGAGAAATTAATGGAAAGTTGCTTTACATGTTCAAAGCCACAAAGAAAATATATGGACCGTGAGTATGAGAAGTTGAAGGAAAATAGTGAAGCACATAATAGGTACTTAATGAATGGTACAGAGACCTAGAAAATATGTCTTTTCTTGAATGACACCACTGCACTTATTTTGTGGTTAAAGTGTGGAGTCTCAGTAGCTTTCCAGGAGAGTTCAAGAGATCCTTGTTTAATGAGGTATTTCCTTCAGTTTGTACTCAACAGGTTATGCAGTAATTTCTTTCATAAGCTTTCCGTTTCAGTCATATTTGTGCATTTGGGGTGACTTGGCCTTTTTAGTTAAACATGATACCTAGGAATACAGTCTTCAATTCCTGTTCTCAATCAAAGCCCATGCTTGAAAGTCTCTTGCTTTGATACTGTTAAGCATATTTTTTTCCCAGAGACACCATTACGTGGGTGTGAGGGGGTGGCTGTGGGTCAAAGCTGTCCCCTGGATGCCATCAGTTGGCCAAGCATATGGTATCCTAGGTTCTACCAATCAGATTAACAAGAGGTTGCGTTGGGAAAACTGGACAGCCACATGCAAAAGAATGAAACTAGAGCCTATCTCATACTATATACAAAAATCAACTCAATAGAAATTAAAGACCTGAATATAAGACCTGAAACCATAAAACTCCTAGAAGAAAACATAGGCAGTACACTCTTTGACATCAGTCTTAGCAATGTCTTTCTGGATCTGTCTCCTCAGGCAAGAGAAACAAAAGCAAAAATAAACAAAACTACATCAAACGAAAAAGCTTCTTGCACAGCAAAGGAAGCCATCGACAAAATGAAAAGACAAGCTACCACATGGGAGAAGATATTTGAAAAACATACCTCTGATAAGGGGTTGATATCCAAAATATATAAATAACTCATACAACTCAACAACAACAAAAACCAAACAACCTGATTAAAAAATGGGCAGAGGAGATGAATAGACATTTTTCCAAAGAAGGCATACAGATGGCCAACAGGCACATGAAAAGAGATGAAACCACTAATTGTTAGGGAAATGCAAATCAAAACCACAATGAGCTATCACCTTATGCCTGTTAGAATGGCTATTATCAAAAGGACAAGGAATAAGAGAGAAGAGAACCCTCATACACTGGGAGTGTAAATTGGTGCAGCCACTATCAAAAACAGTATGGAGAGTCCTCAGAAAATTAACAGTAGAACTACCATCCAGCTATTCCACTTCTGGGTGTTTATCCAAAGAACATGAAAACACTAATTTGAAAAGATATATGTACCCCCTATGTTCATCATGGCATTATTTACAATAGTGGATGAATAGATAAAGAAGATGTGATGTGTGTGTGTGTGTGTGTATGTGTGTGTGTGTATATATATATATATACACACACACACACATACACACACACACACGCACACACAAGGTATACTACTCAGCCATAAGAAATGAAACTTTGCCATTTGCAACATGGGTGGACCTTGAGGGCATTGTGCTAAGTGAAATAAATCACATGGAGAAAGACAAATGTTGTATGATTTCATTCAAACGTGGACTATAAAAAGCAAACAGTAAGCAAAATAAATTCTTAAACCAAACCCAACAAAAGCAAACATAGATACAGAGAACAGCATAATGGTTACCAGAGGGGAAGTGGTGGGTGGGGTCGGGAGGCAGTGGTGAAAGGGTAAAGAGGGTCAACTGTATGGTGATGGATGGAAACTAAACTTTGGTGGTGAGCACACTGTAATGTATAAAGAAGTTGATATATAATGTTGTACACATGAAACATATAATGTTATAAACCAATGTTACCTCAGTAAATTTTTAAAAAGTAAAAAAATTAAAAAGAAGAAGAGGTGATGAATCTTAGAGGTCAAGGACTGGAAGGAAAGGTAGAAAAGTCAGGCAGGGAATTCAAATAGTAGAAACTTGCACTGAACATTAACCTATGTAGTAGAGCCAAGCCAGCACAAGTAGAAAAGACAGAGCAGTTGATGATTCGATATTTACCCAAGGGCAGAAACTAGGATCAGGTAATTGGGTAAAGAGGGCTGAGTACCCACATCCTTCATGAGACATGTCAATAGACACTGTCTTGAAGGTGTACACTAACAGCCAAAACACAGGATATGCTTCAGTGAGGTAACATTGCTCCTGATTAGATCAAGGTAGACAGCTGTTTCCTCTGGAGGGTCTAATATACACCTTACAAATTATAGGTAACAGGGTGTAGACTATAAAGTGTTGAGAAGACCAGTTATGAAATGACTGTCTTTACATGTGAGCACCTGTTCTCTGTGGCATCCTGATGCAGCTATTATTTTTCTCCCTGGAAAATAACCCCACAAAAACCTTTCTGTTTTTCACACGGAGGATGTATATTCCAGTTGTATCCCTAAATTCTCAATCTGTGAAGTGCTCTTTTCAATTTAAATAAAAAAGAATGTATCCTTTCCTGGCATCTCTCTAGGATCAAGGTAAAAAGACAAATGAAGACTACGTTACAGATGAAAAATTACCAGGAAATTTCAATAGAGATACTCTGTTACAGAAAGAAATGCCAGCAGAGAAAACTGTTCATACATAGAGTGACTCTGAGAATGATTGATGGGTCAGCTTCCAAGATATTTGAGACTCTGCAAACTATTCAGAAAATAACTTGCAAATGAGTACAATTTTATGTATTTGGAGCTTACAAAGTAAGCTCTGATTTTGACTGTTCATTAATGCCAAGAAATAAAACTTTAAATTGTAAACAATTCATAACACCAAAGGATTTTCCTCCAATTGAACTCATAGTAATACATTTTGCTCTACTAGATAGATACATCCTTTGTAAGTTGTTCTGTGACATTTGACTTAAGGCAAATGATGCAAGGTAATCGTGGGCAGAAAGGCTGCCAAAGGGAGAAGCATTGTGATCAATAGCCGTCTTTTGTTGTTGGCAAACACTGTCAGGGGATGATCAGCGTCAGAGCTTGGAGCCAGAGAAAGCTAATAAGATGAGTGGCGTGTTTCCCACAATATGCTCTAAGTATTTATGTGCTTTTCAAAGCGAGATCTGTAAACATGATGAGGACAAAGAGAATACAACATTATTGATGATATCCTCCTGATTTATGTTTACAGCATCTGTGGATAACAACTCCATTTGTCAGAGGGACCCTCATGAATACTAATTTGGGGTGACAATCCATCCATGACCAGACTAGCTTTGGGCGATGCCCTTTCACTCTTAAGTGTTTTGCCAGGATTATAGTATGTGGAGTGTCCTTTATCTCTGAAAAAGCACACTGGATTTTGGAGATTTTAGGTATAGTCATTTGCAGAAGTTTGCAGATGCTCACAAGTTTGCATTTAATAGAATTAGAGGCAGGGCAATATCTTTGAATTCAAGTTTGTGTTTCCTGAAAGCAATTCTGAGTTTAATTCTAAATGTCTCTAAATCCAAGAGAAGAAAAAAGGCTTAATGCCAACTTTTGCTTTGGAGGAAAGATGACAGCAGAGAAAAATCCTTCATCTGATTTTAAGTAAATAAGTGATCTCTTTTTCTCCTAAGGTTTGCTGTGATATTGTTAAGCCGTTAGAGACAGCATCTTGGATATTAGGAAGGTATACACTACACGGATAGAGTATAGAGTTAGTGGGTCATTGGAAGGAGTGAAATAAACCCTTGACTGCACTGTGAATCCACCATAATATATCCATACTGTTTGAGAATCTTAGCCAAAATGCAAGCAACCTAATTTACTATCTGTGATTCCGAAAATTCCCCTATGTTGTAAGATTCTTAATCCATATTAGGAAGAAATAGTTCTACAAGGTATGCATATTTTTTTCATTAAAAACTTGAGGGTTTTTTTGTCCATATGCAAGTGCACTGTCTCTTGCCAGTCCTACCTTCCAGAGATGGTCCCCTCTGCACTACCCCTTGCCCTGTTCCTTGGTACATGGGTATGTGTGTAAAGCAGGCTAATCATATTCGAGAGGGAGAAAGAAGAAATAAGGTAGCAATGTAGACCATAAGGAGGCCATCCTAGAGGTGTCTGTCAAAGAGGAAGCCAACATCCCAGATGCACTAGCCTACTGCACGCTTAAATTGGGATCTATTCACCAAAGAAACAGGTTTTCTTTGTTTCCCCTAAGCTCACCCAATAGAGTAATATCTACTAATCATATAGAGGATATTTATAAACACTGATATTATTCATGCATTTGACACCATTTGACTTTTTTCAAGCCGGGTTTCCACCAGTGCTCTTCAGACAAATCCTATATAAAAATTTACAAATTTTCACGTTTATTCAGTTTACTGATGTGGTATCTATTGTCTGACTACATCCCCATCTCTGGCTTCCCTGCTCAGTTTCTGGGAGCACCCTAGACAACCTTAAATGTTCTGTATCCTTACTAGTTTCTTTTTATGGAGAATTTTACTGATAAGGACAAAACATGGGGGTCGATATCTGTTGGGTCTTCTAGTCCCTTGACCAAGTCTCCAAATTCTAAACTATGTGAAACAAAGTGCATTCTTATGCTAAGTATAGAAATCCGGGCCACGTGAGATTATTTTTGTTTCAAATCACATTGGAGAACACCAGTAACACCTACCCCAGAGCACACTCTCTCCAGGCCTGAGTTCGGGCCGAGCTTGTTTTGAAAGCTGCTCCTTATTGTATCTCCACAGGAAATAATTATATTCAGAAAACATAAGAAATTATTTGTAATGCTGGGTTGACTGATCTTGAACCAGACTGTAAGATATGTCATTTCCCATCTTACTGGTTAAAGAAACGGCCTTGGATAATAGTGGATAGGACATGTCAAGTAGCTTGGCTGGAAAGGGAGAGCAAATTACATGTTTTCTGAAGGAGGAAATCTTATTAGCTCTATTATGTAAAGGCTTAATCCTTTTTTAGTAACTTCTCTATCATATCTCTCCTTCTTCCTTCTAGTCCATCTTAAGAACATCTGCTGTGCCCACAGCTGTTAAGCCCTGACTTTTATTATCCCAGCCTCAGTCCCTGATGCCTCCAGTTGGATGGTTGGCAGCTGTAATTCGCTCACAGCTGCCACAGCTGTTGCTACCGCAACAGAACGAATGCAACTAGCAAGTAAAAGCCGGGAGGTAGGGATGTTAAGGCCAAAATGACCTAACTGTCCCCAATTGCTAATGTCTCAGAAAACAACTCTATTGCAATTTCAGAATCAACAACGGTCCTGTTCTCTTCTCCTGACCTAAATTACGTTGTAATTGAGTCAAAATCCCAGAGACTTGGACAGTACATTGAGGAGAGAAAAATGAGGATCACACTGGCTTTTTGTTGAACTTTGTAGACTTTATCTGACCCTGACTGAGAAAAAAGGTGCTATATGATTGTCTTCCTGGGGCTTGTGTTAAGTCAGGTGTGGAAATCACAGTAGAAGCATGATCTGTCTTGCCTCTAACAGTTTCTGAGCTGGGAATGGGCCCCTGGCATCTAACTTTGTATTCATCACCTCAACCTTCTCTTCAAAAACACGTATTACACTTGGAAAGTTGGGTTGTCCACAGGTTACTCACACCTTCCAATTTCAGAGGTTGAAAGGACCTTAGGGGTCTAGTTCAATCTCTTAACGAGGGTAGAAATCCCTTTTATGGCATTTATAATAAAAAATGTTCAAGTGTCCGAGAACTTCTAGTGATGGAGCCAATTTCCTTAAAAATCAGTCATATTCTAAGGAGATTTCAGAACATTTCTTTCCTCCCAACATCAGTCTTAAACCACTGCAGTGATGAAGGGAGTTGGGTTTGTAAAGGAAGACAGTATACAGTTGTTAGGGGTTGGATGGGATGATGCTAATTGGATAGGCATTTGAACATGATCTGGAGGTTGTCTTAGTGTACTGACTATTTGGAGTTTGGAGAAGACAATTCCAGGGTACATGAAAGAGGGACACAAATTATGATTTGAGGGACCAAGAAAAAAAGAAAGGAATCTTCTGTCGTCAAAATCTATTCTGAAAAAACATGTGCCCCACACTGCCCAGCACTTCAGAGTGATGTACAACAGTAAGGTGAGAGGTCTTTGAAGATTTTACTGGCATAGCTGTTGTGCCTTTGCAGTTTGTTACTAATGTCGAAGTGCTTTCCCAGGGCATCTTTGAATCTAGTTAGGGGCTAGATCCATGGGATTAGAGAGAAGCGTTCTGCATTAACAAGACTTAGATTCATTGACCTAAGTGCTGGGATCTATGGATGGCCTCCACCTGGGAGCCAAAGATGAGTTTTAAACTTTCCAATTTCTCTTTTGGATTGATCATTGTATTTATACAATTCTCTTTAGTCCTCACTTTCCTGTAGGAATGAATCATTTGAAAGCATGAACTGCATAGGCTGTAATGATTTCACTTTGGGTCAGGTCCACTGGAGCATTAATCATGCCTAAGGGCTGAATTAGGTATCTGAAGATAGAAATGGCTTTTTAAAAAGTCCATTTCATCAAGTTCTATTTCTTTGAATTAAAACAGAGTCTTATGACAGCATTACCTATGGTGAGGATATGAACCAACGTGGTCAAACGCTATTCCCCAAAGCCTCTTTTATTCTCTTTTTTTCATCATTCTTATCTATCTTACTAGCTCTTTTATCTCTGATCTTAAAACACAAATATGCATGTGCACACCCACTTTCTCCAAAATCTCTCATTTAACACTGTATCGTCTTCCGGGTACTCTCTCTGTTTCTCTTCCACTTTATAAGGTTTTATTTTTTAGAAACAAAACAAACAAAAAACATCTACACATTGATATTTTTGCAGTTCTTCAGCTCACCCTTTCTGCTTCAATAATAATAGGTGGTGTGCTCATGGAAAGTTAGGCAGTGACACTAAAATTGGAATAATGGCTAAAAATGGAAAAGAGTTATGCAAAATAGTGGCCAGACTGAGACTGCAAATGGTTATAGAAGTATGTCGCTTCTGTTTGCACAAAGTGGTTATTAGTATGATCACCACT
This sequence comes from Grampus griseus, assembly GCF_964374135.1. Classification (NCBI taxonomy): domain Eukaryota; kingdom Metazoa; phylum Chordata; class Mammalia; order Artiodactyla; family Delphinidae; genus Grampus; species Grampus griseus. The sequence goes on from NC_139009.1 coordinate 16,044,045, forward strand.
GATTTAGAAAACTAAAAATTTGCATACTGAAAAAGGTTAGAAAATTCAAAGGCATCCTCTAGAGCTAATTATCTGGGAAAATTAAACCGGAAAATCCTTAATTGTTTTTTTAGAATTCTATGGCATGGTCTGGTGCTTTCTCTGACCTGCATCACTCGGGGTCCCAAGGCAGTTGTGACTCCTGTGGATTTTGGCTGATGGAGAGAGCAGGGCCAGCTCAGTCCTCAATGCATTTGACCTCTGTTTCACCTTACGGATGCCTCATCATGACCAAACTTAGCTTGCTCTGACCTTGCTGTGAACTTTTTAGAGTGTTCACAGAAGATTTCTTGATTTTCTTGCTAAGATGCTAAGCCATGAACTTAATGGCAACCAAGGTCCCAAGCCCTTAGGTGGACAGTTCAGGGGCATGTCCTCCTCTGTTACTCTGCTGCAATTTCTAAAAGGTTTGGATTAGTTCTCTCATATCAAAATATGAGAGAATGTATGCGGTCCTTATGATGGAAAGAGAGAAAAGGACACATTTGTAATATGAGGAATAACACTCAAAGCCCAGCTGATGGCCCATTTATTAAGAAAAAAGTGCTGACATATATACTATAGAAAATGTGTGGTTTTTGTAATTCTTTAGAGTTTATTATAACATTAATTAAATGTTAGATGATAAAGGGATCATACTGAAAATTATAATATATGGGACTTCTAGTCATTTGTTTCATTATATTTCTCTGTTTTATATAAATGCAATCGGCAGTAATTAAATACTCTCCTCCTGTGCATCTGTACCTGTGGGAGACAACAGAGAAACAGATGTTAACAGGTGATGAGTATGTATGTGTGTGCTTTAAATTATGGATTTAAGTGCCTGTGTTGGGGTCCCAAACCCTGTGTTGGGAAGTGCTCAAGTGTGGGAAACAGAATCAACTTTAGCAAATTTAAGAAGAAACAGAGTTATTATAGATTCTTAAATGGCTTATACAATTATTGACAAAGCTAAAAGGACATTCATTCTAGGATTGACTCCTGAAGTTACACAATAGGAAAGAACCATCCAGGAAGTTGATTATTCTGCCACATTATGAAATTTCCCTGTTGAATTGGGGATCCACTGATGCCACTGTTACTTCAGAACCCTGCCACTTCTCTTATAATTTGGACCAGCGAAATGATCTGTATTTCTCCGTAGCCCATAATTCAAGTCTTCTGCTCATGCATCTAATTAGTAAGACTAAATCATCTCTGAAACCATATTTGGGGGAAAGTAATTTTCAGTATTAGCCCTTTGCAATATAAGAAAGTAGTAGGAATAGATGCTGTGTGAGCCAAGCTGCAATATCTGGTGTGCACACAAATCGTCTACCACTGATGGCCAATAAAAATAAAACGCAAGATACATGTGTAATTTTAATTTTTTCTGATAGCCACATGAACACAGTAAAGAGAAATAAGGGGGGTTAATTTTAGTAACGTGTTCTTTCATCCAATATATCCCAAACGTTAATATTTTAACAAGTAATCAAGATAAATTTATAAATGACATGTTTTATGTTATTTTTTCATACTAAATCTTCAAACTTAGGTATACATTGTACCTGCGCAGCATGTGTCAATTAAGAGTAGGCACATTTCAAGCGCTTAATAACTACCTATGGCTAGTGGCTGCCATATTGGAAAGCATATATATACTATTTCCCAGTGTTTGTATTTTACATATATACTCAGTAGAGCAATTCCACTAAGTTCCTCTAAGCTTGATGTTTTTTCTGTCTTTGAAAATGTCTGTTAAGGCAATTGCTTTCTTTACAGTAAATTGCAGGTATGTGTGCCCTTGACCTCTGTGGGACCTCAGGCTCCTGAAGGTTAAGGACTATGTTGATAAGCAATATGTGCCTTATACATCATCATATCCATAATAAACATTCAATATCTAATTTTATTACATAATTGATTAAATGAAGCAACAGGTAAATTAATTAATGAGTATAAATCAACAGTGGGGATTGGCTGTTAGTATTATTCCAAATTAAGCACTTAAATTGAAATTATATATCTTTCATAATGCCAAATAACCTTACAGAGAGAGTGTCAGTTGCTCTAACTTCATGAAATTCTTGTCCCTTCTGGTTGGAGATTCCAGGCAGACATAGTGCAAATTATTCACACAATAGATGAGTGCCTACTCTACTCAAGTGGAGTGCCTACAGCACTCGACAGCACCCAGGAACAAGCTTCTGGGTAGGACTGTCTGAATATCTGAGTTGATAATGATAGTTGAGATCTGAATTGATAGTGATAGTTGAGGAGTACATTTTTCAAATGGTTTAACAAAGACCTCTGATTTGCTGTGACTTGTCAGATATACTAGTCCTTAATAATAGGGTGACTAAAAGAGAGCACATTGAATACTTTCCTTCCCTATACATGGGCATGCGATATCCATTTGGGCCTTCTATGTGTCATCATGATGTCAGGTGAATGATACTGCTGGAAACTTTAAGAAAATTTAAGGACCGAAGAAGTATAAACTACTGTTTATACTAGATGCTAGAGCAATTTCTGATAGTGTCCCCCACACAAACCTGTAATTACTGCCCATGAAGATGCTCACTTCTGCCTTCCATGAAGGTAGAGAACAATCTTTACAATGCACCAACCATCCTTAGGAGACTTGGAGGCTCATGAATTTATGGCTCATTGTCAGTTTGTTTTTATTTACTTCAATAAATGCAAAAAACGCACAATAAAACTTGCATTTTAATATATTTTCTTTAAAAGACAAAAAAATAAACCATAAAAAACTTCACAACAAATAAGAAACAAAATTGGTAGAACTAGATAACTTGAATGGCCCATCTAATTCTGAGAGTTCATGGTTCCATGGCTCGAGTAACAGCCAAATTAATAGAATGACCAAGATATTTGGGCAAACAGACTTTTTATCATATCTGTAGGGAATAATCAAATGATTCTTGTTTGTTTTCTGTTAAGACAACACAATGCAGTCTTAAAATATTTCAAGGAGATGCACAGTCAGAACAGGATGCGTGATATTTACGCTCCTTACAGCTTAAAGTAATTTTTTGGATAAGCAAATGAATTAACCTATAAAAGAGACATGGAATGCCTTCTATGTGCTAGACACTGTGTGGGTCGGTAGGTATAAAATAATTGATAAGATATGGTCCTTGATCTCTAGGAGAAAACAGTCTAAAGAGGGAAACAAACAGACGTATAGATAATATAGTGTAGATAGAATGTTATAAAGGACCAAATAAAATTCTGGGGTAACCAAGATGTAAAGAATAGAAAGCTTGGAATCTTTCTAGGAAAGGAAGATTGGCAGGTCTTGCTGACTAGCTATTGTATGAGCTGTGGGTGAAGGAATATGTGGAGATTTGCAGGTGACATTGATGAAGAATGTTTTAAAGATAGTAAAGAGCCCATGAAAAGACTTGGGAGTATTATAAAGCACTTTGTGTTCAAAGAGGCCTAAGACCTCATATGAATGAAGTTAGTGTACCTGGATTGGAGATGGAGGTGGAGAGATTGGGAAAGAGCAATAGGGAGCAATAGGGAGATGACCAAAAACCTATGTTGCGTCTAGAGCATTTTCTGAAATGCCATTCCAAGTGCCTTCACCTGTGTTCTATCACAGTGCTTTCCAAATAATTCTGCAGAAATAGTAATGGGCACTCCATTAAAAAACAAAACAAAACAAAAACCCCTGATTCCGTGGTCAAATATATTTTATAACCTTCAGTTAAATAAGGTGAGTAAGGTTTCTTTTTTTTGGCTGTGTCGGGTCTTAGTTGTGGCATGCGGGATCTTTTTTGTTGCGGTGTAGGGGCTCTTCGTTGCGGTGCTCGGGCTTCTTTCTAGTTGCAGTGTGTAGGCTCTCTAGTTGTGTTGCAAGGGCTCCAGAGCGTGTGGGGTTTGTAGTTGTGGCATGCGGGCTCCAGAGTACTTGGTCTCTACAGTTGCAGCGTGTGGGCTTAGTTGCCCTGAGGCATGTGGGATCTTAGTTCCCTGACCAGGGATCAAACCGGCGTCCCTTGCATTGCAAGACGGATTCTTAACCACTGGACCACCAGGGAAGTCCCAGTAAATAAAGTTTCTTAATGCAAAATTTCTCCAAGGGTTTAATATGCTAATATTCATACGTATTATGAATCTTAAGTGGAACAAATGCAAGAAGTATTTTTCAAATGTATTTGACTGCAAAAAAATAAAATTCTAAGCATACTTATTAATAATCTAAGAGTTCTAGGTTCCATGGAGCACCAGTTAGGAAATACTATTCTATAGACCATAGAAAATCCTATTTATCTATCTATGTACCTATCTATCTATCTATCACCTACCTAATCTATTTATTTATCCACCTAAATAAGTTGACAGTGTTCAATATGAGTTTGTAAGGACATTAACTGCCGTCTCATTGTAATTTTTCAAGCCTACATTTTCTACAGAGCACTACTCCCTTGGATAAATTAAGCACTGTAAGGATCAAAAAATGATTTCATATTCAAGTCAGTTGTGAAAAGATGGGATAAAGGGTTTTGTTACCAGTTGTTCTCTGAGTGAGATCGATGACCTAACAGAGAGGAGACGACTGGTGGAGGAAGGGCCTGGATGAGAGAAAGGAATTGAATAAAAATGCAGGGCACATGATTAGATTATTCTCAGAAAGGAGGGACCCTCTTCCTTGCTCAACATTGAAGGAAGCAAACCCACAATCAGTAATTCTGTGATCTTTGATCTATTGCTTTTTAGACCCAGTAGGATCTTGACTGGCCTCATTTAAAGGCTGCACATAGATAAGACCCTGACTATTTAAGTTACTTTGACAAATTCTGAGAAAGAAGTTAGATATAAAAGCCTGCTTTAAAATAGATGGCTGCCAGACTGGATAGTTTCTCCAATAAAAGTTGACAAGAAAATGAAATATGGACTAAAAGACGGTGCAATTTGGCTGACTTGTAACTAGTTGAGTCGTTATACCCAAAATGTGATCATTCATTCTTTCATGTGTTCCTCATTCATTGATTAGCAAGGAAAATGAACAGGTGATTCACAAAAGATATATACTCTAATGGCCAAAACGAGTATAGAAAAAAAAAAAAATAACTTCACTTTGGCTGCACATCAATGTTCTAGGGGAACTCAGTTCTTTCCTGTCCCATGTACAGCACCCTCACCCCACCTTCCCAGAAATTCTACTCCAGGGAAGGAGTATGGATGCTTCACAGGAATATGCCAAGGTGACAATGTGGCCATGGTATAAGGGGTTACATTTTGTGTGTGTGACAAAGAGTTTAAAGGATCTTTAGGAACCATGCACTTTTGGAGCTGAGTGCAGTACAGTGAGTCTGGGGCTGCATCCTGATTGAGAAGCTTCACCATTCTAGACAGAGTAAGTAAGGGAAATACTATATTTTTTAAAAGCACTTAAACTTACTTCAAGACTAAGAAAAAAATCTTAATTCTGGCAGTCATAGACTCACCAGGGCCAGAATTTCCACTTAAGTCTAGTAATAAAAATCTGTGTTTAAAGGGCCTTGCCGTTTAAACATACATCTCCTTTGTGGACTTACCAGAAAGTGGTTTGGTGGCCACCGTAAGCACTGAACAAGGATTCAAGGATTTAGGGCAGTCTTTCTTACTATTAATCCAAAAAATGCAAATTAAAACAGCAAGATATCTTTCTTGTCTACGAAATTGGCAAATATTTAAAATGAAAATATTATGCAGCATTGATGAGGGTGTGGGGACACAGGTAGCTCGTATGGCTGGTAGGAGTGTAAATTAGCTCAATCATTTTGAAGAGTAATTTGACAAGCTGTATCAAAAGCTTAAAAAAAAAAAAAAAACCCAAAAACCCATGAGGCATTCCACTTCTAAGAATTAATCCTAATAGGATAATTCTAGGTGTGCTCAAAGATTTGTCTGTATGCAGATTCATTGGCACGTTGTTTAATAGGAGAAAAATTGGGAATAAGCCAAATGCTCAATAACAGAGAACTGTTTGAATAAATTGTGTTTTATCCATAGCATGGAATATGATGAAGGCTTTGAAATGCTGCTACAAAATAATGACAAGGAGAAAAATAAAACGAGGTGAGATAAGAAATGTAAGAAACAAATCAGCCAAATTCAGAATGAAGACTTTGGACACTGATTCAACAAAGTACCTGTAAACAGCCATTGATGAGACAATCAGGGAGATTGCTGCACTGATTGTATTAAGAATTATTTACAATAATTTTGGGTGATATGGCATTGGGCCTTTTGTTCTAAATGTTCATCTTTTAGAAATGCATACATACTGAAGTATTTACTAATGAAACAGTATGATGCCTGGAATCTCCTTTAAAATAACCCAATGTGGGGAGTGAATAAATGGATGAGGATATAATGAAACTTAAAACATTTGCCAAATGTTGATAATTATTGAATTAGGTGGTAGGTACATAGGGATTTATTATACTACAGTCTCAATTTTCTGTATATGTTTGAAATGCCCATAGTGCAAATAAAAATAATTCTGTTGTTGAATAATTATTTAGGTGAAATATTTTCACAGTTTGCAGAATTATTTTCATAGTGAAATAATTTCACAGTTCACATTTTCAGTAATACTGTTGTTTAAAAAGTGTATTAAACAGAACATATAGTATAAACTGAAGTTTTGATATATAAGGAAGAATAAAGCACATTAAAATATTAGGGCTTCCCTGGTGGCGCAGTGGTTGAGAGTCCACCTGCCGATGCAGGGGACATGGGATCGTGCCCCGGTCCGGGAGGATCGCACATGCCGCGGAGCCGCTAGGCCCGTGAGCCATGGCTGCTGAGCCTGTGCGTCCAGAGCCTGTGCTCCGCAACGGGAGAGGCCACAACAGTGAGAGGCCCGTGTACCACACACAAAAATATATATATATATTAGTAATAGTTACATATTTACTTTTATCATGTTTTTTATTTTTGTTTATCATTACTTTCTAAAGTTATTTTTCTTTCCCAATAAATGTACATTACTTTAATCATAAAAACAAATCTAATAAGAACACTTACTGAGCTCTTATAGTGGAGTAGACACTGCACTTAGATTGAGAGGTGTAGAGATAAAAGCCCTAGCCACTGGCTCAAGATACCCAAGGTCTAATGATGAAAGCCCATGTGCTGATACATAGACACTCTCCACTGTGCTAAGTGCAATAATAATGGAATGAACACAGGACTGTGAGAAGGACTGCCAAACTCTGCTGAACAGATTTGGGAAACACTTCACACAAGGCCTATTTGAATCGGTCTTTGAGGACAGCAGCAGTTTGGGGAAAGATTACAGTTGACATTCAGTGAATACCCAATGGAGAAATAGGAAGGATTTAATTGAAAAGGGTTTTTCAACAACAAAATTTACTTTATCTCAAATAAAATTATACAATTTCTATATGTTTTACTTTAAATATGTCATCAGCATGACTATATTTATTTGAAAGATTGGGATATCATGGCATCAAAAAATGACAATTCTTCAATCTAATCCCCAGAATGTTACACATCTCGGGTAAATGAAGTATAGCTCCCAACCGGTATGTCTAGACCTGATGTCTTTGTAAGAGATACAATCCAATAACACATTGCTAGCGGGATGAATAAGTACTAAGTTGCAATAGTTTAATATAATGTTAATGATGGACTTGGCCACTGTGTTACATACTTGAGTTAATAGAAGTTCATATTTAATCTTTGTTTCCCATAAAATTTCAACATGCATTTTAAAAGTCAGGAAATACATATGCAATTAGATTATACCCAATTTCGCATCATTTTGGCTTAGTTTTTCATAATCCTTATTGGTCAAGTCTCCCTACATATCTCTGCCTAAAGTATTGGCTGTTAATTTTCTGAACTTCATTTTCATAATTTGTAAAATGTGTTCTAAAACTATATAAGATATTTAGTCAGTTTAAGAATAAATTACATATGGTTTATGTAAAATTACTTAGCACAATGCTCAAAGTTCATCTTCCTTTTTCCCTTTCTTCCTTTTTCTTCCTTTCATATGAAAATATTTAATAAACACACCCTTACCATATAATAACTTGACATGTGATTTTTTAAAAGAAGCATCTGAAAACAAAGAGAAAGGAATGTACTCAGCAAATGGAATATAGAACATTTACTATGTGAAAGAAAATTAACTAGATTCTCTCCTCATGTAATATAACAAAATAATATCCGAAAAGTCTAAAGAGTTAAATGCAAAGGAGTTAAATATTGTGAAAATATTAATACTGTCAAACTTTGCAATACCTGATAATAAAAAGGGAAATTTAAAGCTTTCTAAAGAGCAGAGTTGACATTAAAAATTACAAAATATTTATGCAGATTTTTGACTACAGAAGAGTTGGCATGCTCAGTTACTGGAGACTCCAGTCTTCAGAAGTTCTTCCTCCAATATTTAAAAGTTTGCAAAGTTGTTTGCATCCAGCCTCCTCTTCTAAAATGGCAGTTTATCTAACATTGCTCACAGAATTTTAGTGCCATTTTAAATAGCTAATCCAAGGCCTTGATTCAGAAGATTTGCTTCATTCATATGGTGAAAAATATCTTCCAAGGATTCTATGAATAAATCTTTCCCTTATAAGTGTTCTGAGAATGGGCTTTCACTTCACTCTCAAAAAAATTCTAAAATTCAGTGAAGTACTCTCTTTTCTTTTTTAGAAAACCAGTACAGTTTTGTGTAGGCAAGTAACTTAATATTAGATTTTGACTTTTTTCTTTTTTAACAAAAGCCTTTGTACAGGCAATAATTTAAGACCCTGGCTCTGATAAAGTTAATCAACCTTCATGACCTTAGGCCCTAATTCTTCCAGGATTACGGCAGAGATTTTGCAGATCCTGAATACCCACATTGGAAGCAAGGAACTAAGATGAATACGTAGCTCCTTTCTTCACCAACACATTAGCACTACACTGCTAATTAAAGTTGTTCCATATGTGCCCAAAGTAGTGCAATGTTTCTACCAGTAGAAGTTTGATTGGCAAGAACTATTTTCATAATTCAAACATCTCAACAGCCTATGTATGCAGTTTTCAAAATGGTGTCTTGATAGAGAAAACTTCGGAGCTATTCATAGTTTTGTCCAGTTGAGTATTGATAATAGGCAGTTTGGCTGTCAATCCTCCATTACCTGCTACACAGTCTTAGAGGGATGTCCCTGATTCTGAATGGTAATGAAAAAAATGACTCACCTTTCTTCGTTCTGACCAAAGTGCAAATCAGTTTTCAGATTTCTAAGGCGTGTGGTTTCAATATACAACATTATTCATGTGTTTAGCTTGGCCATGTGATAAGAAACCTTACAGAATGTTGCAAAACAAAACTTTTGTGTTGTGCCAATTTGAGTTTCAGTAAAACTCTAGCCCTTAAAATCCAGGTTTGAGCTCATGGAAAAGTTGTGAACTGTCTGGTTCTCTCTTTCGAATAAAAGAAAGTGAAGTAGGTTTCAGGTTCATAAGCTTCCCCTGCTAAAATTTTGCCTTGTGAAAATACCATCATTTTTATGTCCCAACACACTGAGATTCTGACTAAAGATACGAAATGCACTATCTTCCTAACTTAAGGCATGCTTGTTGTTAACAAAGATAGTGACCATAGTCTTAATAGCAGGGTATGTCTTCATTGCTTTCTAAAAATGGGAAGATATACAATGCATCAAAATAAGGCAGTGATACGATTCTATGTTCTCTAACCATGGAAGTATAATCAGATGCCTTCATTTGTTTAGAGTAAAATATTCACCAATAGCATAATTTTAAGCAGAAAGAAGTATTTTCTTATAAAAAATTTCAAAATTAGATGAACTAAATCAAATAAAATTATTTTTTACTGGCTTATAGATACCCGAGAGTTGAGGATCCTTCAACTTCTTGAGCAGAGGGCTTCTAATAAGATCACGATGGCAGCTTAGTTTTTCATTTCTCAATTCTCTTGAAAATTCTACAAATGCATAGAAAATGAAAATAAAAATGAAACTCTTATATTCGGTGAAATTACAAGTTTTTTTTGTAAAACTTGTAAACTCCAAGTTATTTTTAAGTACTTTTAGAAGCACTGGGACCAGCAGATCAAGCAATCTAGGTTTAAGTGCTGCAGAAAGTGGAGTATCTCATGCAACACCAATAAAACAATATATAAGTACTATAAGTGAGTGGCTCACTTAAAATTCAGAGGCTGTGTCCTTTAGTGACTGCAACTGGCGTTAGAACCAACAAGAATAAGTAAATCATAGGACTGATGGTAGAAATCCTAAGAAAGTTAGATTTTAAATTGCAAGGAAGAAAGCAATTATACAGAGGCACCTTTAAAAAAAATGGTTTGTTATTATAGCAGCCAATACGGGTGAATCTTCCCTCCCCTGCATTATCCCTCACCTCTTAAAAATAGCTGGTTCAGTGAAAATCCTCCTTGTTGGTATTTCAAACTAAAGGTACCAGTTTTACAGCTATACAAATATGCTACAGAAAGAAATGTGCAAAATAGCAATAGAAGCTTCCCCGTAAAAACAAAACAAAAGTTAGGAGTAAAATGTAGCTAGAAAGCAAAAATAAATTTGTTATTTGATATTCCAATAAGAATTTTAAAATATAAGAACAAGCTATTGCTGCTGTGAAGGAAGTCACTCAGCAGAAATAAAGAACTCAGGGAAGGGAAGGCCTGAGATAAAGACTAAATAACAGAAGGAGGTAAAATTAATATTGGAGGAATATAGGGAAAAAAACCCAGAAAAAGACAGACTGTTTAAGAAATGAAGATTAAATTTAAAGGAGCCAAAGGGAGATGCAAAACACAGTAAGGAATTCTGTAATCTGTTATATAATAAACCATCTCAGATCTTAGGGATCTAAAATAATGATTGTGTATTTTTTTACTGCAACTTTGTGGGTTGGCTGAGAGTTCTTCTGCTGATCTTGCCTGGGCTCCTCATGTAGCTGCATTCAGCTGGCGGGTTGTCTGGGGGCTGGGAACAACTAGGATGGCTGGTAAAATTAACCTACTCTCTCTGTGGTTTTTCACTCTCAGTGACTCTAGACCAGGCTTCTTGAAATGGTAATGACAACATTCAAAAAGGCAAAGCTGGGGCTTCCTTGGTGGTGCAGTGGTTGAGAGTCCGCCTGTCGATGCAGGGGACGCGGGTTCGTGCCCTGGTCTGGAAAGATCCCACATGCGGCGGAGCAGCTAGGCTCGTGAGCCATGGCCGCTGAGCCTGCGCGTCCAGAGCCTGTGCTCCGCAACGGGAGAGGCCACAACAGTGAGAGGCCCGCGTACTGCAAAAAAAAAAAAAAAAAAAAAAGAAAGCCCAGATATGCAAGTACTTATTAATCCCCCTCCTATGCCGAAGTTTTTGGTGTCCCAATGGAAAATCAAAACAAAATGAAACCAAAAATGACATGGCCATGTTCAGAGTAAAGGTGAGAGTTGCCTACACAGAGTAATAGAGGGAGGTGTGATTCACTGAGGGCCACTGATGTAACAATATAACACAATCTGCTATCTGGCCCTGATGATTCATGTTAAGTCCATTCAGGCTCAAAGGCTATGATTTTGTGCATTAGATCTGGATACAGAAAATAATACTCAGGTGTAGCTCCTTGGATGTAGCTCCTATTGATCCAGAGACTCAAGACAAAAAGGCAAGTTATCTACCTAATTTCCCCCACAGACTCAGTGTGGGATGGTGAGCCAGGAACAGTATAACCACAATAGACATTCTCACTTAAAAAGGAAAAGAATTGGAAGTTTACAGCAATCATTAGTCTATAACAGGTCTGAAATCCAGCTGAGCATATGTTGTCAGGAATCCTTACTTGGCGGCAAGGAATGTTCCTTGATTAAGACCTCCTTCTGCTCCCTTGGAGTGGTTTTCTAATCCATTGTTTTCCCATGGTTCCCGGTGCTGTCCTTGGCTCAGATCTCTCAGAGATTTTTTTTTTTTCCTAAGAAATACGTGAGTAGTTTCTCCGTGTGTTTTCTGTATGTAGAAAGGTAAATGCCCAGAGACTTCTTTTCATTTTAAACTCTCTCTCTTCTTTTTAGTCCAAGCTGATACAACTACCTTAAAAATTCTAATGATTTCCTGTGACTATGGCTGGGATTCACTTCATGCCTCAGACTCACAACCATAACTCTTTTAAGTTAGAACTCATTCTAATTTGGATGTTTCAGGATGCTGTGGGATAATGTTTTTAAAGGTCCTAGAAGCTCTTCTGTTTAGCTGAGAGTGTCCTAAGAATCACTTTAAATTGTTGTGAGGTCTAAAAAGGGGTTTTACATCAATATTCTTGATCGCTTCTTTACCCTGAGACCATTTGTTATACTGAGAATATTTACCAACGGGAAACTCTGGAAATGTGAAGAGTTTTATTTTCCAGTCCAAAAAGTTCTGCCTCTTCTTCGTGTCTAAATTCCTCTTGCAAACTAAACAGTTCTATCCTTAGCTTATCTGTCTCTTCTTATGCCTTACCATATGCACCTAAAAGAAGCCAATTGGCACTTTAAAGATCCTGCCAGGAAATCTCCTTAGCCAGATCCACTAGTTCATCAGGTACAATTCTTTCTTCTGTGTACCAGCACTTGACAGGTTTGCCAAATGTTTTGCTATTATAAAATATGGGCTGCCATTTTTCCTGCCACTATTGATTGCCTCAACTCATTTCAAGCCTCTGCCAACAATTTCTTTGCCATTCCTTCAGCCCTTGCCAATAGCCTCCTTGCACTTCTCAAGCCTCCATCTGCTGCCCAGTTCCAAAGCCAATGCCACATGTTTTGAGTTTTGTTATAGCCACACCACACTTCTAGGCAACAATTTCTCTATCTGTTATCTAATAATGCCTAACAAAAACCCTGCAATTTTGTGGCTTAAAACAATGATTTAATGTTGCTCAAGATGCTGTGGGTTGGATGTGCCCAATAACACACTTATACTAGTTTCACTCCCACGGCTGAATTTAGCTGTTGAATTGGCTGGGAGCTATGTTAAGCTGAGATGGCTGAGCCTCTCTCTATACGTGGTCTTTCATTCTCAAGAAGTTTAGACTAGGCTTCTTCACATGGTGATGGTAGCATTTCAAAAAGGCAAGCTCCTAAGTGCAAGTATTTATCAAGCCTCGACATTTGTCACATTTGCTCGTGCCCTGTTGGTCAAAGCAAGTCACATAGCTAAGTCAAGAATTGGCGTAGAAGGGGCTATAAAAGTGTGTGGGTATCAGGAAGCATAACTAATTGGGAACCATTATTTAACAATATACCACATGAACAATAAAGACATGAAAAAATGAAAGAACATGAATGAAGAAGAGAAATTAGAGGGGGAAATGATGGCTATAGAATACAAGTAAAGGAGAATAGAAAAACAAAGAAACAAAACATATCATAGATTTTTAAAGTATAAATCAAGAAAAAATTTCTAAAATATAAAGAAAATAATCTACATATTGAAAAGTTACTAACCAAAAATTAGGAATTGTCAACACAAACATAATTTAGGTGAAAAATGAATGAAAGAAAAATATCTTTATTTAGATGGATGATAAATGTAAGGTAGGTAAGATAAAGAATATTATAGATAAGATGATGAGAAAAAGGCTATTTTAGGGATCTAAACCAAAAGATCATGCCATGTATAGGTGGGAAGACCATATATGGCTCAGTTACCCTCAGATAATTCCAGTTTATGCTTATTGTTTCATAAACATCAATCAGTATAAATAGTGGCCTCTTTCACTCTCAAAATGTGGCTTGGACAAAAATTAATGGTCACTATTGTTTTAAGGGAAATAAAATAAGGTTTTCAACAGATTTCTTAATGGTAACATTCAATACCAGGAAACAAAGAAGCGACACCTACAATATATTCCAGAAAAAGTCAGCCAAGATATTTAAATGCAACCAAACTTTTCTTCAAATTTAAAAACTAGAAATAAATTTGACCCAGGGTCAAATTTTATTAATATATAATATCTTAATATTTTAATTATAATTGAGATGATGTCTCTCTTATGATTCTGTCTAAAAAGAAGGGCAAAAGTATTACATAAAGGTATAAGCTAAAGGTAAGTAATCACTCTAATCTAAAATACTAACCCTTGTAAATGTCAGAAGAGCTATATAAAATACAAAGAAAACACATTTCACAAATAAATAGGAGAACAGCAAGTTAATATGAAAGTAAAAGGAAACATCTGTGTCATGTTAATAAATATAATTATATATAAGCTTAATTCACTTATTTAAAGGAAACTAAACTAAACTCTAAAGTCATATGAGACACACTTAAAACAAGGTGACTCAAAAGAAGCAAAAAAAGAGGAAAAAATGATAAGTAGGGCAAAGCTATACCACATCAATGCAAACACAAAGAAAACAGGAGTCTTGGTCTTAATTTCAGCTAAGGTAGAATTCAGGTCAATCCACACTATCTGATCCAAGGGAAAACAGTTTAAAATGTTCCATGGTATAATTCAGAGTACAGATATAACAATTATGAACACCTATGCACTAAATAGCATAGCAGCAACTTTCATAGATCAGAAATTATGGGAGATACCAAAATACACTTTAAAATAATCAGAGACTTCTATTCACTGCTCTCAGGTGAATGGACAAAAACACATTTAAGGTTATGGTATTCCTTAACAACATAAGCAAGAAAATACATGCGGAACTCTTTACTTTAAAAATTCAGCACATACCCATGTGACATTTAAAACTGTCTTTCTAGACTATAAAGATGGTGTCTATATATCTGAAAATGAGAAATAATGTAGAAAATAATACATCTTTGTGATTCTAATGCAATAAAACTAGACATGATAACAAGATATAAAAAATACATATGGTTAAACAAAATCTTTCTCAAATGCTCTTGGATTAAAGATGAAAACAAAAACCCCTAGACTTCAGAATTTCCAGAAAACAATATAATAAACAATGGGACAGAGTTAAATCAGAGCCCAGAGGAAAATTCATAGCCTTGAATACTTATACAAATAAAAAATAATGAAAGTAAACTAAACTTCTGACTAGATATGTTAGCAAAAGAACAGAACTTTTGTATATTTAATAATTTATATTCTTGCAGATATAAATATTATTTTTAATGGAATATGCTTGGTTAGGAATTCTCAGAATCCAGAGTAGACTAATCTAAGTCAGAAATCAATGGGCCTAGGGAATTTCAGGGAAAGGTCAAAATATTGCATATCTGTTTCTCTTGTCTGTGGAGAAACTCACCAGAATTCATTTCAAACACTCTCCAATTCTCATTCTTAATTAAAATCCTGCTTTGGGATTAGACTTTAATAATTCAAAAACAAGTCCAGTTCTTAAACTTTATTACAGTACTTCATATACTGTATTTGTAGACAATCATGAAAATGATCAAATATCATAAGAGTTTTATGTTCATTTTGTACATTAGGTAGATTTTTAACATGAGAAAACATTTGGTTAAATTTTTGTGCATTTTTCTCAGAAAATAGTCATTCTACTTTGAATATTTTGAAAGTCATGTAGATCTAACAAGAGCCACTGGTGAACTTAATATGTTTTAATTTAAATTATTCTTGAAAAGCAAATTGTCCCCCATACATGCTATGCTTATTCTTTGTGCTTGTTGTTCCTCTACCTGAATGCCCTTTCTCTTCCCAAGTCCTTCTTTCTCTTTGATTGTTCAAAGCATATCTGTTCTTAAAGACCTATTCAGATCTCTCTTTTTGCAGGAAGATTTTCTAGACTATTTGAAAATTCACAATTATGTTTGTTTCCTGCTCTGCTTTATTTCATAATTTACATGGTAAATTCTACCATTTTATCCTGTGCTTTCAGACAGGCATCATACATACGAGGAGTAGCCAGCAAGACAATGCCCCAGTGATTTTAGGATTTCAAAAGGTCTCCTTCTTTGCAAGTGGTTGCCTATGGTGTGTGAAGTTCCACCAGGAGCAATTATTCTGTTGGTATAAACAGTGTTTTCTCTGGTTGGTTCTGTTGAACCTCATATATACTGCTATAAAGTGTAGCATATTAAACTTTCCACTGTATTAATTCATTTCCTCTCTCACAATGAGAAAGACTCAGAGTTTTGACCAGCATTGTTATTTGGTAGTCTGAAGATTATCATGCATAGTGAAGAGAGAGAAAATAATTTGAGGAAATTAGGAAATAGTACCAAAAGGAAATTTAAAGATATTAATAATGAGCTTCATCGATTTCAAAATTTCGTAATCAAACCTATCTACTTTTATGTATAATTCTATAATTTTTTTTCCTTTTCTCTCTATAAACTTGAACACTCCTTATGGAAAGAAATATATCCAAAGATTATACCTAGTACAGTATCTGATATAGTTTTAAGTATACAGAAATTTCTGAGAACATGATTGTTGAAGTAAAATGTTTTTGGTTATTTCTATTTTATTTATTATATGAAAGAAATTTAGTTTTCCAAAATGGAAATGTTACAAATAGTAGTTTATACTTAATTTAAACATTGATTAAATTTTAAAAATATATAGTCTGAGGAAAAAAATACAAAATGGAGGAAAAAAAAACTGGATCTAGTATTTTGGCAAGAATGGGAGCAGTCACACAGTGGTGATGTCCATTCAGGTAATGTTCATTTAACAGTTCTATGGTGCTGATCAAGTCTCTTTTAGTCTTGCTTTCGTGCAGGAAAGTGTGATGGGGAAGGTTTGGTGTGCTGTACATTTCTGGTGTATTTGCATTTTAAGTGATGGGGCTGGACAGAGCACTGATAATGAATTATTAATGACAGTCTTCTGTGTGACAATTAAAGTACTGAGCCGTGGGTCCCAGTTTATATTTTCAAGACTATGTTGCTAAGATTTTTATTTTTATTTTTATTTTGAAAATTCAGTTCTTGGCAAGAAACAAAAGGAGAGGACAGGAAGAACCAAAGGGAATGGCCTGAACAATGTTCTCCCTTCTTCCTGGTATATTTATCCTTTTTCCCTACCACTTTGCCTTCCAGGGCTTTTCCCAGCAAAGAGATAACCATCCTCTTTTGCACTGCTGTGCTGCCAGTACCTACCTCTAACATAGTCCTTATCACATTGTATTGCACTTCCTTGCTTCTGAGAAAGTATCCTCCTCAAAGTAGATGCTATATCATATTTACCACTAATCCTTAGTGTAAAACACACAGCCTGGAACACAGTAGGCACTTAATGAGTGTCTACAATAAATAAACTAAAAATGACACAGGGAGATTAAATAGATTAGCCATAGATATACAGGTTCTCCTGCTCTCAAATGTTGCTATGTACTATGTGAAAGAGTTTCAAAATTCTGGGGTTTTAGGGTCAGGGGAGACAATTCTTAAAGACTGAAAAAGTGGCACACAGATCCTTATCACATAATGAATAGTGACTTTTACTCTAAGAGTTATGTATACTGCAACAAGAAATAGAAGGTTTAAGAAAATCAATGGGTGATCCATAAGAAGTTATTTTAAAGATCACTGGCACATTCCACAAGTAACCCGCATCTCTCATTTGAGGCCAGTTTCCCAAAGAGAGAACATTGTTTTGGTCCCACAGGTGCTGGGCTCTCCTTGCCTCAGAGAGGTCTAAGATTCATCATTGGGTTCAAGAACTCTTTTGCCATATTTTTTTAATTCTTTCCTCCATTTTGGGGGTGATAAATGACCTCGTAAGAGCTGCTCCCTCTCCATTTCTGCTTTTCTCTTCAGTGCTTTTTTCCCCCAGAGTTAGCTCAGTGCAGTGAGTAATAGTTGTCAAGATGAGTTAGAATTACTTTTTTAAATACTTAGTTTTTTTTTCTCTTAACCTTCCTTTTCACATCAGCTATTTCCATAGCTAATAAATTTTAACAGTGAAAATTGCTTTGATCAATTATGTATTTAGGTTTTTCATAAACATGCTGATTTTGTTACTTACGGAAACGATTAAGAACACATTTGTGTAGTATTTCTCCTGTATTGTCCCAAGTGATTTTTTTATGTTTGCAGAGATTGTCCTATTTACTGATTTTGTGAGGATCTTGCATATATTTTTATTTTCATGAAATAAAGATGTGGGCATGGCTTAAAAAGATTTTTCAATACATTCATATGCATGCTGATAAATAATGGGCTAGAAACGCAGCAAATCTCTAATTCAAGATAAACAGCTGATTCTGCACCTACCCCCGAAATCACAGGTGGCGCTCAGGGTTCCTGTAGGTGGCAGCAAGAATGTTGCAAATTGTACCTACAAAATAATACCAACAGCTAATTAAACTGAAAGGACAAATTAAAAATAGCCTCATTGTCATGTTCAAAGTACTGTATATTTAGCTTTGGGCAACAGGTTTATTTTAAAGACAGAGAAAGAGCAGGCATGATGTGCATCTGGGAATGGAAATTAGATACCCTCACAACACAAAGGGCAAAAGACAATACCCTATTACTTTTATATGGCTGGATTTAGGAAGCAAACAATAAGATGTTCTATAAATGGTTCAGTAGGTACTGAGAGTGGCTCAAAGGCACGTGGCAAAAGCTTGACGTTTCAAACTGTGTCTTGCCTTACGTTATTTCAGCTCCATTTTCCACAGCAATGAATTCAGAGTGCTGAGCACACACATGCCACAGATTCAGGCTACCCAGTGCCTTTAGAAAAATCAAGTGCAGCATGAAGAAAAAAATATACCTTATGATATTTTTGCCAACTTGTTCTTAGACATCAGTATTGTCCATCATTTTAGGCCAGAAGGAAAGAGTCCTCATCTGATACCGCGTGTCAGGAATGTCACAACCCCTGAGTGATGAGGCCTTAACATTGCCTCAGGCCTTTCTCTATGCTAACCAGGTTGAGCTATCTGGGAAGTTAGGTGTGGTTGGTAAGCAGGGAATGTTAACTCATAACTGCTAACTTCAGAGGTGGATCATGGTATAATTTTCTGGAGACTCATGGATAGGTTGTTGGGAAAATTGACTTGTGCAGTGGTAAGGCAGAAGGAGGAAAAGGTGCTGAAAAAAAAATCCAGAATGAATAAATATACTAAGCATTACCAGCCAAGAAATGCAGCTCAGTCACTGCAAGGAACAGTTAGTTATCCATTAAGCACCCATAGTATGTGTGTCTTGGTGTGGGTGATGTGGAGGATAAAACTTACGTAACAGAGGAGCACTCCTCTCCATTAAAAAGGAATTAACTTTGATGTCAAGGATAGTTCCTCTGCTGCTATAGAATGAGTTTGTGTCCCTCACCTAACATTAATATATTGAAACCTAATCTCCACTGTGATAGTGCTTGGAGGCGGGGACTTTGGGAGGTGATTAGGTCATGAAGGTAGTGTGCCCTCATGAGTAGGATTAGCGTCCTTCTAAAAGAGATTCCAGAGAGCTCCCTGGCCCCTTCCTTCTTGTGAGGGAAATGAAAGCCTCCTGTGAACCAGGAAGTGATCCCTCACTGGACAATCCGCCAGCACTTTGATCTTGACCTTGGACTTCCAGCCTCTAGAACTGTGAGAAATAAATTTCTGTTGCTTATTGGCCACCCAGTTTTTGGTACTCTGTTATTGAAGCCCAAATAGACTAAGACACCTGCAATTTGCTGAATTTCAAACACAGATTCTATGGTCATATTGCATACCTAATATTCTAATTGCTGGTGTTACCCTCTAAAACATAATCTGGAAGTCCCTATGTTGTCTCAGATGGGTTGAGGGCAGCTGCTTAGTCACAGTAGATCTCATTTGTGATGATTTTCTTACTTGAAATTTACTATCTTTAAGATATTTACTATCTTTAGGATATTTACTAACTTCAGGATATTTAGGAGTAAACAGGAACACTTGTGAATTCTGAAAATGAGTGAGGAAGAGATTGGTGGAGCAAATGCTGGCAGACATCATGTGTTTCATATCTCCTCCTCCATTTTCCAAAAGGTCAAAATGGTTCAAGATGCAAAGGACATCTGTTCTCTTCATCTTTTTTTTTTAATTTAATTTAATTTATTTTTTATACAGCAGGTTCTTATTAGTTATCTATTTTATACATATTACTATATATATGTCAACCCCAATCTCCCAATTCATCCCACCACCACCCCCCCATTCTCTTCATCTTATCTTGGTAGACCATTCTGTTTTTATGAATGGTCCTTTCTTTTTTGGTGGTATGTATTGAAAAGCAGGATCAAGGGGTTGCCAAATGATACGGAAAATTTCAAAGTTGATGGGGAGATTCAGTCAGATGGAGTGATTTATATTTTTATATGACCGGCACTGACCCAGCAGATGACAGAGAATGGCATTCTAAGTAGAGGAGGTGGCTATAATTCTCCTGTGTTACCTGAGAGTGTGCCACAGTGATGTACTGACAAATATGTTGGAAGTGCAACTGAGCGGTAGAAAGAAAATAACTCCCCACTTCATATTATGGCAGGTTGTTTTGTCTTGCCTTGTTTTTGCATGTGTTACGAATTATCCTGAATTTCATCACAGGGGACCTAGGGGATGTGGCCAAGGCCCTACACGAACTGCTGGCGCCAGGGTTTGATTTCTGAGAATGTAGCAGTAAAGGTGGGGTAGGAGGAACAGGCTGGGCCAAGTTCAAGCTGGAGTTTGTTAGGGAAAGTTGCTCCTCTGATGCTAAGTAGGCTGAAAGCCTGGAAGGCTAGGGGTGTATCAAGAGTGAGAAATGGAGCCAGGAGCTCTGAGTTGGCAGAGACTGAATAGGAGAGAGAGCCGGTGGGGAACAAGTGAAAAGCCTCTGAACAATCAGAGCAAATAATTTTGGGCAAATGCAATGTTGCTCTATCAGCTGGTGGGTCCTAGTGTAAGAATCTGACTGTCTGAAAAGGCCAGATCCCTCTCTCTAAGCAGCAAACATATTAAAGTCACATGTGGAACAGGGAATTTTATCCACCTTTGGGAACTGTGGAATTGCATTTCTACCCTGGCACACCCTCAGATTTTTGACACATAATGATTTGGTATAAATTGTCATCTCTCGGAGACAACCTGACAACAAATACTGCTAATCTTTTCATTCTGAACTGCTCCTGGATGGTAAAGGGTAATTGGATACATGCCTGTTGGAGACTTTACTAATACAGTATGAAGTGTATGGGAATTTGTTTTGAAGGGGAGAAACAATTAGAGATGGAGATTTACAGAAGACTGTAAGAGGCAGGGGGTCTCTTAGGTTTTATTTCCTAAAGCCAAAAAAAAATTTCTATAAAATCCCTACTTAACTCACATTCTTAAGCTAGAGATCAAGGCTTCTGAAGAATAGGCATACCTTAAAATCAATCCGCATGTCTTGCTGGGATCAAAGAAAAGATAATGCTCTAAGGGCCTGGCTACTGGTCTACCTAAGTAGACCCCAGCTGACCTGCAGGCATGAAGGTCGTCTAGAAAAAAATAATCTGGACTCTTTCTTCATCTTTATTTTTAAAAAAATTTTATTGAAGTGTAGTTGATTTACAGTGTTGTGTTAATTTCTGCTGTACAGCAAAATGACTCAGTATACATATATATATATATATATATATATTCTTGTTCATATTCTTTTCCATTATGGTTTATCACAGGATATTGAATATAGTTCCCTGTGCCATACACAGGGAACCTTGTTTATCCATCCTGTATATAATAGTTTACCTCTGCTAATCCCAAACTCCCAATCCTTCCCTCCTCCATCTCCCCTCCCCCTTGGCAACAAGAAGTCTGTTCTCTATTTCTGTGAGTCTGTTTTTTTTATTATTATTTATTTTTTTGCGGTGTGTGGGCCTCTCACTGTTGTGGCCTCTCCCGTTGAGGAGCACAGGCTCCGGATGCGCAGGCTCAGCGGCCATGGCTCACGGGCCCAGCCGCTCCACGGCACGTGGGATCTTCCTGGACTGGGGCACGAACCCGTGTCCCCTGCATTGGCAGGCGGACCCTCAACTACTGCGCCACCAGGGAAGCCCTGTGAGTCTGTTTTAGTTTTGTAGATATGTTGATTTTTGTCATATTGTAGATTCCACATATAAGTGATATCATATGGTATTTGTCTTTTCCTGACTTACTTCGCTTATTCGCTTAGTATGATTATTATCTGGGTCCATCCATGTTGTTACAAATGGTATTGTTTCATTCTTTTTAATGGTCGAGTAATATTCCATTATATATATCTCACATCTCCTTTATCCATTCATCTGTCAATGGACATCTAGGTTGTTTCCATGTTAGCTATTGTAAATAGTGCTGCTGTGAACATAGGGGTGCATGTGTCTTTTTGAATTATAGTTTTGTCTGGGTATATGCCCAGGAGTGGGATTGCTGGATCATATAGTAACTCTATTTTTATTTTTTTGAGGAACCTCCATGCTGTTTTCTATAGTGGCTGCACCAATTTACATTCCCACCAGCAGTATAAGAGGGTTCCCTTTTCTCCACACTCTGTCCAGCATTCATTATTTGTAGACTTTTTAATGATGGCCATTCTGACAGGTATGAGGTAGTACCTCATTGTAGTTTTTTGCATTTCTCTAATAATTAATGATGATAGCATCTTTTCATGTACCTATTGGCCATCTGTATGTCTTCTTTGGAGAAACGTCTATTTAGGTCTTCTGCCCATTTTTCAAATCCGTCATTTGCAAATATTTTCTCTCAGTTGGTAGGTTGTCTTTTCATTTTGTTTATGGTTTCCTTTGCTGTGCAAAAACTTATAAGTTTGATTAGGTCCCATTTGCATATTTTTGCTTTTATTTCTATTGCCTTGGGAGACTGACCTAAGAAAACATTGGTACTGTCTCCTCTTCTTTAGATAGATGCTTTTGTGGATCAGAGAACTGACTGTCTTTTATTGCGACCCTGGGACTTTCCAGAGATCTGGGTCTTATTCTCAGGAAAATGAATAGGAGTATCTATGTGTCCATATTATAATTGATATGTTGGGTTCACAGACATGGTTTTCAGGGAAGTCATCATTTGAGAAAATAAATTGTTCTTTTCTCAGTTAAGGCAAAATCCATTGTGAATCTCAGGAGGGGTTTGTGCAGGTGGTGTTGGAGCCCCTCCTTCTCTGCTCTTAGGTATGAGGTGACACAACTTAGTGTCCCAAAACGTACTTTAAGTTGAGACTTTATTAACGGTTGCCCCTTTCCTTAATATCGCATCTGCATGATCCCATGGATGTTCGACCACAGAATACATATGTTCTTTGAACTCAAGAAATCATGCCTTGTTTTGGTATCATTCCTAATAAAGACAACTTGAAAGTCTTCAAAGTTTCCAACTTTCTGGCATCACCTTTTTCTCTAAATGTTTATTTAAATATTGAATTTCCCATTCTGCATGACCAGAAAATTATTCTGTCATTATAATTATCATATGTCCCTCCCTCAGGATTTCTGTACATCCTTGATGAGGCGATAACAAATCCAGAGTGCTTCCTGCCACTTTTTGCTCCTACTCTATGCTCCCCCTTCTCTCCTATCACCTCTGGTGGTTTCTGAACTTTCTGTCGTCCACTTTGTCACCTAATACTTGGAGAGAGGTCTGACAATTTACTTCCAAGACATCACTGATAAAGGTTGTATGTTTAATTTCTAAGATGTGAAGATAAAATAAAGGAATCTGAAGGCAGAAAAGAAATCTTTAAAAATAGATACTAGGTATGACAGCTCCTAAATTTCATCATCTCCCACCCCCACAGGATCTCTACTGAAACTTCTGTGACATGTGACAATAAGGACGTTCTTGAATATGGCCCTCCCTCAGATCACAGCTTCCTTCTTGGTCTCTCTTGCCAAATTCCAGGGTTCTCTGTCCTGGACTACCCCCCAAATCCGTATCCCACCTTGAAGCTAATTTATTGTTTAGAACATTTTTCCCCCTCTTTGTCTCAGCCTTAGGTAGTGTTGGGGCCAGTCCTTTGCATATCCAAAAGGCGCGTTCTCCTTCCTAAACAAAAGGAGCATGAAGCTAAAGAACAATTTGGCTTTCCCTTCTACTTCACGATAACATCAGTCATATGAACTACAGCTGGCCTTGAAAACAGCAACTTTTGCATCGCCTCTGATTAATAATAATAGAAATCATGTGAATAAATGATCCAATTTCAACTGTAACCTCAGTGATACTGACCTTCATTTTACTTCCCATCTGTCAGCATTCTTTCCCATTCCCTGTAACAACTTTAAACATTCATTGTTTTACTTGAGACCCTCCCACCCAAACCACAATCCCAGAATTTGCAACACAAAATTTCTTTTTAGTTTTGGAGGGAAATGGGCAGATTTTGCATGATCACTCTCCACTTTCAGCTTTTCTGCTTCATACTTTACCCACGCTCTCCCCACAGCTACTTCTTGCCTTGCAAATCTCAGAGGGTGAGCTACTCAAGGGTGAATCTCCATGTGTGCTCTGGATTTCATTTTTTCCTGTGATGATCCTAGGCTTGCACCTTCTCTTTACTCTCTTTCTCTTGGTTTTCATCCTGTCCTCTGTACTGACTACTTTCCCAGACGATCAACGATGCTCTAGTTTTTTATCCTAATATTGACCAATACTTAGACTACGAGGTTGAATCCACTTGGTCTCTATGTATTATTCTTTGTGTTTTTATATTTTATACTTTTATTTTCCACCTAAATTCTATTCACTCCTATTTTATTTAACATTTTTTTCATCTATCTTTGTAAGTGATATTAACTTATAGTTTTAACTTTTGGTGCTGCCCTTATCTTGTTTTTATAACATAGTTTTGCTAATCTTTTAAACTATTTTGGGAAGCTTTCCATCAATATAATACTCATTAATTAACTGGATGATTGGGATGAGGATCTGGAAAAAGTTGTAATACATATGAATAAACTATTTCCTGAAAATTTGGTAGAACACAGCAGTAAAAATATGCTTAGTGACATCTTAGAGACGTATTATTGACACCTTTCCAATATTCTAAATAGATATTTGTCTATTCAATTTTATCATTCTTGAATGAATTTATATACTTTGTTTTTCTCATTACTTTTCATGTTGAATTTTAATTTTTATAGCAATATCTAATTTTATAGCAATTTCTTTAATTTTTATAGCAACATTTTTTCTTACTGTTAGTCTTTTCCTGATATAAATATATATATATATATATATAAAATATATATATATATAATGTATATATTTTTCCATTTGTTCAGTTCCACCTGCTCACTGCTAAATCATTTTAGGTATCAGTGTTGTCATTAGAATATATTACTTTGATAGTTGATTGGAGGGTCTCTGTTTAATAGGGGATTTAATCTATTTAAATTTATGGTGAATGCAGTTTACTTTTACTATCTTGATTTTTATTTGAGTTTACTTTGATTTGTTGTTAATTTCTTTCCTCTTTTTTGTCTTTTTTTTAGTTGAACAGGGTTTTAATTTTTTTAAATTTTCTTGCACTGACAGCATAACAGTTGTACATGCTCATTATCCCTCTAATGATTATCATAAAAATTTTAACATACATTTTCAATCTTATATTTTTTATTAATATCTAAGGTTAATTTTTAGTTATATCTTCCCCTAGATAAGAGAAGAGGCTTAAAATTCTTATATTATTTGTCTTTTTCTTCCTTGCTCACTTCCTATGTTAAGATCATTTGGTATTTTGTTTCAAGGTTTATTGCTTTATGTTATATATCACCAAATGTCACTGTGTTACTAGCGTCTTTACTCTTACATCCCATATTTTCTAATTCTTGGATATTTAAAAAAAATTGATGGCATATATAACCAAGAGTGTGTGTAGGTTAAAACTTTTTATGACCATGCCCACATTAAAAATTCTGAGTTTGGTTCTTTCCCAAGTATTGATACTATTTGGGTAGATACAAAATTTTAGGTTTGAGATAATTTTCTGTCACATCTTTACAGAGATGATTCAACTATCTTCCAGTATCTATATTGCTAATAATGATTTGTTTTATCTTTTTAATTTGAATGTGCATTTTTTTCCCCCTCTGACCACATTTTGGGCGTTACCATTTATTGAAGTTCTAAAATTTCACTTTAGTATGTTGAAGTGTCATTTTTTTCTTTTCTTTTCTATTTATCTTCCTTGAAACTCAATTTTTTTGTGTTTGTTTTCAATTTAAAAGCTAATGTCTCCCCTACAATGTAGAAAAGTTGATTTTCCTTTTTTTGTATTATATATCACCTCAATTATATTTGTTCTTTTCTAGAAATCATATTAACTATATAATAGAACCCTGGACCTATCCTCTATGTCACTTAACTTTCTGTCATATATTCAATAGTTGGTTTATAATACACTGCCCTCCAGAAGGACTTTTTGGCTCATTCTTCCAACTCTGTAATTTATTCTTTACTTGTGTTGAGGAAAATATGATTTAAAAAAAACTTTCCTACCACCCAAGAAAACCTCTCCATAAGAGTAGAAGAGAAAGAAAAACATTTTTTATTTAAATACGCATTAAACCAGAATGTGATGTGCATCACAGGTAATCTTCTAAGAATTTGCAAACACAAAAAGAAGTCTGACTCTTTCATGTTGCCTAGCACACACAGCCCATTACACACATGTTTTCAAGATAAATAATAACTAATCCTCAAGTAAGAGGACTTACAGCACCACTTGTCACACATAAGTCATCCTAAATTCACTCAGTAGTTGGGATGACCACCTATGTTAGCTAATTGGCTTTATCCAAAGGAAAAAAGAAACTTCTTATATTTTTATGACAGAAGGTAGTTTTACAGCTTGGTGGGGAATCTAGGTTAGGTGTCTATCCTCCCACAGAAACTGGGAGATAGGGGTGTGCTCTCTCTTTGGATAATTACATTTTAAAGATACGGCTCCCAGGTCCTTGATAAAGATATTCCTGGGTTGTAAAGTGGGCAAGAGGCTTATTTAACTTTTGAAAAGATTTTCATACATTTCAAAGAGATTGAAACAAGAACTTGGAATTACAAGTTTTCCAAAGTAAATGCTCTAAGAAAAGGGAGGAGGGAAGTCTATGGCTTTATTTTCAACAGAGAGAATTTAGCCTCTTATTTTAAATTTGTCTTTGCCCTTACAGTTGTGACTTTACTTTTATTTTTCCGGATCTCTAATTGGTTCTTTTTTTTTTTTAGCAGCCTGTTCCCATTTTATGAATGTGATAATTGTTTTAAGTTCTCTGGAAATATCAAATTTGCTTAATTTGTGCTTACACTTTTCAATCTGTTTTTCAGTTCATTGGGTTTAGTTTGGTGCCTGTCTTTGATGTTATTTTTGTTAACATCTTTATTGGAGTATAACTGCTTTACAATGGTGTGTTAGTTTCTGCTTTATAACAAAGTGAATCAGTTATACATATACATGTGTTCCCATATCTCTTCCCTCTTGCGTCTCCCTGCCTCCCACCCTCCCTATCCCACCCCTTTAGGTGGTCACAAACCACCTAGCTGATCTCCCTGTGCTATGCGGCTGCTTCCCACTAGCTATTTTACGTTTGGTAGTGTATATATGTCCATGCCACTCTCTCACTTTGTCACAGCTTACCCTTCCCCCTCCCCATATCCTCAAGTCCCTGCTCTAGTAGGTCTGTGTCTATATTCCCGTCTTACCCCTAGGTACTTCATGACTTTTTTTTTTTTTTTTTTTTTAGGTTCCATATATATGTGTTAGCATATGGTATTTGTTTTTTTTTCTTTCTGACTTACTTCACTCTGTATGACAGACTCTAGTTCCATCCACCTCACTACAAATAACTCAACTTCGTTTCTTTTTATGGCTGAGTAATATTCCATTGTATATATGTGCCACACACAGATTGCCAACAAACACATTAAAGAATGCTCAACATCATTAATCATTAGAGAAATGCAAATCAAAACTACGATGAGATGTCATCTCACACTGGTCAGAATGGCCATCGTCAAAAAATCTAGAAACAATAAATGCTGGAGAGGGTGTGGAGAAAAGGGAACACTCTTGCACTGTTGGTAGGAATGTAAATTGATACAGCCACTATGGAGAACAGTATGGAGGTTCCTTAAAAAACTACAAATAGAACTACCATATGACCCAGCAATCCCACTACTGGGCATATACCCTGAGAAAACCATAATTCAAAAAGAGTCATGTACCAAAATGTTCATTGCAGCTCTATGTACAATAACCAGGACATGGAAGCAACCTAAGTGTCCATCAACAGATGAATGGATAAAGAAGATTTGATGGTTTTTTAACCGTATTTTGTTAGAGGCTTGGGTTGCCTCCTACTGGAGGGAAGCTCTGTCTATAGGAGTTTGCTTTCATTATGTGTAGTAGAGGAAGGATGTACTGATGTATGGAATTTGCTGATAATTTGTAATCTGGGCTTTAGGGTTGCTGCCCCTCTTGGATTAGGAAGCCATCTAGGGCCCCCTACCAGCCCAGTTTCTCCTTTCCACTGCTTTATCTGCTTGCGAGGCAAGCAAGGAACACTGTGAAACATAAGCTGGAAAGATGGAAAGGATACACAGACCTAGTTATTTCAATACAGTTCTAATGACAATTGTCCCGACATTTATTGCCAGGTTACTTCCAGCTCCTTATGCCATGTGACCCTAATCTGAGTTCCCTATGCCTGACACATTTAGTTATCCACCCATCAGATTGTACCCCTTATTTCTTACTACCAAGACCTTCATTTTGGGGTTAGCTACGATGTGTCCAGTCCCAGAGTTTGAATGATAATTAGTTTATCTAATCATAGCAGGCTCTGTTGTCTTTGTCTGTGCTTAGTCAAGAGGAGAACATGTAGCCCAAATCTGGCTGCAAAGGATGCAAGAACTAAGGGGTTCTCATGTGTGCTCTGGTCTCTGGGAAAGATTTTTCTCCTTCCATTTTAAAAGAAAGTGATATACAAGAAGAAAGTCTTTCTTCCCTTACTCTACTTTTTCCTGCTTGGGAGATTTCAAGTCAGGAAATAGCGTTTGGAGTTACAAAAAACTTTATCTAACCTTGACAACAGAAAATATTAGCAAACAAAGAATACAAGAAGAGCCTGAGGGTCATTGATGCCATAGTGGATCCATGGAACCAACCTGGATTGGAGCATATCCTGAATGTTTTGTAGGTGAATTGATTATATGGCTCTTAATTTCCTCTTCCCTTATTTGTATCTCAAAGCACAGTCCACTTACTGCATCTACTTCAGCAACTCTTATTTTTCTGCATGTTTTGTAATTTTCTATTTTGTTTCTCTGTAGTTGTGATATTATCTGCTTTTTTATCTTCTAAGAATTCTTCATTCTTGATCTCATTGAGGCACTCTTCATATTTTCAGCCTTTTAATAGATTTATTCTAAATAACAATTATAAAAAAGTTTGTACATACAATTTTTCTGACATGTAAGGGTTTTTTTTTTTTTTTGAGCAGAATGAGACTGTGGAGAAATATGCCGACTCTGCTGTCTTCCTGCGCTTGTCTGCTTCCAGCTTATGCTTATCCAAGACCTTCCTGTCTTTTAAGATTCAGCTGTGTTGTCATCTCCCCTAGTAATCTTTCTGTGATCTCCCCAAATTTCCATTGTATCCTATGTATGCCTCTAATGTACTTAGTACACAGTGTTTAAATTGTCTTACCTAAGCCTGTCCTTCTCTTGGATTGGGAAGCTCTCCTGTTACACTCTAGGTGTTACTCATATTTTAATTTTGCAGAATGACTTATTCATGGTCATTCCTCAAACTGCTTTGTTAAATTGAACATATTCTGGTTCTTGAAGGGCTTATTTTCTAGAAGGGACTTAAAATCTACAGTGATACTTCTTATCAAATTCTGAATTTTTCTTCTTGATTTATCCTGCTTGAACCTAAGAGATTTGTACTCAGATCTTCAAGATAAACCTTTCATGGAGAATTTCACAAACATAACTATAAAGTGACCTTCTTTCTCTTCCCCTGTTTATCTTAGTCTCTTTTTGTGTTCCTCTGTTTATAAATTAAATTGTCTTGAAGTTCCCATTGATGTCATATTAAATAATTCGCAAGTAAAATTTCCAGGCAACTGTATTCAATTTGGTTGTTTTTACCTTAAGTTTCAAGTTCACAAAGCCTTCATTAAAACATATTATGTGATGAGCTTTTTGCCAAACTTGTTTATAGATGTCAGTTTATCCTTGGAAGGGAACACATCTATATTGCTATCTATATCTAAATCTATATCTACATCTATATCTATACCTATGCCTATTCTATGTCTATATTGACATCTATATCTATAGAGTTAAATAAATACATACAATGATATATGTATTTCTGAATTTCAATGTAAGTATGTTAAAATGTGACATATGATTTTTTCCTAAAATAAAAAAAAAATCTGTATATCCCATAAACAGTTAAATCTGTTAAGGGATATAAATTAGTTAAATTAGCACTATCTATGGTCTTAGTTGGGCTACTGTAGCAAAAATATAGTCTGGGTGGCTTATAAACAACAGAAACTTTATTTCTCCTAGTTCTGGAGGCTGTAAGTCTGAGATAAGTGCGCCACGTGGTCAAGTCCTGGTGAGAGTACTTTTCCAGATCTTAGACTTTGGACTTCTTGTATTTTCACATGGCAGACAGCAGAGAGGGGAAAACTGTTCTCTTGTGACTCTTGTAAGGCCGCTAATCCATTCATGAGGGCTCATTTAAATCTAATCACCTCCCAAAGACCCCACCACCTAATCCCATCACATTTTATATGGGGCAGAGGAAGGGGTGTTAGGGTTTCAGCAGACATTTCGTTCATAACATACAGTAACAGTCCGTCCTTGAAATTTGAGGCACTTAATACATAGAAACGTACTTCTTGCTCATTTAAAGTCCAATTAGTGACTGGCAATGTGAAACCGATATCCATGCAGTCCTTCAGGAATCCAGGCTAAAGAAAGGTCTATTATATTTTATATGTGGTTTATAAGTCACCTGAGCCAAAAAAATTTAGGAAGCAGATAAGACAGAGAGAGAGACTGGAATTGCGCATGTGCATGTGAAGGTGTTTGATTGCTGGGATCTGAATGTAGCATGCCTCATTTTCCTCAGTTGGATGGAAAATGGAAGATGGCAACTGGGTCGCCGGGGAGGCTGGGAAATGAGCCTAGTTGTGTGCAAGAGGAAAACCTTTAGGTTTTGATGAATGTACTGCAATCTCTGCCACAGACCTCTGCCAAGTAAGTGGTCAGCACATCTGGCTGAGGATGACGATTGTATGAGTGGTTCAGACAGAGCTTCTGCTTTTCTCTACTAATTTTAAGTCTCACCTCCATTTGTTTTAATAAGACTTTCCTAATCAGGCCAGCTTGGGGAAACTGACCAGATGAATACATACAAAGTCAGAAGCAAAAATGGATCCTTACTCAGCAGGTGGCTCTCTTCAAATTCTCTGAGCGCCAATGATCAGTATATGAGAATGTATGTTCTCTTATTAGCCTCTGTAATGAGCCACCAGTCAACAAGGTTGTAGTGCATTAGTTGATTTTGTTTATTCTTTAATTAAATGAGGAAAGAGAAGGAAGCTATTTTGTTGATGTTGTAACCATTAGCCAACTGCAAAGATTTTTCAGGATAAATTGGAGGACTGGGAGGACGTAGTGTTGGATGGCTCTATGGATTTTCTACACTTTCTTTTTGTCCCCTAATTTTTAATAAAAAATCATTGTGAGGGGCTTCCCTGGTGGCGCAGTGGTTGAGAGTCCGCCTGCCAATGCAGGGGATGCAGGTTCGTGCCCCGGTCCGGGAGGATCCTACATGCCGCGGAGCGGCTGGGCCTGTCAGCCATGGCCGCTGAGCCTGTGCGTCCAGAGCCTGTGCTCCGCAACGGGAGAGGCCACAGCAGTGAGAGGCCCGTGTACTGCCAAAAAAAAAAAAATCATTGTAAGGTATTGTTAAGAAAAGCACCTAAGAAATGAACATAGCATTTGAAGAATTAGGAGGGAGGAGATTAAATGTATACACTTTTTCTTCCTAGCAGAGAAGACAGGATTTCATTTCTCCTGTTCTCCAGTTCTATATCATGATGGTGTGGATAACAGGCTTGGTGTTTAAGACGTAATTAGATTTGAAGCCTTAATTTGCTCCTTACAACTCCCGTGCATTTGAGAAGTGACCTACATTTCCTGACCCTCGATTATTACATCTTTAAAATTAGTATAACTATATTTACATAGAGTATATTTATGTGACGAAATGATTTGAAGGATTACACAGAATGAGTTGGAGCACCTGCTGTGATGCCTGCCTCCCAGTAGGCCCTCTGGAAATGAGACATGTTTTTGGTTGCAGAAATCAGGAACAGGGTAGCTTTCTGGAAAATTATCTACGTGAGACAACAGATCCAGAGTGTGAAACCCCTCAGATGATTTCTTCAACATTTATTGAAACACTGCTATGTCCAGCAGGAACTCCATCCGCGGTGATCCTGACGTGCATTGAATGTACTTCTGTGAAGGCATTACCGTATTTACGTGCTAGTCTTTGAACATTGCGTCTCTTTAAAATATTGTGAACTTGTAGATGAACAGACTACATTTCCTCTTCTTTGCTTTTCCTGCTTATTCCAACAAGGACTAAGAGCGAGTCTTAAGTTTTGATGCCAGGCACTGTGCCAGGCACCATAGGGATCAAGAATGGAAAGATGGGTCTCTGCTTTTACGGAGTTTATACTTGACAATACCGTTGGCTTAACTCTGTTTTCTTAGATATATTTAAATCTGGCACAGGAAAGCTAGGATTGTTCAAGCATATCTGGTAAAAGGAACCATGTTTATGTTCAACCCATGAGGATGAAGAGGATGGAAACAAAAAGAAGATGAAGGTCCACTTCTTCACTGCACTCACCAAGCCCAAGGTGTGGCGAAAGAGAAGAGTGGGAGGGAGATGGTTCAGCCACCCTGTTAAATTGCCCCCAGTGCAGAATAGCTGTGCTGATGGCCCCATTGCCTCCTGTCACAGCTTCCAAAGTTCCAGGCAGAGACACATGGCTGGGTCCACTGTGAACACTACAGCAGTTATTTTTATATTACCAGTTTGAAAAAATCTTTTTTGGTGAATGCACCAAGGAATTTCCTCCATAAAAATGGTGGCCCTTCAGGAAAACTTGTGAACTGGAACTCAATATATAAATATTTCTACTAAAAACCCACATCGTATTTACCTTGAATGCGGGCATTTTTAATGTGCCTGGAAAAGCCATTCATGCCTGTGCGTTGTGCGTGATCTGTCAGAATACCTTGACAAGTGTCAGAGTGCATCCCCACGTGTACCTGTAAGAGAACAGAAAAAGGAAACAGGTTGGCAAGTAGTTAAGAAACAGGAACTCGGAGGTGAATTGAGACTGTGCTCAGGCCCAAGTAGTAGCAGTGGAATATTTATATTTTTGAAGTTAATTTTTTAAAAATGTGCTTGTCTGTACATTAGGTTTTAGTTTCTGTCCTTTTTTCTGCACCACATGCACCAGATTTGGTAATTAACTTTTTAAGCAGAGTTCAGCAATTTATTGGGCTTAGTTTGCAGTCCCAAAACTGATCACATACCTACCCTAACAAGACAGTCTTAATGAGTCTGAAACCAGGAGCTGAAGCCCTAGATGAACTAATGCTGCATCCCGAGGCCCTGAGCCAGTTGCTGGAAATTATCCCAAATGGACCCGGAGTTTTGCCGCATAATCCCCCATGAATGCCCCTCCCAAAGGTTGGATGGTATGGCATCACTGAAATGCCCTCAGAAGAATTTTTTTTCCCTCTATTTTAATTGCATTTTAGGAGAAAGAAAAAAGTAGAGCTCTGCAATATTTATTGCTCTGTTCAACTGGAGAAAGAACCCTAGTAGTATTGTAGCAATTACAAAGGTTAAAAGATTTTCTTTCCTCAGGCCATTTGATGGTACAGAGAAGCAGCACTTCTGAACACATAATGAACACCACAATCTCCATTTGGATTGGGAAGAAACCCCCAGCTCCCAGGAAAGGGGTTCTAATGAGATCCTGTATTAGTATAATACTGCTTTCAAAGCAATCCCCAGCATGCTGATTGTTCCCTGGGCAGGGCCGAATTCACGAGCCCTATTTTGTAACAAGATGAAGGCATATTCGACAGAATAGATTGGTTTTCAGAAGCAAAGAAGTCACTGGGATGTGCACGGCTGAGCCCAAAGAGCCAGTGCCCATGCCTGGGGCTTTTAACAGCTTTGTAAAGGATGAAAAAAATATATATCAGAATGATAAAAGCAAGATACCTTGGCAAGTTTCAGGATACAGGACACAAAGATGTCAGTTTTCCCTGTGGCCCAAAATTTTATGGACTAAATCACTACACCTGGGACAACAGACAGAGGTTGTTCTAGATCCAGGACCACCTTTGGGGACAGGGAGCTTTGTCTAACCTGACAGCCTCACCAGGACCGACCCATCAGGGATGTGCAATGCCTTCTCACTCCACCTCCATAGGCTTGGAAGTTCATGTCAGAGGGAGGAATTCTGCTTTCTTAGATGGAGAAATGATGTGCAAAGGAAGGGTCTTGGGAAGTCAGCCTAGAATTGTTCTTTACTAAAGAAAGCAGGCTAATTGACTTTCTACAAGGCATTTATTGAGTCTAGGTGTGCTCGGCTTCGGTACAAAGCATGATCACAGACTGAAAAAAGATGTTTCATTCCTGCCCTAAAGGGCATATAATACAAGATCAGGTGAATCGGTTCTGATAGAAGCGTTTGCTGATGTTACAAATGATGCACCGAGTGTGTGTGATGGAAGTACCTGCTCTTGGGGTCAGCTCAGACATTGCCCAGTGGGTTGGCCAGATGGAAGAGATTGGTTTCCAACAAAGGTGTGAAGGGTTGGTAGAGTTTAGGGGAGATGACATTCTAGGAGGGGTAACGGAATGAGCAAGATATAGAAGTGAAATGATCGTAGCCTACTTGTAGGATGGCTAAAGCACTATTAGGTAAATTCACATACTTCTTTTCCTTAGCCTTCCTTTCAAGCTAAATATTCCCAATTTTAAGCCACCCTAACAGCCTGGTCTGCTGCCCTCCTCATGAAGGATCATTCCTCTCTCTGTGCCGCCACAGCGCTCTGTAGGCTGTTCCATTCCAGTGCATAGCATTAGAAATATTTACCTCTTTCTTCCTTATTCAACTGAGAGTTTTTCAAGAGAAGAAGTAAGGCTCTATATTTCCATGATCTTACATAGTAATCAGTACTTAATGTGTGAAGGAAGTTTTTGGTGAATGACTGGGTTTCTTTCAACTACAGTTTGTTCATATGTCTCCAGACTCTGACATCTTTCATCCCCCATATCTGCCTGCCTCTTTCCCTCTCGGCTCAATGCTTTTTAATTGACCAACAGTCCTCTAAAAACATAATACCTGAACTGCAAAACTCCCAATACAGTGTTAACCTTCAGACTCTCTATGACTCGGTAAACTTTATCTATGAATTCATGCAAATTCAGTGTTAGAATATATTAGCTACGTGAGATCACAGGCTCATGTAGAGCCTGTTTTAAAAATAAAACTCTGAGACATCTATGGTCTCTCTCAGTTCTCTACTGATGAAAATGGATTTCTGATCCTAAATATGTTTATGCATTTATTAAGTGTCAGATTTTATTTTATTGGCTGAAAACGTTACAGATTTTCAAGATAATTTTAAACTCCGATTTTGCCATTGACAATACCAAGTGCTTTCTTCAAACTTTACCAAGGATTCCATTTGATAAGCCTATATCCTACAATTTTTTGTCTGTTGGTGGTCTGAGAGTATTGAACCATATAGATCCAAGGAAGCAACCTTAAGTGGGACCACTGTAAGTGTTATCCAGGCTGATAAGAAGCTGTCAATAAGTGAGCACACCTTGGGCTTCTTGTTTAAACATATACGTGCTCTGGCTAACATTTTGTAATACTATCAAAGAAAATGTAATGAAAACAAACAAATGAACATTTTTTATAACACCAAGATATACCTACTTCAATGGCCTTCATCTGGGTAATAAGAAAACAGATTTAGTGTGACCTGATGTTTTTTCCCCATATTTTTCACCAATGGCCACTGCCATCTTACTCCTCCTGTCTTTAAAGCAATTAGCAAGAACTGACCATCAGATATTTCCACAGTACATCTTCTACCCATTTCTGAAAATTCAGACAATATCTTTCTTATGTTTTCTGGTATATTTCCCATGCTCCAGAGATTGTCAGTTAAAAAAAAAATTAGCAGTAATCAAAGTATTATGATTTTTTATTAGTAAGATAATCATCCTGAGCATGATAAAAATATTAATATAACAGACAGATAACTTTTGTGAGTCAAGAATTCTAAAGGTTTTATTTAGCATTGTGGCCTTTGTTAAAACAGCTAAATTTTTCAAGTCATAGGTTTTATGGTTTTTTTTTTTTTTTCCAAAATGAGAGAATCAGCAATGAATGCAATAGTTCTTAAAATTTCATTTAGTCCTAAAATTTTGTAATTTAAGTTTAGCTACTGTAGACAGCCAGGAAGTCCTTTATAACTTACCTGTCATCTATAGTGGCAGGGATCTGCCACCGATATGGAACTGAATCCACATGAAGATCTATTACTTTGAAGAGTTTTAGTTAGAACTTCTGCTTCCTTTATATAAAGGGAAGAACAAGTCTGAGAAAAAGGAAATGCTGCTTCTCAGCCCGTGCATGCCTGCCAATCAGAAAGACCATTTGGGGATTTGATGCAAAGTTATTTCTGGTTGATGACTCCACATGCCTGAATTCTCACTGATATTTTTAAATCCTGCAATAAAGTCTCATAGACGAAGCCACAAGATGAATTACACATGCTTATAGATCTGTCTCTGACAAACTTCAGGGTTTTCATTCATCTTCATAATTTCAGCACTTGGTGTCCCAGAAAATCTTTGGGGAATAGAATTGAGAAACAAACCAGTGATCTCACCCAATGGTAAAGACCAGGGGTTAAATATATTGTTTTTCTAATTGGAGGCAGAAAAAAAAAAAGTTTCTAAATCCTCTACAACAGTTATTTTCCCTCCAATTCCCTTAGGCTTTGGTTGATGAACTATTTTCAAAAACATTTCCTGCGTAAATGCCTGTTCATTTACTGAAAAGGACTAATTGTTTTTCCCAGAGTTATATAAAAATACAGTGGGCTCAACTCACTACCCTGTATCAAGGCTCAGAAAAATATTGTTCTCAAGGAACTCTATTCTGAGGAAATTTGCTTTTATAAGGTGGTTTCATAGCAGTGTCATCATTAGGAACCATTTACATATGTTAGCCAAATCAAGTTGATTATGCATATCCTATAAATTATCAGGAGGAGCAAATGAAAAGCCACAGCCACACCTTTAACCATGCCGAGACCAGTGTTCCATTCTTGTTCTTGGAGTCTCTTGACACTTAGGCAAGACCTGGATTTATTACTAAGCCTAAGTATATCCCTTTCTGCCTCAGGCCACATTCATCTAGAGGAAAGCAACTGTGTAGCTGGAAGCAGTGTTCTTCCTCTCTCACTGTCCTACCTCCCCAAGTGGTGTTGCTTATGAGATTGTTCAGACACCAGGATGCTAGCAAAGCTCTGATTTCCGATAGGTAAGGACCATATGTGTTAAAGGGATATATACATATACCTGTGGCTCATTTATATTGTAACTGAAAGTTTCTACCCCTGAATTTGCCTCACCTGTTTCTCTCCTCCTCCCACCCTCCTCCCCTCTGGCAGCTACCTCTTTGTTTTCTCTATGATTCATTTGGGGAATATAGTCAATAACTAGTATCTTTGTATGGTAACAGATGCCAACTAGACTTATCATGGTGATCATCTTGAGATGTATAGAAATATCCAATCGTTACGCTGTGTGCTAGGAACACAACATAACACTATATAGTCTTACAGGTCAATTATACTTCAAAAACAAACAGACTCATTGAAAAAAGAGATAAGATTTGTGGCCACCAGAGGTGGGGGTGGAGGGTGGGTGTAGAAGGAATTAGATGGAGGTTGTCAAAAGGTACTCACTTCCAGTTATAAGATAAATACATACTAGGGATGTAATGTACAACATGATAAAGATAATTAACACGACTGTACATTACCTATGAAAGGTGTTAAGAGAGTAAATCCTAAGAGTTCTCATCACGAGGAAAACATTTTTTTTCTATTTCTTTAATGTTGTATCTGTATGAGATGATAGATGTTCACTCAACTTATTGTGGTAATCATTTCATGATGTATGTAAGTCAGATCACTGTAAGTGATGTATGTCAATTATATCTCAATAAAACTGGGGGGGGGGAGATATATACGTATATACAGGATCTGCATCCTCTTTAAGTGGTTTTGCTCAAAGCTCAAAACTTGGATAAATTGCTCATTGGTAGTTTTCTGTTATTCTTCACTCATGAGGTGTTGGGATCCTTGCTTTCCAGGACATGGTCAGTAGTAAGATGGGCAAAGAATTTGACCATGCCTTGAGATCAAGCCAGTCCTCCAGACACATCTTAGAAAGTCCTGTGTTGTATGAGGCACATATTGTACTAATAATCGAGTAACCCTAATAATAAAGTAGCATGTTGACTTCATGCTACTTGCATTTTCACCCTCCTTTGGAAACTAACAGAGAAGTGGTAAAATGCCTTGCAATGGTAAAAACAATATCAACAAACAAAAAAACTGACTTTGATGAATTAAAACAACAAAAGGGAAAAACCTATGGCAGCACTGTAAATTAGAAGGGATTGATCTCCTTGTAATGGAAAAAAATTCACTATATGTAGCACAGTTTGA
The DNA here is from genome assembly GCF_964374135.1 of Grampus griseus. Lineage (NCBI taxonomy): Eukaryota > Metazoa > Chordata > Mammalia > Artiodactyla > Delphinidae > Grampus > Grampus griseus. Next base: position 16,082,866 of record NC_139009.1, read on the forward strand.
GCAGATTGAAGGAAGCTAAGAGTCTTCACAATTCTTCATTGTGAGAAAATGCAGCATTATCAGGCAGTCTCTTAGGTCACTATGATTTTTATGCCTTTTGATCTTCATCATGTTGCATATTTATATTTTCTTTTTCTTGGCTCTCATTAGTAGACTTGATATATTTGCATCCATATTATTGGTTTTAATTTTAAAAGTTTTCAGATGCATTTAAAACTTTTTTATTTTCTAATTTAATACCTTATAATTTATTAGGTTTATTTTGCTGCAACTTTTCTGGTTTCTGGAGTTGAATATTTATTTCATTTAGTTTCATTATTTCTTATGTAATGAAAAATATAATTAAGTAAATTAATTTTCCTCTTTTTAAAGTTTCAACCACGCCTATAAGTGACTAAACAGCTACAATGAGATTACTATGATACATAAAATCTTATCGTAGTTAATTTTAATAACTTGTCATAGGAGCTTTGGTTAAGCTTTTGATGCAAAGATTATGTAGCAGAGGTTTTTGTTCTTGTTTCCAAATGATTAGATTAGTTTCTTTATCATTTTGTAATAACTTTCTGGTTTTATTACATTGTGAATATAGAATTTATGATTATAACTGTGATCTTTGGTTTGTAAATGTATTGGAACAATGTTACAAAATGCTTGTTCTATATAAGGGACATATTTTGATGTCATTTATTTGATTTAATATATTAATTGCATTATTCTATTTTGTCCTATTTGTGCTGTAAAAAATATGACAATATATGTCAGTCCAAGACTGACTAATATTTGTTTTCATCTTGCTGGTTGTATTCTAAAGTTTTTTCTTATATACCTTGAGGTTCGTAAATTTGGAATACAGATCCATGACAATTGCATCTTCATTATGACTTGCCCCTCATATTAAATTATTTCATTTTACAGATATATGCTTTTTGCATAATTTTACTTTTAATATTAAGAATACTTTCTCTGTTGTATATAAAAAAGTGCCTATACGTAAGCATTTATCCACTATTTGCCCATCTCTTTATTAGTATCCTTTGTTATTTTGATTTGGTTTTGATTCTTACAGAAGTTGTAAACTGAATTTTTTTAAACCAAAACCAATCTCAGTTTTGACCTTCATTACAAGGATTCAACCTGTTTTCTTATTTATTTATTTATCCATTTTATGCACATCAGTGTACACATGTCAATTCCAATCTCCCAATTCACACCACCACCACCACCTCCCCCTGCCACTTTCCCTCCCTTGGTGTCCGTACATTTGATCTCTGCATCTGTGTCTCAATTTCTGCCCTGCAAACCAGTTCACCTGTACCATTTTTCTAGGTTCCACATATTCAACCTGGTTTCATTTATTTTGATACTATATATGTTGCTGTGGGTTTTTTTTGTAAACTCTTTGTAAATTTTAATGGAAAAAACTATAAAAATTTTACAAATCCTAAGTGAAAAACTCAATGACATATTTCAAAGTGAATATACCCATGTAACTACCACCCAGGTTAAGATACAGAACTTAACAGAACCCCTTCTCATGCCCCATCCCAGTCATTAGTTCTCTGAATGTCACCGTTGAGACTACTATCACCACAGATTAGTCTGAGCTATAATAGAATACCATAGACTGGGTGGCCTATGAACTGAAGAATTTATTTCTCACAATTCTGAAGGCTGGGAATTCCAGCATCAAGGTGTCAGCTGACTCCGTGTCTAGTGAGGATCCGCTTCCAGGTTCATAGCCATCTTTTCACTGTGTCCTCACATGGTGGACATGGGTACCTGAGCAAGCTCTCTGGGGTCTCTTTTATAAGGGCACAACCCCATTTCTGAGGGTTCCACCCTCATGTCCTAATCACCTCCCAAAGGGTTCACTTCCAAATACCATCACGTTGGGGCTTAGCTTTCAACAGATGAATTTTAGGGAAGCACAACCTTACTGTCTATAGCAAATAGTTTCCCTGATTTTGAGGTTTATATAAAAGGAATCCTTGGATCAGCTTTTTAAATTCATTCTTTTTGTGAAAATCCTCCTTGGTATTGCAAGAAACAAGGTTGTAATTTCACTGCTGTATAGTGTTTCATTTTCTATCACAAAATGTATTTATTCATTCTACAGCCCTTTTAGTTTTTTTTTTTTTTTTTCCAGTCTGGGTTATAAACTTATTATAAAACTTGTATAAACATTATTGTACATCTCTTTCAATGTACAAGACATAAATGGAATGGATGGGTCAGAGAAAGAGAGAGTTATATATACAGTATATGCATATATATATATATATATATATATATATATATATATATATATATTTCCTTAGTGCTCTTGTTAATTTTTTATCAAATTCTTTACATTGCATATTTGTCCACAGTGGGTTTACTGTATTCTGCTCTAGGCATAAATGGAAACACATAACCTTATTCTACCCAGGCACCGATTGTGCCTGGTTTGTAAGTCTCAGTCTACATTCTGTTCATCCGTGCTCCTAGGATGTAGCTCTCCAAGGGTTCTGCCTGACAGATTAGGATGTTTACTAGAGCCTCTATTCTTGGCAGGCCCTAGACTCTAATTTTGCCTCCTGAGTACAATGAGACTGCTGAAAACTCAGCTCTACATTTCAGTGGCTTTCTGTTTAGTCTCTTAACTTCTACCCTGCACAGCTTGAAATTCAGAAAATGCCTCACGAAGGACAACCACCAGTGTTGGGCTAGTCTCTCTGCACTTCCCTTTCCTACGGAATCTTGGCCTCTCACATTCTGTCTTCTTTTGTGGCCCCAACTCCTCCAATGATTCTCTCTCCTGTTCTGTAAGGTGGGTAAATATTAATCACTTAGCTGTGACCCTGTGACTCATTTGCCATCCATTCGCCCTCAAGAATGAAAAAAAGAGCCTAAGAAGGAAAGTGGTTTACAGAATGTTGCCTCCTGTGCTCTACTTTTCTCTTGCACCCTCAAGTGCTGATAGCTTCACAGCTCTCATGCATATGATGATTTTTTCTTTTCCTGTTTTATCCCAGTTTACTAGCTGTTCTTGACAGAAAGAACTAACTGGAATTGAAAGTCCAAGTTCAACCTATGTTATGCTTTCTGTTTCTTTGCTTTTTTTTTAGAAGTTAACTATCTTTACTATTGTTTAAATTTTTGTTCTTCCTTATTTCTTCTCCTAACTTGAAAATTGCATAGCACATTTTAATTCCAGTGGTAGACTCTTTTATGTTTTAAACACACATACTTAAGCTTATATTTCTGTATTTATCAATGTCAAGAAAAAGAGCATCTATAGAACTCTAGTCTTCTTGCTTCCTCAAAAATTTCTTCGTATTCTTCCATTGTATTTAAAATCATTTTTAACCAATAGATTTCTTTTCCTTTGTAATGTAAGATTTGTTTTCTCTGCCTGGATGCTGATAAAATATTTTTTCTCTAGTTTTGCGTAGATCTAGGCCTTCTGTTGTTGTTGCTGTTTTGTCTGTTTCATTCAGTTTTTCCCAGCTTACTTGACTAATCTTGTACTGGGCAATGTCTGTATTAACCTGATTGTCAATTTAAAACATTAAGTCAGGGCTTCCCTGGTGGCGCAGTGGTTGAGAGTCTGCCTGCCGATGCAGGGGACACGGGTTCGTGCCCTGGTCCGGGAAGATCCCACATGCCACGGAGCAGCTAGGCCCATGAGCTATGGCCACTGAGCCTGAGCGTCCAGAGCCTGTGCTCTGCAATGGGAGAGGCCACAACAGTGAGAGGCCCGCGTACCGCAGGAAAAAAAAAAAAAAATTAAGTCATCTTATGTGTAAGTGCCTTTATGTCTAATGCTGAATCATTTTTAATTTAGATGAGTCATATTTGTCACAGGCCAATTTTCTCACAGTTATGGTCAGAGAAGGGAAATGAGGGTATGAAAAACTTTTTTAAATGAAACGTAAGACACAGATGTAGAGAACAAACGTATGGGCACCAAGGGGGGAAAGCGGCGGCGGGGGTGGTGGTGGTGGTGGTGGGATGAATTGGGTGATTAGGGTTGACATGTATACACTGATGTGTATAAAATGGATGACTAATAAGACCTGCTGTATAAAAAAATAAAATAAAATTCAAAAACAAAAAGAAATATAATGTGAACCAGATACAGAACTTAGTTCCTGCTTTCAAAGCACTCAAAACCATTTAGGCAAATGTAGCCCAAGACATTGGTTGCCCACCCAGTACCCATTTACCCCTTCTTCCTTACAGACAGAAGAAGAAGCTTCCCGTGCAGAATGGGTAGCCATGTGGCATAACCTTTCCACTGAGATATAATTAAATCTGTGGGGTATTCTGGGAAGATACTTGCTTTTAATAATCCATGTAAATGAATGCATTCGGTGTGGTTTCCCCCATCCCCTTTCCTTTCTGACATGAACATGAGTTTTGAAGTTGCGACAGGCACCTTGCAGTCTTAATGTACCAACAGAGAGAAGAATGTCAAGAACATCACAGGAGTGCCAGTCCTGAAAATGTTGTGCTTCTAAACAAATACCCACAACTGCTTTCAAACAGACTTCTTGTTGTTTAAGGAAATAAGCCTCGACTTGCTTAATTCACCATCAGTGTATGCATCTAACTGAGACATTAAGAAAATTAATTTAAACAGCCACACAAGAAAAGTCATAGTGAAGAGCCAAATATGTGCTGTAGCTGAAAATGGTTAAGTTTTTCCCTGGCTCCTTTACATGCAGGGCATCCTTTATGCAGCTCTGAGAAAAGCCCTGTTGGCCTTGGGCTCCTGCACACCTGTCTTTCCAACCACAGGCAGTTGGTCTGCACCTTCTATTAAAATCTCTTCACTTATCTCCCTAGAGATAAGTGAAGAAAGCCCTTGCTTTCTCTTTACTAGAGACAAGATTGCAAGGTAATTAAATGTGTTCCCTAGCCAGCAAAACTAGGATCAGGGGGTGGGTAGCACCTTCTACAGGGAGCTGAGAATTTTTTCCCTTTCAGGAGAGTACATTGAGAGATCTTTCTTTTCTCTGGTGGATTACTGGAGTGAAACACAAATGATCAGAACTGCTAGAGAGTGTGTCTCCAGATAATTTCATTAGGGAACATAAGGAATCCTGACTAAATACTAGCATGTAAGAAGGGAGAAATGAAATTCAGGAAAATAAATAAATGTAAGAACTCAGTAATCACTGGGACTTCATTTTACCCCCAGCCCTGTAGAATCCTGGAATCTCAGAACTGATAGTACACGAGGAATCAACTTTAAGTTCTGAATTATTTAATTAGATTAATTTTAACTTGATTTATCATAATTATTGGTCCACAATAATGCTAGGCACTTTGCTGAGAATTCAAAGGAGAACAGGTATATAAACTGGACACCAGATGCTTTGGTCTTAGTACTGTTGGAAATTTCGGTAATCACTGTGATGATAACTAGTGATGGGAGAACTGTGCCCTAAAGTCTATTTTGGAACTGTAATGAAGCCCAACTCATTTGGAGGTTCTTTTCATGCAAACGGAATTTTCTGGGAAAAAGTCAGTACTTATCATCTTGTGCTCTCCACACATATACACCATGTTTTTCATTTTTGAGCCTCTCATTTACTCATTAATTCATTGTTTTGAGCATGTAAATACATTAGACACTGATTTTCGTAATTGAATTACCTTCCCCCAGTTACATCCCACACCTACATACTCCAACCTATCACGCAATATGTGCACTGATCAGATCTCTTCGAGGTACAAATAGAAGAAATGCAAGTTGAGTTGGCTTAAGCAGACAAAAAGATTTATTGGCTCACACAGCATAAGAAAGATGAACATTCCTGTCTCAGACCAATAAGAGTCAGAGACTCAACACTCAACTGGAGTTATTTCTTAAGCCCTTCCCCATTCCTCTCTCACCCAGGCTTTACTCTAGGTGTCATCCTTTCATTTATTAGAATTCTCAGTGTATGGTTCTTGGATGGAACTAGCCATCAAAGGCATTTCAGAAGGTGGGTGTAGGTTCAGGTGCTGTTGAAATTAGCACATATTGTTATAGGTGTACTGGCTCACCTTGTGGGTAAGAGTTAATCACCAGGCATGCAGCCTCCAGCAACCTTCTTCAGCTTCTCCATCTCCTGGGTCAAGTATGTGTTTCGATTCATGAAGAAGGGCACCGTCTTTTGTAAGTAACCCACATCATCAAACCTGAACACTTACAGTCAGTGAGAAATTGGTGAGGGTCCAGTTCATCATCATCAAGGGTTATAGGCCATCTCACGGCTCCTGTTTGTCCTTTCTCTCTAGAGCTTCATTTCCATCTTTCCTTCCTGATGTCCTGACCTGTGGACTTTAGGCCCCAGCACCATGTGCAAAAGCAGCAGTCATACATAAACTAATTAACCAGCTCCTACGATCTCATCATCAACTCTCTATAATCCCGCAAGGGATTTTGGTTCTCTAATTAAACCCTGACATAAATTGCCCGTTTGTAGCTTAAAAAAATAATAACAATATTTTACTTTCAATGTTCGTTGAATTAATGAATCAACGTGATAAATGAAGTTATTCTTACACAACACACATTCACTTATTTACCCATTATAATTCATCCTCCTATCTATCCATCCGTTTATTCTCTATATCATTTATCCACCCATATGGCTAAGTACTGCTTTTAAGTATTCATGAAAATAACTGTAAATAGTGTAAAGGACTCTTACACGTGCACCTGCACTCAAGTGGAAGAGGGCAGCAGACCTAGGTCAGTAACATTTGGCAACTGACTTCTAACGGGGGAAATGAAGACTAGCTTTTCCAACTGGAAGTACTGGAGAATTTTAGGTTGATGAAGAGTAATTACCTGGGTGATGAAGCAGCATGAAGTGCTATAATTGGGGGTCAGCTGATTTCTTGGGTGAGATTTTCCGTGAACCCTCAGCTGAAATATCACAAGATACAGGGCAATTTTCTTCCTTTCCTCCAACCAATATCCTTCCTAGAAGGATTTTATTTCTCTGTTTTTATGTATCTGTTGTCAAACTAGATGTGTGCTTGATCAGATTTATCCATCCACATCCTGTTTGACTCCTTCATTAAGCCATCATTGCAAGTGTTTGCAATGATTCCTGGCCTTAGTTCTATTTACCACTGGACTGTATGTAACTCACACAGAAGCTCCAGTAAGGCTCAAGGTCATGACACACGAGAGATGAGAGTCATTTTGCTGCAGTCTCTCTCCTGGCCTTGACCATTCACTCTCCTTTCAGTCTTTGAGCTGCCTTTTCTTGCCAAACATAGTGGAAAAGTACTCCTACCCCATGAATAGCCTTTTCCTACATTCTCTTCAGAGATCTCTCATACTTCCCATGGCTCGTATCTTTTTCTGACTTCCAGGCACATACCTTTGAGTAAAACTGCCAGAAGCAAATGTCATCCTTTTTCTTTTATCAATAGCCTCTCAGAGTTTGCACTAGTGACTTGCTTCTCAACTGCTGCTGAGCAGTACAGGGAGCACAGGAGGATTTTACATGGAAAGAGCATTTCAACTGCAGAGAGACTCTGCAACTCTCTGAAACACTATTCCTGGGATATGCAGCCTGGAAAGCTTGTGTGAAGCATGGAAATGAATGGTGTCAAGTTCAGCGGCTGCTCGGTGTTCTTAATGACAGTTCTTATTTCTGGATTACAGAAGAAGAAGGAGAAAAGTGACTTGCTGGATTACATATTCATTTAAAAAACATTGAGTCTCTACTCATGTTCGGGATATGTGAAGAAGACCTGATCCTTGACCTCAGGGTGCCTACAGTCTAGACAGAAAGACCATCAGAGAACAACTAAAAAGACAAGTAAAAAAAATAAGTATAAATTCTAATAAGTTCTGAGGAGATGTGAAGAGAGTAGTAACTGGGAGGAGAAAGAAGGAAGGGGCCCCTATCTTAGTTAAAGTCTCCATGGCTAGCTTCGAAAAGAGGTGACATTTAGCTGAGCCATGAAAAAAATCAGCAGTCTTTGAAGAACCTTAGTCTTAGGTGTTCCTAATCATCCTTCTGAGACTGAGGAGGGACCATATAATACGGCTTCCTCTAGGACCTCCTGGTACCTGGCTGTGCACTCTGTCTGCTGCCCCATCTGCTAGGCCAGATGCTCACAGCCAAGGGGTTGTAACTAAGTGTGCATCTATTTTTTCCGAAGAGGCAAGAATCCTTATCATTAATGATGTACATACTGTGCACCTACTGTGTACAAGTCACTGAACTGGGCACATTGATAAATGCATTAACGGTGTAAAAGGCAGATCCTGATATCAAAAAAATGACCTTGATTATTCCATACAAGGAGGAAAGGGGAACCAGGATATTATGGAGAAGTAAAATCTATGATTCATTATAGCTAAAGAATAAAACAAGGTGCTTTCCTAAGACCACACTACTAGTGGAAATGTGATTAAATATATAATATTAGCATGAATTTATGGTTCCCCAATGGGTAACCCTTTCAGCTCAACACATGTTTGTTAGCTGACTACTCTGCACCTAGTCTCATAGGCTCTTGAAATAAGAGCATATTTAAGATGATGTTTCTGCCTTTGGAAGATGTATAGATGCACTTTACTGTTAACAACAATTTATTCAACAAAAGTATAGTATTACACAGATTGTAGCTTTTCTTGGAAAATTATAGATTCACACACATTTGTTTTCTGTGTTGTCTCTCCATAACCTCCTTATCTTCCCTGTTACCACTACTGTTTCACTTCAAAGTAAAATTCTTGTTCATGGTCCCTAGTGTTACAATGCAGTGTGCCTGCTGTGACATTCATCTGCCTGAACACAATAGGCATTTTCAGCAGAAAGTAGGGAATAAATAGAAAGTCAGTGAGAAGGGAAATAAGGTATTTATTAGACGCTGTTGAATGAGCGGAGAGAAAGAAAGCAAATAATTGGCAAGTGGCATTGCCTGAACCAAGTATCAGGATAGCACCATGTCTTAGACACTCTCTACCCACACCCCTACCTGTACATATAAGCGGGCACGCACGTGTGCATACTCACACACATGTGCACACCCACACACATGGCTTTGCATCCCCTTCCCCTGGGGGCAGCCGGCACGTCTCTATAGGCTTTATTCTTTCTCATGGGAGATTGTTTGGTTTACCATAAATGGGCTTAGGAGATGGGCAAACCTGGTTTTAAATCCCGGGTCTACCAATTCGTAGGAATAGTGTGAGGATGAGGGGCTGGCCCACAACTAGCACTCAATGAATGGTCACTGTTGTATTAGGTGGATGGAGAGGCGTGGTTCTTGGAAGGTGATAGACTAAAAGTTAACTGTGAAATTCACCTAGAACATTTTACAAAGCTAGATAAAATTGAACAAAAACACTGTTAAAATATATGAAATACAGAGATGAACTCTTAAAAGTTAAATGACTGAGAATTTTATCTAGAAGTGATGAGGGAACTGAAATTAAGAGCGATGAGCATCTGAATTGACGCTTTGGCCATCCAGGCGGAGGGATGGAAGGAGGCAGCTATGAGGCTGAGAGCAAGTGGTGTCAATTTTGGCTTTTGAAGTCTCTAATGGGAAGGTTGAAGGGACCCAGGTTTGTGAGAAACAGGGAGTTTATACTGAGACCCCTTCATAGATCCAGTGACCCTTACAGGCCTTACACTGTGTAAAGTGGAAAAGAAAAAAAAAAATCAGTAATCTGTACAAGAATGGGACAAATACACACCACATACCTCTGAAACTGGAAGTGAATGAGGAAAGGCTAAGAAAATGAAGATTTGGTAAAATCTGTGTAATAATGTCCTTTCACATCCCTTCACTCTGGGCACTAACTCATCCCCACTCCAGAGAAAGTCTGGAGGTTTATTCTCTAGGGTTGTTAAAATGGAAGGTGTCTGAAATGGGCGAATCCAGGCACAATCATGGGATGTAAAGGAGCACGTACATGAATGCCAAACCTGAGTCCAGAGCCCCCTCCCAACCTGGCTTCTGGAATCCTGGAAGCTATATCCTTACCCAGGCAGAAGGTTGGGAGATTTTTCCCTAGACCACTTAGCTAATCCCAGAGGAAAGGCCTGAAGGCACTGTGGGGTGAGCGGCCAATTTCCAACACCAAGCACGGCCACCCAGATCACCCTGCGTGACACTGGAGTCAACACCCTGCCCTCCCCCATCAGTGCTTCTATCCACGTGGTAGTTTTTCACTCTTCTCCTCTTAATTATAAGAATGAATGATCACCAGACATTGAAGAGATTCTTCAGTAAGGAACATTGTTACCAAAATGAGGAATAAAAAGCAACTTGGAGAAAACAGAGACTATGGAGGAAGGAAAAAAAAAGGAAAAATAAAAGAAACTATCATTAATGTCTTCAAAGAGATAAGAGAGAATATTGCATCCTGGAAATTACAGTAAATTGTAACAAAAAAAGAAACAAGAGGTTAGGATAAAGTGAAGGAGAATGATATACATTTTCAGAAAAATAAAGTCTGAGAGAGTTTCCCATTCATAAATTCTTATGGAAACGATTTCTAAATGGATGCACTTCAGAAATAATTACTTTAAGGAACCTCCATACTGTTCTCCATAGTGGCTGTATCAATTCACATTCCTACCAGCAGTGCAAGAGCGTTCCCTTTTCTCCACACCCTCTCCAGCATTTATTGTTTCTAGATTTTTTGATGATGGCCATTCTGACTGGTGTGAGATGATATCTCATTGTAGTTTTGATTTGCATTTCTCTAATGATTAATGATGTTGAGCATCCTTTCATGTGTTTGTTGGCACTCTGTGTATCTTCTTTGGAGAAATGTCTATTTAGGTGTTCTGCCCATTTTTGGATTGGGTTGTTTGTTGTTTTGATATTGAGCTGCATGAGCTGCTTGTAAATTTTGGAGATTAATCCTTTGTCAGTTGCTTCATTTGCAAATATTTTCTCCCATTCTGAGGGTTGTCTTTTGGTCTTGTTTATGGTTTCCTTTGCTGTGCAAAAGCTTTGTAGTTTCATTAGGTCCCATTTGGTTATTTTTGTTTTTATTTCCATTTCTCTAGGAGGTTGGTCAAAAAGGATCTTGCTGTGATTTATGTCATAGAGTGTTCTGCCTATGTTTTGAATGGATAAAGAAGATGTGTCACATATATACAATGGAATATTGAGTTATTTGTAGGGAGGTGGATGGACCTAGAGTCTGTCATACAGAGTGAAGTAAGTCAGAAAGAGAAAGACAAATACCATATGCTAACACATATATATGGAATCTAAGAAAAAAAAAAGTGTCATGAAGAACCTAGAGGTAAGACAGGAATAAAGACACAGAACTACTAGAGAATGGACTTGAAGATATGGGGAGGGGGAAGGGTAAGCTGTGAAAAAGTGAGAGAGTGGCATGGACATATATACACTACCAAACGTAAAATAGATAGCTAGTGGGAAGCAGCCGCATAGCACAGGGAGATCAGCTCAGTGCTTTGTGACCACCTAGAGGGGTGGGATAGGGAGAGTGGGAGGGAGGGAGATGCAAGAGGGAAGAGATATGGGAACATATGTATATGTATATGTATAACTGATTCACTTTGTTATAAAGCAGAAACTAACACACCATTGTAAAGCAATTATACTCCAACAAAGATGTAAAAAAAAAAAAATGAAATAATTACTTTGTAAGCTAAATGGATGAAACAGAATGCCAAAAAAAATGGGAACAAGTAAATTAGTAAGCATTCTATTAATATATATGCATTAAATTTTTTGAAAGCAAGAATATATTTAACTTATTTTATGATATAAAAACAAACTGAAGTTATGTTATCCAAAAATGATTGCAAGGAAACTGGGAGATGGATGAGAGTTAAAGCATCCCAAGGTCTCTGCATCATTCAGGAGGAGGGTAATAATGTGATTAATGTTAGCTTTTGATAAGCATGCATGCTACAGTGTATATAGATATATTCATATATATACATACACACATATGTGTGTGTGTATGTATGTATATAAAGAATGTAGAACTTTTAAATTAGTGAATGGGAACAAAACAACTAAAGAAAATATAATCCAATGGAAATAAAAAATTGAGACAAAACTGAAGCAAAGAGAAATCATGGTAAATGAATAGCACAAAATAAGATGGAATAGATTTCATACACAAACACACACATATATATATTGTATTTATGTTTTTGTGTTTATATATAAAGTAAATTTTACATGTAGAAATGTAAAGACAATAAACTAGTAGTTTGAACAAGAACAAGAAATGCCAATTAAAATTACTGTGATATAATATTACATTCATCAAATTTATAGAAATTTAAAAATCTAACAAGACTGAATTTTGGGAAAATTATGTGGACATAAGCAGCTTTATGCGTAGTTAATGTGAGAATAAACAGACACAGTCATTAGAGAGTAATTTGACAATATCTAGTAAAGATAAACATACCTGATAACCCAGCAGTCCCAAATACTCCATAATCGTGTTCTCTAGAGAAACTCTCACACATCCACAAAATATATGTTGCAATAGTATTCACTGTAGAAATGTTGGTGAGAGTAGAAAAAATGGAAAAACCTAACTGATCCGCAATAAAATAGCTGAATAAACTGATTTGTTCATATGTCAGAGTATATTGTCATTAAAATGCATGACCTATATTTGTATGAACCACTGGAAACATAATTTGGGGATGGCATAAATGTTGGTATAAAAGTATAAAACAATGGATGACAAACATCTCAGCCATAGGGGACCAAGTATCTCTAGAGAGGGAGGAAGGGGAGGGGAGAGATAGGGAAGGAGGTATTTTGCTGAATTTATACAGTTATCTTTATCTTAAAACAAAAAGGAGAGCTGAAGCCACTTAGCAGAATATAAATGTCTTTCTCATCTTGGTGCTAAATGTACAAATGGCTATGGTATAATTTCCTGTGATTTTCTATATTCTTGAAATAACTCATTTTTTTCCTCTCCTTTTTAAAAAGAATTTTAACATCTTTATTGGCGTATAATTGCTTTACAATGGTGTGTTAGTTTCTGCTGTATAACAAAGTGAATCAACTATACATATACATATATCCCCATATCTCCTCCCTCTTACGTCTCCCTCCCACCCTCCCTATCCCACCCCTCTAGGTGGTCACAAAGCACTGAGCTGATCTCCCTGTGCTATGCGGCTGCTTACACTAGCTGTTTTACATGTGGTAGTGTATATAGGTCCATGCCACTCTCTCACTTAGTCCCAGTTTACCCTTCCCCCTCCCCGTGTCCTCAAGTCCATTCTCTATGTCTGCGTCTTTACTCCTGTCCTGCCCCTAGGTTCTTCAGAACCTTTTTTTTTTTTTTTTTTTTTTTTAGGTTCCATATATATGTGTTAGCTTTTCTCTTTCTGACTTACTTCACTCTGTATGACAGTCTCTAGGTCTATCCACCTCACTACAAATGAAATAACTCATTATTTTAAATTAAAAGAATACAGTAAGTGAATGAAAAGGTAGATTAGTGAGAGGAATTAGCATCTTCAGAGTCATGTAAATTATATATTTAGCCCGCTGCTTCACAATAGTATAATTAAAATTACAACTGTCTATTGATATTTCCTTTGCCATATCATTCTACGTACTAAGGATTGTCTCTATATAAATGACTTAGGAAAGCTCATTGTAGATGCTACCAGCAAAACAGCAAATTACTCCTGGAATTTAGAATTTGGAGACAGAATTTTCTGAGTGCGATCAGCATTCTTTCCTAACATGTGGTTTATTGTTTTTTGTTTTTTTGCGGTACGTGGGCCTCTCACCGCTTTGGCCTCTCCCGTTGTGGAGCACAGGCTCCGGACGCGCAGGCTCAGCAGCCTTGGCTCACGGGTCTAGCCACTCCGCGGCATGTGGGATCTTCCCGGACCGGGGCATGAATCCGTGTCCCCCGCATCGGCAGGCGGACTCTCAACCACTGCGCCACCAGGGAAGCCCTAACATGTGGTTTTAAGAGACACCTGAGGGTGAATCTTTTTTAATATCACTCATGCATGTATGTGTGGCTTAGTTCCCAAAGAGTACATTTTAAGATATTCTGATGAGGTGCAGTGTTGATTTAACCACACTCTTCCTAAGGGGTCTATTTGGAAGAGGAGTGAGAAGAATGCAAGTTCTAAGGTTTGTGCTAAACCCATAGCCACAGTCTTATATTTGTTAATGATCCTGGCATCTCCCTATCCTGAGTAGGTTCTTAATGAAACGAAAGGATATGTACACGGTCCCTGTGTTAGGACAACCATAATGCTTAGCACTAGCTTCAAAGCACCCTGAAAATAGCTCTATTATAGTACTGACCACACAAATACTGTGAGTATGGCTTATTTATCTGATTCTTCCATTGATTGTGCAATGCGCTGGGTTTTTTTAAACAAACTTTTTATTTAAAATAAACATTTATCTAGAATTCACCATGTGTGGGCTAGGGACATATGAGATCCAACATTTATTCACTAGCAACTTACAGGTTAGCACAATCATTCTTAATCCTAGCTGCCAACTGAAAATCTTGTGGGAAGAGCATATGTATATGTGTAGATATGTTTTCCACCTCCCTAGAGTATTCTAAAGTTCAGGCAAGACAGAGAAAATTAATGAGTGATAATTGTACATAAGTAATAACTGACAGGATTTGTCCATCTTCATTGAAATAGACTGTACATTGAAAGTTAATTTCAGTTATGCTGACTATACCAATATATGTGATTTTTTTAAAGACAATTTTTTTAGAGTAGTTTTAAGTTTAAAACAAAATTGAGAGGAAGGTACACAGATTCTCATATATGCCCCTGCCTCCACACAGGCATAGCCTTCTGCATTATCAGCATCACTCACCAAAATGGTACATATTCTTATCAAGGATGAACCTACATTGACACATCATAATCACTCAAAGTCCATAGTTTACCTTAGGGTTCAATCTTGGTGTTATAAATTCTGTGGGTTGGGAGAAATATATAATGACATATATCTGTCATTATAATATCATGTGGAGTTTTTCACTGACCTAAAAATCCTCTGTGTTCTGCTTGTCTCTCCTCCTCCTCCCTTCTACCCCTGTAATCCCTGATCTTTTTAAGGTCTCCATAGTTTTGCCTTTTCCAGAATGTCATATACTTGGAATTATACAGTTAGTAGCCTTTTCAGGTTGGTTTCTTTTACTTGGTAATATACATTTAAAGTTTCCTCTTTGTCTTTTCATGACTTGATAGCTTATTTATTTTTAGTGCTGAATGATATTCCATTGTCTGAATTTATCACAGTTTATATATCCTTTCACCTACTGAAGGACATCTTTGTTGCTTCCAAGTTTGGGCAATTATGAATAAAGTTGCTACAAATATCCATGTGCATGTTTTTGTGTGGAGATAAGTTTTCAGCTCTTGTGGGTAAATAAGAAGGAGTGTGAGTTCTGGATCATATGGTAAGAGTACATTTAGTTTTATAAGAAACCACCAAACTGTCTTCCAAAGTGTCTGTAACATTTTGCATCCCTAAAATCAATGAATGAGAATTCCTGTTGCTCCACATTCTCACCGGTATTTGGTATTATCAGTGTTCTGGGTTTTGGCCATTTTAATAAGTGTATAGTTGTATCTCATTAATTTGCATTTCTCTGATAGCATATGATGTGGAACATCTCTTCATATGCTTGTTTGCCATCTGTATATCTTCTTTGGTGATGTGTCTGTCAAGGTCTTCGGCCAATTTCTTAATCAGGTTGCTTTCTTATTGTTGAGTTTTAAGAGTTCTTTGTATGTTTTAGATTACAGTCCTTTATCAGATGTCTTTTGCAGATATTTTCTCCAAGTCTGTGTTCTGTTTTCTAATTCTCTTGATATTATATTTTGCAAAGAAGAAATTTTTAATTTTAATGAAGTCCAGCTTATCAATGATTTCTTTTATGGATTGTCTTTGGTAAATCCTAAAAAGGCATCACCATACCCTAGATCATCTAGGTTTTCTGTTATGTTATCTTCTAGTAGTTTTATAGTTTTGCAGTTTATGTGTAGGTCTGTGAGCCTTCTTAAGTTAACTTTTGTGAATGGAGTAAGATCTGTATATAGATTCAATTTTTTGCATGTAGATATCCAGTTATTCCAGCACCATTTGTTGGAAAGACTGTCTTTGCCCCATTATATTGTCTTTGTTCCTTTGACTGTATTTATGTAGGTCCATTTCTTGGCTCTCTATTCTCTTCTATTGTTCTATTTTTTTTTCTCATCTTTTGCCAGTACCACACTGTCTTGATCATTGTAGCTTTAAAGTAAGCCTTGAACTTGGGTAGTTTCATCTCCAACTTTGTTTTTCTCCTTCAAAATTGTGTTGGCTATTCTGGGTCTTTTGCCCCTCTACATAAACTTCAGAATCCATTTGTCAATTTCCATAAAATAACTTTCTGAGGTTTTGGTTGGGATTGCATGAATCTATAGATCAAAGTGCAAAGAACTGACATCTTGACAATATTGAGTCTTTCTACCCATGAACATAGATAATCTCTCCATTTATTTAATTCTTCTTTGATTTATATAATCAGAGTTTTGTAGTTTTCCTCATATAGATCTTGTACATATTTTGTTAGATTTATACCAAAGTATTTTATTTTTGAGGTTCTAATGTAAATGGTATTATGTTTTTAATTTCAAATTCCACTTGTTCTTTGCTGGAACAAAGAAAGCAATTGACCTTTTATAATGATCTTGTATACTGCAACCTTGCTATAGTCACTTATTAGTTCCCGGAGCTTTTTCATAGATTCATTAGGATTTTTTATATAGACAGTAATGCCATCTGCAAACAAAGGCAGCTTTATGTCTTCCTTTCCCACTTGTATACCTTTTATTGCCTCTTATCGCCTTATTGCATTTAGCAAGAACTTCCAGTACGATTTTGAAAAGGAGAAGCAAGAAGGGACATCCTTGTCTTGTCCCTGATCTTAGTGAGGAGGCTATATATGTGACTTCAACCAACTGAACTATAATGTTTTACCCTTTATTGTGCAGTGCTTCACAAAGACAGTGAATCATTCTGTAGTGCTGCACAGGGTTCTAAGAAATTAGAGAACATCTACTCTATATTCCCTCTTCCAAGTGTGGCAATTTTTCAAATGCCCCAGACCAAGGGCTTTTATTTTAGGCCTTGTAGTTCTACAGTGATCTCCTCTCTCATGCAGCTGAGATTCCTTGGAGAATGCAAGAACCTAAAAAATGAGGCAGTGGGATTCAGCCAGAACAGCTGTATCTTTCCACACAACTGTGGGGAACTAAGATGCCCTCCCCTTTGTTCCTGTCTTTTCTCTGCATTGCATAATCATTTTTACTTCCCCCTGTAGTCCTCCAGATCCATCCTTTTAGGATCCTTCTAGCATAGTTAGCCTACCTGCCTCTTACTCTCATTCCTCTTTGCCAGCTCCCAAATTTCTGCATATTCTGAAACAGGAGTGACTACTTGGGTTTTGGCTCCTTTTAGAGACCAGTGATTTTTCTGGCTGCAGCATGGCTGACCCAAAGACCCTTTGAGTCCAAGTCTGTTCTACTTTCAATGTTCAGGCATGGAACAGGGTCTCTCTCCTTCCTTCTTCCCCTGTCCTTCCCTCTTTTTCTCTCTCTTTCTCTCTTTCTTTCTTTCTTTCCTTCTTTCTTTCCTTCTTTCTTTCTTTCTTTCTTTCTTTCTTTCTTTCTTTCTTTCTTTCTTTCTTTCTTTCTTTCTTTCTTTCTTTCTTTATTTATTTCTTTCTTTCTTTCTTTTCTTTCTTTCCTTCTCTTTCTTTCTTTCTCTTTCTTTCTTTTCTTTCTTTCTCTTTCTCTTTCTTTCTTTCTTTTTCTTTCTTTCTTTCCTTCCTTCCTTCCTTTCTCTTTCTCCTTCCTTCCTACCTCCCTCCTTCCCTCCCTCCCTGTCTCTCTGTTTCTTTCTCCTTTCCTCCTGAATACTAAATAGATAGCATAAACCTAGGAAAAACACAGTAGTATAATTATTTAAATGTCCATTCTCATACCCTGATATGAATGGTATTCTGGAGTTGTGGGATGTGATTGCCATGCTTGGAAGCATACATCTGGCTGTTGGGGGCTTCTACCAGCTTTTAATTAAGAATGTTACACTTGGGGACCTTTAATTGTCTGCAAGCATATCTAGAAAATTTAGACCCCTTGCATTCTCACTATTTCTTTCCTAGTCATAGCTATGTAAAGGATCAAATTATAAACTATGTACTAACATTAGCTTTCCCAAAGTTCTTAAAATGATACATTCTCATACCACATTAGAATCCTGTAACAATAGAATGTTGTAGGATTAAAAAGCCTTGGAGATCATGTGGTATAGTCTCCCTATTTTATAAATAAAGGTGGTGTTGTAAATTGCAATGAATGTCATGTAAATTTTTTTTAAGTTATAAAATCATGATGTCTGGGATCAGTGTGCCTCTTTCTTTTTACGATGTTGCATGATTATATTAAGTGTAGGTTTATAGGCAATTTTGAAATACTGATGGATGTAAAACCAGTTGTCTCTGAAACAAGAAGTACCATAAATGTGATGGAACCTCCTTAACTGGAGTGGCAGTTTAGTTTGGAAGGTGTGTCCTTAAGTTATCTTACATGGGTTAACACTGAGCCTAGATTCTCTGCAGTTTCTTTTTAAGTGTTAAGAACTGACCCTAATTTTGACTAGATACTTCATTAATATTCATTTGTATATAATTGCCTTAATTTCAGTGATAATGACTTCAGCTACCAACTGTTTGATTGATGGAACTTGTATCTTTTCTGGAAAAGAGCTAAGATATAAAAATCACACCATTCATGCATGCCTGGTATTTTTAGCTGCCTTTAATTACTAACCAGCTAAATAAGCATGCAAACCATGCTGTGATTGATAGGATCTCTTCGTTGAAGTGATTTTTTTTCCTCAGAATTTGGAAGATGCTTGAATCAATTGAGTGCTAAAAATAACCAATGAAAGCTGAATCTCCCAGAATCAAGATGCTCTTGAATAAAGCATCTAACAAGAAGGGGGGATTAACCTGCAGTCTTTAAGATATTCTGACTGAAAAAAGAACCAACGGAAAGTTCTCATTGCATGTAGCGGCATGAAAAAAGCCTGTAACATGCCAAATATTTATTTACTGAAGGTATGTTAAGCAGTATCATGCTAGAAACAAAAAGAGGCAAGAACTGAAAGTCATACAGGGCAAGGAAAGGAATAAGGCAGAGAGTTTGAAGTGTACAGTTGAGCCTTATGACCTGAAAGCTGAGAATGCCTCCTCCTAGTTCAGAGCTCTGTCACTCCTGGGTGGATGACAGCATTTCCTACAGCAGAGCCCAGTGCTGATTAGCAAAAATTTGAGGGAGAATCTAATCCAGAGGTCTTTGGATATATCTCCTATGGGAAAATCAAAATGCTTTCTGGGCACATTATAATGATTTAAAAAGCAACAACAACAGCAACAGAACAACAACAACAATCCAGTGATAAACCTGGAGAAGGTTATTCTAGCCAAGAATCTACTTGGCTAGAAGGTGTTTCCAGACACTTCCTTTGTTAATAATAAACAACATTATTCTAAAGAAACATAGTAGTTAGAATGTTGCCACCCTCTGAAAGTGTTTTTACTGTATTGAATATCTCGCAACTAAGAAGTTGCCTTTTGGTACTTCCCACATTCCGTTAACATTCTCTCTTCACTGCCTGACCCTTGGTTATCACAGGCAGAATTCTCCCTCTTTCTCTCTCCCTTTTTTTTTTCCCTTGGTTAAAGTCCTAGACCCCAGTGTCATATCTGAGTTCAAAAATCTCCAAGATAACCCCCACACCATAATATTCTTTCCTCCAGCCATTTATAACCTCTGTCTGCATGGTGGTTTTGTAAGGGTTAGGAGAAAAGCAATCTGCTGATTTAAATTCACATTTGGCTGTTCTTTCTTCTTCAATGATACCTGGACTTTTAAAGAAAGTAAGTTATAATACCTTATGAATCTGCAGTGGTTGAATTTGGGAAATATTAAAGGCAAGACAAATAAGTTTGAGATTATTTTTTCTTAACTACATCACCCAAGTGACTCAATGGGGTCATGTAGGGAGGGAGACTCAATAGGGAGAAGGTAGCGATGCTTGATATATCAATCCCCATTTAATAGTTATCAGTTGTTTATTTGTGTTAGACTGTGGGTTCCTTAGCTTTGGTGGGACCTCTCTAAAGGCTGGTGGGCAAACATAATGAACAGGTGATAAAGTCTTTATTGGTCTTTCCATGAAGTGGGCTCTAGCCCCGTGGTACTCATTGACTTTCTCATCACTAATTCTGTAAAAGTGGGGACTCATGGTGGTTTTTCTCCTTCTTGTCTCAGAGAAACTGTATAATATAGAATTGGGGGGAGGGGTGGAGGAGAAAGAGATAACAACGTAAAAATAAACAAAAAACATTGGCAAAAATAAAACTGTATTTATAATGATCTTCATGCATGATTTTCAAGGCTTGGTTCCGAGGAAGCTGACGCAGTGAAATGGGCTCAGGACCTTCCCCTTTTGGCACACAGGGGAAAGGATTCTTCCAGGGACCCCTCAGCAGTGGCTTTGTTTGTCAGACACCTTCACTGATTCCCTGACTTTACCACTGTGTTCCTTGCTTCTCTCTGTCTAGTGAAAATAGCCCTACTTTCTCCTTTCCTTGTAGCACATACTGAAGGGAAAAAACAACAACAGTGAGATGTCGCATTTTAGAGCGTCTGAAGGCTGTGTGGGAGAAAAGGGAAGCTGCGATTATGTAAACATACGGAGAAAAATGAGTTGCTAATGCGCTTGGTTTCTTTTATTTATAATCTTCCTTCTGTTCCAAATGGCCTTCCTGGGCTGTGAACACCTGATGACACTCTCACACTGTGCCAGGGTGTGTTCTTCCTGGAACCAGTGCTGGATTATGCCAGGATTTTCAAGTGACAAATAAAAATGGGAAATTAAATCCCACAGCCAGGGTTTGCTGTCTGCATCAGCTCAGAGCTGGCTAAGTCAGGATTCTTCCAGCCCTTCTGGGCTAAAGAGGGACAGAGAGTAACCACTCTTCCCAGAGCAGGCTTCCTGCCTGGATTCTCTTGTTTACACATGGTTGTCACTCACATCTGCCTCTTCCGTAGGTCACCAACGAGTCCTAACTCGTGACCGCACAGACTCTCAGAACTAGGGTAGACAGAAAACATTAACACTTCTCTGTGCTCAAGGTAATCGCTACACCAAATTTAAGTGCAGTAGCTATTAGGAGAAGAAAGTGAATGATACAGAAGGTGCTCAATAAATATTTGAAGAATGAATAAATGAATGTAGGCCGTATGTCTTTCTAGAGGTGGTAGAATGGAGTTTGTTAAGCAGAGGCAAGTGGAGGAAACTGCAGAAGGGGAAATAATAGGACTTACCATTGGCCAGACTCTAAGTATTTGCGTATATCACTTCATTTAATATTCAGAACAAACCAGTTAATGTTGGTTTTATTATGTAAAAATTCTCATTTCACATAGGAAAACAATGAGGCCTAAATAAATTAAGTAATCTTTATTTAGTCCAGATAGCTGAAGAGCTGGGGTGTGAATCCATTTTTGTCTGATGCCAGTTCTTGACTTTTTTCACCACTATATTGTCTGAATGAGCCTATCCACAGCCTTCTTTTTATTCATTCTAAAATGCATTCTCCCCACCTTCCTGTGTTGAAGTTCTTTCTATCCATTTATCTGGGAAGCAGCTGAAACTTCAACTGTTTTTGAAGCTTTTTCTGATTCTCCAGTCACATAAGAACTCCATCTTTTCTCAATCACATGGCACTTATCTATGTCATACCCACACCCCACCTGGAGTCAGTCATTCAGCTATGGCCTTATACTCCACAGCAGACCATAACTTCCGTGAGAAACTATGTTCTATTCCTCTTTGCCTCTGCTTCCCTAGAATGCCTACTACTAAGTTGTGCTAAATTTTAAATTGAATCACGTTAGACAATCTGGAATGTTGTTGTTGCTTATATTATTTGTTTATTAGATTTTTAGATATAATTTTTATAACCTGTTCCTCTGCTTTAAGTAGAGATTATAAAATTATCCCTATGGGTCTATGTCTATAACTTGATGACAGTGCTGGGAAAATATGGAAGTGGTCACTTTAGGGAACGCTTATATGTACAGAGCTCATGAATCAGCCATGTCTGTTGGTGCCATGTGACAAGAAATAGTGAAACCAGTAAGAGGGTGTTTTCAAACATGATTTTGAATGAACTAATAGTTGTTACAAGAGCTTCATGAAAGCACAGATGATATGTAACCATGTTCAATATAATATTATGCCCTCCTATTTAAACTCTACTACACTCTTCATTCACATAATAGTACTTAGTCACAGCTATCTGGGTAGAAGGAAGACAAATGGTGACTTACCTTTCATGGGTAAGGGAAGGTTATCTTGACTGAAGTGTTCAAGTCTTTTTTCCCCTATCTCCCAATCTCAGTTGTGGAGTATAATATATTATCTTCCTGCCATGAAGAGAATTATTAGTATGGAAGTAATATTACTCACTCCTTCTAGTTCCCTAAAACACTAAGAGCTTAACAAATATTTCATTCTTACACACTGCGTATTCTTCCCAAGGGGGAAGAAAGTTCATGTGAAATATGATCTCCTATAGGGATGGGGATAGAAGGAATCTTGAAAGACACTATGCCTCTTCAGTGGCAGGTCACTGCCTACAGATAGCCTAGGGAAAATGTGTGAGTGTTCAACTGAGGATCATAAGTCTTTGATGATAGAAGGTACCCCCAGGGTAGTGGAGGAAGAAGCCACTCCTCTATTCAGTCAAGCCACATGAATCCAGCTTGGTACATCTTGGGGTGATTAAAGATGCATTTAAGATACTTTCATACCCATTGGGACAATAAACTATTTACAGAACCTTAGACATTTCCACCTCTTTGTGTTATTTCCCAAGATTTTGTCATCACTAAAAGTCAAGATCTCATTGATGCCTAAGTACAATATATGTTGTTGCTTGTCTTTATAGAGAACTACTCTCCTGCATTCCTCTCATACACATTTTTCATTGTTATGAAATCAGTCATTTCTTCCTAAACTCCCATTGTCCTTCATTCATCTCTCCTACAATGTTTATCCATTTCCACTTTGAGTTTTAGGTAACTGTGTGTGGATTAGCTTCTGTTGGAGATAGCAAGAGTAGGACCTGTTCTCAGTCAGCTTTGTGTCCTTCATAGTTGCTCTAAATATGTTATAAAGAATGAAGAAATATTGAAAGAAAAAAAATGATAGGAGAAAAGAAAAATAAAGAAAAGGAAGTAAAAGAAAAGAAAAGACCAAAAGAAGCCTCTCAGCATTCTTTCCTCTGGGCTTATTAGCTCAGGAAATAAGATATAGAAAAGGACAAGTATCCTAAGTCAGGCATGCTGGATTCATCTTCTGATGCCGTTTAATTACTAGGTGTGTGATCTTGGACAATTTACTTAAGCTTTTTGAAACATAGTTTCTTTCCTAGAGAAATGAGTTTAATAAAACCTAAATTGTGGGGTTGTTTAAAGATTACGAGATTCTGATACATTATGAATCACAGAAGACATATAGTTAGCAGGCTATGGATGGTAAGTACATTGCATTAACCCTTTCTCAATAGACCTGCTTCCTATCAAACCAACTAATTGAGTTCATTTATTCTTTCTCTAAAGCATACCCCCTTAATAGAACAGGCTTTCCCAGCTCCCATTACTAAGAAATTAGGATTGTACACATTTGTGTTACAGCATATATGACAAATGCAGTAAGCTTCATGATACTGGAAAACAACTTTACTGTGAATGTCACATTTAGTGTGAGGGGAACAGAATATGTCACCCCAAAATGTGCTACTTTGGCATGTGGATTATTTTGAGCTGAAGGCAATCAAGACCCTGCACACTCAGAAAACAACAGCAATAACAACTATAACAAACCTTTTACTTCTCCCTTAACTACCTAAAAGAATTGAGATAGGGGGCCTGGCCCAGAAAGAGAGCTATTACCAGAGATAACTTTTTTTTTTAATCCAAAAGACTTACCTGCATGACAGGGAAAACATATGATTATCAAACATCTGCTCTTATCTTCCTGTGAATTTTCCTCCTCCCCTTTGAAGCTCCAGGCCCCTGTCCCATTCCTTAGCTCAGAATGGCATGTAAGCTTCAACTACCAGACTGTCTTTGCATCTCATATTTTTATGGAGCTCTCATGCATATGAAATTAAATTTGTTTTTCTGCTGTTAATCTGTGTTATGTCAGTTTAATTATTAGACCAGTCCAAGGACCTAGAAGGGAAGAAGGGAGAATTTTTCTGCCCCTGCAAGTGTATGTTAGCAATAGACTCTAATATGAATCCTTTCTTTGGGAAAGCAGGAAGAACATGCAGCTTGGCTCTTCAGGCTGAGTTAATTCTAAAGAATTAGGATGATTGCTTTGTAAGGATATACTGTTACCTCTTTCCCCAAAGCAAAACAATTCACTTGTCTCTCTGCCCCTGTTTTGCTTTGCCCCTTAATAGAAGCTGTGAGCAGAGTAGCCTTTCAGTTTCTCAAAAAAAAAAAATAAAAAAGAGAGAGAGAGAGAGAGAGAGAACATATTTTTCTAACTAGCTACATCAGGACTCATTTGGTAGCAAATAACAAGAAATCCCAACTTAAATTGGCTTTCACAGCAAGGAAAACCATGGTCTCAAATAATAAGAAGTCCAGAGGCAGAGCAGGTTCTGTGCAAGGTAGGTCATGAATTTGGCTCTGAATATCTGTTTCACTTGGTTATTTTCCCAAGTGATAGCCTCATTCTTGGGTAGCATGGTGACTAGAGCAATTTTAGGCATCATATTTTGTCCTAGTAACATCCAGGAGGTGAAGAGGTGAACATGTCTCTTTCCATGTTTTCCAAGAAGGACTCCACAGGCCTTCTTTCAAATCTCATTGACCAGAGTCAGTTCATACGCTCACTCTAAGCCAATCTGTGACAAGAGGGAGGGGGGTGGTAGTAATAAGTATAGGCCAGTCTGGTTGTGCACGTGAGGCACATGCTGTGTGACATAAAGATGGTTACATGAAGCAAAAGAGTTTTCTGTGGTTTTTTTTCGGCCATATGGCATGCAGGATGTTAGTTCCCCAACCAGGGATCAAACCCGTGCCACCTGCAGTGGAAGTGCAAGTACGGAGTATTAACCACTGGACCTCCAGGGAAGTCCCAAGAGTTTCCTGTTAGAGCCCAAACTATACAAACATATGGGTCAGCCAACCAATAGTGATGACTTTAGTAATGACTCTATATTCTTTCTGAATGTCAAAATGACTTTCTACAACTTTAAAATGGGAGTCATTATTCTTTGATGATATAGTGGGAAAATGGATGTGGAGTTAATTCATAGTTTTTAGTGCATAAGCCAAACAAGGGTTGGTAAAAAACAATAGGTTTTTCAGGAGCAAATCAGGCGTCTCTTGTTCCAAATTTTTTTTTCCCATTTTATAAACAAATGCTGGACCAAACACTTTACCTGATCGATTGGTGATATGGAAGAAATTATTTATAAAATTAAGTAGCATTTCACTGTTTAGATATATTCAAGATATACCTTAATGGCAATTTAAGCTGTGAGTTACTTTCAGGATTTCTTTTTACCTGGAAAGACAAATGCAGAAGCAGATCAGGAGTTGTTTTGTTCTTTCCTGTCTTCATTCTTTTTGTACTTGTATATGTAGTTCTCATTCAGTGTTTTAGCTCTACAGGATCTGGGCACCCTCTTTATTTGAAGTCATCCCCTAGAGTGGAATTCTTATGGAAGGCAGTGCCTATTTCCCGTTACAGAAGCCTAAAGAGGTCAACCAGGAAGCTAACAAAGGAACATGTGATCTGGGCTCAGCTAAGCTAAGACTCCTGCCCAGGACTTCAGATCTGGAGGAAGAAACTGAAACACCCAGATGCAATTGAGAAATTATTCACAAGTAATAGACGTGTAGAGATTCTAACACATGAGTTGCCAGGGGCATGACCTAGGGTGTATCCTGCCGCCTTGTTTTCTTGATTCCCGCCTGTTTTCTGAGTCTGGTTCACCAGACTTTTGTTGAATCTATGAGCTGCTTTACATCCTTTGTTACATAAATGAGCCAGATTTTGTTTGTGTGCTTGGATGTACTTTTTAATATGGCTGGCTTCAGAAATAAGAGGCTGGGGGGTATTTAAAACTGGAATTTAATGTCACATGGCTGCCTCTTTCACTCCCTGAAGACTGAAAAATCGTGACTATTTTTGAACCACATACCCTCTGCCTGCCAGATTGGATCCAGACCATTTCTCTCCCTTTTCAGCTTTTCTCATCAAAAAGAAGTTCATAGCTAGATGGCATGTGGGTTAAGATTACGGTCCAAGAAAATGGGTATCTCAGATGAAAAACTTCTTTTAAGGCCGTTCTTGCTCTGGAAAAAAAAAAAAATAAAGGAAGATAAAGAACCACAGTTATTTTGTGGCTCCAACAATTTTAGAAGTCTCTTGTTGGCAGGAGAGACCTTTATCCTCAGGTGAACGAACCTATCTGCTGGAGGAGAGCAAGAAGCCCACTGGCCTTGCAGAGGGCACTAATGCTTTGGTCCTACTGAAATTCACGTGTTCTGTTTGTGAACAAAGCAACATTCTTACTAATCGTGCTCCTTATTATTTTACCAAGTTCTTTTACTCACAATGGATAAATATTTTACTCTTCAAAAAACAAGCAAACATAAAAACATATCTTCTGTACTGGAGACCAAAAAAGAAATGTCTTTAGTCTGTGAAAATCCATTCAGTAAAAATTTATCGAGTACCACCTGTATGTCATCTCCTGTGCTACGTGCTCTTCATAAACATGCTGGTGTTGGGGGCAGCAAGAAGCTCCGATTTGTAGCACTTGCCAATTTCCATGGTGTAAGTACGGTACTCCCACCACCAGGGCTGATTCTGAGCTGCCAACCTTGACTTGCCTGAACATAGAATTGGGAAGAGATATGCACAATCTCTAGCACACTAATCGAGCTCCAGAGTTCCAGAGTTTGAGAGAATAAAAGAGAGTAAAAGTCAGTAAAGGGAATGTTTCAAAAAGGAAACAGTTTTTCTGGGCAGGTTAACAGTAGGCAAGCATTAGCCATGAGAGGAGCAGGTGAACAAAACGATGTAGCTAGCAGAGGGCGGTGAATCTTCAGAAATGGCAGGAACAGAAGGTGGGCGAAAGGGAGCGGAGACGAATAACGCAAGGAAACTGGGAAGGGCCTATGTTGGGAAAATGGGTGTGACATGTATGGCAGGAAGAGGCACGTCAAGGTCAAGGAGAAAGGTGCCGAGTCAGTGTTCAACATCGGGAGTGTTAGAGTGTGCATGGATGTCACCACGGGAAAAGTCACAGATCACGTTTCTTGGGAAGCACATCAAGGAGACCCGTGGCAGAAGCCCCGGGAATTACGCTTTCCAAAGGTCTCCCCACCAGCCTTTGGCGGTTCGTGAATTCAGCATCTCTGGGCCCACATTAGGTTAAGTCTATTTTGTGTCTAAGAGAGGTGCCAGCACTCAGGTGCAAGGTCCACATCTGCATCTTTGAGCATGTGTTAGTGTTATAACTTCAGGATGTGGATATTGCCAGAGGGATTTCCCTGGAGAAAAATAACTGAATTATCTGCGTCCCTTAGCCATTTTGGACCTAGCCAGGCAGACGGTCCAGCTGCAACGCCAGGCCAGTAATGGTGTGGGTCCAGAATCTCCAGACAGCAGACGTTCTTCAGTGAGGTGCATTCTGAGGCCAGAGCTCCCTGAACAGGGGAGAGAATGTGCTTCTAGCGTGCGTTATCCCTCTGCTACAGGGACTCATCTTCACTGAGGTAGAGCAGGGTAATGATGATGATCTTTTGTTTGCTGTGGAGCCCAAGGCACATGAGGAAGCATTCAGCCTCTCCTTTGTTTTCTCTGCTCGACTGTGCGGAGGACATCCAACAGCTTCAAGACACGTTGTATGTTTACTACCTCTTTTCTCTTCCCTCCTACCCCCCTGCGGCACTGATGTTGGGCTGCCTCCCTCCATTGTAAAATCGTAAAGTTGGATGCTATCTTTGAATCAATATTTCTTTACGGCTTCCTTGGAAGGGATCTTACTCCATCTGCCATGGCCTTAGGGGATCTCAGGTAGGAACTAAGGCCCAAGGAAAGAGTCTTTGCCCAGGTTCAAAAATCAGAGTCAAGCTCTTTTATGTTTTCAACTGCTTTGACCCTAAAGGGTCTTGACTCCCAGTGGTTCACCATACAGAGCATAGAGGGACTTTATGGAGGTGACGGGCCGAGGGCCCAGGTGAAAGCAGAGTAGCAGCTCATAACAGAAGCAGGTGTCTGAAAAATTGAGCTGTCTTTCTTTGCAGGCATCATACCTATTTTTAAGCACGGACTGAAAACATAAACAATGCCGCAAATCTGTTTTGATGCCCACTTGTTGCTGACAGCTGTATTGCTCCCAGCACCCTAGGGTCCTGTTTTTATTCCCCAGTTGAAGAGGACCTTAGTATCCTACACCACATCTCAGCTTTTTCAATAGCAAAGGTGTTTTTTGTGGGGGTGGTGGCAGAACCATGTTACCCTGCAGCTAGTTCCTGGAGCCCAAACTATACTGATACTGGGAGGTGATCATGGCTGGAGAACTCCCTCCTCTTGTCCTGGTGTCATTGAAGGAAAGACCCCTTGACCCCCTGTAATAACACTTCCATCTCCTCAGCTGTACTGGCTTATCCTTGGACAGAGGTTCTTCTTACACAAAAGCTCTGGGATAACTCTGTTCCCTCAACTGGAGGGTTCATTGCGGTCATGAATGAGGTCTGTGTCTTGTCCTCCTGTACTGAGTCCCTCTCAGCTGCTTCCTCAGGACCACATGCTACTTCTGTCATGGCACCACATGGTTCTGAAGTTCTCACTGTACATGTCTGTCTCTTTCTTGTGGGCAAGGAGTGTTACCCATTCATCTCTGTACGTCTATCATGAGCACAGGGTACGGCAGACATTAAGATCTTTAGTAAGTGGCTGTATTTCATTGCTTTGAACTAGATAGGAAAAAAATCATATTAGATTAAGGCTCTACCTTGCAACATCCTCCAATCTAGTCCTTCAGTCCCGGGTCTGGAGGGGCAATAATGGATTCAAGGCACAACCCGCCTATCAAGGCCTAACTAGTAACAATCCCCACCCAAATCAGTATCTGTTTCCTGACACTTGATTTCCCTGTTTCCTGGATAGCCTCCTCTTTGTCTGTTGCGAGATTTTCTCTGGTCATGAGTCCCACATGCACATCCCATGGAAACTTTGGTTCCTGACACACAACCTTATCTAGCTGTTTACATCATTAACCCAACCCAAGGGTAACTGGGGAAAGCTGGATTCTTAGACCAAATACAGAAAGGAAAATGTGGGTGTTTATTTGGCTTCTTTTTGTCATTTCTAGTTCACTTAAGCATCCTGCTTACTGGGGCTTTACAAAGCTCTATCTACCTCATCCTTCTCTTATGTGGTATAATTAGGAAATTGACTTCAGAGCTTCCCCAAGTGCTTTGAGGCAGTGTCGTGCAGAGGAGAGAAAAGTCTTTGCACATGGAAGACCTAAAGGCTTTTGAATGTTGGCTTTATCCTTCCCACAACCAGCTGAGCAATTGAACAAGTCATTTAACTCCCTGGGCCTCAGTTTTTTCATTTTTTATTTTCAAGTAGTTGCATTAGATTATTCTTACGATACTATATAGTTCCAGATTCTGTAAACCTTTGATTCTAGTTCTTCTTCTAAAGCCATCAGTGCACTTAATTAGGTTATTTGGGTTTAAATGAACTCATTTTCACCCATGTGAGCAAATGTGTTAGTGCTGATAATTGTCTCCTTTGAAGACTATGAAGCTAATATCTTCTCTAAGTCAAAGATACTGGTATTTTATTTGCTCAAGCACAGATTTATTAGGTGTTCCACTAAGATACAACATGATCACCCATGCCCTAAACCAGCAATTATTATGGTCTAAAAAAGAGAATTGAGCAATCCAAGGCAGTGGCCAAGTGGAAGAAAAGCCAGAACTTTTGTACACCCTTTGTAAAGTGCTTGCTTACATGCCAGTGTCTGGAGTTGCTCTTTTCACTGGGCTCTTGATCTCAGGCAGTATTTTTAATTCCCAGAGTTAAAGCCAGCTGAGTTTGAAATCTGTTGCAACAAGTCACCAGAGGGACTATATATCTCTCTCTTTCAGAGGAGAAGCCAAGCACAGCAGTTCAATTAAACTAGCACTAAGTCCTGCACTCCAAAGACTGAAGGACCTGAGGGAAAGGCATCAAGGGGAGAGTTATATGCTCCTGTTCACCCCTCTTGGCTAGAAAAATCATAGTGTTTGTGACCAGAAAATTGAAATGGAATGAGATCCAAGATGGCAGCCACTGACTTCTTTTCTATTAACCTTCAGGCTGGAGTGCTCTGCAGAAGGAGGGGTGACCAAGATGAATTACCTCTTGGATTTCAGCGCATTGTTTCACTAACGTAAGAAGGCTATCTGAGAAGTTTGTGATTCCCACCAGACCAGCCAAGCAAACCAGGTATCTGAAAAAACCCAAAAAACCTGCTTCTAGGGTTTCAGAATAAGCGAGAGATGAAATGATAGAACTGCTATGATAATTATTGGCTCTCAAATTAACAGTAATAATTACCTTAGCAAATTGCTGTGTAACTGTTCACTGAATACGTTCATAATCTAATCCTACATTGTTGTTTTTTTTTCTTCCTTTGAGCCAGTTTCTCTCTATTTTTATGTCTTAAGGCTAAAGCTTCTTGCTTTAGAATACTTCTTTCTTTAATCCCTGCTCACCTAAGCCCTTGTTGTGTATAATGAGAGTAAAATGGTTGAAGGAAAGTGTTTAATGAATGTCAATCCTGTGTCCTGCTCAAAAGAATGCTGAACATCTGATCCGGACAGATCTGTCTTCACACTGCTGTCGGGTATCTGGTCTTTGAGAATTAAAGAATGTATTGTGATCTCTAGGTCACACTGTAGACTTGTATGAGCCCAGAGAAGGTAGCTGACATGGAGCATAGCTGTTTCACTTCACTTTGTGTAAAGGACTAAGTGGCCTTGTTCTCAGCTCAAGCTACAACCTCCGGTTAGAAGATTTTTTTCCCTAATGTAAAAGTGGAATCATTGACTTTACTCTGCCCTGGACCCTTTCTGATTCCCTGTGTTCTTACAGGAATCATTCCTTTGGCTTCGATATAGGGCACCATTTTCCCCAAAGGCATCAAAGCTTCTTTTAAAAATTGTTACTGCATTTTATTTGTAGTTGTTGTCATTGCTGTTCGGAGCATGCATCTTTGGGTTACTTGTTCAGTCATCTGATTATTCAATAGGAGTCACCAAGCTTAAACTGGGCTCCCAGTTCTGCGCTCAAGAAGGACCTTAAAATAAGTCTGTACAGTATTAAAACCCAGAATGAACAAAAAGACATAGGGTTCAAATTGACAATTGCTAAGTGAAATACCAAAATCTCAAATGTGGGAGGGATTTCTGTAGGTTGAGATGCTGAGAAGAAACATGAAAATGAAGCGAGATTTGAGTTTCTCAGTAATTTGTCGTGGCATAATAGATGAGTAGATAGAAGAGTACACAAATAAATGCTACCTTACATTAAAAAAGACAAGAACTGGGAGAATTTTTATAAGAAACATACTTCAGTGTTACTGAGGGTACATGAGTGACAGTAAATTTGAAGTGGGAAGAGGACTGTGTGTATGGTTGGAAGTGCAAATATTTAAAGAGGCATATAGCATAGTGCTTGACACACTCAGTAAATAGCTGTTGAATGAGTTAATGTATCAGGTAGAACTATCGACTGGTTAAATGCATGGACTTTGGAATCAGAGAGGTTACACTTTGAAGTTTTTCTCTGCTACTGATGGGAACTTGAGCAGTTTACCCAACCTCAAAGATTCAACTTTCTCATGAGTAGAATGGGTATAGTTATTGAAGTTATAGCAAGTAGGCGTTTTGTGTGGTAGATATGAGTTAAGGTATATGAAATGCTTGGCAAGTTGCTTGGACATTGTAAACACCAAATAAATATAAGTTATTACTACTATAAATTATCATTACTATTATACATTTGCAAAGATTTGTGAGTATGTGTATGTTGGGGAATATATAGACAAATTTGAAGAGAGAAGTACATAAACAGAATATTATGGAAATGAGTATGTGTAGATGGGGGTTAATTAAGTGCATCATGGTAGTAGTACCAGTTGGTCAATGAGAAAAAAAGAGCTGATACCTCTTGATATTGAAAAGCTGAGGAGTCCTTCACTTAGCACAGAGCACTGGCTTGGGAGAAGGATTCCTTGATATTAGACTACAATAACAGCACCAGACTTAGGCTTCCCAGTGTCCTGACTACCTCTTTTGCCAACAATTAATATCACAGAGCCAACTTTACTGAACTTACCCAGGTAGTTGTTCGCAGGTGATGGGATCACGAATTAGGACATTATTTGTCTCAAAGCCATTTCAGTTTCTCAAATGTGTCATAAAGATTAAGAGTCATCCTGACAAATGTCATTTTACCCATATTTGCTAGATAACCTTAGATCTGCAGGTCCTTTAGGCAACTGTAAACTTCCTGTACTGTAATTCTATACAAGTTTCTTATCTTTTTAACACAAGAAAACCTTCAAATGAAAATTAATTTAGGGAAATTGAAAGTCTTTTTTCTGTGTTCACCTGTTTGTAAATGATAAGGGCTATAAACAACAGTTTTAATCATTCGGTCCTTTGCCCAGGAGCAGCAGTTTATGATCCCAGCCACCATCTCATACCCACATGAGCTGATCCTCCATTTCAAGCCAACACTCACTTTCTGTGATGAAATGCAAGGGCTCATCCCAATTTAATACATGGCTTCCTTCGTATGGAACATGTGAACCAGAATATCTGCTAGATACCTGGGCTGTGAGGGTTCCTCTCCACACCAGACTACAAGGGAGGAAATTAAACAGTGAAAGAAGTTTCAATTATTTTTATTTGTTAAAATGATTTAAGTGTTGTGATTTTTTTTTAATTTTTGGAATCTCATTTCATAGTATAGTTATTGCTGGAGGAATATGAGACAAAGAGGACAGTGGGCAAAGGAACCAAGAAAAATATGACCAAAAGGATTCATTAAAGTCTAAGACAGATCGAACTTGAATGATGAAAGCAAAGTATAAGTTAGGATGGTCGTCATTTCGACAGTAACAATGACTGTTTTAAAGGACAAAAGGTACATTTGTTTATAAAAATCAGGACTCAAATTAATCAGTATTTTACTAATGCACCCATCCAAGCTCCCACACATCAAATTTTCATTGAAGGCTGGAAAACTCTGGGAGCAGTGGCTGGGTATTAACTCATTTCTTCCACCTTTTATCTTCTCTGGCTTGGCTTGGGACCCTTAGAACAGGTGCTGTGGTAGTTCTTGTGCCCTGCTCATGCTAGCTCAGCCATCTCTGCTGCTTCCTTCAGTTATGACAGACCTGGCTGGTCTCTATATGGACCGTTTCCACTGAATTATATAGCACTTAATTTTAAGCTTAGGGAAAGAATTCCATGTTAAAATGAGTTTATTTTTTAAAGTAATGGCATAGACCAGTTTCACATGGGACACCGAGACAAATCCACAAGCACTCTCTGAGCTCAGAAGTAGTTGTCCTACCTTCTGGACTTACAAGAGCTATCCATTGATTAAATTTACCACTGATGTAAATGGCCATTCCTATTTCCCTACTGAAGTTCTCTAAATCAGAATGTCTGTCCTTGGAAAAAAATCATTTCACTAGAATTATGAGTCTTCCAATTTTTATTTTAAAAATCTGAAAAAATGAATATAATTATCAAAATTATTATATTATCAAAAAAAGGAGAAAAATAATCTCAATAGATGCAGGAAAAAGCATTTGAAAAAGTTCAGCATCCCCATTCATGATAAAAATTTTGAGCATGACAGAAATAGAAGGGGGATTTCTTTTTTTTTTTTTTTTTTTGCGGTACACGGTCCTCTCACTGCTGTGGCCTCTCCCGCTGTGGAGCACAGGATCCGGACGCGCAGGCTCAGCGGCCATGGCTCACAGGCCCAGCCGCTCCACGGCATGTGGGATCTTCC
Organism: Grampus griseus; assembly: GCF_964374135.1. Lineage (NCBI taxonomy): Eukaryota > Metazoa > Chordata > Mammalia > Artiodactyla > Delphinidae > Grampus > Grampus griseus. Next base: position 16,117,081 of record NC_139009.1, read on the forward strand.
CGGACCGGGGCACGAACCCGTGTCCGCTGCATCGGCAGGTGGACTCTCAACCACCGCGCCACCAGGGAAGCCCAGAAGGGGGATTTCTTGACCTTATAAAAAGGCATCTACCAAAAACCTACAGCTAACATAATATATAATATGAAAGAGTGAATGCTTTTCCCCTAATATTGGGATCAAGGCAAGAATTTCCTTTTTCACTAATCCTTTCAACATTGTACTGGAAGACCTAGCCAGTGAAATAAAGAAAGAAAAATAAAAGACATACACATAATAAAAGAAGAAATAAAACTATTCATAGAAGACATAACTGTCTTCATAGAAAGTTTCAAAGAATCTATAAAAGACCCTTCTAGAATGAATACATGAGTTTTCCAAGGTTGCAACATACAAATAACATATAAAATCAACTTTTTAAATATTCTAACAATGAGCAATTGGAACTTAAAATTTTTAAAAACTACACCATTTACAATAACACCAAAATAAATGAAATAAATCTAACAAAACATGTGCCAGGTCTATGTGCTGAAAACGACACAACAATGATGAAAGAAATCAAAGAATATAAGTTTTGACTAGTTGTGTAGCTTTGGGTTAAGTCACTGACTCTTCCTTTACCTCAAAAACCGAAACTGTTAAACAAAGTCCCTTGCAATTCTATGCCTATGCACTGCTTTTGTGCAACTTCAGTAAAAGCTGATAATGATACTTAAGGTTTATTGTTACTTACTATAAAGCAGGCACTACGCTCAGCTGTTAACATGAAATATCTAATTCCATAATCACAATAACTCTGTGAGGTTGATATTATTATTAGCCCCAAATTACAAATTAAGAAACTGAGGCTAAAGGAGATTATATAATGGGCCCAAAATCACACGGTTCGTTTCCATATGTTTCCGGCTTTATGGGCCAAGTTCTCATTGCACCCTATTTATGTGGTGAGGCAGGCTGGCAGGAGGTGGAATAGGGCCCTTTTAAAACAGGAGCAGATGGAAGTGTTCCTTCTGCCACCTCAGGAATCACTGGGCTTATGGTTAATTAGCATTTTCCTATTTGCACTCTGGTTTGGGGATCACCGTCAGCTTCTGTATGCTGTCATTTTCAGGGCATATACCAGAGGGCCTTACTCTCAGGAAGAGCTGTTACGGTTTTTATATGTGCCCCTTTTGTATGATCTTCATGTTCTCTCCTCCATACGTCTTGACTTGCCAGTTTTTCCACATTCTCCAAATTTGCCTTTCTTGTAGGCCTTTAGGGTTGAAAGGAGCTTGAGTGTATCTCTCCTCTCAGCAACTAATTCCAAGTCTGGAATGGGGGCACTGAGCCTGCCACTGGGATCAGAATCGCCTGGCCATCCTTTCTCCCTATCAACCCCAAGATTGCACAAAGTCCCGTGTAGTTGTGTGAGCCTGCTCTGCAGTAAATATAGCCCAGCTGATGCTCCTAACCCCTGTATTTATTGTCAACGATTGGTGTTTGCAGCCGACTTCCTAATCTTGAAATGCAAAGTGCGATATAGCTAGAAACTGACAAGTGAAGATTTTTATCCACTTGCCGTGTCTGGTGTGATAGCACAAGCAGTGTGTTTTATACTTAAAACACAAGCTGGTTTTATATAAAAATGCATGCGAGTCGAAAGCTCAGGCCTAGGGAAGCTAGTTGATGAATGCATCCTGGTAGGCAATTAAGAAAGTGACAAGATAATGCAGGGAAATTATATTTCTCTCGTTTTGCACAAGATTCAGTGTCGTTCCCTTCTAATATAGCAGCTGCTTCTATCCTCATGCCACATTGGAATTTTCCTTCTTGAAATTTATGGGTGCACATTGGCTGTGTATCATTGCTCTTATTTAATTTCATGGCAAACACCAGCACATCCACACTCCCCTCTAAGGTGCATCTTGCTGCAAACAACAAATCCAAGAAACATATGCCTTCTCTGAAGGATGAGGCAGGGGATAAACACTGTTCCAAGAGAAGTGGGGTAGACGTCTCCAGATCCCTCTTTCTGGAGCACACAAGGAGGACACACAGCTCAGCAGGGCTCCCTGAGCTAATAAGGAGTTCACTGAAACTCTATTGGATGGTTGCTCAAAAAATGATATCTCTAGTTATGCTAATACACACCAAATTCCCCAGAGACTAGATATGGCCTGGAAATTCAGCTACCTTTCAACTGCAGCATATGTTTGCCTCTTTACAAATACCTTCCAAATTCCCTATTCTGCAGGCTCTTGTGAGACCCAGATTTTAGAGTTGGTCTCCATCCTTTTGCAGTACAGTCAGTTTCCCAACAGTTTCCAGTCATACCTGAGCTGAGAGGAGATTTCACTTATAAGTGGGAAGTGGGACCAGGGACAGGGGAAACTGTCCCCTAGGGCACAGGGGATACCACTGTTCTTGCACTTAATGGTGATGTTCAAAATATTTAAGAGTGTATATGGCACAGGGCCAGTCCACAGGACAGACACTGGTCTTAGTGTTGGAAAGAGGCCCTGAAGGTCCCCTATGGGGAGGTCTGTAAGATCCTTGAGGAGGAGCTGGGGTGGGGAGTGGGGGGGGCGGGGCTTGGACAGTGGTTATTTACACACCAGGAAGAAAGATTTCTCCTATTTTAACCATCACTGTGGGTGCACACCACCTGAGTTTCAGTCCAGCTTGTACAGAAGGGAAGCCTCAGGGTCTATATTTGAGAAGATGAGGCTCCAAAGAGCAGCAGGGACAGCTGGCGCTCTTCTATTTGGCCCTTGGCAGGGAGAGCTTTGGCTGATTCAGATGAACGCAGCATTACCCTTCACCACACCTCTGTCACCCCTGGGTGTTGTTAGGACCCGCCTCTCCCTTTTCTCAATTGCAAGAAGTTATAGCCTTCCATAGGTCAGTCCTAGCGGAGGGAGCCAGGACCAGAGTCAGCTCAGAGATGCTAAAGTAGTGTCAGGAAATAAGTATAAATGAAATAAGTATATTCTTCAGCCCTCAGTGTGGGGTTCAGTGGCCTCCTGGTCAGCCCCATCCTTCCTCTCACCCCCTGCAAACCAACCTGGTCTTTATGACTTCACTCCCTGCAGGTTGCTGCGTTTTCTTTCTGGGTCTGGAATCTGTTCTCAATCCAGCCGCTCTACAGGGGTCCTGACCCTATGAGAAAGGGCCCTTGCTGGCCTCACCCCAGCAATTCTTAGATCTTAACAATTACAAAATGAGGTCATACATATACTGATTAAGCCACATGGTTGAAATCCTAGCTCCAGTCCTTTCTAGCCGGCTATCCTCAGGCAAGTTACTATTTTCCTTCTTTTTATAAACCATACCACTTCAATTCCAGAATGCAGCTGTGATTTGGGAAACAGTGTTTTGTTTTCAGCATGTACCTATGATACTCACACATCAGTAATTATTCCCTGGAAATCAACCCCTCCAAGCTAGTTACGGTGGAAAAAAATAATTTATGTACCTTGTTCCCTTGAACGTTCATCTATCTGTTAAAAGATGTTTGCCTTCCAAGATTCAGTCCCAGGAGTTTTCCCTGCCAGCCCACCAGGGCTTCTCTCCACCTCTGCCACACAAGACATGCCTCCTATGGACGCCAAGCTTTAACCTGTCTCCATACTCTTTACATAGACAACTTCTGTGCTAGGTTGTGAAGCCCTTTGAGATCAGAGACTGTCTTTTCTAATCTTGGTTTTCCGAACACTGCATGTCATGGCTGGCATGCAATACATACAAGAATGAATGAATAAAAGAAAACACATAATAAATAATTTTAAAAATTTTCTATGTGATCTTCATATGAATCTTTTCAACAGAGCAGAAATTAGCTTCACATGATGAAAGAACTAGGGCCCAGGTAGGCGAAATGATTTGCTTAGCTAGAATAAAAGGGAAAAACATCAGTAAGACTGTGGGCTAGAACTCAAGTCTCGGTGTCTCCCACCTTCCAGTCCTGTATTCTTTCAATTATATTTTGTTACTAGATAAGTTGCCTGAAATTTGTGTTTTCTGCTGCAATAATACTTCACTGATCTGCAGTATTATCTTGAGCCAGATATAGGTCCTTGATGTCATGAAGTGGTAATTATTGCAACATAGGAAAAAAGAAGTGCACTGTGTTTTTGGAGGCTTGCTCCCTGTTACTAATTCAGCTGTTGAAGGTTGTGACACTTGTCATCTGAAAGATAATTTTCCTCAGATTTAATAATCGCAGTTAAGTCTCAGATTTGATTTTAACTTCAGACCTTGATGTCATGAAGTATTAATTATCTCCATTACCTACTGGTAATATTCCTGCAAACATGCACATGTTTGATTGGCAGGAATTTTTATTAATTTACAAGGATGAACTCAATTAGAAAAGCTCAGTTACTGGCACAATTCCACTTACATACCTGCTATTTTGAATGGAGCAAAATCCTAGCCAACTCACAATTCCGAGTATCGAGGGTCAAATCGTGTAAGTAGGATGGCCAATTCCAGCAGATCTTGATTGACAAGTATTTCATTGTCTGATCTACCTGAGTTTGCTTTAAAATGAGTGAGAGAAACCTTTGGGACTAATTAAGATTCTTATAGTAGAGTAATGAGAGAGGTTTTCCATGTCTACTTGGCTTTTTTCTCCCCCTTCACCACCATGCCTAGGGTTTTTTCTTGGGACTGGCACAGTCACGCCCCATTTAAGGAACTACATTTGTTTCCACGGTGCTTTAATCACAGAATAAAAAAAAAAAATGTCCTGATGAATGCTAATATTTTATTTAAGTGAATCGGTTCCTTTTAGCTACGCACCATACAGACTAGCAGAAAGGAAAAACTACATCAGTGACATGTCGTTCCATCACTTGACAGGGTAGGAACCTTGGGATTTGAGGAAGCCAACCCTGCTTATCCCTTGCCCTGTGTCACTTACAAGAGTGTAACATAGTTTGACTTGGATAAATTCCTTACGATGAAATGAATATTTATGAAATTAAGGAAAAGTGATTTAGCTTGAGCTGGATTCTCCAACACAAGAATATTGTAGGAATAGTTTCTTGACCCTCCCACTGAAGCATATCTTTGCCAAATGACTTTGTAAGAACTGCATTCTGGTTCCGCATCAGCAGAGAAAATTCTATGTTTAGTCTTGGGGAATAACAATGCAGAATAATAAAACAAAGAAATTCCAACAATGCCTTTTACTTACATAGTCGTTCCCTAAGGAGTATAGCTGCATGGTATGCTTACTCATAACCAAGCAATGCAACCTGAGATAGTGGATAGTTCAGATAGTGAGATAGTTCAGGAAAAATAAATTAGTAATTCAGTCCTGCTCAATCAGCTATAGGGCAAACTGGAATTAGGGGGATAAAGTCCAGCCAGAGTAAAAATGCTGTCAAAGAGAATCCCCAATCAATTTAAAGGAATGAACGATGGTTGTTTGTGATTTGGAACTAAGGCAAACAACATATTTTTACTTTAAATATTTGCCTTCAGAATTACTTTAGTCTCAGCTATGATGAAAGGATCCACATCCTTTTTGTCCAAAGCTAACTGTATAGGCTTTCTGAAAAATAATACCTGTTACTAGAGTCCTTTTCAAGCACCTTTTAAGATATTTAAAAGGGAGCTGCTGGAAGCATGGTCCCTGGCCCCTGAACACAGCCTCGCTCTCCTCCACTCCTTCCTCATCTCTGTCTGCTCGCTCTCCTGGCCAGACTGCTGCTCAGGCCTATCAGATACTGGTCAAGAGCTACCTTCGACTTGGTGGTCATCCCACCAAAAGACCGTGTTCAGGACCTGATATATGCTGATATATGCTTCCCTAAGATCTTGCAATAGTCGATCAGTACTCAGGTAATCAAGTTCGGTTTAACACTTTGCATCTATCTTTGCCCTTCGATTTTCGTATTGGCAGTATCCCGTCCTTAGCCTGCATATGATCCTCTGGAACAGTACTGTAGGACAGAAATAGAATGTGAGCCATGTACTTAATTTTAAACTTTCTAGTAGCCATATAAAAAAAAATGAAAAGAAGCGAGTAAAATTAATTTTAATAATGTGCTATACTTAAAATATCTAAAAATATTATCATTTTACCATATAATCCTATACAAATTAGTATGGTGTTTTACATTTTATTTCTGTACAAAGTCTTAAGAAATCCAATGTGCATTTTACACTTACGGCACATCTCAATTCAGTCTAGCCACGTTTCATGTACTCAGTGGCCACATGTGGTTACTGGCTACTTTATTGAGCAGCACAACTTTAGAACAAATGGTTATCAAACTCGGTCCCTGGACTGGCAGCATCAGAATCACTTGGGAGTGTTGTATAAATACTTGTTATTGGTCCTTAGACTAGGCCACTGAATAAGAAACTTTGGAGGTGGGAACCTGCAGCCTGTGTTTTTACAAGACTTCCAGGGAATTCTGATTACTTGTGAAAATTTGAAAACAACTGCTCTAAAACTTCAGGGAAAAACATTGTGTGTAGAGTGCCTAAGAAAAAAATTTATGCAGAGAAATCATCTCCGTACCATAATGCCTCACTATATATATATTTCACTAAAACAAGTAAATAATGGAGGTTGTTCATAACTTACAGGAAAACTAATGGAATTAATGACAGCATTTTTTAATTTTAATGCTCTTCCACCCAATATTTTTTAAACATTGGTGCTTACAGCATCGGTCTCTATTTTGAATAAGAATTAAGTCCAGTTCAAGGGCAAAGAACATCTTGGGCATTTGTGAAGTGAATGAAATCAGACTGGGCAGGGCCACATGTGGAAGGATGGGCATGCCAGGCAGAAGCTTTTGGAATTTGTCCTGCAAAGAGAATGTGGTACTATTTCCGTTCTAGTCAGTGGTTTCTTGCTCTCTGCCTGACACTAGCTTCCACGAAGGGGCAGATTCTCTCCTGGGAAATGCAAATAGTTTTGTTTACTTTGGGATAATTGCTTATTTTGAATAATATATACTGTGCATAAGTAATGAGGGGAGGCACAGTGAGCAAACATGCTTTTCTCCAGTTGGCTCCCATTTAGGCACCAGGAGAGCGATTCCGGGGTGGACAAGCCCCACCAACCCCACAGAAGTCCTTTTAGTCCCCGAATTAGCACATTAGCATTTGCGGCCACAGTCTCTGCTGGGCTTGGGAATGGCAGGCTTCAACCTGCTGCCTTGTTTACTAAATGGAATCAGCAGATAATTTCACGGTTGTATAGACAGCATGAAAATCCAGCTCAAGATTCATAAATCCTGCTTTAAATTTGGGCAGCTTACACACAGGCTGCCCTCTCAGCCCCGTCCAATTGGAAGCTACAGAATCACCCCAGGAATGGAAGATGAAGCTTGGGGAAGAGAAGTGTATGCCTAGTCTCCCCATGAGCCCAGGGGAGGATGTAGAGGGGCTTTGGACAAAATGAGTGGGAAGAGAGGCATTAATCATAATCCGGGGGCTTCCCTGGTGGCGCAGTGGTTGAGAGTCCGCCTGCCGATGCAGGGGACACGGGTTCGTGCCCCGGTCCGGGAAGATCCCACATGCCGCGGAGCGGCTGGGCCCGTGAGCCATGGCCGCTGAGCCTGCGCATCCGGAGCCTGTGCTCCGCAACGGGAGAGGCCACAACAGTGAGAGGCCCGCGTACCGCAAAAAAAAAAAAAAAAAAAAAAAAAAAAAAAAAATCATAATCCGTAGTCGCTAAGTGGAGGAAATGCAAATCAGACGGTGAAAAAGTTCTCCCGTCTGAGAACCGGGATCCCTGAGTTCTTACTGCCTCAGGCCAAGAGGAAGCTAGGTTCACCCTCCTCCTCCACATTTATTTGTACTTAGGTATTCTTGATTAAAATACTCATAGTTCAGATGAGTTAGATTTTTAACTGAAAGCACTGAATTTGGGAAGGAAAGAGGAGTAGGGGGGACCAATTGGAAGAAATCTATGAGAAGGAAGAAATCTAATGCTGATTGAGCTCCTGCAGTGTGGGAGGCTCTCTTAACTCTGTATTGGGTCTTTGACTCTCCTCAGTTTTCAGTATACAGGATGTTTCATGCATGCCTAAAAACGATAATTCCATTAAAAGCCTCCTAGACCACATGGAACACACCCAGAGAGAGAATCACAGACACATACCCCTAAAAAAAATGAAGCTATATATCTTGAATCTATATTAATATGTTAGGCAAAATTTCCCAGTAATTTTCCTGGACTGAATGGAATTATTTATTAAGCCAATATGGGTCAGTTTTGCTGGAGAATTTCTTAAATGACTGTGGACTGAGTGGCCACAGAAGGGTCGTCCTCACCCAGCAGTGTCTGGGGCTCTGCTCTATTCTTTGCGTTCACTCTTCTTAGGAAAGCACAGCCACTAAACTCTACAATCTAATCAGCCTAACAACCAAGGTCCAGGAATTGGGAAGAACTTTTGTTAGAAAAAAAACCAAAAAATGGGGAATTGGTGGGTTTGATCAGTTTTGAAAGTGAATATAGAGGGTGTCGAGAATTAACAGATTGTCATCATAGCCTTACCTTGGCAAAATCTTAAGAGCTCTGATATTGCCTCTGGACACAGTGGACAGACCACTGATTAGGAGAAGATTTTTTTCTTTCCTTTTGGCTATTTTGTGTTTATTCAGAATAGTCAAAGAAGCAATATTCAAAGTTTGGAGTGAATGTACTCATGAGTATTGCCCGATGCTGCTTAATCTAGGACTACATATCTACATGCATTAATTTCTTGATTATGTAGCTTTGAAGATGGTGTTTTGTGTATGGAACTAAGTCCAGATTCATCTACAGCTTCTTTGGTGAGAACCTTAAGATTAAGATGTTTTTTTTGTTTTTTGTTTGTTTTGATTAAGATGGTTTTTAAAATGACATACATGAGTATGCATTAGTCTTTTCAGGCTACCATAACAAAATATCACAGACTGGATGGCTTAAATAACATAAATTTATTTCCTCACAGTTCTGGAGGCAGAGAGTTTGAGATCAGGATGCCACCATGGTCGGCTTCTGATGAGAGCTCTATTCCTGGCTTATAGAGGGCCCCTTCTCACTGTGTCCTCACATGGTCTTTCTTCTGTTCATGTGTGCTGGGAGAGAGCATTCTCTGGTGTATTTTCTTATAAGGATGCTAATCCTATAGGATCAGGCCACCCTTATGCCCCATTTAACCTTACTTCTTTTTTTCAATTAAAAATTTTTAGAGTTTTATAAAAAAATTTAAATAACAGTTGCCCACATTTAAGGAGTACAAAAAAATAAACAAAAAAACCCCCCAAAAAACAAAAAAAGGAGTACAACATGATATTTTGGTGTACAGCATGATAACTATCATTAACAATACTGTGTTATATACTGGAAATTTGTTAGGGGAGTAGATTCCAAGTTTTCTTACCACACACACACACACACACACGCACACACACACGCACAATGGTGACCTTAATTACTTCTTTAGAGATCCCGTCTCCAAATACAGCCACACTCTGGGTTACGTCTTCAACACATGAATTGGGGCTGTGGGACACAAACAGTTCATGATAGAGTATATCCAAGTGTTGAGCTGCAGGAAGATTTTAAGGTAGCGTTATTCCACCGAATGAGGATCATAAACGTTCATCTAGTGTCCGTTTCACAAATCTGAGTGCTGTAGTATAAGGACGTGAGACCTGCTGACTACGGGAAGTGATTTCCAGTAGAAAGTGCCTCCACCTGGCCACAGAGAAGAGGCTGCGCCAGGCTGGATTTCAGAGTTTCTATCCACTCTGTCTTGGGATCACGTCTTATTGATCATGTAAACCTTTCGAGGAGAAACACCATTCAGTCCTAGCAAGTCTGAAAAATCTAATCATCAAGGAATGGATTAAAGCCGACAGATGAAGATGAAAAGAGAGCACCATCATTCTTATAGATTCTTGGATAAATTACAAAATTCAGTTCCGAGGGACTCAAGGGCTGATTGTCATATGCCTAATGGGTACTGAACACTCGTCTTTGTGGTAGGGGAGCCTTCACCTTGACTACAAGGGACAGAGTGAATCACATATGTCCAAATGGGGTTGCCCACTTCACAGGCGATACATTTGTCTGCGTTCATCTGCCTGGATTAGAACAAGTGATGTGTCTCATTTACACAGCAGTGGGAAGCAGTGAGGGTCTCTACAGAAGATTGGAGTTACTGCCCAGTTCTGAGTGCAATAGATAAGAAAGAGATGTGGCTAGTGATGAGAAATGATGAATTCTAGGAGAAAGAAAAAATGCATTTATTTGGAAGATGGTTTGGAAGATGCAGAAAGGCTAGTTTTAAACATCTGAGTTAATGTACTGTAGACTATTAAACTATTTCCTAAACAAAGGGAGTGCATAAATGGCACATTGATTGGTTTTGGTTGGTACATTGTGTGCTCTGGGTTACAGCTTGTTTGTAACTGAAAGCAAACAGTACCTGTGTGATGGATTTGCCTATGTGTGAAACGGATCTTCAACAAGGGAATCACAAAACGTTTACACTTCTAGACATGAGCACTCCCAACACAGCACAGGCTGCCTTTCCAATTTCATCCAACTGCGATGGAAGGAAGAAAAAATTCCATAACATCAATGTGCACTTAATTGTCAGAGGGAAATAAAATTACAAAGTTTAGTAATACCATAAAAATGTGTGCTGTTATGCAAGAGCCTAAAATTACATGCTCTCTAAAGGAAAATCATTATACTACAGGGACTCACAAAAGCTTTCCAAACAGAGCTGCATAATCTCACAGTTAAGAACAGTTACTTCTGGTTGAAAGAGACTAAAAACAAACAGAAAAAGCAGTCACTGTCAGGTTGTAAGGGTGGATGAATTCAAGGTGACTTTGGGTCATTCTGCTGTTTGGAGCCCATGGAGTTAAGGGTGCAAAGGTAAGAGTAATTCATTTTAAGTATAAACTTGAACTGTGTCCTCTTACTTGATTTGCACTCCAATTAGCACATTATTTTACATTTTAATAGGTGGTTCAATCTTCTGTTTAAGACGAAAAGACAACTCTCAGAATGGGAGAAAATATTTGCAAACAAAGCAACTGAAAAAGGATTAATTTCCAAAATATACAAGCAGCTCGTGCAGCTCAATATCAAAAACACAAACAACCCAGTCCAAAAATGGGCAGAAGACCTAAATAGACATTTCTCCAAAGAAGATATACAGATTGCCCACAAACACATGAAAGGATGCTCAACATCATTAATCATTAGAGAAATACAAATCAAAACCACAATGAGACATCACCTCACACTGGTCAAAATGGCCATCATCAAAAAATCTAGAAACAATAAATGCTGGAGAGGGTGTGGTGAAAAGGGGACCCTCTTGCACTGTTGGTGGGAATGTAAATTGATACAGCCACTATGGAGAACAGTATGGAGGTTCCTTCAAAAACTAAAAATAGAACTACCATACGACCCAGAAATCCCACTACTGGGCATATACCCCAAGAAAACCATAATCCAAAAAGAGTCATGTACCGCATTGTTCATTGCAGCTCTATTTACAAGAGCCAGGACATGAAAGTCACCTAAGTGTCCATCGACAGATGAATGGATAAAGAAGATGTGGCACATACATACAATGGAATATTACTCGGCCATAAAAAGAAACGAAATTGAGTTATTTGTAGTGAGGTGGATGGACCTAGAGACTGTCGTACAGAGTGAAGTAAGTCAGAAATAGAAAAACAAATACCGTATGCTAACCCATATATATGGAATCTAAAAAAAAAAAAAAAGGTTCTGAAGAACCTAGGGGCAGGACAAGAATAAAGATGCAGACGTAGAGAATGGACTTGAGGACACAGGGAGGGGGAAGGGTAAACTAGAATGAAGTGAGAGAGTGGCAAGGACGTATATACACTACCAAATGTAAAATAGCTAGCGGGAAGCAGCCGCATAGCACAGGGAGATCAGCTCGGTGCTTTGTGACCACCTAGAGGGGTGGGTTATGGAGGGTGGGAGGGAGATGCAACAGGGAGGATATACGGGGAATATATGTATATGTATATCTGATTTACTTTGTTATACAGCAGAAACTAACACACCATTGTAAAGCAATTATACTCCAATAAAGATGCTAAAAATAAAAGCAATCAGATTCTCTTAAAGGTGATCATAATTTAGGGGGAGAAAAAGAAAAACAACACAGATAACTAGCTCATATAAATTGGGTGATTTTCTTAAAGGTGGGAAGCTTGAGTCTTCTCAGTGAAGGAGAGCAGGTGGAGGAAAGGGCACTGGGTTTTGTAAATGGATCCGTTGCTTTAGAATTTGGGCTTTGTTTTGTTCTATACATGGTGACTAATGCAAGAAGATGTAGGATGGCTTATTCTGGGCCTCTGGGTATAGGGAAAAGTAAATGGGGTTTCAAGTTTCTGCTTTGAGTTTTTCTTCTCCCTTCACTTGCCGGTTGAAGGTAGGTCTTCAGTGTTGGGATCCCAGGAGATGACCTATAAGAAGCAGCCCAGTGGGCTCAGCTATGCAACTTACAGTGGTACAGGCACCATTGCTCTGGGGCAGCCTGGGATCCCAACATCATTATCTGGAGTTCTTTGAGAACATGTCCCACTTTGGTCAAAACTCCTTAATCGGTGGAAAAATATTGCCCCACTCACCCATCCCAATGCACTACCGAGTCTTTGAATTTCTCCTTTATTCTTCCTAATGGGCAGTATGGTGAAGTGGAAAGGGAATGACTTGCAACTCAGACTACCCTGAATTCTTAGACTCCACTTGCTAGCTGTGTGATCCCAGGCGCAGTTTTGAACATATGTGAACCTCAGTCTTTCTTCTCTGTAAATTGGGGGTAGTAATACCTACATCATAATTTTATTGGAATTAAGGAAAAAATGCATGTTTCCTTCTTTTGTCTTGGCAACAGATTTGGGTCTGTTGGCAGTGAAATAATTAACAGAAACATGAGAGTCGGTTCAGGCAAAAGTGAGTAGAAAGAAGAGAATGCTAAATATCAACAGCCATGATGTTTAAAGCCAGGCTAATGTATTGATAGAAACACAAGCAGAATTGCCAGATTTAGTATAAATATATCTCATGCCATATTTGGGACATACTTACACTAAAAAAATTCCTTATCTGAAATTCAAATTTAACTGGAGGTTTTGTATTTTATTGGCAACACTAATCACAAAGTGTCATGAATATGTGGCAGAAAGGATGTGTGTCTATGTGAAGGTCACCAGGCAAGGCTAATGTACGTGGGGAAACCGTGGACTGATTATGACTGAGTTGAAAAGGCACCATGTGGAGAGGCACTTGCTGAGGTTCATGTAAGAATCAGTTTTAACTAATCATTATGATATGTTAGCACTTAGCCAATCAAATAGGTAACTGCTAACAGATCTTAATTATCACATTGTGTTTAATTGGCAGTTAATTTCTCATAAGAGATTACTGTTGTTGATTTGTTATATCCAGTTACATGATGGATGTGGGTTATCTTGAGCCTGGTGTTTGTTGCTTAGGAAGAGAGGACCCACCACATTCAGAGTTTACTCTCCTCTCAGGAAATAAAGCATGGGGAGAACAAGCCACTCACCCCTAGGGCGTCACCGAGCAGCGTTAGAGACTGGGGACTCCCGGGAGGACAGAGTCTGAGATCCTGAAGATACTCTGAGCCTCTGGGACAGGTGAACTATGGGAGGCCTGCCCTAACCTCTCTCCTGGAGGGAGGGGGTGGGACTTGTATTTTTCCTCTCTTATTGTCCATGCTATTTTTTCTAGATGTGAAGTAAAGCACAGTCTGAATGCCAGCCCAGATCGCCTAGGACAAACTGCTTTTCAGATCTTCGCACTTACTGTACTTCTGCGGGCATAGCTCCTGGCTGAGATTGTGCCCTCGTTAGATACTGGTGCCAGTGCCAAGGGAGCTGGGTTTCTTTGGGACATTGCTTCACCCCTTGCAGTACAACGTGTATACATCTTTTCTAATGAGTTATAGCCAGTAAAATTTTATTTTTTGGCCTTTCTTATGGATATAAAATAGTATCTCATTATTTTCATTTGCATTCCTCTGCTTGCTAGTGAGTTTAACAGCTTCTTCTGACACGTATTAGTCATCTTGTCCTCTTCTTCTATTACCTATTAATATCTTTGCTCGCATTTCTGTTGGGTTTCCTGACTTTATAGACATTGTCCTAAAGGTTTTAAACATGACACCTATTCTCTCCCTGCTGTCATTGGTGTCCTTCAATGAACTAAAGTTCTTAATTCCTGTGTAACCACATCCATTAATATCTCCACACTGTGTATGCTTCTGATCTTTTTTTAATTGAAGTATAGTTGTGTTAGTTTCAAGAGTACAGCACAGTGATTCAGTTACACACACAAACACACACACACACACACACACACATTCTTTTTTAGATTCTTTCCCCTTATAGGTTATTACAAAATATTAAGTATAGCTCCCTGTGCTGTACAGTAGGTCCCTGTTGGTTATCTGTTTTATATATAGTAGTGTGTATATGTTAATCCCAACCTCCTAATTTATCCCTCCCCTGCCTTTCCCCTTTGGTAACCATAAGCTTTTTTCTATATCTATGGGTCTAGTTCTGTTTTGTAAATAAGTTTATTTGTATTTTTTTTTAAGATCCCACATATAAGTAATGTCATATTTGCCTCTGTCTGGCTTACTTCACTTAGTACGATAAACTCTAGGTCCATCCATCCATATTGCTGCAAAGGGCATTATTTCATTCTCTTTTATGGCTGAGTGATATTCCATTGTTCTACAAAGCTACAGTAATCAAAGCAGTATAGTACTGGCACAAAAAGGGACATATAAATCAGTGGAACAGGATAGGAAACCCAGAAAAAACCCATGCACCTATGGTCAATCTACAACAAAGGAGGCAAGAAGATGTAATGGAGAAAAGATAGTTCTTCAATAAGCAGTGCTGGGAAAACTGGACAGCTACACGAAAAAGAATGAAATTAGAACATTCTCTAACACTATATACAAAAATAAACTCAAAATTGATTAAAGACCTATATGTAAGACCAGATACTATAAAACTCCTAGAGGAAGACATAGGCAGAACACTCTTTGATATAAATTGCAGCAGTATGTTTTTGGATCTGTCTCCTAGAGAAATGATATCTTTTTTCATTTTTAAATTTTATTTATTTATTTATTTGTTTGTTTTGGCGGCACTGCCTGGCATGCAGGATCTTAGTTCCCTGGCCAGGGATCGAACCCATGCTCCCTGCAGTGGAAGCGCAGAGTCCTAACCCCTGGACCGCCATGGAATTCCCTAATGATATCTTTTAAAGTGTGTTTTTTCCCCCATTCCTAGGTATCACAATTATTTTTCAATAGTTTTTCTATCACCTGCTTAGATACCCACTCAGCATTTAGATCTTTTTTTAAAATTAGATTAAATTAGCTTTGTTTTTCTAGCTTTTATTGAGATATAATATTTTTTTTTGGCTGCACCACGTGGCTTGCAGGATCTTAGTTCCCTGACCAGGGACTGAACCTGGGCCCTCGGCAGTGAAAGCAAGGACTCCTAACCACTGGACCACCAGAGAATTGCCTTGAGATATAATTGACATAAAACATTGTGTAAGTTTAAGATGTACAATATTATGATTTGATATGCGTATATACTGCAAAATGATTAGAACAGTAAGGTTAGTTAACCAATCTATCACCTCATATAATTACTATTGTGTGTGTGTGTGTGAACTTTTAATATCTCACATTTAGATTTTTAATTTATCTGACTCTACCTTTACATGTGATGTGAGTTACGGTACAGATTTTGTTTTTCCTTATTGTGAGTTTCCATTACATCATTTCTCTAAACAGTATGTTTTCAGTTTTACTATTTATCAATTAAGGATGCTATTTCTGAGGGTCCAGTTTTAATCCATTGGTCTATTTGTTTCTTTCTGGGCCAATCTCAGTTTTTTTTATTATTTTGTTTTTTTAGTAAGTCTTCTTATGATCTGGTAGAGTTAGTTTTCTCTTTTTCTTTTAATTTCATAAAATTGAAATTCATGGGATTTTATTCTTCCATAATATATTTTTTTAAATAAGTGTGACATGTCCCTCAAAAGTTCTACCTAAACATTTTAATAGAATTGCGTTTGTGTTTGTAGTTTACTTTGGAGACATTTTCTGTTTTGTGGAACAATTTGTTTAAAATAGGAATTAACATTTTCATAGAGGTTTGGTAGAATTCACCTATAAAAGTAGTTGGACTGGAACTTTTAGGGAGGGTGGTCTTTAACTACTATTTCATTTTTTTAAGTGTTTATGTTATGCTGAGGGTTTTCATTTTTTCCTAATTCTGACCTTTATTCAAGGAATTTATTTCATTTAGGGTTTATTTTTTAACGACTGGTGTCATGTTTTTATATCTATTGTTATCTATTTGTGTCCTTAGTGATTTACTCTTTTCAATATATGTACTTTTTAAATTTAAATTCTCTCTTTTTTCTTGAGTTATCATATTAGAGTTGTACAAAAATCAGTTTTCCAAAAATCAGTATGGAATATTAGTTAATATTTTCTGTGTTTCTAAATGCACTGTTTCATTGAAATCTGTCCTTACATTTCCTCCTTCTGATTTATTTGACTTTATCTGTCTTTGTTCCAACCTCTTGAGTTTTAATTTTAGCTAATTTTTAAAACATGTCTCAGAGATTGGCTCAAGATGGTGGCATAGAAGGATGTGCTCTCACTCCCTCTTGCGAGAACACCGGAATTACAACTAACTGAACAATCATCGACAGGAAGACACTGGAACTCACCAAAAAAGTTACCCCACATCCAAAGACAAAGGAGAAGCTACAATGAGATGGTAGGAGGGGCGCAATCACAATAAAATCAAATCCCATAACTGCTGGGTGGGTGACTCACAAACTGAAGGACACTTATACCACAGAAGTCCACCAACTGGAGTGAAGGTTCTGAGCCCCATGTCAGGCTTCCCAACCTGTGAGTCTGGCAATGGGAGGAGGAACTCCTAGAGAATCAGACTTTGAAGGCTGGTGGGATTTGATTGCAAGAGTTCAACAGGACTGGGGAAACAGAGACATCACTCTTGGAGGGCACACAAAAAATAGTGTGTGCATCGGGACCCAGGGGAAGGAGCAGTGACCCCATAGAGACTGAACCAGACCTACCGGCTAGTGTTGGAGAGTCTCCTGCAGAGGCAGGGGGTGGCTGTGTCTCACTGTACCGTGAGGACAAGGACACTGTGAACAGAAGTTCTGGGAAGTAATCCTTGGCGTGAGCCCTCCCAGAGTCTGCCATTACCCCACCAAATTGCCCAGGTAGGCTTCAGTGTTGGGTTGCCTCAGGCCAAACAACCAACAGGGAGGGGACCCAGCCCCACCCATCAGCAGACAAGCAGATTAAAGTTTTACTGAGCTCTGCCCACCAGAGCAACAGCCAGCTCTACCCACCGTCAGTCCCTTCCATCAGGAGACTTGCACAATCCTCTTAGATAGCCTCATCCACCAGAGGGCAGATAGCAGAAGCAAGAAGAATTACAGTCCTGCAGCCTGTGGAGCAAAACCCACATTCACAGAAAGATAGACAAGATGAAAAGGCAGAGGGCTATGTACCAGATGAAGGAACAAGATAAAACCCCAGAAAAACAACTAAATAAAGTGGAGATAGGCAACCTTCCAGAAAAAGAATTCAGAATAATGATAGTGAAGATGATCCAGGAGCTCGGAAAAAGAACGGAGGCAAAGATTGAGAAGATGCAAGAAATGCTTAACAAATCTCTAGAAAAATTAAAGAACAAACAAACAGAGATGAGCAATAAAATAACTGAAATGAAAAATACACTAGAAGGAATCAATAGCAGAAGAGACAGAAGAAAGGATAAGTGACCTGGAAGACAGAATGGTGGAACTCACTCCTGCAGAACAGAATAAAGAAAAAAAGAATGAAAAGGAATGAAGACAGCCTAAGAGACCTCCTGGACAACATTAAATGCAACAACATTCACATTATAGGGGTCCCAGAAGGAGAAGAGAGAGAGAAAGGACCCAAGAAAATATTTGAAGAGATTATAGTCGAAAACTTCCCTAACATGGAAAAGGAAATAGCCACCCAAGTCCAGGAAGTGCAGAGAGTCCCATACAGGATAAACACAAGGAGAAACAGACCGAGACACATAGTAATCAAATTGGCCAAGATTAAAGACAAAGAAAAGTTATTGAAAGCAGCAAGGGAAAAATGAAAAATAACATACAAGGGAACTCCCATAAGGTTAACAGCTGATTTCTCAGCAAAATCTCTACAAGCCAGAAGGGAGTGGCACAATATACTTAAAGTAATGAAAGGGAAGAACCTACAACCAAGATTACTCTACCCAGCAATGATCTTATTCAGATTCGATAGAGAAATCAAAAGCTTTACAGACAAGCAAAAGCTAAGAGAATTCAGAACCACCAAACCAGCTCTACAACAAATACTAAAGGAACTTCTCTAAGTGGAAAACACAAGAGAAGAAAAGGACCTACAAGAACAAACCGAAAATAATTAAGAAAATGGTCATAGGAACATACCTATCAATAATTAACTTAAACGTGAATGGATTAAATGCTCCAACCAAAAGACACAGGCTTGCTGAATGGATACAAAAACAAGACACATCTATATGCTGTCTACAAGAGACCCACTTCAGACCTAGGGACACATACAGACTGAAAGTGAGGGGATGGAAAAACATATTCCATGCAAATGGAAATCAAAAGAAAGCTGGAGTAGCAATTCTCATATCAGATAAAATAGACTTTAAAATAAAGGATGTTACAAGAGACAAGGAAGGACACTACGTAATGATCAAGGGATCAATCCAAGAAGAAGATATAACAATTATAAATATATATGCACCCAACATAGGAGCACCTCAATACATAAGGCAGCTAAGAGCTCTAGAAGAGGAAATCAACAGTAACACAATAATAGTGGGGTACTTTAACACCTCACTTACACCAATGGACAGATCATCCAAACAGAAAATTAATAAGGAAACACAAGCTTTAAATGACATAATAGACGAGATAGATTTAATTGATATTTATAGGACATTCCATCCAAAAACTGCAGATTACACTTTCTTCTCAAGTGCGCATGGAACATTCTCCAGGACAGATCACATCTTGGGTCACAAATCAAGCCTCAGTAAATTTAAGAAAATTGAAATCATATCAAGCATCTTTTCTGACCACAACGCTATGAGATTAGAATCAATTACAGGGAAAAAAACTTAAAAAAAGCAAACACGTGGAGGCTAAATGATACGTTACTAAATAACCAAGAGATCACTGAAGACATCAAAGAGGAAATAAAACAAAAAAACCTAGAGACAAATTTCAATGAAAATACGATAATCCAAAACCTATGAGATGTGGCAAAAGCAGTTCTAAGATGGAACTTTATAGCTATACAAGCCTACCTCAAGAAACAAGAAAAATCTCAAATAAACAGTCTAACCTTACACCTAAAGAAACTAGAGAAAGAAGAACAAACAAAGCCCAACGTTAGCAGAAGGAAAGAAATCATAAAGATCAGAGGAGAAATAAATGAATTAGAAACAAATAAAAAAATAGCAAAGATCAATAAAACTAAAAGCTGGTTCTTTGAGAAGATAAACAAAATTGATAAACCATTAGTCAGACTCATCAAGAAAAAGAGGGAGAGGACTCAAATCAATAAAATTAGAAATGAAAAAGGAGAAGTTGCAACAGATACTGGAGAACTACAAAGCATCCTAAGAGACTACTACAGGCAACTGTGTGTTAATAAAATGGACAACCTGGAAGAAATGGATAAATTCTTAGAAAGGTGTAACCTCCCAAGACTGAACCAGGAAGAAATAGAAAATCTGAACAGACCAATCACAAGTAATGAAATTGAAACTGTGATTAAAAATCTTCCAACAGTCAACCAACAAAAGTCCAGGACCAGATGGCTTCACAGGTGAATTCTATCAAACATTTAGAGAAGAGCTAGCACCCATTCTTCTCAAACTCTTCCAAAAAATTGCAGAGGAAGGAACACTCCCAAACTCATTCTGTGAGGCCACCATCACCCTGATACCAAAACCAGACAAAGATACTACAAAAAAAGAAAATTACAGACCAATATCACTGATGAATATAGATGCAAAAATCCTCAACAAAATACTAGCAAACAGAATCCAACAACACATGCAAAGGATCATACACCATGATCAAGTGGGATTTATCCCAAGGACGCAAGGATTCTTCAGTATATGCAAATCAACCCATGTGATACACCATATTAACAAATTGAAGAATAAAATCCATATGATTATCTCAATAGATGCAGAAAAAGATTTTGACAAAATTCAACACCCATTTATGATAAAAACTCTCTAGAAAGTGGGTATAGAGGGAACCTACCTCAACATAATAAAGGCCATATATGACAGACCCATAGCCAACATCATTCTCAATGGTGAAAAACTGAAACCATTTCCTCTAAGATCAGGAACAAGACAAGGTTGTCCACTCTCACCACTATTATTCAACATAGTTTTGGAAATCATAGCTATGGCAATCAGAGAAGAAAAAGAAATAAAATGAATACAAATTGGAAAAGAAGAAGTAAAACTGTTTGCAGATGACATGATACTATTTATAAAGAGTCCTAAAGATGCCACCAGGAAACTGCTAAAGCTAATCAATGAATTTGGTAATGTTGCAGGATACAAAATTAATGCACAGAAATCTCTTGCATTCCTATACACTAATGTTGACAAATCTGAAAGAGAAATTAAGGAAACACTCCCATTTACTATTGCAACAAAAAGAATAAAATACCTAGGAATAAACCTTCCTAGGGAGACAAAAGACCTGTATGCAGTAAAGTATAAGACACTGATGAAAGAAATTAAAGATGATACCAACAGATGGAGAGATATACCATGTTCTTGGATTAGAAGAATCAATATTGTGAAAATGATTATACTACCCAAAGCAATCTACAGATTCAGTGCAATCCCTATCAAATTACCAATGGCATTTTTTACAGAACTAGACCAAAAAATCTTAAAATTTGTATGGAGACACAAAAGACCCTGAATAGCCAAAGCAGTCTTGAGGGAAAAAAAACGAGCTAGAGGAATCAAACTCCCTGACTTCAGACTATACTACAAAGCTACAGTAATCAAGAGAATATGGTACTGACACAAAAACAGAAATATAGATCAATGTAACAAGATGGAAAACCCAGAGATAAACCCACGTACCTATGGTCAACTAATCTATGACAAAGGAGGCAAAGATATAAAATGGAGAAAAGACAGTCTCTTCAATAAGTGGTTCTGGGAAAACTGGACAGCTACATGTAAAAGAATGAAATTCGAACACTCCCTACCACGATACACAAAAATAAACTCAAAATGGATTACAGACCTTAACTGTAAGACTAGACACTCTAAAACTCTTAGAGGAGAACCTAGGAAACACTCTTTGACATAAATCACAGCAAGATCTTTCTTGACCCACGTTCTAGAGTGTTGGAAATAAAAACAAAAATAAACAAATGGGACCTAATGAAACTTCAAAGCTTTTGCACAGCCAAGGAAACTATAAACAAGACGATAAGGCAACCATCAAAATGGGAGAAAATATTTGCAAACAAATCAACGGACAAAGGATTAATCTCCAAAATCTATAAACAGCTCATGCAGCTCAACATTAAAAAAACAAACTACCCAATCCAAATATGGGCAGAAGACCTAAATAGATATTTCTCCAAAGAAGATATACAGCTGGCCAAGAAGCACATGAAAAGCTGCTCAACATCACTAATTATTAGAGAAATGAAAATCAAACTACAATGGGGTATCACCTCACACCAGTTAGAATGGGCATCATCAGAAAATCTACAAACCACAAATGCTGGAGAGGGTGTGGAGAAAAGGGAACCCTCTTGCACTGTTGGTGGGAATGTAAATTGATACATCCACCATGGAGAACAGTATGGAGGTTCCTTAAAAAACTAAAAATAGAACTACCATATGACCCAGCAATCCCACTACTGGACATATACCCAGAGTAAACCATAATCCCATAAAGACAGATGCACTCCAATGTTCATTGCAGCACTATTTACAATAGCCAGGTCATGGAAGCAACCTAAATGCACATCGACAGATGAGTGGATAAAGACGATGTGGTACATATATACAATGGAATATTACTGAGCCATTAAAAGGAACAAAATTGGGTCATTTTTAGAGACTTGGATGGATCTAGAGACTGTCATACAGAGTGAGATAAGTCAGGAAGAGAAAAACAAATATCGTATATTAACGTATATATGTGGAACCTAGAAAAATGGTACAGATGAACCCGTTTGCAGGGCAGAAATTGAGACATAGATGTAGAGAACAAATGTATGGACACCAAGGGGAGAAAGCGGCAGTGGGTGGTGGTGGTGGTGTGATGAATTGGGAGATTGGGATTGACATGTATACACTGATGTGTATAAAATGGATGACTAATAAGAACCTGCTGTATAAAAAAAATAAATTAAATTTTTTTTAATTAAGTCTCTTCTGATCATTGTAATTAAATTTGGCACTTAAGTTGGGTCCAAAAACTCCATTTAGTTTTCACTGTCCATTTCTATTTTTTTATAATATCTTTATAAGTACAGGGTTATCTGCTAGCATGAGATTTTACTTCCAAACACATTGCATTTTTAAAGTTATTTTTGTTACTAATTTTTTCTTGAATTGTGGGTATAAAATCTATGCATGATATTGTTTTATTTCTCTTTTTCTTTTGTTCTCCCCTTCCTTCATTCTTCCCTCCCTTCATTTTTTCCTTTCTTTATCTACTTATTTACTTTAAGAATTTATTCTAGTTTTCTCTCTTTTAAACACATAGTTAATTTTCTAAATGTTGTATCTACACCCCAAAGGAATATGTACCCTGTTGTTTGTTGGATGCAGAACTCTGAATTATCCCATAGATTAACTGAATTTATATATTTCATTAACTAGATTTTCCATATTTCTATTTATTTTGCCTTCTGGCTCTGTCCATTTCCAGGAGGACCGTGGTAAAATCTGCAGCAACAATCGATAATTTATCTTTTTCTCTCTTTAGTCTTTCCCATTTTCACTTTATATATTTTGTGATTTTATTGTAGTAGTGATAGCTGTTTATAATGGTTTTATTTTCTTGTTCAATTGTACTTTTTACCAATATAATGATCCCCTATTATCTCTTGTGGGTTTTTTTTGTCTTAAATTATGTTTTTCTAGATACCAAGAATACTTTCCCAGATTTCTTTTGGTTAATATTTACATGACATATCTTTTTTTCACCCTTTATTCTCAATTCTTATTTTATTTTCAAATATTGTAGATGTTATACTGTTGGAAGTATTTTATTTTCAGTGTGAGTTATTCTCTTTCATTGGTGAGTTTAATCCAGTTATATTATTGTAATTATATTAGTTTTTTTGGTTATCTTATTTAATATTTTTCCTTTAATATCCTTTGTGTTTACTTTGATAAACATTAGTCATGTTAGGTTTTCTTGTCTTGGTTTCAAAATTACACATTCTACCTTTGTTTTTATGTTAGTAATCTTTAAGTAAAGAATCCTTCTCATGTTTATATACATGTTGATTTCTTAAATTTATTATTATCTCTATCTTTCCTCTAACAAATTAGGAAATTTTTAACATTTTCAGGATGTTTTGGTCTTTTCTGCCACTTTATCTTCACTGAATTTTAGTTCTGGGTTCATTGCAAAATGTAGAGTACTATTTTGCTTTTTTATCCTTGTCTCAAGAGGTAACTTTAATCTGTGCTAAAAGAGTAATCACCCTTACTTCTCACATGGGTTGCTGCAGCCCCCTGGATATATGTTTCTTGTTTGAATGTTTTGTCCCAAAGTCTTTTCTAAGTGAATGTTTGTATGGCAAATCTTCTGAGGCTGACATGCCTGAGGATATTTTTTTCACCCTCATATTTTAATGGCAATTCTGTTGAACAAAGAATTTTAGGATCTGATGTCAATTTCATAGGCAGCCTACATTCTTTCTGGATAATGTCACTGCCTGTTGGGTGTTTCTAACAGGTTTAGGTGCAGATGTTTTCTTACCTTTCCTATCTGGCACTCTTTGGACCCTTTCAGGCTGAGGTCTCTCATCTTATTTATAACTCTAGGAAATTGGTCTCCATTCTTTTTGCAAATATCTCATTTCTCCTGTTTGTCATCTTTGGTTCTTTTGAAACTATTACAGATATTGACTCTTGTATTTCTAGCCTCTGCATTCCCCATCTTTTCTCTTACATCTTCTGTTTCTATGTCTTTTTTGGTGTCTTCTGAGAGAATTTCTTTGATCTGATCTTTCAGCTTGTTCACTCACTCTTCAGTTGTACTCATCCTATTTCAGCCATTTAAAAAATGTTAGCTACTGTATTCTGCACACTTAATATTTCTAACTTTTCTATGACTTTTTGCTCTTTCTTCATATTAACAGTATACTCCCTTCTATCTTGAGAATATTTATGTGCTTATTTTATATTTGTAGATCATCTATTTCAATAATTCTGCTTCATGTACCGTATGCTGTTTGGTTTGTAGTCTTTCTTGTATAATGATTATACCATGTAGGTGCATGTCAGTTCATATTTTCCTGAATGTTAGTTATCTCTTGTGGTAATGGACAGGCTTAAATGTGAACCTACCTTGGCAGTCTAATGAGGGAGTTGAAAAACCCTAGGTGCCTGTGATGGACACACCTTAGGTCATATTCTTTTATAATTTCCTCCTCTTCCATGCCAGCAGAACCTGTGACTTCCTTCTAAGCAATAGACCATGGCAAAGGTGATGGACTGTGTCCCAACTTCATCTTTGCTGGCTGGAGGGAGAGATTCTCCTGCTGGTCTGAAGAAGCAAGCAGACATGTTGTGAATTGCCTCTGGAAAAGGAATCACAGGCAGCCTCTAGGAATGGAAAACAGCCCTTACTGACAGCCAGCAAGAAAATGGGAACCTCAGTCATACAGCTTTTTAGATGATCTTCCAGCAACCTGAGGGAGATTGGAAGCATATCTTTCCCTAGTGAAGCCTCTGATGAGACTGCAACCTCAGTTAACCCTGGATTCTGGCCTGATGAGAATCTAAAGCAGAGGGCCCAGTTAAGCTGTGTCTACCCTTCTGACCTATGGAAACTGGGAGATAATGAATGTGTGCTGTTTTGAGCCTCTAAGTTTTTGGCAGTTGGTTAAACAGCAGTAGAAGTAGTAGTATCCACCATCCTCTGTTAGGTGCTCCTCTTGGCTCCCATACCACCTGGCAACACTTTGGGACAGATTCTGCCTTTAAATGGTTACAGGAAAGAAGCATTGAGAGAGGCAATTGATTTTTTATTTTTTTTTTTATTTTTGGCTGTGCCCTGCGGCATGTGGGATCCTAGTTCCCCAACCAGGGATCGAACCCGCACCCCCTGCAGTGGAAGCGCAGAGTCTTAACCACTGGACTGCCAGGGAAGTCCCCTAGGAGGCAATTGCTTTAGATTGTTATTCACTAGCTAGGAAAGTTTGAGAAAGATGGAGAGATGGAGTAGATGTCCCCACGTGATTAGTAAACTCCCATCTGTTTTCATCATCACCTCCTCTAAGTTTTCATCATGTTCTTCATTTTTAGACAGTATTCAACTTTACTAAAATATTTGATTACACTTATTTCCCAAATTTCACATAGCATAGTGCAGGATTAATTTCTTGGTGTTTTCAAAGAAGGATTTTATTACTGAAGGAATCATCTGCATTCTAACTTTTTTTTAATTGGTAGATATAGAGTTGGAGTTCTTTGAACACTTTGAAAATGTTAGCCCTCTGTAGATACTGAAAAATTTGGTAACAATCTGAAACTTTTTTCTCTAACATAACTTCACTCTCTGAAAGCATTTAGAATTTTTTTTTAAAGTTTCCCTATAATGCACGTGTGTGGGCCTTTCGTTATCTATACTGTTTTGTACGTTCTAAGGTCCTTTATCTTAGGTGTTCATATGTTTAAATCCTTAGAAATTCTGGTGCATTATTATTTTATCTATTTCCACTTTTTCATTTATTTGTTTTCTTTCTTTCTGGTACTGTTATAAATCGTTGATGATGCTGTGTTTTTATCATCTGCGTTTATTCTCTTTAATATTTTCCATTATTTAATGGCTTTCTAATGCCTTCTAAATAAGTTCCTGGATCTGATCTTTCTGTTCACTAATTTAATTTGTGTTTCTATTAATTCTGTTAATTACCCATCTCTTGTGATTTTAAAAATACATTTATATTATTATATCCAGTAAATCTACTTGCTTCTTCTTGATAACTGCTTATTGTTGCCTAATGCCATCAATATATCCTATCATCACTCTTTTAATCTTTTTTTTTTTTTTTTTTTTTGTGGTACGTGGGCCTCTCACTGTTGTGGCCTCTCCCATTGTGGAGCACAGGCTCTGGACACACAGGCTCAGCGGCCATGGCTCACGGGCCCAGCCACTCCGCGGCATGTGGGATCTTCCCGGACCGGGGCACGAACCCGTGTCCCCTGAATCGGCAGGCGGACTTGCAACCACGGCGCCACCAGGGAAGCCCCATCACTCTTTTAAGAGATTTATTATTCTTATTCTTTAAATGTTGACCTCTGTATTCCATCTGTTCTCAATCACAGCATATACTTGTTCTGTATGTTGCCATTCTATTTGAAAAATTGTACTCAGATGACTCCTTAGTTTTCTCTTTAAGCTCATTTATTTTAGCTAGTCTTGTTTACCAGGGGATAAGGGCTTCTGCTCCTCCTGGTGAATTTAATGTTGGATAGCCTGACATACCCATTTGCTGTGTCACTACCAATCTTCTGTTCTCTTCAGGAAAATCCTGGGACTTTTCTAAGAATTTCTTTCTCTTGGTTGTAACTGTCTACACTTAGGGTTTAGAGCAGAAGACGGAAATACTCACAACTGCCGTTTTACAGAGACGTTTTATCCATTCCTCACCCAGCCAGGCTTCTGCTTTGCCTTGTTGTTATCTTGGGAACAGAAAAATGCTTAGCATAATTTCTGAAACCCAAGTGCCTGGTTTGGAATTCTGGCTCTGCCACATTCTAGCTGAGGAAATTTGGATAAGTTTCTCAACATCTCTAGGCCTTAGTATCCATGTATGTAAAATAGGATATTAATATTCACTGACTGCTACAACTGCTGTGATATTTAGATGAAATAATGTATACAAAGTGATTAGGACAGTACCTGATACAAACTAGGGCCTAATAAATATTTGCTCTCAATATCATTACAGTGTCCAGCATGTACATGTTCAGTAAATGCTATCCATTACTGCATGCTTATTACGCTTATCCACAGAGCCCTATCTGAATCTTTGCACAGATTACTATCAAGATGCACCCACACTTCAAATCTCTAGGACTCCTATGTGCTTCCTGCCATGATTTACACCTCTAACCATCCTAGCGACCTGGAATTTTTTGGTCACTAGGGACTATTTAGACAAGAATACGAGATCAAATGTTGGTGGAATGGAAACAATATTTAAAATCAGTAATATCTTATACCCATTATTTCCATGCTACAAGTCTTTGCCTCATAGACAGTATGTGAACCGACTTCTTTTGTGTGCATACAGACCTTCACAGGTTTTAAAGTAGTTTTACATCCATTATCACATTTCATTTTACATGATTTCAAAAAGTGTGAGAGAGGCTTACTGAGCCTAATTTCAAAAGGAAACCAGTTCTCAGACTGGAGGAGACTAGGAACTAAATTCCGACAGCTTGAGTGGGGCAGACGTGAAGTCAGCCCAGTTGTTCTGGCTTCTAGTAGCACACACCCCCTGCTCCGGTCTCTACAGAGGGACCCGAGAGAAATAGAAAGAAACCTGGGGCTTCTTTAGGAGGTAGATGTGTGAATAAAAGTGAGTGGCATTTTAGATATTCGTGATTTTATCCCACCCCATCATACCCGGAGCTTGGGTTCCTGGTGCACCCTGTCTTTTCTATGAAGAGGACTCCTTGTGATGAGTTACTTGCCCTCAGCTGGTTGGGGTTGGTGCTGGGCAATAAAGATCGTGATGACCATCACAAAGGGCATCAGGTTTGCGAGTCCTTTCCTGTAGTTCAAGCTCTGACCAAAGCATCTAAAGACATAGATCCTGCTGTGACCCTTACAATGTGCTGTCTAATACTTTCGAGGAGTTTTGGGAAATGGATGCTTACATTCATACTTAATTCAGGTAATGAATATGGTTCCTCAGAACTAAACCATTCTGTTAACCCCCAGGTTTTTTTTTTTTTTTTTTAATTTGTTATTTATTTATTTATTTAATTTATTTTTGGCTGCATTGGGTCTCAGTTGCGGCATGCGGGATCTTTGTTGAGGCATGCAGGATCTTCCATTGTAGCGCGCGGGCCCTTTGTTGTGGTGTGTGGGCTTCTCTCTAGTTGTGGCGTGCGGGTTTTCTCTTCTCTAGCTGTGGTGCACAGGCTCCAGGGCATGTGGGCTCTGTAGTTGTGGCACACTGGTTACAGAGCACGTGAGCTCGGTAGTTTGCGGCATGCAGGCTCTCTAGTTGAGGTGCATGAGCTCAGTAGCTGTGGCACACGGCCTTAGCTGCCCCTTGGCATGTGAGATCTTAGTTCCCTGACCAGGGATTGAACCCATGTCCCATGCATTGTAAGGAGGATTCTTTACCACTGGACCACCAGGGAAGTCCCAACCAACTAATTTTTACACACAGTTGACAGTAGAGTGTGTTGTCTGTTTATTAGAGAGGTGGCATGTGAGCATATGCCAAGCAAACATACTATTAACCAGAAGATGTGGTACATATATACAATGGAATATTACTCAGCCATTAAAAAGAATGGAATAATGCCATTTGCAGCAACATGGATGGACCTAGAGATTGTCATGCTGCGTGAAGTGGGTCAGACAGAGAAAGAAATATTGTATGATATTGCTTGTGTGCGGAATCTAAAAAAAAGTGATACAAATGAATTTATTTACAGGATGGAAACAGGCTCACAGACTTAGAGAATGAAGTTGTGTTTGTTGGGGGGAAAGGTGGGAGGGAGGGATAGTTGGAGAATTTGGGATTGACATGTATATACTGCTATGTTTAACTGGTTAACCAACAAAGACCTCTTGTATAGCACAAGGAACTCTGCTCAATATTATGTAACAACCTAACTGGTAAAAGAATTTGAAAAAGAATAGATACATGTATACGTAAAAAAAAAAAAAAACCCTCTGTGATGACCGGTATGGGAATAGAATCTAAAAAAAAAGGTGGATATACATATATGTGTAGCTGACTCACTTGCTGTATAGCAGACACTAGCACAACATTGTAAATCAACTGTACTCAAATAACAAAATTAATTTTTAAAAAGTGTGTATTGAGCACTAACTCGGGGCCCCAGTTTTATGTGAGACATTGCAGAGGATACCAAAAGGGACCAAGGCACATGAAGCCATTAGTAAATATGTATATGATAAATCATGTTTCTCAATGTATGTGACATGCACAAGAAAGTCAAACAAGTCATACCTCTTAACCCTGTTTACTTAGACAACAGCTTGTCAACTGTAGTCATCAACGCATGTTTGCAGAATAAAGAAGGCAAGATCAGGGTAGGCAGATAATTGTACTTGTGCCAGACTTTTTGCAAGAGATATGATCTGAGATATTTAAAAAATACATGGGGGAGAAGGCAGGCATCCTAAAGTGAGGTACAGAAATAAAAGCAAGAAGAGAATTTAGAGAGGAGAAAGGTGAAAAATGTGGGCATAATATCATCCATTATTAGAATATAGATATTGTATAAAGCTCCATTAAATTTACAATAGTCACATAATAACTTCCTAGAATTTTTCAGTTGTATTTCCTCCACTTTGATTTTTGAATGAATAGCTAAGTCTTTTCATGCTGGCAAAATACGGTCATTTCTTTTTTTCTTTTTACCTCTTTTCTCTTTTTCTCTCTTTTAATTTAGGTGTGTCTTATGGCTCAGAATGTGGTCTGTTTTTTTTTTTAAAGAAATGCTGATGATACAATGTTCTTTCACCTTTATTGTATATGACTTCAAAGTTATATATGGTTAAAAAAATCAGAATGAAGCACCTCAAGTGTTCATTGATGGATGAATGGATAAACAAAATGCAAATGTAGTGTATGCATACAATGAAATGTCGTTCAGCATTTTATAAAAAAGGAAGGAAATTCTGACATACTACAACATGGACGAACCTTGACAACATGCTAGGTGAAAAAGAAAACAGTCACAAAAAGACAATATTATATGATTCTACTTACATGAGGTACCTAGAAAGTAGTCAAATTCATAAAGACAGAAAGCAGAAGGGTGGTTGCCAGAGGTTGGGGGAGGTTGAATGGGCGCTAATGTTTAATGGGTACAGAGTTTCATTTGGGGAAGATTAAGAAGTTCTGGAGATGGGTATGGTAATGGTTGCACAACAGTGTGAATGTACTTAATGCCGTAGAACTGTACACTTAAAAATAGTTAAGGTGGTAAATTTTGTTATGTATATTTTACCACAGTTTAAAACAATGGAAAAAATAAGAATACTCCTCACAGAGAAATGGTTATTTTTAAAATTTATTTTCTTCTTTATTTTATTCCAAAAGTTTGTGTTATTTTAGGACCAGTTTGATTTTTTTTTTTTTTTTGCGGTACGCGGGCCTCTCACTGTTGTGGCCTCTCCCGTTGCGGAGCACAGGCTCCGGACGCGCAGGCTCAGCAGCCACGGCTCAGGGGCCCAGCCGCTCCGCGGCATGTGGGATCTTCCCAGACCGGGGCACGAACCCGCGTCCCCTGCATCGGCAGGCGGACTCTCAACCACTGGGCCACCAGGGAAGCCCAGGACCAGTTTGATTTTTTAATAGACTTTCCTTTTTAGAGAATTTTTAAGTTCATAGCAATATTGAGCAGAAGGGAAGCACCTGGGTGGCGGGAGGTCTGGCTTAAAGATCTCTGTGAGCATTTCAGCCAGAGCCCTCTGGTTTATTCATTTTACCACATTGGCTTTTTGACCGATGAAAAGCATCTGAGACAAAACACAGGTAGAAAGCCAGTGTTGTAAAATTGTTTATTGATTCAGACCTTGTCAATTCAATCATACAATATGTCTGATATCTAATTTTTTCTTCTTTTACTTAATAAAACTGACCGCTTCACTTGACAGTGTTTAGGAAATGTGTGTATACACAGTATGTGGATGCAGTCTTTAAAGATGAACCGAGGAAACTGAATGAAGGGAAGGCTGGAGGTGGCACTTTAAACTTGGGTGCATTTTGCCAAAGGTAGAATAAGAGTAAGGGGAGATGAAGGTACAGAGGCACCCTCAGAGGCATCCTCTCTTTAGACTTAAACATGGTAGCATGCTCCCATAGCAGTTTACAGTGAGAATTTACCCAGACTGGTTTTTGTTGTTTTTGCTGTTGTTGTTTCCCCTGAGTCCTGAAAAAGGTTGGCTCAGGGCCTGGAAGCTCTGCAATTTTTCACGTTCTGGCAACCTATGAAGAGAAGGTATTTTGCAACTTAGCTCGGTTGTTTCTTCAAGTTTGGAGAGAAATATGTCTTCTTGTAGATTGTTTTTTAAGTTGAAAAGAAGCATACTTTCTCATTGTACTGAAATACCTCTTCCATATTCATACTGTATTTGCATCTGAGTCCAAAAGCAATACAATGACTTTGTTCCCTGATAATTCTCAAGCTCAAAAATTAGGGTGAGCCACACTCCCAATGGGATTCCAATGAAAATTTGATTTGCAATAACTAGAGGGAAACACAATAAAACCTTCCACATAGAAAGACAAGATTTATACTCTCTATTTACCTTAATTTTATGTCCTGGGGAATAATCATCTTTGACATTTGTAAACTACCCTTCCTGGAATAGTCCCCCAGGTGTTCCTCATTCAAGAGCTGCTCTCTGAATGTCACTTCTCTCCTCAATGACATGCTATTATACCATGGTGGGAGGCCGGGGCCTTTAAATGGGAGGGAGCAGTATGCTGTGCTTAAAGCAAAACCTGAATCACATCCCTCAGGGGAGGAAACTCTGGGACTGAGAGTTCCTGTGCGTGTGAACTATACTGCCAGTCTGTATGGCTGGCTGGGAGAATGTGCTTTGCAGGGCAGCTTCACTCCAGGGAAATTAGTAAGTGTACCTTTGGGTAATTTCAGCCTTTGGGAAGAGTCCCTTAAAAACCTGGTTTAGGTAAACTTCAAAGTTGTTGGTAGGAGACTAACAGACTGTGGTTCATAAGAGAGCAAGAATTTATTAAAATCATAACACCTTTCTGAACACAAAATCAGACATGGTAACTATTTCCAGTAGTTCTATTTTGGGAGCAGCTTCCAAAGTGATGAATACAAATGACAATTATCATTACCCTAGCTTATTCACTGCATCACACTGTCCTGGGAAACTACAATTATGGAAATCAAGGGAATATTGCTTAGTATTACTATTAATAAATTACATGCTAGAGTAGCAGTGGCAATAGCTCACCAAGTTGATGTAACAGAATATGTAAGTGTGCACATGATTCATATTCTACAGAACTCAATCTTACTCTTAAGTCATTTGCGATAAAAGATGTCCAATTATAATTTTGCCTTTCACATACTTTGAATTATAAAAGCTTAACTATATGTTAGCTAATTCATAATACTTCAAGTATATACATGCGTGCATGTCTCTGTATCTCTATCTCCCTGTCTATCTATCTATCTATCTATGTTTCCCTTAAGTTGCTTTAACTTGAACAATCAAAATAGAATTATCTACTTTTAGGAACTCATTTTTTCACTCTACAGCTCCTAAGATGGCTAAACTATTCTGTCTTGCCTGTGGTTTCAGTGTATGGAGAAATAATCATTTTTCATCTTTCACTCAAATTCTCAAACTTTCTAAGGAGGGAAAATCATATTTTTTTCTTTTAGAAAAAGCATTCTTTAAGGATGTCTTTTCCACAGCTTCTTCAAAATATGAGATGCGTGCTTTTCTCTCCCTTAAAATTTCTAGTTAGTACCAGTCCAAATTTACAGCAAAGTTTGATTTGAGGCTTAATGAATAAACCCAAGTATCTTATATTTTGTTATACTACAATAAGCACAAAAATTTAATTAAAAAAATTGAAAGCATGTTAACTGCATTAATATCGATCCAGTTCAATTAATTTTAATACTTGAATTCAGAAATTAATAATAATTTTAACTTAATTTGAATCAATTGCTTTTTTAATTCTTTGAAGGTACTTTCAAAATTAATGTTACTGTTTTAAAAATCCTGAGTAATTGAGACAGGGCAAGCTGCTCATCTGATTCTAGGCTTTGCCACATTTTGGGATTTGGAAAGGCTAAGACCAGTATTTCAGAATCCAATGCAATAACTCTGTGTGTCAGATATTCCTTTTTTTTTCCCTCTACAGTATCAATAGCATTTATGCAGCTTGCGGTAAGCATCTTATTCTGTAAGAGAAGTGATCAGACAAGTAACTGATGCTAGTTTTCTCTGTTACATCTTGTTGAAATATACACTTGATGCACTAACACTCCCACTGGAATACCTGTGGTACATTTGATATAACATTGCATAAGACATCAAATCAAATCCAAGTATCCCCCCTACCCATCTCACCCCTCACCCCCAACGTGTCCTTACAGTTAAACATAGAGTCTGAGACCATAGAATAGAAGCACACTTTCAAACCCAGATGATGTTTATGGTCTTGCAATGAGAAGTTAACCTTTGAATAAAGCATTCATTTGCAACTGATACTCCCAGGTGAAAAGTGAATGAATTAATATATTCATTCCTTTATTTGCTGCATAATTATAGCTACTTTTTAGATTCTAGTTATGGAGTACCAATAATATCAAAAGTGCAAGAAAAATGAATAAGGCATTTTCTGCTCTTAATGCGTTAATGACTTTGAGCATGAGATAGAAACGTAAACATGTAATTAAAATCCAGCAAAACAACTTCCACATCTGGTCAAGATGGAGTAAAAGGAAACTGAATTTATCCTCCAAATACTCAAAAGGCAGATAAAGTGTATGAAACAATTTTTTTCAAGGCATTAGACTTAAACCTAATCATAACAAAGTCATATTGAATGTAAATGGTTTAAAAATCCCAATTAAAAGGTGGAGATTATCAGTTTGAATAAAGAAGCAAGACCCAAAAGAAATGCACTTTAAATATAATGACATAAATAAGCTGAAAATAAAAGGATAGAAAAAGGTATAGCATGATAACATTAATCAAAAAAAAGCTCTAGTGGCTATATTAATATCACATGAAGTTGACC
Source organism: Grampus griseus (assembly GCF_964374135.1). Lineage (NCBI taxonomy): Eukaryota > Metazoa > Chordata > Mammalia > Artiodactyla > Delphinidae > Grampus > Grampus griseus. The sequence continues at coordinate 16,151,487 of NC_139009.1, forward strand.
ACAGAGCAAACAAATATTATTGGGGAAAAAGAAGGTTACTTCATAATGGTAAAGGGATCAATTCATTGAGAGGCCATAACAATCCCAAACATTTATGTTCCAAAAAATATGGCTTCAAAAATACATGTGCAAACTTGATAGAACAAAAAGAAGAAACAGACAAGCCATAATTATATTTAAATGTTTCAATATTCCTACTTCAATAGTAGACAAAAAAGTAAAAAGAAAATCTTTAAGTATATAAAACACTTCAATAACGCAATTGCATTAATCAGGATTCTCCACAGAAATAGAACCAACGTGATATGTATAGATATATAGAAAGAAACTTATTGTGAGTGATTGGCTCACACAATTATGGAGGCTGGAAAGCCAGTGGTGTAGTTTCAGTGCAAACCTGAAGGCTTGAAAACCAGGGGAGCTAATGGTATAAGTCCCAGTCGGGGTCCAAAGGCCCAAGAACCAGAAGTGCTGATGCTCAAGATTAGAAGGTGGATGTCCTGGCTCAAGCAAAGAGCGAATTTGTCCTTTCTTCACTGTTTTTGTTCTATTCAGGCCCTCAGTGGATTGGATGGTGTTCACTTGCATTGGTGAAGGCCATCTTCTTTACTCAGTCTACTGATGTGAAAGTTTTCCAAAAATACCCTCACAGATACACCCAGGAATGCATAATGTTTTACCAGTTATCTGGACATCCCTCAGCCCAGTCAAGTTGATGCATAAAAGTAACCATCATAACAATCAACCAACCTGAACTTTATAGAACACTCCACCTAACAACAGCAGAATACACTTTCTTTTCAGGTGCACATGGGGCATTTACTAGGAAAAAACATATTCTGGTTTTAAAATAGGTCTCATTAATTTAAAAGGATTTAAGTCATACAAAATATGGTCTCTGACCAAAAGGACACTAAATCAGAATTCAGAAATAGATCTCTAGAAAACTCCAAATATTTGGAAACTGAATACCATGCTTCTATGTAATACATATCAGAAAAGAAGCAAAAAAGAAATTAGAAAACATTTTGAACTGAATGTAAATGAAAGTACAACATATTGAAATTTATATAAATAAATAAATATATGTATTTATATATATATAAAGTTTAAACAATAGTTAGAGGGAAATTTATAGCATTAATGCCTATGTTGAAAAACAGAGAAATGTATAAAGCCAATGACCTTAGCTTCAACCTTAAGAAACTAGGAAATTAAGAGCCAATAAAATGCAAAGTAAAAAAAAAAAAAGGGGGGGACTGAATAAGTATTGGAGCAGAAATCAGTATACTAGAGTACAGAAAAAAATAGAGAAAGGCATTAAAACCAAATATTTTTTTTTCTGATCTTTGAAAAGGTTTTTTTTAAAATTGACAAATCTTTAACCAGACTAATCAGAAAAGTAAAAGAAAGGATACAAAATTGTCAATATTGAAATTGAGAGAGGTGACATTGGCACACATTCTACACATACTAAAATGTTAATAAGATAATATTTTGAACAACCTCACACCAGTGATTTCTACAACTTAGAATAAATGGACACATTCCTTGAATGACTCAAACTAGAAAACCTAATTTAAAAATAAATAAAATAGCTTAATATCAACCACAGTAATGTGATTTCTAGTAAAAAAAAAAAAAATCTTTCCACACAGAAAATTCTACTCCCAGATGGATTCACTGGTGAATTCTACTAACATTTAAGAAAGGAATACTGCCAATTCTACAAAACTCTTCCAAAAAGAAGAGAATACCTCTCAGCTAATGTTTTAAGGCCAGCATTACCCAGATAAAAAGACCAGACAAAGGTATTACAAGAAAATAAAGCTGTAGACCAGTATCCTTCATGACAAAGATGCAGATATTATAAACAAAATATCAGCATACTGAGTTCAACAGTATATAAAATGAACAACAACACATCATGACCAACTGGACCATTCAACTCTGGTTGGATAGACAACCATCATATTGTTTTTTACTATCCTGAATCCATGTCTATAAGATTACCCTTTCCCTGATATGAGGCTTATATAAACAACATCATTTTTTAGGTCATCCACTGCACTTCCTTCCACCAGAGAAGACCCCTGAAGTGTTAGATACCCAAGGCTTTTCTTCATTTCCAAGGCTGTGGGAAACAATTGTCATGGGCTCTCTCTTTCCATGTCAGTGTCAGTCTGGCCTTCTTGGAGCTGATTCAGTTCTTAGGGAATATGCCTCTTTCGTTGGAAATAGTCTTTCCGGTGTCACATCCAAAGATTTATGAGTTCAACTATTCTTCTGGTGTCAGCACTCCAGGCTCATCTGCTATGTTCCTTTCTCCAGAGATAAGTTATTATTTTTTAACCATTCAACTTTCAAAACACTGACTCTGAAAACTTAGCCTAACACATGTAACATTTATTAAAATTGCTCGGACTTTTAGCCTTGAATGTTCTTGAAATTGCTCCAGAATGACATTGCTGGTCATTCCATCTTTTTATACCATGCATTCTCGTGGGTTGTACACTGGGATATTTTTTTCCGGGTAACTGGTACTTTAAATGATATAACTTTCTCTTATCTGTGGAAGATTTGTCTCCAGTTAGTCTCAGTGCTTCGTTGTGAGCTTTCCTTGTAGATACTCTTATTTCTAGACCATCACTTGGACTCACCAATATGCTTATCCTGAAATGTTGTTTGTCACCCTTCTGATCCTGCCTTTTCTTCTTTTCTCTCTGGTCCATCACCTGAAATGACATTATTACAGCCAACATAAAAGAGCTGTTCCTGTGAATCACAGTCCTAGTCCTATGGCCTAGTCCTCCTTTTCTTTCATCTTGAGTCTAATTCTTCAGAGAGTCAATTAGAGAAAAAAAAAAAAAAGCAGGGCATAAATTTGGGATTCCTGTATTTTAGGGACTCTAATTTCTTGTAGTCCTAAGTAATCATTTTACTGTCATCACCCATTGTGTTCCAAAAAAGGAAATAGGCAGAGTTGGCAAACACACATCCCTATGTACACAACTCACACACGTTAATCACATGTGTAATGCATTGAACAGCCGAGTAGGTAAAGGAAAGGTCATAATATCTTATTCAACTGCTGTACTAAACACCAAATCCAATTTATAGACACCCTGTTGTATCTGAGCCCATCCACATGTGGCCATTTTGGAATCACACCTCATAAAATATCCCTACTGTTAAACTGGAGGAGAAAAATCTTCAAATTTTCATAACTTTATATCTTCCTCTTCAATGTATTCTCCAGCTAAGGAATTTAATTGTTATAAGAAGAGGTGGGAGGATTTTTTTTTTTTTTTTAACTCCACTGCTAAATAACAAGACACTGACAGGGTGACTCATTATCTGAATCCATTAATCTCAGCTGAATAGAAAGATCCAGATGGAATTGAGAGGAAATGGGCTATTCCTTTCCAAGAGTTAGCATAAGGACTACTCAGCTCAGGGTGGCAGATTTTATATTTAGTTTTGGCTAAGGAAGTATAGGTCACATTTTATGTTTCTTCTGAGGATTACTAAAGAAGTGAACATTGTAGAGAATATTTTCTTTTTCTTAATTCCTAAGGATATAAGAACTATAAAAATCTTAAAATCTGTAAAAAGTACACAAATATTTTCAAATTATTTATAATATAAAAGGGACAATAATTTATAGGGACCTCAGATTTAGGACATGCCTGTACACACACACACACACACACACACACACACGCACGCGCGCGCGCGCGCACACACCCCAAACCTTTTTTTCCTATAAACTATTTACTGATTCCCTAGCAAAGTCCTCACAATAAAATTGTATGGGCTTTCTTTAAGAGAGTTGAATCTGCCATACCCAAGATTGGCAGTTTTATCTTTCCATGAGGAACAAGGGGTCTGGGGTAGGTTTAGCGTAAACAAAGCAAGGTTGGGTTTGATACAATTTGGTTGAAAGTTTGAAGTTGGTTTCATTCAGAATTGCTTGGGCAATAACTTAATCTCTCTGAAACTCAGATCCCTTATCTGCACTTAAGGAGAATACTAACAGCTGATTCAGTGTTGTGAGGATTATACTAGATAACATCTATAAACTACTAGCCCCTGCTTGGCCCTTATGGTAGATATCCAAAGATGCCTACCTAGCCTTTTGTTTATTCTTCCATCACTGATGGAAAAGAGCATGAAGCTGAAAGACTGAGGCTTTGAATGAAAAACATCGAGTCTCTGAGAAGCAAGATCTTTCAAGATGTAATAAATCAGCTTTCATCTCATGGGAGTAGTAGGAGATGAAATCATTGAAGGGAAAGAGAGTTATTATAACAGCAACTTGACTGCTGTGTTGGAGAAACTTAAATGGCTGACTGTGAGGGGCTGCATAAGCTACACAAGACCTCAGGAAAGGAAGGGAAACAGGGGCCTGGATTGTCTGTAGCAAAGATGCTTGAGAGCTGAATGACTCCATTATCATTGTCCTCTAAGTCATGTGCATTCTGAGGAAGCCAGAGGAAAATGTCCTACTCCCTGCCCTTCTATTTGTCCACATTTGGTCCCTCAGTCTTAACGCAATTCTTCAGATAGTGATCCGGGCATGGTTGGTGGTGGGCAGTGGGTGGTCCTCAGAGGGCAATTCTGTCTGGTAGTCTACTTCATGCTAACTCAGCCCAATAGCATGTCCAGCAACATTTGAGTTCAGGCTAATGGAAGAAGTCTGAGTTCTGTAGATAGTTGACAAGAATATGTTAGAGGCAATAGTCATAATCTGCCTAAATAAATATGCATAAAATATACATAAAACCATGTCTTTGCCCTATGTAATTCCAAAGTCATTCTGATGTCAGAGATATTCTAATATCAGAAACTGTTTACCAACTTCTCTTACATATACACGGCTGCCATAACCCTCTAAACAGACCTCGATTAAACACAGAACCTGTTCAATGCACCCTTGTAGATTCTGTGAGAGGCAGTGAAAATAGAGAAGCCTCAATAGCTATTCAAATTATCTGTAAGAAATGGAATGGAAAAACTCTATCTCTGGATCTCCTGGATGACATTTTTGACTCTTGGCCAAAAAGGGGTCACTTTTATGGTGAGTTAAAGAATGAAACCCCATTAGAAATCGGCTCTGCCCCCAAGATCAGTTTCTTTACTGATGATGTACAACTGGCCCATCCAGTTAAGTTAGCTGGCAGAGTCATAAACATACACGCTGGGAGCTTTGGTTTTGAGTTCCAGCCGAGGCTAAGATACCCCTCGTAGATCGTGGTGGGTTCAGCCAGGACACTGGACGTGCTGTGTGTGTGAACGCGTCCCCTGGGAAGCTTGAGCCTGGTAGAGGCCACTTCTCCGACCTGTCATTCTCGCCTGCACTTCTTGCTGTGCTCTCTCCTTCACCTCTAAATCAAAGCATTACCTGACTTGACTCTCTGGGGTCTCATGAGTCCTTACAAATGTCCCAACTTGGGAAATTTTTTCAATTAAGATGTCTTTGGCTGACTAAACTATCATTGAATTTCCTGGAAAGACCCCTAGGTACCACAAAATTTTATTTTAAAAATAGGTAAAAATAATCAGGTTTACTTGGCATTCTCCACATTTTCATTAATTAAGAAAAACTACATTTTTGTTTATGAAACTTGAGGGGGGGATCTGATAAATCAAAATGAAAATTTACCTTCCCAGGTTAATTATGTATAAATAAAATGTATTAATATAAGTACATATCAATAACTGTAGACTTTTCAGGTTGAAAGAAACATACCTGTTATTAAATAATGGACTGGTAAAGTTAAAAAATTTTTTTTTTTCTGTAAGAATAGGTTTCACCACGTAATTCAGTCTTGATTATGTCCAGTACAAAGCAGAATGCTGTATACATCATTGATTTTCAGTAATATTTGCAATTGAAAGGAATCATCTTTTTATATTTATTTACTGCCATGTGGATGTTTTAGTGTTTTCTCCCTGAATAATTTTTACATTGTAGGGGCCTAAGACAAAACATTATGTTGATTCTATATTCTTAGTTCCTTAGAGGAGAGTGCATGTTAAATGCTCAGTAAAAATTCTTTGTTTGGCCCTCAGGGAAGATACCCCATGGAAATGTCGATTGCTGGTTTTGACTCATCTGGAAGTACAAACGAGGGCGTTATCTTAGTTTTCATGAGAACTAGGTTCTAGGAATCTTGGGCCATTATTTATCACTCATCCATAGCCGTAGTTATTCTTGATGTGCTTTGTTTTATTTTATGCGATATTTTCCTTGAGAAAAAAATTACTTAAGTCAGGCCCCAAAAAGTGTTTTACCTAATATCTCAGAGGGCTATTTATCTTTCTGAGGGTGGCAAAAGTAATGAAAACGTAAACTGACTGGCTGATCACGAACTCATTCAATGATTGATTTATTTAATTAAATGATTCATAAGCACTGACAGTGCGTGAGGAAAGTTGTGCTTTCATACATAAGTTGGGTGTGAAAGGGAGAGAAGTAAAGGTAGGGCCTTCCGCATACCAGGAGAAAGGAGGATTGAAGCAAAGACTTGGAAGCAGAGATGCATGTGCATATGAAGAGAGCAGTCAGGACTTCTAGCCATAACTGTAGAAGCAGCACCAGAATCATCTCTAAACCTGATGAAATTCATAGTCACTTCAGATTTTAAATTCCTCATTCTCCTCTTCTTTCTCCTTGGTCAGGCCTTGTTCAGTTTCCAACCCCTCCAGAGACACTTTGATGAGTAGAAGGATATATCTCTACTTTCAGGTGATAGTCCATTTAAATTTCATTGACCATCTACTATGAGCCAGGCACTGGGCATACAAAATAAGAGAAAATACCCACTTAATAGGAACTCACAGTGTGTTGGGAGAGGTGGCAGGAAGGTGTCTTCAGAATAATAGAGAAAACATGATAAAGATGAGTTTGCACCCAGAGAGAACAAAGGAAGGTGTGTATATATGTATTTAGGGGAGAAGTAGAGAGAGTCAGTTCTTAGACCCACCAAGGGTTTGATGAAAAGGTTTTGAGAGTAGGGATAAGTACAGGTGTTAGCCAGGCAAAAATAAGAGAGAGTGGTGTTTCAGGCAGAAGCTTATGTTTAGGCAACTAGGAATAAAACTGAAAGTGGGCAGTGGATTTCTTTCTTTTTCTTAACTTTTCAAATTAAATATTGGGTAGATACATATGAATATTTAAAAAAAAAATTGGTAAGGGGCTTCCCTGGTGGCACAGTGGTTGAGAGTCCGCCTGCCGATGCAGGGGACACGGGTTCGTGCCCCGGTCCGGGAAGATCCCACATGCCGCGGAGCGGCTGGGCCCGTGAGCCATGGCCGCTGAGCCTGCGCGTCCGGAGCCTGTGCTGTGCAATGGGAGAGGCCACAACGGTGAGAGGCCTGCGTACCGCAAGAAAAAAAAAAAAAGTGGTGAAGTTTATAGCAAGGTGAGTCAAAGAGCAAGCATGGAAGAAGGGGCGTGACATGCTGTTAAGTCTGGCAAATTATCCTGTAAATAAATAAAGCCATTGAAGGTCTACAAAGAGAGACATAAGTGGTACAGCCATTTTTGTGTGTTTTAGGTAAATTGTCTAGATGACAGAGTGGAGAGTGGAATTAAGACAGTACAAAGTCCCAGGCAAGATCAATTAGGTAGCTTCTTACCTCAATATTTCAGACAGGAAATGATGAAACAAACTAGGGCAGCAGAGGTAAAATAGAAGAAAGAAGATAGATTTGGGAAATATCAGGAGGTAAAATAAACAATATTTGCTCATAGCTTGAAGGAAAATGATATAGCAACTGCATAAAGGGAAGGCATTAGATGACTCCCAATTCCTGTTTTGAGTAAATGGCTGTATGCTGTGGCCATTCACAGAATGAGACTAGGAATACAGAGGTTTTGCTCCTCCTCTGGAGCTTTTCCTTAGGGTAGTTTTGTCCTTTGAGGCAGGTCTGGGACATTGAAATGCTGTAACTAACAGGTGTTATTTATTTATTTTTCCACAAATATTTATTGTGTCAATACGTGCCAGACTCTGTGCTATTCATCCTGAGTCCGATGCTCAGGGCACTGGTCAAGGATACTAACAGATTTGGAATTTATCAATTCAAACATTATACGTAAAACCAAGTGTCTCATGAGGTTGACCGATGAGAGAAGAGCAGCATTTAGATGTCCGAATCTTGCGGATACTGATGTTTTAGTGGTTGATGGAGGAGGAATCTGAAAATGAGAAGGTAGGAGGGTGGTGAATGCAGGTAAAAAGATGAGAGTGGAATCACAGAGTTCAAGAAGAAATAGCTAATAAGAAAGAACAAGCGAAAAAAATAAATATAAGCAACAAAAAGAAATCATTATAAAATTAGATTTATCAGAGAAATCTAATAAGTAATGAAAAAGTTCTTTGGAGATAAGAAGTTCATTGATGACTTTAGTTAGGGCAGTTTCAATGGAATGATACGGCCAGAAACTATTTAGGGTAGATTGAGAACTGAGTGGAACAGAGCGGTTGGATACAACAACTAGAAATTTAGTTGAAAATGGAAGGAGAAAGAAAGACTAGGTTTTAAATGATCTGGGGAAGATTTTTTTCCAAAGAATATTAGAGATTTGAATGTATTTATAAGCTTGGGTAGAAAGACAATAAAAATGGGACTAATTGAACATAAAGAAAAGAGAAGAGAAAAATTATGGATTCATTTTCAAGGTTTAAAAGTATGGGGACAAGAACACAGGTGGCGTGAATAAGAAAAAGGATTTTGGTCATCATAGATGCAATTAACACTTATAAAAAAGAGGGCGGAAAGTTGAATTTTATATGTGATCAGTTCTACATAATTCACCTATACTTATATGAAAACACAGTCTCTTTCCATTCTCATAACCATTACTGAAAAAATAGCTAACACATTTGAGTATACATAGTATGCCAAGTACTGTCCTAAGCAAGTGCATTTATTATCTCATTTAATCCTTATCCTGCTTCTGTGTGGTGGCAGCTCCTCCCCTCTTCTTTTTCACATGATGAAATAACTGAGGCACAGAAATATTCTTTTTTAACAGAGATGTCCCTCAGCAATGTAATTTATAAATCATTTTTATCAAAAATAAATAAAAAATCATTTAGGTAAATCCATGTCAGCTTCAACCCATTAATTTTCCAGCACTGCCTATACAGAAATATTTAATAAATTGTCCAAGGTCACAGTAAGAAGCAGAGTCAAAATCTGACCTAAAGCAAGTTACTCCAGAGCTAGTACTCCTAATTTGAGAATTTACGTATTTTACCTTATTTAATTTTCAGCCCTAGAGGATATTTGTGGTTTGAAGACAACAATAAATATTACTTCCTGCCTCAAGTATGACTCAGAACAAGACATAATTCCTTGTGCCCCAGAGTTTAGGGATTTTCTGAATTTTAAGGAAGAGTTTGCAAATTGTGACTGCTGGGAATGGACACGCCTGTGGGCTTTTGCCACAACGCAGGAAGCCAGCTTTCTGAGAGCCAAAGGGAATCTTATGATTCTGGAGAGAATGTGCTGGAAGAGAACAAGAAAAAGATAGGATTTGGGGGAGGACCTTGTGAAAAGCAAAGTAATTCATTTGTGAGGGGAGGGGCATGCAACCAACATAAAACTTTCTAGATAGCAAATGCTAGTGAGTTTGCGAAGTGACAATTTTTTCAGAATGAATAATAAATTGTATGTTTTACCTCCCACATACAGATGGTATAAATGTTTTAATTACTGAGAAGCTGATGTAGCAATATTAAAGATAGTGTTTGAATTTAAAACATTACCTGTCATTCCACCACCCCAATAAAGCAATTACTTTCATTTGTTATGTGTATTATGTATATAGTCTATGTGAAAGAAACATCTCATTGTCTACTTGTATTAAAATAGAGACATAAATATTTCCATCTTCCAACTTAGTGTAGTTTTAATGAGTCTATCACACCCCTTCAAGTAAATGTAAGGTTAATAAATATTAGGCATTTTGGCTATTTCTAATTTTTTTAAACTATTGTAGCTGACTCTGCAATAAGCACGTTGATTTAAATAACATTCTGCTTCTGTTGAATGATTTCTTTAGGATAAATTCTCATGTGAAAATAATTATTAGGTTAGAGAGAATGAACACCTTTATGTGTTTTGCTACAGACTAGGCACTTAGGTTTAATTTTTCCTTCAACGTATTTTAAGCGTTTTTTCCTCTTTCATTTGCTCTTGGGCAGATCCCATACACATCTTTTGTGGGAGACCAAGAGATGACAATTCAAAGGCAAATGTGTTGTTGTCACAAAGAATTCTGAGACTAAAACAGAAGAGAAGAAGAATCCAGAAGAAGTAGCACTTTTTAATGCTTCTCGGCTCTTGTTCCTACCATACTGCATTCTTCTTTCCACACACACCTGTCCAGTAACCTAGGTGCTCTTGGACAGCGGAGGCAGGGTGTAGAGGCTCAACTCAAGCTCTGAGGATGCGATACAGAGTACGTGTTCAATGTATAAGTCAGTGGGTGATGGAGAATGGATGGAGGCAGCACAAACTTTAGAATTGTCCTTGTTGAAACTATAATTTCCTTTGGGAATTTTGTCACATATTCTACCATTATTCCTATGTTCTCCTATGAAATTCTCCCCTTTTAACTTAAACACAGTCAGTCTACGTAGCAGAGACTTACTCATCTTATCTGTTTTCTCTTGTTCCACAGTAGTGTCCATACTTACTCTGTGTACTGGTTGGGATGTAAATAGTTCAGTGAAGAACTGAGAAAAGGCCCTCAAATATGGTGGTGCCACAAAATGGAAAGAGCCGGAATTCTGACTGATGAAAAGCCATTGGACTGTGATATGAGTGGGAATATGCCTGCGTTGTGTTACGTTGCAGGGGTTGAGAAGTTGGTAGTTTCTGTAGCTGGGTATTTACTATCCTGACTAATACACTTTACATAATGATGATAATAAATCCACAGGACTTTGCTGAGTACCTCATGATTCTCATCATTAAATTAGAGAGTTGAACAAAATCTTTAAAGGACTTGGAGTCTGGGACTGAGTCTCTGGCTTTGTTGCTGTGAGTGCAGAGGGCGCGGGACTGTAAGCTTCTTTGCCTAATGAGGTTGTCATTTATTTCCAAACTACCTGATGAACCTGGGCTCTAGTATTCTGAACATAAACTGACAATTCTGCTTAGGGAAAAAGGCTTGGCAGACTTGTTCAGAAATAAGTCTTATTCTAAGAAGTTTGTTTTGTTTTTCCTTTAATATCAACGCTCTTCAACGCTGTTACACCGCCAAAGTGATTAGGTGCTAGGAGTGTGGACATGGCCTCTAGATCATTAAACCACTAGTTTTGCAACATGAATAATCTGAACTCAATACCTGTAACGCCGTGAGAGATAAATGACTGTGAAATTCCCCGTGCATGGCTGTTCAGATGGGACTCTGGGGGAAAGCCACCTCACGTACAGCAATATCCGCCTGAGGTGATTAGGCTGTAATTTAATTTTATTTAAATGTGTGAACACTTTTAATAAGGCTCTCGAGGTATTATGAAGTTTGAAGAATCTTTATATTTGAAAAATGTTTTATTTTGCTCGATAACACGTAGAAAAGCCCGTATTGTGATTAGCATGTGAATAGGAGGATCATCTTAATACTCTTGTTATTAATATGACAGATTTGATTTTCCCAAAGGTGACAATTGAACCCAGTTCTCAGATCAGCTAATCCATGTATTTATGTGAATTGAACTTTTCTACCTTGTAATTTGGTTCTGGAGTGCATTGGATTTCCTTCTGCCCTGTGGGGTTCATGCACCAATTTAAATTCCTAAGTTAATGGCCTACTTTGGGCTGGATATGAAGACTTAGGTCTCTTCCCTGAGTTTTGATAGTTGTCCACACGCTTTATTCTGGCAACAGACCATTTGTTTTGTCATTTGATTGCTCCTGAACCTTGGTGAAGCTGCATTTGCTTCTGAGACACAAGGTTCAGGTGGGTCCACATCTGTTTTAAAGACATTTGTAATTAATGATGGTATCTGAGCACTAGCTGATGCTTTTTATATGGAAGTGGGAAGTAGAGCCAAGTGGAGAAGGAAGATGCAATGATTTTTTTTTTTTAACTTCTCTTTGTACTCATCGGTGGTGTTGAATCCCTTAAGTTCCCTCTCCATAAACATATCACTGTTTCGTTTCCTTGCTAAGAGTTGTCCTGCTTGTTTTCATGGCCCTCAGTGTCTCCTTGCATTGATTCATGTTACGTTACTTCTACCTTCACCTGTGACCATATTCCAGATCAGCCCTGTGAGGTCAAATCCATGGTCCCTGGGTCTGCACTGTGTGTTACTGCTCAGTGCATATTGGCACTTAGAATAAGCACCTTCAAGCTTTGTTTAGAAGTTGCAGGGAATGTGCATCCACCTCTGAATACAAGAGACTAAATCCTGATAGCTAGTATGTGTCAGATATAGGGCTGGACAGAAATTTAGATTCTTGAAAAATTCCAAGGTCTTTTTCATTTTCAACCGTTTTTGTGCCTTGGCTGTTTATCTAGGCCAGCTCTCTCTTGAGTCCATTACACTTAACCAGCGTTTCCTCTCCAATAAGCTTCCAAGAGCCCCACATTTGGTTCTCCTGATTTCTCCAGCCTTTGTTGCAGCCCCTCTTCTGTACATAGTAATATACTTACTCCTCTCTAAATGCTCCCACTCTTTTCTCTTCTGGGACCATTCATTTGATTGCTTTTCTTCTCTTGATTGCCTGAATCTTACCCATTCTTCAAAGATCAATTCAAGTCCTACCCCCTCCAAACCAGTGTAGAAATCTTCCTAAACTTCCTGACAAGTGGTCCCCAGCTACTTTTTGGACACCTCTAGGAATATAAAGCCACAGCACTTCCACGATATACTCATCTTACCATGGCATATCATATATGGACTACATTGTTAAGAACCAGTCAGAGTGTATCTTGGGGTTCAAACATTTGCAAGATGATCACAGAGCAGGAAATGAATTATGTACTAGCAAATCTGGATTCTAATCCCTTTTTAGGCACTAACCAGATGTATGACCTTGGAAAACTTAATTCTCCTCTGGGCATTTCAGTTTTACTTTTCTGCAAAAAGAGGGTGCTATATAAATGAACTGACTGTCATATAAAGTTGCTATTAGAAAAATCCTTTTTTTATAATTTCAGATTAGTGGCATTTCATATTGATAGCCAGATTTTGATTAAAAATCACAGTGTGTCCTTAACTTTGATAAACATAATAAAGCTATTAGTTGATGAAAATTAAAAAAAAAAGATTGGCAAGGAGGTATGTGTAAACTACACTTGAAAATCTCATTATTTCACCTCATGAAAATCTTATTATTTTAGAATCACACCATGTATTCATCCTTTAAATATGGCACTTATTTTATTATTTTGACAGCAAATAACTTTTTCTCTACTTAAATTTTTTTTCAGCAAATAGTTTCTTGTTATGCCTGCATATCAAATGAAAATACACCTAAATATAAAATTTAGAAGAAAACTTGTATTGGAGGAAATGGTACAAAGATTGTATGGGTGTTATGCTGGTAGACCGAGGCTTTTCCAAAGGAAATGATGGCATGCCATCTAAATATCATGGAGAGGGTGTGGAGAGATGGGAGCCCTCTTGCACTGCTGGTGGGAATGTGAATTGGTAACAGCCACTATGGAGAACAGTATGGAGGTTCCTTAAAAAACTAAAAATAGAACTACCATACGACCCAGCAATCCCACTACTGGGCATATAGTAGCAATCCCACTACTGAGAAAACCATAATTCAAAAAGAGTCATGTACCACAATGTTCATTACAGCACTATTTACAGTAGCCAGGACATGGAAGCAACCTAAGTGTCCATTGACAAATGAATGGATAAAGAAGATGTGGCACATATATACAATGGAATATTACTCAGCCATAATAAGAAACAAAATTGAGTTATTTGTAGTGAGGTGGATGGACCTAGAGTCTGTCGTACAGAGTGAAGTAAGTCAGAAAGAGAAGAAAATTCTGTATGCTAACACAAATGTATGGAATCTAAAAAAAACAAAAAACAAAAAAAACGGTTCTGAAGAACCCAGGGGCAGGACAGGAATAAAGACGCAGATGTAGAGAATGGACTTGAGGACCACGGGGAGGGGGAAGGGTAAGCCGGGACGAAGTGAGAGAGTGGCATGGACACATATACACTATCAAATGTGTAAAATAAATAGCTAGTGGGAAGCAGCTACATAGCACAGGGAGACCAACTCGTTGCTTTGTGACCACCTAGAGGGGTGGGATATAGAGGGTGGGAGGGAGATGCAAGAGAGAGGGGATATAGGGATATATGTATACATATGGCCGATCCACTTTATTATACAGCAGAAACTAACACACCATTGTAAAGCAATTATACTCCAATAAAGATGTTAAAAAAATAAATAAATATAACGGAGGAGGACTCATACACAGTGCGGGATATTACTGAGAACTGTTACTTTGAATATTTCAGGATTTGCAAGTTGGTGGCTGCACTCTCTGGCTGGTCTGGGGTTTAAGTCTCCTTAAGAAACAAGAAACAGTACTGTTGGTGCAAGAATGATAGCTGAGTGGAGACGTGGAAAATTTTTGCAGTAAATTTTCAATAAAAAGTGACCCTTCCAAACAGCCAGAAGCAATTCTGCTGGGCATTTGGAGAAGTGGGTGGATCTGGCTTTGAAACATCAAAAGAAGAGGAAATTTTTTCTTCTAGGCTGGTCTGAAGGGAGAGTGAAATGGCCCTGCTAGGGCAGGAGAGGTAGGATCACAGCCTACTGCTGACAGTGACTGCTAACAGGCTGCAGCTTCTGTCACGTCACACTGCCAGCATCCACCCTACTGCTGACAGAGACATTGACCTTTGGTAGACTTGCTTCACTAAAATAATGAGGGGCCAGAAGAAAATGCATTTGCATAATGTAAAGAGTGTCTGTGTTACTGCCCAAGAAGAATGTCATGTAGAATAAAACGTGAAGCGTTCTGTCCTTCCTAACTAAACACATGACCCTGGCGAAGTCACAGCCACAGTACAGAACTCTCCGAGCATCATTTGGATGCACATGCGATGGGGTTTTCAGCCTTTTGTGGAATCTCTGAAGCCCTCCTTGGTATAGAGGAAGGTATTTGATAGCTATGGTGGCAAGAGTTTGGAGGTAGAAGGCGAATTCTGCTTTTATATTTGCTTATTATGATCCTTGGCATCAGTCATTTGTTCTGAGTCTCAGCTCCTAATGTATAAAATGGGAACAATGTTGTATGTGGGATGAATAATGTAACAATATGAACAATTTTTAAATTATGATGCACAGATTTTAAAAATCATTAATGTCACAGGATCAAATATTTATGCCGTTTTAATTGGAATCCTCTGAGAAGCAGGCACAAAGAAGGGTTTAAATATGCAAGCATTTTACTCATGGAAATGTCTATGCAAGGGAGGTTAGGGAGGGAGCTGAGGAGAACTGACATACCTTGATGCAAGTGTGACCCTGAGTGAAGAGAGAGAGGGAGGAAGTTTGGGTGGGTGTGTCGTAGATTGCCGTGCAGTCTACGTTTTGGCAAAGCCATCCACAAGTCTTCAAGACAAACATGGCTGTGCAGGGAGTCCTGCATCTCCTAGGAACGGGTCTGCCTTAGTATCTCTGTCAAACTCAGTCACTGACTGGGGGAGGCTTGGCTTTGATGCAAAGACAGCAATGATGACCAAAGTGCAATGGCTGAGTCAGTCGTGCTTCTGTTAGCTGGACATCTAAGAGCATTCTCATGGCTGCTATGTATATTTTACACTCAAGGAATTTTCTCAGAAGAACATACAGGGATGACGGGAAGGCACCAGCCATGGAGAGATGTGGGGCACAGCTGGAGGCAGAAGGAATAGCTACTATAAAGGTTCCAAGACCCAGTGAGCCCCCACCATGTTCAAGGAGGCCAGTATGGCTGGAGCGCTGCAAGAAGGGGAGAGTTGTACGAGGTGATGTCAGAGAAGCGGTCAGAGACTGGATAACGTAGGGCTTCATAGGTCAGATGAAACATTTGAGTTATTTAGCATAAAATGCAAAGCCATCAGGTGATTAGCCTGGCCCTAGTTAAAATCTTTTAAGGATTAATCAGTCTGATGTATGTAGGAGGCAAGAGTGGAAGAAAGGAAACTAGTTAGAAGACGTAGTCCAGGTGAGAGAAGGTGGACCAGGACTTGGACTAGGATAGAAACAGGAGAAGTGGAAGCGAGTTAACTGGCCTGGAATGTATTTGGAAGTCTAGTCAAAATGATTTTGATAGTTTGAACTTTCTGATAGATTTCCTACAGAGGAGGAAAACATTATTCAAGGGTCATGCCTTATCTTTGGCTTTAGGACCTTTGTAAATAGGATTATATTTATTAAGAATGGAAGAGTAAGGGAAGAACAGATTTTAAAGAGGGGATAGTCACGTTTTCAGAGCTGGACATGTTTAGCTTGAGCTACTTATTAGACATATTCATAGAATTCATAAAAAATGTGTTACGAAGGTAATTAGATCTGTAGTTTGGAACTTAGAGGGAAGATGAGATCTGGAGATTCAGTTTTGGGAGTCACTGACAGATGATATTTAAATCTTTGGTACTAGATAAGATTACATGCAGAAGAAATATAACTAGAAAGAGGAAGATGTTATAGGACCGAGTCTTGGAGCAGTCCAACTTTGAGAATTCTGGAAGAGACAGAAAACAAAACAAAATAGACTGTGAGAGGGCAGCTAATAGAGTAGAAGAACCAGAAGAGTACGGTGTTATGGAATCCTAGAGCACCCATTTCAGTGAGGCGGGAGAAATCAATGATAGTCAATTCCACTTTGAAGTAAGAAGATTGGAGAAGTGGCCATTTAATCCGAAAGTCACTATTGTCCCCCTGATATCAGCTCAAAAAGGTTTAGCAATTGGTCAAGGGTCATGCTGCTAATATATGGTAAAGCCAGGACTCACATGCAACTCTGTTATTATATGTATGTATGTATGTATATGTTTATATTCATTCTTCCCACCTGCTATGGTTGGTCACTCTACGTTAATCACACTGAAGCTTTAGTCTTATCTCCTGAACCAAATCAGAAGTTCTTTAGAGAAGAGGCAATGGCATACGTGCTTAGTGAGCTCACCTTAGCATCTAACACAGCTCCACTCAAAGAAGGTGCTTGGAGTTTGCCAGCTGGTTGGGCAAGAGTTGCATTTCGTGGTGACTCACCATGCTAGAAATGCAGGCAGAAAGAGTGACAGTCAATAACTGTCATACTGTTCAACTCATGTAGATATTTCTTCTCACTACAGAGAAAATATGTTTCCCTGGCCCTTTCCTGCTTCCAGTATGTCAGAGGCCACTTCTGAAACAAGCAGACATTAACTGGAGAAATGTGTTATTATTTGAGTCTCCTAAAGCAATTCTTTATTCCCAGGTCTTCCAAGGTAGAGTTCTGGAGTACAAATATAACTTGACTTTGTGACAGAATATGATCTTTAGACACATTTGCTATTTCATGGTTCAGTTCACTTGACTTACAATTCTCATAAAATCGGTGTTTTATAACTAGTAGTTACCAACCATGAAACTGTAGTTGTGATTCTTTAAAACCACTATACACATGGAGTCTAAAGTATATTTGCAGTTTGAATAGTAGACGCAGAGCATGCATTTATCGGTACAATGGTATTGCCTTGAGAGTGAATCATTTGGTTTTCCATATGCAGACTTGTCTTATTATATGGCAGTGGAGGCCCAGGTGTAAATGCTGACCAGGATTTTATTTATTTTGCTACCATTTAGTATCTGAAACAGGTGTTAGTGGTTTGGAAATGAAGGATACATCATCTGTGTTTCCATAGCCCAATGATTCTGAGACAGCTAGGACCTAAGGGAGTTTGGCCTGGAGAAAACACTGGTGACATGAGAACTGTCAATAAATATTTGATACGCTGTCATGTGGAACAGGAAGCAGGCTTGCTCTGTTTGGCTTCAGCAGGCAGAAGTAGAACTAATATATGGGAATTACATGGAGGCAGATGTGGACTCCGGATTAGGAAGAACTTTCTAATCATTAAAGTTGTTTAAAATTGAAGAGGGCAATTGCATGAGGCTATCAGTTCTCCATGGCTTGGGTTATTAAAGAAGAGAGTAGATTTCTTTTCAAGGATGCTGCAGAAGAGTTCTTACATTGCATGCATGCTTGGAGTAAGTGATCTCCCAGATCAAAGTAACTGAGATCTTGTAAGGTTGGGGGGTGTAGTTTGAAGGGAGGGCAAGCTTGTCCCTATTTCTCTCTCTTTCCCCAAGCATCCCACTATCAGCATGTGTCACTGTTTTCAATTATGCTGGAAGGTGTATCCCATGACCTGGATGACCAAGGTTAGAAGTCCACTCACATGGATTGAGATATCCTCAGAAACTAGTTACCCTTGGTTACATCTAATATTTTGGCTCCTCTATTTATTCACTCTTCCTGTATCCTATCCCTTCTCCTCTAAACCTACTTCCTTTTACCCCTCCCCCTCTCAAATCTTTCTAGCATTCTCTCTGGAACCTTGTTTCTATAATAAAAAGCACTTCTTATATTCCTAAATATATGGCTAAATGTCTCCTCTGGTCCCTACAGTAACAAAAATACAGCTCTATCCTGAGTCTTTTGTTTGACTTGCATTCTTCCAAAGTGAGGGATTCTAATTCCTCACCATCCATTTGTCATGTTTTGTGGAGATGGGCTCTTTTTTTTTTTTTTCCATAATTTTAAATTCCAAATCATTACTTTTTCACTGCCCTGTTAAAAGCTCACATCCTGTGAACTTTTTCAGGAGTGTTATCTTCCAGTCTCTATATTCCACTCTGCTATTCATTTTAGCAGCTGACTCACAGTCTTCCACAAGTTCTGCCTTTATGTGGAGGACACCCAATGTGCATTTAAACAATGGACCCAGCATTCTGGCTGCTTATATTCTTGAAGTTCTCAACTTCAATGAACTTCACCTCTAATCTAATCCAGTTATCTACTCCTATGGTCAAAATTGTCCTTTTTCAAGTCCCACAATTGCAATTGTATTTTAAGCAATTTATGGAAGTATAATATATGTACAGAATGTGTACATACCATACATGTATAGTCTGGTGAGTTTTCTGAGTTACACACAACTGTTTGACCAGTACAAGACCACAAACATTGCCAGCATCCCAGATACCCTTCCAGTCACTACGTTCCTGAGAATAGCCATAATCCATGTAGAATTAGTTTTGACAGTTTTATAATTTTTATAAATGAAATCATATATTTTTGTGGCTGGTGATTTTGTTGAATATTGTGTTTGTAGGCTGTATTAATATTACCGCATGTAGTTCACTCTTATTGCTCTATAGTATTCCATTATGTGAAGATACCAACATATATTTATCTATTCTACTCTTCAGTTGGTTAGTTTTCGATTGTCTATTTCAGTTAGTGTTGATCTGAACATTTGGGTACATGTCTTTTGCTGACATATATTTTATTGGCTATATGTCTGCGAGTGGGATTGCCAATTCATGTCTTCTGTGCATATTCAGCCTGTGTAGAAACTGTTAAAGAGGTTCACCAATTCATGGGAGAATCTCTAGTTGCTTTCCATCCTCACGATATCTTCATATTTTCTTCTTCTCTACCCCCACCCCCCCCCCACCCATTGTGCTGGCATACCTTTGTGGCTTTGGTTTACATTTTTGGTATCTGTTATTATTTTCTAGCTTAATCCCATTATTAGTCACAAAATTTACTCTGAATGATTTCAGTATTTTGAAATGTAGAGCTCTTTATTGTCCAACATATAGTTGATTTTGGTAAATGTTCTACATGTACTCCAAAATAAAAATTATTAGTTTTATCACTCCTTGATTCAGCTAAAATCCTAGAAAATTTTCACTGTTTATCCTTTTCCAATTTTAGTATTATTTCTGTTTAGCATTATCTGTGTGCATTTTAGTTCTAAATATATCAGACACTTCACGCAACATTACATTTATTGTTTTGTGCTATCAATATTCATTTATCTTTAGTCATACTTTTATACTTTTTGGTGTTCTTCATTCTCTTTCACATTTTCGCTGTTTTCATCTGGGAATATTTTCTTTCTACTGAAAAATTCCCTTTTATGTTCCTTTTAGTGCATCTCTTCTGATGACAGTCACTCAATTTTTTTGTTTGTTTGAAAACTGTATTTACTCTGCCTTCATTTTTGAAGGTTACATTTTGCTAGGTAACCAATATTGAGTTGACAATTGTTTTCTTTCATCACTTTGAGATGTTTTTTTCATTGTTTTCTGACTTCCATTAATTCTTTTGAGAAGCCTGATATTTTTGTCAGATAATGTCTGTTTTTCTCTGACTGCCTTTAAGTTTCCTTATTTTCTCTTTGGATTCCAGAAACTTTTCTGTGATGCGCCAACATGTGGTTTTCTTTTCATTTATTCTGCTGAGGTTTCTCAGAACTTATCGAGTCTGTGGGTTGATATCTTTCAGTAGTTTTGGAAATTTTTCAAATGGTATGGCTTTAGATACTGCTTTTGCCCTATCACTCTTTCTTCTTCTTATGGAATTTTAATTACACATATTTTTGACACACATCTCATGTGCTGTGATATTTACATGTTTTATTCTTTTTGCACTTCAATTTATGTTTCTATGACCTGTTTTCAAGTTCACTAATCCTGTGTTTTTCTGTGACCAATCTGCTCATAAACTTATCTATCCTTAATTTCAGGTATCATATTTCTAAGTTCTAAAATAAACATTTAATCCATCTTTAAAATAAATTTCAATTTTCTGGTAAAATTTTCTTTATCTTTTTTTTTTTTTTTTTGCGGTACACGGGCCTCTCACTGTTGTGGCCTCTCCCGTTGCAGAGCACAGGCTCCAGATGCACAGGCCCAGTGGCCATGGCTCACGGGCCCAGCTGCTCCACGGCATGTGGGATCTTCCCAGACCAGGGCACGAACCTGTGTCCCCTGCACCGGCAGGTGGACTCTCAACCACTGCGCCACCAGGGAAGCCCTTCTTTATCTATTTTGTCCTTAGTTTCCATTAATATCTTTAAAATATTATTAACATTAATTTTACAATCCCCACTTGTCAACTCTATTATCTACTTCAGAGACTGGAAGACTTGTTCTGTAAAGGACCAGACCAGTAAAAACTTTAGGCTTGCTGGCTATATGATCTCTGTCTTTATTACTCAACCTACTATTGTAACATAAAGGCAGCCATAGATGATACATAAATAAATGAATGTGGCTGTGTTTCAAGAAAACTTTATTTATAAAAAGGGATATTGGTAACATTTGGCCTATAGGCTGTAATTTATCAATCTCTGGTCTGCTTCATCTTTGGGTTCATTTCTGTTATCTTACATTTGTCTTGGTCAGTTAAAATCTTACCTCGTTATATATCTAATAATTTTTGATGATATGCCAGACATTGTGAATAAAGGAGTTGCAAAGGCCTTTTATGATTATGTTTTGTCAGAGATTGTTTCCTTTTTTTGTTGTTATGCAGGCAGAGAGGATCTGATTGCCTCATTTCAATCAAGATTTGAGCTGTGTTGGGTTTGATTTTAGTTTTAAAGAGATTCAGTCTAGTTCTGGTTTACTTCTGTCCCTATGGATTTATTATCCTAATTTTTTTATTGAAAGCCTTGTGGATATCTGTCTCCTTTGTCTTGAAAACTGCAGAGATTTATTCTTCACCTTCAGGGATTTATGTCTTATCTTTTTAGCCTCCCACCTCAAAACAGCTTCAAAGTTTGGTAATGTCTGAAGAAGCAGGGCAGCAGTATTTGAGGTAAGCTCCTTCCTTTGGAAGATTTTTTTTTCCTTAAGTAAAATAAGATGTGGATAATTTCATTCTGCCTTTAAAACTTTTGACCTTATACTTCCACCCTCCATACAACCCTAACACTCAGAAAATGCTTTGCAGAGAAAACAAGCCATGCCTCTGAATCCTCTTAAATATCCAATCTAGATTCCTATCCTTGTGTCACCACTAAAAGCTTTGCTAGTTATTCTTTCCCTTGGTGTTGTCCCTCTCCCCGACTCAATACCTAGCACATGTCTAGATCTGACAAATGCCCCAAGAAATAAAATGAATGGCAATCATTATCAGTTTATTTTAAGATAGTCTCATTCTAGAATTGTAGTTCATCTAGTTCTTATTGCCTTTAAAAGTATAGTTTTTAATATTTACCTAGGCTTGTAAAACAAATATATATCTTTACATTGTTAGATTATTTATTCTCTAAGTTAATTCCTCTAATTGGAATTTTGACTAAAAATATAAGACTCACATGTAAATGAGTACTGGAAATTTTTATACAGAAAGCTTAACTAAGTTGGCATTGTATGTGAACTAATCTTTAGTAAAGCTAACCTAATGAGCAAAAACAGAAGGTAGCAGACTGCTATTTGTTTAATGATTGATTGATTCATTCATTCATTCAGTCAGTCTTCTACTTACCAAATGAATATATACCAGAGACTGAACTAAGTTGCAGGGTATCTTGATGAGCAGACTTGAAAAGAATTCCGCCTTCATGAGGTTTAAGTTTTGATGAGATGAAGAAAGTATTTTCACATATCTTTTGGCTGTTTTAATTTAATATGTGAATTACTCTTCTTCTATCTTGCTTACTTCGCTACAAGATTCTTCATCTTTTCTAGTGATTCATGAGATATGTGAAATCTTTGAGAATTATTATTTTTCCAGTCTATGCAGGGATTATGCTTTAAAAGGTCTTCTATATGCTAAGATTAAAAATGCCAGACACCTATCTTTACTCCTGTTACTTTTATGTTTAAATCTTATATTTAAATACTTAGGCATAATTATGATAATGATCCAGATTTCTCTCCCCACACAAATGACTAACTAGTTACCCCAACATAATGTATTAACTGATTTACTTTTACTCACTGATATGAAATGCCTTTATTATTACCATATACTAAATTTTGATTTATACCTATTCTTTTTTATGTCTGCTTTTTAGGATCTTTTCATGTATTTTGATTACCATAGATTTAAATATCCAGGATGGTATTATATTTGATTCAGACGGATAGATACAGAAAGAGATAAAAAGGACAATGTGGAAAGGCAATAGTCCAGGTGTCACTGGCTGAATATTTTTCAAGTGATGATTAAGCTAACATTAGTAAGGAAATAGAGCTGTGAAAATACATGGTCTGTATGACTGGAAAAGTATGACAAAGTTATAGAGAGAAGAATGTTTTTGGCCATTTGTGGGAGAACTCAATTACTGTAATAAACTACCCCAAATATTAATGACCTAATGCAATAAAAGTTTGATTCTCATTCAGGAAAATCCAGTGGGGTCCTGTGGAACTATGGGTCAGATGGTTCTCCTCTAATTGGTGCACTTGGCAGTCAAGGCTTTTTCCATCTTCTGACTCCACCCTCTGGCTCTGCTCAGTTATGGTAAGAGAGAGAGTACATGAGGAATACAGGAAGTATTTTAGAGATCAGATGTTGAAGAGGCACACACCTATGATTCTTAATGATTTAATAGAAACAATAAGATGAAAGTAAAAGACACATGTAATATAATTACATTTTAAAAATTTCCATATCAGTAGATTTAAAATTACTTTGTCAAATTGCGATAAAAGTTTTTAAAATCCTACTTTCAATTTCTATGTTTATATCACTGTGGACCAGTAAGAAACAATGGACAGGCAGTGTTCCACAGACCACATTTAAAGCAGTATTGGCATGTAATCCTTTGGCCCATTTCCCATTGTCCAGAACACAATGACATCATCTCAACCTAACTGCAAGAGAGGCTGGGAAATGTTTTCTTCTGTGCTTAGAAAAATGAAATAGATTGGTGGGCATCTAGTCTATCCCTGCCACAGAGCTCTAATTAATTTAAATCAAATTTATTGCATTCCTTGCCTAATGTCCTTTTCTGGGAAACTATTGCTTAAGTAATACAACCTGAATACCTTAGCATGACAAATTTACTCATGATTTGTTGTGCTTTTATTAAAGCCCTTCAGACCCTATACTATAAGTATTTTTTACATATGTAACTTTCCCACTAAACTATCGAAATTAGAGTCTCTCATTTTTATAACACTAATAGTGCAATGTTTGACACATAGAAAACTTTCAGTAAATGTTTGTAAGCTGAATTACTTAACATATTAAGCATGATATTATATGATCTGTTTCAGAAGCGTTCTTCTATTATCAGATTTGAAGGAAG
Source organism: Grampus griseus (assembly GCF_964374135.1). Taxonomy (NCBI): domain Eukaryota; kingdom Metazoa; phylum Chordata; class Mammalia; order Artiodactyla; family Delphinidae; genus Grampus; species Grampus griseus. The sequence continues at coordinate 16,175,801 of NC_139009.1, forward strand.
CCTTGACAAGAAAGTTGGCAAGACTGGGAATAAGAATATTACTTAGGAAGTAACTTTTAGTAATCTCAGTTAAATATGTTAAGGGTCTTAATTAAAAGAGCATGGAAATGAAAATAGGGAATTAGAAACAACAAAGTTTCTAGGGTTTGAGTAAATTCCTTCACTGGCGACGTAGAATGAAGTATGGATCTCAGATTTCTAGTTTGTAGGACTAGTGGCATTTGATAGCATGAACATAGAGGGACACAGGAGGATGTGTGGGTTTGAGTGGAAAAGTAAGAATAATGAGCTCAATTTGGGTCCTGCTGAGCTTGAGATCCCTACAGAATAATGTACTGTAGTTTCTGTGATCTTCATGTTGTAAAGTCTGCGTGGTTCTTTGTAAACCAAAGAGAAGAACTATTATCATAATGACTTGTAATATATTTCCTCCACTTCGATATGAAAAGCCTCCTCAAATTTTAAAATACATTGGCATGAAAGAGAAATTCTAAACTCTAGAGTCGAGCTATGGTTCATGGCCCCTTTGAAGGGTGGAGATAAGCAGAGAAGGGGTTCAGAACAGGCATGTTGTGTTAAGAAGCTTATCAGGCTGCGTTTCAACTTTCTCCTCTAGCTGTCTAGGACTAGGTGGGGGAGTTTTACTCCCCAGTTGCATGGTTTATGATCTTTCTCCATAGATGGCTTTCTTCGTGACTCTCATGCCCATCTCCACACACCCTCACTTCCCGTATTTCTTGCACTCCCACCCCCATTCTTGTCCTGAATCAAACGTGCCCACTCCCTCCTCTCAATCTGTAGCTCTTTACTAGCCCCTTCTGTACCGCATACATATGGTTTTACTTTTCATTATAGCTATTTATGGGCTTGCCCGTTCCCATTAGTAGATCATCAAGTTTTGTTATTGTCTTTTTAAAGGGAGAAACCATTGCTTAACTATGTGTAGCCTGCTATATCTATCAGAATATACACTATACAAAGAATGTGGTACTCCTCAAATTCACCTAAATTGTTCAGGAATTTATCACCCAGAAGGCGATTTCAGCTGAGACTATAGGAGTGCCAATTAGACAAAAATGATGGGTGGTTGAAGATAGGTGGGAGATTACATTTTCTTAGTCTTCTGTTTCCACTTGAGGCTACTTTTCATGGAGTAAATAATCTCTCTTTGCCTCTTACACATTTCTTCTGGGCGGGGAGAAGCATGTTCTCCAGTTAGTGAATTTTGAAAAAAAAAAAAGTAGTGAGTTTGAATAATTCAACCTCAGTGCTCTTGGTTTTTGTATTTTGGTCTCTAACTCTCAGATATGCCTGGGTCCAAAGAAGCTGCTTTCTGGTTTACTTTCCTGCCATGAGATAGGTTTATCAAGTCAGGATCTTCCACTTCAGGGGAGACCTGAAGTTGTACATGGCTTCAGGGATGGGAAAAGTAAAGTGGTCCGATTTGGTGAGGGAATATTTCTGAGCCCATTTCATCATGGTCCAAAGACCAATTCTCTCATCAGCTTCATCAGAAATAAGGCTGTCATTTTCATAGTCATCTCCTATATTTTATTTTCCCCTTGGTTTCAAAGGCAAAAGAGGGTCTGTGGTGGGCAGAATTTCTAAAATGACCTCCAGGATTTCCCACTCACTCCCCTTGTATACATGGCACAGTTTACCTTAGATTAGGAGATAAGGGGACCTTGTATCAAGGAATCGAGGTGGTATCCAGGGGTTGAGAGAAACCCCTGGTTCACAACCAGCAAGGAAATAGGGACAGTGTCTCAACTGAGTTATGCCAACAAAAGAATGAGTTTAAAAGGGGATTTTCTCTGAGAGTGCCCATGTGACAACACAGCCTAACTGATAACTTGATTTCAGCTTGTGATAGTCTAAGCAGAGAACTCAGCCATGCTGTGTCAGATTTCTGACTTACAAAACTCAGAGCTAATGCATGAGTGTTATGTTAACCTGCTAATTTTGCACATGTGTAATCTTGAAAAATTCAAAAGATCTACAAAAAGAAGATTTGGGGAAAATAGGGGCCATAGCATAATTTTTGAATCTCTTCAAATTCCCCCCTAAAAACAAAGAACTGAGAATGTAAAACCAAAAACCCATCAACAGCATTTACAAGAAAACTAAGTAACACGATAATTTGCTGTGAACTCCAAATATAAATGGTGGGAACAAAACCAGAGCTACAAGACCTACCTGGTATCAGGCCAAATTGGGGAGAACTTCTAATTCTCATATTATTTTTTAGTCCAGTCTGCTACAACAGTAAGCCCCCTAACACTTTCAACCAGTTCTGTTATTTAAAAACACAAACATCCTGAATTTTATAGCTATTTAGTACCTGAACATTTAGCTTTTCTGGGTTCTCTGGTTTAAGTCAGCCTGCTCTGAGTTTTCCCTCTGACTGGCTTAGGTTGGAGGTGTTTGCCATCTGCTAGTCAGTTATTCCTGTCTATTTGCCCTGCAGTTTCTAAAACTGTGTTGCTGTGGTTTTGTCACTCTTTGTCTTTGTGGGTTTATGCCTTTTTAAAAAATCTGTTTACTGTTACTGTGTTGGCGTCTCAGGACAAAGTTAAGGTAGATGCATTTGTTCAGTCTACTGTGTTTCACCACATGTTTGACTTCAACATTTAGAGAGCAAAGAGACTTTCAGGAGATCTGCCCCCAATCATGGGGAGATGGTGGCCCTCCTTCAGAACTCCATTCTGCACAGAACACATGTGTGAAGGGTGTTTGTTGTGTCTGCCCACTGACAATTGTTTGCTTCTTAACAAAATGACTTGTCTTCTAGAAGTAGTCCACACATTTGTTGGGAAAGATTTTCTTGAAGAAGAGGGTTTGGAAGGACACAAAGTACTTTTGAAAAGAAGAATTGGTGAAGGGATATTGACGGTGACAGGAAAATTCCACTCTTTCCTGCATATATATTTATTGCATATATTTATGATTAAAACTACACGCATATGATTAAAATAATTAAACAGATAAATTAAACGTTGGGTTTTTTTTTTTTTCAGTAAAAGATAGAAGTAATGTAGAAAGGAAGAAAAGAAGGAAGAAAAGAAGGAAGGAAGTAGAGAAAAAAAGGGGAATTCTTTGATAATACAGAGCTACACTTAGGTACTTCAATAGCTAATTTGTCAGTAGTGATGATGATGATATTGATGTTGATGACAAGAATGATGATGACCACTATTGCCTTTCGTTTTACTTTGGATTTGAATAGCACTGGGGCTTTGCAGCTCACTGCCTGGACACCCTGCTCTTACTCTCAGTTCTAACTAAGCTTTGCTCATGCTTCTTTGTTAAATACCAATGAAATTCATAGATCTTTGCCACCTTAAGCGTAAGAAAATTCAGTGCAAAATCCTGGCTTATGTAACTTTGAATTCAGACCTTGACAACTAGACAGGATTTATCTCATGCATATGTATTAATTTTAAGTGCTTTTCTGTAACAGTCATTTGACATTTAATATACCATAATTGTATTATTAAATTTAAATGCGTATTTGCAATTCTAAAAGCACTACTGAACTTTATGGGTGAAAAATACATTCTCCTTCACCTTGGTTCCTTCTCATCCACCAGTTCTTTGCTAGGCTTTATGATTTCTGCTACGCTTACCTTGATTGGAGTCCCTTCCTTTTTTTCCTCAGCTTTAGATTCTCAACTTCCTATCTTTTCCCACTTTCTAACATTCTCTCCTCTCTTCTCTCTGCAATTCATGTTCCCTCGGTGTTCCTGCATCTTCCTTCTTCCCGTGCGGGAATATCCAGTGCTCCTGTTTTCTGCAGTTGGTCCCTCACTCAGTCCTATCTCTCACACATCTGTAGGGCAGCTTGAAGATGCTTCTGTGGCTTTCATCCCTCATCTGTAATCTTTGAGCACAGGGGAAGGGAGCACTTCCAGACATTAAAGTGACCTGTCATTGAAAAAGCCTGTCTCCTGTAGTAGTGAGCTCTTGAACAGTGCTTTCAGGAAGGGTCTGGAAGGGATGCTGAGTGTGGGAAGCTGGTGGGGGGGCAATGACTTGGACAACCTTTGAGGCTCTTGCTTCTTCAGGATATAGTCTCCTCTTCTTTACTCACTTTGCTCTAACAGCTAATAAAGTGCTTCTGGTTGTCTAGCTCTCCACTGAAAACTCTTGCTTTTGACCTTTTAGAATGGCAAGTGTCAGTGGGGTCTTAGACATCACTTCTTTCAACACCATCATTTTCATTAGAAATAGAACTGAGACCCAGAGAAGGGAAGTCTTGGGTTAACCTCATCGGTGGCAGAGCTGACAAAAAGGCCCTGGTCTGTGAATCACGCTCAAGTGGTCCTCACTCATCCCATCGGGTTCAGCCACACGAAACGTCTCGTGGTGAGTTCCCTAAACGTGACCTTCCATTCTGTTGCTTTGTCATTACTACACACTTACATCTGTTCATTGCCCTGCCGGGTACAACTTTTCCAACTTCCCCTCATATAGTTAAGTTTTATTTATCTTTCAATATGAAAGTCAAGCATTACCTTCCCAGAAACTTTCTTGACCTTCCTTCACCACTTTTGTCCCTCTGTTTGTCTCTGGTGCCAAAGTCCTGTGTTCTGTTAGCACCTGAGTTTAATTCTGTTTGTACTTAGTCACACAGTACCTGTATTGACTTTGCCTGTTTATTAGCCATCACCCCTGCTAAAATATGAGCTTCTGTGGGTCAGGCTCTGTGCATTATTCAACTCTCCATTCTCAGGCTCTGGCACAGAGCCTGCCATAGAAGGATTTAACTTTGTGTTGTTGTTGTTGAATTGAAAAATTAAGGCTGCTAATCTCCCTACTACTTCTCATAAGCCCCTTTTAGCACTACTAAGCTCTGCGAGTAAAACAATAGATCCTCCTTCATCTTGGTTTCTTACCATATGCCAGTTCTTCTCCAGGCTTTGTTCTGTCTGCTGCTCTTACCCTGACTGATATTCACTCCTCTTTCCTCGATTTTAACTTCTCAATTTCCTTTACTTTTCCATTTCTTAGTGTTTGCTACACTTCTCTCTCTGCAATCCACATTCCCTCAGTCTTAGCTGCTGCTTTCCTTTTTTTGGAAAGAAATTACATTTCCATTCTATGTGGAAATGTCTACTGCTTCTCTTCACGGCAAAACATTTTCCCTTAATCAGCCCTTCAACCAGTCATATCTCTCCCTTACCATGTAGGGTGGTTTCCTGCTCAAGAGGGAGGTTATCCTGTACTTTGCAGACCCTTAGGCTGGGGAATTGTGGACTTCAAGCAGCACACAGGCTCTGATTTTATTAATGCCTACTTCCCTCTACAAAAGCTATTCTGGGAAGATCCTCCGAGGGTCTAACAGTTTAAACCAGTCATTATTTATTTCCCGCAAAAATTCTTGACCTGTTGACCTAATGATGACGTGTGGTAGACAGGTACTACAGCTTACCTCCTTCTTTCTAGACATTTCTAGGCATTTCCAGTGTATATGTTCATGGCACAATAGGTTTCCAGTCAGCCCACTACACAGACACATCTTACCCTCAAAACCAGGTTTAGGAAGATTCAGTGACCTCCTTACTCTTGCTTCTTTGAGTTTTCATTATAGTTGGAGCAATCATTTTCTAAAGTTTAAACTCTGTCAAAGAAAAAAAATTCCATTTTCCTTCCCAGTGGTGCCCCTCCTTAGAGGAGGATTATACTATGAGCCTTGCTTTGACTAGAGAAACATGAGAAGTATGTGTCACTTCTGAGTAGATATTTTCAGAGTTTACTATGATTCCATTTCATTCTTCCACTCAAGATAGAGGTTATTCTATTAACACAGTCCTAGGAGTAAAGACAATAGAAAACAGAGCTTCAACTGACCCACTGCAAACATGTAGCCTGAGCAAGAAATAACCTCTGTTCATAAGCTGCTGGGTTGGTGGTTATAACCAAGTGTCTCAACACATGAATTTTGGGGGACCCAAGCATTCATTCTGTAGCACCAAGCCTAGCTTGACAGCTACTGGCGGGGAGAAGGGAAGAATGAACTTTTCACTGATGTGACAGGTGGAAACAGTTGTGCAATGAACTTCCACTCCATGTGTGTGATGTTCTAAAGTCATGGAAAGGGCTTAATAACTCGCCACAGACAGTGCATCACAGTATTTGATCAGTTCGCTGCTGCAGCCATTCTGTCTGACAGCTTGGGCGTTGTCAGGGAAAGGCCTGGAGACATGGCCGGACGCCTGTCTGAGGTAGACTACATGAGTCTCAAGAATAGGAGACTACAGTGAGCCGATAGCTGACTTGCGAGAAGGAATTAAGAGCTTCAGTGTAAAACCAGACCATTAATGACTGAGGCTAGAGCGTTGGGAAATAGTCCAGAAAATCTAATGAGTGTTGCCTAATTTCTCAAGTCTAGTTTTCATAGAACACACCTTACAGACGAGAAGTACATTCTTCTAGGATTAATAAAAGAAGCTTGTTATTATATACTGTTTCCCCAGTGGACCATCTAGATGAAAAAAAAAAAAATCTACAAAATATGTTAGAGCTTCAATGAAGTTGAGAAAATTTTATGGATGACAGACCCATAAACAGTGATTAGATAAAAACTGGCCAACTTGACCTGAAACTGAGTTCAGAGATCAAGAACAATTAATCCAAGCTCACCCTGGGCGCCCCATCTGAGATGGCATGCTCTCCACGTGTGGACTTTGAACTGAAGCTACGGTGGCATTTACACTCCTCTTAAAATAGCAAAAAGAGTTTGTCATTCCACTGGTATGGGGTTTTCTTTTCGCCTTTACACTTGCCACATGAAAGCTGCTTTTATATGCATGTCACCAGACTGTCTTTTTATAAATCACTGCTGCCTTGCCAAATAGATATGTGCATTGGTAAGACTGTCCTTTTTTGCATTAGTCTCATAAATCAACATCACAGAACAATTCCCAGCATAGGTAGTCTTTTAAATTTAAAATTAGGAAACATAAAAAAGGAGGCTGTGATAAGGAAGTTTAAAAATGTCTTAAGAAATTCTGTGTGTTTGTTTGAGACAGTGAGAGAAAGAGAGAGAGATGATTGAGCCAGAGAGAAAATGTCCTTTATTCAGATGCTCTGAGTTATGAGGCAGAAGGCACAGCAATGTTCGGAGGAGAAATACAAAGATAGAGTTTTCCTTTGTAGCTTGGTACAGGTTTTCATGTTGTGACCCCTGAGAGGGAGGCTCTCTTTGATGTTGCCTCAAGTATCACTGGACTCACTGGTTCACCCTAAAATGCATGTTCTTGAGAAAAAGAACACGACTCGTGTTGGCCAAAGGTGACAAATGGATGATTTCAATGGAAAAAATACTAAAAATTGGGATAACTTTAATCTATTGAGGGCTTACTCTATGTTGGGAGCTTTCTAAACACTATCCCTGTGAGAACATATTCAATCCCCACAGGAAACCTCTAAGGTAGGCACCATAGTTGGGTCTTTGTATAGAAAAGGAAACTGAGGGACTTCCCTGGTGGTCCAGTGGTAAAGAATCTGCCTTCCAGTGCAGGGGATGCAGGTTCCATCCCTGGTCAGGGAACTAAGGTCCCACACGCCTCGGGGCAACTAAGCCCATGCACCACAACGAAAGATCCTGCATGCCTCAACAAAGATCCCTCGTGCTGCAACTAAGACCTGATGCAGCCAAAAATAAATAAATAAACAAAAATAAAACCCAAAAGGAAACGGAGGCATAGAGATATCGTTAAATAACTTGGGCAGAGTCACACGGCTAATATGTGACAGGGCAGGGTTTGAACATGGACAGCATGGCTCCAGGGTCCGTGCTTCTCTAGCAGCAAACCTATAATTTTACCACAGATCCTCTCCAATTGAGAAATGAAATCCATGAACAGGGCCCTGCCTTTCTTTGATGACCAGTGTGGATATTAAACTGTGGGCTCAGAATTGACAAAGCTCTTGACCTTGCTTTAAAGTGCTTTCCAAAATAGCTTCTATCTGGTGTGAAATCTTGAAGGGGACAGAGTGGACCGTCATTCTTAAAGGTACATGGGGTAGCCCAAGTCCAGTCTAATCATTGCTGGGGTGATCTGTGGCTCTGTCCAGAGTGTAACTTTATTATTTATTTGGTGCATGATATATGGGAAAATCACTTCCCTTCTCCTTAATTTAGTTGACTCATCTGTAAAACAAGGAAGATAATAATACTGGTGTCACAGGGTATGTTGGTGAAAGTATGTATTCTTGGCCTTCGGTAAACAACAAAACATGACAGTCATCGTTAGATTTTAGCCTGGATGCCTCTTGCCACATCCTTTGCTTGTGGGTTCTGTGTTCCAGGATTAGGTTTGCAGAGCTTTCCTGAAAGCCTGCAGGAATGGAGAGGAGCATCACCAAATCCCCTACTTAAGCCAAGAAGACTTACCTCAAAGGACCCTCTAAAGAAAGAAGAAACCTCTTCCACTCTGATTCTTTCTTTAAAAAATGAACATTTTGAGTCAAACTAGCAATGTACAGATCAGTGGAAACAAAACAAAACATTTTTTAGCAGTCAGGGCAGTGAGGTGCAAACCAGATTTCACACCTTAATGAGGCAAAGCAAACCCAGGATATAGGTTATATTTGGAAGAATCCCAAGAAAGCTAAAATCAGCTCTGTCCCACAGAACACACCTGCCCAGCTTAAGAAAGAGCAAAGCCGTCCCCACTGGTTGCCATCATCTCTCCAACTCTTTCTGCTGTTCAAAAGAATCCTCTACTAGGGACAGAAGGGGAAGATTTATTTCAGTCATATTCCTGAGAACTGATCCCTTACCCTTATACACCTGAATCAGAATTTTCTGGGAGATGGGAAGAACAGGCGTGTTTTTAAAAATCTCTCGTACTAATCCTGAGATATAATTTGCTCCAGCTAGACACCGCTGTGTTTTAAGAGCCTTTACGTAGATGCACAAACATATAAGGAATAAGTTTGAAGTGATGTTAGTTCTCAAAGCCATACACACACAAACACAATAATTCCCATGACTTTGTTTACTTCCCATGTTTATCTATCCAACGGTATCTAAATATATTGAAACATATTTTAGAACTCACTTCCAGAAAAAATAGTCATCCCCCTTAATTAACTGTTATGCTTTTGTTCCTATTAATAACTAGCATCCTCTAATATTTTTGCTTTGGCCACCAGGAAGCTACGTGCAATGCTTTGGAGTTATCATAGTTCAGATTTTTGGTAAATTTGCGTCCTCCCCCATTTTTGTTATTCTGATGCCTAATGTCAAACACGGTCTTTTTTGTAAGACATCCCAAGTCCTTATTAGAAGTTGGTTCTATGTAAATAATTTACTAAAAAGAAAAACGGATATTTATTCTCCAAGAATGCTTAAACTAGATTGTACGGGAGTTTCACATTAAGATCTCTCCTCTCCTCTTTTCCCCGGGGTCTCACAGGTGAGTGTGCCTGGAGGTGCCTTCCTTCTCATCTTGTGATAATAATACACAACAAATGTTAATCCAGAAGGGCCCTGTCTCGTGTTAACAAGGATTTTTCAAGGCGGTCCATTTGAAAGGGCCTGGGGATTATGCGCTACGTCATAGCTTTTCACATAACTTTTCACATAGCTTTTCACATAAAGGTCTGAAGATAATCATTTCTGAGAAAAGATGAAAGGGACCCAACCCGTGGGGCCTGAGAAATAATGACAAGTCTGGAGAACGGGCCGGATAAAAGGAGGGTAAAGGACATTGTCAGCGTGCCATGCGGAGGCTTTGGTTCAATGGGAACATGCTGGAAAAAAATGATGAAAAAACACACAAAGAGCCCATCATGCCTCTGCTCTGCTCTCCCACGTGCCTTGATAAATAGTGGTCGGCAAGGAGATGAAGGCCCTTTTCCCCAGACAGCACCGTCCAGGATGAGGTTCTCCCTCACTTCCGTGCTGCCTTTCCTTTCTCAATCCTCAGCGCCTCTTCATTTCTTTTTCTACATTCCCCACGGCATTATTAGGCTTTCTTTTCTGTACACTTTGGAGATTTCTATTTCATCTCAGTCCAATGACATCCAAGTTTTTAGCTAAAAGTTGCTGTGGTTTCCTGGAGGAGAGTTTGGTGTATGGTTTGCATGTTTCAAAAGCAGCTCCCTGTGTTTCAGCTTCTCCTGTCCCTCTCCCCACCCCGGCTGCTCAGACCGGTGCCTGAGCCCCTGCTCCGGCTCCAAGCTCAGGTCACCCGCCTGCTCAGGGCAGGCACGAGGCAAGCATTCATGATTCACCTGGAAAACACAAGTCCCCCACGCCTCTCTGCGGGGAAGCCTAGCAGCTCTTTCCTCAGTTTCAGGGATGTTTCAGGCAACCCTCCATCACTAGAAAACACCAGATGGGATGGATAGAGGCAGTTTTGCAGAAAGTACTGTGAGATTGGCTTCCTCAATGGTCTTTCCAGCTGGAAGCAGAGCGGCCAGAAAGCACTGCGTTCTCAGCCCAGTTTCATTGCCTCAAGAACTACAGATGGCTTCCCTGAGCACCTGAAGTCTGTGCTGCTTTCCTGGACAGAATACGCTGCAAGCTGCAGAAACCCTTTTGTCTTTTCATAGTGCAACTCAGACCCCAGTTTCCTTCTGCCTTGAGAGTGAGAGTAGAGGACGCAGAGTAGAAAGAGCCAGAAGGTGGGGAAATTAATGCTTAACATTTGAAACTCCCTGGGACTGACCAGCTGCTCAAAAAGGTACATCAGGGAACATTTATAACACAGCTTCCTGTGGGCATGTGTAAACAAAACTTTGAAAATGGTCCAGCGCTCTTCCTCCAGAAAGATGTGGATTTACCAGTTGAGCTTGAATTGATTGCATGACTCTTGTGTATTACTAAGTATAGCATTTTTTCTTGTGCTTTTCCTTTTTTGTTTTCCTTTTCTTACTTTTTGACCCTTACTTGACCGTTTAGTTCTATGAACATCAGCCTGTGGTCAAACTGTCCGGGATCAAGGCATTGGCACAAACAGCCACTGTCCCTGAATTGTTTCCGCTGCTGTTTAGTGAGTCTTGTGTTTTAAGTTTAGCCGAGTGCTGGGGGCTGGGGATGTGGCTAAGTGGCAGATCTGGCATCATAAAGGCTTTAGAAGGATGAGTAACCCGGGGACAGCTGTCAGAAAGGCGGGCAGAAGTGAGCTCCGGTTTCACAGAGCTACGCATAGGAGCCACCAGTGGTTACTTTGTGTTGGGCCCAGGAAAATTCCACCGTCAGTCAAGACCTCTCAGTTGCTGCCTGGTGTCGTGGAAATTATGTTGAAAAACTGTATATTTTTCTGATTGACAAATGACTTGCATTTTTTTCCTTATTTCTCTATCCAAAACCAAGTTCCAAGCCTCTTGATCTCCCTTTCTACATTCCACACTGTTTCCTAAGACTGCTAAGTGCATATAGGCACCAGACAGAGTCTTTCTGGCCAGAGAGGAACTATTTCAGTCTGGGCTTAGCCTTCTATTATACCTTTCATTATTTCTCAACCACTAGGGCTGAGGAGCAAAAAGGAGAGACACTGATAATCTTAAACTCAAGATCCCCTAAAAGCTGGCGGGCTGGCACTTACACTGAAGCAAGCCCGCTGGGATACGGGACTCTTCTTCAAGATGGCCTTCTTTCTTCAAGATAAAGGAGGCTAACAGCTCATACTTGCCATCACTCACACAATGCAGGGAATTCCATTCAGGATGCCACACATGAGTCCAGCTGCTGGCCAGGCTAAAGAAAAGTGCAGGGCCAACCAGATAACAGGCAGGAGTGAAGGATTCTGACATAGTAACAACCTTTGTACAATAAAGTATCTTTATATTAAAGGACTTGGAAGTTGTCAAAGTCCTTTTGTATTTGTTGATTCACTTCAGTCCTATACAAAACCTTTAGTTTGACAAGGGAAACCTAGCCCAGAATCTATCGGTTTTCTGTCTAAATCCTGGAAGGTGAGTCAAAGCACAGTATTTGTCCAGCAACTTGAAACTTGGCTGAACGGTTCTTATACTGTGTGGGTTCATTCAAGAGGCTTGGGAATGTACAAAACAGAGCACCATGTAGTTTCTGAGTCTAAAAGATCACGTGGACATTTGTACAAATAACAGAACAAATGGGTTAAGGAATGAAATTGTGCAATTCGATTTTTGCTATGTACTCGAAGGTAGATCCAGTACCTAAAATAGTTTAATTTAATGCTTACCACAACAGTTCTGTCCTCACTGATATGAGGAGACCGATGCACACAGACAAGTAATTTACTAACCCACAGAGTTAGTGAATGATGATGCCAGAATTTAAATCCAGGTCTAACTGACTGTCAATTTTTATAATATCCGGTTTCCTCCAGATAATGTCTAAGGCACTACATAGTGCCTCATCACTTGTAAAACATGTTCACACACTCCATTGCACTGGATCCTTACCACCCCTATATGAGTTGTGTAACATGATATTGATAGATGAGGGAATTGAGACTCAAATAGTTAACTGATTTTCCCAGATCACAAGGCTAGCAACTGGGAGAGTCAAGACTCCATCCATTTCTCCTTTTCAACATTCTTTTTACTATTTTGCACTGCCTGCCTGGTAAACAGTATTAACAACCATTGTTTATGGAGCTATTACTTCCTCCCAGACACTAAACCAAACATTTTACGTGGCTTCTCCCACTTAACCCTCACAACAAAGCTAGGTGAGCTAAGTACCATTATTACTCTAATTTTGTAGACAAATAAGTTAAAGAATCTGCTCCAAGGTTACACAGCTAGTAAGTGGTAAGACTGGGCTTTTGCCCCAGTTACTCTGACTCTGACTTCAGAATCCAAACCTTCACACCCCCTCCTGCATGCTGTATAATGTGCCCAAGGTGCACAGTTCCATGAGAGGGTAGAAGAAGGAAATATTGATTCCAGCTAAAGAGATCTCCACAAGCTTTGTGAAAGAAGTGACATTTGAGCTACGCCTTAAGAGATTAAGTATCTAAGGAACAGATAGGCTTAGTGACTTGTTTAAAATTGCATAAGTTCTTCAAATACAGCTTTTCTTATACTCAGATTCAGACATTTTTTCAAGAACGTATAATACAGACCCATCTAGCTGTTCCTTTCTTTCTCTGTATACGTTATTTCCCTTTCCTTGAACCACAAACAAAGAAATATGCAGAATTTGGAAGGACAAACACCTCAGACTCTCCAAAGATTATGTATAAAAATATGTTAGTGTCATGCCATGGAGTCAAGTACAATTGCTATAAATTGAAAGCATATATTCATGCCCAAACTAACGCAAATCCTCTTGCTAATAAATACAGCATCAATTTGCTCTATGGGTATGTGGAATCTAAAACATACCAGTATATTAATCCAAACGTGAGAAATGCCCTAGCAAAGCTTCCATTCATGAAATGACATAAAGCTGAAGAAAAGCTTGACTCTACAGTCAAATTTTTAAAAAGCTATATTTCCGTACAGTTTTCAAACACGTGTAAAACTCTTTTCCATGTGAAATAAATACAAGTCCTGAGTAGTTTTAATTAGCGATCTTGGAGACACTCTGCACCTGTTCCAATTCATCTGCAGAGATGAGAACCCTTCACCCTTTCCACTTGCTGACAGGTTAATAGACATTCCCAACTCATGCCAGCACATGGAGTTTTGCAGCTTTCTTGTGACAGGTGAATAATAAAGCTGCACAAGAATGTGGCAACTCTACATAGAAAATCCTCTGCGAGTGTAAATTCCTGAGCAGAGGCGATATGTCCCCCATTGTTCTGCAGGCCCGTGCACGTGTAGCTGATGTATCACTTTGTTTTTATTAGCAGAGTTATTGAGGTGTAATTTACATAGCATATAATCCTCCCATTGAAAATGTACAATTCAATAAGGTTTAATATATTTACAGAGCGGTGCAACCATCACTAGAATCTAATTTTAGAACATTTCCATCACCCCAAAAAGAAACCTCACGCCCATTTACGATTATTCCCTATTTACCCCCCAACTTCAGTCCTAGACAACTACGAGGATGCTTCATTTTTACTACACTTTAGTATAGAAGATACTGACTGTTCCACATGCTTGCTGCTTTGTGTATTGGGCCAACGAATAACTGAATGGTGCTTACATTCATTGGAGAACACGATATCATATGGGTATAACGTGGCTCTATGTGCGTACATGTATGAGCATCTGTAGTCTTATGTCCGTGCACTTAAGCTAAACGAAAGTGCAAGAAATCATTCCTGAAGAGAAGCAGAGATTGGAAGTCAGCTTACACTTTGATAGCAAAGTTGTCAGCAGAGATATTTAGTATAATAAGATGCATTTTACTAAGAAAAGAACAAAACTGGGACTTCCCTGGCGGCACAGTGGTTAAGAATCCGCCTGACAATGCAGGGGACACGGGTTTGATCCCTGGTCCGGGAAGATCCCACATGCCGCAGAGCAGCTAAGCCTGTGCATTGCAACTACTGAGCCTGCGCTCTAGAGCCCACGAGCCACAACTACTGAAGCCCATGCGCCTAGAGCCCGCACACCACAACGAAGAGCAGGCCCCTCTCGCTGCAACTAGAGAAAGCCCGCGTGCAGCAACTAAGACCCAACGCAGCCCTAAATCAATAAATAAATATATTAAAAAAAAAATAAGTAGTGGTAAAGTGTTCTTTTCTTTTCTTCTTTTAAAGAAAAGAACGACGCTACAATTACAGCGGACTCTCCTTATTCGGACATTCTGTGTCCGCAGCTCCTCTAAAATTCATTTGTGACCCCAACATCAATACTCATGGTTTGCAGTGATTTTCAGAAATGTGTAGAACAGCAAAACATTTGAGACGCTCGGCTCCCTTCCCCCATGGTCCTAGCTGAGAGCCACCGACGGGACACTCTGCCTTCTTGTTTCAGCTCTCAGAGAGAGATGACCACGATGGAGAAGACCAGGGCAGTGCAGTGTGGTGCAAGAAGCTTCAGCTCTGGGGACAGTCGTATGGGGTTTGAATCCAATTCTGGCACCTGCTACTGGAGCAGCTTCAGGCAAGTCAGTTAAAACTTCTGAACCTGATTTTCTGATTTACTTTTTTGTAAAATAAGGAGATGAGAATCTACTTGAATGAGTTTAAGATACAGGATTATAATCTATGGGATGTCTCTCTTTCTCTCTCTCTCCCTCTCTCTCTCCACTATCTATCTGTTTCCTCTAGGGGCACTAGCTCACTATTCACTAATTCCATCTTCCTAGGGAACTTTATAGCTATTGTGAATAATGAGAACCAACTGTACATTATAGAGACTGTTGATTGTGATGGTGAGGAAGGGGAAGCTTTTCTCATAAACTTTCCATGGATGATTTATCCTGTGAAATAACTACAACTCTCTTCAAATTTCCTTCTTCTTAATACTCCACTTTTGTATGTAGAGGTCACTCCTAAGTTTCAAAAGTCAGATAGAAAAGAAATCTTTGGAACTCCACAAATTAGGAATTTATTTTGTTGCAAGTAACACAAATCTGCGTGACAAGACTTGAACACAGGGGTTTGTTATTCTCACATAACAGATTTGAGGGTTGAGATGGCTGGTGTTTGCTTAGCTGCTCAGGGTAGAAACCAAGGGTGCTACCATCCTCCCACTCTATCATCCTCAGTGATGGCTCTCGTCCTCATATTTTTTGCCTCATAGACACAAGGTAGCTGCACAAGCACTGGACCTCATGGGAAGAGAGGGGAGGGAATAAGGGCATAGAACTTTATTCAGAGTCTGTTCCCTATCAAGATCAGAAAAGAAGCATTTTACCAGAAATGACTCCCAGTGACTTTTCCAGAGGTCTCATTGGCCAGAAATGTGCTGTGTGTCCATTTAAGACCAACTTAGACATTTTAATTTATAACCTGGACTGGTCATATTGCTATCCCAAACAAAATCAAGTTTTCATAAACCATGAAAAAGAGGACATGGGCATTGGATATCCTGGAGACTAAATGGAATTGAACACAATTTCTGGGTATAAGGAGACTGGGGCCCCATTTGAATTTCTGATGTGATATCTATCCTGGTAGGTAGCTCAGGTGCAGAGATATTCCCTGGCTTTAACCCTGTGCCATAGAATGTAAAACTGGCCTCACAGGATTGAGATTCAACCGATCCTTCATACCACTACAGCTCAGGAGCTTCCTTTGTGACTGTTCTGTGAAATATTTTATTCTCTGGAAAGAACGTAAGTCTATTGCATGGATACAAACTTGAAGAATTATTTCTGCAAGTTGAGTATCTTGTTAAAAATAAGAAAAGAGACATTTTCAAATAAAACTGTCAGTCAGAGGATGAGAGGCTGAAAATCTTCATTCAGTTTCCCATGTGTATTTATAACTCTTGAGGCAAGGTAGGATATAAGGGCTGCCCCATGACAATGTAAAAGTCTTAAAAACCAGAATTTCCCAACCAGATCTTTGAGAAGTATTCCCACATTATTCTAGGCCCTTTTAAAAAAAAAACATATTTTATTAAAATATAACAGGTTTAATTCAATAAAAATTAATTTTATCAATTCAATACATAAATGTAATACATGCATTTATTTCATGGACCACTAATATTTCCATTAGTGCTCAAAAAGATTAATCTTAAAAAACTTTTAAATGTTAGATTTCTAGTAAAAATTTTAACATGCATGCTATCAATGATTAATAGTGTCTTCCAAGATCCCATAAAAATATCAACAAAATTATATAATTTAGGATAAACTTATAAGCCCCTGAAGTTTGAGAACAAAAGTGAACTCAGGCCAGAACATGTCAGTAAGAATCACTAATGATGAAACTAATACATTTGACTTGGGAAACAGGTCATGTTTTATGTATGGTCTGCCCCCTGAACTAAAACATTTTCCATCCAGGAAAGTGGTAAGAAAAGCATTTGATTCATTATGTTGTCTATCCCTTGCTCAAGGTCAGAGAAGACTATTTAAGTAGAAAACTAAGCAGCTACTCCTCACCCCCACATCGTGGTGACTATTTCCTGGGCCTTAAGAAATCATTGTGTAGAATAAAGTGGTGACCAGTATCTGGGGTCAGCAAAACCTGAGTAAAACCCTAGTTCCATGACTTACTAGTTTAGGCACTTTACTAAGTCTAAGTATTAACTAAGTCTAAGTATTAATTTTCTCATCTGTAAAATGGGAATAATAACAGTACCTACTTCCAAGAGTTGTGATGCTTATTCGAGGTGGTGTACATAGCACAATTAGCCTAAGAGTCCACATACATTAAGTACTCAATAGCTGTTCTTACTTAGCATCTATCAAGCTATTGTTGTGCTTCCTGCCACCATCACGTACACACACAAGGGAGGAGGAAAGATGAGACAGAGGAAAAGAGAGAAGAAGGGTAGAGGGAGGGGTTAGGGATTATATAATTTGCTGTAGACTGAGGGTACTGCAGGAGGACTGTGGTCTGAAAAGTGGAACATGTGCTGCTTGACATGCATTGTCCTGTTTCTCCTTAATAACAGCACAAAGGAGGAGTCGTTCCTGGGAAAAATCTTGAAGTACTTGGTGCTACAGTTGCTCTCTTGAATATAGTACATAACTTAAGAATTAAGTTTTGAACATGTCAATTAAGACTGAACATGTCTCCTTGCCACACTGTGGAAAGACACAGACACTGGAGCCTAAGAAAAGTCCACCACAGAAATACTGGCTATGCAGAAAACATGAACAGGTAGTTACAGAGTTACTGGATCAATAAAACAAAAAGAGGAGTAATAGAGAAAGCAAAGATTTAGGTGATGACTGATACAAACAGAAGGCAAGATACAAAAATACTTTAAACTCTAAAGAAGTAGTTCTTTAGAAGGGGTGGTTTTGCACCCCTTCAGCCCCTAGGAAATATTTGGCAATGTCTGGGGACAGTTCCGATAGTCATGACTTGAGGGATACTACTGGCATTTAGTGGGCAGAGGTTAGGATGCTGCTAAATATTATACAATATATTATATATGCTGCTATATACTACACAGGGCACTCCGTCAAACCAGGAATCATCTGGCTCAAATGCACATAGTGCTGGGATTGAGAAACTCTGCTCTAAAGGAAGGTTGATAGTAGAAATCAGGGGTATCAATCATGAGAAGTGACCCTACAGGAAATGGAATCATCCATAAGATGCAATTGAAAGGCTTTTTGCTAATTCAAAAGAAAAATAGAATATGGCTAGAAAAGAATATATTACATATAGAATAGAAGAGGTGAGGCCCAACCTATGAAAAATAGGTACAGAGAAAAAAATGAAGACAGAAATATAGAGGTGAACAGTAGATTAAAATGTACCTAAATGGAAGGGTCAGTTTGGTCTAGGTAAAAAGGACATCCTCCTATTTGTAATAAAACCTGTTAAAAAAATCGAGGTGTAGAATGTAAAATAGTTAGCTGGTGGGAAGCAGCAGCATAGCATGGGGAGATCAGCTCGATGTTTTGTGATGACCTAGAGGGGTGGGATAGGGAGGGTGGGAGGGAGGCTCAAGAGGGAGGGGATATGGGGACATATGTATGCATATGGCTGATTCACTCTGGTGTACAACAAAAACTAAGACAGTATTGTGAAGCAATTTAACTCCAATAAAGATCTATTAAATAAAAATGTAGGTGTAAACAAGGATAGCTTCATTAACTAAAATCCAAGCTGGTCTCCAGATTTCTACTGTCCAAAGTAAAATGCCAAAACAGACAAACAAACCAACATTCCACAGACAAACAAAAATCCCTGGAGCAATATCCATAGAAATTTAAGGACAAAGGCTTCAGTTAAATAAATGTGTACTGAATAAATAGCCATCTTACATACGCAAAGAAAGGTACTAGAATTCCATGTTTACAACTAAAAAATATTAATATCCCAACCAATAACAACAAAATTGAAAAGTAATAACTTAGGATAGCGGTGATATCAAAAGCCTGGTTCAGTATTAGAAACAGATAAAACAACTATAATTATTTAAATTTTGGTAACAAAGTGAAATTCAAATATTAAACTTATTCTTAAAAGTTAAATGGTATACACATCATTTATGAACAGTAATCTACATCTAACACCTCAAAATGAAATAATAAAAGCTAAGGTGACTTACCTGAAATGGTAAATACAAAAGGCAATATTCTATTCATGACCTTTGTAATTTTAGAAATTAATATTAGAAATGACTTCTTACAAATAAAATTATCTTTATAGTTCTATTTTTAAATGTTTCATAATCACTAGAAATTTTTAAAATTAGTAATTTAGTATATGTGGCAAGAGAAATAAGGACACAGCACAAGTATAATGTTTCTTAAATTCAGAAACAATATGACAGAAATAAGACCAAATTCATGAATGTATTTTTAACCTTCAGATTATACTGGATAATCCCATAATGAAGATAAATCTATATGTATGAAATAATTTTTTTCTTAAATATATAAAATAAAGCCTATTATGAATGCAAAGCTAAACTGATAGAAACATTCAGCTTTTTCATGGATAAGTAGTTTTGAAAGAAATATATTTATAAAAACTAGAAAAATATTTTCAACTTTGCATCCTTAAACACAGAACATAGTCATTAATAATATACAATTAAAATTACTTGTACAGAAATATGTACCCTACAAACACAGAGTATATACTTTTAAGAACTGATGAAATATTTACTTTAAAAATTACATCTTGGACCACAGATTAAGGATTGAAATATTACAAATATGTGAAAATATACATACAAGATGCTCCAACATCAAAGCCACTGAAGCACATTACTTGAAAGTAAAAATATGTTTCCTGAACAAAACAAATTAGGAAAGAAATCAGAATCTTGTAAATAAATAAATGAGGGGGAAAACCCTTCCGTTTTTATGCAGCAACCATAAAATTCTTTTAATCAAAATTTGTAGAATGTATACAAAATTATGCTCAGAGGCAAATGTACAGCCCTAAATGCTCTCATTATTCATTAACAAATATTAAGCTAAGCTTTCAACTTCTATAAAATAACACAACAAGCCCAAGAGCAGCAGCAGAATAAAAAATATAAAAATTAGTTGATTGGATACATTTGAAAAATAAATTGAAGAAGTTACTCTGTGGAGTATTAAGAACATAATGAATTAAATAGACAAATAGATTGCTGTTTTAATTAAGAAAAGAAAAGGACAAAACCACAAATATATGTTATTAGAATGAAAGGGCTATTTCAACAGAGTGGTCATTAGAAAGTGTAAAAAAATTTTATGTAAAAATTTATTTCAACAAATTTGAAAACCTTAATGAAAAAGATATTCACAGGTTATTTTTAACTGATGAAAAGTGACTCAAGAAATCTTAGAAAACAAAAAATGTCTAACACCTATTGGAAAGAATGAAAAATAATCAAGGCTTACTAGGGTCTGATAGATTTATTAAAGATTTATTTAGATCATTAATTTTAAAATTTCAATATCATGTCAAATATTTCATCACTTAAGAAAAATATAAAAAGTTTATCAAATTATTTTATGGTGCAAATATTGCCCTGAGAAGCAAACCGTAATTAGTATAACTCATAATTGTAGACCAATAAAATTTATGAATGCAGTGCAAAGATTCTAAATAAATTAATGAAAAATAGTATATTAGTAGAATTATGAAAGTAGGATTTGTTTCCTTATTGATATTAGGAAATTACTTATTAAAAAATAATCATGGATAAACGTATTTCTTCAACATTACTTCTAAACTAACATAATGTGAATTCTCAGTCATTAAAGCTAATGTTATGGTTACTGGAAAAAGCATTTTTAATTAAATGTAGATTATGACAAAATTGCCTACTGTCCCCACTGCTATTTCACGTTGCTTTAAAACACTGACCAAGATAAGGAGACATGAAACAAATAAAATCTGCTGTTACTGGTAATGAGGACAAAGTATCAATATTTATGAGTTGCTTCTGTGGAAACATAAGATAATTAACTGAAATATGATTCAAGATAATATAAAGTGAATCAAAACCTTCCCGATGCACTGGCAGTAACAAACTGAAAGATGGAATGGGAAAATAAGACATTTATGATAGCAACAAAACAGACCAAATGGAACACCTTGATAAGAAATGTGAAAAACTAGAAAAATTAAACAAAAAACTCAAAACTACTATGCATATAAAGCATGATGATATATATCATTTTTCTAGATGGAAATATCAAACATTGTAATAGTGTTGTATCTCCCTAAATCAATATATAGTTTTAAGATAATCAAAATCAAGATTTAAATTAGATTGCTTTGTTCTTTCTGGCAAGGAAATGGGAGGCTTGTAAAGGTCATTTGCAGGTTTGATTGGAAGAAAGCACAGATGATGTTGAAACAGAAAGTCACAGTGAGTGGTAAGAAATTATCCAGTTTTTAAAGGATATGTAACTATAAAATTACAACCACCAAGAGATAGTTGAATTGATGTAAGGATCAAAACACATGTTAATTGAATGGACTAGTTGGCCTTAAACTACACTACAGAATTTATTAGAATCTAATTATGATAAAGAAAGCAACATACACCAATGGGAAATCAATTAATTATTCAAGATACGGTGTTGGGAGAATAAGTATATGGGAATGATGAAGTCGTTTTTTTTTCCTTATACAGTTCATCAGTATGTATCCAATACATTTAAAGAACTGGTAGAGATAAAGATATTCTTCCAAAAATATACTAAACCTACTCATATGTGCATGTTTGTGTGTGCATGTGTTTGGAAGATAGATTTTTCCGAGTATAAATTAGCCAAAAGATATCTAAGACACGTAGTTTAGTAAAAACATAAAATGCAACATAAATACATGATTCCAGTTTTCTTTTCATGTAAAATCAGGAAATATCCTTTTTATATATATACATATATAATTAATATATAGGTCACATCTGCAGTGATACACGATAGCTGATAAAAAGATTTGGGGGATGAGAGTGGGAGGTGGGTTTCTGCTTTATTTTTGTTTTTCAGTATCTTACAGTGAGGAAAATCAATTTTGTCTGTATAATTAAAATTAATTTAGTTTTAAAGATAAAAATTAAAATAAATCCATGGATAACATCATATAAACAAAAATAATTGTATTATATGCATAGTACACAATTTAAAAGGCAGAACAAAAATAAATTTATGAAGCAAATGACAAACTGAGACATTATTACAGCATGTATTTTCACCTTGTAAAATGTCATTAAGAAACCATTTTTTAAAATGCTTCGATATAGAAGTGACCATTCGATATGAACAATTTACAAAGGCCAGAAAATGCATTGAAAATATCAGCTCTGCAAGAAATCAGAGATGCAAATGAAAGTAATATTGATTTTTCACTCACCACATTGAAATAGATTTTTAAAATTTATTTCAGTACTAGAGAGAATGAATTTTATGAGCAGTTTTATACAATCCTAATGGGAGTGTAAATTTGGGTAACCTTACTATGAATTCTTTTTTTTAATTTACCAAAATCCTTAATGGAAATTTACCCTTTGCTCCAACAGTATCACTTTTAGTTACCTATCAAATTTTTAAGAGAGGGAGAGGGAGGGAGAGGGAGAGAGAGGGAGAGGGGCAGGCAAGTGTTTATACAAAATGATTACTGCATCAAAATTTATCATAGCATAAAAAAATGAAAATAATCCAAGTTTTCAACAATAGAGAACTTTAAAATGCAGAATATCTGCATGAGGGACTGACAGGCACCAATTGAAAATCATGTAGAAGACCATCCCCCATCATCATAATAGGTGAAAAAGCAGAACACAAAACTGTTAATCACTTTTATTTAATAGACACACATTTAAACACTCATAAAAATCCTTGTATAAAATAGCTCAAAATATTCAAAGTGCACATGAGTGTGTACCTGAGTATGTGTAGACATGGAGATAAGGCAACATATATTATGGACAGCTATATATAATTATATATATATATATGTATACATATATAAAATGATTTAAAGTTATTTTCTTCATTAAACTCTTCCGCTTTTAAATATTTTTATTTTTAGTAAGCATCCACTGTTTTCACAGTCAGTAAAAGAAAAACAAGCATTAAAAATAAAGTACAGATGCCCTTTCCTTAGTGAGTGTCTCCTTTTTTGCTGACAGCACTTCATCCACTAAACATTCAAAGAAGCAGGTTCTGGGACACATTCTAGGGTCATTTAATGGGCATTTTTATGAGCATTTAATGGCCAAATATTTATAAATTCTCACAACACCTCTGTGAAGTAGGTAAGGGAGCACATCATTCCTTCAAAAGCAAGCCCTGTTTGAAGTTCCTCCTTCACTAATCTTGTCACGATTGTCAAATCTCCCCCACGCTGCAAATGGCAATAGCAGTGATTGTTCTTTCTTCCAGTAATAATAATAGTAAAATGCCATAATAACCAGGAATAAATTTACCCAAAGGGGAAATTGATGCCTGCTTTGGTTACCTGAGTTTTTTATGGGCCAACAAAGTCCCCACAGATGCCCCAAATCCTATGGATTCATTGACGCAGGGAATATCAGACACCGTGCCCTTTCATTCATTATTGAAACAAATATCCATTAAATGCCTACTTTCTAGTTGCTGGTGATACAAAGTGAAAAACAACAAAACCAAAGTTTGTGACTTCAGGGAGCTCACAATCTAGTGTAACTGAAGCTAGCATTCCCCCTTTCTCTCCACTTCCCAGACCTCCCCAAAACTCATGCAGTGGTGTCCCTAAAGTCTTAGCTCATTCCAAGTTTCCAGAACAATCTAGGTATGAAATAAGACTATTATGAGTAAACACATATGTATTGCTGAAAATTACAACACACTCCTAGTGGTCCTGCGATGGACTAACCCAACCTCATCTGTGGTCTGGCACTACTTCCTGAGACTACATCCTGCCAATTGAATCCTAGATCTGATGTCTCTAGAGCTGTCCTGGTGAATATGGTAGCCACTAGCTACACATGGCTATTTACATTAAAATTACAATTAATTTAGCCACAATTCAAGTAGTCAATTACCACAGGGATGTGGCCGTTGTCTTGGGCAGGACAAACACAGAAACATCATTGTGAAATGTCTATTAGGTGGCTCTGCTCAATAGCTTTACTGGGATTTGCATTGTTTGTTTGTTTAATAGAAACTTTACCCAACCCCCAGCCTGTGTTTCCAAATCCTGTTGTCTAGTCTTTTTTCTCAGATCTAGACTCTTCCCTAAACATCCCCAGTCTGCTGCTCATTAGGGAGATACTCGGATGACCGCTGCTAAGTGACTAGATTTATGAGACTCACACAGTCTCATAAACCTTGGGTGAGACCATAAAAATTATATTCCTGCCAACTTTCCTAATGAAAGCAAGCATATGCTTTCTTCATTTAAATGGCAGAATGGTAAACACAGACGAAACACATTAGTTACCGTTAACAACTGTATCAAAATTAGCCAACTTAGGTTATACTTCAAAAAATTATATATATATATATATATATATAAAATATTTTGATAATCATTTTCCCAGTATGAAGTCTCAATGCAGTTTGATGGGAAAATCTAAAGATACACTTTTTTGCATAAAAATCAGTTGAAGTGAATTAGCTATAAGATGAGAAACCTTAAAACAGAGCTGGTAATAAAACAAAAGTATAATTTGATTCGCTTTCACAAAGATGTTATTTTTTGTACTATGAAGTCTTGAATATAATGGTAATAAACCCGACAGAACTTAGATTCTTTTAATTTTACTTCGATACATTGTTTTGACTTTAACTATTATGGGCTTTGACCTACAGATTATGAAAAAGAGTTAGCTCTTTGCGTCAGCGTTAGTAGACAGATTTAAGTCTAATGTTGACAAATCATTCATTATATTTTATGTCACATTCCCTCGTATGTCACTACAAATGAAGATTTTAGCACTTTCATATGTATATTTATTTTGACTAGTGAGAGAATATCATAAAGTTGAGGACTGTGTGCTTAAGTAGCAGGTTTATTTCTGGGAATTTTTTTTCAAAAATGTGAATGTTATTACTTCTTACCACCCACATACTGTAATTAGTATAAGTAAGTTAATTACTGAAGTTTTATCAAAATGTGTTCTGGTATCTTAAATGAGACATCTTATTGAAGGCACTCTATTTTACAATGCTATCCTCAGAAGGAGTAGATAAAAAGTTTGAGATTAATGTTATTTGAGGTAAAAAGTGAATAGTTTATTAGCCTGCATACTTAATGCATGGCTCTTTGTGGCTGGATACTGATCTAGACACAAGGATGCATGTTACCCTGGAACTTTGCTATCGGCACAGTGCTTGCCTTGGATACTTTCTTTGGGTCATTATTCTTATCAGCTTGGCATATGTAGCAAACAAATTAGAGTTGAGTTTTATTTCTGTTTCAGAATTGAGGTCAGATAGCATGAATCCTTGAATGCACTGTTAGTGAACCTTTGTATGATTTAATGGGATTGTCAACAGCACGTTGCACTAAGTAGTTTGTGGAAAATAACGTTCAGAATTAACTCACGTAACATGATTAATCATACTACGTCATGATAAAATTGATCCTGTGATTTGACTTTTCCAGAATTTGGAAAACATCATCTTACGCAAGGCACATATGTAAAACTAGATGTGTTCAAGGAGATAAAAGAATCCAGCATCTCTTGAGCATCTGCTATGTGGCATACATTGAACTAGTTGGTTTCACCAGCAGTAAATATTTATCAGGCATGGTACAATTCATTTGTTATTGATCCTCCCATTGCTATGTTATCAACATTTCATTATCAATTAACATGATGGCACAATATCCAAAAGCAAAGTTATTTCAATTTCAAGGAGGGAGTTGTGAGAGAGGAGATTATTAAAATAAGGCACAAACCAGAGCCAAGGAACTTGGCAGGATAGTGGATTCTGTCTGTTTGTCTTCTGGGAAACACTTTTCTGTGCTTATGAACCAATATGGAGCAATACCATAGTGTTTTTTTACACTCCACATTGCTCCATTTGTGCTCCATTTCCCTGTGAGGAAAGTGAACCAAAGACGTTTGTTTCTCCTTAGGTTACATGACCTGCCACAATGACTCAGTAAAACTACCCCTTCCATTCTAGCCAAAGTGTACTGCAAAGGTGACTTGTGTTCTAGGCAAGGTGGATGGTGTCAGCCTCTGAGGCATCTGGGATTGAATTCTATTCAATAAGTTTCCTTTAGGTTGGCCTGTGAAAACCCAATTCCAATCAACTCCTCTCTTGGTGGAAACATTACTTCTAGATGAACATAGAGGAAGCAGAAAAATTGTCAGGGGAATAGTGATACTGAGTTTCCGTTCTGGCCTCAGCCTTGAGAGCACTGAGGTCTGAATACTTGAAGAGTTGCTGATATAGTTTCACACTAAATATCTACACTACATTGAGTATGATATGTATCATTGCAACAATCCCCTGTGTCATATAAAGAAATCTAAGCAGGTTTTGCAATATAAAGATAGTTGATGGATTTACCATTTTGTTGTACATTTTTTGAGACAACCCTATCCAATGTTTGTGTAGTACATTTAACTTGACAAAATGAATATCAAAATGAACTCAGTAAATTGAGGATGTATTTTGGCGAGACATTATTTATCTTTAGAGTTACAGTGTATTAAAAACCTCTTCAAATTTGATGGATTAAGTGTCCCATTTTCCACTTTTCTGCAGATGAAGAAACTGAAAATCAGATATGGCTAATGACTTGCCCAAAGTCACATAGCTATTATTGGTTGGTATTATGTATCAGGATATACTTTTCTCATTTCCATTAAATCAGTCACTGGTGGGTAGGACTCTTGGGACCCTTTTCCTGGCCCTCTGATTTTACCCTAGTTAAAGCTTACCCTGCTCAGTTTATTCCTCGTGAAGGTACACAGTCTCCTCCACAGGCCTTTTAACTAACTTGTAAGGATTAATTTCTGAGCCAAATAGCACTATATCTGCCATGGGGGGCCAGGGGCCAGCGGTTTATAGAGGCAAGGACACAAATTAGAAATTTAAGGAACTGTCTAAATGCTGACATTCATATTTTTAGGGTGCATACAGAACAGAAAGCACATGATTATGGAACTAGTCATTTCACATGCTTAACCTCAAGCATTGAGAGAGAGACCACTCCAGGGGGTGGATTGTGTTTCCAAAGTGTCCATAAGTAGCAAGATGAGACGAGAGAGCAATAAAGAGAAGGTACACATAGGGTAACTAGAAGAAGTCTGACACAGTCCTTTAAAAGATAGCACACATGAACATCCTGGACCAGAAAGTGAGGGATGCTCAAGGAATTGTGGAGTGTGTCAAAGGACAAAGGAACAAGCTTGTAGGGACTTACAGTGAACAAATCTGGGACAATTTGGGCCTCAAAATAAGTAATGATAGCAGTGGTTTACAATCTAATGAATAAAACAAGAATTCATGAATCCATAGAGTAATATAAATAAATAAATGAATATATAAATAAATGAAGAAGGGGAAAGTCTTCCTTTCAGTGGAATGCTACCTAATAGTTATTTGAGAAGTGATAGAGTTAGAAAACTAGTAATGAATGCTAAAATTAGCAGGTGAATGTTTGATGAGAGATAGAGTCGTTATATTGTCTCAACCACAAATTACTTAGTATCTCTTCATAAATTGCATTATTTACAAGGTGAAAATAATCTTATAGTGAAGGACAGCAATTTAACCAAGTGATTCAAAGCTAGTATCAGCAATATACCAATACTGGGATGAATGACTAACTGCCTTTTGCTATGACACACTGTGATAGACATAAAATTGCATATGTAATACTTCTGCCAAAATGTATAACCTGAATATAAAGAGGATCAAATATTGGACAGACAAAACCAAGGGCAACGCTACAAAAAAACCAGCATGTGCTCTTCAGAATTTCCTAGGTCAAGAAAGACAAAACATAAAAAGGCTAACTGTTCCAGGTTAAAGGAGAACAAACAGGCAAGACAATCAAAAGCTACCCATGATTCTGAATTAGACCCTGAACCGGGAAAAAATAGTTAAAAGGAAATTAATGGGAAAATTAATGATTTTTAACATCTTTATTAGAGTATAATTGCTTTACCTTGTTGTGTTAGTGTCTGCTGTATAACAAAGTGAAGCAGCTATACGTATACATACATCCCCATATCTCTTCCCTATTGCATCTCCCTCCCTCCCACCCTCCCTATCCCACCCCTCTAGGTGGTCACAAAGCACCAAACTGATCTCCCTGTGCTATGTGGCTGCTTCCCACTAGCTATCTATTTTACATTTGGTAGTGTATATATGTCCATGCCACTCTCTCACTTCATCCCAACTTACCCTTCCCCCTCCCTGTGTCCTCAAGTCCATTCACTACATCTGTATCTTTATTCCTGTCCTGCCCCTAGGTTCTTCAGAACCATTTTTTTGTTTGTTTTTAGATTCCATATGTATGTGTTAGCATACAGTATTCGTTTTTCTCTTTCTGACTTACTTCACTCTGTATGACAGTCTCTAGGTCCATCCACCTCACTACAAATAACTGTTTCGTTTCTTTTTATGGCTGAGTAATATTCCATTGTACATATGTGCCACATCTCATTATCCATTCATCTGTTGATGGGCACTTATGTTGCTGTCATGTCCTGGCTATTGTAAATAGAACTGCAGTGAACACTGTGGTACATGACTCTTTATGATTTCTCTCCTTCTGCTAACTTTGGGTTTTTTTTTGTTCTTCTTCCTCTAATTGCTTTAGGTGTTAGGTTACGTTGTTTACTTGAGATTTTTCTTGTTTCTTGAGGTAGGATTGTATTGCTACAAACTTCCCTCTTAGAACTGCTTGTGCTATATCCCATAGGTTTTGGGTCATCGTGTTTTCCTTGTCATTTGTTTCTAGGTATTTTTTGATTTCCTCTTTGATTTCTTCAGTGATCTCTTGGTTATTTAATAGCGGATTGTTTAGCCACCATGTATTTGTTTTTTTACAGTTTTTTTCCTGTAATTGATATCTAGTCTCATAGCATTGTGGTCGGAAAAGATACTTGATACGATTTCAGTTTTCTTAAATTTACCAAGGCTTGATTTGTGACCCAAGATATGATCTATCCTGGAGAATGTTCCATGAGCACTTGAGAAGAAAGTGTATTCTGTTGTTTTTGGATGGAATGTCCAATAAATATCAATTAAATCCATCTTGTTTAATGTGTCATTTAAAGCTTGTGTTTCCTTATTTATTTTCATATTGGTTGATCTGTCCATTGGTGAAAGTGAGGTGTTAAAAGTCCCCTGCTATTATTGTGTTACTGTCGATTTCCCCTTTTATGGCTGTTAGTATTTGCCTTATGTATTGAGGTGCTCCTATGTTGGGTGCATAAATATTTACAATTATTATATCTTCTTTTTGGATTGATCCATTGATCATTATGTAGCGTCATTCTTTATGTCTCTTTTAATCATCTTTATTTTAAAGTCTACTTTGTCTGATATGAGAATTTCTACTCCAGCTTTCTTTTGATTTACATTTGCATGGAATACCTTTTTCCATCCCCTCACTTTCAGTCTGTATGTGTCCCTAGGTCTGAAGTGGGTCTCTTGTAGACAGCATATATACAGGTCTTGTTTTTGTATCCATTCAGCCAGTCTGTGTCTTTTGGTTGGAGCATTTAATCCATTTACATTTAAGGTAATTATCAATATGTGTGTTCCTATTACCGTTTCCTTAATCGTTTTGGTTTGTTATTGTAGGTCTTTTCCTTCTCTTGTGTTTCCTGCCTAGAGAAGATCCTTTAGCATTTGTTGTAAAGCTGGTTTGGTGGTGCTGAATTCTCTTAGCTTTTGCTTGTCTGTAAAGGTTCTAAATTCTCCTTCAAATCTGAATGGGATCGTTGCTGGGTAGAGTAATCTTGGTTGTAGGTTTTTCCCTTTCATCAGTTTAGATATATCCTGCCACTCCCTTCTGGCTTGCAGAATTTCTGCTGAAAGATCAGCTGTTAACCTTATGGGGATTCCCTTGTATGTTATTTGTTGCTTTTCCCTTGCTGCTTTTAATATTTTTCCTTTGTATTTAATTTTTGATAGTTTGATTAATATGTGTCTTGGCATATTTCTCCTTGGATTTATCCTGTATGGGACTCTCTGCATTTCCTGGACTTGATTGACTATTTCCTTTCCCATATTAGGGAAGTTTTCCACTATAATCTCTTCAAATATTTTCTCAGTCCCTTTCTTTTTCTCTACTTCTTCTGGACCCCTATAATTTGAATGTTGGTGCATTTAATATTGTCCCAGAGTTCTCTGAGACTGTCCTCAATTATTTTCATTCTTTTTTTCTTTATTCTGCTCTGTGGTAGTTATTTCCACTATTTTATCTTCCAGGTCACTTATCCGTTCTTCTGCCTCAGTTATTCTGCTATTGATTCCATCGAGAGAATTTTTAATTTCATTTATTGTGTTGTTCATCATTGTTTGTTTGCTCTGTAGTTCTTCTAGGTCCTTATTAAACGTTTCTTGTATTTTCTTCATTCTATTTCCAAGATTTTGGATCATCTTACTCTGAATTCTTTTTCAGGTAAACTGCCTATTTCCTCTACATTTGTTTGGTCTGGTGGGTTTTTGCCTTGCTCCTTCATCTGCTGTGTGTTTCTCTGTCTTCTCATTTTGCTTAACTTCCGGTGTTTGGGGTCTCCTCTCAGCAGGCTGCAGGTTCATAGTTCCCATTGTTTTTGGTGTCTGCCCCCAGTGGGTAAGGTTGGTTCAGTGGGTGGTGTAGGCTTCCTGGTGGAGGGGACTGGTGCCTGTGTTCTGGTGGATGAGGCTGGATCTTGTCTTTCTGGTGGGCTGGACCTCATCTGGTGGTGTGTTTTGGGGTGTCTGTGAACTTATGATTTTCACAGACAGACAGCCCCTCTGCTAATGGGTGAGATTGTGTTCCTGTCTTGGTAGTTATTGGCATGGGGTGTCCAGCACTGGAGCTTGCTGGTCATTGAGTGGAGCTGGGTCTTAGCGTTGAGATGGAGATCTCTGGGAGAGCTCTCATTGATTGATATTATGTGGGGCCGGGAGGTCTCTGGTGGACCAATGTCCTGAAGGTGGCTCTCCTACCTCAGAGGCTCAGGCCTGACAGCCAGCCAGAGTGCCAAGACCCTGTCAGCTACATGGCTTCTGGGAAGACTGAGGTCTCTGCCAGCATTCAGTAGGTGTTCCGTAGGAGTTGTTCCACATGTAGATGTATTTTTGATGTATTTCTGGGGAGGAAGATGGTCTCCACGTCTCACTCCTCCGCCATCTTGGAGGTCCTCTCTCTTCACGCCTCCTGTTGCTAGAGGATCCACATTTCATCTGGAAAGGACATAAATCTGGCAGTCTTACTTCAGGCCTAGCCCATCCACCTTTTCCCCTTTGTGCTTAGTCTGTTTCACTTGCTCATAGCAGGCCCCGTGCAGAGGCCTTGCCCCCAGCCCTTCAGACAAGAGTTCCACGTGAACCGGCTGAGCCGACACCTCAGCTCGGGACAGGCGCTGAAGCTCCTCACAGGACACTCAACTCAAGATGGTGGCAGGCCGTGAGCAGAGACACTATGTACACCCCACAGTGTGATCTCAAATTAATGCTGTTTAAATGTGGACTGTGAGTTAGATAATTTTATTACCTCAATTCTTAATTTTCATGCCAGTATTATGATTATTTTTGAGTGTGTACTTGTTCTTAGAAAATACACACTGAAGTATTTGGGGGAAAAGGGACATGATGTCTTGAGGTTACTCTTGAATGAGAAAAAATAACATGCATATATGCATGTAAAATAATATATGGGAGAGAGGGAGAATGATAAAATAAATGGGTCAGAATATAAATGTTTGGGCAATCTGAGTAAAGGTTATACATGAGTTCCTTATACTATTCTTGCAACTTTTCTGTAAGACTGAAATTATATCACAATTAAAAATGACCAAAATCAGGCACATTATGTGTCTGGCTAGATTCCATCACAATAAGGCATGAAAAACTCCAATTAAGCTAAAGAGTTAAAGCACTGCCGAATGCAAATAAGACAGTGAACTAAGGGATGTATAAACCTTGTTTAGTTGAATCAGGCCGACAGAGAAGTCTGTGTTAGGACAGTTTGTAGAAGCACAGCTTATAATGAGCTACTATATTCATGCCCCAATTACTGGACTCATCAAAACATATTTTCTTCAGTTGTGAAAATAGGATCAAAATAACTAACTTGCAAGGGCTTTTTGTTAGGTTGTTTAAAATAATGGCTACGTAGATATTGCAACCGTGCTCGACCTGTAGAAAATGCTCAATAAATATTGCCCATTTAACATCTATCTCCACTGGCTTTTCCAGATACCCTTTTGATGCCATATGTAAAATTTGTCTAATTCCATCTCAAGGATATTCAGCTCTGAGCCCATGGAAGCTTATTCCTGAGACGTAGGCTACCACTTCATGACCCATAAGAAACAGCTCCTATCATAACCCTGAAGGGAAGAAACATAACACTTGAGAATTAGGATAATAATGAACACTTTTCTTTCCATTTCAGAATTATTCAAATGTATAGTCAATGGATCCCAGTGGAGGCATATTTCTCTCTTCAATTTCTGCCTGAAGACTTTGTACCACGTTTCTCCCTTAGAACAAACATGGGAAAGTGTTCTGGGAAAAGGAGTATTTTAGTGAATCAATAAGTAGGATGTTTTCTTTAAAAGGACTACAAATTCTTTCCATGTTTTTTTTCCTTAGAAACATGGGTGCACATGTTTAGAATCTAATCAGCCAAATTAATAGACTCCAGTGGCAAAGAAGTAAATTGAGAACTAGGATTTTGGCATTTTTATGTTACTTCCATAATGGGTATTTCTATTGCTTGGTGATGTTTTAATTCTATTCTCCAAATGTGGTGAACACCAGCACTGTGCTAAAAACTAAGGAGGTACCTCAAGAAGTAGAAAAACACTCTTTACCCCAAATTATGCTGTGCATAAGATCTATCATGCTTTCAAAAATCATGAAAAATGCAATGTGATAAAAAGGCAAAATGAGTGACACATAATATATTATATAGACGATGAGAAAGTTAAGTGAGCCAAATGGGGCCACCGACAGATTCAGGAATCTTAGTGGAAAGGGCGGAGGTGGCAGTTAGAGATTTCAGATGCATGCTATGCTAGTATTACTTCCTGGCTCCTGGGTAGTTTCATCTAAGCCACTTACAATTGTTCTGTGCTTTGAAATTATACCTATACCAATCAAATAATTTCTTCAGATAATTCAGGGTATGAATTTTAATAAATTTATAATAGGGGTACTTATTTCTGGGTTTGCTGTTGTTGCTTCAACATCATCACTTAAAATTATGCACAAAACTGTCTTGTTCCTTTGTGAAGCTGCCTGGTAGAATTTGCCACTTATACCAATCAGTTCCAACCACTAGTCAATCAAGTAGCAAGCATGGGAGAAATAAAACTCAATCATGCATTTAATAAATATTTGCTGAATCAAATTAGCAGTTTTAGGAGAGGCAGAATGTAACATGGAAACAGAACTGGATTCTAGCCAGACAAGTGACGTTTAAATTCTATCTCCCACTTAAAAAATATGTGACCTTGTTTATTCATCTGTAAAATGGGAACAGTGATGCCTCCAGAACCAATCTCACAGAACTGTTATAAAGGTGAAATTAAATGCATGTAAGCTTGTTTTCTACAGTGTATGTCTGTGTGTCAGAATAATTTCTTTCTTTTCAGTAAAACCATATTAGTTATGCTTTATGTTATTAAATCATTGCTTATTTTATATCCCTGATATATAGTTTTAGATTGCCTGATAGTTGTGACTAATACAAAAGTGGAAATAAAACATATAAGAAACAACACAACTATTTTTCAGAAAAGGGACAGACTTACTTTCAACTTCTCTCAGAGGGTCATTTAAGACTGAGGGCAGGAGAGACCACAGAGGAAAGACTTCCAAAGTATAACGGCTCCTGGAGTGATGCTCATGTAGCTCATAAAGCTAAAATCCCCTTCAATAAACAATATCTCTGGGGGCTTCCCTGGTGGCGCAGTGGTTGAGAGTCCGCCTGCCGATGCTGGGGACACGGGTTTGTGCCCCGGTCCGGGAAGATCCCACATGCCGCAGAGCGGCTGGGCCCGTGAGCCATGGCCGCTGAGCCGGTGCGTCTGGAGCTTGTGCTCCACAGCGGGAGAGGCCACAACAGTGAGAGGCCCGCGTACCGCAAAAAAAAAAAAATCTCTGGGAGGCCTCGTCTGTATGACATTGTAGTGGCTACTGCCACTTGGGTCAAGTGAAGCTTGTTGTGCAATTCTGGTTATTATTGCCAGAGCCAAGGTCAGCGTGTTTAGACTAGCTACAAAAATTTTTTTTTTTTAATTAAAAAATAAAAATTTAAAAGCTAAATTTCTCTTAAATGAAAGACTACCACAATGTAAGCTCAAAGAAGGCAGGGTATTGTTCCAAAAAAACAATGGAACCCTAATGCCTAGAACAGTGTTGGGTACATAATAGGTTGTTGGATTAATGCAAAAAAAAATGTCTGGTGAAAAACTCTGCTCAGGGGGTGAGCCATATCAGAGAGTGCCTGATCCATAAAGATACTCTCTCTTTGAAGGTGTGAGTGTTAGCTGACTCATGACAAGTCACTCAACACTATACTATTTCTTTGTTGGTACTCTGTTTTTTTTTTTAACTGAGGTGATATAATATTATACTTCTATACTGAGGAGATATGAGCCAGTCCTTCGCATCCATGCAGGAACTCCCTAACTATGTAGCTTGGGAGTATTTCATCCTTGCAAGCTTCAACAGCACAATTATTACAAAGAGAAAAACAAATCTTCCCTTGGGTACTCAATAGAAAGATATTATTTTGTTGTACATAAAGCCAGGAAGCCTTTCAATATTGTTTGTGCTATTGCAGCAGAAAGCATTTTGTAGAAACCCACATACAAGCAATTTGTGGAGAGCATTAGCAGAATGTTTGCACTGGAAGAGTTAGGCCCTGACTGAATGTTCTCTATCTTACACAGCATTCAATAATACCAGGAATGATCAGAACAATAGAAATAGTGTCAATGAGTTCTCGTATGGAAACCAAAGTATCTGTACTTTAAATGCTGAGTTCTGTAATACAATGCTCTGTAACAAAAAAAAAAAAAAAAAAAAAAAAAAAAAATGGAGGAAGA
Organism: Grampus griseus; assembly: GCF_964374135.1. Lineage (NCBI taxonomy): Eukaryota > Metazoa > Chordata > Mammalia > Artiodactyla > Delphinidae > Grampus > Grampus griseus. The sequence goes on from NC_139009.1 coordinate 16,211,021, forward strand.
GGAGGAGAAGAGGAAAGACAATGACTCACATAAATAAATGGGTCTTCCAACTGGAGAATTACAGAATCAGGACTAGGAAACAGGAGCAAAATCCATTTCGAAACCATTTCATTACAGAGCATTAGTATTAGAGTTAATACAAGCATCACAATGCAGTTATTTCTGGATATGATTGTAATTTGAAAGTGTCTGTATATTCCCAAGTTATGTGTTTGGCAAACAGTATACAATTCACTTTCAGTAGTGTGTGCTCAATCACTTTCAACTAAAGCTTTGCCATCTTAATGTTGACATTTAAGTTCTAATTTAAGGAGAGGCATAAGACCAAGTATACTCAACCAACAACTGTAGTTACTATATATATGCAAATACTGAGTGGCCTAGGGGTCAGTCCTCTTTAGAGTGGCATCAGGATTGGGCATCCTCTTGTTTGAGCGGACAGTGTTTTCCACAGGCACAAGATATTCAAATCTTTCCTTCCTTCTTTCTAGTATCAAAATCTACTTATCCTCCAAGTTCCCACTCGCATCTCACTTTCTCCACAAGGCTTTCCTCAGTTATTCTGGAACATGCATCCATTTCATGTACTGAATTCCCATAGAGTTTGTTGTCTACCATATTTTTTGTTGTTATTACTTTACAAGAACTTATATTACTACTAACCTGTTATATATATATATTTGGTATCCTCAAAGAAAAAGGGTGATTTTGGGGGGGGTGGTGGTGAACGGGAAGACATCCTTCATTTAATATTTGCCTGAAGCAGGGCCTTGATAAGAAGTCACTGGATGAATATAGAGAGAAGTAAATGTCTATTCAACTGGCACTATGTTTAGAAAAATGTGGGAGAAAGGTAATAGAGGAATTGCCAAGGAGTCAAGGAGTTTTCTTCTGAAATCACATCAAGAATCTGGTGCAAAAGATGGGCCTTTAGAACTACTGGTTCAGTAGTTGGAATTGAAGCATCCTTCGGGGGTGCAAAAGGAGAGTCCTTCTACTCCAACTAACCAGCATTGAAACGGCAGAAATGAATACAACACTCACTTGTGCCTCACTTGATAGTAGCTGCTGCAAAGTGGAGAACTTTCTATAAACCTGTGAAGAGTTAATATACAGTCATCCCTTGGTGTCCATGGGGGCTTGGTTCCAGGAGCCCTAGCAGATACCAGAATCCGTGGATGCTCAAGTCCCTTGTATAAAATGGTACAGTACAATTAAAACATTCAGCCCTCCATATCTGTGGGTTTTGCATCTGTGGATTCAACCAAGTTTCAGTCGTGGTTGGTTGAATCCCTGATGCAAAACCTGTGGATAGGAAGGGCCGACTGTAATAGTTTATTCTACATGAGCCATTTTAACCACACAGGGGGTTAATGGTCATATCTGGAAATATCAGTTTAAAATATTAGCCTAGATGAAAAGAACTGTCAGGTCATGGTTCTAGGGGAACACCTGTTGTGTTACTCTTGTTGGCGTACAGCTACTGAAGTTGAGATGTTGAGTAAACCTGAAGTTGAGGTGTTGAATTTTGGAAAACATCGTGTAAAGAATGATCACCCTAAGGTAATGAAATTCATGCTTCTTTCTTCTTATATTGAATGACTAGGTTCTGGACTAAAAGATGTCTATCATGCTGAAGAATTTAACCCAGACCCACATAATTTGCTATTTTGATAAGGCTACACTTTAGAAATAAACCTGAAAATCCAATAGAGCTCATAAGCATTTCAGGATGCTGTCTTACATTTTATTTATATTCTTCTAAATTATTAGGTACCCAATGTGCCAAGCTGTTTGACTGTAAAAAAGAAGAGAAAAAAATAAAAGGAGCTGACTTTTTCCTGAGGGATTTATTTCCTACCTGTGTTCCTATCAGAGTATATGGTACTTGCAAAAAATAACAACTAATTATGTGGTCTCCGTTATAAATTTCTTACCACTATTTCGGATGCATATCCCTTGTTATCTTCAAAAGGTTATTCGGCATTTGAAATTCAAAAGGAAGGTGTTACCTGCTATCTTGCATAAATCTCTAACAATTGCAAATGGAATATATTATCGTCAGATCCGATTGCTTATATCCAATCTTGCCTCATCCCAGCATTTGTAAAGGTAAATGCATAGTAACTTGCTTCTTATTTTCTTGGAATTCAAAATTGTGCATATAAATGAGACTATCCGTGTTGTGCAATTCCTCACAGACTGTCTTTTTCCATTACTGCTCTCATATGAGTATGTTACACTGAATGGTGAGAAAGGCTGGAAAACTTTATTAACTCTAACTGAAATATAACAGGACATTCTTTTTAAATGCAAGTGAGGGAAAACAAATATCAGCTTTATTCCTACTATTCAACGTAAGGATTGTAAATACACACAATACTTGTTTGGATGCTCTTAGATTCTCTAAGGTCATTGTATTGATTGACTATTATGAGATTTTATACTGAAATCTCTTTGTTGAAAATTTTCCAAAGTGCAAATCCATCTGGACTGTAATTTGCATACTCAACAATACAGATTAGTAGACTGGAATTACCTAACTCAATCTAGTAAACATTTATTGGGTACCGACTCTTTCTCATCACCACACTAGGTTCTGGGGGGACAGGAAGTCGAAGCAGGGCCCTGTCCCTGTCAAGTTCACAGCTGAGTTGGAAAGAGAATGAATAACCTTAAAAATGAATATCCCTTGGGTTGCAACAAATATAACTAGAAGGGAAGTTGGACAATTTTAGGGTTAAGTCTGATTCAGAATCACAGTCACTTGGGGATAGTTATAAGAATAAAGATGGCTATCCCCATTCCAGACTTACAGGATATCTTGGAGTATTACCGAAGGATATGTTCATTTAAAATGCTCTCTGGGTAATAATGATAATCAGTTTGGGAAACACCAGACCAGATGACCTTCAATGTCCTCTGAAAGCTTAGAAGTCTAGGATCCTGTAATTGAATTTGGGAAGTTAAAAATGAAGAAACAATATGGGGGCCAAAAGTGTATACATATTCAGGCTTATCATGAATGAAACATGAAGTATTCTCCCCGACTCATTTCCAACCAAGTCAATGAAAATCTGTATCAGTAATATGCCTGTTACCCACAAGAGGGCTCCCTGGAAAAAAAACAAAAACAAAAGCAACTCAATCAAAATATTATAAAGCTTGATCTATTTAGAACCACCTCAATTATGTACTTATTCACTGCAAAACATACTTGCAGTATATTCTGGACAGTTTTTGAACCCTATGTAAAGGGACTTATGCTAGATTACCAAGAAGGCCTTATTTACTCTACAACTTTTTAAGCATAAAGCCAGAAGATTATTGTTAGAATATATGGTAACTTTATAATATATGGTAAGCAATAAAGACATCATCTTATAGTCCTCTTCATTTTCTGATTTTTTTCTTATACAGTCAGTTTATACATAGCTCATCTATTTTCTTTACATTTTTAGCCTTGCATACTCTTAAGACTCAACCAGTATGTGGACAGGACCTATAGAGTGTTGAATTACTAACTCTGCCCTCAGTGACCTTGCTGAGGCACCAGTAAGGCCACTGAGAACAGAGTTAATATTTTTAAGTATCCAAATCTGGCCCCTGTCCCTGATTCCGTGGGACACCTGTCCAGAGTTTAATCTCCTGAAAGTGCCAAGAGGCAGGTCATTTTAGGGGCTGGCTAGCCTGCCTCTGTGAACGTAGCATTTAGGATTCAGAGTCACAACACTTTTCCCCCACCTCCTCTTTTATTTGGCTGCTCTCCAATTACATTTTATTCAGGAAAAGTCCCTGGATCTGTGTTAGCCTCAGGACAACATTTAAATTCATGTTACTGGAGGCATTCAATTTCTGCAGTCAGGGGTTTCCTTAGAGCTGCCCCAGTGATGCATACTCATCTTCCCACTCTGACTCTGCATAGCTGAGAGTTATCTCCTTATGCTCCAGGGGCAACGGTTAAATGCTGTTTTCTGAGTGGCAGTGTCTCCACTCCTGAGTGCTATCTGGCAGTGGCTCTTGTAGGTACCTTCCATATCTGGAACTTCCTCATAGACCTGGCAGTACCTATCAGACCTCCACATCACATTTGGATCAGTGGCATGAACTTCGTATGTTCCTTGGGTTGAAATGACATTGGTATGAGTTGATGATCTGGGATTGGAATTCTCTGGGTGGAGAAAAGCTAATTCATTGACCATAGCTGCCTTTTCCCCAAATCATGTGGTTACCTGGAGCAGAAGTGGCACTGACATATTTACTGTAGCTAATTCTAGTATCATTTGCAGGAGCAAAGAAGATAATCCCCTGGCTTCTGAGAGCGCACGTATCAGCCGACAGATTAAATATGAGAATTATATTACCTGAATGGAGAAAGAAGGTAACTGAACTGTACAAACTCATTTAGAAGTGTATGGATCCTGTGTTGCAATATATATTGATTGGCTATTGTGGGACTTAAAACCTTAATCTGTTTGGCTAACATAACAGCATGCAAAGCTGTTGGGCATATAATTTACTGCCTATACATAACACAGTGCAGGGTAATGGCACTACCTATCTCAGTCTTACAGTCATTCACTAAGTGCCTGTTCTGGGTCAGGTTTCATGCAGAGTTTAGCAGGGGTTTTACAGGTGAGTAGAATCTCCTCTGGCACTCTAGCTGCCCTTGAGGAGCTCAGAGTGAACTGGAAAAGAGAAGGTGTATATAGGGAGATCAATGTGGACAGAGCATAATTAACAGCACTAACTATTCAGAAGAGCAGGATGGCCAGAGGAAGCTGTGGTTTCTTCAGGCCTCAGGGCTGAGACTTCTATGATGGGGTATAGGGGTAAGGCAGGAAGTCAAAAGGGGGAAGAACTGTACGGGCAGAGGTAGAATATATGCCTGAGGTCATTTCATTTATTTATTTATAATTAATTAATTTAGGCTGCGTTGGGTCTTCGTTGCTGTGCGCAGGCTTTCTCTAGTTGCGGCGAGCGGGGGCTACTCTTCATTGCGGTGTGCGGGCTTCTCACTGCAGTGGCTTCTCTTGCTGAGGAGCATGGGCTCCAGGCGAACGGGCTTCAGTAGTTGTGGCACGCGGGCTCAGTAGTTGTGGCTTGCCGGCTCTAGAGCACAGTCTCAGTAGTTGTGGCGCATGGGCTCAGTAGTTGTGGCTCATGGGCTCTAGGCGCACAGGCTTCAGTAGTTGTGGCTCACAGGCTCAGTAGTTGTGGCTTGCAGGTTCTAGAGTGCAAGCTCAGTAGTTGTGGTGCACAGGATCAGCTGCTCTGTGGCATGTGGTATCTTCCCAGACCAGGGCTCGAACCCATGTCCCCTGCATTGGCAGGCGGATTCTTAACCACTGCGCCACCAGGGAAGCCCTTGCCTGAGGTCATTTTAAAGCATGCTAAGCGGCAATCACGTGGGATGTGACAACCACAACTGCCACCACATATCCCACTCTTTATGGTTGTGCATTTCACACACAAAAATGCAGGCTGCCTCCTCTCAAGTCCTTGTCTCTTAAGAAGGAGCTCAATTGTTTCTGTCTTTAGGAGGCGTCACAAACTATATGTGGTAGGAAGAACTTCAAGATGATCTCAAGGTCTCTGCCCCCTGTGGTCACTCCTGTGATTATGTTCCTTGTTATATATCAAAAGGGAGATTATCCATGTGGCCCTAAATTACTCACATGAGCACTTGAAAAGCAGAGTTTTCTCAAGCTGCAGGCAGAAGGAAAGTCAGAGATTCCAAGGGTGAGAGGGAGTCAATGGGCTTTACTGGTTTGAAGACAGAGGGGGCCACATGAGAAGGAATCTAGGCAACCTTAAGGAGCTGAGACAGGTCCTTGCTGGTAGCCAGTGAGGAAACGGGGACCTTAGTCCTACAGCCCACAGAGCTGAATTATGCCAACAGCCGGAACGAGCCTAGAAGTGGGTTCTTCCCCAGAGCCTCCAGGTTACAGCCCAGCCTGGCAGATGCCTTGATGTTAGCTTTCTGATACCCAAAGTGGAGAACTCAGTCAAGCCTGCTCGGACTTCTGACCTACATAATTGGGAGATAATACGTAGGTATTGTTTAAGGACACTGAGTTTGTGGTAATTTGTCATGCAGTAACAGAAAACTAATACACTACATGTGCATGTTTGCATTATGCCTAGATTTCCTGTTAGGCATTTTAACTTGTCAGTTCCTTTACATGAACATTCTAAAATGACAGTGCTATCTAAAGAAGAGTAATGCTGTCTTGTGTATAGATATAATATGCCTGTCTCTCCATCATTAAAGTACTGTGGCTGCTTTTTGGGAGGTGTGGGCTGTTGCATGGATCTGCCTGTCTTCCTTGGTCCTGCCTGTATGGAGACCATTTGTCTACATAAGGGAAATAGCTGTAGGAGCTGCAGGAGAAAATCGTGGCCAAAATGGCCTGACATTAAATTCAGTTCTACATCTTAAATTGACTCTTTGATATCACTCAGTGAAACGTACTTTAAAATTCTTAGTTTTTTTTATATTTTGATATTTCCATGTCACTCCAGTACATTTGTGCCTGCCCCTCTGGAAGAGTTGGTAATCTGCATGGTTTGCTTCATTCCACTTATTTTTATTCTGTAGAATACTTGAAGTGTTTTCGGGAGCCTGTGAGGACAGTTCCATACGTTTAATGCTTCCATAACAGACATTCCAGATGGCCTAACCATTTAGGACAGGAAATGCAGATCCCTGCCGCAAGAATTTTTGGAAGTCCTGCCATTTTCTCAGGATATGGCTGGGATGTGGGCCAGAACCCTGAAGGCTCAGACTTCTGCTAATACCTCTTTTTCCTTGCTGGGCTGCCAGAGCTAGAGGAAACACTTTTTATTTTTCCCTTCAGAATGAAGTTACAGCGTCAGCCTGAAATTTTTGTAGTCTTAGGAATCTAGTGCAGTATAGCTGCCCTTTCACTGGAGCTGGTTGATATGTCTTCAAAATCTTCACTCTTTTCAGTTCCTGCAAAGTGTAACTCCTTCTCCCTTGTGATCCTACTTCTGCTAGAAGAATGAACAAGCACCGCTTTGAACTTTTGACCCAGTACTTTCAGTGCATCTGAATCCATTCCACGCAGAGAAAATGGCCTTTGCCGTCACTAACTTACCCCTACTCATCAACTAACTGGTACCATATGAGGGTCCCCTGCGAGGCAGTCTGGGGTACACTTGACATAGCCAGGACAGGACTGGCAGATAGTATTTAGACTTCCTTATCAAACCCTAGGTATAGCATCACAAGTTCCTAGCCCCCCGAGAGACGCTACTGAGCAGCTCTGGCCCACTGGGCTTGCTCTGTGCTGGGAGCTCTGTCCAGTTTTGAAAAAAGCTGCTTTTCGAAATTGGTAGGAGCTGTGCATTTAAAAGCCTTGTTTTGCTCTTTCTTGGAGAACAAAGCAGGAATGCACTGCTCCTCAGTGCAACCTTCTCAAACAGCACCTCAGCCAGGGTACAGGGATGTGGCCAGGAGGGGAAGGAAGAGGACTGTGGGCTCTGAAGTTTCACAAGTGGAGGACGGAAGCCCAACATAGAAGTGTCCTGCTGTTGAGTCCCTACATGTGACTACCACCTACCTTTTCTCCTTTTGTAAGAGGGAGGGCAGGCCTTTGCTCTCCAACTTTACTGGTTATAAAACTGTGGTTCAGAGAGATTGGTATTGCTTCTGAGCCCTAGGGGATCTCACTTTAGGTTAGATTGTAAATGACTGTGAAATGTGTCTATCTTTTGTGGTCTCAGTTTCTCCCAACAACTCTGCATCCAGTCACCTGATGAGTTACACATGATTGCTTTTAATCAACACCCACTTTCATTTTTCCACATCCTTCAAGAAGTCCCTGGGGTCATGCAATTTAAAAGAACAAACTTAAGAGCTTGGACATCTGTTGGTACCAGTGGAGCTAAATGTGGTTTCATTTTTGGTTAAGCAATTTGTTGGAAGCATACTTCCAGAATATTATTTGTATGCTTTTTTGTCTTTGGGTATTTTCTAAGCCTTTTTACTCTTACCTCAAATTGTAGTCCTTCTTCCTTTCTTATAAATCCTCAAAACATTCTGCTACCTTAGTGAATAATTGTATGAAAAAGATGTAGGTCTCTAATATTAGCGGTTAACTGGGAGAGAAGTATTAAGTGGGCAAAAGGTGTCATCAACCTGATTTCTTTCAGGAAATGTGCAAAGAGGGAGCTGAGATAGAAACATGGTTTTGATTATGGAAAATTGTTCAGCTTATCTGAGCCTCAGTTTTCTCATCTGAAAATTGGGACTGATACTATTGACCTTAGAGAATAGCTGTGAGAATTAAATAAGATAATGTATATATAGAACCTTCCAAAGCTTTTGGCACATACTCATAATTCATTAAGTATCAGCACTTATCACATTAGTTCTCACCCACGATCAATAAACAAATTCTCCTTTGCTGAACCAAGCATCAGTGAGCTAGGGGCTTAGAGAAAAGAGAAAAGAATATATGAACCTCAACGTTAAAGAAGTTTCAGTATGTTTAGTGACAAGATAAAGAACAACACAGAAAAATTAAAATTTATGGGTCAATTTCTGCCCTATATTTCTCAGTATCCCAGTGAAATATTCAGTTCCACCTCTCATCTCCAATGGGCTGTATCTTTTTGTGCAAACGCAGTTTCCACTGCTGTGAAGAAAGGGCCAACCGGTGGATGATGTCACTTTTCCCAGTGAGACATGCATTGACCAGACTCATACACCCCTTCTGTGGAAAGTTCAGCACATCATGGACACCTAGCATGAAACCCACAGTATACTCTGTTGGGTGTTCATTATAGTGTTTAGTTTAGCATATGCTGTTTTCTTTTCTTTTTTATTAATTATAGAAAAGAAAAAAATGATTCTGGGACAGTTCCAAGAGAAAATATTTGTTTCTACAATATTTAATCATTCAATTTCTCAACTAACGTTGACATTCCTAAGGCTTTCTTCAGGAACTTCCTCCCCAAAGTAGACAGTTCCTCTATAGGAGACTCTCAATTCCTAGGGTTTAGATGCATTTCCATAATGTGGATGGTTCTCCACAATGACAACAAATCAGTTGTACAGAACCACATATAAGTAAATTTGAAGCAGTTAAACAATAAAGTTCTAGTAAGTCAGCAGTAAGGGAAGGGTGTTTTTCTTGCATCCTCTTCATTTTCTTTTTTTTTTTCTTTTATTTATTATTTTTTTGTGAGACCACTACTTTAGCCAATAGAATATTCACTAGTGCAATAACCATAGGAAACAGCCATTAGGGACATCAAAACAATGGAGAAGATACAGTCAATTCAAACGTCTTTTAAATTTTTTTTTTCTCCTAAAAACAAGGAGGTTTATAAAACGCACAAGCCTTCAAACACTCCCATGAAAACTACTCATGGATATTCAGATGTGAGTTTTAGACAGGAAAGAAGGCATTGACAAAGTCCATTTTCATTACATGTCTAGTTAATGAGAATACGAAAATAAAAATAGAATAAAAATAATACCTATCATTTTGCATTTTTACTGTGTGTTAGGAACTATTCTGAGTGATTTATATTTATTAACTTCTAAAATTTTTGCTACTCCATAAATATTCCATTTTACAAGTGAGGAAACTGAGGCACAGCAAAGTTAAGTAATCTGCCCAAGATTATACAGACTGCAGAGCTGGGTTTTTATAACTGCCTCTGAGAAAGATAAATGGAGTTTAAATATAGTTTTTTGGCCATATGCAAATGTGGAGAATGAGTATCACTCCATGCTAGTATATCAACTGAGAAACAAGGATGTGAGCTAGGACGTGAACTGTCTACCACAGCCTGTAAGGACTCATGTGTAATGTAGAGTTAACATGTAAAACATAACCAGGTCAGGGTCACCAGAACAAGACTGGATGCAGCCGGAAAAACTCTCCTGCCATCACTGGGGCTCTCAGTCTAGTTCTCACATCTGTGACAGGTATTGTACTGGACTTCCTATTTTGCACCATGAACTTCTTAAGAGAAGGAGCCATGAGCATCCTTCACGGATTCTCCATAAGAAAATTGTCAGCTCCTCTAGGTCAAAAGTTATGTCTTAGTCATCTCTTTCCATCTCTTTCCTTTGAATCCAGGCCCAGCAATGTGCTTGAATGGCACGTATTAGGTGGTCAGCAAATGGTAGGTTAAGTGTTGAGTGCCTATCATAGGTTCAAGAATATGTTTACTTTGCAAACATTTGATTTTCTGATAAATCAAGGAGCATGAGACATACCCTTGGGGAAATAACAGTGGCTATCCTTCACTAAGCTCTTCCTCAGCCTACCCTGATGCACGTTCCTGATTACGGTGAGCTTTGTGGCTGTAAAAATGGGTGCAGTATATAAATATTTAAAGAAAACATAAAGAAAAATCATAAAGAAAAGTTAGAAAGTGATTAATGGAGTTAATTTTCTAATTATATAATAACAGAGCATTATGTCAAAAGTACATCATTAAAAAAAGATTACCTATAATTAAATTTTAAATTTGATTGAAGAATGTTGAATTCATTACTGCATTGAGGAGCTCCCAGGAACATTCTTTTCTCCTATTAATTCTGTTTCTTTGAGGACAAACCTTCATTTCATTTGTAAACATATTTTTTTATTTTAATAAAAATTTGTATTTAAAAAATATTCAACCAAAGAATCAGCTACAGAAAAGATATTACAATGTTAGAGGATAAAAGAATTGTTCGTTCCTATAAAAGGCAGAACTAGGAGCCGGTATCTAAGTTCAGCTCTATTCGTCATTATCTCCCTCTAAAATGGGAATGTATGGGAAGAAATGCCGAATACCACCCACCTGAGAGAGTAGAGAGACTCCAGTAACCACTGAGACAATTGAAGAGCGTGAAAAAGTATAGTTCTTATCTTTCAATGAGTACTCTTTTGTGTTTATATAAACGTACGTGAGGTACTCTAAGTAGTTGACCCATCTGGATCCTTTACTAGTTTTCAGGTTTCCCTGGAAACTCCCTAACTATAGCTCAATGAGAATTGGTAAATAAGAAGTAATCACTGCATTTACAGTTGTAGTAGTGTGGACATCCATCACCATGCAAGAGGAAAGCACAGGACTCAGAAGAGTTTTACTCCCAACTCTCCCCAAGGTAGGTTGGCCAACATATAACTTCTTCTCTCCACGAATTCACAACATAAGGAGTGTACTACCTTCCTCTCCACTTCACAGGGTGGTTCTGGTTGTCAAATGAGTAATGTTTATGACTGTCTATCTTAGAACCCAGAAGGTATTTTCCAGGTATAGGTTATCAGATCAACAAGGCCCAACCCATAGTTGCCTTGTCCTGGACAACAGGACGCCAGCTAGCCTGACATGTATCCTTTTCAAATGCTTAAGGTGTGAGACACGTGTTATGTTTTTCATAATTCCAATAGCCATCAAGAATTCTTGATGACTTAGAGAGACTGGTGGTATTTACATGCACGCTTTCTGCAGCCATTAGTGGTTCTCATAGAACTGACGGCTTTTAGAAGCATGTCAGTGAGATCGTTGATTCTTGGAAGGGTCCTAATCTAGGAAAACTTTTTAAATGTTTGCTATTGGCTTTTATTAACATACAATGTAGCAATAGGATTGAAAAATTCAAGCATTGTGTGATTGCCCGGAGATCTCAAAGTAAAAATCAATGTAGCTAATCTATTTAATGTCATGAAGCACACGCGCGCGCACACACACACACACACACACACACACACAAAGTGGGGGGAAGTCAGTTAAGATTCGTTATCAAGAAGGCGATCTTGTGGGAACTTGCTTTGCTGTGCCATCCAGGCTTCCAGCCGTCCCCTGCCCTTATGTGCCCAGCTGTCTTAGCCAGAATCGAACACGCCAACCTCCCTGTGGCTCCTTTAGTGCTTTCTCACCCCCACTCTGGCCCTACTTCCCTGCCTTGTCACATATAAGTTTCCGGTCCCTTCCTCTCTTCGTTCTGTAGCTTCTTCCCCTAATAACCCAGCAGACTGGAAAACACTATCAGTCAGCTCTTTACAATTCTTTGTGAAGTATGCATCCTACCATCAGGCAAGAAATTGGAGCTGTAATATCCTTACGAACACAAGCTCAGTAATGGCTTATAATGTCTAGGGCACTGGGCATGGAAAAGTGACAGACAATAATTTTAAAAACTGAGATAACTAACATTTAAATGTCCGAAGTGATAGTGAATCAGACACAGCTTACTTACCACAAAATTAACAAGCAAAAGAATGACCCCCAAGTATCTCACCCCCTCCAGCACACCTTTTAGTTAACAGAAGCTCGTTCACCTCTTTTTTTTCGGATCCAGAGTGAATACAGTATGTCTTAAATGGTCGTATCTTTTTTAAAATAAATGTTGATATAGGCAAGAGAAATTAAATTATAGCATGGACAATAATCTAGTCACAGTGAGGAAAATTTCTCAAGTAATAATTTTGGAATTCCTACTAAGTTATCAAAAGAAGGAGAAAAATCCAATTCCATTTTTCTTTATGAATCCATCTAGTCCTACGGAAAACAATGAAATACACTATTAAGGCAGATAAGTCTGGGTGTCCCTTGGTGATAAGAGAGCCACGAGGGGAAATGAAACAGGGCAAGAAAGTGGGATCACTTTTATATCCAAATTTCAAAATGGGTGGCTAAAGGGTAACCAGTAGTTATAATGCTGAATTTCGGAAGAGTCCATTGAGGCAATCTCCAAAGTCTGAGGGAGTTAATCTGAGCTTTGGGCATCTTATTAATAAGAAGTTATCAAGGTATCCACCAAGCAATGTCTCTCTCCATCAGGCAATGACTTTGGAAGCTTTACCTAATACATATACACACACATAGCATATACACATTCAGTGATACTAGCAATCTAGACAAGAAGTGATTAATGATACAGTCTACAGGGTATGGAGGGCTTGGCACCTCTGTCTGGTGTGTGCTAAGGCACATGAAATGCTGCCCATGAAGGAGACCATCTTACCTCTATACTGATCATATATATGTACCTGTTCTATATCTATATGGTATTATACTATTCTAGGTACGAAGAGGTAGAAGACATATGGCTTGTACAGGTAGGTTTGAAAACTAGGTTTTGTGCATGGGCACATTTTTATCCTCCCCTACCAAGCATCCCGCCCCACCAACCTCATTACGGAGCACAGAAAGCTGTGAGGGCATCTGTCCTATTCTTGCTGACATCTTTGTACAAGTGTTTATCAGTCACAGAGTGGCTAAACAATTGAGGCGGTTAGAGAGGAGACTTGGATGGGTGCGAGCAGTGCAGCCTGGACTAGACATACACGGCCTGCTGGGATGAAATGAGACCATTGTGAATAATGAGCTTCCTGAGAAACACTCCACCACTGCGTCCTTTCTTTCTTCTCCCTTGAAATGCCTGAAATCCAGTCATAAAACACCTCTCCTTTGAGTGGTGCAAAGAACCCAAAGAACATGAAGGCATATTCCTGACAAGCTGCCAGTAGTCACTCCATGAGAACGTTCTCCCATTATGGAGGTGGCAAAGCCAGGGAGAGTTCAGCCAGAGCTGTGACCTACAGCGTTCTTCATCTGCCACAAAACTATCAACTAGAATTAATTTTGTAGTAAAAATTATGATAAACATACCATAATGCGAAGTGACTCACACAATGTTCCTTGCCTCTCCATTTCCCACACTTAATCCTCGTAACGCCTTTATAATATAGGTTTGATTTTACTCATTTTGCAGATAAAGCAACCAAAACTCAGAGTATAAGGATCGTGCTTTAAATTACCCAGTTTATTGATGGCAAAGCCAAAAATGGGACTCAGATATCTTAATCTAATTTTATCTTCAGTAATTCTAGAAATGTGGATCAGGGGACCTACATTCTTGTCCTGGATCTGATTCCAGATCACTGCTTGGCTTGGGACCAGCCACTTACCCATTCTTTGATTCTTCCCATACTTAGCAAAAATAAGATGAAACAGATAAGCACTACATTTTTTTTCCTCCCAAATTTCCATTTGGGAGCATCTATACTACTAAGAAACTGAAATCTAACCATTCACACATTCTGATTTCTCTTAAGGCAATGGAGATTCTCTAATATAAATCAGAATTAAAATAAGGAGATGAAGCTCCTTTAGGAGGATGTGGGGGCATCACCAGCTAATCAAGGGTTAATTAATGACTATCAGATTTTAAACAAGCTTTAGAAATTTGGAAATAATGTCACCAATTTACTTGAGGTAGGCAATAAACAATGTAAACATTCCATTTGTTTATTAGTTATTACTTACAAGGAACTGAGCTAGACATTTAGAATCAGATATTAACGTAGGATGCCCCCAGTGAGTGAAACCAGCCAATTAAAATGAATGTAATACAATTCATGGTACAGGAATGTATGCATGAGATTTCCATGTAGGGACTTGCTAGAAATTTTATAGAAGAGTTAATGTTTGAATTGGATATAAAATTATCAGGAGTGATTTCCAATTCGATGTAGGTATGGAAATAGGGACCTCTAAGCAGAGGAGACAGCATGTGCAAATGCAAGGAATATATGCAGGACGACAGCTTAGAGCACAGATTTAGAAAACCGCAAAACGTGATGCTAGGGAAGTATGCTAGCACTTGGTTCTAAGATACCTTTTTGCTATGCCAGAGGGTCTATCTGGCAATAGAGAGCTAGCAGAGTTTAAAAAAAAAACACACCATCTTAATTTAAAACAACAACAAAAACAACTTTCCATGGCATTGATTCTTTTGTCAACTTTTGTGAAGTTTCTGAAGTCAGGTCACGTCATCTTCTCAAAACAGAGATAGATGATACACTGCAAAGTGTCCCAACCAGCCAGTTTTGGATAATCATAGAATACAAGGATTCACAAACATGATCGTAAGCCCAACTGCTGAGTTGCTTTCAATGGTTATTTTGTCAATAAGAAAACACTGCAAATATGACCAATGAAAGAAGAAAAGAATCACTAACACACTTAAGGGAGAGAATATGAAGAAATAAACCCTACGGAACTCTGGAAAATGAATGTATTTAAGGGACTTCAGGGAGAAGAGATGATCAGACCGATGTTTACTGACCAACTGTCAATTTGTAATACTCTTTTAAAAACTGGCAAAAACAAAGCTATGACACAAACAGAGTAGAAATGATTTGAAGACGTAATGCTTTTGTAGTGGAGTTTAAAGGCTCTCGGAAATCTTTTTTGAGAAAATTGAAGACCTCACACAAAGGCAAGGTAGCCTGTGGAATGGCCAATTCTAAGTAGAAGACTGCATTTGAGTCATTTTCCAGGGAAAGGAACTGGATTCCTCTTGGAGTCAGTCACCCTCTGTTTGGTCACCCCTTAGAACAGATGCCCTTTAAGCAGCTCTGGGACTTTCTTCAGACTCTGGCCATCAAGCCCCGGCTGAATGAGTCTACCCACTCCCTCTAGATCTCTGAAAGGATGATTAAATGAGTCATAATTTAAGAAAGAAAAAGGTGCTAATATTTCAGTTTGAGGTCACAGCTGTATGTAAAGGATATGGGGGGAGAACATTATCCATTGATTTCTTACATCCTTCCTGTGGACCAGCAATTTAAACAAGCATATCCAGTAGTCCTGGAAGGTTTTGCTCTTGGAAGGTGCCCAGATACCAGCAAAGCCATGAATGCCACAGGGGACATCAAGGGGGCAAGACCACAAAAGTGAGAGATTCAGGAGAGCTGGGATACAGACTCTGGCATCACCACATGGTGTCCCCATCCTGGGTGAGAAGAAACAAGAATGATTTTACTGACCTGGGGTTCACTCTCTAGCTGCAGCCTAGCCCCTTGCCAACCCTTTCCATGCTAATTTCTTGAAAGGTTTTCTACTCTCTGTTCAGTTTCTTCACCTTCCGTTCACAACTCGGTGCACTTTGCCAGAAGTGCTTCTATCCGGGTAACAATGACCTTCAGATTGCCAAAGCCAATGACCTTTTAAATTTCTTTGTCTTACTAGACCTCTTTGTATTACTTGATATTACACCTTTCTCCTCTTGTTTCATGATAACAGTATTATTGAGTGTTAAATATTTGCCAGGCACTGTGCTAAACATGCATTTAACACTGTACTTTTTTTTTTCTGAAATGCAAATGTGACATATTCCCTGGTGAACAGACTAGGGCATATGTTATATAGCAGAAGCTGAGTGGAGAGTCCTCTTGGGGCTCTGTGGACCTAGGGATACCCTTTTCAAGATTCCAAACCCCCTCTGCTGGTGGTGCCGAGTCTCTGATCTTGTGCTCTGGCTGGATGGCTTTAGGAAGGGGCCAGAGGCCCCAGATAGAGTCTTCAGAGAAGCAGGGACTAACTCATCAGGCAATAACAGATGCTGGGACATGCCTGTGACCTGATGTTTATTCAGTCACTGCCTGTCTCTCATTCCCATTCTGCTTCTCTCCCTAATAATTTTTGCTCTGAACTTTGCATGGTCACAAGGAGAAAAGGTCTCTTCTGTGTGGGAAGCTAAGACAGGTAATACTATAAGGCAACCACGTTACACACAACTTCAGTTTTATTCTGAGGAGCAAGGGCCATACAGATAATCCAGCGGTGAGTCAGTAAAGCCCAAAGAAAACAGAAATGGAGTGTGTTTGCTGATACTGATGGGCCACCAATAAAAGAGAAGCTAATGCTTGATGCAGCGTGAATGCCAATGATGATATTCTTAGGTCTGGCACATACGCACAGCCAGAGCCCTAAAGCTCTGAGGTCATACGTCAACCACACTTGGTTCCCCACATGCTCTGGAGTCTCCCTGTATCTTTAAAGGCAGTTTCTTTATAGTTTTCATTAGCATGGAAAATAAGTTGCCAGTTCTCTCTCTCCTGGCCTCTAGTGATATTTACTGGAAATACCTTCAAGTCCAACTGAAATAAAATGTCCTCAGATTTATTTCTATTTAAAGACATTACTTACGTAGAAGGGTAATACATTTCCTCTCTCCTTTCATGTATTAATGTCACCACATTATTTCCCCCCTGCAAATCTTTTTTCTTAATAGCAGAAAAATAATGAATTGAGGGAAAATTCACTTTACATAAAATTCTATGAGTCTTTTCGCTGGGCCTGGAGATATGACTTCTGCAAGACTGCACTCGAGTCAGCGGTCCTGCGCGGTACACAGGTGGGTGCAGTCAAGGCAAATCTCAGGACGGTCAGCATGGATGGTAATAAAAGGTTCCTTTGTTTGATTATCTCTGCTGTGCTATGACTTGGTCTACAAACTTTGTGGAACTTATTGCATTGGATCTTCATAACAACTCTTCTAGGTCAGTATTAATCAGTTCTATGTTACAGATAAAAATTGAGCTAATAGAAAATGTCCAAGACCACACCATTGCTCCGAGGTAGAATCAGTGTTTACACTCATGTCTGTCTTACTCTGAAGCTCTTGTTCCCTCTTAGGTGCCATGCTGTCTCTGCCTTTACATTTCCACAGCTGGTATCTATGTTATTTATGAATTCATGGTTTCAGCTTAGGTGGAGGGAGGAGTGAGCTAGACACACAAAAAGATAATTACCTGGGCAGAACGCATATGCATATGCTATTCTGCATGGTAAAAAAAAACCATCAGATGAGTTGTACTTTAGAGAAACAAGAGCTTTGAGAACTGGAGTGGTCAGGAGTGAAGGTTGAGCAGAACCTGTTGAACACTGATACCACCCTTGTGACCAGAATATGATTATTAAATAAATGAATTAAAGAATGAAGGATACTGCTTATGATCACGGAGTGTTTATCATACCCTGAGCTTTGTAAGAAAGATTGCAGGTTAACTCTCAAATCTGAATGAAAAATATGTCAACAGTGTGAGAAATGATAACCCTGGGATTATTTAGTTCTTAAACTTGGCTGCATTTTGGAATTACCTAGGGTGTTCCAAACAATGTGCTTAGGCTACAACCTGTACCAATTATTTGAGAATCTCTAGGAATGGGACCCAAGCATCCAAGCATCAGTAATTTCTTAAACACTCCAGCTGATTGCAGTGTGGAGTCAGATTCCAGTGCAACATGATAAGAAATGTCCTACGATAAGGGCCATAACCTGACATAGGGTAGAGATTTATTCTGAGGCAGTAGAGACCTGGAAACTGAACAATTTGGACAAAGTTGATTCTTCCCAAAATATAATCTGTAATATATGTCACAATTAGTGACTTAGACATACTGGTAAAACTTGAATATCAGAAACGCAGGGCCCATTGTCAAATAACATTTATAAAATGCTGACTAACCGCACAGGTGTTTGTTGTTGTTGTTATTGTTTTAACTTCAGGCCTTTTAAGAGCCTTGACAGTTCTAGCGTGTGTTATATCTATCAAGTATGTAGCACTTTCTAACTTTATGTCCCTGTTTGCTTTGTTTTACCTTTGGTAGAACTAGTGTTTCATGGAGCCCATTCTGGGAACAACAACTACAAAGTGTCGACAAAACTAAGAACAGCTTATTTTGAAGTCTAGGCAGCCTACGTGTTTCTTTAACTACATTTGATCCACACAACAATATTATGATTAGGAATTAGCATATGCATTTGTTGGATAAGGAAATTGATGCTCTAATACTTACCTTGGTTAAGTTCACACAATAAATAACAGAACAGGAATTCAGATCAGGTCTATGATTGTTAATTCAACAATGTATCTTTGTATTCACAGCCTCTCAGATTTTCTCAGTAAAGTCCCTTGTCCCTCCAGGTTGAGCCTAAACAACAGTTACCATACTATGGCAATACTGACCACTGCTAAGTACTTTGCACTCTTTTAAACAGTTCAATGTTGAGGTTAAATTTTCCTATTAAAATCTCTCTGGCTTCTGTTTTTCTGACTAAATACACTTTGTCTGCACTGCAGACTTTGTGTGCATTGCAGAATCATTGCTCACGATCGCCTTTCTGCCCCTCCATGACTTCCTTAAGAAACGCCCTATCTAACCAATGCCTCACGTTGCTTACAGCCCTTTGCCTGCTTCCCAGAGTTCTTAAATTCTTAGGTAGTGTCCTCAAACAAACAAGCAGTGGTGACACCAGCTCATTTTCTTCTTTTAATAATTGGATGACTGTTCAGGGTGCTACAGGAATATGCATGAGCGCTTAATTATATTCTCTGCCTCGCTGAGTGAATGTTGGCTAGCAAGAAGCCTCTGCCTATGGTGTAAAACATCACAGAGATCAGATCGGTTCCCCTTGCACTTGCACATGGCTGATAATCAGCTCTCTCCACACACAGGCAGATGAAGCCAGTTATCTGAAAAGGTGTCAGTGTCCTGTTAGCATCGGCATGTGTCCTGACTTTACACTCATAGCAAACTCAGTAGCAGGCTGAGCAACCCAGATCCTCTCTTGATCTGGACGAGTCAGTGATGCAGCCTCGAAAATACAAAACCACTTCATTTTTCTGGAATCACAAGAAAATCATCTAGTACTATGAGCAGCACCCTCAGATTATCAGAACACGCTTTTCAGTGCCCAAAAGTTAAGCACATTCAACGTTTTCAGATATGAAAAATCTCTCAATATGAACAAAATGCTTTCTTAATACAACATTCATATATTGGGCACCAACTATGTCCCAAGCACTACGACAATTATTAGGGACAAAAATAAGGATAGAAAGTTAGATGTTATGTGAAGGCTCAAGAGCATTTCCTTTAGATAAAGCACAGAGTTTAATTTGGGGCCTCATTGCTACCTCCACTCTGACTCTTCAGAAGAACTTTTTCTTCTCTCTCAGCTGTGGTCTATATAGATGAGGCTGCTGGTTAGGTGACCTTGAGAAAAGAGGGTGTTTTTGTAGATACACTGCCATTCATTCCATAAACATTCCCCACATATCCCCATATCCGGCCATCTGCATACAGCACATTTTGGTCACTCTCTGTACTACGTTAAATCAAAGTGCTTTCCCTTTTAGCAGGAGAGACACAAGCTAATCAAATCATGGACAGAGGCACATACAAAGGACAGTGGGAACATCAGGACTATATCTACATTCAAATCGTCATATGTTTTTGAAATTTCCAGGTATTCAGCAGCGGCAGAACTGTACGTGGCAACAAGAATCAAATTAGCAAAGGTCCACAGAACCCCTGATCTGCTCCTACTTAAATTAGTGCGGCTTCTTCTATCACGGAAGGAACTGACATCATTTCTATTCACTTGTACGCTCACCAGCCTCCTTAATACAGCTTCAGGAACTAAATGTTTCCCAGTAGACAATGCAGGTGTCACTTCTGAGAAATGCACACACTCTGTTAACACTAAAGGTGGCAGCCAATTCTGGGACTATAATTGGAGCTTTTCTTCTCCATTCCAGTTGCATGATTTCTCTTTCTCTTCAGTGACTTCCTTAACTTCATAAATGAATACAAAGGCTCAGCCACATGCTACAGCAAAGATATTTGCTTAATCCCTTTAGCCATCTGTAAAGCAAGAGTAATACACTCTAGCAACGCATCAGTAGTGAGTGTGCGTGTATGTGTGTGCATGTCTGCATGCATGTCTGTGTGCATTCGGGCATAATGCAGATAATATACCCAATGAAGCCCACCGGAAAGCACATTGTGTTTTTTTAAAGATTTAAATAATACAGGGCTAAGCCATGGCTTGTGAGTCTAAAACAACCCTCTCAGTTGGTTATTCTCATTGCTCACTTGCACATGAATGTGATCATCGCTCATTAATTTTGACTGTAGATGAACACTACTTAAGAAAGTCTACTGTGTGCAATTCTAGAATTTGCTTTAGCCACGTTCAAATTCTGTGCGGTGTTAACTCATTTGTTTTTCATGAAGTTCTTTATTAACAGCCAATCCCTTGATTATTACACTTCTCTGAACTTTCTTGTTAATCTTACTTACGAGTCACATAATGCCTGAATACATTTCTCTGAAATGTTGCTGAGATAAAAGAGCTGACACTGACAGTAATTAACTTCTAAATAAATATTAAAATGAGAGGGCATCGTAAATACCCCCAGTGCAACGGATCCATGCCTAAGTCCCTAGGACGTTAGGCAGCCGGTCTGTCACCATTTGAGCTGAGGGCAGCTGTCATTGATTTTGGAAGATATTCCTCTATACTATTTAGCCTAATTAGCCTCTTTTAATGCTCAGTTTTAGCTAAAATACATAGTTTATACTTTGCTTTTCACACATTTGACCTCTTAGCCATATGTTCTCCTGACCAATTCTCCACAGCTTACTTGCATATAGAAGTTCTCCCTAGGTAGGGACCAAGTTCAATGGTTTCCCCTACCCACCCACCGCCTACCCAATTGTGATGGATCCTTGCACACAGCTGGCTGGAAGCCCAAATGGTGTGTCCCATGTCTGTGTTGAATTGAGGTACATTTGCTCATAAGATATTCATCTCAAATCTGTCAAACAAAAACTGTGAAAGTGTTGTGTGATTGGCTGAGGCTGTCTGTTCCATAAAAAAGCAGAAATCACACCAGCACAAGTGTGACGTCTGGCATCCAACCGACAGGGTTGAAGTACTAGTTGTGACCCAGATTAGAAGTGTAACTTTGGGCAGGTTACTTATGTTCTCTAAATCTTAATTTCCTCACGTGTGAAATGTAGAAAACCAGTATCCTCTGTTAAAGGTGTTGTAATTAACATCTTTGTATTGAATGTACATCTGTGTATTAAATGGCATACTACAAGTAAAGTGTTTCCCCAGGGGCTTGGCAAGGGCTCAACCACCGACAGCTACTGCCGATCTTTATTAGTTCAGATGAGAGAGTTCTGGGCTGCGGCACCTTAGAGCTTCCTGTAAAAGGTAGATACAGAGCAGTATGGTAACAGCGGTAAATGTGATGAGGCTTAAGCTGTATTCTCAAGGGAGTCTTGTCTTTTAGTTTCAATGTCTTGTTTTTTAGGCACAACGTGTTTCTCTCTGATCCTCCTCACTAACCTGCATCCATCTTCAGGAAGACAGGTGTGACAGGTGGGTGGCCAGCCCCTGCCTGCTGTTTTGTTACTCACATGGCAGTGGGTGGCTCCAGAAGGTGTATGCCAAAATCCTGTTTAAAAAGACTCAGCATATATGAGGGCAAAAGCACCGAGGTTAAAGGGAGCTAAAATACAGAATATGAAGGCACAGAGTAACAGGGCAGATGGGGTGAACTGCACCTTGGATGGATTGTGGAAATGACTGTGTATGTGCCTAGCTACAGGTTACAGTGTGTGGGTCAAGAAGACCCAAAGGGGTAAACTACACTTTGCCACTCGGCATCTTTGTACCTCCCGGACCCCAAAGGTCAGACAGTTTAAGAGTGATCTGCTTGCAGAGTTTAACCAGTTTAAATAGTGTGTGTGTATGTGGTTTATTTGAAGATTGAGATGCTGAAAACCAGGCAAATAGAATTAGCAAGACGTCATAGAGCCTCCTCTGTCTTGTTTAATAATAGCTTAATTAATCCCTACTAGGAAATGCTGGACCAGGTAAATACATAGACTGATGAGTGTGCTGGCCATGGAGCATGGAGGGGGAAGGGGCATATTTCCATGGGGAGAGTTCTGTGCTGGCTGTAAGAATACCCCAGCTTCAGTCCTGGCACTGCTACTCACCACTGTATAATATCGAACAGCTGTTCTCAAGGGTAGTCCTGGACCAGAAGCATCAGCAGCTAACAAACTGGAATTCGTTAGAAATACACATTTTCAGGGCTCCCCCTAGACCTACTGATGAAGGTACTTTGGAGGAGGGATCCAGCAAAGTGTTTGAACAAACCTTGCAGATGATTCTGATGCATAGTGAAGGCTGAAAACCGTACTAAGGTGATGAGCGCCGGTGAGTTTGTAGATACTCTTTGTTTGCGTTCACAGGTCATTGTATGCTCTGCTAACGTGAAATCAAGGAGCTACTCAGAGGCAGAATTTTCCAGCCACGGATCAAAACAGGTCTTTTCATCTATTTCCTGGAATTGATGCTCTTCTTCTGTATCTAGAGCTCCACAAAGGACTGACCGGTAATCAAGGCTCAGAAACAAAGGGAATATGCGGACAACATATTCTCAGGTTTTGGAGAACATCTTGTTCCTTCCTTTGGAGGGGATCATGACACCGATTTTTGGAAACTCTGTGGTTAGCTAGAGCGAGGGACTGCCACATATAAGGTAGAAAGGCCTTCTTCCTTTCTTCTGCCTTTCAGGGAGCTATCAAGGAGCTATTTTTCAAAGCTCACTGTGTCGATCCAGCAAGCAGTGGTACTGAGGCTGATACTTCCCCCATTCAGATCACACATCTATATTCTAGTAACTGGGCATTAAATTAATCTAGATTATAGTCTAAAGACTGAAATAGTACAAACAAGATTTTTTTTAAGTTAACACTTACAGAGTTTGAACCTTCTTTGTATGTTGCAAGAGAAAATACTCCTTTAGACATGCAGTTAACAGAGCTTGGAAGATCCTGCTGGGAGGATGGAGACAAACTGAGGTGTCCCACAACTCTGGCTGTGTCCCCTTTGGTGCAGTGTGCCTGTCAGGTTTGGGGAGACCAACTCCTTCCAGAAGGAAGTAAGACTGACACTGTTCAATTGCAGAGCTCTCTCTGTCCCTGCCTGGGATTTATTTCTCCATCCATCTTCTAATCTTCTTGTCTATATTCCAGTAGTTTCCCTGTCCTAACCTGCAATTTTTATGTGCAACCATTTATAATTTTTCACTTCCCTACCAACATTTTTCTTTCCTTGGTGTCATAATCCTCCCTAGTTTCCTATTTCATTTAATCTTATTTATAATTTATTCTGTGAATGTGCTACTTGTGATAACCTTATATGAGATGTCATTTCTGTGATGATACTAAGGGCATCCATTCAGGAAATATTATTTCTACTTCACTTTGACCACCTCCCACAGATTATTCCCACATGTTGATTAATTTGTAACCAGCACTTTTAAAAGCAGCATTCCATCTCTAGCATGAAAAAATGCAACTTTAAATTATTTTGCACCGACATACACTCTTAAAGAATTAAATATGCTTAAAGCCAAAAGAGGGAGGGGCCTTTCCAATGAAGTAGAAGCCCTGCATTCTGACATTGCCCTGCTGCCTGATGGGGGCGCCTTGGTGCCAGGAGGGTCCAGATGCAAACCCCGCAGAGTGTCAAAGTCAAAGTAATTCAAGCAGCCCAGGTTTCTGCCTTGTGCTGGCGATGCAGGGTGTATTCATTGGGAGATAAAGTGCCCTCTCATCCATCTCCAGTCCAGGAACTGGTGCATTCCTAAGCAGAGGTTTAAAGCCCTTGGTCCACCTGTCTGTGATGAGTTGGTACAGTGAGTTCATGAGACAAGAGGACCTGACCAGAGTCTTGCATTTTCATTTTGCACTGGGCCCTACAAGTTATATAGCAGACCCTGCTGGGAGGGTGACTGATGAATTCTGATTGCTTAGATCTAATCTTTGCACAGAGTAATTACTCAATAAGTATTGTTGAATGGATGTATACCAGAGTCAGACCATAACCTTTTCCTGCTTCAGATCTCCTGAGTCACAGCTGTGGCTAGCAATGGAAAAGAGACAGCTTTGATGCAGATATGAAATTTTAGTTTTAAACTCAATTAGACTGACTCTTTTAATAACTAAGTGGCAAGATAGTTATGGAATCTGCCCCAAATATTATGAGGATATATATTTGCCAGTAGGAAGGCAATATTTTCGTAGCATAGTTGGGAACAGCTACTGGAGAAAAGTAAGATTGTTTCATGTCCACACTTCCGCTATTGAGTTTATGAGCTGGTTAAAAACCATGATCTTCATGGTGGGTTAGTTATGCCTGGGAAGACAGCAAAACTAGAGCCAAAATAGCTTGGAATCAGAATCTGAGAGAAAGTTAAGAGAATGAGAACATGGGCAAACTGAAAAGTGAGTTAGAAAGTTAGAGAAGATGAGAAGAAAGCTACCATGGGAGACTTTGGAACAAAGGAGATGGCAGCTTGAACGCCTGTGTGTAGGTCAGGATCCTGTGGGGACACTCTTTAAACAGATTCTGACATTTCCAAAATACAGAGCATTAAACTTCCAGCTTGGAGCCAGGCTAGGACACTAATTTAGACCAAAAATTGGGAAAAGTAGTGATGTTCCACTTTTCTCCAATAAGCCTTTTCAGTGCTTGGGACTGAGCGTATTGGAATCTAAGAGTTACGGTAGAGAGTGAATGATTCTGGCAAAGTTGTGTTTCATATTTGGGGACTATAATATAGTGTCAAGATTGTCATCAAAGATGGCTGCCTTTCATCCATGGCAGGGATGGCAGTATGAAAAAGCAACAAAATTGGCAACCCCTGGGTCAATGGGCATAAGCCCTTGCATCTCAAGCTGTATAGCATGGGAATTGTTTCACTGTGCTTTGCTTAGTATAGAGGCTAATATTAACTTGTGCTTGACTCTGGATTGTCTTCACAGAAGTTTTTAGGGATCTTGATACATCTTCACTGGCTGCCCCACTTTAAGATGAATTAAGATGAACACTCACTGCTTGTGGCTTAATCCCTATAGTATCTACTAAGGACCCCATTATTGCTATTATTTTCCACTAGCAGTACTCAGGTTGGCTATTACTCTGAGTTTCACAGCATCCTACTCTCATAGTCATGAGCGAGTCCCACAGCCTAGCCCATTCCTTCTGGCTACTGAAGTGAAATAGGTCTAAAATCAGACTAAGGAATAGTAAGACCAAGAAAGAACGCCTGCTGCCATTCTAAGGATTCTACTAGATTGATATGTAAATTAGTCAGAAACACCATGAACTCATGGACCTCACCCCTCCAGGGTCAACTACCAATGAGGCCTGAGTGACATGAAGTCTGAACCTAAAACAGTTCTATCCTGACAGTCAAAATTATTTATGTCCACTGTTTGAATTCCTCATAATAAAGGCTCTATTTATATCCAAGCTAGCCTCCCTATTTTAAAATCTCAACAGCTTCTAATATACTTTACATTTAAGTTAATATTTACATCATAGTTTATACTTATAGTTTATATTTACAACACAGAAAGTTTATCATGTTTTTCTTCTCTTGAGGTAAGATTTCAATTTAACCATGTACACAATAGAGAATGCCATTTAAAATATGTCAACTAGGGGGAGAAAAAACAATTTAAAAGATCAGTACAACTAAAGAATCAAAAATAATCTTTGTGCAAAAAACAATTATAAAAATTAAAAGGTAATTGTAATTCTCATAAATACTAAAAAATGTTTAACTTATAAATTCAAAATAATTTTTAGTGACAAACATCTCAGTAAAAAATTGGATAGAATTTCAAACATACCATGTCAATTTCAACAGAAATCTCAAAAGGATTTTTATGGGCTTTGACAGTGTGTTCTAAAATAATCTAAAAGAGAAAATGCATATGAATAATCAAAACTTAAAGAAGAACAATAAATATATCTAAGCCTTTCCAGATGCCAAAACATATCATAATCCATAATAATTATTTTTGAATAGTACTAGTATAGAAGTAGATCAACACAGAAATGGAATAAGAAGTCCAGCAACAGACTCATATGAATATTTTTAAAAATGTATCCCTGAATATATGTTATATAAACACAATCAGAAGAGCAAAGAAAAGCTAGAAAAATCTTAAGAGGGCTTTTACGCTTATCAAAATGGTTAATACGTTTATAGGAAATGCTTACATTTCTCGAGGAATAAAGAGTGAATTAAACACAGGGAGCTCAGCTTGGTGCTCTGTGATGACCTAGACGGGTGGGGTGTATACATACAGCTGATTCACTTCATTGTACAGCATACACTAACACAACATTGTAAAGCAGTTATACTCCAATAAAAAAAATTATGGAATACAATTTTTGCCCAACACGTGAACAACGTAATTGATACTATGAAATGAAATAAATGTCAATTTATCTGACATTAATTTAAGTAAAATAAACATGTCAATTTCATATAAAGAGGAGTGTAAATTGATACAACTTTTCTGGAAATTAACTTGGCAATATATAGCAAAGGATTTAATACACTACACTTTGACCCTATAATTTTGCTCATAGGAAAATATATTAAATAATGATCATAAATACAGATAAAGTATTGTGTATAAAGATTTTTTTTCCTAAATAAAAGACTCAAAATTTCAATTTTATGAGATTGGTGAGGATATAGGGAATTTAGTCATCTTGTATTAAGATGATTGTATATTAACCAACAGTTTTTCTGGAAATAAATTGGGGCCAAAATATATGAAAGTCTTTAATGTTGTACAAACTCTGTGACTTAGCAATTCCACTTCTAGGAATTTACCCCGAAATTATAATAGCAAAAAATTATTTTAAATAAGTATGAATCGTGATTCCAATTTTAACTTTATATAGGGGTCAGTACACTTTTGTTTTAAAATGCCAGGGACTAAAGACCTCAGGCTTTATAGGCCATACAGTCTTTTTTTTTTTTTTTAACATCTTTATTGGAGTATAATTGCTTTATGATGGTGTGTTAGTTTCTGCTATATAACAAAGTGAATCAGCTATATGTATACATATGTTCCCATATCTCCTCCCTCTTTGTCTCCCTCCCACCCTTCCTATCCCACCCCTCTAGGTGGACACAAAGCACCAAGCTGATCTCCCTGTGCTGTGTCTGCTTCCCACTAGCTATCTATTTTACGTTTGATAGTGTATATATGTCCATGCCACTCTCTCACTTCGACCCAGCTTACCCTTCCCCCTCCCCATGTCCTCAAGTCCATTCTCTATGTCTGCGTCTTTATTCCTGTCCTGCCCCTAGATTCTTCAGAACCATTTTTTTTTAATTCCATATATATGTGTTAGCATACAGTATTTATCTCTTTCTGACTTACTTCACTAGTACGACAGATTCTAGGTCCATCCACCTCACTACAAATAACTCAGTTTCGTTTCTTTTAGTGGCTGAGTAATATTCCATTGTATATATGTGCCACATCTTCTTTATCCATTCATCTGTCGATGGACGCTTAGGTGGCTTCCATGTCCTGGCTATTGTAAATAGAGATGTAATGAACATTGTGGTACATGACTCTTTTTGAATTATGGTTTTCTCAGGGTATATGCCCAGTAGTGGGATTGCTGGGTCATATGGTAGTTCTATTTTTAGTTTTTTAAGGAACCTCCATACTGTTCTCCATAGTGGCTGTATCAATTTACATTCCCACCAACAGTGCAAGAGTGTTCCCTTTTCTCCACACCCTCTCCAGCATTTATTGTTTCTAGATTTTTTGATGATGGCCATTCTGACCAGTGTGGGGACTACAATCCTCATCGTAGTTTTGATTTGCATTTCTCTAATGATTAGTGATGTTGAGCATCCTTTCATGTGTTTCTTGGCTATCTGTATATCTTCTTTGGAAAAATGTCTATTTAGGTCTTCTGCCCATTTTTTGATTTTTTTTTTGTTTTTTTGATAATGAGCTGCATGAGCTGCTTATATATTTTTGAGATTAATCCTTTGTCCGTTGCTTCATTTGGAAATATTTTCTCCCATTCTGAGGGTTGTCTTTTCGTCTTGTTTATGGTTTCTTTTGCTGTGCAAAACGTTTTAAGTTTCATTAGGTCCATTTTTGTTTATTTTTGTTTTTACTTCCATTTCTCTAGGAGGTGGGTCAAAAAGGATCTTGCTGTAATTTATGTCAAAGAGTGTTCTTCTTATGTTTTCCTCTAAGAGTTTTAAAGGGTCTGGCCTTACATTTAGGTCTTTTATCCATTTGGGGTTTATTTTTATATATGGTGTTAGGGAGTGTTCTACTTTCATGCTTTTACATGTAGCTGTCCAGTTTTCCCAGCACCACTTATTGCAGAGGCTGTCTTTTCTCATTGTATATTCTTGCCTCCTTTATGAAAGATAAGGAGACCATATGTAGGTTTATCTCTGGGTTTTCTATCCTGTTCCACTGATCTATATTTCTGTTTTTGTGCCAGTACCATACTGTCTTGATTACTGTAGCTTTGTAGTATAGTCTAAAGTCAGGGAGCCTGATTCTTTCAACTCTGTTTTTCATTCTCATGATTGCTTTGGCTATTCGGGGTCTTCTGTGCTTCCATACAAATTGTGAAATTTTTTGTTCTAGTTCTGTGAAAAATGCCATTGACAGTTTGAGAGGGATTGCATTGAATCTGTAGATTGCTTTGGGTATTATAGTCATTTTCACAATGTTGATTCTTCCAATCCAAGAACATGGTACATCTCTCCATCTGTTGGTATCATCTTTATTTCTTTTATTTTTTTTAATTTTTATTTATTTATTTTCTTTTATTTTATTTGGCTGTGTTGGGTCTTCACTGCGGTGTTCAGGCCCTCTCCAGTTGTGGCGAGCGGGGCCTACCCTTCGCCATGGTGCGTGGGCCCCTCACCACCGTGCTCCCCACCCCCCATTGCAGAGCATGTGCTCTAGGTGCACAGGCTTCAGTAGTTGTGCCACGTGGGCTCAGTAGTTGTGGCTTGTGGGCTCCAGAGCTCAGGCTCAGTAGTTGTGGCACATGGGCTTAGCTGCTCTGTGGCATGTGCGATCTTCCCAAACCAGGGCTCAAACATGTGTCCCCTGCATTGGCAGGTGGACTCCTAAGCACTGCGCCATCAGGGAAGCCCTATCGTCTTTAATTTCTTTCATCAGTGTCTTACAGTTTTCTGCATACAGTCTTTTGTCTCTCTAGGTAGGTTTATTCCTAAGTATTTTATTCTTCTTGTTGCAATGGTAAATGGCAGTGTTTCCTTAATTCCTCCTTCTGATTTTTCATCATTAGTGTATAGGAATGCAAGAGATTTCTGTGCATTAATTTTGTATCCTGCTACTTTACCAAATTCATTGATTAGCTCTAATAGTTTTCTGGTAGCATCTTTAGGATTCTCTATGTATAGTATCTTGTCATCTGCAAACAGTGACAGTTTTACCTCTTCTTTTTCAATTTGGATTCCTTTTATTTCTTTTTCTTCTCTGATTGCTATGGCTAAAACTTCCAAAACTATGTTGAATAATAGTGGTGAGAGTGGGGCAACTTTGCCTTGTTCCCATCTCTCGTATCTGCACTGATAGCCACAGCTTGTGCCCATCTCTGGAGCTTGTTTAGGTGATGCTCTGAATCCCCTCTCCTCTCGCACCCCAAAAGAAGGGTCTCTTGCCTGTTGGGCAGTTCCAGAATTTTTCCCAGACTCCTTCCCAGCCACCTGAGGCACACTAGCCCCCTTCAGGATGTGTTCACGCAGCCAACCGCAGTCCTCTCCCTGGGATCTGACCTCCGAAGCGAAGCCGGAGCCTCAGCTTCCAGCCCTCACCTGCCCCGGTGGGTGAGCAGATAAGCCCCTCATGCTGGTGAGTGCCAGTTGGCACCAATCCTCTGTGTGGGAATCTCTCTGCTTTGCCCTCTGCACCCCTGTTGCTGCTTTCTCCTTCGTGGCTCCGAAGCTTCCCCTCCACCCATCCCGTCTCCGGCAGTGAAGGGGCTTCCTAGTGTGTGGAAACTTTTCCTCCTTCACAGCTCCATCCTAGAGGTACAGGTCCTGTCCCTATTCTTTTGTCTCTGTTTTTTCTTTTGCCCCACCCAGGTACCTGGGGAGTTTCTTGCCTTTTGGGAAGTCTGAGGTCTTCTGCCAGTGTTCAGTATGTGTTCTGTAGGAGTTGTTCCACATGTAGATGTATTTTTGATGTATTTGTGGGGAGGAGGGTGATCTCCACATTTTACTGTTCCGCCATCTTGAAGGTCCCCCGGCCATATAGTCTTTGCTGCAACTGTTTTAGCTCAAAAACAGTTACAGACATTATGTAAATATATGGACATGACTGTGTTCCAATAAAACTTTATTTTAAAAAACAGCCTGTGATGGACCGTTCATGGCTCTATTTAATTACAAATGTAATCTGTGTAAAACACATGTTTTTTATTTGCCTGTGCATGATCTAGTCTCCCTAATAAGCCTCTACTGAGTATATTCAATATGTTTTAATATTTAGCCTAATATAGTAATTTAAAAATTATTTTAGGTAATATTTAGCATTTGAGGAAAATAAAAAAGGTTCATCTTTCTTTGCCTATTCCATACTCCTGCTCTACTTGAAAATGCATTTAGGAAAATGGTTTACATAGCCTCTTGCCTACATGGTGAAAGAATCCTCAGACCAAAATGCCCTTTTCCAGATCCACTGTGAGGTTGGCTTCAGAGGCATCTATTGGGGTGTGTTTGGACTGCTTGCTGCATTACACACCACCCCAAAACACAGTGACTTAGAACAAACATTGAAAGTTAACTTTGACAGTTCTGTGGATGGATTGGGCTCAGCTGGGTGGTTCTATCTTCAGATCTCAGGGTTGCAGCTATAGTGTTGGAATCATCTAAAGACTGATCTGGGCTGGATATTCAAGATGGCTGATGGCTGATGCTATCCATGGATGAGAGTTCACTTTATGTTATCAGGTGGAGAGCCCACACTTGACCTCTCCATGTGCCTTGGGCTTCTCATGCCTGGTGTTCCCAGAGAACTTCATGGAAGCCTTTAGGCTTTTAATGATTTAGCCTCAGAAATCCCAAACATTACTTTTACCACATTCTATTGGTGAAGGAGGTCCCAAAAGAAATTCAGATTCAAAGGGAAGAGTCATAGACCCTACTTACTGATAGAGGAATGTCATGCACATACAGGATAAAGAAATACATTGTGGCCACTTTGAACACAAGCTACCACATTATCCACTGCATTCTGCTGGCCTCTACTGATACATTTAGCTGATAATACACAAATTAATTGCTCTCATTTCAATGAAAGGCTAATGAATCTCTCTTGGCTAACCCAATGGCCACACAGCTCTCATTCAGGTTCTGACTATTTCTGATTCTATGTCATTTCCTCCCTACCTACCGTAGTAGTTCATTTCCAGCTTATGTTGTAAGGTCACCTTAACTCTGTCACACAGTGTCCAGGCCACTTAAGAATTAAGAGAAGCTTAGGAAAACAAACTAGAATCCTCACTTTTGGACACAAAACATCATCCATTAATTATGCAGGCCCCCCTTCATGTTTATACATGACCAAATGTAGAATAGTTGTGTTCTGAGCCCCCATTTTAAAAAATTAATATGACACATTTTGATCCCTTTAGGTTTAAGTTTGATAAAGAAATATTGGGACACCCATCTAATCAGGCACTTCTTCTGTGGCCTTTTTATTGTTCCACAATAATTGAGGACAAGACAGATAGGGTTCTCTTTTACTTTCTTTATGTCATGTTCTCCTTCCTGAATCCATCCTTGTGGTTAAGCATTGGTGAGGGTAAATATATCATCTTGAACTAAGTGAGGGGTTATATATGATTTCATAAGTCAAGCTTATTTCACAACATACCAAAGGAATTTCAAGCATTTTCCTTCTCCATTAAACACTGCTTACAAGCCAATTATCATGCTAAAATACCTTTACTTTCTTGCTCTGGGAGTATATATACCTCTTGCTCAGATTCTGAAGTGGAATGCTGAGACTAGATTAGAGGAGCAGATTAAAAAAAAAAAAAAAATAACTGTAAGTAAGTAAATATCTACCACAAAGGAATGATTAAGTAAATAATGGTTCAGCCACCTGATGGAACATTTACAATTTTTTAAATGCTATTTACTTAAAGAGAAGAAAAAGGATGAAGGATGTTAATAATTCAGTGTGGAGTTTAAGAGTCTATATTTGCAATGGAGTAACATTGGCTTTTTAAAAATAATATTTATTTTGTTTCCACTTGTACCTTCTCCATTTATGCATCTCTTTGTACTAATTAGAAATGATTCCTAATGCTCAGTCTTTGTTCTTTTCCAGTCATTGTACTCACTTGCATGACAATGATACCACATTTATGAAAAAGTTTTCAGGACCCAGTCTGTACTCTGGCTGCTCTTTCGTGCTTCAAATCTTTGTAACTATGTGCCTGAAATTCCTTTTGAAAAATCCCATCTCTTTGACCAACTTGAGCCAAACTAGAGCTATCATCTTTCCATCAAGACTGACATCTCTTTGTTCTTTTCCTGTTTCTCTCAATAATAATCTATTTTCCCCATTTCACAGAATGTATGGTTTGTAATAGTTTTTGACTCATCCTCTCTCGCTCTTATCTCCAATATCTGTATCTGTCTCACAGACACTGTCACCTACCCAAAGCCACCCCCTTGCCTTATTTTTGACAATAGAAATGATTTTTTTTCTTTTTCAACATCAGAGGTCACCTTCTCAGGTCTCAATCTTGATAAGTATAAACTAATTTCAGTAATTTCATTTTCCTTGTTATAATTGGTTATGACTGGGCATGTGATACAATTCTGGAAGTGAGCTCTGAGGGGATATTTGCTGAGGAGTGTCTTAGGAAAGTTTTCTTCATTCTTAAAAAGTGACACAAATAAGGGAAACTGTTTCCTTTTTGTGGAGAAGGAGACTCTTTAGACATTATTGTATGAGAATGTGATACTTATAGCCATGACAGCTCTCTTGAGAACATAAGGGGTTAAGCCTGAGGACAAAAGTCACCTTTTCTGAGAATGATGAAGGGGAAAAATGGAAATAACCTGAGCCCTGAGTGAGCTACTGAATTAAACAAACCTCTGGCCTTTTGCACAATTTTGACTTTTTTTTTCTATTAATTTAGTAACAAGACCTTTTAATTATGTAGACAATTCCAATGTTGTGGGAAGACAATTAATATTCATTACAGGGCTTCCCTGGTGGCGCAGTGGTTGGGAGGCCGCCTGCCGAAGCAGGGGACGTGGGTTCGTGCCCCGGTCCAGGAAGATCCCACATGCCGCGGAGTGGCTGGGCCCGTGAGCCATGGCCGCTGAGCCTGCGCGTCCGGAGCCTGTGCTCCTCAATGGGAGAGGCCACAGCGGTGAGAGGCCCGCGTACCGCAAAATAATAATAATAATAATAATAATAATAATAATAATAATAATAATAATAATAATAATATTCATTACAGTGTAGTTCAAGCTTTAGCTCTGCTACTTAAAAGTTGTGTGATGTTAGGGAAACTGCTTAGTTTCTATAGGCTTCTGCATCTTTGAATTAGGGACTGTATTACCCAAAAGTTTAGTTGTTCTAAATACAGGATAAAATGCATACAAAATAACTTCGGTAGGTAAAACATTATATCAGTATAAAATTAATATTTTATCTTTTTAGTTCGATGATTTATTGATTGCTTGAGTCACTGTTTCACTGCCACCACTCTTATATAGGACTTTAATCTATCCTATTTTAAGACAGAGGTCTAAATGTTAGCTCTTCCTCCATTTTTTTCTGGTCTCTAAGTCACCTAGTCAACAGGTTAATATTTATAATAATTTTCTTTTGTTGAGAAATGTGGTAAGTAAAAATAAAGATATAGAGAATTGGAACCAATGACTGGACTTGATTTAATTGGTAAATGTTCAACTCTATGTCTTATAAACAAAATTGCCTTTGAAATATTTATAAATAACACTGATCATATTCTACTCAATAAAGAATACTTAAATAAACTTAAAACAGTACCTTACACATAATGAAATACTAATAGTAATTATTTACTATCAGATAGCCCAGTAACAGATCACTGGGGGGGGGGGGAAGCTCTGCTAAATAATGGTTTCATAAGGAAAAAAAAAAAAACCCTGATAAAAGTCTGTTTATCAATAAGCACTGTGAAAAACTTCTACAAAAACGTATGAGATAAAAACAAAGGTGTAACTAGGAGAAATCTTATAGATTTACATACTTTTATTTTTAAAGCTTATAAAATATTTAAGCTTAAGTAAGCTTATAAAAGAGCAACACAGTAAATCTTATAACACTAGAAGAAATGAGTTTAAGAAAAATAGAAACATGATTAATACAATTAGAAAAAGAAGTCATAGTAGAATTGATTTAGTCAATAACTAAAATTTTTAAAACACCCATACAACAGAACAAATTCTAGCAAGCATCATCCGTGAAATGAGAGCGAGCATATACTGTTCCTGGCACTATAAATGAGAAAGAAGCTATAACCTTAGCTACAGAAACATATAGCCCAAGATTGAAAACACTAGGAGTCCTGCACTTCGTTCTAATGTAGAAAATTGCAAGAAACTATATAGAGCTCACTCCAAACATCAAAACAAGCTTGAGAAGCTATAATATCATAGTTTTTGAAAAACCCTCAAGGGCTACGGACTCAAAGAAACTGAAATGGACTAAACAACAGAAAGTGAATTTCTTCGTATAAGCAAGTTGAGACCATTTCTCTCATGCTTGCCATTACGGAAGGAGGAGGAATCTGCTAAGAAGGGGTAAACCAGAAGAACATCCATGAGGCTTTGAACTAACTATCTCAGAGCTGACAAGGGTTGACAGTATAGAATCCCAAAAAGGCAAACCACTGAGCAGGTGTCTGTCACATTGCCAGCAAATTTCTACATGCCTTCATGGAGCAATTGAGGAGTATGCCAAAGGTAGAAGAGTGGTGCTGAAAGATCCTCCTTCCCTAGAGTGATGGGAGTGACGGGCAGCTAAGAGAAGCCTGTTATGAACCTTCTAAGTTGCCAGACTGAGGGTGGAGCAGAAGGGCTGCAGGTGCAGCCCCCAAACTCCAGGCCTCTAAGAAAAATGGGGGGTGGGCATGGGCAGGGAAGCTGAGAGACAAACCTGAGAGTAGATAGAGCCTGAATGGCACAGGCACGATGGAGCCTCCTGTGTGGTGATTACATGGGCTGGTATGTAAGTAGAATCTCAAAAGCAGTACACTTAAGGGGTAGGCACCTCACTGCATATTAAATTATTCCTTAATTTAAAACAATGCTTCAAAAAGAGGATTTTGGTTGCGGTATGTTATACAGAATGAAGGGGAAGAATGTTAGAACTCCCCAGAAAACCTATGTTTTAGCTTCTTACAATCAAACATATCTTTCCACAAAGATTTTGATATATGATTGTTATATTATTGTTTGTCAGCAACACTGAAAAGTAACTGAATATAAGACAATCTGTGATTCATTGCATAAACTTCAGCACAATATTTTTTTTGGTGCCAAACTATGTAGTCATTACACTTGATGTTATAGATGTATATTTAAATAGAGAAAATTTTCTGCTGTTATTGAATTTAAAAATAGATTACAAATCAAGATGTATAATATCTTGAAAAATGCATGTCAAAAACAACCACCAACACAGATGAAAGGATCTAACCTAAACACCTAATAGCAATTATTACCTGTTTTTTTCCTACTGTGTGTTTGATTTGTTTCTGCAATAAGTCTGTATCATTTGTATAATTAAAAACAGGTTATTTTCTAATAAAACAAAAAAAAGCATAAGTAAGATGAAGATCTCAAGGAAAAGAGCTGATTCATATTAGCACATAAATTAATGAAGTTCTATGACATTACTCAATCTATTAATATTATATGTTAATAGTATAATTCATGTTAATTGTATGAATAAAATTATGATTATAATGACACTACTGGCTGAAAGTAACTTGATAAACTTAAGACAAGTGGCTAATTATCTGAGGAAAAACAAAAAACAATCTACCTACTTCAGATCATTCACTGAAAAAAATCACAGCTAATTTTTTTTTTTAATTAAAGCCATAAAGACCAATACAAAATAAGAGGAAAAATTATATAATATTGAAGGTAGGGAAAGCTTTTCTAAGGATCAAACTAAATGCTGATTTAAAAAAAAAAAACTATTGATATATTTGACTGTGTAAATTTTAAAGCTCACTTCTATCTAAAAAGTATAAAATTAGATCTCTAGGGAAAATATTTTCAATAATATAATAAAAGGAGTGATAATTGTACTCTACAAAACATTATTGCATATAAATTAAGCAACAATGGGATCATTTAATTCACAAAAGAAATGTAAATCAGTGTTAAATGTATGAAAATAGTCAACTTTTTTGATTAGCAATCAAAAATTCAAATTAAAACCATGTTGAGTTATATTGAGATTATGAAACTGTCAAAGATAAAGAAAAGATAATAACTTCTGGTGAGAGTGTAGGGATATTGATTGTCTCAGTCTCTGATGGTGCAATGCAAACTGGGAAAATTCTTTCTGGAGAGTGATTTACAATAGCATATGTCAAAATCCTTAAAAATGCATACCCTTTGATCCAGTCATTTCACTGCTAAGCACTAATTTTTCCTGGGGGTGTGTCTGCAAAGATAAAAATTCACACAGCTTTGTTTATCATAGCATTTTTCAAAAATGGAAAACAAACTGTTTACCAAAAAGAGAACTGAGTATATGTCTTTTGATATATTCCTACCAAACAATAATATGAAACTATTAAAAGTTATTTTGTTGTAAAAACTTTACTGTATTTTAAAGATATATGACAAACAAGCTATTAAGAAAACAGAAATCATAGCATAGCAATTCAGCAGACTCTGGAGTCCCAATGTCCAGATTTGGTTTCCCTACTCTGCCTTCTATTACGTGTGTGTTGTTGGGGGAAGTTATTTAACTTTTCTAATTCTCAGTTTATGCATCTGAAAAACAGAGGTGATAGTAGCAATCTCATCAGATTATTCTGAGGTTTAAATTAGTTCATAAATATAAAGGAACAGTGCCTAGCATAAACTAAGTGCTAAAAAAGAGCTAGCTGTTATCAATAAGTACTGCAGATTTAATTTAAAACATTACTTTTATCATAATGCTTTTCCATATCAAGGACACAGAATGGCTTTTAAATGTGTAGAGATCAAGTCTAAGCATTTCCACTTAGCAGAAAACCTGCCTTATTGTAAAAAGTAAGCAGAAAATTCCTGTGTATGGACACATCCAGAGGCCCCGCCTCCTTTGTGGCACTTCTCCTGGGTGCTCTTGCTAGATTAGACGTGGCTCCTCTAGTGCCTTCTCATCCATCTCGGATCTTTGCTCCAATGCAGAGTATTCTACCACTAGAGTACCACGGCCCTTCCTCTATTCATCTAAAATATACCAGGCCTTCTCGCTTCCTTTCACCAGCATCCTGCATAAATCTTTCTCTCTCCTCTCCAGCCCATGGAAGTTATCAGAAAAAAAAATTCTGACATGTCAATCCTATATCAAATTTTCTGGCCCTTAACACATATACTTCCCTAGACTTCGCTAAAAACTCCCCAAGTGTGAGCTCAGTGTCCTTTCTCTCCTGAAGCCCATCAGTGCCCCAAACAAATACTCTATATACAAATCTAGCCATGCAATTTACAATATAATTTTAAGGCACACCAATACCGTTGACCTCTGTGGTCCAATCTGCAGGAGTATTAATTTCTCATGAAGTCATCTCCAAATGCTTCCAGACTGATTTTAATAGAGATGAAGAGGCCAGCCTCGCACAATAGCAGGAATTGACCAGGAAATTTATGAGATAAGATGCCTTCCTGAGAATTATGTCACGCATTTCCTGTGTCTACAGAACCCACAGATGTCTTCATATATTTCAGAACTGCGCTTTCACTCTCATGTCAAAACTAAGG
Source organism: Grampus griseus (assembly GCF_964374135.1). NCBI lineage: Eukaryota > Metazoa > Chordata > Mammalia > Artiodactyla > Delphinidae > Grampus > Grampus griseus. The sequence continues at coordinate 16,249,543 of NC_139009.1, forward strand.
TGGAGAACATTTCAGAAAGAAACGTGTGCAGTGTGCATTCGTTCCTAAGTCCTCTGGAGGTTTAGAAAGTCAAGAATAGTCTCAGTTTAATCAGAGCAAGTTTTCTCACCTCCCCCTCAAATAAGTTGGTGTACTTGGGTGGTTGCAGGGATCCCAGGGACTTCAGAGTGTAGCAAAATCTGATCAACTCTCCAAAAAGAGTCCTTCAGAACCTCTCAGACTAACGGCAAATAACTTCCCATTTATTCGAACCAGGTGACAATATCAAATCACATTATGTTCATGTAGGAAGTACTTGAAAGGCAACTCTTTAGTTCTGAATTTGGAAGTTGGTCAGAAGTCTAATATTTTCAAAAGCTATATCATTTTGAGAAAGTGAAGAAAATTGCATTTTTCTATCTTTCAAAAATATCTGACAGTATCTTTTATTGTATTTTTAAGGCACCTCTGTCGCTGCTATGATGTTGAAGGAACAAATCAAGGACATAAGGCTGAGAGATACAATGTGGCCGATTTCAAACAGAAATGCTGCTGAGTACTTCATCACCTGTTTTGTTGTGGTTCAAGTAAGGGCTGAAATATTAGTAGAAAAACGCGTAAACGAGTAAATACAACTGAGAAAAGAAAGGTGGCGACGTAAAGCAGTATATCTACATATGAAGATTGGTCAGGGATGCACTCATCTATTCATCCAGCCATTCACCTACTCACCCTTCCATCCATCCGTTAATTCTTTTTTTTTTTCAAAAATGTTTTCTTGGGACTTCCCTGTTGGCGCAGTGGTTAGGAGTCCGCCTGCCGATGCAGGGGATGCGGCTTCAAACGCTGGTCTGGGAAGATCCCACATGCTGCAGAGCAACTAAGCCGGTGCACCACAACTACTGAGCCTGTGTTCTAGAGCCCATGAGCCACAACTACTGAGCCTGCGTGCTGCAACCACCGAAGCCCGCGCGCCTACAGCCCGTGCTCTGCAACAAGAGAAGCCACTGCAATGAGAAGCCTGCGCACCGCAACAAAGAGTAGCCCTCGCTCACCACAACTAGAGAAAAGCCCATGGGCAGCAATGAGACCCAACACAGCCAAAAATAAATAATAAAATAAATTAATTAAACAACAGTGTTTTCTTGAGGAGCTCTTGTGCCAAGTTCTGTTCTAGGTGCTGAGGAAGTATCATGAACAAAGCCAACATGGGCTTTGACCTTGTGGAGCTTACAGCCTAGCAAAGGAAGGGTGTATTTTATGCTCTCATTAATTCCTTAGAAATTAATGAGGAAGCACCAAATGTCACTAAAATGTGAATGACTTTGCAGAAAAGGCAAAATTGTTGTTTTCTTTGACACTTCTGCTCTTCCACTTGTTTGATCTCCCTCAGAAAAATGCAAGCCCCTCAAGGACAGGTAGTATCTAAGGTTCACTTCAGTACTACCTTAGCACCTGGCAGAGTTGCCTGCCTTGTGAACTGCAATACCTACATCCATGGAATGGCTTCTCACTATTATATTTGCTGTACTTACTATAAGAGACATTCAATAAATATGACTTTTTTGAAATGCAAAATTGCTCACATATTCCAGAGTTCCTTGTACTCTGGCTACCATACTGACCACTCTGTGTTTCCATTTCCAGTATCTTCTTTCAAGCCCTTGCCCTGCCTAGCCTATGGGATACCTTCCTGCTCCTCCTGTTCTTCTGTAACACTACAGCTTCACTACCTTAGTTTCCTTCTGATTGTTTGACTTCTTTTTCTCTGTTGTACTTGATAACCCTGTTCAATTCAATTCAGTTCAGTGCAAGTTAATTCAGTTTAATTAATTTGAATAATTACTATGTACTAGATACAATTTATCACCTCTATTTAGAATACCCTAAAATTCAACCTTCAGCTGTCTAAGGGATCTAAACCTACATTGTCTATTGGACACCATCTCCTGGGTAATCTATAATCTCCTCATTCTAAGCATATCTAAAATTAAACTTATCACTTTACTCTGAAAATAAGAATCTACCTACTTCTTACTTAGGTTAATGTGATCATATTAATAATGTGAATATTATTTTAGCCACTCATATATAAATCTCCAGGTTGTATTTAACTAATTCTTCAAAATTCCCTTGAATCAAGCTTAATTTTATTCCACATACAGATCACCTCCAATCACAAAATGCTTGAACTTGCCTTTATCACTTTTACACCCTCTTCTACTCCAAGCTATACAGCATGCTTTGCTAGGTTACAAAAATAAGTCAACTTTAATGATGATGAACTCTTACAGAGGCAGGTGTAATTTCTTCAGTTTGGGGTATAATAGTTTGAGATGCAATACCTTCACTATCATTGCCTTATTTGCCACTAATGTTCTACATATGTTCTATACTCCAGGGAAAGTAGACGTCTTCCTGAATGTTATGTAATTTCTGGCTTCTGAATTGTTCTCCAACTTTTCTCATCCTTTGGTATGCCTAATTCTGTCATTCTGGGTGTTAAAACTCTTTCTACTTTGTAAGCCCCAGTTTAAATCAACTGTCTTGTTGATTTATTCTATGATGAAAATAAATTTAAAAAGAAGAAATAAAGAGGATGGCCTTCAGTAACATACAGACTTGAATTAAATCCTGAATCCACCACTTTACATGCTGTTTGATCATCGACGAATTTCTTAAAATTGCTACACTGCTCTAAGGGGGGAAAATTCTGTCTCTTCAGAATGCAGATAATCCTCCCTTGGACTTTGAAATGAAGAACGTGGCTAAATAACATTATTTGATTAAAATAAGTATGAAAATGTACAAGGGATGCCGGATTTCAACCATCCTGAAATTTAGGAGATCATTGGTTAAAAATTTACCAGGACCCAGGATGAGATTCAACCATTCAAGGCATGAATGTGGTCCTGAGAAAGAAGAGTTTGTCCAGACAGAAAACATTTGCATATTTTCACTCACCTTCAATGTGATTTGATAAATTTGCAAGCCAGTAGGCTAGTAATCAAACTCCGTATTTCCACCCCTACTACATGGGAAAAATAATTTCTGAAGTATCCAGGGCCATTTCACTCCTGAATACCACCCCCCTTCCACCCTCTAACTTAGACATCAACTTATAAATTTGTTCTGGGACAATTCCAAGTAAAAATCATGGCTGATGGCTGAAATTAAGGGGGTGGCTCTTTAATGAGTTGTAGGAGTGATGCATTTTGGCAGTTTTAGATCTAGACACGTTAATTCTGGCAAGGAACTAAATACACATTCCTTAGGTTCCCTTCTGTATATTAAGAAACAAACAGGCAAAAACCCCAAAAGAAGCATACAAACAAAACCATATAGCAAGAACAGTTTCCATCGAGGTTACAGGACACTGGAAATTTGGTAAACGTTATTCTTATCCGCTCACCCTCCAGCCAGTCATCCTAGAAGTCGGACAAGTTAAAAAGACCCAGTCAAATCCATGCCCCTACTCAACCATGTACTGCCAAATATTAACCCAGATTGATCTCTTTCAATTGAACAACTAAATTAAAATATAAGTATGTAAGAAAATATTTGATAACATACAATTGTACTCAGATTATAAAGGATAATCCAGCTTAAAAATATTTACATTAAGAAGCAGAAGAAATCTCAGTGTCAATGTTGGTTTCTCAATAAAATTAAAACATGCACACACACAGTATATAGGAAAAAAGAAACAGAATAAGTAGGAGAGCTGGACGCATCCAGCTTGCTCAGCTAATCCAAATACAGTAGTTTTATTATCCTATGGGCCTCTACTGGTTTTGCATTTGTGGTCATAAAGCTTGGATTTTCTCAAACTTGTATTAAAGGGGAGTTCTTATTATTTGTATTAGGCAATTTTCTATGTTCTGATTCCTCTGAAAATGTATCCCAACTCCTAAAAGTTTATGCTTTGAATCCTTTCTTATTTTCTAGTGTTTATATAAAATTATTCTTTCTTAATAGCATTTCTGTCATTTCAGTTAACTTTCAGTGGGAAGGGAAGTAGAAAAACGACTTCAGTTTGCAATCGTGTTCCAGCTCCTCCATAAGATATTATTTTTTTTGTATGCAGGAAAACAATAAATGTTACCCTTAAAACATTACAATGATTAAAAATAAATTAAAAAGACAGCCTCTGCTTATGTGAAAAAAACCAGCTAAATGGAGCACCTCATTTTGCCAATGATGATCAATATAATAAGGCAGTTCTGTGCCATGTGAAAAAAAAGCTTGCTCTAGAAAATTCTTTTTGAGACTCAAATGTAAATTCTTTTATTTTTCATAATTTGTCTTTTTTCTATTTATGCTGCTCTAAAAAGAGAAATGTGGTGTTCTATAAGATTTATAGTAATGTATTAAACATGTATCTCTCTTCCATGGTTATTAGGGTCAATCTTTAAATATCACATATTTATTGTTTATAAGTTGAGGAGACAGTAAATAGCAAAACACCAGTTCTAACCCACTATTGCACATCCGTTCCAAACTTTAAGAAATATAGTGCTAAAATTATTTGCAAAAACTTTGGCAAATAGGATTAAAGTTAAATAATATGATATGCCCTGTAGCTAAATAGGCCATATCTTTAGATAATGTCGCATTCTCTGCATCCCACTAGTAATAATACATATCACATATTATTGTCCAATTCCAATAGATGAAGGTAGCTAACAATAAACACATTTTTACCCGAGATTTACCTCCAGTTTGTAAGTAATATACTTGCTTTGTTTCACTTTCATCAAAATAACTAAAGCATAATATGTTAAACATTGTCTTCTTGTACTAAGCTCCATCCCTATTCCACCCTATACCCTTTACCTGTCCTCAGCTCTGTATTTCAGGGGTTGGAAGACTGGAAACTACATTTGTTGGACTCATTGTCTGATGGATCCTGGGTTTGGGTTCTAGCAACAGAAATAGCAGATAAAGGATGAAAAAAACTGGGCTCCAATAGTATTTGTGGGTTGGGGTGAGGAATTGATTCCACTTCCTCACTTTTCCTTCTCTAGCCCTGGGAGGAGGGGGGTAGTTGACTCCTCTACTTTCTGATCTCTGGGCAGTACCAACATTCCCTATAGTTCCCTGTAATCCTTTCCAACAATTTTAAACTATGTTTCTGTACTAAATTTTCTTCTGTTTGAAATTCTTAGAGTGGTTTCTATATTTCTGACTGCCTCCAGGCTGATACATGTAATAAATACATGGACTCTATTAATTAAAGGAGGAAATGAACTTGGACCAAGTTGTGAAACTCTCTGTAATGGAGTCTCAATGGTACAGATTAATGCTTTCTCAACAGCATCCACTCAACCTGATCTGCTTCAGGAACAACTTGACCACTTTCTTGTAGATGCCAGTCCTGGAGACCTAGTGGTGGCGGAGGTAGCTCATCTTCATGCTCACTGCCTAACTACACCTCCTCTGACTGAGTTCTGGAGCACATCAGCTCTCCAGGACTGCCTTTTATCACTACCTGGATACTGCTTACTGCTTACAGATGTGGCCTTTATATGGCCCTCATATTATCCAGAAGTTTGAAGGATGTGGACAAAAGCAACGTGTGCTTTGAGGTGGTATCTTTGCTGAAAGCAGGATTGGTTTCAGATGAGATGTCATATTTTTCAAGTGCAGCATTGCCTGCTTAATCCACTTTGTCACATTACTTCTTCTAGTACGTGTCACATTATGTTAGGTCATGCCATAGGAGTTAACAATGAGACGTGCTATTGCCAGAGCAGCTGCGTATAGACCTCCACAGATTCAAAAAAGCCCTTGGTTTTTACACAGTCTTGGGAGGTACATGAGCTGGATTTTATACCATCAAGTCCTATAGTCAACCATGAAAAATATATTTTTTCCAAGAAAAGAAAACAGTCAATTGTCTTGAAGAAGTCATGAGGTAACATTCTGGAGAAAACACCATCATCGGTACTGAGGTCTGAGCTCCAGTACCTTAGCAAAGCAGTGTCCCTTTACATTCAGCTCTTGACTCCTAGCAATGGCAGTCATTTTGGATAAATTGTGTCTTAATGCTACAGCACCACACAAATTCAGAGAAGTTATCTTTACAGATTTCAAAAAAAGCTTACATTTGGAAAGATAGGACAGTCTGGGTCTTGCCTTTTTGATTCATATTTAGAACCAGAACAAATTTCTCTTTCCGTTGCCTATGGAAGACACATTCGCCAAATCGATGTCTGGAATTGCTAAATAAATTTCAAAGAATAGATTTTTTTCCTGACCTCATTTGAATGTCTAGACATTTGTGGATTATTGGATCTAAACCATCTGAAACATCGAACCAATATTCCGCAAACCAAATTTAACCTATAGATTAAGAATGCAATCAAAAATTATAAAAGCAGAGCCTCAATGCCCAGGCTTGTTGGGAGAAAACTGAGAAGTGAAAGAAAAGAAATGATCACTTAAAATCCTTCCAACTAGATGGAAGAACAAAGGGGATACAGACAATCAGAGAATAATCACTGACCAATATATTGGTGCTGATATTAGGGCAAGAAAAGCACAGAGAAGAGAGGGGAGAATCAACGAAATTTAAAGTAATTGGGAAAACTGCTCATTGTACCTATTCTCGGATAATACACATTTACATGGAAACGTGTTTCACATTCACAGGGTTCTTATACATTTTTCTTTATTTGAAATCCAAACTGTTTTAAAACTGTTTTATTCTATTAGCAATTGCTATTAGATGGTATTTTAAAGAAAAAATAATATGATATTATGGCCCATAGTAGGAGTCTGTATCAGCAGAGCCGGAACTGGAGAAAAGGCTTCCTTCCCCACTTTCTCCTTGTTAGGAGCAAATTGCTATAGGGACAAGTCCACTGGGGGTGGACCTCTTAAAGGGGTGAGGGTCCCAGCTTGTTGGAAACCTTCAGGAGTTATTTCCTGTTTTTAACAAGATTTTCCTTTAGTCATGAAGAAAAAAAAAAAAAAACGTATTTCCCTTCCAGCCCATATTTAATCATCATATTTGTGCATATGATTGCAGCTCTTCTGAAAGGACTTGGAATGAGCTGCCAGGCTGCAAGGGATAGAATCGAAAACCCCTTAACAGTTAAAGTGTCCATTAGCTCCTCTACACTTAGCATCCGTCAGAGAGAAGAAGGGCTGGGAGCCCCGGGCGAATTTCTAACTAGCCTAATGAGGAGACAGATTCTGGGAGCAAAAAAAGTTCATTTGCTGAATTTCCAGCAAGAAGTCACTTCAATATTGCTTCTAGGAAACACTGACAGGCTTTGTTTGTAAGAAATCATTATGCTGAGAAAGAAATGGGATATTGTTATATGAGGTTTTTAAAGAAAATTCATTTTGATAGATGTCTAACTGTGCATTCAATTAAATTTCCTTCTCTTTCTTAAAAAATATATGTCAGGTAATTGTACTCAAGTTCTGTAAGCTGAAAAGTGTTATCCTTTCCTTCCAGTTATTAAAAGTTCTTTATCAATATGTGTCTTTCTTGTCTTTATCCTTTGACTAAGGGGGGCCCTCAATGAAAATATGTGGAGTTCTCCCTTCCTTTCCTGTAGATGTGTGTGCGCCTCCCAGAAGGATTAGTAAGGACTGCTCTTTTTGGCGAAAACTGACTTCCATATTTAAATTACGTAGGCTCTATGCCCCTGAAAATTCCTCTTCTTAAAAATCAATGTGCATGACCACTTGCTAGACACAAAGTCCATTTAGTTATGCAATCACAAATTGTCACTGTTTACTGTGATGCCCCACTAGTTCCTAACTATGTATCGTGCCATTTTGTGATGGTCCTTTTGAAGCTTCTAATAACAATCAACAAACTGCTATTCAAAGCACTTAATCCCTTCAGTCCATCCTCTTACTCCCACCAAATCCATCACTCTAAAATATGGCTTTGCAGGTAATACATTCCTCTTTCTAAAACATCTAGACCTCCAAGTGGCTCTGCATCCATCACCTGGAACAACCAGCTTCTCCTCCTGATTATCTAGTTTCCAGTGTGGCACTCTCATGTTCCTAATCAACCAGACACATATTCTTAGAGTCACATTCACTCACCCTTCCAGTTTCCCTTATATTCATCAGAGCCACTCACTGTATTCTAAATCGTGGATGCCAAGTCATGCAAGATTCTACCTTCATGATATGGATCTCATTTACCCACTCTTCTCCCTGCCCATTGCCATCTAATTAATTCAGACTTTTGTTATATTTTGCCCTGACTCATTTAATGGCTCATTAATTGGTTTCTCTAACACTGACTTGCCTTATTCTAGATAATTCACATTTGACAGCCATACTAATTTTGCTAATATAAACTTCAACTGTATTGCTATCTCCAACAAAGCCTCTATGAGTTTCCCACTGTCTACTGGATTTTTTACACATCTTAGCATTTAAAGCTTTACAAAATGTGGTTGACACCTACATTCCAGGATTGACTTCATAATTTTTCATCAATATAGGCTAAGATCTCACAAAATATAACTACACACTGTCCCTATCATGTCTCATGCTGTTTGATTTTCGTGTCTCCACTCAGTCTCTGCAAGTGGAATTTCCTCCCTCAGCTCTCTCCCCCATAAGATTCTTAATCTGTATTTAGATTTCTTTTTGAACTCCAACTACTCTCTGAAGTCTTTCCTGATACACAAACCAAGCATAATTTCTCACTTCTCTGAGAAAGAATACTTAATAGTATTTTGTTGGCATGTCAAGTAGAGCAGTGAGGTTTCCAAACTCTTTCTTTCCAGTTCTCATCCTTCATGAACAAAAGGTCTTTTGAATAATAAAGGACAGAAAAAGGAACATTTCCTATAGGAATGAGATTTCAAAATGACTTGAGAGGCTTGGAGAGAAAACCAAGTCACTTATCAGATTAAGCTGACTCAGTCCATCTCTTTCCCAATTTTCCATATGGAATCATGTAGAAATACTGGGAAATTTGGACCTTTCATTTAGGAAAGCAATGGTATTAGGTTTAAAATGTTGCATGTGGGCTGTTTTCACACTAGAGCTAACTTTAACTCATTTCCAATTCCCCCATAATAAAAATAACAGCCCGACTTCTAACCTATACCTTTATTTTCATTTTTCTATTTGTCCAATCTTTTTTTTTTAAGTTTTTTAAGCAAGCAGAGAACTGGGCTGTGATGGATTTGTCTTGGTGTCCTAAGTGTTCAGAAAGAGACAGGAGAGGTCTTTGATAAATATTCACTGAACTGAAGTCTCCACCATCAGGCCTGCTAACCTTTAGGTAATTTACAGTGCACTACATCTGTAATAAATACTGCATTTCCTTTTTTATTTTTACAGTACACCTCAAGCTCGAGATGCAGGATTTATTCTTATACTGTTATTGTAGCATACACCTCCAAGTATGGTGCAACATGCCTAGCACAAAGCAGAGATAGATTCAAGAAAGCTTAATGTTTGGGGCTTCCCTGGTGGCGCAGTGGTTGAGAGTCCGCCTGCTGATGCAGGGGACACGGGTTCATGCCCCGGTCCGGAAAGATCCCACATGCCGCAGAGCGGCTGGGCCCGTGAGCCATGGCCGCTGAGCCTACGCGTCCAGAGCCTGCGCTCCGCAACGGGAGAGGCCACAACAGTGAGAGGCCCACGTACCGCAAAAAAAAAAAAAAAAAAAAAGAAAGAAAGCTTAATGTTTAAATATAGTGTTAAACTATTATAAATTATATCTATTTTCATATTAAGCTGAACAGAGAAGAGAACAACAATCAAGGAGTTGCCTATACGTTTCTGAGAACTTCCAAATGGCTCCTTCCTGTAGAACAGTCAAGAACATTGAACCCCTCCCACCTCCCACCAGCACATTCAAAGATCAAGGTAAATGTGTTTTGAAGCTCGAAGGGGTCACAGGGACTCTGAAAGCCTTTAACGGTCATTGCACTGCAAGTCTCCATATTCTAACAGATAAGTACGTACCTTATTATCTGAAAAGAAGTACCTTCTTACCTGAAAAAAATGACATTTTTCTTAGGATTCCACTGCAACCACTCACTTCCCTTTCCTTATGGTTCTCCCAGTGTTTTTTTTCAACCTAGAAATAACAGAAACAACCAGAATGATGTCAGTTGCGTCCTCTCTTCTCTATCACTGGTGCTTCTTTTACCCACATTTTCTCTCCTGATCCCATCCATCAATAAGCCCAATGTAAATCACCTGCCATCTTTCCAAAACCTACAGGATGGTTTAATTTCTTGCTATCCCAGATTTTATCTTAAACTAATGGAATAGAGCTGCAGAGAGAACCACTTTCAGAAACACTAGCATCTGGTTATACTGTCTCTGGTTTTCCAAAAGGAAACACACATACAAACCACACACACACACACACACACACAGAGACACACACAGACACACACACACACACCAAACTCAAAACTAAAAGGCCATTCACTGGGGTGCAATGAACTCCTTCAATGAGCTTGCAGTAAGATTGGCTGGTCTACTCAAATCCTTTTCAAGACTCACTTTATAAAGTGATCTGTTTAAAACCCAGGAAGATGCAGAGATTTGACTGATAAGTGACCACAAGACTCATCTCTCAAATATTACTCAGTATGTTAAAATTCAAAAACGACTACTGCTTTTCATCTCAGAACTTAGCCCAGGCGTGAGCCATTGCTGGGGCAGAGGAGAAGCTGGTTTAGGATGCATTTTGGGGAAGTCTGTAACCCTTGGGTCTTGTTGAGTCTTTGTTTCTGCCATTTTTCTTCAGCATGGTTCTCTGTTTCTAAAAGTGTTCTATGATGTCAGTGTTTGTCGCCTAGAAAGATGCCAATTATTTGGCTTCGACGCACAGTCAAGAGAGTCCTGCCAACTCTCATTAAATCCTTCCACCTTATCATTCAGTCAATATATTGAGCACCCTCTGGATGCTATTCTTGTTATAGATTTTAATCATCTTGATTAGATTATTGCTTCTGCTCCCAAGTACAATATGGGTTAGTATAATGACACAGTAATAGCAACAGTCTTACAAATCTGTGTAATATTTCATAGGTTTTGAAGTTCTCTATCCATCAGCCATGTATTCAACAAAACAACCACGTGAGATAAATCAGCTACTGCCCTCTTTCAAGTAAGAGGACAAGGGATCAGAAAAATAAAGGGACTTACTCTAGGAGCCATGGATAATAAGTGACGTGTAAATTTTAATGGCAGAGGTTTTGTATGAGACCTTAGTAAATTAAAGTAAAAAAGTTAAAAAAAAATCAGATTTTAAAATAAGAAAGGTTGGCTTAAGAATGACCTCCACCAATGCATCATGAATGAATCTTGAGTAATCAGCAATGCCTAAGCTATTACTTACATAAGGAGGGAAGGAAAAGAAAGAATATGTGTAAAGATGTGAACTTCAGAGATAAATAAAAACACTAAGAAAAGGGGCCTTTAGTTTTTTAGTGCTAAATAAACTCTAGATTTAATAGTGTGTTAATTCATTGAACACTTTACCATTAAATGATATTCTGTATCGCTAAAAATATGTAGATTTCTTTAGAGTATTTCATTACTAGACACACTGACCAATTTCTTGACATTTTGACTAATTGACAAGAACGTTGTGAAAATGGAGGGTTCCAGGTCACACTGTTAAAATATCAATAGCATTTTGAGCTAGGGAAAATATGTAACATTGAGATCATGAGTTATAAAAAATATTTTTAAAAATCTCAGTATCACAGGAAACTGCTGGCTTCATCAGTCTGTGTCAGGGAATTAATTTTCAGCCATACATCCCTGCTGATACATCTGCAACCTGAGAAAGTCCAATTTCCTTCTTTCATGTGTGTCTAATAGAGTATGAATAGTTCAAGTGTCTGAGCAAAATCAGAGGCCAAGCCACAGACCCACTTCCTCGGTAACAAGGACAGTGACTTCAACCTGCTGCTGATAGGCTTGCATCTTCCTCTCCCCAGGAAAGGTTTTCACACCTGGGTGAGGTGAAAATTGCAGTCAGAATAGAAGAGACCAATGGAAATAGGGTGGACTACTGGGCACAGGATGGCTTTCTGTCCATCCTTTCATCCCTGAGCTAATCTCCCTCTCCTTCCACCCTGGCAGAGCCCCAGGGTAGCAAACAGGTCCAAAGGGGGAAACCTTCCATTTAAGAGTTTAAAAGGAAATAGGAGAAAGGGCATGTGCAGTTTGTAGGACACCCCAAATTCCTTTCCTGCTGTCCACCTTTGAAAGGGGGAAGGGGACCTCACTTGAAGAATTTCTAATTTCAGGTAATGCACACATGAGGGTCATCTATGAAGTGGCTCATCCATGAATAAGTCCTAAATGTGTTTTGATGTGTGCCCTGCTCAGGGCTCATGTACTCCACAACAGTGAGCATAAAAACTACTCATGTGCACATCTATGAAAATTACTGAACAATGACATAGTCCATATCATAACAGTGACTGCTTTTTCAGTATATCACCTCATGCTAGAACTCATTCAGATTCCTCCAGCTGGTTGTAGGTATGCAGAAGGAGGGAGCTGGGTATGGTCATTGAAAGAACTACTTTGTCCTTTTTTAAAATATTTTTTTGAAGTATAGTTGATTTACAATGTTATGTTAGTTTCGGGTGTACTGCAAAGTGACTTTGTTATACAAATATATATATATATATATAAATACATGTGTGTATATATTCTTTTTCAGATTCTTTTCTATTATAGGTTATTACAAGATATTACTATACAGTAGGACCTTGTTTATCTATTTTATATATAGTAGTGTGTATCTATTAATCCCAAACTCCTAATGTATCCCTCCCCACCTTCCCCTTTGGTAACCATAAGATTGTTTTCTATGTCTGTGAGTCTGCATCTGTTTTGTAAATATGTTCATTTGTATCATTTTTTTTTTAGATTCCACATTAAGTGATATCATATGATATTTGTCTTTGTCTGGCTTACTTCACTTAGTATGATAATCTCTAAATCCATCCATGTTACTGCTAATGGCATTATTTCATTCTTTTTGAAGGCTGAGTAGTATTCCCTTTTATATCTATATACCTATATATAGATATATAGATATAGATATATCTATATATACTTTTGGTTGGCCAAAAAGTTCGTTCTGGTTTTTCTGTAAGATGTTACGGAAAATCCAGAATGAACTTTTTGGCCAACCCAATATATATACCACATCTTCTTTATCCATTCATTTGTCAGTGGACACTTAGGTTGCTTCCGAGTCTTGGCTATTGTAGACAGTGCTGCTTTGAACATTGGGGTGCATGTACCTTCTCTAATTAGAGTTTTTGCCTTTTCCAGATATATGCCCAGGAGTGGGATTACTGGATCATATGGCATCTCTATTTTTAGCTTTTTAAGGAACCTCCATACTGTTCTCCCTAGTGGCTAAATCAATTTACATTTTCACCAGCAGAGTAGGAGGGTTCCTTTTTCTCCACACCCTCTCTAGAATTTATTATTTGTGGACTTTTTGATGATGGCCATTCTGACCAGTGTGAGGTGGTACCTCACTGTAGTTTTGATTTGAAGGATCTGTGCTTTGGAGTGCAAAAAACTTTGCTCTGATTCCCATTTGAGCAGAGCCAAGGCACATTGTTCTACTCACTTCCTGAAATCAGCAGTGCACGTGGATGTCTAGAGGCAGTGATGACGATGGATGCAAAATTCTGACCTACCTGGGTGTCACCCAGCATGGCCAGGAGTCCCTGGGCTACCTGGGATCATCAGGTGTCAGCACCATGTCAATAACCATTGTAATTCTTCCAATTTAGGCAACTCTTTTTGTGGAGCCCCAGCTACCAGTAATAATGGAAAACCACTGCCTCCTTTTGCCTGGGTAGTGAAAGGTTTCTCTTATATCAAGGTCTATTTGTAGTGTGTTTTCATCATCAACTTAGGAGTATGTTCTGGAAGATGTGAGAGTGAAAAATATATATATATATACACTACCAAATGTAAAATAGCTCGTGGGAAGCAGCTGCATAGCACAGGGAGATCAGCTCGGTGCTTTATGACCCCCTAGAGGGGTGGGATAGGGAGGGTGGGAGGGAGACCCAAGAGTGAGGAGATATGGGGATGTATGTATATCTAATTCACTTTGTTTTAAAGCAGAAACTAACACACCATTGTAAAGCAATTATACTCCAATAAAAATGCTAAAAAAAATAAAAAGATAACTGAGCAGAGGTACTGCCCTTCCCCACTACCTTGGGGGCACCCTCAGGACAGGGGGCTTAAGTGAGAGCCGTGAATAACAAGGAGAGGGCACACCTTCGCTTCGGAGAATTTATGAGTCTTAACTCTGCGTTTCCTGTACTAAAGCAGGCAGAGCACTGGGAACAGTGAGTATCAAATACAAACGATGATGGGTCTATTTCTGTTTTCTCCACTAGAGCCTGTGACTATCATGTTACCCAAGGAAGCAGCTATTTCAACACAGGTTGGCACAAGGCCCCCAGTGATCTGAAACACAGAAAAGAATAACAGTATTTACCTTGTAGGAGGACATGTTCTATCTTAAACCACGTATTTGTTAATTTCTCACAACTCTTGAAGGTAATATATTAACTATTATGATCTTTATCTTATGGCTCACAGATGTCAAGATTGGCCCATCAGTTTCTTGTGTGTAAGTGGCAGAACTAAGACTTGAACTCCAACCTGCCTCATCCCAGAGCTCCTTCTCCTTCTAGTCAGTAGGTCTCACTGGTCCTTAAATATCCATGGAAAGTACCCAAGGGAGTGGATAGGAAAGGACTGAGTTAACCTTATGACCTCCCTCAATGCTCCCTCATGGACCAGCTACCAATCACTCCCTCTTCTGCATACACTCTTTTCTCTCTCTCACTTTTGTTTATGTACTTGGTTCGCAGCATAAGATTTTATCAGAAGAAAGAGGCGCGTAGGTAAAAAGTAAATAATATATTAAAAACAGAACAGAAAAGTCATTTGAAAGCCTCTGCAGTGCCTTAACAATGGAAGAAACATCTCTGTGCACACTTCCAACTTCAACTTATAGTTTGCTAAATACATAATTATGCTTAAGTTAGAAAACTACATAGTGATATTTCTATAAACTGGGTTTAGCCATTGTTGCTTAATCTTTATTGCCTTTATATACAGTTCTAAGCACCACTTCAGGGATTGCTAAATGTAAGTTTTAGGGCAAGGAGGATACAACCTGCAATTATCGTTGAATTCTGGTGCCCCGACTGGTAAGGAGAAGTAATATACCCCCAAAGCAGCACTGCCTCACTCACACACGTATACTTCCAACCAGGTACTGCCTTAACAAGCCTTAATCTACCCTGCATGCGTGAGCCATGACAATAAGGAAT
This sequence comes from Grampus griseus, assembly GCF_964374135.1. Classification (NCBI taxonomy): domain Eukaryota; kingdom Metazoa; phylum Chordata; class Mammalia; order Artiodactyla; family Delphinidae; genus Grampus; species Grampus griseus. The sequence continues at coordinate 16,264,872 of NC_139009.1, forward strand.
TTCAAGTTATATAAAACACCAAGGACTGGTAGAGCCTCACAGCCGGTGGGACAGCAGGGCAGAAACACATGCACAACTAAGAAATGAAATGGTGAACTGTACTGTGCAGATGACCTGCATTAGGGATCAGTGTAGCCTGGAGTGGGCAGGAAAGTTTCAGGGAGAAGATGGGTTCATTGTTCCCCATTAAGTGAATGGCTCTGGAGAAGAGACTTACTGAAGAGGAATTAAGAAAATGACCGTCAAGCTCCTGGTCTCCAAGGATTCAGGAGTTTCTCTGTCTCCATTCTTCTAATGGTACAGTAGGTCTCCAACAAACTCCATATTGGGGACCCAGTGAATAATGTCAGCAGCCTGACTTAGATATGTCGGATGCTACACAGTTGTCAGGGAGTGTTTGAAGACCTTAGCATATGCTTACTCATTTAATCTTCACAACAGTCCCCTAAGATTGCTACCTCATTGGCCCCATTTTACAGATCAGTCAACTGAGCTGCAGAGAGGTTTTGTAAACTGCCCAAGATCACTGTGCTGGCTTCACTGCCGTGGTCAGCAGAGATGGTTTATTTTAAGGTCTCTGAACAGTTGGATTCATGAATCCGAACAAACTCGGGGTTCTATTCCTTGAATTCTTCACTGCGTGGGCTCTGCCAAAAACTTTACATGAAGATGAGAAAGAGTTTTGTGAGGAGGCAGGAGGAGAGTGCCATGCCCCGATCTCCTATGTTCTCAACACAATACCCGTGACAAGAAAAACCAAGAATATGCACCAGATCGTGCTCTTTCAGGACAATCCAGGAAGAGTTCCACAAAAGACCTGGGGGTACGTTTTCTGATTCCCAGTGAGCTTCACTTTATAAAAGAGCAAATCATGGGGGGATTTGCTAGGTGGTCAGTTACTGCTGTGAATTTCAACTTACTGTAAAACACGGTACCTTCCAGAAGCCTGATACCACTGCTTCTTTGTGCACTTCTTCTGGCCTAGTTCCTGGGAACGGTTTTCTCACCCTCAGTCACACATACTCACACTCACACTTACACATACATACACACAAATGTGATGGAAGAAGGATTTCAGTTGACTCATAAAGAACTCAACATGAAGTGCTTGGAAATGATAATGCAGGACTTACCTTACTTTACTTTACCTTACCTTACTAAACCTTACTAAACACTGAAACCCGTTTCAGAAAAAAAGCACTTTGATTTGTGATGTTTGCAATTCTACTCTAATTGCATTTACAGCCCCACCTTTCCAAAATAGGGGCCTCTTTTCCCCACCCCAATAAAGGAGCAAGACAGATATGCAAATATAGCAGGAAAGTAAACAAAGTCCACTTCATTTCTTGCAATTATTTCATGCCTATTGCTGTTCTTGGCTTTTCATTTTTTTATTCATTTATTTTTTTAACATATTCATTGGGGTATAATTGCTTTACAATGGTGTGTTAGTTCCTGCTGTATAACAAAGTGAATCAGCCATACATGTACATATATCCCCATATCTCCTCCCTCTTGCATCTCCCTCCCTCCCACCCTCCCTATCCCACCCCTCTAGGTGGTCACAAAGCACCGCGCTGATCTCCCTGTGCTAGGCTTTAATATATAACATAGAGTGTTGATCCTTTCAATCATTCATTCAATACATGACTATATTTTACTTCTGTAGAGCTCTCAGTTTATTTGAAAATGAAGTATTTGAAGATATAAAATATTCAGAGTATTATTAAATTGCTGAATTGACTTCTTCCCTTGCCAAACACCTTGTTCCTTTTGAACAAGCTGAACAATTTCTAAGAGAACAGCTGCCTCCTGACTTCTGTGTGTTATTCCCACTGAGGTACCAGTCACACGATGAGAAGAAAAACATGGATATAAATCTGTTGATCCCACCATACAGGTTGGCTATATGAGGCACTTACTAGCTTGCAGAACTACAACAAAGAAAATCAGAAGAGAAATTTCTAGAGAATATCCTTTTTGGATAAATGTCTGATAATATGATTTTCTTCGTAGGACTTGCTGGGAATGGAGACACAAGAGGAAATAAAAACGTAGATCTTGTAGTCAAAGAGCTTACAAATTCAACAAGGTGTGTAACAATCCTAAATTTCAGGTAACAACAAGTCTATTGTGAGTTTATTTAAAACTCTTTTAATTCTATCTTGTTTCTATTTTTCCTTCTAGCTTAAACCTATATCTGTTTTCTCCAAAAATGTACCCTGAGGACAGTGCTTTATTCTACATAGTTTTGCATCCTCAATGACTTGATCATAGTAGGTCCTCAAAAATAAATGTTTAGTAAAATGAAGCAAAATCGTTCTCATAAGTATGCTTTTCTATAGGAGAGCCTTATAGGGCTATCTGCTATTACTGTGTACTCTGCACAAAATCAGGAACTGGAAATATATAATACATCATTTCTACTTAAACATACTGTAAGCAGGTGTGCTTTTATATTTGCAGAGAAAAACTAGAAAAAGAAAGAAAGAAAAAACAAAGAAAGAAAACTTGCTGGCTTGTCCTTAAGTTGATTTGTCATTCAAATACCAATCAGTCAACTTGTCTTTTTTTGTGAACCTATTATTGTATAAAGACATTGTAAAAAGACACTATCCCAGGCTCAGATACTGGTCATACACAGATGAATTAGATATAGTTTCCTGTCCTGCCTCATTCCACTAGAAAAGACAAGCCTGAACCATGTCAACAGATAATTAGCTATAAAGACAGTGGGAGATCAGTGTGAAAATAGCAGCCGGAAATGTCAGAGCTGCTGGGAAGACAGGGTTCCGGGAACTTGAGGTACCCCAGTTACAGTCCCTGATCTCAGAAGCTGGAGCCAAAAGTCAGGGAAAAAGAAATATGAGGCATCATTTTGGTCCAAGAAAACCTGAGGGACATACACGTGGCTATTTGAAAACTCCTTTTCGTTTTCTTAGTTAAAAAAAAATACTAATGACAGTTGTGGAAAATAAAATGCTCTGTGTTAGTTTTTCACTGATAACATTTGCTAATTAGAGCAATTAGTTTTACAGTGCTAATGTATGCCACAATAATTCTTACTAAAGAATAAATTCAATTGAAGCTATTTTCCAAATTTCAGCAACACGTAGGTTCTATTTTTGTAGGTAAATGATTAAAGAAGCTATAAAACACCTGTATGCCGTGATACCAGCCATGATACTAAAAAGATACCCTCGTTCACTCTTCCTGAATATGAATTATCTCTTCCAGTTCATATAATTTAGTCACTGATAGTGACCAAATGTATCACTATGTGGGTTGATTGTTACATCTTGGTATAATCATCTATTACTGGGGGCTACCAATTTAAGCCTAGTTTATAAGACCTAAGGGAATATTGTATTAACAGGATGAGCAAACCATAACCAGGGCTACTCTGGTTCAAATTAAAATGCTGTTTTGTTGTTGTTCATCATTATGTGTGTTGAATATTGTGTCTTTACCTAAGGGATTACGTGAGGTTTGTAATATTTATAAAGAGAACAGCTACTCATCTCAGGGCCATTTCAAGAGTATGTATTATTTATTTCCTGATCTACCCCCTCCAATGTTCAATATCTTTTAAGAACTGTGATTAATAAAACATTCCAATTTGAACAGTGTGGTTTCTATTCACAAAACATGGTTATTCAGCCCATTTCTATGCAGACATCACTAGGGAGAGCACTTATCACCCAAAACGCATAATCAACATCAGATATTTTGAATTAATGATTTTAGGAAGGCTGTTCATTAAACTCTTTGCTTCATCCCTAAGTGGGGCTTCTCAATTAAGTCTGAAGAGATTGGGAAATAGAAGGGACTTGCACATTAAAAATGGTGTGTCAAGCTCAGTTAACGCTGTGCTAAAGCCTTTCATTCAAGATCTGTCAAGAAATCATTATCATCTTTTCTTTCTCTTTTTTCTCTCAGTTTTTTATAACTGAGGTTTAATGTATTATTAATAGAAGAAAAGGGATAAGGAAAGCTAGACAGTTATTGTGTAGTGCAGCAGCAATTTTAGGTTTGGGTGGAAGCACTCAGAGTTATTTCTTCCATCTATAATAAATGTAGGTGCCTGAGAATGGGGTCTGTGCTAATGTGAGCACACAAAGGCAGGTCAGAGCCACTGCCCTGCGTGGGCGTGTGTCCTGAGAGCAATTTACTTGGCCCTCATTTCACAAGATGCATGGTACCACATCCATAAAAATATTTAATGTTGCCATTTCAGGCATCAAATGGCATTTTGCCTTCTATTTAGAGATGGAACTGAAATGAAGCAAACAAATCAATCAACAGGCTGTTATCAAACATCTACCTTGTGCCCTCTACTGTTCTATCTGCTTCAGGAGAGATGAAACGACCCCTGCCCATAAGACCACTGCCATCCAGTTGGAATGCAATGGCGATGCAAAAGTTGTCCGTTTTGTAACATTTCCATCAGAGATTAAAAGTCAAGCTTAAAAAATTTAGAAACCTTGAATTCCCTCTTTGCTGACCTCGAAGCTCTTAATCTACATGCTGAGGCTGGGCTGAGTCCCACCCCCATCCTCAAGTCCTAGCGAACCTTAGAATCTTAGAATAATTTGAATTCCGTTTATCCAATCACCCAAAAAATGCTTAAATGATTATTTTCCCTAGTCCGTCAACATTAAATCCCTTCAACTCGCCTCTGTTTACACATTAGTCTGTTCTGAATATTCAACAAAGGATGCCCGCTGCTATTTTGTAGCCTAACGTTTTATCTAAAAATGCTACTGTCATAATAGTTTTTTTTTTTTAAGTATAAGTAAAGGCTTAATATTTGCCAAAAGTATTAAAAGTGCTTTTCCATGAATATCTCATTTCAAATACACTACAGGATGAATTAATATAAATAATACATTTTGTTATTATAATCTTTTGATAGATGAAGACAGTGAATAATTTTTTAACATCTTTATTGGAATATAATTGCTTTACAATGGTGTTAGTTTGTGCTTTACAACAAAGTGAATCAGCTATACATATACATATGTTCCCATATCTCCTCCCTCTTGCATCTCCCTCCCACCCTCCCTATCCCACCCCTCTAGGTGGTCACAAAGAACCGAGCTGATTTCCCTGTGCTATGCGGCTGCTTCCCACTAGCTATCTATTTTACATTTGGTAGTGTATATATGTCCATGTCACTTTCTCACTTCGTCCCAGCTTCCCCTTCCCTCTCCCCGTGTCCTCAAGTCCATTCTCTACGTCTGCGTCTTTACTCCTGTCCTGCCCCTAGGTTCTTCAGAACCATTTTTTTGTTTTTTTTAGATTCCATATATATGTGTTAGCATATGGTATTTGTTTTTCTCTTTCTGACTTACTTCACTCCTTATGACAGACTCTAGGTCCATCCACCTCACTACAAATAACTCAATTTCGTTTTTTTTATGGCTGAGTAATATTCCATTGTGTATATGTGCCACATCTTCTTTATACATTCATCTGTCGATGGACACTTAGGTTGCTTCCATGTCCTGGCTATTGTAAATAGAGCTGCAATGAACATTGAGGTTCATGACTCTTTTTGAATTATGGTTTCCTCAGAGCATAATTTGAAGCCGTTTTCATTGCCCATCAATAGAGGGGGCAGGACTCAGACTCAGCTCTCAGTCCCTCCATCCTGATTCTTTAATGTGCTATCAGGTGTTTTAATTAATTTCTTCAAATAATCAAATAGAAACTTAAAAATAAATAATATTCTTGGAGCAGCCACTATGGAGAACAGTATGGAGGTTCCTCAAAAAATTAAAAACATAACTACCATATGGTCTAGCAATCTCACTTCTGGATATATATCCAAAGGAAATTAAAACAGGATATCAAAGAACTATCTGCACTCAGATGTTCACTGCAGCATTTTTCACAGCAGCCATGATATGCAAAGATCCTAAGTGCCCATCAATAATGGATGAATGGATAAAGAAGACATGGTATATATATATGTATGGTATATAATCCATTATATGTGTGTGTGTGTATATATATAAATAATTCAGCCATGAAGAAAGAAGGAAATCCTACCATTTGTAATAATATGCATGGATGGACCTTGAGGATATTATGCTAAGTAAAATAAGCCAGTCAGAGAAAAACAAATAATGCCTGGAATCTTAAATAAAAATTCAAACTCATAGAAACAGTAGAAAAGTGGTTGCCAGGGTTTGCAGGGGAGAGAATTTGAGAGAGGCTGGTAAAAGGGTACAAACTTTCAGCTGTAAGATGAATAAGGTCTGAGGACATAATATATAACATGGAGACTATAGTCGATAACACTGTATTGAATAATTGAAATTTTAAGAGCGTCAAACTTTAATGTTCTCACCAAAAAAAGAAAAAGGTAAATATGTAAGGTGATAAACTTGTTAATTAACTAGATGGGAGGAATCTTTTTACAATGTATATCAAGCCATCACGATGTACACCTTAAATATCTTACAATTTTATGTTAATTATGCCTCAATAAAGCTGAAAAAATATTGTTACATGCTTAGCATTAAGAAAATAAATAAATAATACTTCTTATTTGGCAAAATTGAATATTCAGCACAGATATATATATATATTATGCATGAATTAAAGTCTGCCAGATTGGTGCAGGTGCTGTCATAGCTTCTATAAGAGGGAAAAAGGAAATTTTACACATAGATCAATGCCACCTCACTCAATTTACCCAGGACTGGTTTGTTTGTTGGCTAGATAGTAACATCTCAGAGAAACGGCCTGGGGCAAACTCATCACTCACAAGATATTTAGTTTTTATGATTTCAGAGATAGTCCTCCTAAGCATCCCTTTTGCGAAATAAGTTTAATTCAACAATTCAACTTATTTTCTGCATTCAGACAGCACCTTCTACGGTGCTGAGGATTTAACACAGCCATGGTGAACAAGAACTTCAGCTTCTGGCCGAAATGAATGTGGCTGGAGAGACATGTTATGTAAAATCAATCACAGGCACAGCTGGCACTCCTTGGAGCTGTCAGAAAATGGAATGGAGTCAGTGTTGCTTTGAAGAGCTTCTGACTTGGAAGTCAGGCCCCATCAGCCTGAGTCTGTTAGGGCAAACTCACAGCCGAGTGGTTTGATCCCTAGTCACTCCAGCACTTTTAGAGAAGGTCTTGAACACTATCACTGGACATCAGAGAGCTGCAAGTCTATGTCAGCACAAGATCTGGTGTAAAACACACATGGAAATGTCTATCAACCTTTCCCACATGGTCAAGTTTGCATCACCCTGTCACAGGCAGGTACGTGAGACCAGACAGGAGGGAGACTGCCCATCTCTTCGCTCTGGCTGTTCCTTGCTCTAACTGGTTTTGTCAGTTCAGCCAGCACTTCCGACCTGCCACAGGAACATGGCCCACATGGTCCAGCGGGCTTGTGTGAGCAGAACAGGCAGCAGAGAACATCCAAGTCCATGACTTTAGATTGCTTTTGTTCTTAGACAACCACATTCAAAATAAAACAAACATAGACCCTAGTGTTCTTTTCCCTTAAGACACTGAAGAGTCCAAAAGCAGGTGGAAACCCACGCCAAGACTGTAGCCTTGAGTCATTTCTCCCCCTTCATCTTCTAAGCAGGGACAAATGCTTTGATTTTTGAAAGTATTTGCACATGTGACTTTGGAACTAAATGGGATTAGCTAATATCATAGCAAATGTGTGGGAATTATAAAGTTACCTCCAATTCTGAATAGACATTTATCACTGCCAAGAAGCCTGCACTGAGGGAGCAGGGGAAATAAATACCCCAACCTCTTTCCTCTTACTCTCCAACCTCTTGCTGATTCCACCTAATGGTTCCATTCAAACTGAAGCAAGAGGGCAGGGGTTCTGGTTGAAGCATTCCTTAGACACTAGTCTCTTGGAGTTCAGGGAAGGACAAAAAAGAGTGAAGTATGGCAAACTGATATGCACACATACCCCAAAGGTCTTTGAAAGGCTTGATTAAACTGGGATGATTTCATCAATGTTAATACATCTGTGATTGACTGTCTAGAAGCTCGAGCCTCAAATCTCTTTTTCTCTGCTCACTTCCTACATGTGTCATCCAATCTCTTGGCTTTAAATACCATCTATATTCTGATGACTCTCAAATTTTCCCTGAACTTTTCCTGAGTTCCAGCTGTGAATCTGACATCTCCATGAAGATGTCTCAAGTGTCATCCACTCACGACAGGAATCTAATCTATCATCCCTGGTCCACCAACATCTGGCTGGCTCATCCTTTCTTGTTCCCCATTTCAGTAAGTGATAACATCATTCCTCCAGTTGCTCATGTCACAAATCAGTGTCATCCTTAAATTCTTTCTTTTTCTCACTCCTCATTTCCATGTCATTTGCAAGACTACATTCAAAATATACCCTAAACTTATCTACATCTTCCCTCCTATACAACTACTGAGTTCAAGATTAGATCATGGCAAATGCCACCAAGCTTCTCTCCCTGCTCCACTTTTGTTCCCACCCACACCCAGCAGTTACTTCTCCACAGAGCAGTAACTATTGTCTTTCAAAAGATCCTCTTGTCTTCTCATTGTACTCAGAATAAATTATAAACTTCTGATCCTGGGCTTCCAAGGGCTCATGTGATCTGGCCTTTTCTTATCTCTAAAACCTCATCTTTACTTTTCATTTATTCCGCTTCCATCCCAGTGGCCTTCTTGCTGTTTCTCAACAACACCAAGCTTATTCCAGTTTCAGGGTGTTTTTACAGGTCTTCTGCCTACTATTCTTTGCCCTCAGATTTCTTTTCGTTCACTCTCTTTATTCATATCTCCTCTCAAATGTTACCTCTGGGTCTTTCTTCACTTCCTTTATTTAAAAACAACCTCTCCTCTTGCATTATTTTTTTCTGATATTACTATTTGAAATTATGTCGTATCAAATCATATTGTACATTTAATGCCTGTTTCTCAATTACGAGACAAGCTCAATCAAGGACTTTTTTTTTTTCTGTTTGTTTTGTGCTGATCCACATAAGTCAGTAAATAGTAGCTGCTCTAAATATATTTTTCACTGACTAAATGAAATAATTTTGCATATTTAGTGATTTATATATATATTCACAAGATACTTCTGCAACAACACACTTTAATCCCAGCGTCAGCCTGGCCAAAACCAGGCTCAGATATCCTCCACCCATGACCACATTTGTCCTAGAGAAGCTGGAAAAACTGTTAAAAACCAGACTATTTCAGGAAAGCGTGCATCTCTCTTTTTTAACTTTTTCCACACAACTCCATAATAATATCTTATTGGGTTGAAAACAAAATCCTTATTTATGAAGACACAAGTTTACTGGGGCAGACAGCAGTAAGTTCTAATATTCTAGTATTTGTAATAACAAATGCCAAATCTTGGTGTATGTGTGTGATTATTCTTAGTGAATGAGATAGGATTATAGACATGTACAGGTAGCAAATAGTACTTGTGGGCATTTCTGAGAGGGCAGATGGATCAGAGGGCGGGGGAGGAACGGTCAGCATGACTGTGAACACACAGCTTTGGTGGGGATGGACTGTAAGAACCTAAGCTGACAGACCCCATCAGGACCAAGGTTTGAGTCAAGCTTTGCTAAGCCCACTCCATACAAGCTTGCCTGTTTCCCACCAAAGTCACTCACTACTACCTTCCTAGGAGCCACTAAAGTGACACTTTTACAGCAGTGCTTCCCTCAATTCTAATGTGGTAGTGAGTTTCAGTGAAAATAAATGGAAGCCTCACTACAACTGAGTCAGGAGACCAGAAAGGGGAGTTCTCACACGTGTACAATGCAGGTCTCAGCAGGAAGAGACAAACCTTGCATCTCCAGCAAGAAGTGACACTTTACTAGCTCCAGCAGGAGGAGGAGATTTCCTCCTTGCCCGGTGAGAGTTCAGCCCATGAGAGACTGTTACAACCCAGCCAATGAAAAGCCATTATACTTGGAACTCAGAGTTTCCTCCAATGGACTTTTTGTTTATATCAGCCCCTCTCAACTTACCTTTCTCCTCTATAAAAGAGTTTCCTATCCGTAGCTTTACTGAACTTGAATGTGGTTTGTCATAGGTGCATGTCCCAAATTGTAATTCTTTGCCACTGTTGAGGAAACCCATTTTTCTGGTAAAATAACTGGCTGCTTTATTGTTTTAGGTTAACATTTTCTTTCTCAGTATTCCCATAGTGTTTTGTTTGTACCTCTTTTATGGCCTTTATCACATTTTAGTAGCTACATGCAACCATCCCTGGCCTAATGGATAATAAATTTGATGGCAGGGACTGTCTCATGGTTTCCCCATCTGTCAAGCATAAAGCCTTGTCCATTGGGAATGCTCAAAAAACACTTACAAAATAAATAAATGATTCCAGAGGTATAACTTGTCTCTATGAAAATTAATAAGCATGGAGTGCCTAACTTCAAGACTAAACCCGAGTTACAGACAGAGAAATCAGTTTCACAGAGGCAAACAGTACTGCCTCCTTCAACAAGATTTCACTTTTAGAAGAGAAAGCGGCACTATATTCAGCAATATATGTCTCACCTAGCAGAGTGCTTAGCCCTCATGTCGAGAGTCACCGTGGATTTTTCAGATCAATGTACACAACACTGTTAACATATCCAAAAAGTTAATCAACATTTGAAGGCATTTGTATTAAAGAATGAAGGGAATTATTCATGCCTTGGCTCTAGTCTCTACTAGCTGTTTGAATCACATTAGGTTTCTTATTCTCTCTGAGCCTTGGTTTCCTCATCTGTAAAATGAGAATAATATCCTTTAAATCACAAGAATTGTGCATGAAATAAATTAGAAAATAGCTGTGAATTCCTTTTATAAAAATAGCTTTGTAAGCTATGAAGTATACCGCACATGTATGCAGGATTATCATTGTAGTGGATAGCTACTCTCCTTCTGCTAGCACACTCCCTCCCTCTTTAATCTGGTAAATAAATCTCCCCATTCAATGCCCAAATGTTACCTCTGACTTGCCATGATAGTGCAACTTAACTCTGCCTCCTGAATTTTTTTTTTTTTTTTTTGCCTACGGGAGGTACTTGACTCATAACTTACCAGTCAAAATTCTTCCCCAGGATTTTGTAAATAAAATTAAAGGGAAGTGTATTTTGTTCTGGCAGCTGAAACTCAGGTTATTTAAATTTGGGATCTGCTACAGACTAAATGTTTGTGTCCTCTCCCCCCCCCCACCCCAATGAATATTTTAAAATGTAACACCCAATGTAATGGTATTTGGATATGGGCCTTTGGGAGCTGATTAGGTCATGAGGGTGATGCCCTCATGAATGGAATTTGTGTCCTTATAAAAGAGACATTCCTCACCCTTCTGCCATGTAAAGACACAGAGAGAAGGTGGTCGCCTATGAACCAGAAGTGGGCTCTCAGCAGACAATGAATCTGCTGGCACCTTCCAGCCTCAAGAACTGTGAAAAATACACTTCTATTGTTAATAAGGCAGCCAGTCTATGGTATTTTGTTTATCAGCCCAAATAGACTAAGATAAGATCTTTGACAGTGAGTTCCTTCATGTGGACTAAGAAGCAGGAAAAAAGAGCTGACGGCAGGAGAAAAGAATGACGTGACTAAAAAGAGTAAGTAGACGTGAAAATGAAGACGACTATAGAACATCCTAGGATACCCACGTTAACTAGCCCCTGGTTCCCCTAAACCCTGTATCCTGTTTTCAAATTTAATTTGTATGTTTGATTTTTTACTATAGTGTATTTATGGTAGGCGTGGGAATTCTAACTCACAGTTATCATTTGTATCAGGTTACCTATTTAGGAAAATATACAAACAGGCCAAAACTCAAGGGCTACCTGGAACAGGCTCCTTGACCTTCTCCTAGCCATTGGCTTCAATGTTCATAGGCCATAGTACATAAGAAGTGCCCAGAACAGATTTTCTGAAAAGATAAAAATTAGAAGATAACTAGGGTGTGGGGTTATACTATCTTTGGACAATTTCTTTGTCCTTAGTGAGTTCAGAGTCAGGTGGTGGCCACTGGTGAGTAAATACAGTGTAATCAGAAGATACACAGAGGATACTACAATTAACAAAGAAAAATAAAGATCCACTCTGGAGAATTCCAGGAAAGTTTCTCAGAGGAAGTGCTAATTGAGCTATGTCTTGAAAGTAGAGTAGCAGCTCCTTAGGTTAGAAAGAGCATACAGCAAAGGGAAGGACATTAAAGGCACCTGAGCAGCATAGCCATAGTGTGAGACCACATGGAGTGTGCAGGCATCTATACTGGTTCCATATTATTGGAGTGCAATGGGAGAAGATGGGGCATACATATGTGCCTGAAGACGTAGGAATCACTGAAGAGTTATACACGTGAGAAAGAAACATTGTGTGATTTCATTTTCAATGATACCATTTTGGCAACTATGTAAAGAAAATGTGTCAGAAACTGGAGCAAGGGGAAGTGGAAGGAAATATGCTCAGGAATGCAGCCAAAGGTGACTGTTTACTAAACTAGAGACTATGTCATAAGTAACAGAAAACTACTATAAAACCCCAAACTACGAGGTTATTAGTTATCACTGACTAAACTCAAGAAAACATACAAAATTGCAATCCATGAGATCTGTTTGATTTTGTTTTGGGTGTGAGCAAGATAAAAGTTTAAAAATGACTGCCAGCCTTCTGCTTGGGAGCTCAGATGAATAATGGTGTTATTCACTGAATCAAGGAACACGAAAAGAAAGTCACATTTGGGGATGCATGGAAAGTAGAATTTAAAATATGTTCATTTTAAAGTTCCTGTGATATATCCAATTAGAAATGATTACCAGCAATTTACACAAAAGTCTGAAGCTCAGAAGACAAGTTAGGGCTAGAAATATTGATATAGCTGTCATTACCATGTAGGTGATATTAAAGTCAGAAGATTGTATAGCATATAGGCCTGTGGACTGCAGATTAAACTCTTGGGATACTAGTATTTAAGGCATGGGCATGAAAATAGATGCCGATGAAAAAGGGAATAATCAAGAGCATTAAATCTATCAGAGTTTAGTTGGATAAAGTCTTCATTGCATTTACTGATTAGCAAGTCACTGAGACTGTAGCCAAAGGGCAGCATCAGTGGAGTGAGGAGAGAAGAATCCAACTGCTTTGGGTGGCAAAGTGAAGGTGAGGTAAACAAATGAGTTCAGTAAATGGCATATACTATTCCTAGAAGATTGGCAATAGAAAAAACACAGAGATATTAAAACAGGCTTTGAGAGAAAAATGTTACAGAGAGAATAGCCAGCCTCCTGGGCAGGGGTGACAGAGATCCTGATGGTGGCTTACGGTGTCCAGGGCTGGCAGTGTGGGTGGTGTAAACTGCAGTGCTTAGCACCCAGGGGTGGTATCTGCTGGTGGTGATGTCCTCACCCTATCAGGTCCTGCAGGTGATTTGAACATGTTCTTGGTTTTGTAACCCTGACTCTGGCTCTTAACTCACCTGTGTTTTCTGAGTAAATCACCCAGCATTAGTTGATTTCACTTACAAATGATATGCCTACCGATAGTTTGGTCTTCAGTGTGTAGATCAGGGAAAGCTAAAGGAGTGATTAATTTAGGATTCTAGAACTCCAGATTCAGACTCTGAGATCTAAGAAACTCAAAAGGAAATCTGTGTTCTTACCAGTCTGGGTTGTTTTCCTTTGTCTATTTCACTGCTTTTCAACTGCCTATGTAACTTACCAATAAATTAATCAACCAAATGTACTTAATAACATGTTGCTCCTTCTCTTGCTCAGGGCTGTGAGGAACGTGGGGGTGTAACAGATTCAAGTTCGCATCATCCAGGAGTTCACAGAGCAGGAGGCAGGCTACTTAAAATCATGAGTGTAGGGCTTCCCTGGTGGTGCAGTGGTTGGGAGTCCGCCTGCCAATGCAGGGGACACAGGTTCGTGCCCCGGTCCAGGAAGATCCCACATGCCGCGGAGCGGCTGGGCCCGTGAGACATGGCCACTGAGCCTGCGCGTCCGGAGCCTGTGCTCCGCAATGGGAGAGGCCACGACAGTGAGAGGCCCGCGTACCGCAAAAAAAAAAAAAAAAAAAAATCATGAGCGTAAACTCTCATTAAAATCTCAAAGAAACTCAGTTGGGGGCTCTCTACCTTAGGGTCTCTAGAAGTCACATTGGGTATCTTTGGAAAAGTCCTTTAACTTCCCAGAACTGACCTGACACAGATATGACTTTTCAACGAACCAGAGTCTCATTGTAATTACTGAGACCTCCCAGTGTACTCAGTCCTAGTTCTGCTACACTTTAATTGATGCCTAAAAAGACTGGTTACGCACTCTCTGCAGTTATAGGCTCACACTCTCACTTGAAAAAAATAGACTAGACAATGTTATGGTGACAAACAATTTCTAAAATCTTAGTAACTTAACAAAATTAATTTTTCTCTCATAAAATTTTCTACTAGTTCATGGGACTCTTCTCCATGCAGCAATTCAGGGTACTCTATTTTTGACATTTCCATTTCAGCACGTGGTCTTCAAGGCTGCCACAGTAGGGGAAGATAACACTGGAGGGTCACGCATTGTCTCTTAAATGCCTTGGCTCGGAAGTGATATATGTCACTTCTGCTCATGTTTTATTGGATAAAGCTAGTCATCTGTCCCTGATAACTGTAAAGGGGGCTGAGAATGATGGAGGAACTCATGAAATACCCAGCTTACATCACGATCTCTTCCGTACCATTATTTTAGGCAGGAGCTGAGACTGTAGAAAATATAGAAGAGCATTCATTTGCTCATGCCTTCAACTCTTCTCCCCTTCTCTTCTCAGCAAGAGAATATGCCTGACTCTGCATTGGGTGCTAAAGATAAAAATAATAAGTAGGTTTCCCTCTTAAGCTGTTTAAAATCTAACAATACTAATTTCATAGGATGGAAATCACAAAGAGAAAAGAGACCTATTTCTATTTATTTATTTGTTTATTATTTGTTTATTATTTATTTAACAATCCCAGGGAGTAGCACAACAGCTGCTTGATAAATGCTGTCTAATTACACCTCCTTCAGATTTTTGCTCAAATATTTCCTTCTCCATGAAGCATTCCCTGAACATCCTCTTTAATATTGCATACTACTCAAGCCCTCCTTCTCTTTGTTACAATTTAGTTTTCTCCAAAGTACATATCACTCTATCTGAGGCTTCCCTATTGTCTCATTCCCCACAATACATTGTACACTTAAAGAAGGCAAAGGTATTTGTTTTTTGAATTTGGTGCTGTTTCAAAGCTTCCACAGTAACACCTAAAATACAGTAGGCTCAATAAATATTTACTGAGTTATATGAGTGAAGAAAATGGCCAAAGCATAAGAAGTAGAAGTGAGGAAAGATGAGATGTTAGGAGAGTGCCTTACTTTCAAAGGCATGCAGGTCAGGGTACGGTTGCCAGTAAATTGGACAGTAGGCATGCTGGTGTGCATAAAGGCTTTCCAGAAAGTGCCCACCAAAACATGGCATCACCATCAAGGTGAGTGAGCAAGTGGTTGGCTGAGAGCTCGGTGGATGAGCGTGGGCAGAGGAAAGTTACTCTGGACCCTCAATGACTGCAGCTCTAGAGTGTGACATGAAATTCTCGCCAGCTCTAGAGTGTGACATGAAATTCTTGTCTTAGCGTCAGTCATAAAGCTTCAAGAAACTCTGCAAGATCCCAGGATGGTGGGAAGACTGGAAATACATGCACCCTTCTGTTTTGCAGAGACAAGTGCTATAGGAATTCACCAGAGTGCGTAAGCTCAAGGTCGGGACGCAGGTTACGAAGGCGATTGTTTTTATTTTTGTTTGTTTCTTTGTTTCTGTGAGAACTCAGCCAAGTAAGTGAAGCAGAACAAAAACACACTAATAGGATGGCTGGAAATGATAAAAACTTAAGCATCCTTCAAGAGCCAGCACAAATATCACCTTTCTTGATCATTTCATTGTCTCTCTTTCTGAGGCACGTGTAGTATACTCTATGCACTTCTGTTTAGGGTACAGAGGAGTCTGCCTAAAGTTAATTAACTGAGTACTCAATGTAAAAAGTGAATGATTTATTTAAAGTATAAATACACTGATTATAATCTGTAACAGGAATGTATAGCAGTACTAACAGTTTTTAACAAATTGTCCTGCTTTTTGTGACCCAGTGCCTAGCATGTATTCTCATTGTATTCAGGGCCTAGAACATAGGCACTGAATACAATGAGAATACATGCTCATTGGCTGAAATGTGGACTTCAGATCTGCAGACAAAAATATCCTCATTATTGTTTCCTTTGAAAGCAATCTTCCTAAATCAGAAGCCTGAATAGCAGCCTCCTATACGATGATAATAAACATGGCAAAGCACCAAGTGGTGTGTTCATTTTTTGTTTCTGATTTATTGTTCATAGACAGTAGTTATGCATTAACTGGTTTTATTTTTATACTAGAATTCTGTGCCCTTTGTGCAAGATGTAGAAGTTAATTGGCAGCTAACTCACTTTGATGACAACTTTGGTGTGCTTGAGGGACATGTTTTCTTAAATTGCCACATTTTTGATAGATCTTACCATGACTGGTTTACTTATAGATCGTTATTACGCTCCAGCAGGATTCACTGCCTCTGCTCTGTGCAGATGATGGGGTAGAAACTCATGCTCTCTTACTTCTTAGCAACAATGATAATAACTATGTATATGCAGCGTGTGTTTTCACAGCACAGCAAAGAAAGAGGAAACCCAAGAGAGCCCACACAGCCATCGGAGCATTTACTTTGAAACTAGAACAAAGTAGTATAATTTCAAAGACGCTGTTAAAGGCATCTTGCCTTAGAGAGGCACTGAAGAACACATCAATTAGACATGAACTTTTGTTAGAACTACGAGCAGGCTTCTCTCTAACAGAGGTCAATAATGTTGTTTTCAGGCTGCTTTCTGCCTGAAAGCAGTTACAACAGCTTTGCTAAATCCCAAGGAACTGTATTCCCAGTGGCTGCACGGAGCCTGATTCTGAGAGCACTCAAATAGTTTTCATTTCCAATTCCAATGCTGACTCGAGACTTGAGACTTGGAAGAATACTTATACTTCTCAGGGGCTCTGTTTTCTAAACTTTAAAAAAAAGAACTGTATGATTAGGTGACAGTTGGGCTCCCAATTAAATTCCTCTTTGATAATTGTGAAGTCTCAGGCAGTGTGTGTGATAAGGAGGTGGGTGTTAGAAAAGCATGTTGTTTCAAGGTGTTAATGGTAGAGGGCAGCAATTGGGTCTTTCTCAGACGTGCGTAAAGCACTGACTATGCAGAGCTTACTAACTTGACCAGGGGAGCTGGTAGAGGTGGCAGAAGAGCTCCCTGCTCTAAGCTTCCCAAGTGCAGAAGGGAACCCTGGGCAGGTGGTCTTTTCATTTACAGAAGTTCCTTATTCAACTCACTACCAAGGAATGAACTATCATTATAATAAAAAGCATTTTTACTATTAAAGCTTGCTCTGTAAAGCTTAATTAAGAACAGTTATCTTGGCTGAAAAAATTAACTAAACGTCGAATCACCCATCTATCTACCTGCTGTCTTAAGAAAGGACGAAAGACATAGTTTAATCTTGCTTACTGACTAGGGATCATTATTATGAACATCCACAACTGTGGTGGGTGGTGATGCAGTTGCGTCACTAGTCAGCTTGCCCCTGCACCAGGCATTCCTATTCTAGGATCCATCAGAGCAGAGACCCAAGGATCCCCTACATCCCCTCTCCAATTTGTTCACAAGTTCTAGTGTACATATGCTTATATGCATATGATGAGAAAGGATTCCACATTTCCCTTAGACTTTTCAAGAGGTCTGCATCCAAGTTATTAGGCAGCACTGAACTATGCTAAGTGGGCCAGATAGTGATGTTTATGTGACTAAAAATGTGTTAAACCAATGCCATCACCTTCATCTGCTAGCAAGGTGCTAGGCACAAAATGCAAGGAAAATAGATGGTGTTTTAAAAACATACAGACTTGGAAATATGCTAGAGTTATCTTCCTTAGTGACTTAAAGAAGTTGTCTGATAAACAGACCTGATTTTCATGCTGGTTAATTGATGAGCAAAAATCCACATGTTAACTTTCCATGATCTTATTTCTTTTCTATACCCTCCTGAATTTCCCATGCTGCATATTTGCTTCCTTGGGGCTCATTAGTCACCTTGAAGTTTGCCTTATTATCCATCGTTTCAAGCAAACTAAACTGTGTATATACTTCCTTGGGCAGAGGCACAGCATAATATCTGGACCTGACATTTGAGGCTTCATTTTTTAAAAATTCAATTACATTGTAACTGGAAAGAATAACGGCAATTAGCAATGTAAAATGTAAAAGTAATTAATAACCATAAGCATGCGTCAGACCCATGAAAGGTCAGTCCCCACCCCCAGTCACTCTCGCCACTTGCCAGCCCCTCAATCTCAGTTATTACACGCCGCTAAAATCCAAAACTACAGCATGGCACTCACCTACAGTACGATTTATTACACCAAACCCAAGCTCTGCTGAGCCCTTATGGTTTATCATTAATAAGGTACTGTGAGGTCACCATCAAGTCTCAACAAGATACAAGGTACCAGAGTGTTAGCAATGAAACAAACATCTTGGCTGACGGAAAAAATGGAATTCTCTTCCAAAGCTGAGCCCAGTCCATTTGGCAAAATTAAACAAACAAACAAAAAATGTACATTGACAGTTTTGTGTGTCAAGTATCATGTTTTATAATTTAAAAAAATCCAAGTGAAAAATTATGTGGTCATGAATGAAAACCATTTAGACAATTAGCTACCTGTTTTCCAGTGGAATTTCAGAGTTCATTCTCATTATTATGGGGAATGAATGTGATCGCAAATTAATAGAATCCTTCCACCTGGTATTAGGAGGTCCTGGACAAAATTGGAGACCAGATGTTTACCAGGAGGTAAGGGAGGACCCATATAGCTGGGAGGATGCCAATTATATCTTTTTTTTTTTTTTTGCGGTACGCGGGCCTCTCACTGTTGTGGCCTCTCCCGTTGAGGAGCACAGGCTCCAGACGCGCAGGCTCAGCGGCCATGGCTCACGGGCCCAGCCGCTCCGCGGCATGTGGGATCTTCCCAGACCGGGGCACGAACCCGTGTCCCCTGCATCGGCAGGCGGACTCTCAACCACTGCGCCACCGGGGAAGCCCAATTATATCCATTTTTTGAACAAAGGATTAGTCTTGTGAGGGGTCAATTTAAGTGATGCCCCAATAAGGTACTGCTAAATTTCAAGAAATACATCTAGCTGAAAATTACTCTGAATTTATTTAGCACTTATTATGGGTCCAGTATTGTTTTTAATAACAGAGAAAAATGTTTTATCCATAGATCTTGTTGTCCATACCATTTGGAAAAATCAAACAAACAGAATATTTCGGGAACAGTTAATCACTGGACTGCATCACATGTTAAGTATCTGAGGAGGACAGGTGTGCTCAGCACAGGGTTTCTGGAGGAGATGAGGCTTGAACTCCAGCTGGAGGTTAATCATTAGCGGAAAAGGGAGGCAAGTGGTCCAGTCCAGGGAGCAAAGAACAGGAATAGCCATAAAGAAATTGAGGAAGGGAAGGAGAGAGAACTGTAAAAGTAAAATGCCAGCGATTGAAAGGATGCATTTCTGAGTTATTTGAAGTCATGAACTATGATTAATATATGTGTCTGTGACCAACTGCTCATTACAAAGTGAAGCTAAATATACATGATGCATGAATAAAAGAATTAATGATTGAATGAAAAGCGAGCTGAACTTTATTTCATCTTGATCTGTCTACCACCTCACCCTTTCCTTAGATGACCATTGCTGCATGAGTAAGACTTCAGGATCCATGGTGTGATATCAAGAACCATATCCCAGAGTCCAGCAGATCTGACATAAAATTCTAGTTCTTCTGACTGCCAGCTGGGTGACCTTGGGTAGTTCATTTTAAAACCCTAAGCCTCATTTTTTTCTCATCTGTAAAATAGGATATTATTCATCTTACCATTTTATTGTGGAACCTGAATAAAAAACAATTGGTGGGGCTTCCCTGGTGGTGCAATGGTTCAGAATCCGCCTGCCAATGCAGGGGACACAGGTTCAAGCCCTGGTCCGGGGAGATCCCACATGCCACAGAACAACTAAGCCCGTGCACCACAGCTACTAAGGCTGCACTCTAGAGCCTGTGAGCCACAACTACTGAGCCCGCGTGCCACAACTACTGAAGCCCGCGCACCGCAATGAAGAGTAGCGCCCGCTTGCTGCAACTAGAGAAAGCCTGCGCGCAGCAACGAAGACCCAATGCAGCCAAAAATAAATAAATAAAATTTAAAAATAATTGGTGAAGTACTTACTCTAGGGCTTGAGACATTATAATTTGATATTAAACTCAGACATACTAGGAAAGAGGAACGCTGCTGGGAAAAAATGTCTATCCACAATGAGTTTTATTAATAAATGTAAATTATTTTAATGACATAGATCCTTGTTTATGGGAATAATTGATATTGGATTCTGGTGGTCCTCACTGGGATATGCTGGGAGACACTCTGAATTCTCTCTAAGCTCCTGAGATACCAGTACTTGTGTTAGGTTTTCATCATCATGTCTAAACATATAGAGCCAAGGGGAGCACAATCTAAGCACTGTTTCTTTAATATTCTATCTTCTTCCTACACGTCTTTTTAGCAAACCTGGAATGCAGTGCTGCTTTCCAGAATTGTTGGCTTTATCACCGGAAATAATACACAGCACGAAAGCTATTTGAGTTAGAGTCAAACATCTACTTGCATTAGGGAAGAACTTTGCTGAAAAGTTTGGAATGTTTCACTTGGTGGAAACTAGGAATGGTCTAGATACACAGGCAAACACATTGGCTGTGAGAGTTCCTTAAGACTGTTACTTTCTGCTGGAGTTAATTGTCCGCAAGTTCCCATCCTTCACTGGCTTCTTAACTCCCGAAGGTAAGGTCCTATTTCTTACTATCTTAGTGACATTACTTCATTGAAATATTGGCTTGTATAAAGCAAGGCACTCTTCCTCTCTCCCTCCCTTTCTGCCTTCCAGCTTTCCCACCTTCCTTCCTTCCCTTTCCAATATTTACTGAGTCATACTACATCATATTACTGTTGGTTGTTGAAGTGTTTGGGTTTTACTCTCCTTCTTGGATGAAAAGAATGAGGGCTTATGGGTCTGTACAGAAATCTGCTATGGGATTATTTCTGGATACACTTGTCATTATTCTGTGTGTGATGTTAGGTATTTGGGGAGATAGCAGGAACCCGGTTATAGAGTCTTGATGTCTACGTAAAAAATTCTAGCTTTATAATGAGTTAACGGAGATATCCCTGAGATCGTTATGCAGATGAACAAAGGTCCTTTGTCAGGGCAGAGCAGAACCAACGAAGAAGCAGAGGAAGGAGAGAGCCTTCTGAAAGCTGAGAAACGTGCCTGTCCCCTCATGCCCACTGTCCTCTTCTTCAAAATACGCAGACCAGTCCTCAGACAGAGCTTCTTGGGTGCTGTGTTAGTCAGGGCTCCTGAGAAACAGAACCAACAGGAGAGAGAGAGAGAAGATGGATGGTAGGTAGATAGATAGATGATAGTTAATAGATACGTAGATGGATAAATAGATAGATGATAGGTAGATAATATTTCGTAGAAGAAAGTGGCTTACATGATTATGGAGGCTGATAAGTTCTAAGACCTGCAGTCAGCTTGCTGGAAACCTGGAAAGAGCCGATGTTTCAGTTTGAGTCCAAAGGCAGGAAAGAACTGATGTCCCATTCAAGGCAGTAGTCAGGAGCATTTCCTCTTACTCGTGGGAGGGTCAGCTTTTCTGTTCTATTCGGGGCTTGTTTCAACTGACGTGATGAGACCCACCCACATTAGAGAGGGCAATCTGCTCTACCTACTCTTCAGATTCACATATTTATCTCATCTAGAAACCCCCTCACAGCCGTACCCAGGACGACGCTTAACCAGATATCTGGACACCCCATGGTCTAGTCAGGTTGACACAAAAAGTGAACTCTCACAGGTATAAAGAGGTGTGGACATCAGACAGTAGCGGATGATGTAAGTACTCTGAGTGGGGGAGAAGAAATTCTACTCCTTCAGTGCCTGCTTTGTGTCAATACCTCCAGAGGTGTTTGCCTTAGGTCAACCATGTGTTCCGAGAAAAGCCCAGGGAGGAACTGATGTTTGTGAAATATGTCTCTGCTACAAGCCAACAATACACTTTTTATTTCCACCTATTCCTGCACATAAGCCTGACTATGGGACTTTAGCTGAACACTCAATAGTCTCATTTTGTATCTTATTAATCTTTTGCCGACCACTACAGGCCTATTGTGAGTCTCAGGTGGAAATGTAAAACCTGTCTCAGCAGTGGCTCATTAAAGCCCAGAGAGAAATGTCCAGAAAATGCTTTTTAATGTCTGGTTTGGGGTTGTCATCTCTCAGGGTCCGCATGTTACCCTGCTGAAGGGTTTTCTTCTTCCGCTACGTGGACCTGGCTCATGTCGGAGCCAGAGGTGATAAAAGAAGGCTGTACATCTACATCTGAGCATACTGGTACCATCTCAATTTCTTTGCCAAGTGCTTTTATTCACTATTAGCGAAATAAGAGATGAAAAAAATAGCTTTCTGAAACCATTCAAATCTTTCCCATTGACAGAAACACAGGAGGCAGAAACACAGATGGTAGGAAGGCAAAATGTGGTTGAACAAGCCAGAGATTTGATCCTCATCTTGCTGCATAGTAGATTCAACTGATTTTTGAATTTGCCAAATTAACCTTGTGAGTGATACAGATACTACATTCTTCCAGTGTGAAGTCCTTTCTCCTCAAAAGGTGTGTTTTCTTAAAGATGTTCCTTTGCTTCATCTATCACTAGACCTCGTTTGACACTGAGATGTGATGCTAGGGCGGCACAGGTATGGGCCCTCCTACAAACACTTGGCATGGCTGGGCAACCAAAGGTTCATGCCAAGAATCGGTGGGGAGGTACCCATACGTAAGAGGGCTTTTATCCCAACTTAGCTTAATGAAATGAAATAGGATGTCAATACTTTGAAACCTAGATTGACACATGGATGTGAAAACAAAACACAACCCTTGAAGTAGCACCCAATCTGGGTGATCTTAGGGAAGAGTTTCTCAAAGTCGAAGATGATCACATTGTTCTACATAAGCTTGGCTGTACAGATGAGCTGTGCTGAGGTCCACAGACCATACCTACGGAGATGAAAAGACTGGAAGCACAGAGGTGTGAAAACACTGTTCAGGCAGAATGAAACAGCGAAGACAAAATGATTTTAGCTACCCCTACCTAGCCCTAGAGCCTTTAAAAAAAAAATCTGTGTATTAACTAGTGGGAAGCAGCCACATAGCATAGGGAGATCAGCTCGGTGCTTTGTGACCACCTAGAGGGGTGGGATAGGGAGGGTGGGAGGGAGACGCCAGAGGGAGGGGATATGGGGATATATGTATATGTATAGTTGATTCACTGTGTGATACAGCAGAAACTAACACACCATTGTAAAGCAATTATACTCCAATAAAGATGTTAAAAAAAAACTATTTTTTTTAAATTGTGTATTGCCTGTTTCCATGCTATTCACTCCTTCCCCACTCTCTGAAATGAAAGTCCCACAGGTGCAGGAACACTGTCTTATTCATATTTATATTTTCAGAATCTAGAATAGTACACAGAATGAGGTAGGTTTCTGGGAAACATATTTGGATTAATTCACCAAAAACATACAAAAACTGAGAAATATTCATTTGCCCTTGAAATCAGGAATAAACAAAGTGCAAGGTTTCAGATTGAGAAAGAAAACGGTCAATTAAGGGAACTGCCTGGTGGTCCAGCAGTTAGGACTCCGTGCTGTCACTGCTGAGAGGGCATGGGTTCAATCCCTGGTGGGGGAACTGAGATCCCCACAAGCCACGCAGCACAGCCAAAAAAAAAGAAAGAAAGAAAAGGGTCAACTGAGGTAAATGAATAGGGTTACTTAGTGTTATGTCATCTGTACCCGCAGGCTCCAAGTGGCAGGGTTGGAAGTCAAGATCTAGCTGTGACGCAGTGACAGCGAAATGAATGGATAACTTATGGAAATTAATCAGATGCTTATAAATGTAGTGGCATGTGGTGGTCCTCACTCACAGGGAATTTTTAACGTTCATGCCATGTGAATTGAAGAGTGATGCTTTTTTCTGCGTTGGTATCCAACAGTACTGGGAGCAGAGGAAAAATGGAAAGAAGTCTCTTCAACTGAGGAAAACAGCTCACTACTTCCTCCCTGCATAAGGTAAGATGTGAATCTAGCAAAGCAACCCTCCCTGGTGCCGCTAGGCTTGATTTTAGAATGTGGTCTCAAATAATATAAGCTAAAGTGAGTAAAATGGAGATAAGAAACTGCAATTCTGAGAGAACATGAGTGAGTGAGGGGAAAGTATGGGGATCCGGGGTTACAGGTAAAAGTGGATAGGATTTTCTCCTAAAGGAGACAGGACATCTTGTCTCTGACCCCTGGGGACAGGAGGTAAAGACAGTTATAAATAAATAACACTTTTTATCTTGGTGGGAGAGAGGAAGAATTTAGAGAAATTATTCATGGCCTCTCCAATATTCTTCAAGAACTAAAAGGCAAATTTGTCTGCTGAGGATAAAAGTATGTACTTGGGGTCTTCCCTGGTGGCGCAGTGGTTGAGAGTCCGCCTGCCGATGCAGGGGACACGGGTTCGTGCCCTGGTCTGGGAGGATCCCACATGCCGCGGAGCGGCTGGGCCCGTGAGCCATGGCCGCTGAGCTGGCGCATCCGGAGCCTGTGCTCCGCCACGGGAGAGGCCACAACAGTGAGAGGCCCGCGCACCACAAAAAAAAATAATAATAAAAATAAATAAAAGTATGTACTTGGATAACAGGTTTAAGAGACTATCAAAGTTTTAAAATAGTAACTGAGAAGAATCAGAGCAATCCTACCTAGGAAGAAAACCCCAAATGATTGCTGAGCGATGCTGAGACTCTTACAACAGTGGATGGACATGTTTTTACTGTGTCACCCACAGGCATGAGGATGGTGTCCTCTTCAAAATCCCCAGTCACCCAGGTATGCAACTGGAGAGATCACAGCATCCACCCAGGCCTAGTCCACCTAGAGAGGTGGCAGGTAGCAAGGTAACTGACAGTTCTAGTGAGAGAGGAGTTCGGATGCGTCACCTCAGTCAGCTGGTGGCACCACTAGTCCCCTGGTCACTGTCACTTCACACCTGGAGGGCAGAATCATCTTTCAAATTCTTTAGGCACCTTGCCAACAACAGAAGAAAATCCAATCTATTTTCCATGGACACTGTGTGATGTGTCCTTCAGGAAATGGCCCCAACCTGTCTCCTCAGCCTTACACCTTTAATGCCTCTTTGTCAAATCCGTCTCAGTGCTTGGTGGATTCTTTTTCGAATGGGGACCGATTTCTGCCTTATACATTACAATATTGTGACTTCTACCCAAACCTGCTAGAACATTTCAATTCTCTGTGGTTTTGCACAATCTGTTCCTTCTTCTTAAATTCCTTCCCCTCCACCCCCCACCTGGGGATTCAGAGTCATGGTTCCCAACAATCATCATATATCACTCTGATTGTCAAGCTCTCATTTCATAATTTCAATGAGTTTGATATATGCAAAGTGAATCACTCTTTTCTTTATACAAATTTTATAACCTGTCCACCATATTTCCAAACTTACTTTATTGTAATTATGCATTTAAAAAATGTTTCTCCTACTTGGTTATGATCACATTAATAACAATGACTTCCCGGAACGTTTTTTTTTTTACCCTCAGAACTTAGATATTATGTGAAGCACAGGAGTTACTCAATAATACACATGGGCCTGAAGACATGGTGGCTGTAGAGTTAGGTATCAGGGATAATACAGATTTGAATGGGAAAGGGGCACCAAGAAGGCAATTCTCAGAGAAGGAAAGATGCAAAGAGACTTAGGTTTGGAAGATAATGACAGACCTGCCTTCAGAAACTGCTTCAGAGAGTAAGACATAATATGGTTGCAAAGGTCAGATGAACTAAATTATAGAAAACTTTTAAAACTATATGATGGAGATTAGATGAGATATTGTAGACAATTAGAATTTGAATGATTAAAAGGCCTTCATTCTCTTTTATGAAAAACAGTTTAGGAGATGAAATTACTAAAAAGTATTAATATTATGCTAAGATATTTACCAGTCCATCCTTTTCTACAGCCATATGTAAAAGTAGTTTCTTTATTCACTTAGCTGAGTTGAGGGATTAAATTATTTAAAACATCAAAAAACAAAACTATTCTAAAATGAAAGGTGTCATACTTAAAATTAAATTGCAGATGACGGAAGCCATACACAAAAGAGTACAATTCCCTACAATTCCATTACTCGAAGCACAAAAACATGAAAACACACTGATTTATTTTGTCAGCAATCAGGATAGTGGTTATACTATTGGATGTGGTAGAGACTAGGATGGACCAGGAAGAGAGCTTCTGTGCTGCTGGATTATTCTCTCTCCCTCTCTCTCCTTTTTTTTTTTTTTTTTTTACAATTTAAGTGCTAGCTACGCAGATGTGTTCAGATTATGAAAGTGTATCAAACTGTATCTTTTCCTGAATGTATATCACTTTGTAATAAAAACATTTTAAAAGTGTAAGTGAGGCTGAGAGTACAAAAATATATATAATACACAGAAAAGGTTACTGTGTCTAATGTTAAAAGACCTCCAGCCAATTCATTCAAAAAAGACAAATAACTAAAGAGAAAAATGGGCAAAGAATAATAACAAGAAACTCCTAGAAAGCATAAAAATGACTAATAAACATTTTTTAAAGATCTGCATTTAATTATTGATCTGGAAGGTGCAAATTCAAACAACTAGCTACCATTTTTCATCTAGCAGGTTAGCAAACATTAAGAAGATGGATAATACCATTATGGCAGCCTTTACAGAGTACATACCGTGTGATGACACTCTTCTATATGCTTTATTTATTTTTTTCTTATAATCCTCACTTAACTTGTGGTCTCATTTTTAATCTCCATTTTATAGGAAATATTAGTACTTTTCTCACATAGTAAGTGCTAAAGTTAGGCTTCAAAGCAGGCAGTCTGACCTCAAAACCCATTAATTTAACTACCATTTTATGTTGTTTCTCTATTGGAATTCTGCATGTTAGTAATGAACATCTCTCCTCCTTGATATTCTCACTTATTCACAAACTGGACACAACAGTAATGTGGGAAGTTTTAAAATTATATATTAGTTCTATTATGGTGGTTATTAAAATTGCTATTTTAATACTTTTCCCTGTTAGGGAACTGAGCACAAGTACCCTAAAACAACTTTAAAGACAATTCTTCCTGGTCCTTTTAAAAAAATTAAGGAGGAGGAGCGCGGGGGCCGGTGGCAGCCGGGTCGGGCGGCCTGGGCAGCGAGCGGGTAGCGCGGGGTCAGCCTATGTGACTGGGCGGCGCTGGCGCGGCCTCCGTCAGGGGAGGATTCAAGATGACCAACAAGGAACCTCTTCCTAAAAAGGTTCGACTGAGTGAAACAGACTTCAAAGTGATGGCACGAGATGAATTAATTCTCAGGTGGAACAATATGAAGCGTATGTACAAGCTCTGGAGGGCAGGTACGCAGATCTTAACTCTAATGATGTAACTGGCTTAAGGGAATCTGAAGAAAAACTAAAGCAGCAACAGCAAGAGTCTGCACGCAGGGAAAACACTCTTGTAATGCGACTAGCAACCAAGGAGCAAGAGATGCAGGAGTGGACTACTCAAATCCAGTACCTCAAGCAAGTCCAGCAGCCTAGCGTTGCCCAACTGAGATCAACAATGGTAGACCCAGCGATCAACTTGTTTTTCCTAAAAATGAAAGGTGAACTGGAACAGACTAAAGACAAACTGGAACAAGCCCAAAATGAACTGAGTGCCTGGAAGTTTACGCCTGATAGGTAAACAAATCATACTCCCCAGTCAAGACTTCCCTGACAGTCCCACTACGAGAAAGCTGTGGTGGGACAGCCAAGTACGCGTTTCCACACCAAGACTCAGACTTTTTGAGCCAAAAAGCCACATTCTTATACTATCCAGCTTGTAATGGTTAATGTAAAACTTACCAGATGAACCTTGTGTTTCAGCTTTTTTCTCTTCCCCCTCCCCTTGCTTCAGAGGCCTGATGGCGTCGGACTATTCCGAGGAAGTGGCCACCTCCGAAAAATTCCCCTTCTGGGACATGTAGACACTTGAGAAGTGTTTCTGTTTGAAGAAAACAGAGGGAGAAACAGAAGTCTTAAGTCTGTGGCACACTGTGTCTTCAGACAGTTTGGAGGAATGAAAACCTAGAGATTTAAAATCATGGACTGAACATGTAAAATTCCAGTAAATGTAAAGATGGAATAGGCATCGCTCTTAACCTTGAGCATAGTGACTTAGAGACACTGTATATCAGTTTTGCCAATAAGACTGTGGACTTCGTGATTGTTGTTGAACTTCTGGGTCAAACTCAAATGAGGTGAATTTTGCCTTTAAAGGGTTTATTTGCTAAGAACCAACTTAATAGTCATGAGAGAATCAAATAACAGATGTCAGTACAAGTAGTTCATATATTTAACCATTTAGTTTGGGGCTCCATATTACTTGATTGAGCCTTAAATCAATGTGGATTTACTCAATGGTTTGTTCTTTGAATGGTTGCTAATACTGTAGATAATCTTATTGAGGACTGTACAAATAATGAAGGTGTGGTATCAAACTTCAGGTCTAAATTGTTTGAAGCATTATAAACATTCATTTCACAACTAGATTGTATAAGGATATTAGCTGTGATGAGACTCACTGCGTTATTTTTTTCAGTAGTGAAATTTATTAAATCCCTATTCCATTCAACAGGCACATGGTCAAAGAGCATTGTCGTTGGTGTTAATGGGGGAATGTGTTCCTTCATTGTATTTGGGCCTTTTGTATTGCGCTCTTGATATTAAATTAAATGTGCCTTGAAAAAAAATTAGAATTATGCATTATAATATTTATATAACAATATATATTTAAATAAATATGTAAATACAAATATATTATATTTGACATATGTTGTTTAAATTTAATGTGTGCAAGATGTTGATTTGATACATTTATATATTATAATATGATTGCTATTGTAGTGATAGTTAGCATTGAAGTCATTTAATTGAACAACTGAGGTGGAACAAATATTGGGCTTATGTTTCAAGAACAGAGTATTTATAAATACTGAGAGTAGGAATGCTATAACTAAACAAATATTGGGAAATAGAATAATTTCTTCATCTCTTGTAACCTAAGGTCAATGAAAAATAGGTTGTTAAGAGAACAAGAAACATAAAAACTAAGTATTACAAATTTTTTCATTGCTAAATAGATACTACTTTTCAAAAAACCTAATGGTTAATTACATAAAGTTAAAGTTACCTTTATGAAACCACCAGAAGAAAATACACAACCCTTCAAAATTATCAGAACTCATATGTAAAACATAGCAAGGAAGGTCACCATATAAAGATCTAAAAAGCACAGAAAAATATCATGAAAAATCTAAAGCCAAACCTATCTGTCATATACATGCATGTGTAGATTGGCTAAAACCACCAACCGAAAGAATCAGTATCAGCTGGACCACAAATCAAAACCTCATATACTCTATATGAGACATTGGAATATTACTCAGCCATAAAAAGAAATGAAATTGAGTTATTTGTAGTGAGGTGGATGGACCTAGAATCTGTCATACAGAGTGAAGTAAGTCAGAAAGAGAAAAACAAATACCATATGCTAACACATATATATGGAATCTAAAAAAAAAAAAAAAAATGGTTCTGAAGAACCTAGGGGCAGGACAGGAATAAAGATGCAGACGTAGAGAATGGACTTGAGGACACGAAGAAGGGGAAGAGTAAGCTGGGACGAAGTGAGAGAGTGGCGTGGACACATATACACTACCAAATGTAAAATAGATAGCTAGTGGGAAGCAGCCGCATAGCACAGGGAGATCAGCTCGGTGCTTTGTGACCACCTAGAGGGGTGGGATAGGGAGGGTGGGAGGGAGATGCAAGAGGGAGGAGATATGAGGATATAGGTATATGTATAGCTGATTGATTCACTTTGTTATAAAGCAGAAACTAACACACCATTGTAAAGCAATTATACTCCAATAAAGATTAAAAAAATTAAAAAATTAAGATTAAAAGATTTAAAAAATTAAAAAAGAAAGAGACATGCTTAAATCACTCAGAAAGGCTATCAACGTTTTAAATTATAGTGAGTTGGTAAAATGTCCTTCACCTACACAGGCAGAAACTACAGATAATGATGTGATTTAAGGAAGCAGAGATTAATCATAAGAAGCTGCCTCTTGTTTCTGAACCACATTGAGAACTTAATTCAAGAATACAGATGAAGCAGAATACTGTGGCTATTTTGGTAAAATTACATTGGGGACATGGTTTGGACTCAAGGTTCATTCTTCAGTTCCTGAATTGAATTGATTCACTCAAGGAAAACATTTGTAGGAGCCCTGGCCCTGGCCCTGGTCTTGGCTCTCCTGAAACTTGTAGACCTTTTGTAAAAATTCTCTATGGCTGTTGAGAATTAGAAAGTGAGCCTGATTTCTTTTTTTTTTCATTTTGAAAGAGTTGTTTTCTTCTGCCTAGATGACTGAAAATGTCTTTATTCATTCATGAAGTTCAATAATTTAATGAGGATATGTTGTGATGGTAGCTGCTCTGTATGAATTCTTCTGTAAAAGGCACATGCTGTATTTGTTAAAATCAAGTTCAGCTGCAATTATCAGCAAACCCCCAAATAACTGTAAGTTAACAAGATAATAGTTTATTCTCCACTCAGATTCAAGATATCTGGAGGAAGCCACTGTGTTACTATTCCAGGCACCATAAGGAGAAATGCTGGGAAATGAGCAAACTGTGTTCCTTTGATAATACTTCTTAAAATTCGAACCTACTTTTCTTGCTTACATCCTGTTGGCCAAAACTTAGTTATATGATCACAACAGAGCAGCAAAGGCAGTGGGGAAATGCTGTTTTTATTCCAAGTAAGCTTTTCCCAAATCCTCTGTTTGCACTGATATGGTTTGATATGACTTGAATTGTCTTTGAGTCTTTCCCACCTCATGTGAGAGTCATTTGCCTACCTCTCTGGGCTGCCATTTGAGGATGAGATAGTATAGTTACTATCTTTTCTGTATCTGAGGGCACAGATGGATTTGGGGAAAAGGGGACTGCAGAGAGAACACAACTAGGGAGATGTATAACCTATCTTGGAAGCTGTGGACTTGCAATCTTTTCTGAGATCATTTAGTCTACTCAGGAATTGATCCTATTCCCATTGAGTAATACCCTTGGGTCTCAGTCCAAAGAAGGCCCTTAGTTTCCATCAGAGAGAACCAGTCATGCTATTCATCATTCTTTTCACTCACTGGTAACATTGTAACAGTTGTTTCCACTCTGCCACTAAGAAGTCATAAGAGGCAGAATATACTAGACTGTGGAGAAGACCCATTTTTGACATTTCAAACGAAAATCTAGGGTAACTTCCCCAAGGCTCTCAGGAAATGTGTACAGAAAAACTGAGCAAATTTGCTGAGGTCCATGAAAAAGACTTGAATAAAATAAAGATATAGCCCTAAGTTAAATGGCAAGAATTAATATTATAAAATTTGTAAAAAGATCTCTAAGTATTAATTTGCAGATCTAATGCAAACCAATCTTATCCTGGCATAATTTCCTTAAGAAATGAAAACATAAGTCAAATTATATGAATGATTTATACGGAATAATAAATGTCTAAGAATTGCAAATAAGTTTTTAGTTTAAGTAAAGAGTGATGAGAATAGATTTTCTCTATCAGAGAGTAAAATATATTTTAAAGCTGTAATAACTAAAATATATGGTATCAGGCCAAGAAAAAGCAGATGCATTAGTGCCATATGTTGGAAAATTCAGAGGAAAGATTATCTATAAAATCATAGTATATGATCAAGTAAGTCTTTCAAATCCAAGGAAAAGGGCATTTAAAAAAAAAAGTCTAAACACGTAGAAAAGAGCTAAATAAAATCCCTAAACCGTATATGACACCAAAAAGCATAAAATGCACTGAATATTGAAACTTAGAAAATGTGTTCAAATAGTAAGAATATTTTACTAAATATTCATTAGTGAAAAATATGATTGTGCCTACTTACAAAACACACCAGTAAAAGTAAAACTTAGGAGATCTGAGTAAGATCAGTGAATTGTATTAATGTCAATATCCTGGTCATAATAATATACTAGTTTTGCAAAATGTCACTTTTGGGGGAAACTAGGCAAAATGTACAAAGGATCTCTCTGTATTCTTTTTTTTTTTTTTTTTTTTCGGTACGCAGGCCTCTCACTGTTGTGGCCTCTCCCGTTGCAGAGCACAGGCTCCGGACGCGCAGGCTCAGCAGCCATGGCTCACGGGCCCAGCCGCTCCGTGGCATGTGGGATCTTCCCGGACTGGGGCACAAACCCGTGTCCCCTGCATCGGCAGACGGACTCTCAACCACTGCACCACCAGGGAAGCCCTCTCTGTATTCTTTTTTTACACCTGAATGTTAATCTATAATTATCTCAATAAAAATTTCAAATAAAAGCCTATAAATCTGAAACAGACCCTGCAAGTAGGCAATGACATAGAAAAAGTTCAGGCTCCAGACCCAACAAACCCTGGACCCTTCCTTCCAACCTACATTGTTAATGTTTGTATTTGTTCATCACAGACTTTGAGTGTCACAGTAAGGAGTATGGGCAGAATTGGGATTAGAATGGAGCAAAAGCTGTAATACTGATGCCCGTTAAACCATGATCTTGGGTCACTGTATCTTTAGTTCCAATGATGATCTATCAGATGTCATAAGATCAATGCAATTAACTAATGATCTACAAATCAAATAGCATTTTTCTTGTTAAACGGGAATGAATATGAATTTAAATTTCAATCTTTACATGGAAAGTATACTGGTAAATGAGAAAAGCATACTACAAAAGAGTACTAGGAGCAAGATACTATTTGGGGGGAATCACACATTTAGACAAATGTACCTGTATATAAAAGAAAGTGCTCGTGTGACTGTTACGGTCTTTGTGTGAATCTTTTATGCTTTCTCTGAGTGCGTGCGTAAGATTCTGCTTCCTGAACACAATGAAGACCTGGAACAGAGAGTTCATCACAGAATGTTTTCTGCACCAGCCCTTGCAGCTTGATTTCTCTATCAACTTCACTGACCCTTCAAAGAAATACACTGTGATTGTAATATCTGCCATCTTCAGGCTCCTCAAGGTCACGTTATTCAAAACTTGACCTCTGGCCTCCACTCATTATTTTCTGATTGCAATTTATTTAATAACTATCCCCTATCTGCCCTCATTTAATTTCTGATTGCAATTCGTTTGTAAAAACTCACAACAGGCAAAGGTATGGCCTCAGTAGTGAGGTGGATGGACCTAGAGTCTGTCATACAGAGTGAAGTAAGTCAGAAAGAGAAAGACAAATACCGTATGCTAACACATATATATGGAATCTAAGAAAAAAAAAATGTCATGAAGAACCTAGGGGTAAGACGGGAAAAAAGACACAGACCTACTAGAGAATGGACTTGAGGATATGCGGAGGGAGAATGGTAAGCTGGGACAAAGTGAGAGAGTGGCATGGACATATATACACTACCAAACGTAAAATAGCTAGCTAGTAGGAAGCAGCCGCATAGCACAGGGAGATCAGCTTGGTTCTTTGTGACCACCTAGAGGGGTGGGATAGGGAGGGTGGGAGGGAGGGAGATGCAAGAGGGAAGAGATATGGAAACATATGTATATGTATATGTATAACTGATTCACTGTTATAAAGCAGAAACTAACACACCATTGTAAAGCAATTATAATCCAATAAAGACGTTAAAAAAAAAAAGGTATGGCCTCAGACGAACAGGTTTCCTTTTAAAGAATTTAAGAACCAAGTCAATGTGATTTTCCTTCCCTTATAACCTGTAACAGGAGAAGGAGGAAGGCCCATTACCCTGCTCAATGAAATGCTGTGGACTCAGCATGTGCTTTAGTTTGTTTTAAATGTTTATAAATGTTTATTATTCCTTCCTTTCCTTCCTTATTACTTATTAGCATCTCCTCTCTTATGGCTTCTGTTTACTCAAAAGGAAATATACCCAACATCTTTGGGGGTGAGTGAAGTGTACCAACTCTATCTTTTAGCATGATGCTGACACATGCTCAGCTAGAAAATTACCCCCATTTCAACTGCTTGTCTTAACAGATCAGTGTGAATGTAAATGAAGGAAATGAGTGAATAGAGATTTATATTTTTACTGAAGGGGAAAAAATGTGCTAAATAAACTGTATCCAGTGTCCTACTTAACCAGTCTCAGATGCTGTGCCTGGGTTTACAGAGAGAAAGCCATGCTCTCTGTCGGAGGAAGACATAAATATATCCCTTCCCACTGTCTCATCTTTATTTTTCATCCCAAACAGATATGTGGGCTTGGAATGTTTTTCTCACCCCATTCAGATATTTGACATTTCTCAAGGCTAAGCCTCCAATACTGGTCCTTTGTTCACAAATACTCCTGCCCGATGACCATTCTGCAATCAACAGCCTGGCTTCCCCAGCCTTACAGACCTGATGATCTCTAGTTGTAGCTTCCTATTGTTATCTCAGTGCAGAGCAGACCACACCTGCAAGTCATCTTTGCAGAAATCACAACCTTGAGCCTCTCAGAGATTTGGTTGCATTGCTAATCAACTAGAAGCCCACTGAAGACATCTGTGTCATCTTAATCATTCTATGTGCCAAAAAGGAACAGAAAAAAATTGTTGATGTGGCCACTTAGAAGTCACAGTCAAATTCAGGAGTCCCAAAATTGCAGAGTCTATGGGTAATGCAAAGACTAGTAATCACATGGTTAACCTGAATTTAATGTTATAAATACTAACTGGCGGGCTTCCCTGGTGGCGCAGTGGTTGAGAGTCCGCCTGCGGATGCAGGAGACACGGGTTTGTGCCCCGGTCCGGGAAGATCCCACATGCCGCGGAGCGGCTGGGCCCGTGAGCCATGGCCGCTGAGCCTGCGCGTCCGGAGCCTGTGCTCCGCAACAGGAGAGGCCACAACAGTGAGAGGCCCGCGTACCGCAAAAAAAAAGAAAAAAACAAAAAAACACACTAACTGGCAATAAGTTTGGAAGCAATTACACATACTGAAGAATTAAAATCAATCCGTTTCACTGAATTTACTTTGGATCATATGGCAGACAGCTAAATGCCTTGTGGCAGATTTATTTTTCCCTGTTAATATAATCAGTGGATCAGTTTCCACCAATCTCAATGCCTGGCACAGTGGCTGACAGGTCCCATGCGTGTGAACACCAGGAAATACATTTCAAGGAGAATGAATGGAAGAAAGTTATAACTATACTCAGTATAGTTATAACGGTAGATTGACAGTAGATTCAATCCATTCTTCAGTTAATAATTCAATGTAATTTACAGACACAGTCTCCCCATCTAACTTCATCATGCAATAGTTACTTAGACAATGAGGTACAAGATTTTTTTAAAGTCCAAAATTCTGTGATATTCATAATAGCATTGCTGATTTTGAGGGGAGAACAGAATCACATCCAGTAATAGCTCTTGTCTCTAGAATAAAATGTTTTTAGCTAGTCTCTTTGGGCCCCTTAAATCCTCAGAACTATAATTTTGTGATACTTTTGTCACTGGCGATATTAAGGGCAGAATCACTTACGAGATTCATCTGTGACTCAGTGGCCCTTGTGATTGATATCACATATGCAATGAAAGTTTATGGAAATGTCATATAATTACGATGATAGTGAAAAGATGCAGCTGCTTTTTATGGAGTATTTACTCTATGCTAGTTGCAATGTAGACAATATTTTAAGTATCATCATCAAGTGAGGAAAATAAAGGGACCCTGGAGATCTAAGGCACTACATTCAGATATGGGCTTCATTAATTGCCCCTAAAGTAAGCTGTGCTTTAAAGCTCATAGTCATAATAGTATCTGCAATTGTGAAAGTGGGCTTCAGAGACAGAACTGAGTTGAAATCAAGACTCCCATTATTTACTAACTTTTCAGTCTTTTCTACACTTCAGTTTCCTTAACTGCAAAACAAGGAAGGCAATGGTGTGTGCCTCACAGAATTGTTGCATAGATGACGTAAGCATCCTGATTCTGACAGTGCCTGATTCAAACAAATGTTAGCTGATACTGTTAACTGTATCATTTGTTATCATTATTATGCGTTCAATCATATATTCATTCTTTAAATGTCTTATTATTGCCTAGGATTTAATGCTCCTGTAATGGACACTAGAAATGGTCAGTTCTACTTTTTCAGGTGGCAATGGTGTCATTTCAGTAATGCCAGGATAATTTAGTCCTCCTCAAAAATACGCCCTTCATTTGAAATACCTGAGAGCTTTAAAGGTCATCATTAACTATTTCTGCACTTCCAATATGGTAGGCACTAGCCACACATGGCTGTTTAAAATTAAGACAATGAAATAAAATAAATGAGATCAAAATAAAAATTAAGTTCCTTGATCATACTAGCCACATTTCATCTGGAACATTTGCATCATCACAGAAAGTTGTATTGGACAGAAACAGATACCTTTAATTGTTTCCTGCTAAAGTTCAGGTAACCAAGCAATCATTCATTATTTATACCTGTGAGTCAAAGTATGCTTAGAACATTTTCTACAACCACGTTTTGATATGGAGAATAGGGGAAGGGAACATGAAGGCACTGGGGAAAAATCTTCAGGACTTTTCCATTTTAAACATATTCAATTTCTGTGCTATGTGCACACCTGTAGCTTATAAAATTGTCTATAGATTTGACACCTCTGAAAGAAGACCCTCAGTATTTCTAGATCCTACCATTTAATTAGCACTCTACTGTTTGGCATTACCCAAGGATATTGGTGTGAGCTAACCTCACTCAGGAGGAAAAGATATCAGCCTGAGAACAAACACTCTTGAGTCAAGATGAGAAATCAATCTCAGAGAGCTTGGTATGAGTGAGATTGTCTGAAATGCTCCTCTGCCCTCCTGTTGATCTCTCCCTCCCATATATCAGCACAGACCTTGGAAGACTCCAGATATTATGCTCTAGTAAGTTTAGAGCCTGCTGTCAAAAAAGGACCCAAATACCACTGCATGTGCATATACACAAAGCTACAAAAACAAACACAAAAATCAAACACTCACACCCAAAGAAGCCAGCAACTCTATTTGAACGGATCTTACTTTCCCAATGAAAGCAAAACTCATCACTTCCCAAGTTAGAACAGCTGAGACCCATCAACCAACGGAAAATAATTTGTTCATAGTAGAAGCTGTCACCGGCTATTACCACGTGCAACGTGAAGCAGACCTCGGCTCCCAGACTTGGGCAGGCCCACTCCCATTTCACTTGACAGCTGTGGACACTGGAATAACATAAAACATAACCTAATCAACAGACTGTGAAAAATCTGAAAGCTAAAGACAGATGTTCAACTGCCGTCACCACCTTTCATATTTAATTATATTTATGTGGGGAAAACAAGTGATAAGTCCACTCCTCTAAGGAGGCCTACTTTACTGT
Organism: Grampus griseus; assembly: GCF_964374135.1. NCBI lineage: Eukaryota > Metazoa > Chordata > Mammalia > Artiodactyla > Delphinidae > Grampus > Grampus griseus. The sequence goes on from NC_139009.1 coordinate 16,302,641, forward strand.
TAACTTAATGACAGGGTGGGTATGGAGTTCTCCATCAAACAATGGTCCTCAAATGGCCTCAATCTAGGCCCTGGTGGCAGATGATCCTCTGTCGAATCAGCCTGAGTTTCATACAACAACCTGCAGCCTTCCCCTTATTTTTCGCTCTCTCCTTCCACTTCATTGTTCTTCCCCAGACTAGCCTGCCAACATCACATCTACACGTAGGAGTGACTGAATGTAGTTAGCATACACCAATCACTGCCAAGCAGGCTAAAGGTAACAACATTTTTTTTCCATCTAACTTGAAAACAACCAAACAGATTTTCCCTTTGCTATTTTGAATGTACAAAGATCTCAAAGAATCGCAGAAAGTAAAAGAAAAGAAAAAGGTGATAGAGCATCTGCTCCAGTGTCTAGTATCAGGAAATGACTTTGTTATAAGTTAATGGCGGGGAGGGGGCACAAACTGACCTGCCTACAGAGAGAAGGCACACAAGTCAACTGAGGCGAAAAGGGGCCAATGTTCGCTTCTCTGTTAAGGGCCCTGCAGGGAATTCAGAGGATTGTGGAAAACTGAAGAATTCCTGCTTAGTCTTTAGTACAGACCCTTCATTCCATTCAGGAATGCGGTCCAAGTATAGATGGATAGATTATTTATGTTTGTTTGCAAGAAAAGCTGGAAATATTGGGTTTTATTTAACATCTGATGTTTAAATATTGACAATTATTTATATTTTTCAACATTGCATGGGCCTATGGTGTGGAGGTCAAACAAAACTTTTACATTATAGATCTACAACTTTGCAAGCTTTGACTTAAAAGAGTTCAAAGTTACTAAATTTTACAAAACACTGTTCTCATGAGAGGTAATGAAAAACCTGTTTCTAGATGGTAACAAGGGTCAGTGAAATGATCATTGGGCTAAAATTGGGAAAACTAGTGCTCTGCCCCAGCTCTTTTGTTTATAAGTTGAGTGACTTTGGGCAAATCATATAAAGAGAGACTCAGTTTCCTCCTACTTACATTGAGGTCTCACTTGCCATGTCTATTTCCTATTTTTTGAATATCAAATATGAATATATTTTTAAATTGAGAAGGGTGCTATTACAAGAGAATATTATCTATTGTTAATTTTCCAATGAGTAATCAACAAATAGTACCACTGCTTATTATTTTTGCTTCTCCCTCTATCCTTCTGGAGGAAGGAGTGGCTTTTGAGTACTAATACATGATATTCAAATCATACTGCAAGATTTGAAGTAAAAATACATGCTCTGACATTAATTTAGGTAATTCCCTTCAATTCTATGGAGATCTGTTTTCCTGTTTGTAAAATATAATGATACTTGCCGTACTTATTTAGAGGTATATTATAAGTCTAAAACAAGTTAAAAGGTATTAAGAATTGAACACAATAAAAGTATAAGGTAGGGGATGAGGGGAAGATGGCGGAAGAGAAGACGCGGAGATCACCTTCCTCCCCACAGATACACCAGAAATACATCTACACGTGGAACAGCTCCTACAGAACACCTACTGAACGCTGGCAGAAGACCTCAGACCTCCCAAAAGGCAAGAAACTCCCCATGTACCTGGGTAGGGCAAAAGAAAAAAAAAAAACAGACAAAAGAATAGGGACGGGACCTGCAACAGTGGGAGGGAGCTGTGAAGGAGGAAAGGTTTCTACACACTAGGAGCCCCTTCACGGGCGGAGACTGCGGGTGGCGGAGGGGGGAAGCTTCAGAGCCGCGGAGGAGAGCGCAGCAACAGGGGTGCGGCGGCCAAAGCGGAGAGATTCCCGCACAGAGGATCGGTGCCGACCGGCACTCAACAGCCCGAGAGGCTTGTCTGCTCACCCGCCGCGGCCGGCGGGGCTGGGAGCTGAGGCTCGGGCTTCGGTCGGAGCGCAGGGAGAGAGGCCCGGGGTTGGCGGCGTGAACACAGCCTGCAGGGGGTTAGTGCGCGACGGCTGGCCGGGAGGGAGTCCGAGGAAAAGTCTGGACCTGCCGAAGAGGCAAGAGACTTTTTCTTACCTCTTTGTTTCCTGGTGCGCGAGGAGAGGGGATTAAGAGCGCTGCTCAAAGGAGCTCCAGAAACGGGCGCGAGCCGCGGCTAACAGCGCGGACCCCAGAGACGGGCATGAGACACTAAGGCTGCTGCTGCCGCCACCAAGAAGCCTGTGTGCGAGCACCCCACTTCTGGGGAGCCTGTGCAGCCCGCCACTGCCAGGTTCTCGGGATTCAGGGACAACTTCCCCGGGAGAACGCACGGCGCTCCTCGTGCTGGTGTAACGTCACGCCGGCCTCTGACGCAGCAGGCCCGCCCCTCACGCCGTGCCCCTCCCTCCCCCACCCCCACCCCGGCCTGAGTGAGCCAGAGCCCGCGAATCAGCGGCTCCTTTAACCCCGTCCTGTTTGAGCAAAGAACAGACGCCCTCCAGCGACTTACACGCAGAGGCAGGGCCAAATCCAAAGCTGAGACCCTGGGAGCCGTGAGAACAAAGAAGAGAAAGGGAAATCTCTCCCAGCAGCCTCAGAAGCAGCGGATTAAAGCTCCACAATCAACTTGATATACCCTGCACCTGTGGAATACCTGAATAGACAACGAATCACCCCAAATTGAGGAGGTGGACTTTGACAGCAAGATTTATGATTTTTTTCCCCTTTGCCTCTTTTTGTGAGTGTGTATGTATATGCTTCTGTGTGAGATTTTGTCTGTATAGCTTAGCTTCCACCATTTGTCCTAGGGTTCTATCCGTCCGTTTTTTTTTTTTTCTTAATAATTAATTTTAATAACTTTATTTCACTTTATCTTCTTTCTTTCTTCCTTCCTTCCCTCCTTCCTTCCTTCCTTCCTCCCACCATCCGTCCCTCCCTCCCTTTCTTTCTTTCTTTCTTTCTTCCTACTTCTACTAATTCTTTCTCTCTACTTTTTCTCCCTTTTATTCTGAGCCGTGTGGATGAAAGGCTCTTGGTGCTGCAGCCAGGAGTCAGTGCTGTGCCTCTGTGGTGGGAGAGCCAACTTCAGGACACTGGTCCACAAGAGACCTCCCAGCTCCACATAATATCAAACGGCGAAAATCTCTCAGAGATCTTCATCTCAACACCAGCACCCAGCTTCACTCAACGACCACCAAGCTACAGTGCTGGACAACCTATGCAAACAACTAGCAAACCAGGAACACGACCCCACCCATTAGCAGAGAGGCTGCCTAACATCATAATAAGTCCACAGACACCCCAAAACACAACACCAGACATGGACCTGCCCACCAGAAAGACAAGATCCAGCCTCATCCACCAGAACACAGGCACTAGTCCCCTCCACCAGGAAGCCTACACAACCCACTGAACCAACCTTAGCCACTGGGGACAGACACCAAAAACAATGGGAACTACGAACCTGCAGCCTGCAAAAAGGAGACCCCAAACACAGTAAGGTAAGCAAAATGAGAAGACAGAAAAACACACCGCAGATGAAGGAGCAAGATAAAAACCCACAAGACCTAACAAATGAAGAGGAAATAGGCAGTCTACTTAAAAAAGAATTCAGAATAATGATAGTAAAGATGATCCAAAATCTTGAAAATAGACAAAATGCAAGAAACATTTAATAAGGACCTAGAAGAACTAAAGATGAAACAAACAATGATGAACAACACAATAAATGAAATGAAAAATACTCTAGATGGGATCAATAGCAGAATAACTGAGGCAGAAGAACGGATAAGTGACCTGGAAGATAAACTAGTGGAAATAACTACTGCAGAGCAGAATAAAGAAAAAAGAATGAAAAGAACTGAGGACAGTCTCAGAGACCTCTGGGACAACATTAAATGCACCAACATTCGAATTATAGGGGTTCCAGAAGAAGAAGAGAAAAAGAAAGGGACTGAGAAAATATTTGAAGATATTATAGTTGAAAACTTCCCTAATATGGGAAAGGAAATAGTTAAGCAAGTCCAGGAAGCACAGAGAGTCCCATACAGGATAAATCCAAGGAGAAATATGCCAAGACACATATTAATCAAACTGTCAAAAATTAAATACAAAGAAAGCATATTAAAAGCAGCAAGGGAAAAACACAAATAACACACAAGGGAATCCCCATAAGGTTAACAACTGATCTTTCAGCAGAAACTCTGCAAGCCAGAAGGGAGTGGCAGGACATACTGAAAGTGATGAAGGAGAAAAACCTGCAACCAAGATTACTCTACCCAGCAAGGATCTCATTCAGATTTGATGGAGAAATTAAAACCTTTACAGACAAGCAAAAGCTGAGAGAGTTCAGCACCACCAAACCAGCTTTACAACAAATGCTAAAGGAACTTCTCTAGGCAAGAAACACAAGAGAAGGAAAAGACCTATAATAACGAACCCAAAACAATTTAGAAAATGGGAATAGAAACATACATATCAATAATTACCTTAAATGTAAATGGACTAAATGCTCCCACCAAAAGACACAGATTGGCTGAATGAATACAAAAACAAGACCCGTATATATGCTATCTACAAGAGACCCATTTCAGACCTAGAGACACATACAGACTGAAAGTAAGGGGATGGAAAAAGATATTCCATGCAAATGGAAATCAAAAGAAAGCTGGAGTAGCAATTCTCATATCAGACAAAATAGACTTTAAAACAAAGACTATTAAAAGAGACAAAGAAGGACACTACATAATAATCAAGGGATCGATCCAAGAAGAAGATATAACAATTGTAAATATTTATGGACCCAACATAGGAGCACCTCAATACATAAGGCAAATACTAACAGCCATAAAAGGGGAAATCGACAGTAACACATTCATAATAGGGGACTTTAACACCCCACTTTCACCAATGGACAGATCATCCAAAATGAAAATAAATAAGGAAACACAAGCTTTACATGATACATTAAACAAGATGGACTTAATTGATATTTATAGGACACTCCATCCAAAAACTACAGAATACACATTTTTCTCAAGTGCTCATGGAACATTCTCCAGGATAGATCATATATTGGGTCACAAATCAAGCCTTGGTAAATTTAAGAAAATTGTAATTGTATCAAGTATCTTTTCCGACCACAACGCCATGAGACTAGATATCAATTACAGGAAAAGATCTGTAAAAAATACAAACACATGGAGGCTAAACAATACACTACTTAATAACGAAGTGATCACTGAAGAAATCAAAGAGGAAATAAAAAAATACCTAGAAACAAATGACAATGGAGACATGATTACCCAAAACCTATGGGATGCAGCTAATCCTTGATACCAAAACCAGACAAGGATGTCACAAAGAAATAAAACTAGAGGCCAATATCACTGATGAACATAGATGCAAAAATCCTCAACAAAATACTAGCAAACAGAATCCAACAGCACATTAAAAGGATCATACACCATGATCAAGTGGAGTTTATCCCAGGAATGCAAGGATTTTTCAATATACGCAAATCAATCAATGTGATAAACCATATTAACAAATTGAAGGGGGAAAAACCATATCATCTCAATAGATGCAGAGAAAGCTTTTGACAAAATTCAACACCCATTTATGATAAAAATCCTGCAGAAACTAGGCATAGAGGGAACTTTCCTCAACATAATAAAGGCCACATATGACAAACCCACAGCCAACATCGTCCTCAATGGTGAAAAACTGAAAGCATTTCCACTAAGATCAGGAACAAGGCAAGGTTGCCCACTCTCACCACTCTTATTCAACATAGTTTTGGAAGTTTTAGCTACAGCAATCAGAGAAGAAAAGGAAATAAAAGGAATCCAAATCAGAAAAGAAGAAGTAAAGCTGTCACTGTTTGCAGATGACATGATACTATACATAGAGAATCCTAAAGATGCCACCAGAAAACTACTAGAGCTAGTCACTGAATTTGGTAAAGTTGCAGGATACAAAATTAATGCACAGAAATCTCTTGCATTCCTATACACTAAGGATGAAAAATCTGAAAGTGAAATCAAAAAAACACTCCCATTTACCATTGCAACAAAAAGAATAAAATATCTAGGAATAAACCTACCTAAGGAGACAAAAGACCTGTATGCAGAAAATTATAAGACACTTATGAAAGAAATTAAAGATTATACAAATAGATGGAGAGATATACCATGTTCTTGGATTGGAAGAATCAACATTGTGAAAATGACTCTACTACCCAAAGCAATCTACAGATTCAATGCAATCCCTATCAAACTACCACTAGCATTTTTCACAGAACTACAACAAAAAATTTCACAGTTTGTATGGGAACACAAAAGACCCTGAATAGCCAAAGCAATCTTGAGAACGAAAAACGGAGCTGGAGGAATCAGGCTCCCTGACTTCAGACTATACTACAAAGCTACAGTAATCAAGAGAGTATGGTACTGGCACAAAAACAGAAAAATCAATGGAACAGGATAGAAAGCCCAGAGATAAACCCACGCACATATGGTCACCTTATCTTTGATAAAGGAGGCAGCAATGTACAGTGGAGAAAGGACAGCCACTTCAATAGGTGGTGCTGGGAAAACTGGACAGGTACATGTAAAAGTATGAGATTAGATCACTCCCTAACACCATAAATAAAAATAAGCTCAAAATGGATTAAAGACCTAAGTGTAAGGCCAGAAACTATCAAACTCTTAGAGGAAAACATAGGCAGAACACTCTATGACATAAATCACAGCAAGATCCTTTTTGACCCACCTCCTAGAGAAATGGAAATAAAAACAAAAATAAACAAATGGGACCTAATGAAACTTAAAAGCTTTTGCACAGCAAAGGAAACCATAAACAAGACCAAAAGACAACCCTCAGAATGGGAGAAAATATTTGCAAATGAAGCAACTGACAAAGGATTAATTTCCAAAATTTACAAGCAGCTCATGCAGCTCAATATCAAAAAAACAAACAACCCAATCCAAAAATGGGCAGAAGACCTAAATAGACATTTCTCCAAAGAAGATATACAGACTGCCAACAAGCACATGAAAGAATGCTCAACATCATTAATCATTAGAGAGATGCAAATCAAAACTACAATGAGGTATCACCTCACACCAGTCAGAATGGCCATCATCAAAAAATCTAGAAACAATAAATGCTGGAGAGGGTGTGGAGAAAAGGGAACGCTCTTGCACTGCTGGTGGGAATGTGAATTGATACAGCCACTATGGAGAACAGTATGGAGGTTCCTTAAAAAACTACAAATAGAACTACCATATGACCCAGCAATCCCACTACTGGGCATATACCCTGAGAAAACCATAATTCAAAAAGAGTCATGTACCAAAATGTTCATTGCAGCTCTATTTACAATAGCCCAAAGATGGAAACAACCTAAGTGCCCATCATCAGATGAATGGATAAAGAAGATGTGGCACATATATACAATGGAATATTACTCAGCCATAAAAAGAAACGAAATTGAACTATTTGTAATGAGGTGGATAGACCTAGAGTCTGTCATACAGAGTGAAGTAAGTCAGAAAGAGAAAGACAAATACCATATGCTAACAAATATATATGGAATTTAAGGGAAAAAAAATGTCATGAAGAACCTAGGGGTAAGACAGGAATAAAGACACAGACCTACTGGAGAACGTACTTGAGGATATGGGGAGGGGGAAGGGTGAGCTGTGACAAAGCAAGAGAGAGGCTTGGACATATATACACTACTAAACGTAAGGTAGACAGCTAGTGGGAAGCAGCTGCATAGCACAGGGAGATCAGCTCGGTGCTTTGTGACCGCCTGGAGGGGTGGGATAGGGAGGGTGGGAGGGAGGGAGACGCAAGAGGGAAGAGATATGGGAACATATGTATATGTATAACTGATTCACTTTGTTATAAAGCAGAAACTAACACACCATTGTAAAGCAATTATACCCCAATAAAGATGTTAAAAAAAAAGTATAATGTAGCATTTTTAACTTTGATAATTATTACTAACTACTATTTTTTTCAAAGGTGCTTCTTGTCTATGAAAAAGGAAGACAATACTATCGTCATGTTATCAATATTAATACCAAAATATTACCCATAATACAATTTATTACATACCTATTACACAGAATTTGCCCTGAATAAAATATCCCTAAAAGCTATGTGAGATAGACACACTTGCTAGCTTTGCTAAAATCTAACCCCCCCCTTTTTTTTTAACTAAGAGTGATCTAATTTTATTTGGACAGCAACATTACCAGCACAAGGCTCAATATTCTCTTTCCCATAGTCCCTTGCAGCATGTAGCCATGTAACAGTTCACATCGTGACAGAGCAGCAAAGTCCATGGATGGTTATAGGAAGCAAAGACTTTGCTTTATCTATGAAAGGAGACAGAGAGACTGAAACTTTCATCTTTCTTATTTCTACCCCAGACACAGGCACCATGCCTGAAGCTCCAGAGGAGGTGACCAGGGCAGGAAAAAGCCAAGGGAATCACAGACTGGTTATCAATGCATTATCAAAGAGGGAAACCAATCCAGGCAGTTGACAAAGTCTGTATTTTCTGTGTGTGTGTGAGTTTGAGATCTATAACCCCCAACTCGGTTACATCTCTGTAAATTGGCTTTCTGGTACTCGCAGCCAAACACATTTGCAATTTATAAAAGAGGTAACTAGCAAACTCAGATGAAAACCAGTCCTTTTGATTCCAAACTTGATGCAGCTAAGCCATATGCTACAAGGCATGAGAGCCCTTGGTTTTAAAATGAAGTGAGAAGCCATTAATCTTTCTGGAAACCAATTCTTCCATCTATAAAATAGGGATTGTAACAAATACTTCATTCATTTTTGCAAGGGCCAACAGAAAGGGTTATATAAAAGTAGTCTATAAAACCTGAAAAGAGTAACAGAAATTAGGTCTATATTATTATTAATGCAGATTTAAAACTTCACAGATTCTGCTGATCATAAAATATGATTTTAGAACATTGAGTGGCACATTTCATAAATATTCCACCCAGGGAAAGTGACTGATTGCTGATTATATTTCATGGTGCTGTCAAAGAAGCCAGAGATGACTCAACAGCTCTCCATACTGTCGGGTTCTCCTTGGAAGTTTTTCCAATGGAAGCTGCTTTCTTTTGCAAATCCAAAGACCAGTTAAAATATTACAGTATTGCCTCTTTAGCTTTCCTGTGCAGAGAATTTAGGGAGATTTGTGGGTTCTTAAGTTTTACTCACTTATGACAGAAGCTACAGTTTGGCAGCAGAAGATACATGGGCAGCAAACTGAAGAGAGCCACACAATTAGAGGAGAAGCTCTAAGCTGGATGCTAATCCTAAAATCTTTGAGGGAGAAACACCAGTTTAAGCCACACTTTGAGATAATTTGAACAAACTGTTCTTGACATTTTGGTGAACAATTCAGTATTAAGCATACCCTCACTCCCTTGCACCTTCCCCTGACGTAGAGATTGCTATGGGATACGTACAGAAGTTTTGCAGTGCTCTGTTAGAACAGTAATAATCAAAGGGAGTGCTAGGCATGAGAGTGATATGAAACTCACAGATCATAAAGATGCCTCCAAATTATTATTATAATCTACATCTAAAATCATTTCGGTTTCATAGCTCCCTCTGGTAAAAAGACTCATGTTAGGTAGTTTCTGGACGTGGTTGCTGTTGAAAGAAACGCAAAACATATTCCCTAAGACCCTCTTATGGGTAAGACTGACATAATCATAAAAAATAAAAATGCTATTAAATAGACTATAAATTTCAAAATGATACAGGAATGCAATAACCAGCCAGAGAGTTGAAGGAAATAATAAAAGCAAATAAAACCTAAATAGAACCCTGCCCCCCTTTTCTCAACAGAGATAATGCCAAAGACAAAATGTACTGATCCACAAGCTTCTGCCTTACTCAATTAAAGATTTAGTGTTTTAGAGAAGGCCGGATAAAATGCTACATGGGCAGCCAAATTACAGTGCCCATAAATCATTAGAATTTAAATAAAAGCATTCTAAAATAGATATATAATTTGTTTGTATATGAAATAAATATACTTTGTTAGAACTAGAAGAAAATCTATGTTTATAACATATGCAAACTCTTCCCATAAATCTAAATCAGGGATGATTTCTGGCTCTGAAGCTATGTGGTAATGTGCAAAGCATTGCAAAATGAGATTTTGGTGAAACAAGTAATAAAATCAATTAAGAAAGTTTAGTCTTCACTGTAAAACCTAACTAAGCAAATAAAAAAGTTCGTTATAAAACCTTCAAAGATGAGCTGATCATTGCATTTGTGGCATTATTATTAACAGCATTTATTTCACTGTAGGGACTTCTCCATGCCACTTAGAAGTAAATCTTGGCCAGAATTTATGACCAGTTACACAAGCTGAGCTATAATGTAAAGAGTGACACTTGCAATATCTTTTCCAAAAAAACAGGGCAAAATATGCCACAGTGTTAATCATGTGACATTCACCAGCCATGCCCCCCACTGAATAAAAAGCTCCCAGAGTCAATGGTACCCAAAATACCAGCCATGGTGGTGCTGAGATTCCATGTTCAATTAATCTTTCTGCGACAGATACTACATACCCAAGGTTCCAGACCCATCCTCTTCTGCCCATGCTCAAGACACATTTACTTTGTTCAGACAACAAGGTACTCAGCTCCAGAGAAGGAATCATGCAATCAAGTTTTCTTTTCTTTTTTTTTTTTGCGGTACGCGGGCCTCTCACTGTTGTGGCCTCTCCCGTTACGGAGCACAGGCTCCGGGCGCGCAGGCTCAGCGGCCATGGCTCACGGGCCCAGCCGCTCCGCGGAGTGTGGGATCTTCCCGGACCGGGGCACGAACCGGTGTCTCCTGCATCGGCAGGCAGACTCTCAATCACTGCGCCACCAGGGAAGCCCTCAAGTTTTCTTTTCACCATTTTTTTTTTTTTTTTTTTTTTTTTGCTTTTGGGATTCTCTCACAGTTATGGGTGGCTGCATAGTCTATTTCTAGGCAATGAGACATAAAGTAAAATCTTTGGGGTGAGGGGTGGGGTCTGTTCCTAGGAAAATTTTTCCATACAAATAAGTTTGCTACCACATCTGCCTTTAGCTTAGAGCTGCAAAATAGATCATTCATGGGACAGAAATGATATTTGTAGATAACTGAGCAAAAAGGTGGGAAGCTCCTGAGTCCTTTGTGTCATTTATGAGCTTCTGAACCAACCCTGGAAATGCTACCCCCAGACCACTTAAAAATGAGATATTAAATGTTGACATTGTTTATGCTTCTATTCTTTTACTTGTCATTAAGTTAATCTTTTTAATTATTAATGCAATGTCTTTCTCTGTCCTCCTCAGAACTGTCATGGGCTTGGGCTGGCAATCAAGTCATCAGACCTGAGCTTGATAAGGAACTTGAACATTTATTTATGCTCACTCTGCATTATCTCATGGACTCTTCACCAAACCCTAGGAGATAGGTACCACAATTCTGTACCTTAAAGCACAGAAGTGTTGAAATACTTGCCTGAAGTCACAAAACTAGAAAATGGGAAGGCTGAGTTTTAAATCTGAGGAAGTGTTCAGAGTTCTGGCTCCAAAGTTTTTCCTCCTTTCCCTCCTAAGTTCCATCGACACTTCTGTTTTTCAGGATCCGTTCTCAGCAATCTGTTGCAAAGGAAAAGGAACTCTGCATAGCAGAATACCTAGAAAAGGGCTTCCAGTGATCAATGAAGTGCAAAATGCTTTTCTTCTGGTATAATTCTGCATGACATTGAAGTTGTTGGGACTCTAGCCCTAAAATCATATTGCTAGCTCTACATACGTTATCACCTCAGAAATAAAATGATCAGGCAAAAGCAGCCTTCTATTTGGGCTGGTGAAATATATGAGATTAAAAAATTATTTTAATGAATGGATCAAGAAAATGTGATATTATATATATATATATATATGTATTATTAAGCCTTGACAAAGGACACTGTCATTTGTGACTACATGAATGAAACTAGAGGACGTTATGCTAAATGAAATCAAACGGAGAAAGACAAATACTGTATGTATCACTTATATGTGGAATCTTAAAAAAAAATTGAACTCATAGAAACATAGAGTAGAAAAGCGGTTGCCAGGGATTGGGTTGGGGGTGGATGAAATAGAGAGAGGTTGGTAAAAGGGTGCAAACTTTCAGTTGTATGATGAATAAGGTCAGAAGATCTACTGTATAATACGGTGACTATAGCTGATAACACTGTATCGTATAATTGAAATTTGCTAAAAGAGTGTAAATGTCCACACACACACACACACACACAGATAAATATGTGAGAAAAACAAAAACCCATCATCCAACCACTCCAACATAACTGCTATTAAATATCTGTGCTGTTTTCACAATGTACTTGCAATAGATCAAATCATTACAATGTATACTTTAAATATTTTACAATTTTATTTGCCAATTTTACTTCAATAAAGCTGAAGAAAATTATTCATGCTGCTCTTTCAGATTTTTTCTATTGTTAAATGTTACATATAAATAAATATATGTATTTTAAACAGAAACATATTCTATTTCATAATCTTTTTCCCTAAAAATATATAATGAACATCATTCTATCATTCTATATTTGAAAAAGCAAAATTAGTATGTTATTCTAAAAGTACAAAAATGTTTTACTCTTTAAGTCTTATAAATTCAAATCGTTACTGTGCGTTTCTAGTATTGGCTAATTTCAGCTTTTTCATATTCAGATTCTGATAACTACAGTTACATTTAATTCATTTCAAGGGAACAAAAATGTACTTTTTCTTTTCTTCCACTGAGTTGTATTACCCTAGATTATTTTTCCAGATTGAATTTAAGATAAACCTGTCTAAGAAAACAACAACCCTCTAGACTCTGTTGACCATTTTTTTCATAACCCTAATTGCCACAGAGAACTTATTTAATTTATGGTATGACCCTGGACCCTGAAACTGTTTCTTTATCCATAACTTGGGATAAAAATACCCTCCCTGTTTTCTTTTCACAAGTAATCTACGATTCAGTCTTTTATTGGTCATAAAAAATCTTTAAAATATGCAGTGTTAAAAAATGTCAGGTATTATTATCCATTGTTAATCAGTTTTTTAAATGCCTTTCATGTGTTCTACTAAATATTGTCATTCATATTTTCTCAACTTTTTTTTCAGTAAAAAAGTACCAGATCTAAATGTAACTGTATTAATTAAAACTTGATTCTTTTGTTTGTTTAGTAGAATTTATCCTTATTATATCTGTCTGGGCTTGTGCCCTGTGTCTGCTCTCTTCCTTCTACTTCATATCCTTTGGGCTTAACAAAAGAAAGGATAGAAATACTGAAAAAGAGGACATGGTATAAATAAACAAAAAACAAAGCTCTTGTATCGACAGGAATAAATTTGAGTCTTTTATCTTTCAGTTCAGGATAGCGCCCCCAGCTGAGGGAACTGTATGTTTGAATGGTACTTTTAAAATCTACTATTTCCTGGCATCAGATCTTTCTGTTACTGAGAGACAGGGAAACCATTGGTGCCCCAAATTATTATGGCAGCAATAACTACACTAGGTCCTAGAGTCACACATGTTTTAAAACACGTCAGCAGGACTAGGACCTCTACCACCTGACTTTCTAAAACACACAATGGCATTTGTAGGAGGAGGGGGAAACTTGAAGTTCTGGAAGGCTGTGACTGTAGCAGTGGCATGGTAAAAAAGTAAAAAAATACCTGTTCTTACCTCTCCTGTTAAGATTAGAATGCATTAAATATTTCTATTACACTCTCCACCAAAAAGTGGGTAGTGGGAGGTGTACGTCATAAATAACACCACTTCACAAATCCCCTCAGATCTGCATACAGTTTTAGAAGTTCTTGCTGCCCAGGTCTGTACTCCCACCTAGGATAAATCACTACAAAGTGCCATGTCCCCAACAGGGGGTTGTTAATTAGTTTTAAAAGCTCCTGCAGTTCCTCTGGTGCTTCAAGGAAGTACACAAGCCCAGCATTCTACAAAAATACCCTTTTTTTTATGGTCAGCACAGGCTGAGATTTTATGAGCTTCTCATGGCTGTATGAAAGTTGAGCAATATGCAGAGGTGCAAAGGGAAGGCTGTTAAAAGTGACTGGGATAAATGCTTTGTTTATCTTGCAGCTGGAATGCAGCAGAACTCTACCTAAATAGACGGGAAAGGAGGCAAACACAGTGTGCATTCGGCTGCAAGGACTGGGTAAGATGGCAAAGCTCTGCAACTCCACACTCATTCCACTGTGGACATGGCCTGGCTTTGGTGCTGCCCTTTGTATTCCCAGAGAGGAAAATTTTGTCATAGTTGACTAGGACAGAAAGTCTGAGAATTTTAGCATTGTAGAACTGGCATGAAGCTTAAAGGGTATCCTCTTCTTCCCTACCATATGACACATATGGAAAATGAGATCCACAGAGCCAACCTCAAAAACAGTCATGACTGCACCCCTTGCTGCATAGTAGAGCCAGCAGAGACCCTAGAAGTGATATTTTACCAAGGTCGAAACATATGGGATTTGATTCCCTGTTTAACAAATATTTGTTAATCATCCGTTAGGGACAAGGGACTGTGTCCTGAACACTGGAAGCTCTGACTAGCCTCACCTCTTAAAGAACGTATACATCAACTTTTAATCTTGCTGTGATAAAATGCTGTTCCTTGTGAGGCCATATAATCTTTCTTCCACATCCCAGTAAGACAACACCCAACATTCCCCAGAGAGTAGGACATTAATATTATAATAGTTAATGTACAGTGAGGGTTTTCTCCATGCCCAGTACTGGAATAAGAACTGTACCAGGGATATCACTGAATCCTCCCCCTACCTGCCCCCCCAAAAAAACTTGAAATAGATACAAGGATTACCTCTCCCATTTTACAGAGTGCCCTGAGACATAGAGAGTTTAATTGCCTGGTCAGGTAGGTGCTACAAGAATATATTGAACCCCTATTTTCTGACCCTACATTAAAACTCCTTGTATTCACACAATACCGTCTCCCATAATAAGTTACTTGTGTATCAGCTAAAGAAGTTTCTTGATCTGGAGTCACTAAATCTATAGCAGTGGCCATGATTTGGTCAGGGAAAACAGTTCTGATATCTGAGAGAATACTAGAACTCTAGACTCTTTAGATTAAAAACAAAAAGAGATACGAGTAAATATATAGACATTAAACAACTAAAACGTACACAGCTAAATGCCAAAACACCAGCTAAGATTCACATTTGAGCCAACATGTGAAATAAAAGGCTACTTGATATATACTCCCATCTACTCTTACTTGATTGACAGCCATCCCAACTCCAGCCTTCTTTCTCTTTGGTCAATTCTCTTAAAGACTCCCATTCCTTTTAGGATCATCCGGCCTCCATGAAGCCTCAAAACGAACCTTTTTTTCATATTTATGGTTATGGAATTTATCTCCTTAGGGAATATCAGACAACTTAGAGAACTCAGTGCTTTCAGATGACATAAAAAAATTATCCCCTGGCTTCCCTGGTGGCGCAGTGGTTGAGAGTCTGCCTGCTAATGCAGGGGACACGGGTTTGAGCCCTGGTCTGGGAGGATCCCACATGCCGCGGAGCAACTAGGCCAGTGAGCCACAACTACTGAGCCTGCGCGTCTGGAGCCTGTGCTCCGCAACAAGAGAGGTCGCGACAGTGAGAGGGCCGCACACCACGATGAAGAGTGGCCCCCGCTCGCCGCAACCAGAGAAAGCCCGCGCACAAAAACGAAGACCCAACACAGCCAAAATTAATTAATTAATTAATAAACTCCTACCCCCAACATAAAAAAAAAAACTTATCCCCATTTTTCTCCAATTACTTAAAACAGTTTTCCCTTTGTATCTTCTTTCTATAGAGATGTGGATAGCCATTTCCCCATCGTAGTTTCCTAATCTGCCTGGATATTACAACTGATTTATCAGTCTTACCTGGCAGTTATGTATTGTCCTTTTAAGATAATAGAACCAAGATGTTCAGAGCAACCAAATGAAATTAAAAAAAAAAAAAAAATTAAACGAGGACTTTCATATTTTTACTTCAAGTACACAATATATTTAAAACCTCTTTTTAAAACTTCAGATGATTATTAGGATGGTTAAGTCACATCAAAGGGAGGGAAGGTGGGGTCTCTTAGGGCCTGGCTAGGGCGATGCTGAGCAGAGTCAGCAGATGGGCCTCAGGTGAGCTGATCCCCAGGCACTGAGGAATAGCCACAAATGAAGAGAAATAAGTTGGATATTTAGTAAAAGTGGCTGGCAAAATGGACTGTTTGCATAATCAAGTAATACCACGTGACACAGATGCATGTCACACAGACACATAAATTCCTGATAATTAAGTGTTATTTTAAACAATAAAAATATAAAATGCTAAAATCATACATAGTTAAACATTTCACTGACCACTGTGGTTACTTGAGGGTGGCAGACCCTTTAAGCTGAAAAAACAAAGAATTAAAAACTCAGGAACTCAACTCAGGAATATATTTTAAATATATGATACATAAAGAAATAATGGCATTAATAAGTAATGTGCCCTTGAAAATAAATAAAGCACTAACACAATGACAGACAAATGGACTCTGAACATGAACAAATGTTTTAAAAAGAGGAAATATAAATATAATCTAGCTAATAAACATGTGAGAGAATGTTTAACTTCTTTAGAAAATAAGAAAGAAATGCGTATTAAAATGAATGGGTACTCTGCTATCAAATTGTTTCAAGGTTGCTGATGGTACAGTGAGGCAGGCTTTTTCAAATACTTCTATTAGGAGAGTAAAGTAACACAGTGCTTCTTGTAAATAAATTTGATTCTGTGTTTCAAGATCGTTAAACATTTTCTACTGTTTTACCAAATGATTCTATTTCTCAGTATTTATTTTAAAGAAGAAAAACCTTTAAATGTGCAAAAAGATGCTCACGATATTTATAACAGCAAAAAAGAAAATGGAAACACTCGACATGTCCAATTTAAGGGTGTGGTCACTCTATTTCAGAATGCTTATATAAAGGAAAGGTAGCAGCTCATGTTCCCAAAGAATGACTAACAATGAGAAATAAAATGTCATTTTAATAGTCAATTATCAAGAAAAAAAGCAGGAAAAAGATTAAAAATATACTACCAGTGATTTGTGGTCAAGGAATGAAGACATTTTTTTTTTCTTTTTCTCTTCTTTTCTTTTTAAAGGAGTTAATACAGTACTTTGGAGATTTTAGTTATTATGCTACAAACATTTTTTTTTTTTTTTTTTTTTTTTTTTTGCGTTATGCGGGCCTCTCACTGTTGTGGCCTCTCCCATTGCGGGGCACAGGCTCCGGACGCGCAGGCTCAGCGGCCATGGCTCACGGGCCCAGCCACTCCGCGGCACGTGGGATCTTCCCGGACCGGGGCATGAACCCGTGTCCCCTGCATCGGCAGGCGGACTCCCAACCACTGCGCCACCAGGGAAGCCCCAAACATTTTTTTAATGCAAAGGAAATACAGCAAATGTACAGACTTGACACATGTAAAGCAATCTGTTCTGTTGAGACAAGTTGCTTATTTGGACTTGACTAAAATGTTGAATCTAGTTATCTATAGACAGTAATACATACCTATAACCGGTAGTAATTAGATTGTGAATTTCCATCCGGGACAAGGACAGTGCACCATTCAGATAATTGGGAAAAAGAAGGATGTGCAGGAACCAAGGCCAGATGACTGAATCGTGGCCCCTGCCTGAGACTGCGCAGCCAAACCAGGGTCACCACCGGGCCCACAGCTCAAAAGGCAGATTTGCACGCAGGAAAAAATCCACTTGCTCCTCCAGAGTGTCTTTTTTTTTTTTTTTTTTTTTTTTAAATCTTCTGAAAATACCCTCCGGCTAAAACTACCAAAGCGAATGGCGCCCCCTGGAGTTGCAGTGCACAGCCAGCAAAACTACAACACAGTCTTGAGTCATGTTACAGGACAGAGTGACTACTGTCTAAGATCAGAGGGCACCTGGAGGATGGGTCTAGAAGAGACTGGTGGGGACAGGCAGTGAGGAATGAAAAGAGGAAGCTACACCCCATCCCCTGACCTGCACTTCCCCGCTCCTCTAAGTAATGTGGGGAAATCCACTCTTAAAAGAGCAGGAATAAGGATCACGTCTGACCAGCCTGTGGAGGGACCTGTGGTGAGAGAGGGTGTGATGGGGCATGAGGGGAACAGGAGGACGCAGCACACAGCTCAGAAATGTGCAATTAGAAGGAAACACCACCTCAGTCTATAAGATTAGGAAGAAAATTCCTCTCTTGTGGGCTTTTGTTAGATCAAATGTTCATGAATTTACATATGTTGGCTTGGCAAGTGATAAACGCTTAAAAATGATAACAATCATATAAATACCAGTTTCATCCCACTAACATTTTAGCAAATCGTAGAGAAACTCTTACTGGCAATTTTAAGTATCTCTGATGTTGTGTTAGAAGGAGCCAGGCAGCCGAGACTCCCTCAACATTGAAAACAGGTCTTGTGCCAACAGTGCCAGTTACAGAGGAAATCTCAGACTCTCTGGACCTCTGTTTCCTCACTTGTAAAGTATACTGCCCTTCTCAGTGAGATCAGATCTATAAAGTGACTCTACACGTTGAAAAGGATAGTGTGTATGTGTGCGCTCATGGTATATGTGTTGTGTGTGTGTCTGTGTGTGTTTACTTGCTCGTTTGTGTTTTATGTTCCTTCTTAATTCCTCTGTTTCTTTGCTTTCATTAGCAGTAAACACCTCAGAAAAATGTAAAAGGAGCTTACACACTTTGTTTTGAGACAAAAAGCGTACCTGGGAAACTGCTCTGTTCCTCTTTTCGGGAGGAAGAGGAACCCTGGCAACACAGCAGAAGGTGGCAGCTAAGTCCCTGAGTTCTTGGGGGTTAGAGCAAGCAGAGGAAGCCGGCTAAAAAATGGTCCACAGTTCGAAATCTGGAGATCCCATTCCTTTAACGGTGTCCAGCTGCCCCGTGGGAGTATTTCCTGGTGGCTCCTGGGGAGCTTTCCCTGAACTTGGTAAATGCAGCCTTGGAGCTGATTGAGGACATTTCCTAGTTAAATATTTCAGCTTTAACCAAGAGAGAGAGGAGAATCCATTTCTGAGCTCATAATTGTGCATGATTTCTGTATAAACCCATGAGTTCCCTCCTGCTAGTTAAGACTGTAGGTTTTCTGCCATCTCGCCATATCTAACACCAAGTGAATGTAAATAGAAGAATTCATCACTCATCTGCCTCTTACTTTAATAAAAATGCCAGAGTTTTAAAATTAGAGCGAAAGCATGCACAGGTGCTAGTTTTATAAATAAAAAGTTAGAAGACAGTCAGTCAATGTTAGCAACTTGTCTTCTGGGGGACCTTTGGGGTGTTTGCACTTCTCTCCCGTACTCTATTTCATGGATTCAGAAATCAAAGGGTACCAGATGAGAACGTTTCTTTGGTCTGGATGTTCACCTGTTAGCACAGATCTCATCTAAAAAAAGTATTTGCGCAGATTCTTTCTCTTCTTCCTATGCTTATTTTTGATGTAAATGACTTGCTAACATTGAGCTTCATTCACTCTAAAATATGTAAGCCTTGTCTTTTTTCTTCTGTTTTCAACAGAAAAAAGTGTTCAAAAAAGTGTTTCGAAAGTTATGAAAAATTATTTCTAATAAGACTAAAGTCACAGCATGCAGGTGATTTGGGGCACAGGCATTCACACTCCATCGTTCCATAACTAACAATAAACATAAAGGCAAATGTTATTGCACATTTTCCATATATATGAAGGAAGCATTTTCCAGTTCCAAAATTTGGTATAATAATATCATTCAGGTATGACTTTTCCTTCCTTTTCCAAGTTTTCTTTAACTCTGCTTTTCCGAGATATCCCCAAGAAACATACAGAAGCACCCGTCTCTTAACGGTCGTCACAGGTAGCACTATTTGTCTGTAGCTTGGAGGAAAGACTGTGTCAGCATGGCTCTTGGGTGCCCCCCATGAGTTAAATGGTACTGCTGTCAGGAAAACTGGGGGAGGCAGTAACTGCAGGCTCTGCAGATGCTAAGACCACCCAAACTGGTCAACACTTGGTCTTCTCCTCTAATTTAGCCCCCATCTCCCACTACGCTCTCCACACACACATAGTGATCCATGTGACCTGCAAAAGTCTCTGATGATGTAGCGCTTTATCTCAACTTTTAGGGACCAGCTCCGGTTCCCTATAGTCCACTCATCAAGCCTGCATTCTTTGGACTAATGTTCAACACCCTTCATGACTTTCCCTCTTCCAGCCTACATCATTTCCAATTACTCTTCAATATGAACCCTCATCATGAGCTATATAGAGTTTCCACTGATTTCAAATGAGAGACAGTCCCCTACTTTAGGTTCCAGAAAGCCAGGCACAAAGTAGCCGTTCACCAGAGGAGAAAGATGCCAAGGTGCAGGTACTGAATTAGATTATACATGATCTGAAGAGAGCCTTTAAGTTTTAAAGGCTTTAACACTAACCTAAAATATAATTTCACCCTTGATGCGCCACAGTTGTGAATGCCATGGTGTGGACCTGTGCACGTTTTAGCTAAGTTTGAGGAGCACTGCCACCTTTTGCTTTCAACTGTTGAATGATTGAAACAACAATTTACTAAGTACCTGCAGCGTCTCAGACTCTCAGCTAAATATCTGTTTGTGTTTTTAATACTCACATGAGTCAGTGAGGCAAGGCAATAATTACTCTCATTTTAGAGATAAGAAAGCAGAATACCAACGAGGCTAAAGACAAACAGCCAGTAAGTGAACAAGGATTCAAACTTAGATTTGTTTGGCTTTTTTGTCGAGGTAGGCTTCCTGGAGGAAGCGGTTTTATTTTCAGTTTAAATGAAGATCTGTGGATCACTTAGACTTCTGAATATTTGATTAATTTACTAGTATGCTACCCTTGTCATCTAGAAATTGCATAAAACTCAGTTAATTTCAATACTCCAGCACAAATTCACCCCCTTTCTCCTTCTTACTGCAGTGATAAACTTCATGAAGTCAGGGAATAAAAGTATGCTGCTAATTATTTTATCTTCCATGTCTAGCACAGTACCTGGCACATGGATCGTGATCAGTGCCTCTTAAATGAATAAATGAAAAGCAGGCTCTAGGCTCAGCTTTGTACCAATGTTTCTGGGAGTCCTAGAGAAGTGCACAAGCCAACTCATTCGGGGACAGTAAGGAAGTGATCACTC
Organism: Grampus griseus; assembly: GCF_964374135.1. Lineage (NCBI taxonomy): Eukaryota > Metazoa > Chordata > Mammalia > Artiodactyla > Delphinidae > Grampus > Grampus griseus. Next base: position 16,323,859 of record NC_139009.1, read on the forward strand.
AAGCAAGACTTTTCTAGATACTTAGGCACCCAGACTAGAACCACGTGCTAAGTCTAGATTAAGATAAGTCTGGAGGAGGCAGATTTAGCTCTCTGTCCTCAAAAAGCTCAAAATCTGATCTGATTCCATCTTCCAATGCATTTCGTATGGGCTATACCAAGCCACCGATGATGTAAATAAAACATTCAGTTTTCTTGCAGAAATGTTACTCCACTATCCTTCATGCAATAACGCAGCCCTTTGTAGCAAGCTTTATAATGAGGCTATGAATTAAAGTGATGCATGGCTTTTCTGAGGTACAATATGCATCACAACAGCCTGTATTAACAATTTAAAACCATATAATGTGCTTTATAAACTAATAAAGTAGCTGCCTCTAAATGATTTATCAAATATGAATAATGCATCCAGAAATAACTTACAGGAACAGGGCCAGCCTCCTCCCCTCCGGTGCTAGCTGACTTTCTCCACAGATGATGTTGAGAACACGTGGGAGCTGAGCTACTGACTTCTGGCCACAAGTCTCCTGCTCTGTCAGGAAGCCTGCCTGAGCTCTCCCCAGAGCCTCCCTGCCTATTCTCCTATTCCCGATGCTGCAGCCACCCTCTCTGCCTCTTCCCACTTCTGCCTCTCTCTCTACCCCTTTAGGTTCCCCTCTAGCCAACCCCTCTGCCCCATTTTGGGCTCTCCCTCATTCCCTCATCTTTCCTACTTCATTCAAGAGAGGTGAGGGGCTATCCCAGAAAGCTTCCATGTAGAAGCAGTGATATATAAAAGATAAAGCAGTCAGCAGATTAAGTAGTCAGAGGGGGAACTCCTAGGGCTCATAGCCCAGAAAGAGAACAGTTACACATGGTTTCCAGGCATCTAGGAAATATTCACATAAGAGTTTAAACTATCCAAACCCCTACTTACTAACTAGATTTCACGCCCAGTACTTTGTCTTCTGAACACGGCACTGGTGAAATCTAAAGGTCAGTACCTGAAGACTCACAGCATGTTGGATCTCTGTCTGGGTTTTTTTCTGGGGGGGTGGAGACTTGATTTTAGCAATAAATATACATGTATATAAATCCCAAAGCACACAGGAGAACATTGTTCAAGAGAACATTGCTCCTACCTGACAATGAGAACCAGCTAGCTCTTTAGAAACCCACCAGACAGCCTAAACAAACTAAGGAAACTTTAGTTCACATAGTCACAAACACTTGCTGGGAGAAAAAAAGACTCATGGCTGCTACAATCCCTAGCAGAGAAGTACAAGGTGAACACACTCAGCATGGGCTGGGCTATTGAGGCAAAAGTCAACTTTCTACAAATGTACGTAATGTATGTGGAGGCCAGCAAAATGATTAGGATTCTAGAGAGCCCTAGCCACAGACTGTCCTGAATCTTCACAAAAACTCATTCCCATAACAAATGCAAAGGGGTAATGTGCAGAGGCCACATGCAGGGTAGAAAGCTGAGAAAAATCCTTTTTTTCTGCAAGTACACTGCAGCTTTCCTCTGAAAGTTAGAATGGAGTAGCCAAGAGGAGAGAGATCTCTATAGGCACAGAAAGCAGGGGGCAGTGATGGGAAAGGATAACAAAGAGAATTCCCAGCAACTCTGAAGCTTAGCGGTATAGTCTGTAAATTAGAGAGAGAGATCTCAGCATTTAGAAAGCTGGAAGCTTATCTCTAAAACATAAAGAGATCTCTGGAATATCTGTAGTGTTGTTATTCCAAAGCTTTTCTAACAGAAAAATTCTGATTTGGCCCTCAAATTTTTGAAATTAGGGGTAAATTAAATGAATTAAACATACAATAATGCCCAGACTCAGGTCATCAAAAAATTAAACTTGGTCGGATCCCTTCTCCCATTATTATCATAACAGAAGAAGCAGCATGCCTTTTTTTTTTTTTGTAATTAGACATTGTTTATCTCAGTGTTTACTTTTTTTTTTTTTTTTTTTTACATAAAATGTCTGCCATTCAATCAAAAATTTTAAGTCATATGATGGAGCAAGGGAATGTACCTCCTGGTCAAGAGAGAAAACACTCAAGAGATGACTCAGATGGAATTAATAGACAAAGACATTAACATAATTGGGATGGAGTTTCCACTTCTGGCCATGGTGGAGTGATTTTTATACCCCATTAGCTTTCCTGTCATAACAACTGTAAAATTGGATAAAATATAGTACTTAGCTGGTTTTTAGGCAATAGAAAACAGGTAACACAATACTTAAAACCTAAGAGAAGGGGAACTTGTAAGTGAAGCTCCTTGATCACCAGCTTGGGGAAAGTTTCCCTACTTGGGCAAACATTGATGCAACTCTAGTAGAGAAAGACTCCCTATTGAAATTAAGAAGAAATCAGAATCTGAAGCTGCTGAAATGGGTTGAATCTATGGAATGGACAATTGGGAAAGTGGAAGCTATGAATAGAAGGGGCCCAGAGTTCACTAGAGGTGTCCCCCATGATTCTGTGGTTGAGAGACAGGTTTTATGTGTTCAGGAAGAGACCAAACAAGACTTACTGGAGAGTAGCTGCAATGAGGTTGGGAGAGATACTAGAGGTTGAACACTACTGGGGGAAAAGTGATGCTGAGGGGCACTGAAGCACTGGCTGGGCCAGGGTAGAGACCTCATTAATAAATTTCTTAATGGCCCTAACTGCCAGCTAAAATAATAAAAAGGCCACTCCTTAAGAGTAAAGATCACGCCTTAGTTTAAGACCTAACCTATACTCACCTTAAAGAAGACTAAACCAAGCCTTAACAAGAACTCCAGGGGAGATAGAATTTGAAGGTTGTGTCTTACCAGATTTGAGGGACTTGGGAAGTACTGTCAGCATTCCACAGATCTGCATCAGCAAATCAAAAACAAGCCTGCATATTGAAGGTACCCAACCTTTCATGGCACTGCCTGCTGAAAAAGAAATACATATTTTGCAGTCATGTTTCTATATACCAACAATAAACATTCTAAAAAGGAAATTAATAAATTAATTTCATTTATCATATCACCCTATAGAATAAAATACCTAGGAATAAATTTAACCAAGTAGGTGAAACACTTGTATGCTGAAAATTATAAAATATTGAAGAACGAGATTAAGACTGAAAAAACTGAAAGACATCCCATTTTCATAATTGGAAAACTCAATATTGTTAAGATTTCAATACTACCCAAGGTGATCAACAGATTCAATGCAAACAACATCAAAATTCCAATGGTCCTTTTTTTTTCTTTTGGCAGATTTGAACAATCTAATCCTCAAGATCATATGGAATTAAAAGCAGCCTTGAATAACAGTGTGGTTTTGACATAAAGATGAAAATAGAGACCAATGGAATAGAATTGACAGTTCATAAGTAAACCTATATATCTGTTACCAATTGATTTTCAACAAGGGTGCCACGACAAACCAGTCAGGAAGGAATACACTGATTCAACAGATGGTCCTGGGATAACTGAATATCCATATATTAAAAAATGAAGTTGGACCTTAATCTCAAAACATATACACAAATTACTTCTAAATAGATCATAACCCAAATATAAGAACTAAAACCATGAAACTAATAGAAGATAATATAGAGGTAAGTCTTCATGACTTCAGATATGGCAATGAGTTCTTACATATGACACAAAAAAACACATATAAGAGAAAAAGTAAATAAAAAGACTTCATCAAAATTAAAAACTTTTATGCTTTAAAAGGAATTATCAAAAAAGTGAAAAGGCAACCTACAGAATGAATAACTTACAAAAATATTTGCAAATCGCATATCTGATAAGAGTCTATTATCTAGAATATATAAAGAAATCTTACAAGTCAACAACAAAAAGACAAACAACCTGATTAAAAAATCAGCAGAAGACTTGCATTGACATTTCTCCAAAGAAATATTCAAAGGTCCAGGAAACACATGAAAAGATGCTCAATATCATTAGTAATTAGGAAAATGCAAACCAAAACCACAGTGAGGTACCACTTCACACCCACAAGGAAGGATGGCTATAGCAACAAGGAAAAACAACAACAAAAAAGGGAAAATAACAAATGTTGGCAAGAATGTAGAGAAATTGGAAAACTTGTACTTTGTGGGTGGGAATTCAATGAGAATTAGCTGCTGTGGAAAAGAGTTTGGAGGTTCCTCAAGAAGTTAAATATACATGACTCTTTTTGAATTATGGTTTTCTCAGGGTATATGCCCAGTAATGGGATTACTGGGTCATATGGTAGTTCTATTTGTAGTCTTTTAAGGAACCTCCATACTGTTCTCCATAGTGGCTGTACCAATTCACATTCCCACCAGCAGTGCAAGAGTGTTCCCTTTTCTCCACACCCTCTCCAGCATTTATTGTTTGTAGATTTTTTGATGATGGCCCTTCCGACCGCTGTGAGATGATATCTCATGTACCAAAATGTTCATTGCAGCTCTATTTACAATAGCCCGGAGATGGAAACAACCTAAGTGTCCATCATCGGATGAATGGATAAACAAGATGTGGCACATATATACAATGGAATATTACTCAGCCATAAAAAGAAACGAAATTGAACTATTTGTAATGAGGTGGATAGACCTAGAGTCTGTCATACAGAGTGAAGTAAGTCAGAAAGAAAAAGACAAATACCATATGCTAACACATATATATGGAATTTAAGAAAAAAAAAATGTCATGAAGAACCTAGGGGTAAGACAGGAATAAAGACACAGACCTACTGGAGAATGGACTTGAGGATATGGGGAGCGGGAAGGGTAAGCTGTGACAAAGCAAGAGAGAGGCATGGACATATATACACTACCAAATGTAAGGTAGATAGCTAGTGGGAAGCAGCCGCATAGCACAGGGAGATCAGCTCGGTGCTTTGTGACCACCTGGAGGGGTGGGATAGGGAGGGTGGGAGGGAGGGAGACGCAAGAGGGAAGAGATATGGGAACATATGTATATGAATAACTGATTCACTTTGTTATAAAGCAGAAACTAACACACCATTGTAAAGCAATTATACTCCAATAAAGATGTAAATAAATAAATAAATAATTTAAAAAAAAAGAAGTTAAATATAGAATTATCATATAATCCCACAATTCTACTCCTAGGTACATATCCAAAATAATTTAAAACAGATCCTTAAACGAGTTCATGTACACGCATGCTTGTAGCAGCACTATTCACAATAACCAAAAGGTGGAAATAGCCCGAATGACCATCAATGGATTATTGGATAAACAAATGTGCCATGTGCCTACAATGTAATATTATTCAACCATAAAAGGAATGAAGTACCAATACGCGCTACAGCATGGAGGTACCTCTAAATCGTTATGCTAACTGAAAGAAGCCAAACAAAAGAACCTAAATATTGTATGATTTCATTTATATGAACTATTCAGAATAGACAAATTCAGAGAGACAGAACACAGATTGGTGGTTGCCAGAGGCTTGGAGAGGGAAGGATGGAGAGAAACTGCTTAATGAGTAAGAGATTTTACTGTGGAGTGATGGAAATGTTTTGAAACTAGATAGAAGTGGTGGCTGAACACCACTGTGAATATACTAAATGTCTCTGAATTGCTCACTTTAAAGTGGTCAAATTCTATATTATGTGAATTTCACATCAATATTTAGTAAAACTAAATAAAGCAAAAGTGGATAGAACTAAAGGGAAATATAAATAAATTCTATACTGGAAATATAAGTAAATGTGCAATTTTAATAATTCATAGAAAACTTAGATAAAAAATCTTTAAGGTTAGAGAATATGGGGATAAACAGCAACAACAAATGATTATCAACTAACTCATCTGAATTGACATTTAGTGAACATTGCACTCCCATACTGAAGAATACACATTAATTTCTAAGGAACATGTCACGTTAATTAAAATAAGCCATGTGCTCAACCATAGAACATTTTCAATGAATATTATATAATTAAAATAAGCAGAACATATTTTCTGACCACAATAATATTCAATTAGAAATCAATAACAATAAGATCATGAAGAAAAATCTCCAAATTGTGGGAAATCAAACAACACAATTTCAAATAATTCATGGGTAAAACATACCTCAAAAGGGAAAATAGAGACTATTTTAAACTAAGTGATAATAAAATGTAAACTATCAAAATGTATGAAGTGAAACTACGTAATTATAATTAGTTTTATAGCTTTAAATGACTATATTAGAAAATAAAAAAGTGTAAAATTAGTTATCTAATATTCCAGTGTGTAAAGGTAACAAAAGAAGAATAAAGTATGTCCAAAATAAGATGAAAAATGAATAAAAATAAAAGCAAAAATGAACTGAGTAGAAAATGGACAAGCAATACAGAAATCAGCAAGTCTGAAGTTACTTCTATGAAAAAATTAATAATACTGATAAAACCCCAAGAAGACTAATTAAGAAACACAAGACAAAATCCAAATTATCAGTATTAAAAATACACAGAGGAAACATAACTACAGATCCTACAAACACATGATAATAAGGAGCTCTTATAAATGACTTTATGGCAATAATTTTGATAGTAATGAGTTTCTTCAAAACAAGTGATACATGAAGAAATTAAAAACCTGAATAGCCTTATAGCCATTAACGTAATTAAATCATAATCAGAAATATTTCCATATAGAAATCTCCAGGCCTGGATGACTTCACTGTGAATTTTATTAAACATTTAAAGAATAATATCAATTCTACAGAAGTTCTTTCAGGAAATAGATGAAGAAGGAACAATTCCCAATCAGTCTTATGGGCCAGCATAATTCTAATACAGAAAATAAATTCTAAAAAATAATTACTGATCAATAATTTATATGATACAGATGCAACATTCCTAACTAAATATTAGTCAAGTAAATCTTGGGGTATTTAATGAGGATGATATATTATAGCCAAGTGGGGATTATGTCAAGAGAGCAAAGCAGATTTAACATAAAAAATAAAGCAATGTGATTCATTATATTTACAGAATAAGAGAAAAAATAATATGTTCATTCTAATAGATGTAAAAAAAGTACTGGACAAAATCCAACACCCATTCATAATTTTTTTAAAAACCAAGCAAAATGAGAATCTACAGAAAAGTGGAAAACTTCCTCAATATTGATATAATACATGTATAAAAAACAGACTTAACACCACATTTAACGATACCAAATTTTTGGACACTTTTAAGTGGAACAATGAGGAAAATTATTCATTATCATAACTTCTATTAAATGTACTTTAAGTTCTATGCATTAAAACAAGAGAAGGAAATGAAATATACACCTGATAAAAATTAAAAGTATTTGATATTAATTATATCAAATATTGTTTGATATCAATATTAATTATTTTCTTCAAAGATGACATGATTTTGTATGTAGAAAACATGAAATCTACAGAAAAGATACTAAGAAATGAATAAGGAAATCTAGTAAGGTCACAGAATACAAGGTTGTGATATCATATAAATATGTTTGGTTTTCATCCCTGGTTCCTGACACAAAGCTCCTAGTTCCCTTGGAATTCCCTGGGTGATAGAAGTGTCTTTTGTTCGAATATGGCTACTCTTGGCAGGTCCCTAGATGGTTTCAGGATGGGGCTGGTCACCAGAGAAATCAAGCTTTGATCAGAAGCCTGGAACTTTTAGTTCCACTCCTCCAACCCTCTGAAAGAAGAGAGGGGTTGGGGATTGAGTTAATAATCAGTCATTCCTACATGATGAAGCCTCCATGAAAAACTCTAAATGATGGAGTTTGGAGAGCTTCTGAGTTGGTGAACAGTCTACACGCTGGGAGGGTGAGACCCTAACTCCTTGGGGACAGAAGTTTTTGTGCTTACGATCTTTTCGGACCTCATTCTATGTACCTATTCACCTGGCTATTCATTAATATGCTTTATAATAAACCAGTAGTAGTAAATAAAGTGTTTTCCAGAAATTTTGTGAGCTGTGTTAGCAAATTATTGAACCTGAAAGAGGAGAGGGATTTGGGGAACTCCTGACCTTGTACCCAAGTTGGACAGAGTGTGGGTAACTTAGGGATCCAATACTTGTGACTGGTATCTGAAGTGAGGGCATCTTGTTGGATTGAGCCTTAAATGCATGGAGTCTGATGCTAACTTTGGGTACCTAATGTCAGAACTGAATTGGATTGTAGGAAACCCAGCTGTTGTGCAGAGAGCCAGAGAACTGGTTGGTATGAGAAAGAAAAGAAAACAAAACAAAACCTTACACATTTGGTATCAAAAGTTCTATGAGTAAAAACAGCTTAGAGGTCAATGTGCAAAAACAAGTTATATTTCTATATATTATCAACAAACAATGGAAACATTATATTTAGTCAACTATTTATAAAATTATCAAAAAACATCAAAACTAGGGAAAAAACTAATGAAAGATGTGCAAGACCACTAAATTGAAAACTATCAAACACTGGTGAGAGAAATTAAAAATGTAAGTAAATGGGGAGATATATCTTCTTTATGGATTGGAAGATTAAAGTTGTAAGATGTCAGTTCTCATCAAATGTCTTTACATACAACCCACCAGGCTTTTGTTGTTGTTGAAGAAATTGACAAACTGATTATAAAATTTACATGCAAATGCATAATATGTAAAATGGGCAAAATTATCTTGGGAAAAAAATTGAAAGACTTATACTACCTTATTTCAAGATTAATATAAATCCCTGGTAATAAAGTGTGGCATTGGTCTACAATCACAAAACAGAGAGTTCACAATCATAAATACTCAGTCAGTTGACTTTTGACCAACACCAAATCAATTAAATAAGAAAAGCTTGAAATAAAAAGGAGTGTTGAAAAAACGTGAATTCCATTTGTAAAGAATAAAATTTGACTCCTACTTCCCTCCAAACACAAAAATGCATTCAGGATGACATGTAGATTGAAACATCTTAAACATAGCTGCTAGAACAATAAAACTTATAAAAGAAAAATCCCAAAGAATGTCTTCATGGCATCGGAATAAGAAAGATTTCTTAAATTGAAAACAAACTCCCAAAGAACAAAGCATAAAAGAAAAAAAAAAGATAAATAGAATTTTATTGAAATTAAAATATCTTCTCATCAAAAGACAGTGTTAAAAATGTGGACCCTATATACAGAATATATAGAGAACTCCTATAAATCAACAACAAAAAAGACAACCCAATGTAAACAAAAAACAAAAGAGATTTGAATAGATATTTCACAAATGAAGACATACAAATGGCCAAGAAACACATGAATAGGAAATTCATCGTCTGGTAATCAAATTACAACCACAGTAAGACACGATTTCATACCCAGTAGGGTAGCTAAAATAAAACAAGATGGGCAATATCAAATGTTGACAAGCATGTGGAACAGCTGGAGCTATATTACCTTGTTGCTGGGGGTATAAAATGGTACAACCATGCTGAGGACTATTTAGCAGTTTTTTATAAAGTTAAACATACAGTTACCCTAAATCTATGCACTAGTTGGTATTTTCTCAAAATATACTACAGCATATGTACAGCCCTCCCACACACATATTTCTAATAAAAAGTCTTCATTAGCAGCCTTATTCATAATGGCCCCAAACTGGACATAACACAATGCCTATCAATAGGTGTATAAACTACTTGTGGTATATTCATAGGATAGACTACTAGTCAGTGATGAAAAGAAATGCAGCAACAACATGACTCATGATTACAGCAACATGAGTAAATTAGAAAATATTGTGTGAGAAAAGGAATCCAGGCACATTCAGTATGATCCAGTTTATATAAAGCCTAAGAACAGGCAGGACTGCTATGTGGTAATCAAAATAAAAATTTTCTCAGGGATGTGGGCGTGAAGAGGTTTGACCGGAAGGGAAGCACAAAGGCACTATCTGATTTGATGGAAATGTTTGAAATGTTTTGAGTGGTAGTCATATGCATGTATAAAACTGTCAAAAATAATAGAAATGAACATTTAAGTTCTGTGCATTTGATTACACGTAAATCATACCCTCGATACAATATTACTTTATCAAAAAAGGAAAAGAAAGTCACCATAACAATAAAGACGGTAGGCTGTCACCACTTATCTTGAGGGTTCTGGAAAAATTTCCCATAAGGTAGGGACGGGGAGGGTGGAGAATACAGGGCTTTCTTTAACAAAAGTAATATCAGTTAAGATTTCAAATGATTGCTATGGGCCATACAGTGGTAACAGTAAACAGATTACTACATTGAACATTCACTAAGACCTTATCTACTTTACACAGAAGAAACAGGTGGAAACTTAAACAACTTGGTAATGTCATAAGCTGTAAACAGTGAATCCAGGAATTGAACCTTGGTCTAACTTCAGAGTCCCTGCCTTTAACCACTGCTCTGGTCTTCCTTAAACTTCTTGTTCCTAACACTGGAAAAATAGACTTAAGCCCAACAGAAAAAATGGGCAAAAGCAAACCACAGGGATGTAAGTAAGTATTTTAACTTACATTTAGAGAAATTCTTTAGAGAAATTTCTCTAAAGAATCATTCACACTAAGTTGAAATGAGAAAAATGCAAATTCAACAATAATGAGATACCAGGCAACACTCATAAGAACAGCAACACTTGGAAAGGTGCATGATGCCAGCTGTTGCTGCAAATGTGGCGAGACAAGAACTTTGGGTCGTTAACCATATCGATGTCCTCAGACATTTTGGAAATTATTCAGAAGGTACTTCCTGTAAGTAACTAGGCATATAGCTTATGACTGATCATTTCCATTCCTGAGCACCTAGCTCCGAGAAGTTCTATAAGGGGATTTGTACAAAGTGGTTGATTGTAGTGTGTGTGCGTGTCTGTGTGTGTATGTTATTGTAAGAAAAAGTTGAGGGACACTCAGTAGGAGAATAGATTAGTAATATATTATGGATCCAATGAAATATATTATAGAAGCAGTGAACTACACATAATATATAATATAAATAGATTCCAAAATATACTTTTAAAAAATAAAGTAAGAAATAAAATGAGATTAAGGTACAGTAACATGTATGAAAGTCAAAGCTATACATGGCAACCAACACTATCCAGTATGCATATTTACGGACATACTCACACACTTTAGAGTGGAAATCTATTAATGAGGAAGAGGGACACAAACAGTGATTAGGAGCAGAATAAAAAGTTTTAAAATAACAATCAGAGCCTTTCTTTAATGAATGATAACAATGCTAGGTAACAAAAATATGATAAACTATGTTCAAGCTCCTTAAATTCAAAAAGAGATCACTTTGAGGTTGAAGAAAAGTTACTGATCTCACTCTGACAAACAATTGTTGGATCCAGTTCTGTGCAAATACACATAAGGCAGCTCTAGAGAGTGAATCACATACCTCAAAACAGTGAGTTCCAAAGTGTGTGTGTGTGTTTGTGTGTGTGTGTGCACTCACGTGCATGTGCTACAGATGTGCATTTCTAGAGAAATCCATGCTATGAGGCAAAGTGGAGAGGAACCTGGAAATCTTTGTTGCCGAAACAGACCAGCAGCCCATCCAATCCCTGGGGATCATTAGTATCAGGTTACCCACATCTCCACAGAGACAAAGATGTGATTTAGATCACACGTTGCTGAAGTACATCCAGTGATGTTCTATGGAAACACCTGTGTAGAGAAGGGGGTTAAGTGTGGGTCAAACTCCCTTCCTTACTTAAAATGTTAACGTGTAAAGCTCAGTCTCTACAGCAACACTGTTCTCACTGGCCAAGGACAGACAACGCTAGGAGAAGGAGTTGTTTCTGCCCTCTGACCCTTTTTCCTTGCTGGCTGATGAATTAACTGCAAACAGCATTGCCTTAGTTTTCTACAACAAAATAAGCCAAACCATCTCATGCACAGGGCCCAGCATAACTTCATTCAGTTTAGACATCACACCTCTCTCTGAGCACTGACTGGCCTGAGGGTTGGTTTTATTGGAGATTCCTATGATGATTTGTGCTTTCTAATGGATAACATCTCACATATGAGGCTACTATCAATTTAATGACAAAGTCATTCAAATAAACGAAGGAAGGAAGGAAGGAACAAAAGATTGAACGAAGGAAAGAACACAATATTTCATGTCCAATTTTATGACACACATCAGACACAACAGATCTTTTCTACTTAGAGGACACCTGAAAACGGTAGAAACCAGAAAGCACAGAACAAAAGCAGCATTAGCAGGTTAGAGCCATCTGCAAAATAGGGTGGTTAAGAACACAGTACCTTAGTCAAGTTTTGAAAGAGGAAAGTGCTAAACCACTGCCTAAAAAAGTCCAAATGGAGGCAATAAGGGCTTCGCATAGTAGGAGTACTAACTGCTTTGAAGTGGCTTTGGAGAGTTTGTCTCTCATATGTTATCATTGTAGTTCATACTGACTCATTCTCTGTAGTTGAATTATCTTTAAAAAAATTATTGTGCATTTTTATGGCAATAGCCAATCATGCATATCATGTGTGCATAGCAAGGAGTTTAAGACAAAAGACTGATGGCTTTTCAATTACTGATGTAAATGAATTGCCAAGCGCAGCTAGTTTAAGAAATGCAATAAAGATCAACAGTCAAATCTCTGGCTCTGTGCACGCACGCGCACAACCTCACTAAACAACCTCATTATTTCATCTTAGCAATAAGTGAAGAAGGCAATTAAGTTACTTAAGATTTCAGACACCTCTGAAAATTCATCTCACAAAATGAAATTAAAAAAACCCAGAACATTTTCACTGGCGTTTAAAGGAGGGATTTAAATGCCAGAATTTCAAATGTATAGGGTGCTTCAGAGCTCATCACATCCAACCCTGTCCTGCCAGTGCCTCAAAGTCAGTGTCACCACCTCTGATCGATATTGGCTCTGTCTAGAGGTTGGTGGCAAGTGTTGCCCACAGAAGGGAAGCCACTTTATGTGGAAAGCAAGCTCACCAAATTAAGAAACCGATTATTTGTCCACATATAATGTGGTTTCACCACAGATTTTCTGGGTTTCCCTGAGCAAATTATTCTCTCTAAGCATCATTATTTTTCATCTCTGAAATGGAAATGATAGTAGTATTAGCTTATGGGATTGTATTAGACACTTAAATGATAGCACATACTGCAAAGTATCAACCAGTTGTGTTTTTTTAACATTATTACTGGAGTATAATTGCTTTACAATGGTGCATTAGTTTCTGCTTTATAACAAAGTGAATCAGCTTTACATATACATATATCCCCATATCTCCTCCCTCTTGCGTCTCCCTCCCACCCTCCCTATCCCACCCCTCTAGGGGGTCACAAAGCAGGAGCTGATCTCCCTGTGCTATGCGGCTCAACCAATTCTTTAGGTTTATGTAGTTGCTGTGCTTCTGCTGGTAAAATTCATCTTTATTTCAGGGCTGTGGGCACAAACTGGGCCCCAACACTAGCATCACCCCAAAGTGCCACAGTGAATCCCTGCTCTCCACACTCAGTGCAGCCCTCTGTACGACTTAGCAACTCTCACTTCGCTTTAATCAATTTTGTTTTCCATTTCTTTCAGTACCATTCCAAAGTTTAAATCCTCAAGCTGCCATCTCGTCCCATCCATTTTACATTCAGTAGATTCTATTAGTTCCTAAATCATGAAGAAACTTAGGAGGTCAGATATCACCTATACCAATTTCTTGTGTACCCATTAACAACAAATACATTTATATCCTTTGCGTCTTTGCCCTTTTGCTTCCAGTCTCAGAGGACCCCTTTTCAGGATCAACCAATGATCTTATACATGCTCTTTATGCCACCTCTTCCCCAAATCCAAAATCATCTTGAGCCAATATATTCATTCTGAGCTCTCAACCCAAATAACTAAATATCATTTGGGAATCTCCACCTGGATGTTGCATAGGAAACCCATATTTAGCATGTTTCAAATGGAATACCAATTTCTATCTCCAACCAAAACTCCTATGTTCGTGTATGGGAATGTATCTGGTTACTCAAGCCATATACCTCTATGTCATCCTTGAGATCTCCTTTTCCATATAACTGGCATCCAATTGCAAAGCTATTTTAGTTTAAAATTTTAAACTATTTCTTGAATCTATTTACTTATCTCCAACCTAACAGAAAATTATCCTAATTCAATCCATCTCTACCATGAGAACAACTGCAATAAATTAATGGCTGGTCTTCTTGACTCCCATCTTGCTACTTTAAAATCTAATCTCCATGCCACACTAAGTGTTACATTTCTAAAGCACTTATCCAACAGCATTCCAAGGGTAAGCCTTTTATGATCTGGCCCTGCTTACCCCTTAAACTACATTTCTCTGCATTATCCTCTCACGCACTCTGCCGCTGTCAGACTAAGCTTTATGCAGTTCCACTCTGCTGACTTTAGTGCTTTTGCACCATTTGTCTTCTGCTGTCTTTGGCTGGCTCCTATTACTATCCTCAATATATCAGCCTCCTGGAATCTTTCTACCACTCCAGACAGCGTTGGATGCCCCTCTTCTGTGCTTTCATATTACTCTCAATTACAGTTTTCTCTTTTTTCTTTCCCATTGAGGTGTGAGTTTTCTAAGGGTAGGAGGAACCAATGGGAAATTGAAGATGAAGTCATAAATTATTTTTTTTTAGAAAGGGTGGGTCTAAACATCTATCAGTATAAACTGCAGGCATATTTGTGTGTGTTGGACCATGGGTCTGGATACAGTCACCCGGCATATCATAGAAGGGGAAAATGGGCTGTGGACAGGACCCTGGAGAAGGCTACCAAGGTCCCTTATATGTCACCAAGGCCATGAAAAAGCAGAAAGTGCAGTTTTCAGGTACACATAAGATTTCAGGGTGAAAAGAAAGCCACAGAGAATAATGGAGAAGAGGTGTAAGGCAAAGGGATCTTAACGTGCTGAAGTGAGCTCACATTTGTAGAGCTACAGCTAATCCATAAAGAGAATTATCTGCCTGCAGTTGGTAAGGATGACAAAGTATGAGAAGCAAAATCAAGGGCATTGAAGTTTAGTGTGGTATTTAAACTGTGTAAATACAGAAGCGTCTTATTAGGATGAATTTGTCAGGAGAAGGAAGTGAATGTAAGAAGCAAAACAAACCAAAATTGCCCATCAAGACAAAGAAAATAAGGTGCAATTAACGATTCACAAAATATACAAAGGATTAATTTGGCCCTTTAACAAATCCTTTATATCAGATAAAATTGGACTGAAAAATCACAGTGTATAAAGCATGAGTGTTAAAGGACCTTTTGTTCTGAGCTGCACCTCACACCAGAGCCTTGAGATTCCTTGATTCATTAATACCAATGGGTTTATTTTTATACAGGTTAAATCACCTGTTGTTAGAATGTGGTTCTGGGTCATTACACAGTGAATTCTAATAAATTAAACCTGCTGTCCTTTTCAAAAACAACACATGGGTCAACAACTATGATTAAGCTGTCTATATTAGTAAGTGGTTATTTCTAGGATAATTACAGTTTCTTCTAAGTAATTTATATAAATGGGAAATGTCTTTAAATAGTTCTAAGTTATTTATATCCTCACCTTTGATATGTCCTGTGTGATCATATATCTGTGTATGGATACCCACTGGTTCTAACTTTGATATTTAACTCAATACCCTGTCCCTTTTTTCCAGTAAGGGAGCAGTATGGCATAGTGGTTAAAGGCACAGCCAAACAAACTGCCTGGGTTAGAATCCCAGCTCTGAATCTTGCTCTTTGAACTCAGGCCTGTTGTTAATCTCTGTTGTGACTCAGTTGCTCATTTGTAACTTGGAAATAATAATAGTACTTATCCATTAGAATTATTCTAAATATTAAATAGGTTAATATATTTATAAAGTGTTATACAGGGAAAATACTTTGTAAGTTCTTAGAACAGAGTCTGGTACAGGATAAGCACTTAATAATTTAACTATTACAATTTCAGTCATTCTAGTCTCTGTTTTACATTGAGTAATATTGCTTGCTTGTTCTCTTGTTATGGCTATTTCCTTCATAATAAGAAGGTAATTAGGTAATAAGGGGGAAAGTAAAACAGAAAATACAAGAATAAAATAACAAAGGTAGAAACTATAACATAAATGTAGTTTATATAACATATTATTATAGTACTAGCACTTAACGTCATTTTATTCAAACTCAGGTAAAACATAGCTTTCGAACTTGGATATGTTCCATTTCAAATTCTGAATTGCCGAAGGAGACAGATTATCCTTTTTACCTGATGGCTTGGTGGGAAGGCAAAACTTTTTTTTTTTTTTTTTTTTTTTTGAGGAAAATAGGAAAAGCCAATTTTCCAAGCTCTGAGGAAAAGTGTCTGGTTGCATTGAGATAGGGAGATATTCACTGAGCCTGAGTCATATCCTTTGGGTCTCTGTGAAATATCATGTTTTCTAGAATTCCACCATCTAGAAGCTAGTGATGAGGCTGGATGTAATTCACCTTGTCTCCCTGTGAATCACACCCAGCCTTATCGTTAGCTTCTAGATAGTAGACGTGGAGTTCCTAAGTTGATGCTCGCTTAAGGTGTATTTGAGTGCCTATAAGTTACCAGAAAGCTGCTAGATGCTGGGAATACAAAGATGAACAACATGGGAATGTCTTTGACCTCAATTTTTTTTTCCAATTACTGGGGGAAGGTCACAGAGCTGGTTACAGAGCCGGGATGTGTGAAAATATAATTCCAACAGCAGAACCATGGGAGAGGACTGCTGGGTGAAAACGGTTTGTACAAAATGCTTTTAAAGCACATGAAGTGAATGATTAAATTCATCACAGGAGGGGGAATATTGAGAACTGGGTATTTGTATAAGACTTAACCAATTGAATGATGTTTTAAATTGGTCTTTGAAATAATATTCATTTTCCCAGGCTGAGGAGAATGATATCCTAAAATACATCACTCAGAAGCTTCAAAAACCATTAGGGTACATGAGGACATTCAGAAAGTGAAATCTGGAGTCCAGTGGAGACCAGGCTGAAGGTACCCAAGGACCTGGTTGTAAAGGTGAAGAGTTCACGAGACAAAGAGAGTCTACTTTGTCCTGTAATCATGAAGGAGATACATATGATTAAGAATCAGAATCATATGACACATTTTCATTTTAGAAAAACTACCTGAGAGGAAGCGAGGAGATTGATCAGGAAACTCTCAGAGAAAAGAACTTGAACCAGAGCACTGTCAGATGGAATGGGAAAAAGGAGAACTGATTGGAGAGGTGTATACATTGTAAAAGTAAGAGGACTCAGTGGCCAATTAGCTGCAGAAATGTGGTATAAGAAAGAGACTAGGATGACCCCATGATTTCTAGTGGAATGATTACATTATGTCTTTAGAGATCAAAACAGCAGATTTGTGAGAAAAGATGAAGATGTTGGTTTTGACCACAGTGAGTGTGAAGGGTCTACAGGACATTGTAGAGCAGACAGATGTTTATGAGTTGTGGAAATAAGATTCTGGAGCACAGGGAGAATTCTGGTTTCATGGTAGAGATTCAGAACATAGGTGTCTAAGTGTTACATACGTGAAGTCAGATGAAAATTAAAAAGCGAGGGAAAAGAATGAGAGCTTATGAATGTAAAATTCAAGGTGTAAAAATGAGATCTAAATAGAAAATAAGATGGAAATGGAGTGGCCGGAGAGAGAGGAGGGGTTGATGACTCACAAGCTAAGTGAGGCATTTTAAGATGACAGAGCCTTGTTGGGGTATCACATTTTCTGGAGAAGTCAGGTAAAAAAGTTTGAAAAGAAGCCAGTAGACTTAACATTTCAGATATCAGTTTCACTGGATGAATGGGTGGTGGGGTTGAGGTATAAATTGGAGCTTAAAAAATAAAGACAAGGGGTTTAAATTCAAGATTTGTATAGCACAAGGAAAAAGAGAGGTATTTTATTTAGAACAAAGAGATAAACTCAAATATGTGAAGGTGTGCTATAAATTATAAACACGCTATATAGGGCAACCTTACTGAAGCCAACTCACCCTCTGCTGATTGCAACTGACCACAGATGCTAAAAAACCATGTCTTCTGTAACTTCATGTGTGTCTTTTAGGGCTATGAACAAGGTCTAGGAAAATCAACAGGGTTCTAATTTTCCTGCTTACCTCCATTTCTAATACCTCTATAAAGGTCTCCTGAGGGATACAAGCCTCTTAATAGCCGGATCATCCTGTCCTGGGGTTTATTACCCCAGCATTGTTCTCTACTGGTTAACACCACCCCCCACACCCCCCACACCCCACCCCCACCCCCGCCTCCAGCCACGGAAGTCTCTAGCTTCTTTTGTTTCCCACACAGGCTCATACTTAATGAAGTATGCATTTCTTGTTTAAATTCTAAAGTTTGTTTCTTATTGAAAACAAAGAGAACAGAAAAAAAGCAATACTAAGTGCTGACAAGTCCCTGAAGGCACGTGGTTCTCTTGTTCTTTAAAAGCTCTCCATAGCCTTTGTGGAATTAACCAAAGTTCATTCCAGAGACAAATAAAAAACACAGTTCTGCAGTGACAATTCCATTCACCTTTAAAGAAAAAAATCAAGAAAACAAGAATAACTTAAAAGTCTAAATGTTTGGTTTCAGGCTATATTTTAAGTTTTGTTCCCCTCCAATCAATCTAGAAAATCTATTTTAACTTTTAAAATATAAGACTATGCGATATCAGAGGAAGAAACTCTAACCTAAAACACCAGAGTCTAACCATTGAAAAACAGGCCTTCGGATGACAGGATTGTTGTGCCTGTGATTTTAAGGAAAAATAAAATCAATTTCATTGAAATTACCTGTTTATAAAACCCTGTTTGGATCCTATACAAACTGATTTCTTATAAAATGACATCCTTTTCCTGTGAAGAAAGGCGGGGAAGTGATTTTATGCCATTTAGAAACAAACATATGTTCTTAACTAAAGTTTATGCAGGCATTCTGTCTCTAAACTGACCAGGGCATTGTCAATACTTCCCTGAGGTTTCTGGAGATTATTTCCACTACTGATTCTCATCCTCTTCAGACAAGCTGAGCACCAGTTTTGTGAAATACCTGTAACAGTTTTGTGAAGTACCTGTAACACTATCCTCAGCATTAAGTCTGCATATGGCTCCAGAGTTTTGTTCACATCTTGCTAGGCTATAACTTTCTCTCTCATTCCCTTTAGTCTGTATGACAGACACACTGAACATGTACGTAAAATATAACATGTTGACCCAGAATTCCTCAACTGCTTATTCTCCCAGAGGAACTTCAGAGTTTAACTGTCGAGTAACAACCACAACAAAAACAGGAAAAAACACATTTGTAATATTCATAGTTCTTGTTCAAAAAAAAGTGAAATACTTGCCTATTTATTCACCATTCCCTTTTCTGTGTGTGTGTGTGTGTGTGTGTGTGTGTGTGTTTTGTAGTTTTCTTCATTTAGGACCCAAATCTTTCTAGGAATGCTTATTTCTAGTTGTTATAATGTTTTGTCCATGCTTGGGCAATGGCATTTCACCTTCTAATTGACTATCGGAGTTACACAGAAAGCTGCTGATTTTTTACATAGAAACTTTTCATCTTTAACACTTTATGATTTACAGAAAAATTGTGAAAATAGGGCAGAGACTGAAATCTGATTTCATCCATATATCCTGCATCCAGTTTCCATATATCCAGGATATATGGATTTCATCCATATATCCTGCATCCAGTTTCCCCTATTGGAACACCTTAAATTAGTATCGTACATTTTTTACAGAAAATGAATGAGTATTGATGTTATTATTATCTAAAGTCCTCAGCTTTTAACCAATGTCCTTTTTTCTGTTCCAGAATCCTATCTAGATGCCATATTACATTTTATTATCATCTCCTTAAGCTCCTCTTGACTATGACTGTTTCTCAAACTTTCCTTGCTTTTGATGACCTTGACAGTTTAGAGAAGCACAGGTCAGCATTTTGTAGAATGTTCTTCAATTGAGATTTCTGTGATGTTTTACTCACGATTAGCCTCAGTTTATACAATGTGAGGAGAAAGATCACAGAGGTAAAGTGCCGTTCTCTTCACATTATACCAGGAGCACATACTGTCAATACGCCTTAACAAAGTTCAGTGATGCTAACCTGACCACCTGGCTGAACTAGTGTTTGTCAGATTTCTCCACTGTAAAGTTACTCTTTGCCCCTCCTTTCCATACTGTACTCCTTGGAAGGGAGTCACTATGCTGAGTCCACTCTTGAAGAGTGAGGAGTTATAGTCTAACTCCTTAGGGGCAGAACATCTACACAAATAATTTGGAACTGTTTGGTGTAAGTGATGTGTCTCATCTCCCTATTTCTTTATTTACTCAATTACTTATTTATATCAGAATGAACATGAGGATATTTATTTTATACTTTGAATTATCAACCAATACTATCTTTTTTAAGTACCCCATATTTTCCAGGATTGGCCATTAAGAGCTCTTTCTGATGGCTCCTATGTCCCTTTAGTGCACTCCTATCATTGTGCTGTTTTCTGGCACTGGAAGGTGGTAGGGTGATAGACAGATAGACAGATGATAGATAGATAGATAGATGGATAGATGGATAGATAGATGATAGATAGATAGATGGATAGATAGATAGTAGACAAAGATAGGAGTATCTATCTATATCTATCAACCATCTATACCTCTATGTCTATCTATCTATCTATTATCTATTATCTATCTAATCTACTATCTATCATCTGTTTATCTTGTCTCAGTCTTAGAATCAGCCATTTTTCCAAGAAGTCCTGATTCTTTGTATTAGAGAATGACATTAGAAACCAAGATCTGAGTGCTTGTTGTGCTATGGCTACTGGGGTGTAGTTGAGTCTAGATACTCTTAGCTAAGAGAACAGAAACATATACTTGTATATACTAATGTTTGTATATACACAGATCTATAAATACTCCAGTATGTTAACCATCTGCTAAACTAAGTTCATACTGATGTCTCCAACTCTAATCCATTACCATGTGGATTATTGTAGCCTCTATCCCTTGTTTATTTGTAATCTCCAGTTCCAACTCTGAGAAACCTTGGTTCTACCTCGCCATCTATTTACTTAATTGTTCAAATCCAGTACACACGTATAGCAGTATTGGAAGTATGAGCCGGTACCCCATGGGAAACAACTTTTAACTAAAATGCAGTGCTTATTTGCAGTTCCTTTTGGCTTTAGACTCACCTATTCATATCTGAAGTTACTTAGGTCACTGCTTATTCCCCCTACCCTCTTCAGGGAGGTTCTTTCATAAATGTGTAATATAGATAGATAATTCTGTCACATTCAACTTTCCATTTTAGGATCCTCTGCATAAATATATTTTCTTTTCAATTTGCATGCATTAAGTTTCATTCTTTCTACTGTAAAGTTTTATAGGTTGTGAAATACATAGTAACATATAATTAATGTTATAGTATCACACAGAATAGTGTCATTGCCCTAAAATAATCTCCTGTGCTTCATCAATTCAACCTTCTCTCCTAAACCCTAAAGTCTTAAAATCACTGACATCTACCAGCATTATAGTTTTGCTATTTCCAGAATGTCATATGTAGCCTTTTACGACTTCACTTAGCAATATGCATTTAAGATCCATCCATGTTTTTCGTGGCTCGACAGCTCATTTCTTTTTTATGACAGGATAATATTTCATTGACTAGACATACCTCAGGTGAGGTATGTCTGCAATCACCTCTGCAATCGCTCGTTGCAGAGCACCTTGGTTGCTTCCAGCTTGCAGCAGGTGGAATTTATGAATAAACTGCAATAAACATTTTTATGCAGGTTTTTGTGTGGACATAAGTCTTCAACTCATATGGGTAAATGCCAAATACCAGGATTCTTGGATCACATGTTGAGTTTATGTTTACCTTTGTAAGAATCTGCCAAACTGTCTTCCTAAGAGGCTTTCTTATTCTGTTTACATTCCCACCAGGAACCTATGAGTGTTACTATTGTGCTGCACCCTTGCCAACAATTTCTATCGTCATATGTTGCTTATGTGCGGGTGTTTTCTGTGTGTGTTCGTTCTTTAGTCATTCTAATAAGTATGTAGTGGGATCTCATTGTTATTTCAATTTAAACTCCATAATGAGACATTATATTGGGTATATTTTCATATACTTATATGCTATTTAAATATCTTTTTTTGGTAAAGTGTCTGTATTTTTTTTAAGTATTTAATTAATTAATTTATTTAATTTATTTGGCTGCATCAGGTCTTACTTGTGGCAGGCAGGCTCAGTACTTATGGCGTGCGGGCTTAGTTGCATGTGGGATCTTATTTCCCCAACCAGGGATTGAACCCATGTCCCCTGCATTGGAAGGCAGATTCTTAACCACTGGACCACCAGAGAAGTCCCTGCATGGATGTTTGACTCATTGTTAACTGAGTTGTTTGTTTTCTTGTTGCTTTAAGAATTCTTTGTGTATTTTGGATACAAGTCCTTTATCAGAATGTGTTTTGGAAATATTTTATCCCAGTTTGTGGCATGTCTTTCATTTTCTTAGCAGTGTATTTTGTAAAACGTAAGTTTTTTTTTAATTTAAATAAAGTCAAACATCAATTTTTAAAATGAACTATGCTCTTGATGTCACATCTAAAATCACTGTTAAATCCAAATTTATGGACATTTCTCATTTCTCTTATAAATTTTATAGTTTTGCACTTTACATTTAGGTCTATGATCCATTTTTAATTAAATTCTGAAAAAGGTATGATGTCTGAGAGGTTTTTTGTTTTGTTTTATTGTTCTTTCCATATGGACATCTAATCATTCCAGCACCATTTGTTCAAAAGCCAATCCTTTCTTCATGGAATTTCTTTTGATTCTATTTCAAAGATCAGTCACTGTATTTATTTAGGTATATTTCTAAGTTATCTATAGTGTTCCATTGATCTGTGTATCTATTCTTTCCCCAATATCACACTCTCTTGATTATTATTTCTTTACAGTAAGTATTGAAATCTGGTAGTGTGAGTCTTGCAATTTTTTGTCCCTTTTTAGTATCGTATTGGCTCTTCTGGGTCTTTTAAGTTTAGTTAACTGATACTTACAGAATAGCTTGCTGGAATTTTGATTGTGATTACATTAAATCTATAGATCAGGTTGGGAAGAATTGACATTCTAACAATACTAAGTCTTTGAATCCATGAACATGGAATGTCTCTCCATTTATTTAAATTTTATTTAATGTATGTCATCATAGCATTGCAGCATATAATCCTGTATATACTTTGTTAGATTTATACCTAAGCATTTTTTTTCTTCTTTTTTACTAGTTGCCAGAAGATTTTATCATAAATAAATGGATGTCAGATTTTGTCATCCCCTCCCAGCTCCCCACCCCCTGCATCTATTGATATGATCATGTGATTTTTTTTCTTTAGCTTGTTGATGTTATAGATTACATTGATTGACTTTCAACAAAATCAAAAGTTGTTTTGATATATATGATATAAACTCTATATAATGATAAAACTCTAGCCAGGCCAAGCAAGAAAAAAATGGAAAAGACAAAAATTACCAATATCAGAAATGAAAGAAGAGACATCAATACTCATACCATGGACTTTAAAAGGATAATAACAGGATACTTTCAACAACTCTATGCCTACAAATTCAATAACCTAGATGAAATGAGCCAATTCCTTGAATGACGCAAACTATCAAAACTCACGCAAGCAAAGATAGATAGTCTAAATAGGCATATACCTATTAAATGAATTGGATCAAATATAAATAAGCTTCTTCTCCATTAAAACACCAGGCCCATATAGTTTCACTGGTGAATTCTACAATCACTTAAAGAAGATGTGATACCAGTTCTCCACAATCTTTTCAAGAATATAGTAACAGAGAGAACATTAAAATTCATTCTATAAGGCCAGCATTACCCTAAAACTAAAAGTAGATAAAGACATTACAAGAAAGGAAAACTGTAGACCAATATCTCTCATGAATATACATGCAAATACTCTCAACAAAACATTAGCAAGTCATATCCAAAAATGTATAGAGAGAATTACACACCATGACCAGGTAGAATTTATTCTAGGTATTCAGGACTGGTTCAACACTTGAAAATAGGATGCCATCTAACTTTTCTTTCTTTTTTTTTTTTAATTATATAAGACATGTCACTCTTTTGCTTTGAGGCACTGAAGACTGTTCCTCTATCATTGAAGGCTAATGATTTTACAAGGATATATAGCATAGCAAAATAGAGCAGTATTTTCAAGAAACTTATAGTAAGAAGGATAAACCTTGGCTACTAGAGCTAAGGATAGGTCACTAAGAGTAATGGGTCCTTAATGTGTGCCATGTTGTTAAGTAAATAGGCCCAGAATAACACCTAGCTTTTCATTTACTTACAAAAGATAAGGTTTTTAATCAGAGAGAGTCAGTATAGGCGGATGTTGAAGAGTTATTATTTTGAGATCAGTGGTGGTATTTTTACTTTCTGGGTTCCATTGGATTGGTTCTCAGATGTTTATTTAGTAAAAAAAAAAAAGATGCTTTGCTGGTTCAGACATGTTTGGTACCCACTTTTACAATAGATAGTTGACTCATCTTGAGTAATTTTGAATAATATGGGATATACCTTTAGATAATGTCCTCCCTCCAATGACAGTTGACAACTGAGATAATAAACAGTTGTTTGAAAACATCGGAGCTTTTCTTACTTTGTGAGCAGCTCTATGGTCATTATCAGTCAGTAGATAGAGTTAGTGCTAAATTGTCCAGATCAATGGAACGTAAGAAGTAGTCATCCGTATTTTGGAGCAGAGAATTTGAGTTTGATATAAGATTCTGAAGAAATAGGATAGAATTTCATAAATCATAACTTGAAACATAATTTTCCAGTTAAACTGTTGACTTTTTCTCAAGTGAAAGCAACTAAGTTGTTTGGATATGCTTATCCATAGGGGTCTTAAAGAAAGCCGAACATAAATCTACCATAGTAAAGAATTTGGCTACAGCTTGATCCAAAGTGTATTGTTTAGTTTAGGTATTACTGAGAAGCAAGGTATAACTATTTGTTAATTGCTTTGCATACCTATGACAAATCTATAGCCTTAAAAATTAGGTGTTTTTTTTTTTTTTTTTATTAGCTTAGCATATTACAAGCACTAGTACAAAGGTGCAGAGATATTTTTTCTAGTATCTTTCTCAATTTTTTTTTTCTGGTTACTGCTGACTGGAGACTTTCCTTGGCTTTAGTTTTAAAATATTGGAAAGCTTAGGTAACAAGTTACAAGTATTAAATTGGACTCTTATGGGCTCTACTCCAAATATTCTGCCTAAGACTTGGAGTTTTTGCTTATAGGGATTCTGAGACCATAGCTAATTCTTTGGTTATTTCTTGAATTATACATAGTGTAAGTCTACTGACTTCCAGATCAGCTATAATTCGATTGTATGTTGGAGAATTTTCTGGGACTTCTAAAAATAGTTCTTCTTCAGTACATTTTATCTGGTAGTTCCATTTACAAATACTACTCTACCTATTAAATGTGCAGGTTTTTATCAAACAGAAGAGGAACTGTTCTCCTGTAATAGTTCTAAAGTAAAATTTTCATGTTGAGACATGGAGAAGCACTTAGGATAGCTAGAATTCTCCCTATTTGAGTGAATTTAGTAATCAAAGGGATACGATGTTCTGTTAGTGGGGTTAATGATAGATACAGTGACATGTAAAATAAGAAAACTATTGATATATAGCTGTAACCTAATCAAAACTATCCATACGTCTTTTTTTTCTAATGGAACACTTTCATAATTTTGAAGAGATACAAGAAGGAAAAACATTTAGGGTTAAAACAAAAGTTACATGGAAGTAAAGAAAGCAGAATAAACAAACACATTATTGCAAGGGTATTGATGTGTAGTGCACCTCCAAATCAATAGGTCTAATTATATTTGATGAAGACCTATATACATATAGGCCTTAGAATAACAAAATAAATTCATAAAGTGAAAAAATTATATATTTATCTTTGTATCAATTGTATTAAATTCATTGTTTTCATTCATTCAGTTTTACTTATGTTTCAAAATATGCTAGTTACAATCTGAAAATTAAACCAAGAAAACAATTCCATTAACAACATCATAAAAATAAAGTATTTAGGAATAAATTTAATAAAGGAAGTATAAGCTTTGGCTACCAAACCATAAAACATTGCTGAGAGAAATTGTCACAGATCTAAATAAATGGAGAGACTTTCCATGTTCATGAATTGAAGAACTTAATATGAAAATAGCAATTCTCTCCAAATTGATGTATAGATTTTATGAAATCCCTATATAAATCTTAGTAAGATTTTCTGCTGTAATTGATAAGCTTATCTTAAACTTTATATGGAAATGCAAAGGACCCAGAGTAGCCAAAAACTCTTTAAAAAGAAAAATTTGGGGAGACTTATGCTGCCTGATTACCAAGTATATTGTAACGCCACAGTAATTAAGTAGTGTAGTATTGGCATACGGATGGCCATATCGATCTTCATATCGATTAATGGAGTTGAATTGATAGTCTACAAATAAACTGTTAAATTTATGGTTAATCAATTTTTAACAGAGGCCAAGACAATTCAGTGAGAAAGAATAATCTTTTCAGCAAGCAGTGTTGGGATAATTGGATATCCACATGCAAAACCAAACAAACACACACACAAAAACTTAAATTCCTTATCTCATGCCACATACAATTATCCACTCAAAACAAATAATATATCTAAATGTAAGAACTAAAACTATAAATTTTTAAGAAGAAAGATTTTTCCTCTATCATTGAAGGCTAATGATTTTACAAGGATATATAGCATAGCAATAGTATTGAGGCACTAATCTATTTTAGGTCTTTATAGATTTGCCCATTCTGAATAAATAGAGTCATACAATATGTGATCTTTTGTGACTTGCTTCTTTCATTTAGCATGATATTTCAAGGTTCATCAAAGTCATAGCATGTATCAGTGCTTCACTGCTTTTTATGGGAAATAACATTCCATTTTATGGATATGCCACATTTTATCTTTCAATTGTCAGTTGATACATATTTGAGCTGTTTCCACTCTTTAGCTATTATGAATTATGCTGCTATGAACATTCATGTACAAGTTTCTGTGTGCACTTATCTTTTCAATTCTCTTGGCTATACATCCAAGAGTGAAATTTCTGGTTTAATTTTGTTTAATTCTGTTTAATATTTTGAGGAACTGACAAACTGTTTACCAAAGTGAATACACCAGTTTGCTTTCCCATTAACATTGTTTGAAGATTCTAATATCTCAATATCTTTGCCAACACTTGTTACTGGCCTGTCTCTGATTGTAGCTGTCTTTGTGAGTGTGAAATGTTATCTTACTGTGGTTTTGATTTGCATTTCCCTATGACTAATGATGTTGAGAGACTTTTCATGTGCTTATTAACCACTTGTATAATATTATTTGGAGAAATGTCTATTCAAATGCTTTATCTGATTTTTTGAGTCATTTTAAAAAAATTTTTGAGCTGAAAGAATTTTTTGTTTATTCTAGATACAAGTCTCTTAACAGATATATAGTTTATAAATCTATTTTTCATATTTTGTTGGTTGTCTATTTTTCTTTTTTTTTTTTTTTTTTTTTTTTTTTTGCGGTACGCGGCCCTGTTACTGTCGTGGCCTCTCCCGCTGCGGAGCACAGGCTCCGGACGCACAGGCTCAGCGGCCACGGCTCACGGGCCCAGCCGCTCCACGGCATGTGGGGTCTTCCCAGACCGGGGCACGAACCCGTGTCCCCTGCATCAGCAGGCGGACTCTCAACCACCGCACCACTAGGGAAGCCTGGTTGTCTTTTTCTTGATTGTATCCTTTGAAGCACAAAATTTTTTTGTTTTGAAGCAGCTCAATTTATTTTTTCTTATTATAATTATGATTTTAGTGTTATAGCTAAAGAAACTTTGCCTAACCTAATGTTATGAAAATTGCACCCATTTTTTTCTAAGTGTATTGTTTTATATTTACATTTAGGTCCTTGATTCTTTTTAAGGTAATCGTTGTATATGGTGTAGGATAGGGGTCCAAACCCATTTTTTTGCATGTGAATATCCAGTTGTCTCAGCACTATTTGTTGAAAAGACTGTTCTTTCCCCCGTTTAATTATCATGATTCCCTTGTTGAAAAGTCAGTTTTTGATGATATGTGTATGGATTTATTTCTGGACCCTTCAAGTCTACTTCATTTATTTATATATCTATTCCTACTTATTTCAGTATTTTTTAACTTGTTTCATTGCATTTATTTTACTTTCTTAAAATTTATTCTGTTGAATTCTTTTAGTTTTTAAGTATAATGATTAGCTAATTCATTTTCAAATATTCATACAATACTAAAATGCATTTAAGGCTATGAGTTTGCTTCTAATTTCCACTTTGCTGGAATCTGAATAAGTTAAACATTTTTAAAAAACAAAAACAATACAAACATCTAACAGTTTTTACTTTGGTCTTTGTTTTAACCCATGGACTATTTAGAATACTGCTTTACTGTATTCACACATATTTTGTTTATTTGGCTTTCATTTTATTGTTGATTATTGTTTTTCTCTTTTTAATTCCAGTAATAGATATGTTCTATATAATCTTATTCCATGGGAATCTGTTGCAAATATATCCTACTTATAAAAGACTACCCTATGAATAGTTTTCTGACTGCTGCTTTGAAAGCTTTCTGAGGAACACTTACCCGGAAACAGATTGTAAACCGTCTTTAGTTACTAGAGATTCTGTAGTGTCTTAGGAAATTTTTCACAGTTCCAGCACCAAGGAATATTTTCCTGGGCATGTAACTGATATTCCCTATGGCTTGGGGCCCTGAGGTTCACCTCCAGCTTCACTACAAGAAGTAAACATGGATCCAGAGTTCAAGCTTTCTACGATACATGGATCTGATGTGGATATTCCTTTGGCATTTAATCTCCAGGCCCTAATGGTGATATCAGAACGCCTAGGGCAAAGCAGCCTCACCTCTCACTCACCAGTAAGTGCTTTTTTTTTCCATTTTTCTCTTTCTTTTATTAAATGCAAATATGGTTTTTAATGTGTATTGTGTGTTTATACATTTTATATAGCATTACTATGTGTTTAAAACAAGAAGTGGAGGGGGCTTCCCTGGTGGTGCAGTGGTTGAGAATCTGCCTGCCAATGCAGGGGACACGGGTTTGAGCCCTGGTCTGGGAAGATCCCACGTGCCACAGAGCAACTGGGCCCGTGAGCCACAACTGCTGAGCCTGCGCGTCTTGAGCCTGTGCTCCGCAACAAGAGAGGCCACGACAGTGAGCGGCCCGCGCACCGCAATGAAGAAGTGGCCCCCGCTCGCCGCAACTAGAGAAAGCCCTTGCGCAGAAACGAAGACCCAACACAGCCAAAAACAAACAAACAAACACATAAATAAATAAATTAATTAATTAAAAAAAAAAAAAAACCAAGAAGTGGAGATTTAAGCCTATGCCCAAATTGCCCTTTTAACTCAGAAGCTTAGTGGATTGTTTTTTAAATGCATTTTGCAGATTGATCTACTAGGCTTTTATGCCTTCTGCATGAAAATTGGTCTATAGTTTTGTCTTCATCATAGAGTTTAACGAATTTATTTATTTTTTCCTTAGAGAAAGAATATAATCTGAAATCACTTTATAAATCTCCAGTGTGATAATTAAAGTTGGTATAAATATCCAGGGTAGATGTAGATTGAACACGCACAGTAGTGCTTGAGGTATTTCCCCAATCACAGCCCAGAACGTACTCAATTTTATCTACCATCACATTAAATAATTATTTCTAATTATGTGAGACTTTAATTTATAACATTATTTCCTTTCTCTTATCACTGCAACTATACACTTCACTACATCTACTGGGGTTAACAAAAATTCTCTTTGCAATCTAATCCTCTTTGTCAGCTAAAAGGAAGAGAAAATAAATGCAGGTATGGTACGTGCTGAAAGTTGGAATCAGAGGAATATACTATTTAAATAATGATTAAATATTTAGTCTAAATATATAGTCTATCTCCACAGATAGATAGATTTTGTATATGATATGTAAACTAGACAATAATTATTGCTTTTAACTGAACAGGAACTAGGTACAAATTGGTTCATAACTGGATCTTAAGGTCACATAGCCTATTTGATCCATATTTGGCATTACTCCATTCATTCCATTATACCTACTGCACTGCCAATACTAATGACTAATTCCTAAACTTCACAGAGCAATTAATCTCTCTCACTAACTGTGACATCACTGAATGTGGGATTTGTTCACCCTTTAATTCAATGAATCTCTCTAGTGACTAGATGTATGCTCTTCCTTTCACCCCTGGGATCCTGAAGATATCCTGCTTACCAGTCTTATGGTATGTGTGGTATATTAAATTACTGTTCAGCATATATTCTCTATCTTCCTTTGACCTATTTGGGAAGAATATATTTCTGTGCTCCTCTGATATTGTGTGTAGACATGTGGCAAATAGTATGTAATTGGACATAATGTAAACAGAGGCCTGAAATGGTCTTGCACAAATGTGCCTCTTTTCTTCAGCCTCTGCAATTGCCAAGACAAGAATATAGCATACATAGTCCATTAAATCCCGGACCAGGGATCGAACCCATATCCCCTGCACTGGCAGGCGGATTCCTAACCACTGCATCACCAGGGAAGTCCCAGTAGCAATAACTCTTATCAAACTAGGAATAAAAGGGAACTTTAAAATAATTTGGTGAAGAATATGTAAAAAATCCTAAGGCAAACAAGACATGTACTGTTGAAATATGGAACAAATTATTTCTGAGTTTGGGAATAATGCAAAAAATTCTATTTTCATCACTTGTATTCAGCATTGAACTGGATGTCCTAGCTGGTAGGATAAGGAAAGGAAAATAAACAAAATTAATAATGATTAAAGAAATATAACTGACATTACTTCAGATCTCATTACTATGTATCTGAAAGTGCAAGAGTCTACAAACAAATAATAAAAATTAAGAATTGAATTTAGAAAGATTACTGTGTAGAAGATCAATATAAAAATCAATCATATTTTCATATTCCAACAAAAAATTTAAATTAATAAAAAACATAAAGCATCAAAATCATGCTAGATCTTGGAATACCCCAAAAGCAGATACAAATAAAAGGAATAAGTGCAAAGTTTATAAACTAGAAAATTTAACACTTTAAATATGTCAGTTCTCCTGATATCAATCTATAGATGCAATCTAATTTCAATTAAAATTACAGTGCTTTATTTTCTTGAAAATTGTTAAACTGTTTGGAAAAATTCAGGTTAAGAACAGCCAAAGCATATTATAGGGATAAGAACAAATCTAGAGGATTTAAACCACAGGACATCAATAACAATTATAAAGCTATGGTAACTAAGGAATTTTGAAATTGGCACAAGGACAGACAAACTGCACAAAACAACAGGGTAGAGTCAAGATAAGTATCCACATCTAGAAAGGCAGGTGATTTACAAGAAAATTGACACTGTAATGAGTGGGGAAATGGTGGTCTTTGAATATATGTTGCTGGTTCAAATGTATATCTGTATGGGGAAACAGAACATTTCTATTTGTTTTACTTTCCTACCTTAAACCACATACAAAAATTAAATTTAGTTGTAAAGCTAAAACAAGCAATCTTCTAGAAGAACACCAAAAAGAGTACCTTATAAACTTAGAGTATGTAAACATTTCTCAAACAGGACATACAAGGTACGAAACATTAAATAAAAAGCTAATAAATTATACTCCATTGAAAGTAAGAACTTTTGTTTATCAAATATATCACCAAAGGAGTGAAAGGACAAGCCTCAGCCTAGGAGAATATTTGTAATACATAAATCATTCATACCCAGAATACTTCTTAAAATTCCACGAATCAGTAAGAAAATAAAAATAAAACAGATTAAAAGTGGGGATAAGGGGCTTCCCTGGTGGCGCAGTGGTTGAGAGTCCACCTGCCGATGCAGGGGACACGGGTTCGTGCCCGATCCGGGAAGATCCCACATGCCGCGGAGCGGCTAGGCCCGTGAGCCATGGCTGCTGAGCCTAAGTGTCTGGAGCCTGTGTCTGTGACGGGAGAGGCCACAACAGTGAGGCCCACGTACCGCAAAAAAAAAAAAAAAAAAAAAAAAAAAAAAAGTGGGGATAAGACTTGAACATACATTTCATCAAAGACAGTACTCAACCAGTATAAAGTAATCAACATTATTAATAATCAAGGAACTAAGCATTAAGTCCACAGTGAAGCACCCCTATCAGAGTAGTCAAAATTAAAAATATAGGCATTGCTATATGCTGGTGAGAATGTGGAGCAACTGGAACTTTGTTACATTACTATTGAATGTGTAAATTTTTCAACCATTTTGGACAACTGGTCATATCTGTTAAAACTAAATAGAGCCGAGCCTATGACTCAGCAATTCTACTCCTAGGTATTTGCTAAATGGGTATATGCCCACCAAAACACGAACACAAGAATGTCCCTAGCAGCTCTATTCGTAATAGCCCAAATCCAAGAATAAACAAATCTTGGACAAATAAAGTGTTGCATAACTATACTGTAGAATACATTATAATAATTTGAAAAGATAACAAGGATAAACTGAAGATATACACAAAAACTTCCAATTCCATCTGTAATGGAGTAACAGGCATCAGATTTAATCTCCTACCTTAATCAACCAGGAAAGTAAAAAAAAAATAGATTAAAAAAAAAAGAGAGAGACTTTTTAAATTCTGGAAAACAAAGTATGCAAGACTGAGTTTCTTGGGAGAAGGGAAACAAAAAAGATGACCTCTGTGATTGACCCAGCTTAGTGACTGGAAAAGACTGTCAGGCCACAGGTGTAAATGGAGAAAATGCAAAAGAATCTAGAAGTCTGTTGATTTAAGAATACAGAAATAAGATTCAGGTAAGCTAAGCTGATCAGACTGCACTGAAAAATCCTGGAGAGGCAGCAGCTAAAAAAAAAGAAAAGTTGTGTGAGCTGCAGAGTTATTCCCTTGAGCCTTTGACCGAATACCAATCTGTGGGTTATTAAGAGAAAACTGCATGAGAAGGGAAAGAACCACTAGAAAGCAGTCAACTGCACAATTTCTAGAGGTCACACAGGCTTAGGGATAGTTTTCAAACCAGTTAAAGTGGAAACACCCCATAATACGCACAGCTTAGGGTTTTGAAAAGGTCATTGCCTCATTAGTAAGAATAAATTAACCTTAACCTAAAAATGTCTCTGGATTTGTCCCAGTCAAGCCCAAAAGAAAACTCGAAAAATCAATATTATTCCAAGTAATTTAACTACTACATGTCAGAGCCAAGTTCAACACTATTTAAAGAAATATTTAAAAAGCTACTGCCAACATGATAAAGTTAATGATGTCTGACATGCAATGGAAAATTACCAAGCACATAAAGCAGGAAAATATGAACCATAAGGAGGAAGACGATCATTAGAAACAGGGAACGAGAGGATAGATAAATCAGAATCGACAGACAAGCATGTTTAGGTCAATATCTTGTAATAACCTATAATGGAAAAGAATCTGAAAAAGTATATATATATATATATATATATATATATATATATATATACACACACACACACACACACACATACACACACACACACACACACACATATATAAAATAAAAAAAGAAGTAGAGATTCCCTGCCCAGTCTCCCTCCTTTCTCCTTTTTCTAAATTTTATTTTTTTATTGAAGTATACTTGATTGACAGTTTTGTTAGTTTCAGGTGTACAGCAAAGTGATTCAGCTATACATGCATATCTGTATGTTTGGCAAACACTACCTTACCTGGATCAAGGTAATCTATCTGTCTGTCTGTCTGTCTATCTATCTATTCTTTTTCAGATTCTTCTCCCTTATAAGTTATTACAAAATACTGAGTTGAGTTCCCTGAGCTATACAGTAGGTCCTTGTTGGTAATCTATTTTATATACAGAGTATGCAAAGGACTTCAGGGCCATAGGAAACAGAGGAGTTGTGGGGAAGGAAAGAACCTGTTTCCTTTAATCACCACTAGGAGAAATCTGCTTGGTGACAAGCAAGCCTGCTTTGGATTACTAAATGAGCAAAAATAAAAACAAAACAAAAAACCTATGTTAAGTCCTTAAATGTAAAGTTTTATTTCTTACCTAAATCACTGTTAACCTAATACAGAATTACCTATATAATTAGTGAAAAAAATTAAGTTTAGAATGGGTTCATTTTTCAACCATTGGAACACCCAAATTTATGAAAATCACAGCATGATTGCATAGATAATTAGTTCTGTTACTATATTAATCAGTGCTAAATTTCTAACTATTTAGGTACAGAAATACCTATTCTATTGAATATTCCTTTAAAGGCAAGAACAAGAAAAAACACATTGATATAATCTAGCCTGATCTTTAATTTTTATTTTTAAAGGTCTTGGTTATACTAAGCTATATGTAAATATAATCTTGTCGTTTCAACTCCAAGGTTAGAAAAAATTTTGTATTAAAGAGAAACATATGTATATATATATATTTATAAACAAAAGTATTATTTTTATATAAAAGAAGTATAAATAGAACCAAATTTTATCGGTGATAACACTCTGAAGTGTTGTGTATATCATAGTAAGAATTAACCTATTTAGTTTTATAAATTATTGCTAAAATAGCCCTAACATTTCAGGGGCTTAATTTTGTTTTATGGTATCAAGGTAGTTTAATAATGTTACTTACACTTTAATTTAAACCCAAGAATTAGCTTGCTCAATCACATAATGTAGACTAAATGTAGTAGTGAATTACCAAATAGTTACAATGCAATATTTCTTAAAAATTAAAATATTATGTATGTATTTTTGGACTTTGCAAATGGTTTTCAAAAGTTATTATGATTACAAAATTCTATTTTAAACTTCTAAACCTTACAGTAACCCAATCCATGTATTTATCAGTGCCAGTCTCAATACTAGTGTGCCTATCTGTTTATTCATATTGACATAACAGAAATAAGGAACAAGCGTCTGTCTCCAGATGATACACATTTCTTTAGAAAAACTGGGGAACTGAAAGAAGAGGAAGGCTGGATTACAGTTTCATACTTTCTCTATTGAATTCTTTTATTGTCATAACCTTATTTTTTTTGGAGCATCCAGGTTACTTTTCTACCCAAGGCCTTAAGACCAGTTCCTATTTTTTAACCAATAAAGAGTTTTGCTTATTTTTGCTTTTGTTCTCTGAAAGGATTCTGTGACCTATATGAATCTCTAAGTCTTATTAAAAAGAGTGAAAGTGAATGAAATTGTCCTTCAGTGTCACACAAAGTAGATTTGAGAAACATCTAAGACTACATTTAAAGTACTGTTTGTGAATAATGCTTTCTTGTTGATTATTGTTCTTGATAATTTATTTCATGGTAAATTAAATATCTTAATCATTTAAAAAAGAATGTTTAAAAACTAGCTATTATAAAGTCCTCCATATATTCAAGAAGTTAGAGGAAAATAGGAGCATGATGAGGAAAGAAACGGAAGATAATAAAAAAGAATAGAAGTTCTAGAAATAAAATATACCATGTCTGAAATAAAAATAATTGAAAAGAATTAATAGAAGATTAAAGCCCTGCCGAAAATAAGGATACATGTACTTGAAGACACAGAAATAAATATTCCAAAATGAAGCAGAGAGAGAAAAAAGACTGAATAATAATTTAAAAAATGACTTATGGGACAACATCAAACAGTGTAGCACACATGCTATTGCATTGCAGAAAAAGGGAAGTCAGGTGAAGGGAAAAAAAGTTTTGAAGAAATAGTGGCAGAAATTTTTCAAAATTTTCTGTAAACTAAATCTATAGACCAGGAATCTCAATGAACACCAAGGAGAATAATTACAACAATAAAAACAAACAAACAGAAGACACTACACCAGGACACACCATAACTAAATTTGTGGAAACCAGTGGTAAAGAGAAAATCTAAAGAGCAGCCAGAGAAAGAGATGTATTACTTAGAGAAGATTAAACATACAAATGACACCAGACTTCTCGTCATAACCCCTGTAAGCCATAAGACAGTGGAGTAAAGCCTTCAAAGGATTTAGCCACCACCACCACAGCAAAAAACAAACTAAAAAAAAAACAAAAAAAACCAACTTTCAACAATCATTGATAAACATGTAGAACCATAATATGTAAAGAACTTCCACATCTCACCAATAAAAAGACAGACAACCCAGTATTTAAAATGTGCAAAGGATTTGAACAAACACTTCTTCAAAGAAGATATAAAGATTCCTTTGTCACAAAGGTGGAGCACGGCTCCCCACATGTAATTGTAGGCTACTCTTTGTGACTTATTTATAAAGAGGATAATATGGAAAGGAGGGAAGGAGTAATTTTACAGTGGGAAAATTTGGCAAACACTACCTTACCTGGATCAAGGTAATCATTATCAGTGATAAATCATATTCTAGAATATACCTTTTGATATAGTATGTTGAGAATGGCAATTTATCTCTGTTATCCTTCTCCTAAAAATCCATAACCACAGTCCTACCATGAGAAAAACACAAACTGAGGAATATTCTATGAAACACCTGATCCTTACCCCTCAAAACTGTCAAAGTTATCAAAAACAAAGCAAGTCTGATAACTGTCAGAGCCCAAGGAAGCCTAAGGAGACATGATAAGTAAATGTAATGTGGTATTCAACACTGGACCCTGAAATAGAAAGAGAACATTAGGGAAAAAGTAGTGAAATTGGAAAGAAGTATGGATTTAGTGAATAATAATGTATCATAACTGGTTCATTAGTTCACAGTTGTGACAATATACAATAGTAATGTAAAATATTAATAGAAGAAATGGTATATAATATATAGGAATTCTGCAACTTTTCTGTAAGTATAAAACTATTGAAAAGTTTAATTAAATTTTAAAAAGATAAGAGAATATGATAAACAATTTTCTAACAAAGGTATCTATTAGTTAAAATGGACTAATTCCTTGAAAGACACGAACTACATAATTTCACTCAAGAAGAGATACATAAACTAAATAGAGTGATATCTGCTAAGTAAATTGAATTCAAAGTTTAAAACTTTCAAGCAAAACAGCATTTTAGATTCATTTGGCTTCACTGGTGCATTCTACCAAACACTTAAGGAAAAATATAACCTATTTTTAAAAAAAAAAACAAAAATAGAAAAGGAGAAAATACTTCTCAATTCATTTTATGAGGTCAGTGTTACTGTGATATCAAATTAGACAAAGGCATTAAAAGAACAGAAAACTACAGACCAATATCTATCATGAACATAGATACAGATATTCTTTACAGCACTGTAGTAAACAATGCAGCAAAATATATATAAAATGGACATCACAACCGAGATGGATTCACATCATGAATGCAAGGTTGGTTTAAAAAATCAGTACATACAATCCACCATATTAAGGTAAGTAAAAAGATCATATAACGATATGAATGTATGTGGAAAAGTGTTTGCTAGATCTCAACACCCATTCATAATAAAAGCTCTCAGTAACTAGGAGTAGGAAAGAACTTCCTCAACCTGATAAAGAACCTACTTGTGGATACTTATGGATGAAAATTTGTTTTTCCTCTTAAGATTGGACACAAGGCAAAGATGTCTGCTCTCATCACCTGTTGTCTGATATTGACTGGAGGTCCTAAACACCTAAAGCAAGGCAAGAAAAAGAATGCCTGCTCTAATATTTTATCTCTTCTGTTTTCCTCTCCCCTTTCATCTCCAGGTAAGAAATAAGGAGAAACAGGCAGACAGAGACAGAGTAAGAGAGGGGGTGGGTACAGGGGGAGGGAGGTTGGTTTTATCTTTTCTCTGAAGCTTCAGTGCCAGCTAATTACACCCAGGCTCAACCGTAGCACCATTTTTCTTCAAACAAAGACATTTCCCTTTACTTGATTAATTAAAATGCCAGTGAGAACAATACTTTTACTTTTCACAGAGAATGGAAATATATTTAGGAATCTAGTTTAATCTCTCCTTCCCAAAGGCTGTATAGATACAAGGAGAAGAACAGCTGATCATTATAAAGTTTGGGTTAACTATTGTTTAGCATCTTCACGGAAAAAAAAAGTACAGCTACCTATTAAAGACACCTCCTGGTAAACTTCATGCCATGAATCCTTTTTAGATATTCACTTTTTCAGTATTTTCTAACTGCTAATCATGACCCATTAATGCAGCGGTCCCCAACTGTTTTGGCACCAGGGACTGGTTTCGTGGAAGACAATTTTTCCACGGACCAGAGTGGGATGGTTTCAGGATGATTCAAGCACATTACATTTATTGTGCAGCTTTATTTCTATTATTACATTGTAATATATAATGAAATAATTACACAACTCACCAAAATGCAGAATCAGTGGGAGCCCTGAGCTTGTTTTCCTGCAACTAGATGGTCCCATCTGGGGGTGATGGGAGACAGTGACACCCGAAGTGTGTTGCTTATGTCCAGTCTGCTCCATAAGATGCAGCTTAATTGTCACTTGCCACTCACTGATAGGGTTTTGCTATGAGTCTGCAAGCAACTGATTTATTATGGTCTCTGTGCAGTCAAACCTCTCTGCTAATGATAATCTGTATCAGCAGCCGCTCCCCAGTGCTCGCATCACCGCCTCAGCTCCACCTCAGATCATCAGGCGTTAGATTCTCATAAGGAGCGTGCAACCTAGATCCCTCACGTGTGCAGTTCACAGTAGGGTTTGCACTCCTATGAGAATCTAATGCCTCTGCTGATCTGACAGGAGGTGGAACTCAGACGGTAATGGGAGCAATAGGGAGCGGCTGTAAATACAGATGAAGCTTCACTCAATAGCCCCCTGTTCACCTCCTGCTGTGCAGCCTGGCCCCTAACAGGCCATGGTCCGGTACCAGTGCATAGCCTGGGGGTTGGGGACCCCTGTATTAATGGCTCAAGGCTGTGACATCATTTTTTAAAAATAAAGCAGAGAAGAATATATTAGAAATAATAATTTCAGTGAGTCTCTCACATATAGTGATATTAATAACTGTTTTCTGCAAACTTTGGCTTGGTCACATATATATACATTTACATATGGGAGTTTTTGATTACAATATTTAATTTATTTTTATTTCAATTGACAATAAAATGTTCAAAATAAACTACATTAGTTGGTTGCTGATTACTTATTTGAAAAGAATATAGATTTCTCCCTAACAATGGCTAAATGTGTGCTTTAGGGTAAGTTTGTGGGTGTCTGTGTGGTAGAATATATATAACATAAAATTTCCCATTTTAACCATTTAAATGTACAATTAAGTGGCGTTAATTACATTCACAGTTTTGGGCAACTACATATCAATATTTCCAAAACCACTCAAAATAGACACTCTGTAATCATTAATCAATAACTTCCCTCCACTTGGCCCTTGATAACCTGTAATCTTCTTTCTGTCTTCATAAATTTATTTATTTTAGGTAGTATTTTATATAAGTGGAATAATAAGATTTTTTTTTTTCCTTTTATATCTGGTTTATTTCACTTAGCACAATTTTTTTAAGGCTCATCCATGTTGCAGCATGTATCAGAACTTCATTTTTATGGCTGAATAATATTCTATTATGTGCCATATTTGTTAATTTATCTTTTATCTTTGGATGGACACCTGGATTATTTCTAACTTTTGGCTATTGTGAAAAATGTTTTTACAATCATTGGCATACAAGTTTTTGCATCCTTGTGTTCAGTTATTTTGGGAATATGCCTAGAAGTGGAATAAGTGGGTCAAATGGTAACCCTATGTTTAGCTTTTTGAGGAACTGACCTTTTTCCACAGTGGATATATCAGTTTACTTTCTTACCAATAATGTACGAGAATTCTGGTTTCTCCATATCTTCTTCAACACTTGTTCATTTTATTATTATATTATTGCTATTATTACTGCCACCTAGTGGGTATAAAGTGGTACTTCTAAGTGGTTTTGATTTGCATTTTCCTAATGCTAATCAAATGTTTTTTTTTTAATGTGTTTACTGGCCATTTGTATACCTTCTTTTTTTTTAATTAAAAAAAAATTTAATTGAAGTACAGTTGATTTACATAGCCACTGTTTTTTATTTATTTATTTATCAGCCTCACCCTGCAGCATGCAGGATCTTAGTTCCCCAACCAGGGACTGAACCCATGCCCCCTATATTGGGAGTGCGGAGTCTTATCCCCTGGACCACCAGGGAAGTCCCATTTGTATACCTTCTTTAAAGAAATATCTACTCAAGTCTTTTGTCCATTGTTAATTTTTTTTTAATTTTTGTTTTTCAGTTTTAGGAGTTCTTTATATAATCTGGATATTAAACCCTTATCAAATATATGATTGATTTCCTCCCATCCTTTTTCATTTTGTTGTCTTCATTTTATCCATTGTGTTTATATTTTATTAATAAAGTTCTCTGATGAAGAAACATTTTAAAAAATTTGATGAAAATCTTGTTTCTTTTGTTGCCTATGCTTTAGGTGTCATATTTAAGAAACCAAGACCAAATCTAAGATCATAAAGATTTCCTCCTCTATGTTTTCTTCTATAAGTTTTATAATGAAGCTCTTAATATTGTCTTTGACTCATTTTGAGTTACTTTTTCTATGTGTTGTAAGGTAAGGATCCAATTATATTTTTTTGCATGTGAATATCCATTTTTTCCAGCATCATTTGTTGGCGAGACTATTCTTGTCCTATTGAATGGTCTCAGCACCCTTATTGAAAATTGTGACCATATATATGAGGGCTAATATTTATAGTAAAAAAAAAATAACACAATCAGTTATAACATCTGTTATATTTTATCTGAGAATCTGGATGCAAAGCTGGAGGGAAACATGCCATCCTAAGTATTTAGCACTGATAAAAGTCTAGGAGTAGGGGGCATTTAGAGTAAGGACAATCAATTGCATAATAATTCAGTAAACCCACAAGATGAGCTCTGGCAAGCCCCCTACCCTTTCCCAAAAATGTAAAGAGTAGTGCATTTTAAACAACCACCTGAAAGAAAACCAAGCCTAGATTATAAATGTGGCTGTGGATTGTAGAGATCGAAAAAGTACAATTAGGAAGGCAACGACAACTTCTTTAATAAGTAAAAACATTCACAGAGAAAGTAAGTTTTAGTTCCACCTCTTTGTAAAACTTTCTCCTGGAAAACTTACGGAAATGTCATTGCATAAAATATTGGTTTCACAAATACATTAGAATATGGGTCAGGTTGATAAATTATACTGGAAATGGCATAACTACAAAATGTTATGTCTTACAGAGCTGCATCAAATGACTATTTGTAGAAAATTAAGCCCCATGCACTTAAAACTGGATTCATTTCTTTCTAATTGTATTGAACAGGATTTACCATTAAAGTGGACACTGAGAGACCTTGATATTTTTACATATCCTGCCACGATTTTCTTTGACACCTTGGAAAGTAATTTAAACTCAATAAAATGAAGATAATTGCACTTACCTCACAGAGATGTAGAGGGCATTAATGAGATCACGTCTACAAAGTGATTCAAAGTCTTTAGTTGGTAATATAAATAGCAAGCATAACTACATTTTTCCAGATGTCTAATAATGATAACTGTAAATATGATGAACTGAAAAGTTAAAAGGCTGCCAGTAAAAGTAAAATGTTTTCATTTTAATTGCTAGTCATTTAAATGTTCCCTCTTGCATGTTTGGATTATAGAAAATGCACAGAAGTGTTAATTATGAGTTCCATTTTAATAAGGACATGTCCCCCAAGTTTAGATTCAAGAGTACTTAACTTCTAGCCAGATAAGGAAAAACTGAACTACCTCTTCTTTGCAATTATGTCTAATAAATCACCGTAGATAAAATAAATCACAGCATAAATTTTAATGAAACCTATACATTACTTCTTCAAAATGTTTCTTAATATGAAATACAAGATCATGACTTCAGTTCCAAATCCCATTACTCAATTGTCATACCTTCGGTGTGTCTTTATTCCTGAGCTGATAAAGCCAAATACTAATATCCTCCATTCAGTTCCTATCCTGTTAAATATTTCTCAGGGCAGAAATACTTGTAATAAGTCCCAAACTATTTTTAAGTTCAGAGCCTACACTATAATCCTACTGCTGTCAACCATTTGTGAATTAAAGTACTTATCTTTAAAACTGAATTGCATTTTACATTAAATGAGCCAGAAAAAGCAATGTTGATTCTAACGGGAACAGGCATGATAATCTCCTGGAAAAGATGCTTTTCAAAGCACTGATTCTTGGCAGCTTGGTGGTTCACTGTCTACTCTACTTGGCCATGGGATAAGAATTGCAGACAGGGACTTTGAAATGAGACCAGACATTAGGTCTGGATTCAATAAATACCAGAGGAAAAGAGGTCACTCTGTACAGCAACCAGCAGGGTAATTGCATCCTAAAGGACAGCAGAATTTCTTGTCACGTCCCATGAGAGTGGTTTGGGTTGCATTGATCTGACTGGTTATTGTTGGAGCTCATCCAACAGGTTGTCAGAATCCAATAGTCGATCATGCTCCACACACACAAATAAGAAAAGCAAAAGCTGAGACAGAAAAATTCCAGTGACTTCTTGGAATAAGAAAACAAATTTTATTTCCTTTTAACCTTCCTCTGTAATCCATCAAAATTAATGACTTCATTGCTGGATATTGAAGTCAAAACAAATGCATTCAGCTTCTGCACATGGCCCCTCGAGCTGAGGTGTCACCGCTGCCATTTCCCATGAGAAACTTTAGTCTGAAGTGCAGGGGGTGAGACCTCTGAATGTGGCCCCCTGTGAGCAAGTGGAACTAGACTGAGCACAGAGGAAAAGTTAAAAAGTTTGGGGAATCCTGAAGTCGTAAACCTCAGGTCCAGATGTAAACCTGGGTGGAAAGTGTAACCTGGGTCTCAGACACTAGTCGAAACCCCGACACTGAACTCTGGAGCAGAGAAAGCAAGTGCCCAGCACCCCGCATGACTCAGACCTGACGCCCAGCCCTCAGGAGACTGCACCTGAATGGGAAGCCCCTGAGAGGGGGCCGACCCTCAGGCGTCTGTGGGACCCGAGGAGAGGAGCCCTCACAGAATGCCCAGGCCTTAGGTGACCCAGTGATAGGACGGCTGCCCGAGCCATGTGGCTGACAGGGTCTTGGTGCTCTGGCCTGGTGTCAGGCCTGAGCCTCTGAGATGGGAGAGCCAAGGTCAGGACACTGGACGACCAGTGACCTCCCGGCCCCATGTAATATAAATTGGCGAGAGCTCTCCCAGAGATCTCCACCTCAACGCTGAGACCCAGCTCCACCCAACGGTCAGCAAGCTGCAGTGCTGGATGCCCCATGGCAAACAACTAGCAAGACAGGAACACAAACCCACCCATTAGCAGAGAGCCTGCCTAAAATCATACTAAGTTCACAGACACCCAAAAACACACTACCAGATGCAGCCCTGTCCACCAGAAAGACAAGATCCAGCCCCACCCACCAGAACACAGGCACCGTCCCCTCCAGCAGGAAGGCTACACAAGCCACTGAACCAACCTTATGCACTGGAGGCAGACACCAAAAACAATGGGAACTAAGAACGTGCAGCCTGTGAAAAGGAGAACGCAAACACAGTAAGTGAAGCAAAATGAGAAGACAGAGAAATACACAGCAGATGAAGGAACAAGGTAAAAACCCACCAGACCAAACAAATGAAGAGGAAATAGACAGTTTACCTGAAAATAATTCATAGCAATGATAGTAAAGATGATCAAAATCTTGGAAACAGAATGGAGATAATACAAGAAACGTTTAATAAGGACTTAGAAATAAAGAGCAAACAAACAATGATGAACAACACAATAAATGAAATTAAAAATTCTCTAGAAGGAATCAATTGCAGAATAACTGAGGCAGAAGAATGGAGAGTGACCTGGAAGACAAAATAGTGGAAATAACTACCACAGAGCAGAATAAAGACAAAAGAATGAAAGAACTGAGGACAGTCTCAGAGACCTCTGGGACAATATTAAATGCACTAACATTCGAATTATAGGAGTCCAGGAAGTAGAGAAAAAGAAAGGGACTGAGAAAATATTTGAAGAGATTATAGTTGAAAACTTCCCTAACAAGGAAAAGGAAATAGTCAATCAAGTCCAGGAAGCACAGAGTCCCATACAGGATAAATCCAAGGAGAAACACAACACACATATTGATCAAACTATCAAAAATTAATTACGAGGAAAAAATATTAAAAGCAGCAAGGGAAAAGCAACAAATAACATACAAGGAAATCCCACAAGGTTAACAGCTGATTTCTCAGCAGAAACTCTGCAAGCTAGAAGGGAGTGGCAGGACATATTTAAAGTGATGAAAGGGAAAAACCTGCAAACAAGATTACACTACCCAGCAAGGATCTCATTCAGATTCAACAGAGAAATTGAAACCTTTACAGACAAGCAAAAGCTAAGAAAATTCAGCACCATGAAACCACCTTTACATCAAATGCCAAAGGAACTTCTCTAGGCAGGAAACACAAGAGAAGGAAAAGACCTACAAAAAGAAACCCCAACAATTGATAAAATGGTAATAGGAACGTACATA
This sequence comes from Grampus griseus, assembly GCF_964374135.1. Classification (NCBI taxonomy): domain Eukaryota; kingdom Metazoa; phylum Chordata; class Mammalia; order Artiodactyla; family Delphinidae; genus Grampus; species Grampus griseus. Next base: position 16,368,526 of record NC_139009.1, read on the forward strand.
TCGATAATTACCACAAATGTAAATGGATTAAAGGCTCCAACCGAAAGACATAGACTGGCTGAATGGATGCAAAAACAAGACCCGTACATATGCTGTCTACAAGAGACCCACTTAAGACCTAGGGACACATACAGACTGAAAGTGAGGAGATGGAAAAAGATATTCCATGCAAATGGAAATCAAAAGAAACCTGTTGTAGCAATTCTCATATCAGACAAAATAGACTTTAAAATAGACTATTACGAGAGACAAAGAGGGACACTACAGAATGATCAAGGGATCAATCCAAGAAGAAGATATAACAATTGTAAATGTTTATGCAACCAACATAGGAGCACCTCAAAACATAAGGCAAATGCTAACAGCCATAAAAAGGGAACTCAATCGTAACAAAATAATAGTAGGGGACTTTAACACCCCAGTTTCACCAATGGACAGATCATCCAAAATGAAAATAAATAAGAAAACACAAGCTTTAAATGACACATTAAACAAGATGGACTTAATGATCTTTATAGGACATTCCATCCAAAAACAACAGAATACACGTTCTTCTCAAGTGCTCATGGAACATTCTCCAGGATAGATCATATCTTGGATCACAAATCAAGCCTTGGTAAATTTAAGAAAATTGAAATCGTATCAAGTATCTTTTCTGACCACAATGCTATGAGACTAGGTATCAATTACAGGAAAAATACTGTAAGAAATACAAACACATGGAGGTTAAATAATATGCTACTAAATAACCAAGAGATCACTGAAGAAATCAAAGAGGGAATTAAAAAAAATACTTAACAAATGGCAATGAAAACAAGACGACCCAAAACCTATGGTATGCCGCAAAAGCAGTTCTAAGAGGGAACTTTATAACAATACAATCCTACCTCAGAAACAAGAAACATCTCAAAAAAACAACCTAACTTGACACCTAAAGCAATTAGAGAAAGAAGAACAAAAACCCCGCAAAGTTAGCAGAAGGAAAGATATCATAAAAATAAGATCAGAAATAAATGAAAAAGAAATGAAGGAAACAATAACAAAAATCAATAAAACTAAAAGCTGGTTCTTTGAGAAGATAAAAAAAATTGATAAACCATTAGCCAGACTCATCAAGAAATAAAGGGAGAAGACTGAAATCAACAGAATTAGAAATGAAAAGGGAGAAGTAACTAACAACTGACCCTGCAGAAATACAAACAATCATAAGGGATTACTACAAGCAACTATATGCCAGTAAAATGGACAACCTGAAGAAATGGACAGGGATTCCATGGTGGCGCAGTGGTTGAGAGTCCGCTTGCCGATGCAGGGGCCATGGGGTCGTGCCCCGGTCCGGGAAGATCCCACATGCCGCAGAGCGGCTAGGCCCATGAGCCATGGCCTCTGAGCCTGCGCGTCCGGAGCCTGTTCTCCGCAACGGGAGAGGCCGCAGCAGTGAAAGGCCCGCGTACTGCAAAAAATAAATAAATAAATAAATAAAAATAAATAAAAATCTAACATTTATTTAAAAAAAGAAAAAAATGGACAAATTCTTAGAAAAGCACAAACTTCCAAGACTAAACCAGGAGAAAATAGAAAATATAAACAGACCAATCACAAACACTGAAATTGAAACTGAGATTAAAAATCTTCCAACAAACAAAAGCCCAGGACCAGATGGCTTCACAGGCGAATTCTATCAAACACTAGAGAAGAGCTAACACCCATCCTTCTCAAAATCTTCCAAAACATAGAAGAGGGAGGAACACTCCCAAACTCATTCTACGAGGCCACCTTCACCTTGATACCAAAACCAGACAAAGATGTCACAAAGAAAGAAAACTACAGACCAATATCACTGATGAACATAGATGCAAAAGTCCTCAACAAAATACTAGCAAACAGAATCCAACAACACATTAAAAGGATCATACACCATGATCAAGTGGGGTTTATCCCAGAATGTAAGGATTCTTCAATATACGTAAATCAAACAATGTGATACAGTAGATTAACATACTGAAGGATAAAAACCATATGATAATCTCAATAGATGCACAAAAAGCTTTTGACAAAATCCAATACCCATTTATGATAAAAATTCTCCAGAAAGTAGGCATAGAGGGCACTTAGCTCAACATAATAAAGGCCATATATTACAATCCCACAGCCAACTTCGTTTGCAATGGTGAAAAACTGAACCCATTTCCACTAAGATCAGGAACAAGACAAGGTTGCCCACTCTCACCAGAATTATTCAACATTGTTTTGGAAGTTTTAGCCACAGCAATCAGTGAAGAAAAATAAGTAAAAGGAATACAAATCAGAAAAGAAGAAGTAAAACTGTCACTGTTTGCAGATGACATGATACTATATAGAGAGAATCTTAAAGATGCTACCAGAAAACTACTAGAGCTAATCAATGAATCTGGTAAAGTTGCAGGATACAAAATTAATGTACATAAATCTCTTGCATTCCTATACACTAATGATGAAAAATCTGAAAGAGAAATTAAGGAAACAATCCCATTTACCATTACAACAAAAAGAATAAAATACCTAGAAATAAACCTACCTAAGGAGACAAAAGACCTGTATGCAGAAAACTATAAAACACTGATGAAAGAAATTAAAGATGATACAAACAGATGGAGAGACATACCATGTTCTTGGATTGGAAGAATCAACATTGGGAAAATGACTCTACTATCCAAAGCAATCTACAGATTCAATGCAATCTCTATCAAACTACCAATGGCATTTTTCACAGAAGTAGAACAAAAAATTTCACAATTTGTATGGAAACACAATAGACCCTGAATAGCCAAAGCAATCTAGGGAAATAAAAATGGAGGTAGAGGAAACAGGCTCCTGGACTTCAGACTATACTATAAAGCTACAGTAATCAAGACAGTATGGTACTGGCACAAAACCAGAAATACAGATCAATGGAACAGGATAGAAAACCCAGAGTTAAACCCATGCACATATGATCACCTTATCTTTGATAAAGCAGGCAAGAATATACAATGGAGAAAAGACAGTCTCTTCAATAAGTGGTACTGGGAAAACTGGACAGCTACGTGTAAAAGAATGAAAGTAGTACATTCCCTAACACCATATACAAAAATAAACCCAAAATGGATGAAAGACCTAAATGTAAGGCCTGACACTATAAAACTCTTAGAGGAAAACATAAGAAGAACACTGTTTGACACAAATCACAGCAAGATCCTTTCTGACCCACCTCCTAGAGAAATGGAAGTAAAAACAAAAATAAACAAATAAATGGAACCTAATGAAACTTAAAAGGTTTTACACAGCAAAATAAACCATAAACAAGACGAAAAGACAACCCTGAGAATGGGAGAAAATATTTGCAAATGAAGCAATGGACAAAGGATTAATCTCCAAACTATACAAGCAGCTCATGCAGCTCAATATCAAAAAAACAAGCAACCCAATCCAAAAATGGGCAAAAGATCTAAACAGACATTTCTCCAAAGAAGACATATACATTGCCAACAAACACATGAAAGGATGTTCAACATCACTAATTATTAGAGAATTGCAAATCAAAACTACAATGAAGTATCACCTCACACCAGTCAGAATGGCCATCATCAAAAAGTCTACAAACAGTAAATGCTGGAGAGGGTGTGGAGCACAGGGAACCCTCTTGCATTGTTGGTGGGAATGTAAATTGATACCGCCACTATGGAGAACAGTATGAAGGTTCCTTAAAAAACTAAAAATAGAAGTACCATATGACCCAGCAATCCCACTACTGGGCATATACCTTGAGAAAACCATAATTCAAAAAGAGTCATGCACCACAATGTCCATTGCTGCTCTATTTACAATAGCCAGGACATGGAAGCAACGTAAGTGTCCATCGACAGATGAATGGATAAATAAGATATGGCCCATATATACCATGGAATATTACTCAGCCATAAAAAGAAATGAAATTGAGTTATTTGTAGTGAGGTGGATGGACTTAAGAGTCTGTCATGCAGAGTGAAGTAAGTCAAAAAGAGAAAAACAAATACTGTATGCTAACACATATATATGGAATCTAAAAAAAAAAAAAAAAATGGTTATGAAGAACCTAGGGGCAGGACAGGAATAAAGACCCAGAAGTAGATGATGGACTTAAGGACACCTGGAGGGGGAAGGGTAAGCTGGGACGAAGTGAAAGTGTGCCATGGACTTATATATACTACCAAATGTAAAACAGCTAGCTAGTGGGAAGCAGCTTCATAGCACAGGGAGATCATCTTCGTGCTCTGTGACCACCTAGAGGGGTGGGATAAGGAGGTTGGGAGGGAAATTCAAGACGGAGGAGCTATGGGGATATATGTATATGTATAGCTGATTCACTTTGTTATAAAGCAGAAACTAACACACCATTGTAAAGCAATTATACTCCAATAAAGATGTTAAAAAATTATTACAAAAAATAATAAAATAAAATAAAATTAAGAAAACAAGTCCATTTGTAATAACATACAAAAACTTGGCATACCTAGAAATAAATGTAATAACTAAAAGAAGAGTAAGAGAGATGCAGTAAAAACTACAAAGCATGTTGAAAAAAAAAAAAGACCTAAGTAAATGAAGATGTATCTGTGTTTATTGATTAGAAGAAAAGATATTTAGGATGGCAATACTTCTTGTGTCAAACCACAGATCCCATGCAATTCTTATCAAAATCTCAGGTGAACTTTATTTTTCCAGAAATTGACAGGCTGATTCTAAAATTTTATGGAAATTCAAGGGACCCAGAAAATTTCATCTTGTAAAAGGGGAATAAAGTTGGAAGATTCATAGTACATGATTTTAAAACTTACTACAGATCTATAGTAATCAAGACCGTGTGATAGTGGCTTAAAAATAGATTTATAGATAAAGTTAATAGAATTAAGAGCTCATAAATAAACCCATACATTTGTGGTCAATTGAATTTTGGCAAAAATAACAATGCTATTCAATTGGAAAATAAATTAATCTTTTTAGCAACTGGTGCTAGCACAGCAGGATATTTACTTGCAAAAGAATAAAGTTGGAATCCTGTTTCACAAAGTATACAAAAGCTAACAAAATGGCTTGAAGAAAAAAATGTAAGTACTAAAACAATAAAATTTTTAGAAGAAAACAGGTGAAAAATTTTGTGACCTTCAATTTGGCAATGGTTTCTCAGTTATGACATCTAAAGTACAGAAATCAAAGAAGACAGATAGACTAGATTTCACCAAAATTAAAAAACTTTGTATTTCAAAGAACACTATCAAGAAAATAGAAGCTTAACCAAAAGAATGAAAGAAGGTATTTGCTAATCATGTGTCTGATAAACTCTAGTATACAGAAAAAAAGAAATTATATTACCTCATGGTAGGCACAAACCAAAAAAATCTATAATATATACACACCCAAAAAGAAGAGCAAGGAATCTAAACACAGCACTAAAGATAATCATCAAATCACAAGGGAAGAGAGCAAAAGAAGAAAGAAACAAAAAACAAAACAATCTTGAGAGAAAAGAACAAAGCTGCAGTTATCGCACTCCCTGATTTCAACCTATAATACAAAACTACAGTAATTAAAGCAGTATGATACTGCCATAAAAACAGACAAATATATCAATGGAAAAGAATAGAGAGTCCAGAAGTGAACCCACACTTATATGGTCAATGACAAAGAGGCAAAAATACACAATGGGGAAAAGACAGCCTTTTCAATAAATGGTGTTGGAAAAAACTGGACAAATACATGTGAAATAATCAACCTGGACTACTTTGTTACACCATATAGAAAAATAAACTCAAAGTGGGTTAAAGACTTAGATATAAGGCCTGAAATGATAACTCCTTGAAGAAAACATAGGTAGTACTATCTTTGACATTGGTCTTTGAAATACTTTTTGGATATGTCTCCTCAGGCAAAGGAAACAAAATAAAAATAAACAAATGGAACTACATCAAACTAAAAATCTTTTGCACAGTGAAGGAAACTAGCAATGAAACAAAAAGGCCACCTACTGAATGGGGAAGATATTTACAAACAATATATCTGATAAGGGGTTAATATCTAAAATATACAAAGCACTCATACAACTTAACTTAAAACATTATAATCTGATTAAAAAAATGGGCACAGGACCTGAGTAGATATTTTTCCAAAGAAGACATACAGATGGCCAATAGACACATGAAAAGATGCTCAACATCACTAATCATCAGAGAAATGAAAATCAAGTCCACAATGAGATGTCACATCACATATGTCAGAATGGCTATTATCCAAAAGACAACAAATAACAAATATTGGTGAGGATATGTAGAAAAGGGATTACTTGTACCCTGTTGGTAGAAATGTTAATTGGTGCAGCCACTATGGAAACAGTATGGAGATTTCTCAAAAAAATAAAAATAAAATTATGGTACAATCCAGCAATTCCACTTCTGGGTATTCTTCCAAAGATAACAAAAACAGTAATTCAAAAAAGGTATATGTACCCTTTTTTTCATTATTCACCAAGGGAGCAACTGAAGTTACCATCAATAGATAGATGGATAAAGAAGATGTGTTGTATATATATATATACAAAAGCATACTACTCAGCCACAAAAAAAGAATGAAATCTTGCCATTGTGATAACATGGATGGACCTAGAAAGTATTGTGCTAAGTAAAATAAGTCAGGAATCTAAAAACAAAACAAAATGACAAAAAAACAGAAACAGAGTCATAAGTACAGAAAACAAACAGGTAGTTGATAAGAGGGGAGGGGAGTGGTGGGAATGAGTGAAATAGATAAGGGAAATTAAGAGGTACAAACTTCCAGTTACAAAATAAATGAACTAGAATATAGGAATACAGTTAATGTAATATCTGTGTGTAGGCTGATGGGAACTAGACTTATCATGATGTGCATTTTGTATAGAAATATAAAATCACTACGTTGTACACCAGGAACTAACATAGTGTTGTAGATCAATAATACTTCAAAAAACTCAACAACCAACCAAACATACAAACAACAAATCTGATCTCTGAAAAAAAGATCATATTTGTAGTTATGAGAGGAGGGGGCAGCGGTAAGGGGAATTGGATGAAGGTGATCAAAAGTTACAAAGTTTTATTCATACGATAAATAAATACTAGGGATGCATGTATAATATGATGAATATAATTAATAGTGCTATGTCATATATGAAAGTTTTTAAGAGAGTAAATCCTAAGAGTTATCATCCCAAGGAGAAAATATTTAAATTTTTTTTCATTTTGTATCTATATGAGATGATGGATATTCGTAAACTTATTGTGGCAATCATTTTATGATGTATGTAAATCAAATAATTATGCTGTACACCTTAAACTTCTATGGCGCTGTATGTCAATCATATCTCAATAAAACTGGAAGGGAAAAAATAGCCACATATTAGTGGATTGGTGCATTTCAAACCTGTGTTGTTCAAGGATCAAGTGTAGTTTACATCACTTTGCTCAGAGCCTTCTAATGACTTCTCATTCTACTCAAGATACTTAGGTCAGTATAAATTCTAGTGTTTTTCTTTTTTTCAGCTTGAATTATTTCTGATATGAAATGTCTTATTTCTTTGGTCACTATTAAGAGTATTTCCTTTTCACTGGTTTTCAACAGTTGGATTTGGATCTCTCTTGGTATATGTGCTCTTTTGTTTTCTATGTTTATCCTCTTAAGGTTCTTTGAGTTACTTAGGTCTTTGTATTTATCGCTCATCTAATCTGGAAAATGTTCAATCATTATTTCATCAAATATGTTTTCTGTCCAAATTTTTTTCCATTTTTTTTTTTTTTTACTCTTTTGCATGTGTGTTAAACATCTTTGTATTGTCCCATAGGTCACTGAGGCACAATTTATTTTTATTAGCTTTTCTTTTCTTTGGGATTTAGCTTTGATAGTTTCTATTTCCTTCTCCAAATAAACTGATTTTTTTCCTAGTGTTCAACCTGCTGTTAAACCTATCCAATCAATTTTTTTTCACTGAAGGGTTTATATTTTTTAGTTGCAAATTTTCAATTTGGTCCTATTTGGGAGCTTCAATTTCTTTATTGAGATTATATATTTGTTACCTCATTATGTCAAAGAATATTCCAAAATATAGTGATCAACAATAACGATTTAGAAAATACATTAGAAAAATATGCTGAACTCACACTGGCAAATATTAAACAAACCATAAAATTGCTATTACAAAGTATTTTTTATTTGACCTTATTCATTAAAAGGACAATTTATTGATTTGGACATGATTGTGTGATTCATTTCATATTTAATCAATTTATTATTAGCAGGTCTGATTTAGGTCTGATCACCAGGAAATAACTACTGGGGTGACTCTTGACACTGAACTAAAGTACACGGCTAAAGGTTGTGTGAAAACTGTGAATGTATTCTGTGGTTTCTGGGATTAGATATATCAGGGTAATACAGGAAAGATAATATTGCTTGAATTGTGCTAGAAACTATTCTGTTTAAATTCTTCAAATCATCAGACGTAAAATGATAAGAGCAGAATACAGTTCTCAGAGATTTGTGTTCAAAAGTAACCTTCTATACTTAAGAAAAAAAAATATATGTACATACACATTTATAAAAATATATGTATTTTTATTTATTGTTAACATTTTATTAAACAAATAAAACTAATTGTGTTTCATTATTTTATTTTCCATTTTTTTGTTATTTTTTATACATATTCAATACTATTCTGAATCTTACATCTCAGCTATAAAGAAAATTTACAGTTTCCCCAAATTTGACTGCCTCAGAATGTAAATAACATATCCAATAAAACATTATGAAACTAAGTAATCTTTCCTAAACTATCAATTATTAAAGGAAATTAATTTATATCACTAGAGGAAGGATTGAATTGACTTTGCATTCTCATGTCAGAAGTTATAATTACAAACTCATTTTCAAATAAAGAAATATTAAAGAAAATGCAGCCAAAATAAAATAGTAGGAAAAATAAAGAATTATGTTAAAAATTTTATAAATAAAACATTATAGTTTTCCTGGATCTTATTATGATTATGGTATTTATTGTAATTTCTTTTCTCATTATGAATAAATGTTTACTAATTTTATAGTTTTTCCCTATAGAAGTGTTTGTCAAAATTGTATATGCTTGAGGCCAGAACAGAGTGAGAGAGAACTCACACAATTATGCACACTTCTATGTGGGAATGAACATAAAAATATAATTCATAACCCCCAAATATAAGAATATTTAGCAAACAAATGCCAAATATTTTTTCTCTTTACCTTTTACTCTTCCCCCTTTCTTCTTCCTCTCCATTATCCTTCTGTGTCCAATATCCTCCAGCTTTTCTGCAGTCAGCTACCAATACATTAATGACTTTAGTTTTAGAATTTTTAAACTTAAGTTACACTTTTAATGAGGGTGAAGACATCAATCAAAGAGGACCTAGTAGTGATCTTAGTATATGAGAAAACATGGCCAACTAGAGCTCTCAACCCACATACATCTCCAATTAGTTGTGCTACTTTGGACACGTTATTTGAACTCGCAGGTTTCACTTTCCTCCTTTATAAAATGGAGTCGAAAAGCTGTGTGGGTGTTTGTTAATTTCAAATAAAGTAGTGCAAAGGTAAGCACAAGGAAAATATAAAAGTTTCAAATTTGTATTGCTTACTTTGTGTCTTAATAAAAGCTTTCTATGAAAAAAATGTATATACCAGAAGAAACTGTAAAAAAAGACAACAGATACAAAAACAATATTTTTAAGGCACATACTGAAAGAAAGAGGATACCTCCCAAGTAAAAACTGTCAGATAAGAAGAGAAACTTTCACAGAGTAAAGCGAGTTAAATAAACACAGTTGTCTTTGTAATTCGGCGAGCATCTCGTGAAGGAGGCAGAGAGGAAGCTCAGTCCTCTGGCGTCCCAGTGAGCACGTGGTCGAGTCTCCCCCTGCAGGAGCTGCTGCTAACACGGAGGCCTGGGGTACATGACCACATACCAGGTCATAGGGAACACGAAATTTAGTGAGAGGGTAAGGATCTTCTGTCAGCTTTGGCATCCATTTTCCAGTCACTTGACACTTCCCCAAAGACGTCGGCGGAGCATCTGCTCTGTTGACAGCATGAGCTGCTTGACATTTCTTCTGAGGAATGAACGATTAGGGTTCTTGGAAAGCAGGATGGAGCCCGGCAGGCAGCCGCACAGCTTCCGTCCACCTCCGCAAACCGCCTCCCAAACGTCATGGATGCGATTACATTCAAATTTTTCTCTTGATAAGTAAGTGAAGGGCTAAACCACAGCCTGCTTCTGATAACAGATCTGCTCTGGGCACAGTTCCGAGGTTTCCACACTGACGGCAGGAAAGGATGAATGAAAGGTTTTCTTTCGAAAGCATGTGTGTCTGGTGCAGGCCTTGGGGTGGACCCAGACCACACAGAGTTGATCGCCTGTTTGTATGACATTTTCTCATTACTAAGACAGGTTTTGAGTTACTATGCTGCTTATTTCTTGAAGAAAGTGTATATAATGGTATCAAATGCCTACAGTAAAAACTTAAAAACTTGCAAGACGTATAAGGAAAAATAAATCAGCCTCCACATTTCCAGGATACACTGCAATGTTAGCCACTGTCGCCAGGTTCTTATGTATCCTTTAAGCAGTATTTATAGATTTACAGCATTTTTTTTCTTAATGACTGCTTGGTATTCCATTGCATGAAGGTATTTTCTAAAATTCCTATATTGTGTGGTATTTACATCATACCAATACTGTTTGGATAAAACTACTGCAATGAACAGCCTCACACATTCAGGGAAGGGCAACCAAATTTGGTTAAGAGCCTGGAGTGTAGAGTCAAACTATCTGGAATCAAATTTGAGCTCTTCTTCTTTTTTTTTTTTTTTTACTAGCTTTGATCTTGGGCAACTCACTTAACCTTTATTTGGTTTAGTTTCCTCATAAGTAAAATGGTATAATAAAGTAGTACTGGCTTCATAGAGTTTTGTGAGGATAAAATTAGCTGATGAGTACATACATAAGTGGAATACCTAGGCCAGTATTGATACACCTTTTAAAAGGTATCACATACTTCTATTCCCACCCACAGAATATGAAAGAGCCAGTTTTCATTCTTCCTCAGTAGCAGAATATTCTAACATACAAATAACCTTTGCAATTGATAGGATGAAAATTACATTTCACTGTTGTTTTAAATTTTATTTCTTAATTACAAAAAAATAAGGGTATTTATATGTTCTGCACCACTTTAACTGATTTTTTGGTGAACTCTCTATTACTATTTCCTTTCCCTATTTTACCATTTTGTTGTTCATCATTTTTCTATTAACTCACGGAGATGCTCTATATCTTAAATATGACAACTATACTTCTATCCGTGTGGTTTTTATCTGTTGACATTTATTTTGATACTTATATTAGGCCAAGACTTTAAAAAAATATCTATTTTAATAATACCAAATATCAGTAAATATTAGTAAATTAAAATATCAGTATTTTAATTTATGACTTCTGGTTTCTTTTATGTGCCTTAGAAGACCTTTCATCCTCCTTTAGTAGAATGGAACAGAGAACCCAAGGGGAAAATCACCATACTTGGGTATTCAATTTGTTTTAGAAGTGATTCTGTAAATCAGTGGGAAAAAGACTGTTTTTCCAAAGGGAGATTGGATATCCATATGAAAAACAAAAGTCATTTGGCCTCTTTGTCACAGTACAGCAAGTCCCCTACATATGAATGAGTTCCATTCCGAGAGTGCATTCGTTAAGTCCAATTTTTTCATAAGTCCAACAAAGTTAGCCTAGGTACCCAACTAACACAATTGGCTATAAAATACTGTACTACAATAGGTTTATAATACTTTTCACACAAATAATACATAAAAAATATACCAAAAAATAGAGAAAACATTTTTAATCTTATAGTCCAGTACCTTGAAAAGTTCAGTAGTACAGTACAACAGCTGGCATACAGGGGCTGGCATCAAGTGAACAGGCAAGAAGAGTTACTGACTGGAGGAGGGAGAGGAGGTGGGAGATGGTAGAGCTGAAGGATCGTCAGTAATAGAAGACGGAGGGCAAGCTGCAATTTCACTCACGCCTGACACTGATGGCGCAGGTTCTGGTTCCTTGCTGGATTCAATTCTATCCACCCTCTTGAAAAAACGATCCAGTGATTTCTGGGTAGTTGCTTTTTTTTTCTTGTCATGGATGACACAGTAGCACTGGATTGCATTCTGAATGGCTGCTGCAACCTTCGTGTACAATTCTACATTTGGGTCCTGTGCCTCAAAAACTAACAGTGCCTCCTCAAATAAAGAAAATCCCCTTGCCATTTCCTGCATCGTGAATCTCTTTGGTTCTTCAGTTACTTCTTCCTCTTGTCTCTCTTTGTCCTTTCTTGGTGCTTGGAGCTTCTTAGCAGTAACAGCTATATCACTGTTGCTTTTACTCTTGCTTCTGGACATCCAGAAATAAAGATACGGTACTACTGTACTCTATACAGTACTGTACAGTAAAGTACACAAAAGCATAACCACTTGTAGAGGTGTATGCATGTGACAGTGTACACCAGACACGTGAACTAACTTACGTGACTGATGTGTGAATGCATGTTTGCATCTTTGAAAGTTCGCAGCTTGAAAGTTCGTGTGTAGGAGACTTACTGTACACACAAAATCGAATTCTGGGAGATTGTATACCTATATGTGAAAGACACAACTTTCAGAAAAGCATGGAGAAGAATATATTCATGACCTTGGGGTAGGAAAATAGAATAAAAGAAACTGATACGATGAACCATAAAGGAAAGTTTGATAAAATTTGACTACCAAAAGTAAAAATTTACCTCCATCAAAAGCTACAATTAAAAGGAAAACCCACAGAGTAGAAGACGCTTACAACTCATGTAATCAACAAAGGCTTTATTTCCAGAATATATAAAAAATGTCTTCAAATCAATAAGAAAAAATACATTATTTAAATGTAGGTAACACAGTTTAAACAGAAACTCCATGAAAGAACATATCCAAATGGTTAATGTGAAAATGTGTGATGACTCATTAGTAAGCAGGGAAATGCAAATTCAATAAAAATAAAATGTCACTGCCTATCTACTACAAAAGACTGATAATGCCAAATGCAGAGAGAACTTAGAACACATTGCAAGTGTAAGTGCAGAAGCCTTACTACGTCAGCAAAGAGTTTAGCATCATCACGTGAAAGAGGATGGTAACTTGGGCAGGGTGTGCAGCTGAAGTGGTGGAAGGTAGTAACATTATGTACATATTTTGAGGAGAGATGATAGATTTGCTGTTGGAATGTACGTGGTGAGGAAGAAAAAGATAGAGTGAAGCATCATTTCAAGGACTGGTCTGAACAAATGGATGAATGAGGTTGTCATCAATCAGTGTAGGAAAGACTGTAGAAGGGCTATTATTTTTCATGGAGGAGGGGATGGTTCAGTAATTCAGTTTCCTGCCATGTTAATTTGAAATACCAGTTATGAATCCAAGTGGCAGTGTCAAATAGGTAGTTGCAGACACAAATCTGGAGTTCAGGGATAAGAACCAAGCTAGGAAGCTATACTTGGATTCATCAGTAAAGGGAAAGTATTCAAAATTATGTAACTGGAAGTAATTACCAAGGCAGTGAATATAGGGAATGAAGAAAGTCAGTAAGAAGACTGACCACTGAAGTTTAAATGTTTGTGGAGGTGAGGAAGAACCAGCCAAGGGTATGGAGGATTGGTAGTGAGAAAGAAGGGCAAGCAGGAGATGGTGATAACCTGGAAATCAATCAGAAAAAAATAGTTTTAGGAGGAGACAGTAATCAGCTGTTAAATTCTGTTGATAGGCAAGGCAAGGCGAGAACCAAGAACTGAGGCCATTGGTGACCTTGAAAAGATAATTTTTGGAAGCCTGGTGGAGACGAAATCCTGAATGAAATGGGTTCAAAGTAGGGGAGAAACCAGTGGTAGAATATAGACAACACTTTTGAAGAGTTTTGCTGTAAGGGAAAGGAAAGAAAAGGCAATAACAAGAGAGGGAAGTAGAGTAGAGAGAATAGGATATGTGTATGCTGATGAGGGAGATACAGTAGAAAGATAAATTATAATGGCATAAAAAAGAGCAGATATGGAAGCAATATCCTGGAAAATTCATGAAATCTCATGTGCAAGCTGACAAACTTCTGTTAGGAGTAGAAGTAATTCATTTATTATAAAACACCAGAGAAGAATGATCATTGGAGCACGGCTGCAGATAGGTGGTCAGATGTATTAATAGAAGCTCCCGAAATATTTTCTAATCACTTTTACTTTCTCAGTAAAATAGGAAAGAAAGACATTGGCTCTACATAGAGAAAGGGGAGGTCTACAGGGATTTTTTAGGAGAGAGAAAATGATATGCTGTTATCTTCCAGAAGAGTGGGAGAGTGAATGGGCGAGGGAATTGTAATAAGAATGCCAGGAAGCAGTAAAATACTAATTTGCACAGATTTTTATGTAAATATGCAACAATATGACTTTTTAAATCACAAAACAGTATTTCTTTCTTTTATATACTAAAATCATTTATTGTGTTCTGAGAATACTAGATGGACCAGATGTATGTGGTCATTGTTTTTAGGGAGCTTACAAAACTCTTCCTCCTCTGAGGTCCTCTTGGGAAGCTAAAACATTATTTCCATTCACAGTAAAGTACTGAGAAAACAGGTTTTCGTTCATTCTTTAGATATGCATTCAGAACATACAAACACAAAAACTATACGAAGAAATTTAATTTCTGACGTATTTCATTTTAAAGGACATAATTATTCTCATATTATTTCAAAGTAAATTATCTGTGAATTGCTTATTTCTTATCTGTCTTCTGGATTTTAGGGGCAAAGAGGGCAAAAACGTTTTCAACACCATTCAATCTTCAGGTCCTGGAATGGTGCTAGCACACGGTAAGAGCAAAGTGACTATTTGTTGAACATATAAATTAATGGAAGGAACACAGTATATCAGAATATGCTACTTGAAGAAATACCCGAAGAGAAAAAAGAATCCCACATATTTTCCATTTCTATATTCTACACTATTTTGTTGAAGTGGAGACTTAATAAATATTGGATAAATGTGATTAACCTATTCAAAATATTTTGACTATAAGACGTATGTAGCCCTAGAATATCACAGGAGTAGAGTATAATGGAACTTACAGAGAATTTTGCTAGATATTGTTTAAAAAGATTAAGAAAAGTTCTCAGCTCACTGAATTTCCATCTTCAGCAAATAAAGAAAATGTCATTAATTATTAATGAAAGCCTTTTCACTTATTAATCTGTGAATTGTACGTGTAAGATGAATTTGCTGTTAATAACAAAATGTGAATATGAAAGATAACATGCCTAACTATCAAGTTTGCCGAACAAAGTAAAGTTCTTACCTCTCCTGGGAATGCATTTCATTAGGAGAAATACATTGAGTATTGTTTAAAGTGGAGAACAACTGGGCATGGATGAGGAAGTTATGACATTGATGCATATTCCTCTATAAATACTGAGATTTATCCTGTGCATCATTCAATACATATTTTTTAAAAATAGAGTTAAAGGACCTCATATCAGTGATCTAGGAACATAATGTGAGAAACATGATAAATTAAATGATTGATTGTTCATGTTTTAATGCTTCACACATTCACCAATACTGAAAAAAAAAATGGTTCATTTATTTAGGCTCATTAATTATGAACTTAGGATCATTTAGGGATAAAAAACTTCCAAGTTAATATTTTGTTGTCAGTTTCTGAATAAGTTTCTTAAGAAAACTGGTGAACTGGTTAGCTATGGAATCCATTATTTCAAGTTTCTCATTTTGACTTCAATGTGAAAGTTTACTTATTTATTTATTAAATACAAGCTGTGGTGTAATTTATTTATCTATTAAATACAAACTAGTGTATTATGTTTTAATTATGAAAACATCTGTAAAATATGTATGCTTTTTATTGAATTAAACAATTAAAGAGATATATTTTGTACTATCAAAAGTCAAATTTCAATAGGACTACACTGGGTTGCTTAATGGCTTTTTAAATTTTGTAAACATGACTAATTCTCTTTTATTGATGACTTAACAACTTAAAATCATGCAAATATAATTTACTTTGCCTTGGCACTAACCCAGACAGCACCTGCAGTAAAGCATGCGGTTCTCTATAAATGACACTTCTCCTCAACAGGTGAAAAGACAACTAGTAAGTCTAGTAAAATTCTTTTCCTCTAAAAATAGTGATGATCTCAATAAGTTATTGCTACTCATTGACTATGGTCAGAGTCCTATAAGTTTCAGGAATGAAATTTCTGTCGGCAGCCTTACACCTCCCTACTTGCAAGGAATGTGCAAGTTAGGGGACCCTGGTCTTCTCTCTTGGTCTGTTTCCTATAAGTGGGACTCCTTGAGGATGGACTATGTTTCTAAGATCTCTGGCTTTCTTTTCAGACAGAATGCTTGAAATTACTCAGCTATATATTTAGCATGTCCACCATTACACTCAGCACTCCAAAATGGATATTGCCTCTGTCATCATTTTTTTTTTTAATGTATCAGTTTTCGGGCGTTTTTTAAAAAAATCAAAACCACTTTCCTGAATCATCACACCTTGCATGTGCATTGTAAACAATAAATCCAAACGTCAGTTAAGGGCAACACTACATTACTAATTGCATTGTAACCAAGATAAACCATTCTTCATCTGAAAAAACTTTCCCATCTTCATCATATATTTTTTTTCAATGACTAGAACATTAAGTCTTTCATTGTGGACCTGTATACTTATATATATTTATTTTATGTACATTTGGTAGATTTTGTGTGTGTGCATGTGGCGTCATTTATTGAATCATTTTAATGATTTTTGAATGTCTGACCTAGCATTGGTACGTCACCTCTGTTTGTTTGAATGAGTTTCTGACTTTAATCTTGGCTTGAAGGCTACGGGGTTATTAGCAAAGTGTTGCTCCTATATCATACAATCCCTACTGCTTTCCCACTACATCATCACTTCACTGATTAGGCAGAGTTCATTGTACTGCTCCAACATGAGCAAAGATTCTTTTCAAGAGAACCTGACCTTTCTATAACTTTTTTTTTTTTTTTTTTTTGCGGTACGTGGGCCTCTCACTGCTGTGGCCTCTCCCATTGCGGAGCACAGGTTCCGGACGCGCAGGCGCAGCGGCCATGACTCACGGGCCCAGCCGCGGAGCGGCATGTGGGATCCTCCCAGACTGGGGCACGAACCTGTGTCCCCTGCATTGGCAGGCGGACTCTCAACCACTGCGCCACCAGAGAGGCCCTCTATAACTTCTTGCTATTGATAATTACCTGAATTGAACTTATTTCTAAGAACTGCACCACCATTCTCACATTCATGAAAAAGAGCCAGCTTTCTCTTTGTTCTATACACAGTCAAAAGCTATGAAATAGATGTGTCTTCTCTGGTCAGCACTTAACCAGTAAGGCGACTGGCTACCTGAATCCAGTTCCTCTCTCAAACTCACCAGTATGATAACTTACTTCAACTCTATATGGGGATAGTAAAAGGGAGGGGAAAAAATTGCTACAATAATGGGGCTTTAACACCATGTAAAAAAACATCAGTTTGAGAGGAAGTGTTTTCCCCAAATATTCCATGTCTTTCCACATCCTAACTCACTGGGTTTAGCCACTAAGCCATGGTCGACCAAGAATGTGATTATTTTTCTACCATGAAGGAGATCAACATTGCTGCCTTACTGTCACGAGGCCACTTCCCCAACGATAACAACTGCTCTTCTCGATCATCTTCTGGGAATACCATGACATAATACAGATTTGGCTACCCAGAAGTCTAAGATATATTACAACAGTGCATTTACCAATTCCATTCTAGTTCCATACTGTACCTAAGGCTAGGGTTTTCCAATGTTCCATCCCAAATTCTTTCAAGCCACTTGGTCCAGAACAGTTTTTTAGAGATTCTGTAATGGGGTCAAATGACCACATCAAGACTGATGTAAATTTCAATAAATACATGGACCAACTTGAATACAATTCACTTGCCAGGATCAGATTTTTAAGAATAAAATTATCTATAAAGCCAAAGAAAATAAACATATGCAATTTTCGAGTCAATCTAAACAAAAAAATGTTAAAATAAATCAAAATCCCCTATTAGCATATCTTATATTAGCATACTTCTTCCTGGAAACAAGAAGTCACATATTCCTATGTTCCTTAAAAAGAAAATAAAAAAAAAAACAAAAACAAAAGAGAGAGGAGGAATAGTGAGAAGAAAAAGAGAGAAAAAAAAAGGAAGAAAAGCATGTTCCATGTCAAAATTCTCCAGAAGTGTAAATGCACTCATACCAATTAAGGACAAGCATCAAATTAATGTCTAAGGGCTTTTTAGTGGCTCATATTCTGGCATGAACAAGGTACCAGAATGCGGAGTACAGAGGCTCCTTGTCATTTGTCTTCCTGTGTTTCAGAGCATCTGAGTGCCTACTCTTCTATAATCAAGTTTCCTTTCCTTCTACACTCCAAAACTTTTCTACCAATGCTGCTTTCTCCTGACAGTAGGGTGTTTATATTGATGACAGGCAATCCTACTGGCAAAATACATTGATTTATAATTTGGACAACTCCAGTTATTTGATCTCCAGATAGTGCTTGATCTCATTCAGTCATATTTGGGTGTCTTCAATTTCCTGATATCCCTAAACATGTATCAACCTAATTCTGTCTGTTCTTCCAACTTGGGAGGTGCCCTCACAATAGTCCTTGGAGTCCCTCTTGATGTATAAATGTCTTCATTGTTTAGATTGTTGGGAAAACAGCTGTGCTTAATTTTCTCTGTTGAATGGCCTTTTACTTTTTTTTTATAATATATGTCTCAGACCCTGCCGGAATCCTCTGTTGAAAGAAATGTGCTGCCTTTCGTTTCTGGTTCTGTCAGAACATTTCTCTTTTTGTTCTCCTGAGCAGGGAAATCGTTTCTAAGAGTATGACTTCTCTGAACCCCAAATCTAGCCCAGATCTGGATTCTACTTATTGAGATCTGCCTGTTTTCCCCCTGGTTCATATCATCCATCCTTTATCTTGCCTTATTTTATAAAATTTCCACAACATATTCTTTGAGAAAACTACTGGGGTCCAGGGAAGGCCACTCCAAAATGCACCTCAATTTTATATTGATAATTTGGAGTTAAAGTTACCTAAGAAATGGCCGATGCGAGAGGAACCCTTTGACTCCCGGTCTCTGTCTTCTTGAAAGCAGGAAATAAATCTCCCATATGAAAGGTGTCCTCCCTGTACAGGGAGGTATAAAAATATCCTTATCATCAGAGATAGGGAATTCAGAGTCCAGAAATCTGTATACATAAACCTTGTTACTTTGTTAATTTACTACCCAAGCCCAAACTTTGCTGAAGTCCCTTATTAATTAAGCACCCAAACCTATTGCTTTATCTTGTCAACTCCTCACAAATTTATTGTTTCTTTGTGTAAAAAGATATAAAATCTGCCTGCTTTGGGTCACTCTCTGAGCATCATTTTATGATCTCCTGTACACATGAAATGAAATTGGGTTTTCTCTTATTAATCTGTCTTGTGTCACTTTTATTATTAGTCCAGCCACAAGAACTCAAGAGGGATAGAGGGGGGAAATTGCCTCCTCCCAACAGAATGGGTAATACTGGTGACTCTGTTTATAATAATCAATTTACCTTGAAACTCACTCAACAATAATTTGAGCATCTTACACGGATACTCCTAGTCTTCTATTATACCTGTTCCAATAGTATATAAGCTGTTATTATAATTTATCACAATCTTCAAGGATACAGTTTTCCATTCGTTTTTAGTGTGTACTGTATCTGTAGCTTTGAGATGGCATTTCTCAATAGTTTCCGGGGTCCTAGCTCCATCCAAAGGAATTATTTCAGTCTGATCTCTGTGATCTTAACTATATTCTTCTGTGAGCTTTCTCAAGCCCTGATCACTTTTTCTGGCTTGCTTATCAATAAAAATATTTACCTCTTGTCTAGCCAAAACCTTAAAAGTAGGTAAATCTTGGTATATGGTGTCCTAAGTACATTTTTTTACCCTTTCATTTGAACCGTGGCCTCTGAAACCTTGAATTTCTTTGAGGAATATGCCTTTTCTCTTTTTGCTTGGCTCTCCTAGATCATCCTTAGTCGTTTTCAAAGATAGACTTTTCTTCAGATACCATCTCCTATTCATCTAAACCATGCTTCAGTTTCTCTACCATTTCCCTATGCTCCAACACTGTTTTCATACCAGGCTAATTTTCAAGATTAATTCACCCAGGCATAAGCTTTCTTGAATACTAATAACTGAAGAGGTGGTTCAAGTATTGGTGATCGGCTCTCCTCTAGCTGTATCTGTGTGAAGGTTATATATCCCAGCCTGGCAGGAGCCTTCATTTCTACCTGTATGTTCGGCAACACAATCTATCATATTTCAGTACATAGGGCTACTATTTGGACTTCCAATATTCACAAGCTAATTATCAAATGATGGGTATAACTTTAAGGTATGTTAATAATAATAACGAAGGACATATAATTTTCTAGCTGGCCTTGCATCAGCCCTGGTGAAAAATAGTAGTTACAACCTCACAGCTTTATTAAAAAAAAAAATCTTAGTAACCTACAAACCTGTCTGAGAAACAACATAGAGGTCATTAACTGCACAGAAGTTACTCTAAACTGGGTATTAACAAGCTTTAAAGAAAACTATGAAGATAAGATACCGTGTACCGGTTTCCTCAAAATGTCTCCACATGTAACTTTAGACTTCACAATTCTTAAGTTTCACTGCTTGACGAATGAGTTGTGAGGATATGAGGATACTACACAACCAAACCCACAGGTCTCGCCACTGAAGCGACAGGACCCATGACTGTGAACCTTAGGATGGAGTAGAGCAATTGTGAACCTCCAACAGACAGGAGAAAGAAAGGAGGAGGACCATACACACTCAGTCTCCTCTTCCCAACCTCACTATCAAGGTAAGCTCTCCTTCCTCCTGGGGGTGAGTTATGGAGGGGCCAGAGACAGGCCTGAAGTAGTATCCCAGTGGGCATCCTGCTCTACAGATGGACATTTCGGATGGGGGCAGGTCATGGGGGAACTTTCCACTTCAGAAACTAGTAAGCACACTTATACATGTTCTTCAAGGAAAGGCTTTTGACTGATGGAGAACAAACAGTTTCACATTAAGCCCCATTGTGTACTCAAGCTCTCTGTATCAGAGAACTCTTTTGGACCTTCACTCATAGAAATATAAGACAAGGAAATCCAAATGTAACAGGAGGATCTGTGGCCATCTAATCCTGCTGTCCTGTTAGCTTAACCCAGAGCGATGTCTTCTTTTCTGTGTGAATTTTCTTCTGAATTTTCTTGATCCATTAAAAGACAGACTCATGCTTTCTACCTGCTGGAGTCAATCGCAGACCTCCGCTGCTCCTAAAGCTGCCTGTGGTGTGAATGTAGACAAAGCAACTTTAATCTGATTTGTGCTGTCCATTGTTGGGTGATATCTCTATTTGCAAGCAAGCAAGAGAGCAGCTACTCAGAGGAGATGGACTTTTTTTCCCTAGATAAAGGTATAGTATGGGATTTATATAATAGTAGCAACTTTATTTTGACTAGTAGGTATTTTTGCTTGGTTCCTGAGATCCCAGCAGCCTTTACTGAATTTCCAGAAATAAAAGGTAGGGACTGAAAGAAAAATATAATAGAAATTTATCTCTAATGGTGGTAGAATAATAGCTTATCACATTGAAAGAATAGCATAGTCTTAATTAACATATATAAGAATTGGGTTTATATTGCTACTAACCCCTTTATGTTATAAAAAAGAAAGCTGGCGCAGTTGTTTTCATCTAAAAAATTATTAAGGGACCAATACATTCACACAGCCAGTGTGGTCGTCTTCACTGGGTATACGGCTTAGTTTCAGTGCTTTGAGAGTTACTACCAGTCGGTTTTGGTTTCTGAGATTTTCTAGAATGTGTGCCTTAACATAGTGCCTGATGTAGGGTTTATCATTTCAGTAGCCACATCAGGAATTTATTCTATACCACATTTGGAAAGGTAACATGTATGCTCTCTGAGGTAGCCTTGCGCTGTTGAGTTATCTTCCTAGATAATATATCCCACACACATATTTCTTGGAGCTGGACTAAACTTGAAGGTATTATAGTAGCTTCCCTAAATATTTCTAACCTGAGATGATAATAATTATAATAGTAGTACTAAGTCTATCACTTTAGGTATTACCATAGACACAAAATTTATCTGTTAGTTAACAGTTAAAATTAAACTGATTTACACTCTATATTTAAAAGATATTAATATACTCTTCCATATATTTCTGTTAAAAACTTGAGAAATGGGGCTTCCCTGGTGGCGCAGTGGTTGAGAGTCTGCCTGCCGATGCAGGGGACACGGCTTCGTGCCCCGGTCTGGGAAGATCCCACATGCCGCGGAGCGGCTGGGCCCGTGAGCCATGGCCGCTGAGCCTGCGCGTCCGGAGCCTGTGCTCCGCAACGGGAGAGGCCACAACAGTGAGAGGCCCGCGTACCGCAAAAAAAAAAAAAAAAAAAAAAAAAAGAGATAATAAATCTGCCTTATGAAGAAATAAGCAACAAGTTTATGAACATTCAATAAATAGGTGGCTAACCTGAAGCCAGGTTTATATCTCTCCTGAATCTGCATCCTTAACCATTTCATGAAACTTTCTCTAAGGAGTAGAATACTTTAGCATACAAGCTGACAAGGTGCTTCTTTATAGGACCCAGGTAGCCTAGTTCATACAGCCCTTAAGCAGAAATATTAGTAGTGTGGAGCAGAAAAATAAGTCTGAGCCAAGGAACCTGTGTGATGCCCACCTGAGCCTCCCCATGACAACAAATATGTCCCAACAGGTTTGAAGCCTCGACAGGAGATCAAGACCACCTCCCTCCTGTACAACACTCTTTTTTGTCTGTACACCCTATAGCTGCATCACGAAAGCCTTGATAAATCAGTTTAGTGCTGGCAGTGAAGGCAAAACAAATCTTACAAGCTGCTGGAGAGCTAAAGAACATTCACTAAATATCTACAGCAAAAGCAAAACCTGGATAAAGGTTTGAGGAAAATAATGAGGATGTTACAAGGAGTGCAAACACCACTACAAAGGAACTAGCATAACTGAGAAATTTTCATCCTTGGGAAATTCCAAGCAGCCTTTGACTACCAGAGCGTTCATTCACCAGTGTATTATTTCCTAGGGCAGACTTACAATCTGTGAGGTGAACAGCGAGAAGGGGTAACCACCAAGGTGAGACTACTCATTGGACAGAATGTCAAGGTCAGGAGCAATGAAAATACTGAATGTCCTTTGTCTGACCATTATTTGACACCAGTGCAGTTATTTCATGGGGCTGACATCTAGTCACTTAGAGAAAAACTCTTTGAACTTTTAGTTTTGGAAAATAGACCTCATACAAGACAACACATAAGATGATAGAGTACTTTTTTTCTGGTCCAGTCAAATACTTGGCATCAAGTAGTGGGGGAAAAAGTAGGAAAAAAAAATTCCTAGCCTAAGCTTTTTCTGTAATCATCTAAAATTATCTAGATTAAACTTGCATCTATCTACTGTACCTCATTAAGCACCCTGTTCCACTGCCTGCCCTTTCTATCTGAAAATGTTCTCTCATTTTCAAATCGAATTTCTCTCCCATTAACTTACTGCTTAGGTATATTTTAATGGCTTTCCTTTCAATGTAAGCCCATTTGTTTTGGCTGTGAAATTATCTCATTTCATTGTATAAAGCCCAGCTTCATTTCTAATTTTCAGTAACTGTGTCCATTTCTAGGTGAAAAATGTAAGCCCAAACAAAAGCCCTCTTAAAACTGGCCTGTCGTTTTCAATTCTTTCGCTTGCAGACAGTGGTTGTTAATTTTCCTTACAATAATGCATGTCTGTTCTCACCCCCTCCAATGTACTGTTATAACTAATACAGTGAAGCATCTGCACCTTGCTGTATGAGGTCATCCTCGGATAGGAAGCTGACAGCTTCACACAGTAATAGATAGTACAGGTGTTGTAGCCCTCAGGTAACCCATCACCTGTTTGCTTTCTGAATAAAAGCTATTCAGAACCACAGTCCTATCCTTAATTTTCCATTAACTAGAAGTTCACTGGCTGAAAGCTTTGTCATGTAGAAACTCTGAAAAAAGTATATTTTATTTTAATCCTCAATATATATTCCCCTACACACTCACACTTAAAACATGTACACATTGGATATACATTAGCATGCATGCACACTCACACATATACACTCCGAAAAAATCACATATATTATATAATACACTACACACACACACACACACACACACACACACACACACACGAGTCTTTTAAAACCTTGTTTCAAAATGAGTTGCCAATACCCTTCAGTCTGATTTGTGTCAATTTGCCAATGGGGGAGAATGAATGGAAGATGACATTCCAAGTAGAGAAATGAGCTTATAGAAAGACACCGTGTGCAGAAAAGACCTTGAAATTTTGCAAAACATGGCAAGGTAAGTACATCTGGTAAAGAAAAAAAATCCACAAAAATGAGTTTGTAGCTGAAACTTGGAGTAAAACTGCGAAGAGCCTTATGTGCCAATCCTCAGACCCTGGGCATGATCCAAACACACGGTGTGTGAATCAAGCATCTGAACTTAATCCAAGTGATACGAAGGGCATGAAAATCATTTGAAAGAAAATAAAACTTATCAACCACTTTTATACATCCGCACAAAATTATTAGTTAAAATGCATTTATACGTCTTCCCTTAGTGATCCATAAAACACAGAAGCTAATAATAATAATAATAAACACCTATTAGGAGCAGAACAGGCAGTAGGGTGATTATCAGTGTAAGAATGAGGAAACCCAGATTCGAGGCATCTAAATGAATTTTCAAGTTCACACAATTCCACTGTATTGATGCTTTCTAACTGAGTAGTTTGAACGCTACTACACCAATCTGGAGAAGGATGCTGAGAAGAATTTGCAAAGAGGTAGATTGGCTTATAAAAATGGGTCTTAGTGTAGGTGCACTAAGTGATTTCCAAGTTCCCATAGGAAGACCAGGCACCAGAGCAAAGAAGCATAGAAATGTGAAAGATTAATATTATATCTAGATTCAGGGAAAGATTTTGACAGAAATGTTTGCTAGGGGATTATTTATAATGAGAAAAAATGGAAATAATGTATGTGTTACTGAATGTGAAGACTAAATAAATAATGTGTGTTACATATTTCAATAACATGTGGGCATCAGGAACAATTTTTAATTAAACGGAAAATGATTCACTAGATAATGGTAAGAATAACAAAATACACACACATACAAACATCAAAAAAAATCAAAAAAAACCAAAAACTATACACACAGCCATATTCATTTTCAATTATAATTTATCCATTTATCCAGCTCTGTGTCATCTATTGATTCTCCAACTAACCATGGTTTCAATCTGTCTATCTACCAGGCTTATAAAGGAGACTGGAAGGAAACACATTAATTAGATATTAGGGCTTTTTTTTTTCCTTTTAAAATTATTTTTCTCCATATTCTTGCCTGTGTGGTAGAGAAACTTGGTGAGGGAACTCACGTGCCACTATTTCCTAAGGTAGATAATTTTGTCTCCTCTTTAAAATGCACACAATTAGTTACTTATTGGCTTGTATTCAAATGGCAAGTGAGGAATCAGGGCACAAGAAACTACAACACAATTATAAGTCAATAAGCATTTGCCATAAGTGCCTACTATGTGCTGAGCAAGGGAGATTCCCTGTCTTCATGGAGTCAGGTGGTGTCTATAGATGATTAAAAAAACCCCATAGCAATGCAAATGGGATACATGTGATAAACAAGGAAACGCAAGGTATCTGGAAACTACATATTCAGAACATAGAATCTGGTTTAGGAAAACGTCAAAAGGCTTACAGAAGAAGAGCTATTGAGACTGAGATCCTAAAGGAATTTTAGCAATATATGTCCAGAAAGAAAGATCAGGACGTATGAAGGCACTGGCATGTGAGAATCCTGCCACATTTGAGAAACTGAATGGTATTCAGATCAATTGCACTATAAGGTGTATGTTTTGTGGGCAAAGAATTAAAAGACAAGGCTTTAGAAGTAGGCAGTGGCAAGTCGTAAGTGCTGCTACAAGTATAAAAAGAAACGTAGGGTCTATTCAGAGGGCAGAAAGATTCCGGTGGAGCTAGCTGAGGGGTAGAGGTAATCAGGTCAGCCTTGTAGTGGGTTTATTCTGGCTGCACTGTCGAGTGCTGACTGTTGTAAATACGATTAGATAGAGGAATATCTGTTAGGAGGCTGTTTAAGTAGTCTCCGAAAGAGATGATGGGGGACTTGATTCTTTCAGTAAAAGCAGAAATGAAGGAATGATGATAAGCCATAGACTTTAGATGCAATGATATGGATCGAATGGTGAGGCCCCAAGTATAACTGGATTGTTTTCTTGAGAGAGTTTGGATGATATATAAGTAGCAGAAGGTGTAAAACAATAGCTTTTTCACATGAAAAACTTAAAGTATCATTTAAAAAGATCATGTCATATAGATTAGAGCACACCTAAAACATTTATAGAAGCACTAGCCTTGGGACTCTCTGGAGAGTTTTAGTTTGTGTGTGCCTATATGTGTGTGTCGTGGGGAGTGTAATTTGAGACTTCGGGGACAAAATTAGAGAGAGTGAGGAAGAGCAGACATCCCTGGAGAGGTGTGGGAAACACAGGTTTGAATGTTCCCAGAGATAATGGGCGCTGGGAGGTCTGTGTCTCCACCTGTGCTGGGGAGAAGAATGTCATAGGAAATGAACTTGGAAGTGCATGGAAAAAATATAATTATGGCATAGATGCAATTCATACCCGCTTCTCAATGACATTTGGGTACAACTGTATTTTTCAAGTTTTCTACAATAAGCAGATATCGTAAGACCCTTGACATTTACAAGGGATAAATCCCAAGATCTTTGCAAATTTCTAGCTCTGCAAATACACAGGAGTTTGTATAGTCTCTTGACTTTCTCAAAAATTGTATTTTCTTCAAGAGAAGTAAGTCTCTAGTGCATTTCCTTACGTGATCAGCAAGTCTTACTGCTTCTAACCCTAACTACAGCACATATGTGGATTCTATCCTCACTTTTCAAACTTCACTATGACCACTCTAGTTTAAACCACATCATCTTTTCCTTGGAGAACTGCAATAGCCACTAAAACTGTTATCCACGTTTCCATTCTTGAACTATACATAGACCAGAATATTTATAAAATGTATATCATATCTCACTCCTCTGATTAATATCTTTCAACATCTTTCCATAATTTTTAGAAACTAAAATCCACACTCATACTGCTATGACTTAAAAAGTTCTTTATAATCTAAACTTCCTAAATGTAGAAATTTTTCTTGCACTACCCTTTTCCATCTTTAATATGCTGCAGCCACTCTGACCTCTGGGAGCACAAACTGACAATAACCAGCATATAACCTTACTGTGGAAAAGATTAAAATTCATCCTTAGAGATACTGAAAACAATTTTAGATCACAGACGCTCAGCAGTGTTCATGGTTTTAGTCAACATGAGGTAAGGTATGCTGCTTTAACAGATAACCACAAATCTTTTGGGCTTCACACAAAAATGATAACTTTTATTTATAAAAATTTGCCCTAGGTCTAGGAAACTCTCAGTGGCAGCTGTCTTCCACCCAGCCTGCTGCACTCTTGGGACTTGGCCATCACAATGGGAGGACTCCTTCATAAAAGCTGCAGTAGCAGAATAATGAAATTAAAAACTTCTCAGAGTAGTTTTACTGCCTCTGCTTGAAAGTGATGTGTTTTACCAGCCAGAACCAGTCACATGGCCTCATCTCACTATAAGGAGGTTGCGAAGTGCCGTTCCTGTAACTTGAGGCAGGAAAGGAGGATTGAATACTGATGAACACTGGTAAATCCTGCTACAGTTTTTCTCCCAGTTCTAATACATTAAGTTTAATCTTCATGCTAATACAAACCCCCTTGCCAAGGAAGACCACCTCAATCTTATCCAACAAGAGCTCTAAAGTTTAGGTGTTGTGCAATAACGGTCTCTCCATCAGATCTGGACGTGGCTCCTCTTGGACTGGAAACCTATGAACTCAAATGACATTCATCTCCTCCTTCCCATACATGCTTTGTATATAATGGTAAAACAAGGCTAGGATAATTGTAATAAACATTCGTGTTCTGAGAAAAGAAAACTGAGAGTTACTGGTCATTAGAAACTCTGAATAGCAGTTACTGGTCATTAGAAACTCTGAAATCCCACTGAGCAGACATAGTGTGAACCACCTATCTTGAAGGTAGAGAATATTCCTTATCTTCTCTCCCAGGAGAAATTCCCTTTTCCATTGTTCTCAGAGGCCTCCTAGCTCCATCTTCTGAAAGCTTTTTTTCCCTCTGTCTCTCTATCTTCCATGTCCTTATCTGAAGTGGACTTTGGGGAAAAGGCCCTTCCTAACGATTGTAACAGTTTATCAATCCACTATCTGCCTGCAGAAGTGTGAGGGCCCAAGGATCATTTTGACAATGAACATTAACATTTATTGGATGCTTTCTATGTGATAGAAATCACACTAAGCAACTGCATGCATTTAATCCTCACAATGACCTCTAGAAATGGCATTATAATTACTCTTGTTTAAATTGCCCAGTGTTCCATAGCTAGTCCATAATGGAACTTGGATGCTAACCCTGCTCTGTTCTGATACCAATCTGCAATGTTTCCCTTACTTCTATTGTCTTTATACCTCAGAGTTAAAGGAATTATTTCAGGAATTATTAAGAGTTAATTCTTGGCGGTAGCTGGACATAATCAATACTTCTGACCAGTCAAAGTCTTAAGGAATAACAGGCTTTTTCAGTCTAGGCTCCAAGTGTCTTTAGTGATATGTTACTCCACACACACACATACGTACATACACACATGGTAGGGCTCTTACATATTTGAATCCATCCAGATCCATGTATCAGGAACCATACGTTTATTTACATGTTCTCAGGTCCAGTATTTTCTCTGATTTTATTTATCTGTTCTCTTACTTTTTTTCTATCCAAATTGATCTACTGAGTCAATTTTGAATAGTGTAAGAAAAGGCTCCACTACAAATAAATCTGATCTTTACCACAAGGTATTTTAAATATTGATATTAATTTATTGGGCATTGACCTTTAATCTGATCTTTGTTTTAAGTACTTAAGGCTTTTGAGAAGTTTTAACAAAAGACAGGAAGGCCTTTAATTTATTCATTGTTACATGGCTAAATTCTTACCGATTTTTTACTTTCAAAGTTTTTATAATATTCATCACTTATAGTTTGGGATCAAAAGCTGTCTGCTTCACCAATATTGCAAAACCTGGAATGCTTATAATTCCGTCATTCCTTTCCATAGCCAATTATTTCCTGAGCTCATCACTTTCTTAAAACATCATATAAAGTGTGGCCAATTTTATTCAAAACACACTAACGAAATTCTATTTTCCAACATTTTCCCTATGCTCTGAGTTCAAGAGGAAAAGTTCATCATTTATATGCTCTAATTCTTAAATTACTCCAGGCAAGAGTTTTATCACTCTATCATGTATGACAAATGCTCTGCCACTTTTTGATATAAATCACCATATTTTAAGGCACCTATAACAGCCATGTCACGTAGTTTAGGTTTCTGTGATGACAGCACCCCACCTCCAGTGCTAATTCTCTGTATTAGGTAGGGAAGTGTCTTGGTGGTTCCCAAGATCATCCCTACACTAAATAATTCACTAAAAGGACTCAAAGAACTCAGAAGTCATTGTACTCACGGTTATGGTTTATCACAGTTAAAAGATACAAGACAAAATCAGCAAAGATGCATCAGCCAGGTCTGGAGGAAACCAGGAGCAAAAGCTTCCAAGAGTTTTCTCCCAGTGGAGTCGCCCAAGACACACAATTCTTCCTGCTATAAACTGTACCAAACATGTGTGAAGTGTTGCCTACCAGGAAGTTTCCTTGAGCCTAAGTCTCAGGTTTTTATTGGGGGTTGACCATGTAAAAACACACTGCCTTCACGACTGACTGCAATTACCAAAACTAGAGACTGCCCAGAAGAAAGCAGGTGCCTACCATAAATGCCAGTGTTTGCACGAACTGTCTGGATAAACTGGTAGAATTTCCTTCAAAGCTCCAAACATACAAAACACACTTATCAGAACATTTTAAACGTTCAATTGCCTGTAGCCCACCAAGGGCCAGTTGAGAAAATCAGCTTGTCTGGGAATGTACAAGTTTTAAGCAACTAAAACCTGATGAATTTACTGTTTCCTGAACATGCATATTAGAATATACTGTGATAACCAAAACAACCCTCTAATTTCATTGACTTAATACAACAAAAGCATTTCACCACCACTGCCTATCCCATTTATGTCAACTTTGTTAAAAACCTGGAGGACTCTCCACGGCACCTGATTGCCACTCATAACCCATGTTGCTTCAGTTCTTTGGTTCTGCCAAGTGAGCATAAAGTTTTGTCTGCCATTGCAGTGGCAGAGGAAGAAGATGCTAGAGAACCCCATAGGGATCTTCTTTGCATCAACCTGCAGCAGATGCTATTTTTGCTCTCATTTCATTGGTTTTCACAGGGCTCTACCTAACTTCAAGGGGCAGGGATTTTAGACTTGTATATGTCCAAGATGGAACAGAGAGCCAGTTGTCAATGAGAACTAGTGGTATCCATCATATTTTCAAATTATCAGTATTGTGGATGTTAAATCTGTGAATGACAAAGAACTCATACATTTAGTTTATAATCATGAAAATCATTTAAAAAATTACTGAGAAGTTAAAAAAGAAAAAAAGAAAGCCAACCAAGTGAACTAATGGGAACCAAAAGTTTCCCTTGAAATGAAA
The DNA here is from genome assembly GCF_964374135.1 of Grampus griseus. Lineage (NCBI taxonomy): Eukaryota > Metazoa > Chordata > Mammalia > Artiodactyla > Delphinidae > Grampus > Grampus griseus. The sequence continues at coordinate 16,399,609 of NC_139009.1, forward strand.
AAGTTTGTCCTCTTGTTTACTCAGATGTCAGTATCAAATCTTTTGAAAAAGAATAGTACTTTCCCCCAAACTAGAGAGGTACCATCTCCTAATAAAAACAAGTAAATATTTTAATTACTTTGAGAGCCTGTAGAAAAATCTGAGACAGTCTTCTAAGAGGAAAGAAAATTTCTCTGCAGCCTGACGGTATAAACCCTCCTGAGGGGTAAAGGTGGAATTTCCACAAATTTTGAACAGGTTAGCTATTGAACGCTTTCTATGGGCCTGCCCTTTTGGTAAGAAATTTACATTTACATATATCAGATTAATTATTCCTCACAAGAATCTTTTGAAAGAAGCATTTTAACAACTCCATTTTACAGATAAAGAGTCTAGGATTAGACAGGTAAATCAGGTATATTAGGAAGAGTCAGAGTCAGAACGTAAACCCAGGTCTGTCTTGCTCTAAAACACATGCTTATAAACTACTAGGCAAATTTTTTGCTCGAAGGAAGAAGATGAGCTCAGAGACTTGAACGAGGCTGTGGTCACCAGGCATGGACAGATGAAGCAATTGAGAATATCATTCACTCTAAATAATTTTGCTGTCCTATTCATCTTCCAGCCATTACCATAAAAATGATGAACATGTGTCTGGAAATAAGGAAGTTTATTAACTATAATTTTTCTTATTTTTATGCTGACTTATTATCCAGCTTATCTTGATGTATAGAGAATTGTGGTTCAAGGTAGGGCAGAACACATAAGGATGCAGAAGACATAGAAAGGCAGGGGATAAAAGAGGACAGGGGGTACAGAAGGTCAGAGCCTTGGGGATATAGCAGGGCCAACGGTAAAACAGGGCAGGCAAAGAAGAAATAGATAAGATTATTGCCCTAAAAGATTTTATTGCTTAGTCAGAGAAATAGAATAGATGCATAAAAATGATAGCTAGCATCTTGAATTCACGTATTTTCTGCTAAAAGTCCAACTGATGATCAGAACAAGATATCACTCAAGGAAGAAGGTTATTATATATAGTCTGATTCACAGAAGACGTTGCAAAATGAGCCGATTAGGGAAGGAAATGTCCAAAATTATGAAGGGTCAGTATGGTAAATTTGGTAGAACATGGAGTCCAGAATCAGATTTGAAATGAACTTTTCCCTCTTTATGTGACTTCAAGTTATTGCAATGTTTTTAGCCTCAATCGTTATCTGTAAAGTGGGGGTAATAATACCTATATCTCAGGTTTGGTGGAGCATTAAATGAAGTAATGTATATAACGTGCCCTGCACCCTTCCTGAAACAATGTGTCTGTTCTTCCTCATCTTTGCTTCAAGCCTGGGATGATCACTGTTCCTCGGCCAGTCAACCCCTTAATTAAAGAAACATTTACTGAATTCTTGCTAGATAGTATTCAGTCCTCTAGTTGTTTCAGACTGAGTGGTGAGCAAACCAGGTTTCTGCTTTCAAAGAGTTTATATTTTGTGGGAGTCATAAAAAGCAGAGTAACTAAATAATTACACATGCTTATTTCACATGTTGATACATTTTATGAGGTATTAAAAGTGTGATGTGATAGTGAAGGGTAGAGGGGTGTACAACCTCTCTGATAAGGTGATACCTGAATGAGGGGAAATGGAGATGACTTTTTCCAGGGGGAATAACATGTGTAAAGACACAAATCTGATGGCTGAGCTTCAGGTATTGGTGGAAGGAGAGAGTGGCCGGAGCTTAGTAAACATGGGGGAGAATGATAGGAGAGAGGCTGGCGTGAAGGCATGGTCCAAAAGACACAGGTTGTTTTAAACCTCAGTAAAGTGTCTGGGTTTATTCTCAGGAGCAGCTGTGACAACGACAGAGAGCCCATGCCAAGGAACCAAAGAGGAGGTGCTGTGGGAGAAACCCTGTGGGCAGATGATGACTCAGTGCCATGACTGGGAATTTAAACAGCCTCCTATGATCACTTCCGAGCGAGATCCAGCTCTTCCCCAGTAGCCCAGAACCTTTTTCCTGCTTGACCAAATGTGATCATTAGACAGTTCACAGTTTTCTCAGCACATTTTTTTTTTTTCCAGGCCATTGAAACATGTAGCCTGGTCCAGCCATGCTGGATTTTCATTCCAGTGAATAAACTCCCTTTCACTGCCTCTCTGACTGTCCCTTCTGCAATTTCCTAGATGTTTCTCCTATTTGGTTCCTAGTCATGCCTCTGTTACTGTTTTCATTATTTTAAAAATGGAGAGGATGTGTTTCTGCCGAAGTTGCCCAATCTTGTTTTCACTCTATTGGACTCCAAAGTGTGCTATCTGGATGCCGGCAGATGGATGAGGCAGAAAAGCCACTGATTTGATTTTCCCTTTCAATTTTCACATCTTTCACTGCTTGCCTGGTTTTGTTTTCTCTCCTAACAGTGCATCTAAATATATGCCTTTCCTTTCTCTCGAGGTAATCCTTTTTATTTCTTTTACCTGTAACATTTGCCTTTGATGATTTCTGGATATGCCTTTAGGATCAAAGATGTTCTGTTCTATGCTTAGTTATCATGTCTGTGCTTTAACTTAGTTATTTCCTTTTGGACTGTGATTTCTATTTTGGGCTTATTTTTTTCAGCTTTCTCTTTTTAGAGATTCTTTTACTTAGGGTGTCACAATAGGGTTTTCAAATAAACTTTTTGGCCTCCAGAACTTTTAATGTGTCAGATGGTATCTTATTGTTGGTATTTTGAAAGAAAAATACCACCTCAGAGAGGCTCAGTATTCCCACACAAGTTCTGTGTTTTTCCTCCTGTTTTAACACCCCGCAATTAGTTGGTATACACTCCCTAAATCAGGTCTCCACTGAAGCCAAAAAGCAGCTACCCAACCATTGGGCAGTAAATCTAAGAAGCCTGCTCAAGTAAGTGTCTTTAGGAAATTTAAAATAATTTCCTGCTACTGCTCCCTTACTTCCCAGAAACTAAAACAATCACAGGAATTCAAAATGCCGTGTCACGTGTCCACGATGGTGTTAGAGTGCACACAAATTGTATGTTTATGAAAGGACATCTTCCTAGCTAAATATTTGGAATCTCTCTATATTTATTGTATAATTGCCATCTTTATTATTTCCTCCTTCTGTTTTAATTTTTTAGGGACACCTAGTTTTCCTTGTTAGCTGACAGAGTTTACCCTCAGCTATATATATTGTGTTTTGTAACAATACTTATTCGTTTATGTTTGTCTAAATTATTTGCAGTTTTCATGCTTTAATATACTTTGCAATGACATATAGGGTTGACTTCTATGGACATGCACCATTCCTTTTTCATATAAGTTTTGTTCAATTTTGACCCCAGATTTCAAGTAAACATTTAAAGTTTGTCATGAAATATATCATACCTATATCTCTAGGTATTTCTACAATTTGCTGGTTGAAGAGTGGTATTGATAAAATTATAGATAGACATTAGTATGCATCGGCATCCTATTTCATTTTGTTTGAATGCATATATTTTCATCATTATAAAAACAATATAACCACAGTGTAAAATTATGAGAAATTTAAAAATGAAAACTTACTATCTTAATGTAATCATACTATCTTACTATAAACATGCTTGAACTTCATATCATATAGGTTCAGTTCTTGGGATGCTTATGATGCTTCTATACATCCAGAACTTGCTAGATCCTGGGAAGATAAAGAAGAAATGGAACAGCCTCTGAGCTCACAAAGGGTCCCAGTGGAGATGGAAGCCTCCTACAAAGCCAACAAAGAGACCATCTTATAATAATGTGTCAGAGTCTAGGATAGAACTGTTAGCAGGAACCTTAGGTGTACATAGAAAGGAAGTAGAGATAGAGTCTCAGAAAAGATAATTCCTGGGTGTTATCTTAAGGAATAAGTTGGGCTGCCTCAAAATAGGAAGGACAGGAAGATCATTCCAGGAAAAAGAAATACACAAATCAAAGCTCATACCACAGCTTTACTTGGAGTACTATAAATAATTCACTGTTGCAGGAATATAACCTAAGTGGTGAGAAATATTAGACATTAAATTTTTGGCCACTTCAATCTAGTCTGTGCATCACACTTTTGAAAATAGTTTTAATCAAAGGAAATGTAAATATAGAGCTGCATTTATTTTTATACACACATATGTATATGTATGTATATATATATTTATGCATATGCGTGCATATATACATATGGCTGGGTGTGTGGCATATTGCATTTAATATAAAGTCATATGGCTACATTGCATTTTATTTAACAATTATTGTTGCATATTACATATTGTTAAATATAAATTTAAAATAAATATTGTTCAATATTAAATATTATTAAATATTGCTAAATAAAAAATAATATTATGGCTACTGCTCAAATTAATATCATTAATCTCAGGTTTTTGTTTTTATTTTGTGTAGCCTGGATTATTCCTTTAGAGTATGTTTCAAGGCTTAATCTAACAAAACATAAAACACCTTCATGTGTTTTATGTTATCATGGCTCTTTATATATATTAGAAATTACTTAATAAGATAGTTTTTGCACAATTTAACCTCTCATCCACAATGCAAGTTTGAATTCATACATTTCCCAACAGCCACTGCTAACACTGGTGATTTTTTTCCCCTTAAGTTTTGCTAATTTATTTGGCAGAATATATCTTAGTCTTTAGTATCAGTCCTTGTGATACAATGAGAATTATTCTCATGTCTTAATGATGTTATAAGGATTAAGTAATGAATGAAAATTGCCTAACACACTGGCACATGTGTTCGATAAATTATGGCTATCATGTTATTGTTATCACTCTGACTAATAAAGACTATCTTGATCTATTTTTTTTCTCTTCCTGGATCTAGTGGGGAATTAATAACTTAATCAATACTTAATGCTCATGTTAGAAAGCATTTTTATTTTATAGTAGTGATTGACTACCAGCACACAAAGCCCACAACTAAGATGAGGTGCAAATGTAATGCAACGATTTCAAATCTCCCCCAAAGTATCAGTCCATGTAGACTCTTTAGCTTCATTACAATTCAGTCAAATTCCTAAGGTTCAAACCAAGGAAAAATAAATAATGTAACCAAATGGATCTGCCACATTCAGGGAGGGAAGATGACTCTTAGCTCTGTATCTTATATCAAAAATCTTCACTTGTACTAGAAAATATAAAAAAGTGGAAGTGAATCAAGTGTCTTAAATACAAGATCAGTTAAAGAAAAATGATGGAAGGAAAAATGTGGAAATAAATGTGTACTTTGTAGATATTACGAGATTGAGTTTTAAGCACCTGTGTATAATCTTTATGTTGGCCAAAAATGTTAGGCTGAGCTATAAAAACAAACAATTAAATAAAAACCATATTATAAAAAAAAGAACATATCAGTGTAAAGCGTATCAAAGAACATATCACTGATAGTTACAGCAGTGGTACATTTTGTTTCCTTTCCTGAATAACCCAATCTCTCCTTTTTTTAATAGTCAGGTTTATTGAAATAAAATTTACATATAGTAAAATTCACCCTTTTTAGGTATTTATCTCAAAGCATTTGTCCACTCAACCTAAGCTGTCAAATTTATAGTCATAATGTTGTTCACAATGTTCCTGAATATTTTAATGTCTTTGGATCTGAGGTGAGGTTCCCTCTTTTATTCTTGATATTGGTAATTTGTATCTTCTCTCTTTTTTTCTTAATTAGTCTGGCCAGAATTTTATCAATTTTATTACTGATCTTTTCAGTTTTGGTTTTTTTGATTTTCTGTATTTATTTTATATTTTGAATTTTACTTAGTTTTGCTCTTTTTTATTTTGAATTTAATTTGCTCTTCTTTTTCTACTTTCTTAAGTTGAATCTCCAAAGATTGATTAGAAACATTTCTTTTTTTCCCATTGTTACCAATTTTTTCTAAGCACCACTTAAACGGATCACATAAATATTGGTATGTTGTATTTTTACTTTCATTTAATTCAAAATCTCTCCTAATCTCTTTTTTGTTTTCTTCTTTGACACAGGATTTATTCACGGGTATATTTTTTAAGTTCAAAATATTTGATAATTTTCCAACTATTATCTATTGATTTCTAGTTTCATTCCATTGTGGTCTGAGGATATATGTTGTGCAGTTTCATTCTAGAATCTGTGTCACAGAATATGATCTATCTTGGTGAATAGTGTGTGTGCGCTTGAAAAAAATGTATTCTTCTGTTTTTAGGTTTCTGCCCTCTGTCTTGTAAATGTTAAGTAGGTCAAGTTAGTTGACAGTGTTGTTCTTACTGATTTTTACTTTACTTATCCTATCAATTACTGAGATATCTCCAACTATAATTGTAGATTTTATACTAGTCATTTTTAAAATGCCATGTGTAGTGGCACTGATTCTTAATGTCTAATAAATTAGCAAACTTTTTATATTTGCTTAAAGCCACATAATTAGCCAAAATGTGTCTGCTAAATTCAATGTAATTTGGGTTTTAGTCACAATAAGAAGCATCAGATACTTTTCACTGAGCAACAAATAATAGCAACTATTTATGTGTTCACGGATAATATAATCAAAGACATATTTTGGTATTTGGGGATCTATCCCTATTTTTAAAACTTTCTAAATATCACTAACCAAAAGGCAAGACACTAGAATTCTTCTGACATTAAGATCCTGGGCTATGACTTTTAGAAAATTCCCATTTTAAGGCTTAATTGCATCAGCTGTAAAAGAACAAAGGTCAGCTGAATGAGATTTTAAGACTGCTTTCTGCGACCTCATCTTCTTCATCAAAATCAGCATACTTATTTTATTTATAATTTGTTTTACTTTTAGGGCCTACCACTTTTTTTCTATGAGGTAACTTACCAAAATGAGCTTCACTTCGTCAATTACAAAATAAGATCATAACACAGCCCTACCTATATACCAGGAAGTTGTAATAAATAAGAAGATAAAACAGAAAATTTATTTTGCCCTGGTCAAGAATTGTATACAACCAAGTTGATATTATCATAATGATCATTATCTGCCAGAAACACTGACATGGTAGTGAAAGTTGCTACTTTCCTCTGAAATACACAAAATAACACTTCTGCCCCAGAAACTTAATTATACCTGTCCTATCATTTTGTATAAGTCTTTGAATGGTCTTATATTGTTTCTAACTCAACATTTCATGATCTTTCCTTCCCTAGGCAGCTAATTAAATCAGTGATGGAACTGTTCAATTCATACTAAGGCAATCAGGAATTTCTATTTCTTCCCAACTAGTTCCCTCAATAATTGCACAGTTTCTTTTTCTAGAATCTCAAAGAAGCAAGATTGAATGAACTTAATGGCTTACTTTCAGAGCAACAAACATAACTGACTTCTCAAGATTTTGGCCAACTGGCATCTCTCTGAATGGAAGATGGTTTGACTGGTCAAAACTGAGCTAGAGGGACTTCCCTGGTGGCGCAGTGGCTAAGAAACCACCTGCCAATGCAGGGGACACGGGTTTGAGCCCTGGTCTGGGAATATCCCAGTTGCCGAGGAGCAACTAAGCCCGCAAGCCACAGCTACTGAGACTGCGAGCCACAACTACTGAAGCCCACGTGCCTAGAGCCTGTGCTCCGCAACAAGAGAAGCCACTGCAATGAGAAGCCCAGGCACCACAACGAAGAGTTACCCCCGCTTGCTGCAACTAGAGAAAGCTGGCACATAGCAACAAGGACCCAACGCAGCCATAAATAAATAAATAATTGTTTTAAAAAATGAGCTAGACTGAGCCCTAATGTTGCTTTTGATTAATCTACTCGAATGGTTCTGAACTTGTGCCATCTACTTTAAAAAGAAATCGAAAGCATGATTTCTTATTTTTCATCCAGAGAGGATTAGTGGAGAGAAAATTAAGTTCCCTCATTTAAGTAAGTACCTCAGGGAACTATTCACCTATCGATGTATAGGAGAGTTTCAGCCTGTGGCTTACCCAATTTCATTAGCATTAATGGGAGTTTTTTTGTGAAATCCTGTGTGAATCATCACTTTAGGAGTTCTGTAAGAGTATGTTGATTACTGTTATTTTGGTAATGGCTCTGTTCTGCAGTTCCAACTTTTAACTCATTAGGCTTGCAATAGATGCTAAATTTTGGAAGGAACCAGACTTGGACTTCTGAAGGTAATTAAATCGGAGCAGTATCACATAGAATCATTCACCATTGTGAATGTTAGATGCTGTTACGTGTTAGGTCCCAGGTGTTCTACTGGCTTGCTGTCTACAGTGTGCGAAGACTGAAATTTAAGTTTTTAGATTTCACCTAATTATGTTTTATTACTGTGTACTCATCTACGAATATTCTTACTAAAGCCCTCTATCTTTTCTTCATTGATGGGCCATGAATTCTGCACCCATTCGGATGACCCTTCAAGCACCCTGACTTCCCTTTTACTCAGCTTCATAATATTTAGTGACCTTTATATAGCGTGAAAAGAGAACTTGTGTCCAAACCTGGGCAATTTTGAAAATGAAAAGGGGAATTGGTGGAGGATGGGGAGACTTGAGTGTACATGTGCAAACGCCCAGTGACGCGCAGGGAGACCCAAGCAAACCGGAGCCCCTCGAGCCTGTGAGGTCTGCGTGCCTGAAAAGAAGATGCGCAGAGAAGCCCAGCCGGAGGGGTATCCCTAATACCTCTAGGGGTCCCACTTCTTTCACCTCCCAGAAACCTCCTCCAGACCTAGTGTGTTCCTGAGCCCCAGAGGCCTGGGATATGAGTGGTTTGGGAATTCAGAGGAAGAAGTGATGACTTCTGAGAAGAAAATTCACATGAACTACCTGGCGAATGACAAAGAAAGCACAGAAATCTGATAGCGTTTCTCTTTCTTTGATGAAAGCCTGTTTTTCTGTGTAATGAGGGATATATGTTGTGCAAGAAGTAGCAGAGAATTCACAGAGATGCCATCAAATCCGGACCGTGATGCCGGTGTGAGTGAACATTCAGGTGGTTGGAGCAGGATTCAGTTTCAGATGAATTCTCTGGAATTTGAAGTTGAGTCTCGATTCAGAAGATGATAGCTTTAGTGCGGAAGAATAACTCTCGAGAAAGATGGCGAGGTATATCAAGTTCCTGTACCTCAGACATGGAAGAGTGATACAGACTCACTTGAAGAAGATCCTGAAATGTCTTTAATTGACTACTGGAAGTGTACATTATGAAATGAAATCAACCCTCCCCTTCCACTGCCTTGCAACAGACGTTGGACCTTCTGTGAGACTTAGCTTCCTGAAGATAAAGGGAAAATGTCAGAGAAAGCCAGTTTAGAAAACTCAACACAAGGGGAAGATGGATTCGATGTTCCTGATTGGGAAAAACAAAAAACAAAACCCTACAGTGAATGATTTCAGAGTCATATGCCGAAGAAGATGATAAAATTCACCTGAGCCTCTCAGTCCCAAGAAGGTGACCACTATTCTCAGTCATCAACCCTTACAGCACCACTTCTAACAGCCAGGAAGATGTCAGTGAGTTTGAGAGGGAAGAAACACAAGACAAAGAGGCGAGTATGGAATCTAGCTTTCCTCTTAATGTCATTGATCCTTGTGTGATTTGCCACAGTCCACCTAAAAATAGTTGCATCCTCCGTGGCAACACAGGACATCTTATGGAATGTTTCACATGTACAAAGAACCTTTAAAAAGTATGCAAGATGAGTAACTTCTAGAGATTTGCTGTACAAAATAGTTTATATATATGTATATACATATACATATGTAGTTAACAACATAGTATTGTGCACTCAAAATATGTTGAGGATAGATCTCATGTTAAGTCTTCTTACACACAAACAAGAACATAAGGAAATGGATTTGGTTAGTACCTTGATCGTGGTGATAACATTACAGGTGTATGCTTATGTCCAAACTCATCAAAATGTATACATTAAATATGTGCAATTCTTTTGTATATCAATTATACATCAAAAAGCTTTAAAAGAGAGAGAGAGAAGTAAGCCTTGCCCAGTGTGAAGACAGCTAATTCAAATGATTCTGCTAATTTATTTCCCCGAGTTGACCTATCCATAAAAGTAGCATTATATATTTCTAACCATATAACCCTAAACGTTTAGACAACCATAACAAGTGCTTTTATTTTTTTACATATATCAAAGCAAGAAAGTATCTCAGTCCATGTATATTTTTTCTCTTAATAGTATAATTTACCTACTTTGGCGGGGATAGTGAATATTTGCTTTCATTTAGGAAAATGTAACTTCTGTTTATATTTGGATTTTAATACAATTTGAATTGGATATACAGCTCATCCTTTACCCCTACTCCTTATGTTTTAAATCTTATCCACTTTCTATTAAATGAGAAGTATCTGATATATATATATATATGTGTGTGTGTGTGTGTGTGTGTGTGTGTGTGTATACACATATATAGAACATTTAAATGTAACGTATTTAGTACTTTTCGTGTAAGGAGAAAAATTTTGTGTGAAATATTCAATATTAATATTTTAGATACACCTTAACTTGTGAGTCTTAGTTTCTCTGATCTTTCAGAGCCTCTTAAAATACTCTTTCCGGATAAAAAAAAAAGTTGGTAGTTATATTTGGTGTTATGTAGTTAAATTGTACTTCTTTTTCTTTGGCTACTTTAGTATATAAAGAATTGGTGGTAAAGACGTTGTCGACTGAGAAGTCTTTGAGAATAATCATAATTTATGCACAAGACAAAACTTTTTAAGGCTCCATAGTAGAATATGGAGTTGTCCTGGTGGGAGGGGGGCTCAACTCTGTGTATCAGGCATTTTTTCACACTCAGTTTCAGGATTTAGTGGAATCTATTGTTTCCTCTAAGTTGAAAACAAATCTAACACACTCTGAAGTACCCTCTTGGATTCTGGATTCCATGGTTCCTGGCAGTTTCCTAGGTTTCAGACATTTGCTTAAGGCTAATTCTAGGAACCAGTGAATTTGGAAAGATGAATTCAGAAATGTGATAACAGAAGAAAATGTTCATTTTAAAACTAGCCAGAGCTCTATTTACAATAGCCCGGAGATGGAAACAATCTAAGTGTCCATCATCGGATGAATGGATAAAGAAGATGTGGCACATATATACAATGGAATATTACTCAGCCATAAAAAGAAATGAAATTGAGCTATTTGTAATGTGGTGGATAGACCTAGAGTCTGTCATACAGAGTGAAGTAAGTCAGAAAGAGAAAGACAAATACCGTATGCTAACACATATATACGGAATTTAAGAAAAAAAAATGTCATGAAGAACGTAGGGGTAAGACAGGAATAAAGACACAGACCTACTAGAGAACGGACTTGAGGATATGGGGAGGGGGAAGGGTGAGCTGTGACAAAGCGAGAGAGAGGCATGGACATATATACACTACCAAACGTAAGGTAGATAGCTAGTGGGAAGCAGCCGCATAGCACAGGGAGATCAGCTCGGTGCTTTGTGACCACCTAGAGGGGTGGCGTAGGGAGGGTGGGAGGGAAGGAGACGCAAGAGGGAAGAGATATGGGAACATATGTATATGTATAACTGATTCACTTTGTTATAAAGCAGAAACTAACACACCATTGTAAAGCAATTATACTCCAATAAAGATATATATATAAAAAAGAAACATCTAAATATAAGCCAATAAAATCTCATCATACACTCCCCAAAAAACAAAAAAAAAAACTAGCCAGAAAGGTCGTAGCTTTTTTCTGAATTATCCAAAAATTATGTATCACTTTCCTTCAAGAAAGACAGGGTCAGAACATAGGATTCTAAAGTATCTCTCAAACTGTGTACATTAACTTTTTGATTTATGTTTAAATGTGAGTCATATTTGAAGCAAAGTAGTATAGATTACCATTTTTATTTAGGTTCCAATGTTTCTCTCCTGTATATGACAGTTGTACGTACTTAGGTGAGGGCAATAAAATCAACTGAACTGTAAGTTTAGAATAGAACTGAGGGGTCATTTTGTACAGCAACTTGTATGCTAGTCACTGACAGAACATGGCTATTATAAATTTCAAAAACAAAAATACACACTCACACACACACAACTTACCATGTATGCATATGTAAGCAGGAAACAAATGGCTGAAGAGACCAGTCTTCAGCCAAAGGGTGATACTCAAATACAGTAGAGCTTTATTAGTTTGTAATTTATAATATATCAAATAGAACAAAGTAGAATTCACCCTTTCTGTGGAAAGTTGGTAGTAATAATGAGAATATAAACAATGTATATCCAGGGTATATGCATGTGATGATTATACTATTTATAAAATACTCATATCTATGTGAAAACGGAGTCTCATTCCACATGCCTATGGATTACTAATGTAGTCTTGATTACATTTTAGGTTTAGTATTCATATTTATTGATTTACAAATAAATACATGATTTATTAAGTGCTTGATTAAGAAAAAACTGAAAGGGGAACTATTAATGATTATGTAAGGATGACAAGCATAAAATGAGTCATCTTACCTTTAACCCCAACCTTCGGATATACCCCCTCACCCTGGTACACCCCTGGTCCTTAAATTCTGGAAAAGTTTCATTTATAACACCCCAGTTTTTTTGTTTTTTTGGTTTTTTTTGCGGTACACAGGCCTCTCACTGTTGTGGCCTCTCCTGTTGCGGAACACAGGCTCCGGATGCGCAGGCTCAGCGGCCATGGCTCATGGGCCCAGCCGCTCCACGGCACATGGGATCTTCCCGGACCGGGGCACGAACCCGTGTCCCCTGCATCGGCAGGCAGACTCTCAACCACTGCATCACCAGGGAAGCCCTCTAGTTTTTTAATACAACTTTCTACCCTCCAAGTTCTCCACTTAGTATTATTCCCAACTTATCTGTATCCTATTCTACTCCTGTGCACATCCTTCTCAATTTTGAATAGATTTCAAGTCGACCCACTCTCTGATATCCTCCTTTCACTTGGTCTATTGTCATTCTCTCGCACCCGCCTTACAGAACACTGATTTTGGACCACACCAATTGTCCTTCCTTAATCAAGAGCCAGGCTAGGTACACTGTTCAGAGAAGAATGAGTGCCTCACAAAGTACCGTTCCTTTAAACATATTTTCACTAACATGAAATAGGCCCTCAAGACCTTCTGGCAATCTTGTTCTCTCATCATCACTACACTGGTTATTTTAAGGCCGTCTCCCTTAAGCCTTCTACATTCTACCTCTTATTTCAGAGAAAATAGATGCCATTTAAATTGGAAATGTGTCAACGCCAGACCCACAAAGGTAAATGAACCTGGACCCTTATTTTTGTCTTTTACACTCACCACAGTGTAAGAGAGACCTTCCTCCTTTGTAAGATTAATTCATTCACTTCCGTTGTGGAATCTATAGCTTTCTACTTTCCAAGAGACCTTGCTACATTGATTGTTCCCCCTTTTAAAGAAAACAATTAGCTAACATGGGTTGAAAGTATACTGACACACATTTACAGATGAAAAGACTGAGACCGGGACAAATGTCCAAAGTCATGCTGCTTGAAAATGGAAGAGCTAGAATGGAGATTGACATGTGTGACACCATTGATAGAGGAATTATTTGCTACCATATATTGACTGCATCACATAATCATTTAAACAGCCTCAGCTCTCTCTCATCCAAATATAATCTTGGAATCAGTGTCTATTCTTCCTGTCTCTCATTTTCATATCTCCCATTTACTCATTCGTTCACAAGGATCAGGCTTTACCTTGCTAGGTTCCTCTGACAGCTCAATTTCGCTGTGATCATCTGTGAGCTCCTTGCTGTCAAAACCACTTCTCCGTTCTGAGTCTTACTCGATATCTGATGTTTTTAATCACTCAATGTTCTAAAGAATGTTCTTTCACTGGGCTCTGTGACATCACAGGTTTTAGCTTTCCTTCTACCTCTGGCTGCTCTTTCTTGGTTTCCTTCATATATTCCTATTTCCTTAAATGGTTCTCAATTATCGATTGTCAATAGGATTTAGTCCTTGGCCACATCATCTGTTATGATGACCTAGATGAGTACCTGTTTTGCAGAGCTTCCCAGAAATGCAAGGAAAGTCTGTTTGAGCTCTTATTCACCACCATCACCTCCACCCTCTCACACATACTTAAAGTTTTAGAGTTTTCTCTTTTAATATGGGCAGTGCAAATGTTTGAACTAATTGGCACTGTGGCTGAGGAAGTATTTTGGTGGCCACCCTTGAATATGAAGGGTGCTGTCTTTTTGGTTCCTCAATCTTCAGCTGGGATTTCTCACACCCACTTCTGATGCAGCCTGATAAGCCAATTTTCAATCCTATTTTACCTTTCATCATCTCCCTTCCGTGTTACTAGTGCTAAGGTGGAAACCATTGTCATGTGCAGCCCTTTTCTTCATTAGACATTGCAGATGTCAGATAACAGTTTGAGTTCTCGAAAATATCTGCCAATTTGTGGGTTGTGGGGCTGCAGTGATAGTTCTCAATTTTATAGAAACTACAAAGTGTGACTTATAAATAATAATCTTAGAAGTCTTGTGGTTTAAGACTGAGGTCTGTCAATCCTCTAACTTGCAGATCTGTTTGCATTCTTGACTCTTCTCCAGTTTGGATCTGCGAACATCAATAGCTGTGCAACAAAGGTACTCTCACTGGTAATTCAGCAATGAGTGGTGTTAACACACAGGGTTGACACCAGTTTACTTAGGGAACAGACTTGGCTTCATGGCCAGCATGGACCTGTTTACTGGCAAACGGAGAACAGCTGTGATCTCTAATAAGCAAGTGCTGGGATATAACATTAGCAAATTTTGCCGCCAAGTTCTTGAATTCATCTTAACCCAAAGGCAATTATGGTATTCAGTGAAGAAACAGTATAGGATACAGTGTACTTCTCTTTAATTAGATTTCTTTGCCCATTATTTGCCCACCCCTTATCTTTTATTTCCCAAGGTACTATTTTAGTCACTACAGAACAGAGATAGGTGACTAAGGAAGAAAGGAAAAGTTAGTTGAAATTCAAGAAGAAAGTACAGGCTAAGGCTGAAAGTCCTAGGGTACCAGGTAGTCTGACATGGACATCTGTGCATATCTATATTACTGTACAGAGAGCACTACTAATTTTTCAGTATCCCCTTTTAGAGAGAAAGATTTTCAGAAAAAAGGGGACATTTCTTTACTAGTCTAAATAAACCACAGTGTCCAGCATTGTGGCTAATCCAGGATAGTCAATAAATGTTTATATTCTACATTTCACTAAATAAACCTTTGCAACCACCAAGAAAGCCTCAATGGAGTATTTGTCTTCTCAGGAAATAACAGCAACAATTTTGACCATATTCCACTAAAGGCTGTGGGTTTACTGTTACCTCTAGATGAACTTCAGATATGAAACTTTTCATATAATGGTAATATCCTACTAAAATGTTAGACAGTTGGCTCCATTCATTACAAAAATGTTTGTGAAAGAATCAGGAAAAGTTTGCTGGCCATCTGTATGTCTTCTTTGGAGAAATGCCTGTTTAGGTCTTCTGCCCATTTTTGGATTGGGTTGTTTGTTTTTTTGATATTGAGCTGCATGAACTGCTTGTAAATTTTGGACATTAATCCTTTGTCAGTTGCTTCATTTGCAAATATTTTCTCCCATTCTGAGGGTTGTCTTTTTATCTTGTTTATGGTTTCCTTTAAATACAGGTCAGATCCATAATAGTACCTTTATATCACACACACCAAGGTGTAAATTTTTGGACTAGTCTGATACTGCCATGTACCCCTACATACCAGCTTCAACCCCACAGTTAAGAGTCAGATATAAGATAGGTCATGATAATTCATAGTATAACCTTCCCAGGTTTGTTCTTTCTTTCCATGCTCTCAAGAGTCTATACACACACACACACACACACACACACACACACACACACGTGTGGACACATATATAAGTATATATATACACATACAAACATATATATGCACACACAAATGTATACATACATATAAATGTTTATCATATAAATATAAAGGACATTACGGGGGATGTAAAACAGTACTTTGAAAATGAATTTCAATTTGGAAATATGCATCAAGATTTCCCTTGAATATCCATACATTTTGATCCAAGAATTCTATGTCCAATAATTGATTCCACAGTTATTGAGAAACACAGTAAATATTGTATGCAATATAAAAAATGGACAAATATACTCAATGATTACCTACAGTTTATTTATTTATTTTTGGCTGCATTGGATCATTGTTGCTGCTCGGGGCCTTTCTCTAGTTGCGGTGAGCGGGGGCTACTCTTCGTTGCGCTGTGAGGGCTTCTCATTGCAGTGGCTTCTCGTTGCAGAGCACAGGCTCTAGGTGTGTGGGTTTCAGTAGTTGTGGCTCGCGGGCTCTAGAGCGCCGGCTCAGTAGTTGTGGCTCACGGGCTTAGTTGCTTGCTCCACAGTATGTGAGATCTTCCTGGACCAGGGCTCGAACCCGTTTCCTCTGCATTGGCAGGCGGATTCTTAACCACTGCACCACCAGGGAAGCCCTCTACTATTTAATTAAATATAATATACTCATACTGTCAAATATTATTCAGCCCTTCCTAGAGATCACATTTCAAAAGAACATTAAAAATGCAATAAATAGTGCTTCCCTGGTGGCGCAGTGGTTGAGAGTCCGCCTGCCGATGCAGGGGACACGGGTTCGTGCCCCGATCCGGGAAGATCCCACATGCCACGGAGCGGCTGGGCCCGTGAGCCATGGCCGCTGAGTCTGCGCGTCCGGAGCCTGTGCTCTGCAACGGGAGAGGCCGCAACAGTGAGAGGCCCGCGTACCGCAAAAGAAAAAAAAAAAAAAAATGCAGTAACTACCCATAAGGTAATTTTAAGTGAAAAAAACAGCATATAAAACTGTTACACATATAATTGCAATGGGGATGCTTTGGGCATTATATATATTTTATTTTTCCTACCTTTTACACTTTTTCTGTACTAAAAGTTGTTTTATTTTTATGGTCATAAAAATTAAGGGGCTGTTAAAGGAAGATTTTCTAATAGTTAATATCAGAAACAGCTAATAGAATGGGATCTAATAGGGTTAAATATAATGTCTATGTTTAGGAATAAATATCTGAGGAAACAAAAAATTAATAAATATTCATGATCTTAATGACTCAAGATCAGTTTTAGGCAACAGTTTGCAATGGCTCCTGACAAGACAAATGTCGTCTGTGAATTATTGTAATATTTCTATTAGGAACATTGAAAGTGAAAACTCCTCTATACTTTGACTTGGTCTGGCCATATTTGGAGTATTGTGTTGGGTCCAAGAACCACATTTAAAGAGGATCAGTGACCTGTAAGCTAGTGGGGCCAGAATTACAAATGGCTTCCATGTGGAATTGCAAACTCCTCCAGAGTAGTTGTGCTAGAAGGGGCATCTGTTTTGGATAAATATAAAGGTATATTTCTCAAGGCTAGAACTGTAACAAGTGGAATCGGTTTTCTTGTGACATCATTATCTTGCTTTCACAAAAACTAATGGGAGAGTATCTGATGGCCCCCTTGACAAGAAACCTGGTCCACAAATAACAGACTAGCTCCACCACCATGCTTCCAAATCTGCAGAATCCTGAGATCTGTAAGGCAAAACAAAATCTGCGTGTTTTCAGGATAAAGAAACTTCCTTCATTATGAGGATTCCTTCCCCATTAATAAAACATGAAAAATATCGAAGAAAAGGAGATGAGTCTGAATCACAGAACAGAACGACTTTTGTAATGTAGCATGTTATAAGACTCTTGAAGCAGATGTACATAGAAAGTTTGCCAAATTATTTTACAATAATATTATAAAATATTTTTCTCAATTAAAAAGCTTGTGGCTATCAACCTAAGAAAATCCTGTTGGAATGTATGTGTTCAAACCTGTCTTCAAAAACTACTTAATATGTTGATAATTACTTATGAGTCTATTTAATGTCTGGTTTTGAATTGCTTTTTCTGTGATTCACAAAAAAGTAGTACAAGTATGCCAGATGGCAATGCATAAGATGAGAATAATTTCATGCTTTTGCTTAACAAAGTAGTGTAACTTGGTTTACTGTGAGAAGGAAAAGTATTTTTAGGATGTCAGTCTTCACATTTAAACGTAAGTATGTAGGTATGTGTGTGTATGCATGTACATAAACGCAGAGTATAATCTATAAAGGAATTTTTCACATCTGCATCTTGTTTAGTTAGTGCATTTTGTGTATTCGTCAATGCAACTTAATGAGCATGTACTTTGCAGTAAATTGTCTTTGTGATATGATTATTTCATTACAGAATAGGGGTGAGAAGATGAGTCTGACAAAAAAAAAAAAATTAAGTACATGCACTAAGACCCTTATTCAACAAATACAATATGACTATTAACCAAAGCCAAGACAGTAAACTCAGGAGGGCAAACCTATTATTCAAACATTTCTATTGGAACTACATGGACTGCACAGTTATAAGGCATATTTACTAATGGAGTGAAACCCCAGATTACACAGTATGGATGTGCTAGGTAATTATGAGTTCATGTAACAAACTATGCAATTTTTCTTATTCCTGATCAGAAATGGACTTAAGGTAATAGATACATTTTTAATAAAATAAATGGAAACTATTTAAAACATTGGGCAAAAACAAAGAGTCCTACTCAATAGTCTGTTCTTTGTTATTTTCTGCCACAGATTTTAGCCAACATTTTGTATTTAGCTGTAATATAAACATAAATCAGCTAAAAGCAGAAAATGTCTTCAAAGCATCCTATACTTCCAATGCATTACCAAATCCTGTTTTCTGATTTCTCATTTCATAAAAATCTCAGAAAGTTATCTTCTCTTTAATGCTTCTCCACAAAACCTGCGTTATTTCTGCAAAATCACCGATCTCACCTAAAACTGCAAAAACTAAAATTATCTTTCTTGCATTTCATGTCAAACAAATTAACCTTTTCTCTTTTATTCTCATCTCCTTCCAATTGCCTTAACTTCTTGCTGCCAGTTGGTAAACATCTGCTGTTCCAAACCATACCAAATCATTTTACTTTCCTCTGGCTCTTCTGTTCATATTCAAGTTTTTTTTTTTTAATTACTAAAAATGTCTTGATGCTCGTACATGCTAGGTAAACCTCAAAGGCATCTGTTATTTTCAGAGTCCCTTTATCTTATAAAAGACATCCTTTGCCATTTTGCCTGAAGCTAGTATGTCCTTCTTTGAAGTTTCACATAGTTAGGTCTCCTCCACTGAACCCTTCATAACTCACCTTTCCCTTCCTTTTAATCACAGACACATTATTAACCATCCTTGGATTCTCAGTCAACATTGAGTAGGTAATAAACAAGTTAATTTCCCAATATTTATGTCAGGGTTGGATCAAGAACCAAAATAATGTATGTTAATTTTGATTTACTGAATTAATGACTCTATAATAATTGGTACTAAATTGGTCTTAATCTATCTAAGTGAACAAAAAACAATGATGAGGCAATCCTACACCCTTTACAAACCTCAGGGGTCATATCTCTGTTACAAAATGCTAGGGATAAAATGAGAGTACAACTTGCCTACTTAACTACCCTTGAATCCCTAGGATTCTGGAGTCACAATAGAAAGAATAGGTATACAGATCCCTGCTTGGCATTTGAAATCACAATGCCAATCTGTCATCATCCTGTAAGCAATCTATAAATGCTATCTGCAGCTGCAAAAGGATTCCTGTCTTCTGCACCCAATTCATTTATTTGAAAGGAAAACAACTTCACTCTTCACAGGTATGGTGCCTGCCTTCTCTACAATTAATCAGGCTCCATTCGTTTACATAATATTAAGGAGCATTTCAGGCACTGATCTTTCAAGTTGCCAACAAAACACACATTGTTTTCAGTTTCTTAAAACATAAATAATCTGTAGACTTCTGTGCTAGGTTAACTCAACTGATTGTTTTTCCTGCCCCCTCCCCACTTTGTCACTTGACAGCTTGAAACTGGGCCTGCAAAAGCTCATTTGCATTCTGGCAGCAAGGCTGGAGAATAAACCCAGCAAACGTGTCTATTTGTGTACTTCAGTATATGACTGTGCTGGCTTCAGTCAAGACTTATTTTCAGTATCATGGCCAACAAAAGCATTAAACGAGTTTTCTCAGACATGAGTGATAAGCTGTAGAATGTATTTCTTTAAAGGATTTTTTTTTTTTTTCTGGTGACGCTTATGGAATGCAATACAAATAAAATAGAAGCAAGAGTGCAAATCTCACTAGAAATTCAACGCTACCTTGACATTTGAACTCTTTCTTCTTGTTTCCTGACACGCTAAATACCTTCATTATAGTTTAGGTTGTACCTGATTATAAGTTTGAAAGGTTACAGTTTTATTTCAAAGGGAAATATTTTTTAAAAAATCAGTATTTCACATTGAAGTTTACAGACTGCATTCTCAACCCAAGATTGTCATTTCACACACAGATTGCTTTTGGGAGTTGATGCTGGTATTGGCTTCTTAGAATGGAAAACATCTGAAGTCTAGTTTTTTCAGGCACTAATATTGTTTCAACATAATCTCTTCTGGATAGTTTTTCTAATTCTTCCCCCATGAAAATAGCTGGTGCATTTTTATTTAAATCATTTCTTCCTTAAGTACTCACCCTCCCAGGGCCAAACATTTAGCCTACCCCAATTATTTTTCTGACTATAAACTCACATGGTTTCCTCTACAAAATGGAAATCTGTGTGTGTGTGTGTGTGTGTGTGTGAGAGAGAGAGAGAGAGAGAGAGAGAGAGAGAGAGATCTGTGTGTTACTGGAAAAGTACAAGTGAAAGAAAAAAAATCACTTTCCTTGTGTTCTGTGTAATGCTGTAGTATTGTGTTAATGACAAGAGATGATATTCTCAGTGATTCAGTCAACACATTCTTCTTTTCACAACATAATCTCCTTCATCTGAAAGAGAAATATATTTTTAGCCAACTCTCTGGGACCAAGTCATTGATTTATGAATATAAGGTGAAGGACTTCATGAATTTTTTCCTGACCTCCATCTGTCATTTCCTCAGTCATATCTATTTTAAGAAATATAAAACAAATTGCCATAATGGGGCACATTATCACCTTGCTTATCACACAGGAAGAACTCCTTCTGCTTCTTATCACACCCATACAGAAAATTAGCTTTACACTGTCCTAAGCTGGTTCTCTCTCTATTCTTTATTATTTTATACTGATGATGATATACATTACTCAAATGCTGATTCATTCTGAACATGCTCACAAGAAATTGGAGTAAGTAACTTCAAGTCGTTTTGAGATAACGACAAACAACCAGAAACAATTGTTCCTGCATCTGAGAATTTCTGGGAAATTAATCCACCAAAGCTGCCTGACAGATCATTACAGTGACTGCTAACATTTCCTTTAGGACATATGAGTTCACATTCTAACAACACTATCATTTATGTCTTTGACAGACATCACATCTGTTAAGCCTCAGGCCTCATCCCAAATAAGCATGAAAATCAATTGCTTACACCATTAATCATTAGGGAAATGCAAACGAAAACTACGAGATACTGCCTAAAATCCATTAAGAGGTCTACTACAAAAAAAACAGAAAATAACAAGTGTTGGTGAAGATGTGGAGAAACTGGGTACAGTTGGTTGGATTGTAAAATGGTGCAGCCGGTATGGAAAACAGCATGGTGGTTCCTGAAAAAATTAAACATAAAATTCCCATCTGATCGAGCAATTCCATTTCTGGGTATATATGCAAAAGAATTGAAAGTAGAGTCTCAGTGAGATATTTGTACACCAATGTTCATAGCAGCATTATTCACAAGAACTAAAATGTGGAAGTAACCCAAGTTTTCATTGATAGATAAATAGATAAGCACATGTGGTAGTACATATGATGGAATATTATTTAGCCTTAAAAAGGAAGAACAATGTACAATATGCTATGACATGGATGAACTTTGAGAACATTACACTAAGTGAAATAAGCCAGACGTGTGTGCATGCACACACACACACACACACACACACACACACACACACTATGGTTCCACTTATATGAGGTCCTTAAGAGTAGTCAAAGCCATAGAGATAGAAAGTAGAATGGTGTTTTTCCAGGGGATGAGGGGAAAGGGGGAAGAGAGGGTTATTGTTTAATGGGTGTAGAGCTGCAGTTTTACAAGATGAAAAGCATTTTGGAGATGGCTGGTGGTGATAGTAACACACTACGAACATATTTAATACCACTGAGCTATATACTTTAAAATGGTTAAGATGAGAAATTTTATGTTTACGTATTTTGCCATAGTAAAAAAAAAATAGAAAAAATACACAATCACTTAGTTTTTAAAAGAAATATAATTAGACAGGAACCAAAAAATTGAAAATTTTAGGGATATTTGGCTGAAACTCCAAGTAGTCTCATTTTATAGCTGTTTCTAATTACACATAGAATTTAAATTCTTCTCCACACTTTGACTCATTTTCTCACTTCCTTTCTCTCTCTTTCTTCCTCTCATATACACAGTCACTCACACACACATGCACATCCTATGTACTACAAAGAAAGTCTGGATGGAAAAAAATATGAGGATATGAGTAGTGACAATTTATTCTCATGAGGATATGAGTAGTGACAATTTATTCTCTTGCTAGATGTAGAGTGGGCATGAGCCAATACATTATAAAAGACCAAATTAGAAGTTGACGCATGAATAGGGTCCATTTCAGGAGGAGATACGGTATGTTTTAGGCAGACTGATGTTAATATAATACAGTTTCCTTGTAAGGTATTGTGAGTTTTCCTCTGTGGTCTTGGAATCCCTGATAATATACTTCATAATGGGAGAATATCACCTTTATTCCCATGCAGAGATTTGGAGCTCTCCTTAGGGGCTGGTATTTTTACTTCTGCAAAAACAAATGACAGTTGATGAAAGGGACTGGAGTTAAATGAGGCTTATAAAGGAGTAAGCAACCAGAGTGTCATTAATTAAACCAAGATATACAAATAATTACTTTGCTTGGCTTTGATCACAGTTGAGCATTAGTCTTATCCTGACTCCTACATTTTAAGAACACGGACTAAAGTTTTGTTGGAGGAGGGTGATCTGGAAGACAAAAAATCTAGAATCCAAATTAGGACTGAGGAAGAGCTACTGGTAACTATTTGCTTGGATACATAGGCAAGCCATTGACTGTATAGGTTTACACATCTGAGGCACTACCATAAAGGAAAGAAAGAATAGGCTCCTACTGTGTAGCTTTAGAAAATAAAATTAGGTCAAAGGGGGCACAGTTGTAATACGTGAGGCTTTATCTCATTTTAAAGAAAAGTTTTCTAACAATTACTGCCGTCCAACCACACAATGGGACCCTTTTGAAGTACTGTTTGTCCTGTCACTGGGAGAATTCAAGTAGACTGTTCATCTACAAGGAGTCAAAGGGAATTCTGCATCGATAGAAGTTGGAAAGTGAGACCTTAAATCTATTTCTATCCCCAAGATGAACAATTCTAGTAAATCAGACAAATTGGAAACTTGCAATTATCTCTTTGAAAAACTCTTGGACTTAAAAATATATTGGGATGAACCAATGTACTCATTTACTTTTACTATTAAACAATAAAGAAGGTGATTTAAAGGACATTCATAAGTTGTAATGATCACTAAAGTGAGTCCATGACATTTTATGACAGAACTAAACCAAGTTTTTAAGTAAGCCTGGAGAAACTTAGGGCAGGACTTTTATTATGTTGAGTCATTATGTTGAGTGCTAAAGTTAACACAAAAGTAATAATTACCTTGTTAGCTATGACACTAAAAGCATGAACAAAAAAAGAAAGAAATAGATAAATTGGACCTCATTAAAATAAAATAAAATATTTGGGCATCAAAAAACATACAGAGAATGAAAGGAAAACTTAGAGAATGGGAGAAAATATTGGCAAATCATATATCAGATAAAGGTCTAGTATCCAGAATATGCAAAGAAGTTTTATGACTCAACAACAAAAATTATTAAATTTAAAAATGGAGTAAGGACTAGAATTGATATTGGTCCAAAGAAGATATTCAGAGGCTCAGTAAACACATGAAAAGATGCTCAACATCACTAGTCATTAGGGAATGCAAATCAAAACTACAATGAGATACCATTTCATACCAATTAGGATGGCTAGAATAAGAAAAGTGGAAAATAACAAGCACTGGTGAGGAAAGGCAGAAAATGGAAATTTGTATGTGCTGCTAAGAAAACAAAACGGTTCAGTGGCAGCGGAAGTTTGTTGGTTCCTCAGAAAATTAAAGATAGAATTACCACATGACCCCACAATTCTACTCCTAGGTATGTACCCCAAAGAATTGAAAACAGGAACTCAAACAAATACATGTACATGCATGTTCATAGCAGCACTATTCACGATAGCCAAAAGGTAGAAATAGCCCTGATGTCCATCAATGGAGGAATGGATAAAGAAAATATGTTATAAACATATAATGGAATTATTATTCAGCCATACAAATGAATGAAGTACTGATACGTGCTATTACATGGATGAACCTACAACACCTAACATCACATATCACACAATTCTATTTACATGAAATATCTATTATAGATAAATTCATAGAGAAGGAATATAGATTATTGCTTGCCAGATGCTGGAGAAAGGGGAAAATGTGTACAGGGTTTTACTCCGGAGAGATGGAAATGTTTTGGAGCTAAATAGAGGTAATGATTACATGACATTGTAACATTTAGTAGAACATTGTACCAAATGCCACTTAGCTATTCATTTCTTTTTTTAATAAATTTATTTATTTATATTTATTTTTGGCTGTATTGGGTCTTTGTTGCTGTGTGCGGGCTTTCTCTAGTTGCGGCAAGCAGGAGCTACTCTTTGTTGCGGTGCAGGGGCTTCTGATTGTGGTGGCTTCTCTTCTTGTGGAGCGCGGTCTCTAGGAGTGTGGGCTTCAATAGTTGTGGCCTGTGGGCTCAGTAGTTGCGGCTTGGGGGCTCTAGAGCGCAGGCTCAGTAGTTGTGGTGCACAGCACGGGTTTAGTTGCTCGGCAGCATGTGGGATCTTCCCAGATAAGGGATCGAACCCGTGTCCCCTGCATTGGCAGGCGGATTCTTAACCACTGTGTCACCAGGGAAGTCCCTAGTTATTCATTTTTAAACAGTTTTATGTCTTGTGAATTTCACAAGAATAAGTTATTTAAAAAATACTATTGTACTCTGGAGGGGATGGTTAGAGGTTAGTTCAACCTTTAAATACCTAAAAGATTCAAGCTTTCTCACATCTTCATTTAGTTCAAAGATGTGGCACCTTGAGAAACTGGAAGGATCCTGGAGAAAGGCTGCATTCTATGAGAGCCCTAATCAAGTGGTAGGTCCAGTTGTAGCTGCAGTGCTCAGTGTGGTGTTAAACTAATAGATGAATAAGGTCTCAGGTACATGACGTGCAGCCACTGACTTGGCAAATGTGTTCCTTTCCATTCAGATTAGAAAACAAGGTCAGAAACAGTTTGTATTCATGTGGGACAGACGACAATATTTACAATTCTGCTCAGGACTATGTTAAGCCTCCTGCCTTCTGTCATAATACAGTCCTAAGAGATCTGGACCACCTGGGCATCTGAACACCACCACCACGCTGCCTCATTACCCCAAAGACATCATGCTGAGTTGGCAAGACGAGAAATAAGTGACTAGCGCTCTCTAGGCCTTGGTTAGATGCACATCCCAGAGAAGGGAAAATAAACCTTCCAAGATTCAGAGACTGGACACTTCAGTACAGTTTGGAGGGACCTAGTATCAGAAGAGTGCCATGATAGTCCTTTCCAAGTAAAAGACGAATTGCTGCATCTTGCATCTTCCACCACAAACACAGTGCCTGATAGACCCCTTTGGGTCTATAGGCAACACAACCACACCTAGGAATAATTACTGGGAAACATGAAAGACTATAAGGTCTCCTGGAGTAAGAAAGGACACTGGAGCAGGTCCAGGCCATAGTGCAATCAGTGCCACCACTTGGGCCACACAATCTAGCAAACACTATGGTGTTGGAGGGAAAGGATGCACTATGGTAGGTCTAGTGGGAGAGTCACAATGCAGGCCCCTGGCATTCTGGGGCCATGTGATTGACCACCTACAATTATAAGCTCTTTAAGAAATAAACATCTTCTGACTTCATACTGAGTCCTGTTAGTGTTGGAGCACTAGAATGCAGGACACAAAGTGACAATGCCTTTGGAATTTCCTATTATGAGCTGGGTTCTGTCAGGTTCATGAGGTCATGAGGTCACAGAGCACCTGTCTATATGCACACCTGGAAATGAACCTGAGCAGGAGCAGAGAGCACACGTTACATCCATGATATACAGACCAGACGCTACACCACCTGTAGAGTTTTGCATCATTGCCTGTCCATCAGTTTGCACCTATGGCCACAAGGAGGTTCCCTCAGCAGAGGGAGGAGGGAAGCAGCCAGCCTTGGTTTATGGCTAGTTCAGCTTGGTATGTGAGTGCAAACAAAACGGGCTCAGTGACTGCAGGCCCACATTCCTAAGTGGCCCTGAAAGATAGTAACTGAGTAATGTTACAATGTAACTGAGTCAGTTATCCTTAGCCCGCCTTTGTCATCATCCACTCCAGGAGTGGTATGATGGGCACATGAACGGAGTGGTCATGATAAAACCAGAGGCTATAAATGGGCCCAACGGTGCAGACTCCCTCTTACCAAGGCAGATCTACTGATACCTCTGAATGCCTAACTTGTCAGTAAGAGAGACCAACACTGAACACCCAGTATGGCACTGCTCCTTGAGGAGACCAACTGGCTATTGCGGACAAGTTGATCACATTGAACCCTTTTTATCCTGAAAAGACCATCCGTTCAACCTCATATGGGTATGGGCTTTCTCTTCCTCCCCCACACAGCTATCCGCGGGCTTACAACATACCTGATCCACAGACATGACCTACACACTTCATCAGATCAGGGACTGACGTGAAGTGAGGGAAGCACAGAAGGAGAAGGTGGTGCTGGAATGGCCCCCGCCTATGACAGTCATGGGTCATATCATACACGATGCCATTGAGAGGCTTCTGGACTCAGAGAACACTATGATGAACCCCTAAAAGTGCAGCGGAAATGCCAATTCAAAGCAAACATCCAGAAAGGAATGGGTGCCACTCTTCCTAACCCAGCGCACTTATTAAAACAAAGATTGCTCTATAAGGTGCTCTGTCCCCATAGGAAGTACTCGTGTGTTTGGAAACCAAGGGCTGGAGGCCTGAGTGGCCCTGCTTACCATCATTCCCAATGATTCACAGGGGGACCTCATAGTTTTGTCCCCACAACTTGAGGCTCTTCAGGGTTGGAGGTCCTGGTCCCCAAAGGGTTACACTCTTGCTAAGGGACACAGATAGGAATCCTACTGAACTAAAGGCTAACCCAGGCACTTTGGACTCCTTGTTCCCAGGGAAAGGCAGGCAAAAAGGAAGTCATTATATTAGCAGGTGTAATTGACCTTGGTCAACAGGATGAGATAAGTGTCCTTTTATGCAATATGGAGGCAAAGAGAAATACCTGTGAACCCAGTACCTGTGGGCTTGGGCACCTCCTGGTACTTGCTTGCCACATTAAGCTATGCATGGTTAATGGCAGCCATCCAGAACTGAAAAGAGAAGGACCAGCAGAGCTTCATACCATTCAGGAAGGAAGGTTTGGGTCACACCCCCAGGTGAGCCACCCAGCCCTGATGCAGGGGTAGCTGAGGACAAGGGGACTTGGAATGTATTGTGGAGGCTCAGCTGCAGCCTGAGATCATTTGCAGCAATGGGGCCTCTAATTCATCCCATTAACTGTCCTCTTCTGAGTTTCCCCTCAGAAAAGAAAGCCACAGAAGACGTGGAGGAACTGCTCCCAAGCCTGAGTAAAGAAGCAGACCTGAACAGTGCAAGAAGGAAGGATGCATCTCACCGACCTTTTCTCACAGAGTGTAACTGACAAAGGACCTCAGCTGCTGAGCTTCGGAATCATTGCTGAATTATCCCCAGATTACACTCCCTTGGGCTGCTTCTAGCCAATGACCGGGGTGGAAGGGATACTAAGAACTTCTACATATTGACATAGAAATTTATAAACAAATCAATAGCACAAGAGATTAGAGAAATCATCAGGCATTTATCAGAAAAGGAAAGCAAATAGTAAACATGAAAAAGCGCTCAGTTAACAAATAATCAGGACACTCAAATAGCGACAGCAGTTTGCTATTTTACAATTATCAGACTGACAGATAAGGACCACGAGGAAAAGGCGGAGAAGGAGAAGTAGTAGTGCTCCGACAGTCCCCAAAGTCTTTGAGGTCTTATGGAAACGGGGACTCATATATGTGGTGGTGTAAACTGATCTAGTTATTTGGAAGAGCAGCAGGGCAAAATTTAGTAAAAACTAAGATATCTAATTTCTAAAATCAAGTGCATCAGCCATGTTTCAGTTGAATATAATGAAAACAAAACTAGAGATCGGAAACAGAAAGTAATTCAAGACAGGAGGGTAGGAGCATATCATATTGTCAGAAAGGCTGAAGGAACAAACCCCGTGCAGGGCCCTTGAGAATGATTTCCATGGCAGCCCCTCTCTCTGGCCCACCTGGGATGTTGCTGCCCCTGCCACAGTGAGGACACTGGGGCATCAGGATGGAATACCACCATATAGCTGTTATCCCAGGGCCAGAAGCTGTCACCACAATTGTCAGATCCTGCAGTTCACAGGCAAAAGGGTGCCCTGTATCCCAGATCTGGACAGTGGGATGGTGGGACATTGCCTGTTGCTGGAAAAATAAAGAAACAAAAAGCCTCTGTGCCTGCTTATCAGCAGAACAGCCTCGCCTTCACCTCACTTTTTCCCTTCCGAGTTTCCACGTGAATATCTGACTTGAAATCTAAAACAAGCCTGCTATGACAGATTGAAGGGAACCCCTAACTTTCCAGATTTTGCGATATGGTCAGGCAAACAAGGGACCATCTAAAATGGAAGCTGAGTACCAATCTACTAAATCCGTCACACCCAGCAATTTCACTTTTAAGCATACACCCTGAGCACTCTTTATTCACAGGGGAGGTATCGGTGTTTTTGATGGCTAATTCATTACTGTGCCAGGAATTTTTTGTAGGATATTAATTATTTTTTTAATTTTTAAATTTTTTTATACAGCAGGTTCTTATTGGTCACCCATTTTATACACATCAGTGTATACATGTCAATCCCAATCTCCCAATTCATCCCACCACCACCCCCACCCCCCAGCCGCTTTCCCCCCTTGGTGCCCATACGTTTGTTCTCATCCCTGGCCCCCTGGTATCAATTGTCGGTAGTGTCCTCCAGATATCAGTATGAACAAGCTGCACAGATACATTTCCAAACATATCCCAGGAGGAGAGTACACCCAACACATGTGAACAATTTCCCTGAAGTGTTTTCAGCATATTTGCATATGGCTATACACAGGAGCCTTGGCAACTACAGTGAAAAAAATAACAGCCTATATGACCAGCAAGAGCGGGATAAAATGGAGAGGTACACTCTGCTGTATAACTTGCAGCAATTAAAATGCATGAGTCATCTACATGGTATCAAGAAGGACAATTCTCAAGCAGGTCATCTTTTATGGGGAAAAAAAAAAACCAAGTTGGAAAAGGGCTGCTACTATTGTGTCCAACACTTGACAATACCGTAGATAGAACTTCAGGATTTGTAGACAAAATTAGCCTCTTGAGCGAGTGTGAGTCCTGTCTTTTGGGTATACAAATGGCTCCCACTACTTCGTTCATTCTTCTGCATGTCTGTTGACATCAAATGATTAGAGATTACAAGGTAGTAGAGTCCATAATGATGTCAGTACAGACAGAGTATGATAATATTTGTACAGCAGACTGTGGTAATTTGATAAGGCTGTTTGAGGCCAGAGGTGACAAGCCCAGGGGCTGTGAGTGCCTGGAGTTTTAACCCAGCCTCCACAGGGGCTGGAAGGATAAATACTACAAGCTACTTTAACCCATTTGATGGGTTAACCTTTGGGAAGATCTGTATTAATAAGGATCAACAAACAATGTTCACATTGGCCTCACCATTTATTCTGCCAAATCAGACTTTTCCTTAAAGGACTTAGATTTTTGAGAATAATATCATCAATACAAACAAATTAAATGCAATAAAATGTATCTAGAAGAGGTAGCCTATAAGGACAAACATCCTGTTAAATCCATTTTGGTATTTCCACCTACTCCCTGAGTGCTAATCCCAGTCCTTGGTACACCTAAATGTTTGCCAACTTAAGGGCTTCTGTTTTCATTGTCAGCGTTCCCATGCTGACTGCCATTCAATCCCTCGCTTGCAGCCCTAGCCTTTATTATGTGATGATGAAAAGGACAGAGAATTAAAAGTTTCTGATTATAAAGTATTCCCATAGGAAGATTTTGTCCTAAAAATAATGTCCAGGGCTGTCTGGTGAGCAAATACAGGCTGTTCTGAAATCCATGAAATTCTCCCCAAGCCCTGAAAACAGCTCCAGTCTTCGCGGTCACTACAGACTAAATCAGTTAGAGAGGAGTACCCAAAGGAAGATTTACTTTTACAGCGTGCTCAAAAAATTTTGTTACAAATTCTGCCAAGCCTGTTTCAGAACAACAAAAAAATGTTTTTAAAAGTAAAAGAGGAAGAAAATGAAGGAGAAGGAAGAGGAGAAGAAGCAGGGGAAGAAGATGGGGGGGAATGGGGGGGCAGCAGCAACACCATCAACAATTTATTTTACCCTCTTCAAGCAAATCAGACCATCCCATGTGGTCTTAATGCTTTCTTGCCCTTTGCGCCAATCCCAAGGTCCTGGAAATCTTTTCTTTTGAGGCGCAAGCCCCCTTCTCTCCTTGGAAGAAGTAATGCCCCTTCCCTCTTCAGGATGTTTTGGGGTCGGTTTGCTTCCTGTCGCACCCTCTGCCTCACCTGCTCTCTCTGATCTTTTCTGATCGTTAAAGCGACGAAGAGATGGCAGGTGAAGCAGTGCACATGTTGGAACTCACGCACGATATTGCTTCCATCAACACTTGATCCCTCCTTTCTTCCCAAAGCTCTATTTTAGTGCCTCCTGCTCATGAATCAAATGTTTTCTGCCTCTGAACCACATCATGCACCTGGCTGAAGCACTGGTTAGATTTTCTCTCTGGGGTATAGTTTGTGTGAAGCCCACTGAGTTGAAAGTCCTTCTGCATTTGCTCTTTCCGACACCTGGGAGGCAGAGATGCTGCAGAGCGTTTTGTATTCTAGCTGCTAAATGTTGGAAAGTCAGATGGAGACAGAAAGTTCAAGGTCTGGCCACATTAAGCTTTGGTATCACAGGGCTGCACACTTCGACTATCATTTGTGAGGCAGGAATGCTGGCTTCAGAAACATTTTACATTTGAGACATAAGAGCAGCCAAATCCTCTAAGTCTTCCATTTTATTCATTCACCAGCCCCAAATCGTATACCCTGTCACAAAAATCACTTGTTCTGGGGCTTCCCTGGTGGCGCAGTGGTTGAGAATCTGCCTGCCAATGCAGGGGACACGGGTTTGAGCCCTGGTCTGGGAAGATTCCACATGCCGCGGAGCAACTAAGCCCGTGAGCCACAACTACTGAGCCTGCGCGTTTGGAGCCTGTGCTCCGCAACAAGAGAGGCTGCGATAGTGAGAGGCCCGCGCACTGCGATGAAGAGTGGCCCCCGCTCGCCACAACTAGAGAAAGCCCTCGCACAGAAACGAAGACCCAACACAGCCAAAAATAAAATAAATAAATAAATAAATAAGTTTTCATTAAAAAAAAAAAAATCACTTGTTCTGAGGCACTGTCCAAATGAAAGGGCAGAGTTTTCTTATGTTTTCTGGGAGCCTGAACACTGATTTATCTCACAGGAAAGTGAGAGAAAGGGCCTGGGTTAGCAGGTCCAGTTCACTGTTTTCTGAAGAGGCTACAGGGAATGATAACACCAGTGGGAATTTAGCTACTATAGGTAAAACATTTTACCTGGAATCCAAAATACAGATACTCAAATAACAAGGTACTTCTCAAAGCCCCATAAAATGGTAACTGAGGGACAGGCATTCAGCCTGTTAGAAAAAAAACAAGGCTTTAGAATAGCATAGACTGGAGAAGTGGAGATTGATACAGACTAGGCTACCTCTTAGCTGTAGGCACCTGGGGAATTCTCTTGCCCTCTCTGAACTTAAGTTTCCATATCAGCAACATGTATCTAATGCTATCTGACTTTAGGGAATGTTGTGAAATTTGTTAAGTATCTACTACATGTGCCTACGTATGACCGGAACACCATACAATTCTTAATGCTATGCCTTATAAAAATCAAAGAGAGTGATTTCTTCTGATGATGTAGTGTTTGGTGTCCTGAAGCATTAGCAGAACTCAAAGCCTTCCTGAAAACCAGATCTTTGAAAATCTTGGTAGACCAAATGGGTTCTTGCTTATTTATTTAGTTAATATAAATGTATTTGCTCACCAGGCTCCCAGCACCTAGCTGAGAACAAAATACAGTTGACCCTTGAACAACATGGTTTTGAATCGCCAGCGTCCACATATAGGCCACATTTTCAATAAATACAACAGTACGACATATCTGCCATTGGTTGAATCCCTGGATGCAGAATGGTGGATATGGACGGCCAGCTATGGGACTTGAACATCGTGGACTTTGATATCTGAGGAGTCCTGGAACCAATCACACACAGGTACCTAGGGATGGCTGTAGTGGATGATCAATCTTCCCAGTTCATATGTTAATGCAAAGATTGGGGAAATGTATGGCAAGATTTTTGGACAAACTCAAAAACCCAACCTGAAGGTTACATTTTAGTCAAAATTATAAGTATTGCTTGTAGAAATTTATGAGTATGATAATTTTGAAACCAAATACATAGATTTTTTTTGAGATAATGTCAATACTTTAAAGAGAATCTGTTAGGATAATTAAAATTTACTGAAAAATTCTATGAGCATAGAGGAAAATTAAACAAGTTTTTTTTGGTTTTATTTTTAAAATAATGATTGGATAAAAGTAAGAGCTTACCCCCAGTGTGCTGAATCCTGAGATACAGCTCAGTTCTAGGCAATTAAAACACTTAAGGACTGAAGAGGAAAATTTGGAAACTCATTATTTTTTATTAGTAAAACCAAAGGGATATTTTATGATATCCTGAGGAGACTGCCCTAGCATTAGGGGAAGCTTAAAGATGTACAGGAAGATTTAAAGCTCAGCCCCAAACTCCTTGTAGTCAGATGGACTTTTCAGTCTTACCCTTAAGGTAGATATTTCAAAAGCCTCAGCCCTACTTACTTGCTTCTAACAATCTCCCATTAGCGAAAGGCCATTTTCTCTGAGACTCTTTTGAACCATGCATTTTAAACTGCTGAATCTGCTCTGAAATTTTGTCTCAGAAATCCATGCTTTCTATTCAGTTACTCTTCCCCAGGGGCCCCTACTCCCAGATCAGCTGAAGTTTCTACAATTATTGATCCATTGCAGGAAAGGCTGGGTTCCGAGCCACCTATCTGCCAATGCATGTTTGTGCAGAATCTTTATTAATTGCCCACGGGAGCTCCATTGAGCCCTTTAGAGTTGTAAATTTCATGCTTACAAGGATCTCTTCCTTTCCCCTAATTTTACATGTCAGTTTACCAACCTCCTCTTTCTTACTGCCAACACTGACATCTCAGCTTTGACCCTGTCCAGAGCTAAAGGAGAACGGCATGAAATACATTCAATTCTTGTCTCAGTTTTCCTAACGCATTAAGTCTGTCACCCCCTTTTAGTGTGTGTCCAATCAGTATACCTTAGGTCTCCCTTTCTAATTGTCTGGGCAATGTGTCATTTAGTGCGTTTTATCTTTGGGTTGTTTGAAGGAATGGAAAGTTTCTCTCCCCTGAGATCTAGAGCAGCATTATAATAATGGACAATGAAATTTGTGAGGACAGCCCAGAGCTGAACAATTCATATGAGATTAAAAATACAGAATTTCGGGCTTCCCTGGTGGCACAGTGGTTGAGAGTCTGCCTGCCGATGCAGGGGACACGGGTTCGTGCCCTGGTCCGGGAAGATCCCACATGCCGCGGAGTGGCTGGGCCCGTGAGCCATGGCCGCTGAGCCTGCGCGTCCGGAGCCTGTGCTCCGCAACGGGAGAGGCCACAACAGTGAGAGGCCCGCGTACCACAAAAAAAAAAAACCAAAACCCTTCGCTCATTTTAAAATTGGCTTGTCTTCTTATTGTTGAGCTGCAAGTGCTATTTTCATATTCTGAATACTGGACCTAGATCAGTTATATGATTTGCAAATACTTTATCACATTTTCTGGTCGTTTCCCTTCCTTGATAGTGTCTTTTGACACACAAAAAAGTTTTTAGTGTTGATGAAATCCAATTTTTCTATTTTATTCTTTGGTTATTTATGTTTTTGGTGTCAGATCTAAGAAACTATAGACTAATCCAATGTCACAGGCTTAAGTTTACTTCCAAGACTCTAACAGTCGTATCTTTTACATTTAGGTTTTTGACACATGTTGAGTTAGTATTTAAATATGACATGACAAAGTGATTAAATCTGGATATAAAGTTGCCCCATATCATTTGTTGAGATTATTCTTTCCCCAGTGAATTGTCTTGCATCCTTATTGAAAATAAATTAATCAGATATGTATGGGTTTATTTCCGGATTCTCAACTGAATTCCATTGATTTATTTTTCATCCACAAAGAAGCAAGTTGATCTTTAAATTGTAAATCTAATCACGCTATTCACACATTTAGAATAATTTAGTAATTTCAAATTTTCCTTAGGACAAAACCCTACATGTTGGGGCCTCTGTCTTGTTCTCCAACCTTGCCTTGCACAGTTCGCTTCCTTTCAAATAACGTTACTCTTTAGTTAACCCCAAAATGCACCCATCTTGTTTCTGCAACAGGAGCCACACTTTGTCATCAGAGGCCCTTTTCTTCTTTTCCTCTTTATCTTATTGTTTGAATATTACTTCTTTGAAGGATAATATTTGATTACTTGTACTTATTTATTTTCTCTTAGAGCCCTGTGATTTTCCATCACATATTACATCTGTAATGTATTTGTTGTGTGTCTTTTTTACATCCTACTAATCCACTATGGAAAGAGACCTACTGTGCTTTGTTCAACACTTTAAACCCAGTTTTCAGTGGCATGCCTAGCACATCATACATACGGAGCAAATATTAGTTAAATGAATAAATAAATGAATGGATCAACTTCTGTACACCCAGGCCTAGACACCTTTTCACAGAATGCCCAGTATCAGTGGGACTGGATAACCCAAACATATTGATACAAATTTTCTGAACAAGAAACTTACTGACACAATACCAACTAAGAAGTAGTATAATTTCTTATTTTTATCTGGCATTGTGTGAATTATGACTACTCCAATATAAAAATAACGTTGACAGACTTAGATTTTACATCCAAATAAGATGTTTTTCCTTGAAAGAGCCATCATTTTTGTACATTGTGCTCCCAGCGATGGTGTAATTGTCTAACTGGTAATTCCTACTTTTGTTAATACCAATGCAAATTTACAAGACAAAAAATAAAAGTCTCATTATTTCATTTTTTATACTGGATTTCAGTCCAAGAATAGAAAGTCTTCCAGCTCAGAGAGGGAATGGGTATCCGCCATGACTATACCTTTCCTTTGCAATCTCCTCCTAACAGATTCTTCATTCACAGATAATCACAGATAACTAGACATCATTAAGCATTTGAGAAGAGGAAAGATAAATAAATTTTAAAGAGAATGCCAACAATGAAAGAATGAACAATAACCCTGAGGAAAACAGACAAACCAGTAAAGAGAAGCAAGTACAAAATGTGTTCGTAAAACAACACAAGACTGTTTTAAATAAAGCAATCTGACAATAAAAATTTATGTCCATATGCATATATATAATTATATGTGTTATTTATTAACTTTAATATATATACATTTGATAGCTTGCTTAAATTTTATAAAACTAGACAATATAAATTACAAAATAGACATGGATAAAAAAAAAGACGGCTATCTGCAAATATAGTTGAAACACATGCTCAGAAAATAGATAAACAAAGAACACAGGCACGGAAGAGGAGCAAAGAGTAAGCACACTGAGAAGTAAGCCACAGGTTTTCAGCTTACTCCTAGTAAGAGGTCCAGAATGAGAAAGAAGAACAATGGAAGGGAGGAAATAATCAGAGAAACAATGGATCTAAGGGAAAACATGGTCAGATTTGAAATGTCTATCCATGTTAACTGAAACAGAATTAATGAAAAAATTTTAAACCCTGAGATGCATTCATGATTTTTTACAACTACAAGGATAAAGAGAACATTATAAAATTGTTCAAAAGTAAAACAAGTTACTTATTCCAGATGATCAGACTTCTTATCAGGAATAGAGAAGTGATGTATCTTCACAATTTGGATGAAAAACATTTTCCAGAGACTTGGAGATACAGTCAAACCATTAATACGCATGAGATATAGGGAACAAATGTAAAAGAACTCTGTTCACATGGGTAAAAGACAGATTGGTAACTGAACCTGATCTAGAAAGTGGAGTTCATCAATTACTGACACTTGGTAGATTCTTCTTTAAGCCGTAATTTTAATCACACTAGGTTGTATTTTCTTCTCTAAAGAGTCATTCATTTTATTTACCTCCATAGTGAATTGTGCTTGAAGTTTTATATTGATATTAGTCATCATGTTTTAAAATCAAACTATGGGGAGACTCCACTCTTGGAGGGCACATACAAAGTAGTGTG
The DNA here is from genome assembly GCF_964374135.1 of Grampus griseus. Classification (NCBI taxonomy): domain Eukaryota; kingdom Metazoa; phylum Chordata; class Mammalia; order Artiodactyla; family Delphinidae; genus Grampus; species Grampus griseus. The sequence goes on from NC_139009.1 coordinate 16,436,466, forward strand.
AGCATCAGGACCCAGTGGAAAGGGGCAGTGACCCCATAGGAGACTGAACCAGACATACCTGCTAGTGTTGGAGGGTCTCCTGCAGAGGTGGGGGGGGAGCTGTGGCTCACCATGGGGACAAGGACACTGGCAGCAGAAGTTCTGGCGAGAACTCCCTGGCATGAGTCATCCAGATTACATCATTAGCCCCACAAAAGAGCCTGTAGGCGCCAGTGCTGGGTCCCCTTAGGCCAAACAACCAACAGGGAGCGAACTCAGCCCCACCCACCAGCAGACAAGCAGATTAAAGTTTTACTGAGCTCTGTCCACCAGAGCAACATCCAGCTCTACCCACCACCACTCCCTCCTATCAGGAAGCATGGACAAACCTCTTAGATAGCCTCATCCACCAGAAGGCACACAGAAGAAACAAGAATAACTACAATTCTGCACCCTGTGGAACAAAAACCACATTCACAGAAACATAGACAAAATGAAAAGGCAGAGGACTATGTACCAGATGAATGAATGAGATAAAACCCCAGAAAAACAGCTAAATGAAGTGGAGAAGGTAACCTTCCAGAAAAAAAATTCAGACTAGTGATAGTGAAGATGACCCAGGACCTTGGAAAAAGAGGCAAAGATTGAAAAGATGCAAGAAATGTTTAACAAAGACCTAGAAGAATTAAAGAAAAAACACCTGGAAGAATTAAAGAACAAACAAACAGAGGTGAACAATACAATAACTGAAATGAAAACTATGCTAGAAGGAATCATTATCAGAATAACTGAGGCAGAAGAATGGATAAGTGACCTGGAAGACAGAATGGTGGAATTCACTGCTGCAGAACAGAATAAAGAAAAAAGAATGAAAAGAAATTAAGACAACTGAAGAGATGTCTGGGACAACATTAAATGCACCATCATTCGCATTAGAGGGGTCCCAGGAGGAGAAGAGAGAGGGAAAGGACCCGAGAAAACATTTGAAGAGATTATAGTTGAAAACCTCCCTAACATGGGAAAGGAAAGGGCCACCCAAGTACAGGAATGCAGGGAGTTCCAATCAAGATAAACCCAAGCAGAAACAAGCCAAGACACATAGTAATCAAACTGACAAGAACTGAAGACAAAGAAAAATTATTAAAAGCAACAAGGGAAAAATAACAAATAACATACAAGGGAACTCCCATAAGGTTAACAGCTGATTTCTCAGCAGAGACTCTACAAACCAGAAGGGAGTGGCACGATATATTTAAAGTGATGAAAGGAAAGAACCTACAACCAAGATTACTCTACCCCGCAAGGATCTCATTCAGATTCAATGAAGAAATCAAAAGCTTTATAGACAAGCAAAAGCTAAAAGCATTCAGCACCACCAAACCAGCTTTACAACAAATACTAAAGGAACTTCTCTAAGTGGAGAACACAAGAAAAGAAAAGGACCTACAAAAACAAGCCCAGAACAATTAAGAAAATGGTAATAGGAACATACATATCGACAATTACCTTAAATGTGAATGGATTAAATGCTTCAACCAAAAGATACAGACTCGCTGAATGGATACAAAAACAAGAGCCATATATATGCTGTCTACAAGAGACCCACTTTAGACGTAGGAACACATACAGACTAAAAGTGAGGGGACGGAAAAAGAAATTCCATGTAAATGGAAATCAAAAGAAAGCTGGAGTAGCAATACTCATATCAGATAAAATAGACTTTAAAATAAAGAATGTTACAAGATACAAGGAAGGACACTACATAATGATCAAGGGATCAAACCAAGAAGAAGATATAACAATTATAAATGTTTATACACCCAACATAGGAGCACCTCAATACATAAGGCAACTGCTAACAGCTACAAAAGAGGAAATTGACAGTAACACAATAATAGAGGGGAACTTTAACACCCCACTTACACCAATGGACAGAAAATAAATAGCGAAACACAGCTTTAAATGACACAAAAGACCAGACAGATTTAATTGATATTTATAGGACATTCCATCTGAACAGAGCAGATTTAACTTTCTTCTCAAAAGCATAAGGAACATTCTCCAGGAGAGATCACATCTTGGGTCACAAATCAAGCCTCATTAAATTTAAGAAAATTGAAATCATATCAAGCATCTTTTCGACCACAATGCTATGAGATTAGAAATCAATTACAGGGAAGAAGACGTAAAAAACACAAACACATGGAGGCTAAACATTACATTACTAAATATCTAAGAGATCACTGAAGAAATAAAAGAGAAAATCAAAAAAATACCTAGAGACAAATGACAATGAAAACACGACGATCCAAAACCTACGGGATGCAGCAAATGCAGTTCTAAGAGGGAAGGCTATAGCAATACAATACTACCTAAACAAACAAGAAAAATCTCAAATAAAGAAAGTAACATTACACTTAAAGGAACAAGAGAAAGAAGAAAAAACAAAACCCAAAGTTAGTAGAAGGAAACAAATCAAAGATCAGAGCAGAAATAAATGAAATAGAAACAATAGCAAAGATCAATAAAACTAAAAGTTGGTTCTTTGAGAAGATAAACAAAAGCCACTCATCAGGAAAAAGAGGGAGAGGACTCAAATCAACAAAATTAGAAATGAAAAAGGAGAAGTTACAATGGACACTGCAGAAATGCAAAGCATTATAAGAGACTACTACAAGCAACTCCATGCTAATTAAATGGACATCTGAAAGAAATGGACAAATTCTTAGAAAGGTAAAACCTTCCAAGACTGAACCAGGAAGAAATAGAAAATATAAACAGAGCAATCAAAAGTAATGAAATTGAAACTGTGATTAAAAATCTTCCAAGAAACAAAAGTCCAGGATCAGATGGCTTCACAGGTGCATTCTATGAAACAGTTAGAGAAGAGCTAATACCCATCCTTCTCAAACTTTTCCAAAAAATTGCAACAGAACAAACACTCCCAAACTCATTCTAGAAGGCCAAAATCACACTGATACCAAAATGAGACAAAGATACTACAAAAAAAAGAAAATGAGAGACCAATATCACTGATGAATATAGATGCAAAAATCCTCAACAAAATACTAGGAAACAGAATCCAGCTACACATTAAAAGAATCATACACCATGATCAAGTGGTATTTATGCTAGGGATGCAAGGATTCTTCAATATACGCAAATCAATCAACGTGATACACCGCATTAACAAACTGAAGAATAAAACCATATGATCATCTCAATAGATGCGGGAAAAGCTTTTGACAAAATTCAAACGCATTTATGATAAAAACTCACCAGAAAGTGGGCATAGAGGGAAACTACCTCAACACAATAAAGACCTTACATGACAAACCCACAGCAAACATCATTCTCAATGGTGAAAAACTGAAAGCATTTCCTCTAAGATCAGGAACAAGACAAGGATGTCCACTCTCGCCACTATTATTTAGCAAAGTTTTGGATATCCTAGCCATGGCAATCAGGGAAGAAAAGAAATAAAAGGAATCCAAATTGGAAAAGAAGAAGTAAAACTGTCACTGTTTGCAGATGACATGATACTATACATAGAGAATCCTAACGATGTCACCAGAAAACTATCAGAGTTAATCAATGAATTTGGTAAAGTTGCAGGATATAAAATTAATGCACAGAAATCTCTTGCATTCTTATACACTAACAGTGAAAGATCAGAAACAGAAATTAAGGAAACAATCCCATTCACCATTGCAACAAAAATAATAAAATACCTAGGAATAAACCTACCTAAAGAGGTAAAAGACCTGTACTCAGATAACTATAAGACACTGATAAAAGAAATCAAAGATGACACAAACAGATGGAGGGATGTACCATGTTCTTGGATTGGAAGAACCAATATTGTGAAAATGACCATACTATCCAAAGCAATCTACAGATTCAATGCAATCCCTAATAAATTACCAATGGCATTTTTTACAGAACTAGAACAAAAAAATCTTAAAATTTGTATGGAGACACAAAAGACCCCAAATAGCCAAAGCAATCTTGAGGGAAAAAATGGAGCTGGAGGAATCAGACTCCCTGACTTCAGACTATACTACAAAGCTACAGTAATCAAGACAATATGGTACTGGCACAAAAACAGAAACATAAATCAATGGAACAGGATAGAAAGCCCAGAAATAAACCCACACACCTATGGTCAACTAATCTACAATAAAGGAGGCAAGGATATACAATGGAGAAAAGATAGTCTCTTCAATAAGTGGTGCTGGGAAAACTGGACAGCTACATGTAAAAGAAGGAAATTAGAACACTCCCTAACACCATACACAAAAATCAACTCAAGATGGATTAAAGACCTAAATGTAAGACTGGACACCATAAAACTCTTAGAGGAAAACCTAGGAAGAACACTCTTTGACACAAATCACAGCAAGACCTTTTTTGACCCACCTCCTAGAGTAATGGAAATAAAAACAAAAATAAACAAATGGGACCTAATGAAACTTAAAACCTTTTGCACAGCAAAGGAAACCATAAACAAGACAAAAGACAACCCTCAGAATGGGAGAAAATATTTGCAAACAAATCAACGGACAAAGGATTAATCTCCAAAATACATAAACCACTCATGTAGCTCAATATTAAAAAAAAAAAAGAATCAAAAAATAGGCAGAAGACTTTAATAGACATTTCTCCAAAGAAGACATACAGATGGCCAAGAGGAACATGAAAAGTGGTCAACATCACTAATTATGAGATAAATGCAAACCAAAACTACAATGGGGTATCACCTCACACCAGTTAGAATGGGCATCATCAGAAAATCTACAAACGACAAATGCTGGAGAGGGTGTGGAGAGAGGGAACCTTCTTGCACTGTTGGTGGGAATGTAAATTGATATAGCCACTATGGAGAACAGTATGGAGGTTTCTTAAAAAACTAAAAATAGAATTACCATATGACCCAGCAATCCCACCACTGGGTATATACTCAGAGCAAAACATAATTCAAAACGACACATGCACTCCAATGTTCACTGCAGCATGATTTACAATAGCCGGGTGATGGAAACAACCTAAATGCCCATTGACAGACGAATGGTTATAGAAGATGTGTTACATATATACAATGGAATATTATTCAGCCATAAAAAGGAACGAAATTGGGTCATTTGTAGAGACGTGGGTAGACCTAGAGACTGTCATACAGAGTGAAGTAAGTCAGAAAGAGAAAAACAAATATTGTGTATTAACGCACATATGTGGAATGTAGAAAAATGGTACAGATGAACTGGTTTCCAAAGCAGAAATAGAGACACAGATGTAGAGAACAAACCTATGGACCCCAAGGGGGGAAGTGGGGGTTGGGGTGGTGGTGGAATGAATTGGGAGGTTGGGGTTGACATATATACATTAATATGTATAAAATAGATAACTAATAAGAACCTACTGTATAAAAAATTAAATTAAATTAAAAAAAGATATGACTGACACACACACACACACAGTGGAATACTACTCAGCCATAAAAAAGAATGATATTTTGCCATTTGCAGCAACATGGATGGACTTGGAGGTTATAATAAATAAATAAATAAATAAATAAATAAATAAAATCAAACTATAGACACAATTTTAAAAATCCAATTATAGATTCAGGAGGAAGGTAATGTTATAACCCTTGATGTAAAATAACAGAATGACTAAGATAAATGGAAAAGAATTAGTAGGAATGTTAGTAAAGAAACAATAAGTGCCCTAATTCCACATATTTTATTAAAGAAAGAACAACAGATTCTGTCTACCATGGATGCGTCAAGGAATAATAATTTAAACTGATTATTTTAATTAATGATGTCAATCAAAAGGGAAATGAAATACTTGCTCACACATTCATACATATGTCCTAAAAATTAGGCAGTAAAGTTGTAGAGGGTAGGTGTTTAATGGTATAAATATAATATACCTCTAATTTTCATGTTATTTCAAAATTTCTATCTATCAATGACATAGCACATATCTATGAGTTCACTGTTTAAAGAGAAAAGATAACCACATAAAAACAGAACAATAAGCTCTTAACACTATTTGTCTCTAGGGAGTGAGATTAAGTTTGGGTGGGGGAAGGAAGCTTTTAATTTTTAAAAATTTTCTTTGCTGCATGGATTATTTTTTTACCCAAAGGCATATATTAGTTCTATAATTAATAAACTACCAGGTTAGGGAAATAATTTTAAAATGTATGTACCCTGATCTAATATCCTCATTTATTCACCATAATTGGACCTAAAGAATCAGGACTGGTTGTAATAAATAAATCCATCCTCGAAGGATATAAGCTCAGCATTAGAGAGTATTAAAAATATTGTCAATACCCGGACCTTTCCCAGTAGTGGCCTCTTACAGCCCTCTTACAGTCTTGAGGGCAACGTAGGGTTAGGTTACAAAATCTTGGGCTATACTAATATCACGGTCGTGGCACATAAATAGAGTGCACACTTTTCTACCAACTCTACGAAGACCCTGAGTGGAGAATGCTGGTTTCCATATTTCAATGTCTTCTTCTATTTTCAGTCTTCTCACAAATAAGCCTTCTCCTCTCCACAAGAAAACTCAAGCAACCATGGGTTCATAAGTAGAGGATTTTGATGTTTATTGTTCCCAAAGCCTCCAGCTCCTCCTTTTACATTCCATAAAGTCACTGTATGCTGTACTTCCCTTTGCCATATCATTTTATGTATCAAATAGAAGGTTATAAAAGATAAGCCGATCAGAACAAAAGGCATTTTGTAAAAGTGGACAAGCATTTAGTCTCAGAGAAGAAATAGTCCATATCTGGTACCCACACAAAGAAAACAATAGAAATTAGTACACTGTAAATCAAGAGGTTTTTCTGTTCCTCTAGGTTCCAAAACCTTCTACTTGAACAGTAGACTTAATATTAATCATAATAAGTCACTGGGGCATTTGTATATCCAATGCTTAGCCTTCAATACTAACAGAAAGTATTCACATGTTTCTTAAGAATATAGATTTTATGTCCTCAGTGCCTAAAAGCAGTGTGTGCTGGGTCTGTTTGACTCCAAAGGGAGTTCTCAGACTACACATGTTACAAGGCATCAGCCTCCCCAAAGGACTACTTTCTAGGGCACAACCACTTATCAAATGGGTAAGCATTGGACTGTTAGCTATCAGGTACAGTGATAGTCACACATAGGGATTTCAGTGTCCTTTGAAGGATTAACCCATCTCATTAATGTTAAGTGAACAACTAGACATAAAATTGCATATCATTATGTATCTGTCACCAAATTTGTTTTTCAGTCTATTCATTAAGAACATCTCCATTCTGGCACCAGAGATGGAGAGATTACAACACTTGGGTACACCTTGCTTAATAATAAATTTGTAATATAGTTAAATTTTTCACATTTTTGGAACCACTATACTACCAACACAAATATATCACATTTTGGATTTTAAAATGTGACATGTATATAAATGAAGATTTTATAGACTTCAATGAACCGGTACATTAGACGTCTTCAAAATCAAAACCAAGTTTATTCAACTTTTCATGCTTGTACATATGAGTAGTTTAAAATCCAATGCAGAAATATTACTAGGTATAGTAAATGGCATTATGAATCTGATTTTGCTCTAAGTCAGGACCAATCCTTGTCACCTTTCATTCTTCAGTTATTTCTACCCATCAGATGCCCAGTACCTGAAATAGCCTAGAGCACTTCCTATTCGGAAATCAAATTGCCTAGCTAGTACAGCCTAACTGCATATTAATTCTATGCATTATATAACCTTAAATATCATCAAGACAAGAATCCAAATCTTTATTTTAGAAATTGAGAAGATGGATACAGAAAGCAAAGACACGTGGAAAGGACCACACAGAACACAAAAAACTGTCCCAGAGGTCTGAGGATTTTTTAATTTCAGCTGGGATGAAAGGGAGATACTGGGTTGAGGGAAATTACACCTACAGTGCAATGATCCACAGCACATAGCAGGCTGCCCTTTTGTCTATCACTTTTAGTTTGAATGGCATCCACCTCCAGGTCCACTTTGGAATCTAGTGACATTGAGATTTAGAATATCACATTGGGATTTAAAATAGTCTGGTCTCACGGCATGTTCCATAATTCCCATAAACATCTCCTTCTAAAGCCACAAGAGCCTGAAGTTGTTTACAAAAATCAGATAAGTGATCACACAATATCAGGGCAGGGAACAAGGAAACAGTGGTCACAACAGCAGGCTCTGCAACACCTGTGTTGTAATCAAGATCCCTCCCTGGTTTTATCTGAGAATACTCTTCTGGCAGAGAATATGAGCAGTGGAGGCAGTCTGCTTTGCTAATAATGCCAAACATTATAAGCCTAAAGATACAGTGAATACCTTTCACTCTAAGGAGCACTCCCAACTTACTACTCAATACCAACAGCATCCTACTTTTCATGTTGCTACCAAAAGTGAGAATGTATACCGTGTTTGGTTTGCCTTCCATGAGATACCTACGAAGTCTCTCTTTCAATGCCTCCCAACTAATTGGGCTGATACCAAAATAAAGGCAAATTATTTTATCTTCGTGCATGTTTCTGAAGTGGTCAGAACTTGATCTGTAGACATTCTTGAAACTTCATAGCAAAGGAGATCACAACAAAATACAATAACTGTGCATGTTTAAGATACTTAGTTTCCTCTGTTTTCTCTAAAATGACTCACACTGAGAAAACTGCTTAACATGCACAAGGTAACCCATTTTACAAGCCACTAATGGAGAAGCTGCAGCAATTAATTAGCTCCAACCAGTTCAAGTCAAACTGTTATTAACAAAATCTGAAAGTTAAACAGAGGTTCATTATTCCCCCAGTCATTGGCTCCCCCTCCCTGGGGTATGTTTAACTTGTAGCAATGATTTTGGCTTTGCTTGATTAAATCTCATTATGAGAAAGGAATGAGCACTTGTGCCCAAGTCTGAAGGAACCCAGAGGTGTGCCAAGCCATCCATTAATCTGGAGACGGTCAGAAATTGGCATGGCAGACACTTCTCTTCCATTTCAGTCTGGAGCATGGTGAGAAATACTGTTCCAAGTATTTTGCTTTTCCTTATGGGTTCCTTTTACACTTCATTGAAAAATGGCCCATCTGTGTCTTTCAATTCAAGAAAACCATTGTTAAATAGATTTGTGTTACTTTCTACTCTTCTGTGAACCCTCCAAGGGAACACAGGGAACACTGCATGTCCAACATACAGTGTTGGACAGTTGGCAGTATGTGAAAAGGAACTAAGACAGTGTTTACAGTCAGTTTTCCAAAGAAAGCAAAGGCTGAGGCAGGCCTATAGCTTAATAAGCAAGAACGAGCCCAGTAAGCAGGAACAGCCTTGCTGAAGTTAACTCATAATCTGCCATTAGCTCTCCTCCTGCTTATAAGACCGTGTTTGTCACACCCAGCAATAAAAGATATTTATAGATAGAACCTCTGTATAGGTCCACAGGCATTTTTATCCTCTCTATACCTTCAGCTGGGAGGATACATATAACAAAACTTTATATACATACGAAATTTGTTTGGTATCTTCCAATTGACTGAAATAGCATTTATAACCTGTGGTTTATTACACTTTATTGGACCACTTCTGATTTAGGTATTCAACTTTGTAAATGAAGGGTAATACTATCCTTTGCCAGGAAAAAAAAAAAAAATCTCACAGCTTCTAGAGTTGGCATCTAAAACACAGCATTTAAATTTGGGCTCTTTATCCCAATCCCTTGAGTTAGTCACATATGACTGGCATGGCCACCCCCATCTGCAATCCTCACTCTGCATCTCTAACTATGGAGAAAACACAGGTAAGCAGGTGTCTTTGCTGCAGAATTTCAAATTGTATGTTAAAATAATATTGAAAATATAACCTTCATAGAGATTGTTCAAAAAGGGAATAGAATATATAGCACATCCCAAAGTTCTGTTTTTAAAACCACAAACCTGTTTTTCATAGAATACAGAAATTCCATGGGACAGTTTGGAAAATATTTGTCTAACCCAGGGTTTCTCAATCTTGGTAGGACTGACATTTTCAATCAGATAATTCTTTATTGTAGGTGATATTCTGCACATTGTAGAAGGCATAGTAGCAACTCTGGCCTCTACCCACTAAATGCTAATAGCAACCCTCCCACTCCCAATCATGACAATAAAAATATGTCTCCAAACATTTTCAAATGTCCCCCAGAAGAAAAATTGCCCCTGGTACAGAACGACTGGATGAATCAATTTTCAGGTGCTCTTCTAGCCAGCATGTGACAGTTCCCTGTTCAGAAAAAAATGTCCTACAGATCACTGAGAGGCAGTATGTGGTAGTCATTTACAGTGCCGTATTTAAAGGTAAACTCTGAGGGTTCAAAGCCAAGGTTCACGCCATGTGTTGAGTACCACAGAACTTAAAATATGGGAGCTTTACTTTTTGCATCTGCAAAATGGTGATAGTAATGATAGCACTTACCTCATGTAGTTGTTATAAAGCTTAAATAAAATTATGTTTGAAAATCATTTAGTACAATGCCTGGAAAAAGTACAGGATGTGATGCATATCAGCTCTAATATTCTGTCTGGAATTCATTCTCTATTAACCTTAATTCATTTAGTTGTTAATTATTTTTAAAGGTCACTTGCATTTTTAGAAGCAGGTTACATCCCAAATAATTTCCTTTTCCTATTAATTCTCTCTTTTATTTCCTGAAAGTACTCTCATCCAACAACTCTTTGTTTGAATCTTCCCTGTTGCTCTTCTGTGCTGGGTTCCTAATGATGGGGTTCTGATTCACTTGGAGCCATGGAAAATACCTTGTTCTCAAGTCGTTGGTTCTAGAAATTTTACTCTAACCCTTTCAAAGAAACTCCTAGACAACACAGGTTCAGTGCAAATTGACCATGAATGCCTAAAAATACAATAATGACACAAAATAAGATGATTTAAATTGTGTTTTCCTTGAAAATGCGGAAATGATTTCTCTTGATTTTTTAACTCATTTTAGTTTGTCAGCAACTAAGAGAACTGGTTTAAAGCTTACATTTTTCCTCTCTCAGAAATTCTGCAAGACAACTACCTTGTTTTTTAATTAATTAATTTATTTATTTGGATGCGCTGGGTCTTAGTTGTGGTAGGTGGGCTCCTTAGTTGCAGCATGTGGACTTCTTAGTTGTGGCACGCATGTGGGATCTAGTTCCCTGACGAGGGATCGAACCCGGGCCCCCTGCATTGGGAGTGTGGAGTCTTAACCACTGCACCACAAGGGAAGTCCCAAGACAACTACTTTAAATGAAGCCATCTCTACGTATCTAAGCAATGAAGCAATGATTGACTTCTGATTCATTTCTGATAAGGCTACTTTTGGTCAATTATTGGCCATCCCAGGAGTGCTCAGGGTTCTTTCAGTATATGTCCTGATACCACTATGTGATTCCACTAATAATTACTCCTAATGTCTTTGGAGTGCTCCTCCTTTGATGGAGAGATCAATATTTCTGTGGCTGATACAACAGAGCTCACTCTGTAGGCACATAGCTCAGCATTCTGCACTTCATGGTCAATTTGCATACAGCTGAAGAAATGTTCCCCCAGCCATCACTGATCAGTTGGGGAAGAGATATATCAAATAACTATAACTATCCTAGAGGAAAAGTAGATGTAAATCAGTTAAAATGTTTTTCTGGAAGTCTACAGTTTATCACCTAAGTGATGATCCCTTCACATTTTTACTTTGTGCTGAGATGCAGAAAACAACTCCAAAAGACACAATGAAAAAATTGCGTGTTCCCACACTGGAATATTTAACTGCTCTGAGACTGTGATTCAGATATATTTTGCATTCGAGATTAGCATTGAAAAACCCTAAAATGTAGGACTAAGGTATTCATAAAACTACAAATTCATTCAACTGGCAAAATCCATATTGCTTAACAGAGATCGCCCCACTTAAAACAAAAATCAGAGATGACTAACTCTCTCCATTAATTCTGACAGTTCATCATGAGGGCTGTTCCTACTGATAAGCTCTCCTCTTCATAATTTCCACCTGCCATGAACCTAGTTTAGATTTTTATGAGGAAGCACACTAAATTTGTTTTGGTTTGGAAACCACTGTCAAGCTAAATGATTGTTTATATAGTGTTTTTATTTTTCATTCATAACTTCATTTGATCATTCACTCAAGAAATTCATTGAATGCTTATTCTCTGATTAATAAAGATGTACTCTCCTAAACACATGAATGTTGACTCTGAATCATATTTGAATGCAAGATTAATCCTGATGTCAGTGAGGCTGGTCTGTCCCTATCCAATCCATTTTCCATGTAGTAGCCAGGGTGATTGCTTTTTTTTTTTTTTTTAACATGTAAGCAGATTAGGTCCACCTCCTCTTGTTATACTCTCTCCTTGAATCAGTTTCCTCCCTTCATGATGATTCCATACTGTTGCTAAAACACAAGGTCTCTTTGACCTTCCTTGGGGCCTCTGTGCTCACTAGTTTCTCATCCTGGAACTCCATTCCCATGTTTGTTTGTAAACCTGACTCCTTCCTTCTCAAATAGACCTATCCAGACCACCCAATATAAGAAAGATACCCTCTGATAATATCTACCAAAATTCCATGAGTAAATCTTTATGGGACTTATCACAACGAGTAACTATTTTATCTATTTCTCTATCCATGGATCAATCTATCGATCTATTATCTTCTCTCCTAGCCACCCCCCTTATGCTCTCATGCATGTGCAAACACACAATAACATTTAATTCTTTAGGGTGGGGAGCTTATTCTGCCTTGGGGAGACAAAGCAGGCTTCTATTTAACAACTCCAAAGATTTCACAGGAAACAATACATGTCTCCCTGTCCTCGTGAGTATTTTCCCCTACAGCTAAGTTACTCACCCAATCTCTCCTCTCCCTTTTTGCCCCACTGGCTCACTCTTCCCCATTCCTGTCAAAGTAAACAAAGAAAAGATGAAACCAAACAAAAACACTTTCATTTTTGTAAGCAAAACTATTCAGTGCAGGTCTCTACTCGTCCACCTCAGACTTAATTTAATGCTTCCTTTTTTATTGCAAATGATTTAATTTAAACTTTGAAATTACAGTTTATGACTTAACAGAATGCAGTACCTCTCCTCAGTCTCTGCTTGTGGGAGGGAGAGAGTCACACTTGTAGTCTTGCTAGCAAGAGTGACATATTTCTCTTACAGGATTAGCCCTACATTTCTAAACATTTTTACTCATTGAATATGCAACAAGCACTGGATTGGGGCAGTTTTAAAATTACTTCCTTGAAGAAAAAGAAGTATTATGGTTCTCATGGCAAGTATGATAGCATTACATGAAATCATCTTGAAAAACATGTAGTTTCGACTACCCAAATCTGAGCACACATTGTTTTAGAGTATCAACTTACTTAATGATCCCATCAATTCCTTTAAGAATGAAAGTTGGATTACTGTTCCCCCTTACGGATGGATTAGGGAGATCAAGTCCCTCTCCAACTCTTAAAATCATAAGCCCACATAAAAGGGCACTGAAAGGAGGTCGGTACAGAGGAGAAGATTGGAGGCAACGAGGATGAGCTGGAAAGGCCACATTTTGTGTAGACAGCACCTCTAATACATGTCTCTACCCCTTCTTCTTGCTTGGGATCACTAGTGATAACTACTGATTTCCACTTCTATAAAACCCAACGTGTCAAACTTGACACTCAGCATCACCACCATCCCTTCATGCCAGAAGGCAATGGACTTAGAGCCATATTTACATGCTTTGATGACCTTATTCTCAACCCACTTAAGAAGATAAACACTTTCAAATTCGTTAAGTCTTCCAGAACTGAGAATCAGGAAAATTTCCATTACCAGGGGGAAAAGAAGGGCGGGGGATAAATTGGGATATTGGGATTGACATATACACACTATTATATATAAAATAGATAACTAATAAGGACCTACTGTATAGCACAGGGAACTCTACTCAATACTCTGAAATGACCTATATGGGAAAGAATCTAAAAAAGAGTGGATATATGTATGTGTATAATGGATTGACATTACTGTACACCTGAAATTAACACGACATTGTAAATCAACTATACTATAATAATTTTTTTTTTTTTTTTTTTTTTTTGTGGCATGCGGGCCTCTCACTGTTGTGGCCTCTCCGGCTGCGGAGCACAGGCTCCGGACGCGCAGGCCCAGCAGCCATGGCTCACGGGCCCAGCCGCTCCACAGCGTGTGGGATCTTCCCGGACCAGGGCACGAAGTCGTGTCCCCTGCATCGGCAGGTGGACTCTCAACCACTGCGCCACCAGGGAAACCCCTATAATAATTTTTTTTTAAAAAAAAGATAGGAAGTGGAGAGAGAGGACTTCCCATGTGTGAAGTCTGAGACATCCTTGGTGGGGTCAGCTTCTACCCCTCTCCCACGTCCAGCAAGAGCACAGGCTGTACGGTTATATGACTTCACTGAGCAACCAGCTATCACTGCTGGATTCAGTTGGTCTCTGCCTCACTGCACTTGCCTAAGGTATTAATAAGTCATTCATTTAACATGGTCACTGATCACTGATTATCTATATTTGCTCTCATGGCTGTAGAGAGTTCTTAAGTGTCTGACTAATCAGAAATCATCTGATCGATTAAAAGTTAAAATGGAACCAGAGTGAGGAGTCAGGGAGAATCTTTGCTCCAAATGATATGAAATGTCTCCAACCAGTAGAGAGTCACGGCCTTCTGATGAGTGGCCTTTGATAATAAGCCCACCGTTCTCCTGCCCATGTCTCTCTGTACAGGCCAACTTGTTTCTAATCAGGGAGTATTGATCTTCTCCACACTTATTTGTTTGTTAAACTGACATCTACAACAAACATTCAGATACCAAAAATAATATCTACCATTTTGCTTCATTATCTTAATTGAATGTCAAATTCAAGGAATGCCATTTTCAGCAGTAAATAAAAGAGCCCACAATGACTCTTGGTGAAAATTTTTTCCTTTTAAATCTTTCCCGTTCCTGAGCATTGTCTGTACCATGTGCTTCTGACCACTTCATTTTATTGTTAAATTGCAAACTTTGCCCAAGCTAGTGTAGTTTCCAATGCATATAAAGCACAAAGAAGTCATGATATCATAAAACAAACTTACACTGGTATATATGGAACCATGGCATGTATCTTGATCACTTGAAAACATCTGCCTATAAAGAGTTTAAAGTTCTAGAGAAATATCATAGGGTCTATCTCTTAGAGCTCTATAATCTAAACCAATAATCAGCTAATTAGATCTCTCTGGACTAATATAATTTGAATCAAGAGAGTGGATATATACATTGTTTCTTATATACTTTTGTGCTAAGTTCGTGAAACTAATTCATTAAGAAATATTCAAAGCAAATGTTGATTTTTTTCCTCAAAAGTTCTGCAATAAAGTAGCAATGATTTTTCTGTTTGTGATAGTTACTTCCTAAATTTATTTTTAAATTTATATATATACATATATGTATATATATATAATCTTAGAAAATACATACACATAGACCTTTCCAAAAAAATTCTGTCCAAGGTAAGTCAGAAAAAGTAGAAAGTATGCTTTCTTTTTTAAAATAAGATTGTGGTGTGCTATACAGATAATAATTTTAAATATATAAAAACTATGATTGATAAAATGGACTTTAAGATAGTACCTTTAACAGAAATTAGTTTTTTTTTCTTTCTAGCACTGAAATGTGCTAATTCTTTTTTTATTGAGATATAATTGACTTATTTGTTTTAGGTGTTCACCATAATAAATTGATATATGTATATATAGTGAATGATTACCACAATAAATTTAATTAACATTCATCACCACAGTTTCACTTTTTTTCTTGTGACAACAACTTTTAAGATCTACTCTCTCAGCAACTTTCAAATATACCATAGAATGTTGTTAACTGTAGTTATCATGCTGTACATTATATCCTCAGGACTTATTTATCTTATAACTGGAAGTTTGTACTTTTTAACCACCTTCACCCATTTCCCAACTACTGTTTTCCACCACTTAATGCCAGCTATATATACAATTTTCTATAATTTAATGTTTCTACATTGCTTTTCCTGTTAATCAAGCAACTATATACTTACTGTCTTATTAACCTTGTGATAGGTTAGGTAATAATAAAAATATCTTTTGCATCTTCAAAGTACTTTCACTCATTATTTCAACTGATAATATTTCAGTGACTTATTAATTTTACCTTATTAACTATAGTCTAGCTCACAAGAGAAGAATGCAAGGACACACTCCCATGCATAGTCTAGAGACACAAAGAAACCACCAAAGCCAGCAGACTTCCGTATCCCTTCTGGGCAGCTCAACTACTTTGGTTGATCATCCTTGCATAATAAATTGATTTTAAACAACATAAACACCAAATCCATTCATCTGGTTTCACTCTCCTACAGCAAATACTGCCCATCTTATTAATAAATAAAAACCACAGTTGCTAATGCCTTGGAACAAGATGGCTAATTTACATATCCTGAACTCTGGCAGAGGTTCTCCATCATGTTTCCCCAAATCCGTGGAGGGTATGTTTTCTCCCAGGGAGCTAAAGGGCAGAAAGACATCTACAGCTCAAACAAGAATATTAATAAAGTTGTAAAGTAGCAGATAATTGAACCATATCAATTATTTATCTAATTATGAAGTTATTAGTCATCTAAAATTACTCAGTGAGCAACTCCAGAGACTATGAGGTACTAACATACAAAGCGTAGTCCAAAATCATCAGGCCTGCAAAACTCCATCTGACAATGCTTCAACATTAATTAACTTTAAGATCTGAAGGATGAGTAGAAAAATGGGGATACAGTAAAACATTCTATGTGGAAAAAACTGGATCTTTGAAGACAGAAGTAAGAGAAAGCATAGTGTTTTTGCAAAATGATTCCTTATCTTTTTGGGGAAGCATATCCTTATTACGTGGTGTCAACTGGCTCCCTGGGACTGGAGTTATTCCTTGGAGTAATTTTTAAGTCCAATAATTTAATACCTAGGTAGGATTCTCCATTCACGGCAAGCCTCAACAGTTGTCCTAGTATCTGCATGCAGGTAGTGAAGTTTTTCTTCACTTTGGTAGACAGAATAATAGCACCCCAAAGATGTCCACATGCTAATCCCCGGAAACTGTGAGTATGTTACCCTACATGGCAAAAGGGACTTTGCAGATGTGATCAAGTTAAGGATCTTGAAATGGGAAGATTATCTTGTATTACCCAGGTGTGCACAATATAAACATGAGGGTGCTTATGAGAGCAAGCCAGAAGGGTCACAGACAGAGAAGGAGATGTGATAACAAAAGTAGAGGCCAACATAAGGAGAGAGAAAAACAGAGAGAGACAGAGATTTGAAGATGCTATGATACTGTCTTTAAAGAGGGGAGGAGGGACTACAAGCCAAGGAACACAGGGGGCCTCTTCAAGCTAGAAAAGACAAGGCAAGGGATTCCTATCTAGAAGCTACAGAAGGAACACAGCCCTGCTGACCCATTTTAGACTTCTGACCTCCACAACAGTAAGTTAATATACTAAGTTAGTGGTCATTGCTATAGCAGCAATAGGAAACAAATAATTTACCAATCTCTCACCAGAATAAATTCATCAGTATCTTAATGTTTCATATTTCTATTCCAAGCATTAAGGATGACAAACAAATTAAATAGCACAATAGGTGTAATATTTCCTGTTTGCATTTAAGAGAAAGTCATTTTTTAAAACAATCAAGTAAAAAGAGTTTTGAAACTCCCTTCATGAAAACATGAAGAAGTCATCTAAATGTACGAGAGCGAAATTGGGTTATCCAGTTACCTTCTTGGATTCAGAGGAATATAAAATAAAGCATAAAATAAAATGGTCAATATGGGAGAGTTCCATTAGAGAAAGGTTAAGAAATTCCCGTAAGACACATTATAGCTTACAACAGATAAAAGTTTATGATGAACATTGCAAATCCTGAAACATCTGAATAAGAAGTATATCCAGGGAGAGTGGATGGGGTCCCCATAGGAACCATACTTATACCTCCTAAATCAAAATGGCAGGGGCTGACAGCAACCAAGGGGTCTGAGAGTTATCAGCTGAAGTATAGTCTTGAGCCTTGGGTCCTCCTGAAGATTCAAGTGACTGAAGACTTAGCCCTAGCTTACCCTTGGCCCTAACAACATCCTAGGTGAAGTGGGAGCATCATGGCGATTGTTTAGAGTACTTAGAAAAGTTAAAGAGTTGAGTCATTTCCACTTCCACAGTCAAGCATAATCTTTTGTCTCCAATTCTTCCAGAACTTTCTCTTTAATGGAAATAAAAATGACTCCAGTATACTAATACTGTACTATGTACAGTCCAATATCCTTCCCAGTATTTTGGAAGGTACCTGGGGGTGGAGAAAATTTTGTTTCCATGGCTCGCTCTTATGCCACAGGCCCTCTGAATGGCCACTCCAGTCCCGGCTACAGTCTCTATTCTCTAAAGCGCCACTAATACAACCCCACGATTTGTAACAGATGACTCCTGAAGATTTAAGCATAACCAAAGAGTTCTATACCACATCAAATAACAGTGAACAACTTAAAATTAAAGCTTAGGCATAACTATATTGAATTTCCTAGGCTACCCAGACAGACTGAGGGCTCCTTCTTCTTCCCAAACCCATTCTTTTTTCCACGGTCCTTGCCTCTTTTTGATCCTCCAGTGAACAACTCTAATTCCCGTTACTCTGCTATACAGAGCTAGTCACCTTTTTTGTCAGTCCCTTCCACCAAGAGGAACTGCACCACCTAGCACAATGCCCATTAAGGTGTTTTCCAAACAAAAGAGTCATGTGCTCCTATGAGTCCTGACTTCTCCTGAGACCGCAGGTGCAAACTGTAGGTAGCTTCTAAAAGAGCTACTAAGTCTCCTTGGTACACAAGGAAATAATCTCTCTGGCCCAGCAGTGATTCTCTGGTCAAGCAGCCTCCCACTGTAGCTGATTTCCTCCTCTCAGTGAGCACCTGGAACTCACATTTACAAAGAAAGTCTGTAGTTGGCTTATACTCTACCCCTTCACTGGAGCTTAAGAGATTTGATAGGAACTCACACAACTTCTGAAAGAACCATGCTAAATCCCAATATTGGACAAACAATCCCTGCCGAGAAAAACTGACAGACACATGAAAACATTCCGTAGTTTAAAAGTAGGCAACCAATCTGAGAGTTCAAACGCCACACTCTGCCAAGAATCAAAATGAAAAAGAAGCAAAGTTATTTTATCAAAGAAATTTTATAAATTATCTAATTCCTGTTTTTAAAGACATTCAAGGACATATTACATTTGCAAAGCTAAAGGAGTTATTTATGAAAATGTAGCAACTGCTTTGATATATTTCTCCTCAGTGTCAGTAAATTCTAGAAGTAAGTGGGACGTCCATAAATTGATGAGGGGAAAATTGTTTGTACCCAATAACTACCCTGTATATTTAGCTAAATTTTCATTTTTACTTTGTGGGAACCAAAAAAAAATCGAACATGGAAAAGTTTTAAAGTATTTCATTTGCAGTCTCTTCTTAAAAAAAAAAATACTCAAATAAACTGAGTAAAAGAACTCATGATAAAGTAATAAAAACAGTGCCTACAAAAATACATGGTGATGAGCATAAAAATCAGTAAACCAAAGTGGAATAACTCAGTGGTTGGCAATCCTGACCACACATTTTAATTACCTGGAGGCGTTAAAATAATATATAAATGAATAAATAATATATAAAGAAATAAAAGGACTTCACAGGCCACATTCACAGAGATGTTATTAAACTGCTGTTTTGCAGGAGCCCAGAAATGGAAGTTTGTAGAGTGCTCTTGGTGACTCCAATGTACAGAAGTGGGAACTTTAAGTAATTTTGTTTATTTTTGGTGGGCATATGGATATGTGGGATGGAGATAGGAGTGATATGGAGGACATAAATTTTTAAGTGTTATATTTCTTATCTCTCATGAATAGGAGATGATAATTGATGTTTCATTCATTTCTTTCACCTAAGAACATCACTGAAAACCTATACTTTGCCAGGCTACTTAATAATTGATGGGGATCAGTAATGATCAAAACAGGCCCAATACTGATATTCAAGGAACATAGGATCTAGGAACAGAGATCATCAAGAAAAAGATGGACATAATGCACAGAGTTAAGAGATTCAAGGAGATCAAGCAGGAATGTTAGGGGAGCTCCAGGGAGTCAGAGGTACCTGCCCAGAGAAGCTGATATCCAAACTAATAACTGATTTGTTTTTACTCATAAATAATCTGTTTAGGCACAACTTAAAAATATATTTTTCTCTTATTCTAGTTCACTATGAATGGTCTTCTAGTTCATACCTGATTAAAACCAATAGATTAGACAGAACGAAATAAATCTGTAGGGGCATGACTACTGTTTAGAAAGAAGTGGGTCTGAGAGCTGATAGCAACAGATAAGCCAATAGGGGAAATCAGTGCAGATCCCCCAAAGCACCCCCATCTCAGGACTTTTTAAAGAGGAAAAATCATCTTGAACATCTCAATATTTCTCAAAGGCAGTAATGAATGAGAATTTATCACATCTGCAACAGACATTTAATAAAAGGCTAAATACTGCTGTCACTCCTTTTTAAGTGTGTAGGAAAGTACTGGGTTCGCCAAAAAGTTATACATATATATATATATATATATGATTATATTATATAATATAATCTTGGTGGCAAGGGTACATTTCCTACAAGGCATTTGAGAAAAGGAGTTGTCTTCTTTCAGCCCCCGAGTTGTATCCTTGCGCTGATATGCATCTCTGTTGTGAGCTTCTGAAGGCATACTTTGCCCAGATTCTTTGGGGTTACTCATCTTGGCAACCACCTAGAACCACTCTATCACAGTTCTTCAACAAGATGTCACTCCTTCCTCACAGACTTCAAAATCAGGAAAGAAGGACACAGGGCGGGCTGTGCTCTCTTTAAGTGCCCAGTGTTTATTTCTCTCAATACAATCACCAATTTCTATGGATATACTGATTTTACTAGGGAATTTGGGTAACAGAAGGAATTGGCAATGTATTAAGGAATATTTCAAAATAAGAACCACATGCTGCATGGGACTACCTTCCAGTCCAAAGGCGCCACAATATCAGCACAATAAAACGGCACCTTTCACGTGACTTGTCTTATAGACACAGTCCAGTTTCTGGCTTACTCCCATTGTCCTGAGATCCATTACCTTCCTGGAGAGTGTCTCTTGTTCACACCTGAACAATGCAAATCCCTCCTCTATTCAGAGAAACCCCAGTCGTTTATCTTGGTTTATCTTGTTTCTGACTCTACAAGCCAACCAATTCTCCCTTCACTGAGAAAATCTGTGTACTGATTTGCTTTAGTACATTTTCCAAAGCATAAGTAATTCATACTACAATAGTACCACAGAATAAATAGGGAAGAGGAGAATGTCTAGAGAACAAGCTAGGATAAACTTGGCATTCAGTACCACTCTGGACCCTGTGATGTCTCCCCATTAGTGTGAGGTGCAGAGATGATTGCTCACTCTTCTTAATCATCCAAATGGTAACTATTGAGTCAAACACAGACACCACTTCCAAAGACAAACCGTGCATTTTCTGAGACAGAAAAGTAAAAATCCAGCTACAAGATAAACATTTTCTTAACTGCCACCTAGTCTGTTCAGCTGCTCAGACTCACTGCAGAGGTAGCACTTTACACATATGTGTCATCTGTACAGAGCAGGACTGTTCTCCTTTATTTCATGCTGCTCACACATGGCCTTTCTGTGCCCGTTGACATGTGAGATGTGATCTGTTACAAAAGGATCTTCATTCCCTTTACCACGCTTCTCCAACAATACCCAGTAGCAATTTTAAAATGTAAAGATCTTACTTTTTTTCTTCAATCTGCCTTTTGAGACAATTCAAAATTTTGATCATGGCTTTCTGAAAGATATTGCTTTGGCATCCAAAGTGCATTTGATTTAATCTAAGAGAGTAAAGTATTTGAGCTTTCTTATTCTTCTGACTAGAAAGATAATTATATGCATGCTACCCATCCCAGGATATTTTTGCAATTAAAAAGGGAAGACAGGTTTTATGTAAGGAAGAAGTTTTCAGAATCTTGGGACAGGCCAAGGACCATGAAATTCCTATGAGCTGAATCTATGCTTGGCAGGGGAATTGATGTGCCCTTTATTGGTTAAAAGGCACTGCTAACCCCAATCTCAAAATCATGAGTTACTAAATAATAGTCCTGTAAATACTATTGACTAATGATATGCAATAGAGCTTTCTTGGGAAATGAGAGTTATTCCAAGAAGAGAGAGAGTATATTGGAAGCCTATCCTCAGCAGGTGTTATTCTATTTCCATGTCTATTTCCATGGACATATTCTATGTCCATGCAGCAAAGGCTTCAGTTATTTCAGGTCATGAAGGAGAAACAGGTGTTCCTCTCACCACGTTCTTTTCAGAGACAGTCCCAGCAATTTAAAAAGAGACCAATATTTATCAGTTCAACGTTTTACTCAATTAGATTTGGCTTAATATTATATTCTTATAATATTATACTCTTATATATTATAACTCTTATAAGGTTAGTACTTTAGCTTTACTGGAAAGCTCTTGGTTATAATCCTGATTGTCATTATAGAATTCTGGTTCTGTTAAGCCATTAGCAATGGCTGATCAAATTAATTTGACACATACATTTTATATTTAAAAGGAAAGGGACTATAAAACAATCATATGAACCTTATAAGAGTAAATACCCAAAATACAAGGTCCAGAATTAAAGAAGAGGATTACGTGAGATCCATGTGAAAGGTTGATTTGGGATTTGGCAGAAGAACCATTCAGCTATAGCCTGAAGATAAAGAGATACAGGAAAATCAAAAACTAACTGGTAAGGGAGAGGTATGCAAATTGGGCTGTGAGTTGGAGACAGCCTTATTAATTTTCAGGGGAACCTTGCATACAATATCATGTACAAAGAACACTTACATTACAGATTCTGTAGAGATTCACTGAGGAATAGAAAAGAAAAAGGAAGAAAACAAAACAAAATAAAACCAAGGCCAAATCCAGTGCTGTTAAAAGAGTATGTGTATGTGTGTGAACACATCCACGCTTAAATTCACACCTGCGTTAAAGCTTCATGCTGTCTAGAGCATATCCAATACCTATCACTAGAAATCTGCTTATGGTTTTCATCTTCTAACACATCTTTTGCAAGGAACAGGCCTCCTACATTATTTATATTCAGAAGGCTTGCATAATAACGTACAGGTACATTTCCATTACACTGCATGCATTTCTATGAAGGTACTCCATAGCAAAACTGACGTGGAGACTCATGTATCTTGTGCGAGGAGGGTGGCTTCGTGACTAAGTTAGGCTGCATGCCATTTTTACATATCACTACATTATTTTTATTGCCACTGTTAGTTCCTAACATTCATTTTAAAGACTAAGCATCCGTGCCCTTATTTAAGATTTTTCCATCTTCTGAATGATTCTCAGGATTATTCAGCCGAAAGACACTTCGAAGACTATCAAAAAACAATTTATTGAACTAAACTCATTTCCTTAAACTGTCCCTAATGTTTGTCCCACAAAGCATTTGTTTGATGGACCAAATGTGTGTGTGTGTGTGTGTGTGTGTGTGTGTGTGTGAGAGTGTGTGTGTGTGTGTGTGTGTCTGTGTGTGTCTGTGTGTTCACTCTTGGATTCTTGGCGTTGTATATTCTATGGGTTTGGACACATGTATAATGACATGTACAATATAATACAGAGTATTTTCACTGTCCTAAAAATCCTCTGTGCTCTTCTGTTCCTCACTCCCCCAGAGCCCCTGGCAACCACTGATCATTTTATTTTTATTTTTTTGAATTTTCTTTTATTCTTTTTAATACAGCAGGTTCTTATCAGTTATCTATTTTATACATATTACTGTATATATGTCAATCCCAATCTCCCAATTCATCCCACCACCACCAGCCCCCTCCCCGCTTTCCCCCCTAGGTGTCCATACATTTGTTCTCTACATCTGTGTCTCTATTTCTGCCTTGCAAAGCAGTTCATCTGTAGCGTTTTTCTAGATTCCACCTATATGTGTTAATATACAATATTTGTTTTTCTCTTTCTGATATACTTCACTCTGTATGACAGTCTCTAGGGCCATCCACGTCTCTGCAAATGACCCAGTTTTGTTCCTTTTTATGGGTATGCAATATTCCTTTATATATATGTACCACTTCTTCTTTATCCATTCATCTGTCAATGAGCATTTAGGTCGCTTCCATGACCTGGCTATTGTAAATAGTGCTGCAATGAACAATGGGGTGCATGTGTCTTTTTGAATTATGGTTTTCTCTGGGTATATGCCCAGTAGTGGGATTGCTGGGTCATATGGTAATTCTATTTTTAGTTTTTTAAGGCACCTCCATACTGTTCTCCATAGTGGCTGTATCAATTACATTCCCACCAACAGTGCAAGAGAGTCCCCTTTTCTCCACACCCTCTCCAGCATTTGTTGTTTGTAGATTTTCTGGTGGTGGCCATTCTGACAGGTGTGAGGTGATACCTCATTGCAGTTTTGATTTGCCTTTCTCTAATAGTTACTGATAGAGTGCTTTTCATGTTCCTCTTGGCCATCTGTAGGTCTTCTTTGGAGAAATGTCTATTTAGGTCTTCTGTTCATTTCTTGATTGGGTTGTTTGTTTTTTTAATATTGAGCTGCATGAGCTGTTATATATTTTGGATATTAATCCTTTGCCCGTTGATTCATTTCCAAATATTTTCTCCCATTCTGAGGGTTGTCTTCTCGTCTTGTTCATAGTTTCCTTTGCTGTGCAAAAGATTTTAAGTTTCATTAGGTCCCATTTGTTTACTTTTGTTTTTACTTCCATTACTCTAGGAGGTGGGTCAAAGAAGATTTTGCTGTGATTTATGTCAAAGAGTGTTCTTCCTAGGTTTTCCTCTAAGAGTTTTACAGTATCCAGTCTTACATTTAGGTCTTTAATCCATCTTGAGTTTATTTTTGTGTATGGTGTAAGGGAGTGCTCTAATTATATTACTGTAGCTGTCCAGTTTTCCCAGCACCACTTATTGAAGAGACTGTCTTTTCTCCATCGTATATCCTTGCCTCCTTTGTCATAGTTTAGTTGACCATAGGTGGGTGGGTTTATCTCTGGGCTTTCTATCCCGTTCCATTGATCTATATTTCTGTTTTTGTCCTAGTACCATATTGTCTCGATTACTGTAGCTTTATAGCATAGTCTGAAGTCATGGAGTCTGATTACTCCAGCTTGGTTTTTTTCCCTCAAAACTGCTTTGGCTATTCAGGGTCTTTTATGTCTCCACACAAATTTTAAGATTTTTTGTTCTAGTTCTGTAAAAAATGCCATTGGTAATTTGACAGGGATTGCACTGAATCTGTAGATTGTTCTGTGTAGCACAGTCATTTTCCCAATGTTGATTCTTCCAATCCAAGAACATGGTATATCTCTCCATCTGTTTGTGTCATCTATGATTTCTTTCATCAGTGTCTTATAGTTTTCTGAGTACAGGTCTTTTACCTCCTTTGGTTGGTTTATTCCTAGGTATATCATTCTTTTTCTTGCAATGGTGAATGGGATTGTTTCCTTAGTTTCTCTTCCTAATCTTTTGTTGTTAGTGTATAGGAATGCAAGAGATTTCTGTGCATTAATTTTGTATCCTGTAACTTTACCAAATTCATTGATTAGCTCTAGTAGTTTTCTGGTGGCATCTGTAGGATTCTCTATGTATAGAATCATGTCATCTGCAAACAGTGACAGTTTTACTTCTTTTCCAAGTTGGATTCCTTTTATTTCTTTTTCTCCTCTGATTGCCATGGCTAGGACTTCCAAAACTATGTTGAATAATAGTGTCAAGAGTGGACATCCTTGTTTTGTTTTTTTTTTTTTTTGTTACGCGGGCCTCTCACTGTTGTGGCCTCTCCCGTTGTGGAGCACAGGCTCCGGATGCGCAGGCTCAGCAGCCATGGCTCATGGGCCCAGCCGCTCCGCGGCATGTGGGATCTTCCCGGACTGGGGCACGAACACGTGTCCCCTGCATCGGCAGGCGGACTCTCAACCACTGTGCCACCAAGGAAGCCCCTTGTCTTGTTTTTGATCTTAGAGGAAATGCTTTCAGTTTTTCACCATTGAGAATGAGGTTTGCTGTGGGTTTGCTGCATATACCTTTATTACATTGAGGTAGGTTCCCTCTATGCCCACTTTCTGGAGAGTTTTTATAATAAAAGGGTGTTGAATTTTGTCAAAAGCTTTTCCTGCATCTATTGAGATGATCACATGGTTTCTATTCTTCAATTTGTTAATATGGTGTATCACATTGATTGATTTGTGTATATTGAAGAATCCTTGCATCCCTGGGATAAATCCTACCTGATCATGGTGTATGATCCTTTTAATGTGTTACTGGATTCTGTTTACTAGTATTTTTGTAGAGGATTTTTGCATCTATATTCATCAGTGATATTGGTCTGTAATTTTCTTTTGTTGTAGTATCTTTTTCTGGTTTTGGTATCAGGGTGATGGTGGCCTTCTAGAATGAGTTTGAGAGTGTTCCTTCCTCTGCAGTCTTTTGGAAGAGTTTGAGAAGGATGGTGTTAGCTCTTTTCTAAATGTTTGATAGAATTCACCTGTGAAGCCACCTGGTCCTGGACTTCTGTTTGTTGGCAGATTTTTAATCACAGTTTCAATTTCATTACTTGTGATCCGTCTGTTCATATTTTCTATTTCTTCCTGGTTCAGTCTTGGAAGCTTGTACCTTTCTAAGAATTAGTGCATTTCTTCCAGGTTGTCCATTTTATTGGCATAGCGTTGTTTTTAGTAGTCTCTTACGATGCTTTGTATTTCTGTGGTATCCATTGTAACTTCTCCTTTTTCATTTCTAATTTTATTGATTTGAGTGCACTCCCTCTTTTTCTTGATGAGTAGGGCTAAAGGTTTATCAGTTTTGTTCATCTTCTCAAAGAACCAGCTTTTAGTTTTATTGATCATTGCTTTTTTTTTCTTCTATTTCATTTATTTCTGCTCTGATCTTTATGATTTCTTTCCTTCTACTAACTTTGGGTTTTGTTTTTTCTTCTTTCTCTTGTTCCTTTAGGTGTATGGTTAGATTGTTTATTTGAGATTTTTCTTGTTTCCTGAGGTAGGACTTTATTGCCTAAACTTCTCTCTTAGAACTGCTTTTGCTGCATCTCATAGGGTTTGGATCATCAGTTTTCATTGTCATTTTGCCGCTAGGTATTTTTTGATTTCCTCTTCGATTTCTTCAGTGATCTCTTGGTTATTTAGTAACGTATTGTTTAGCCTCCATGTGTTTGTGTTTTTTACATTTTTTACATTTTTACAATGTAATTACTAATTACATTAGTAATTTATTACTAATCTCATAGCATTGTGGTCAGAAAAGATGCTGGATACGATTTCAATTTTCTTGCATTTACCAAGGCTTGATTTGTGACCCAAGATGTGATCTATCTTGGAGAATGTTCCATGTGCATTTGAGAAGAAAGTGTAATCTGCAGTTTTTGGATGGAATGTCCTATAAATATCAATTAAATCTATCTCGTCTACTGTGTCATTTAAAGCTTGTGTTTCCTTATTAATTTTCTGTCTGGATGATCTGTCCATTGGTGTGAGATGTTAAAGTCCCCCACTATTATCATCTTACTGTCAGTTTCCTTTTTTATGGCTGTTAGCAGTTCCCTTATGTATTGAGGTGCTCCTATGTTGGGTGCATATATATTTATAATTGTTTTATCTTCTTCTTGGATTGATCCCTTGATCATTATGTAGTGTCCTTCCTTGTCTCTTGTAACATTCTTTATTTTAAAGTGCATTTTATCTGATATGAGTATTGCTACTCCAGCTTTCTTTTGATTTCCATTTACATGGAATTTCTTTTTCCATCCCCTCACTTTCAGTCTGTATGTGTCCCTAGGTCTGAAGTGGGTCTCTTGTAGACAGCATATAGATGGGTCTTGTTTTTGTATCCAATCAACGAACCTGTGTGTTTTGGTTGGCGCATTTAATCCATTCACGTTTAAGGTAATTATCGATATGTATGTTCATTGACCATTTTCTTAATTATTTGGGGTTTGTTTTTGTAGGTCCTTTTCTTCTCTTGTGTTTTCCACTTAGAGAAGTTACTTTAGCATTTGTTGCAGAGCTGGTTTGGTGGTGTTGAATTCTCCTAGTTTTTACTTGTCTGTAAAGCTTTTTATTTCTCCATTGAATCTGAATGAGATCCTTGCTGGGTAGAGTAATCTTGGTTGTAGGTTCTTCCCTTTCATCACTTTAAATATATCGTGCCACTCCCTTCTGGCTTGTAGAATTTCTGCTGAGAAATCCGCTGTTAACCTTATGGGAGTTCCCTTGTTTGTTATTTGTCATTTTTCCCTTGCTGCTTTTAATAATTTTTCTTTGTCTTTATTTTTGTCAATTTGATTACTATGTGTCTCGGCTTGTTTCTGCTTGGGTTTATCTTGCTTGGAACTCTCTGCATTCCTGTACTTGGGTGGCTCTTTCCTTTCCCATGTTAGGGAGGTTTTCAACTATAATCTCTTCAAATATTTTCTTGGGTCCTTTCCCTCTCTCTTCTCCTTCTGAGACCCCTCTAATGCGAATGATGGTGCATTTAATGTTGTCCCAGATGTCTCTTCGGTTGTCTTCATTTTTTTAAATTCTTTTTTCTTTATTCTGTTCTGCAGCAGTGAATTCCACCATTCTGTCTTCCAGGTCACTTATCCATTCTTCTGCCTCAGTTATTCTGATATTGATTCCTTCTAGTGTAGTTTTCATTTTAGTTATTATTTTGTTCATCTGTGTTTGCTCTTTAATTCTCCTAGGTGTTTGTTCTTCAATTCTTTAGGTCTTTGTTAAACATTTCTTGCATCTTCTCAATGTTTGCCTCCATTCTTTTTCTAAGGTCCTGGATCATCTTCACTATCATTATTCTGAATTCTTTTCCTCGAAGGTTGCCCATCTCCACTTCATTTCATTGTTTTTCTGGGGTTTAGTCTTGTTCCTTCCTCTGGTACACAGTCCTCTGCCTTTTCATTTTGTCTATGTTTCTGTGAATGCTGTTTTCGTTCCACAGGCTGCAGGACTGTAGTTCTTCTTGCTTCTGCTCTCTGCCCTCTGATGGATGAGGCTGCTAGTGTTGGAGGGTGTCCTGCAGAGGCTGGGGGTGGCTGTGGCTCACCGTGGGGGCGAGAACACTGGCAGCAGAAGTTCTGAGAAGTACTCCTTCATCACTGATCTTTTTAATGTCTCCCTAGTTTTGCCTTTTGAAGACTGTCATACAGCTGGAATCATACATACAGCATGCAAACTTTTCATATTGGCTTCTTTCACTAGTACGATTCATCTAAGTTTTCTCCATGCATTTTCATTGGTTGATAGTTCTTTTTTGAGAGTTGAATAATATCTCATTGTCTGTATATACCAGTTTGTTTATCCATTCACTTACTAAAGGGCATCTTGACTGCTTCCACATTTTGGCAACTATGGATAAAGCTGTTATAAACACTCTTGTGCAGATTTTGTGTTGACATATATTTGCAACTCTTTTGTGTTAATACCAAGAAGTGTGATGGCTGGATCTTATAGTAAGGTTATATTTTTATAATTTTTATAATATAAGGTTGTATTTTTATAAAAAAACACCAAACTAACTGTCCTCCAACGTGGCTGCACCATTTTTCATTCCATGCTTCATTCCATTTTTCATTCCTCCACATCTTTGACAGTATTTGGTGTTGTTCTGGTTTTAGATCTTGGCCATTTCAATAGGTGTGTAGTGATATCTCACTGTTTTAATTTGCATCCCCCTGATGTCATATGATATGGAGGATCTTTTCATACGTTTATTTGCCATCTGTACATCTTCATTGGTGAGGTATCTGTTAACACCTTTGGCTCATTTTTTAATTGGATTGTTTGTTTTCTTATTGTTGAATTTTAAGTTTTTTTGTATATTTTGAATAACAGTCCTTTATTAGATGTATCTCTTGCAAATATTTTCTGTCAGTGTGTGGCTTGTCTTCCAATTATCTTGACATTATGTTTCACACAGCAGAAATTTTAATTGTAATGAAATTCAGCTTATATATGATTTCTTTCACAGATCAGGCCTTTGATGTTGTAGCCAAATAGTATTACCATATCCGAGGTCATCTAGGTTTTCTCCTATGTTATCTTCTAGGAGTTTATAGTTTTGTGTTTTATGTTTAGGTCTGTGATCCATTTCGAGTTAATTTTTGTGAAGGGCATAAGGTCTGTTTCCAGATTCACTTTTTTGCATATGGATTTCCCGTTATTCCAGCACCATTTGTTGAAGAGATCATTGTATAGTCTTTTCTCCCTTTGTCAAAGACCAGTTTACTATGTTTAAGTGGATCTATTTCTGATATCTTTACTCTGTTCCATTGATCTATTTGTTTATTCTTACACCAGTTACCACTCTGTCTTGATTACTGTAGCTTTATAGTAAGTCTTGAATCAGGCAGTGTCAGGCCCCCAACGATGTTCATCACCTTTAATACTGTGTTGACTTATCTGAGTCCTTTTCCTCTCCATATAAACTTTAGAATCAGTTTGTTGATATCCACAAAATCATTTGCTGGAGTATGTATCCTTTTTGTCTGACTTCTTTCACTCACCATAATTCATCCACATTAAATCATATGTCAGTTGTTCATTTTGCTTTTCTTAATTGCATTGTTGTTTCATTTCTTTTTTGAAAAATTTTTATTGGAGTATAGTTGACTTAAAATGTTGTGTTAGTTTCTCATTTTATAGATATATTGCAACTAAAAATATCATCCATTCACTTATTGAGTGGTATTTGGGCTGTTTCCATTTTGGCCTACAACAAATAAGTTACTATGAATGTGTCTTTGTATGAACATATTTTCTCTTAGATAAATACCCAGTGGTAGAATGGCTGGATCATAGTAGGTGAATGATTTACTTTGTAAGCGACTGCCAAACTATTTCCAAAATGACTTCATCACTTTACATTCCCATCATCAATGTATGAAAGTCCTATTTACTTCACCATTAGCAACACTTGGTATGGTCAGTCTTTTTAATATTTTAGCCATTCTAAATAGGTCTGTAGTGATTTCTCATTGTGGTTTTAGTTTGCATTGCCCTAATAATTATTTGGTCATATTTTCATGTGTTTATTTGCCATCCTTGTGTCTTCTTTGGTAAACTTTCTATTCAAGGTTTTGGCTACATTTTTTAAAAAATGAATTGTTTTCTTATTATTTTGAAAAGTCTTTGTATATTCTGAATATAAGTCCTATGTCAGATATATGCTTTGCAAATATTTTCTCCCAATTTATGGCTTATCTTTTCATTCTCCTGAGGATATCTTTCAAAAGACAGAAGCTTTAAACTTTGATTAATTTAAAATTTGATTTAAAATTTTGAATACAATTGTTCCACTATTGTTCTTGGAAAAGACTGCTCTTTCTCCATTGAAATACCTTTGCATCTATGTCAAAATGAGGTTTTCAGGTCTGTTTTGGAATTCCAGTTCAAGAAGGGAGCACAGGAAGATCCTGAACTCACCTCCTCCCACAGACACACTGATTCTATAGCTACATATGGAACATTTCTGCTTAAAAAAACTAAAGGCTGGCTGAGAGACGAGTACACATCGGGTAAACGAGAAGAAAACCACATCAAGGTGGGTAAGAGGGGCTGGGACACAATCTCACCAAAAACCCCACCCTTGATGCAGCAACCCACAACCAGGAAGGAACGTGGAGCCCAGAGCTTCTCCCTGAGGAGGGAGGGGTTGGGATGCCACATCAGACATCCTGACTTTGGGGAAGTACACTTGAGAGACGAGCCGCCCAAACATCTGGGGCTTTGAAAACCAACTAGGGCTCACATCCCAAGACCTAAAAGACTCTAACAATCTGAGAAGCTTCTCTTAAAGGGGTCTGGTGCTTGGACTGACCTGCCCCAGGGCCCAGCTCAGAAAAAGCCATTCATGCCCACACTTAAAGTAAAGGAAGCTCACCTGCTTATATTAAGTGCTGGCCTGAAGGGTGGGCTTCTATATTAACACACACATCCAGGAGCCTGTGAGGACATTCTCTGGGACAGAGACTGGTTGGCGCCATCTTTGCAGTCTCCCTCAGCCAAGCTCCAGAACAACAGTGTCTCCTGGAGGAGAGTTTTTGCATGAGTCTGGTGCTCCAATTTTTGCAGCTGTACCAAGGCAATGCCTCTTGATCACCTGGCACTGGAGGCCAGAAAAGCTTATGTGCCTGGTCCCATGGGACTGTAATAATCAGTAACACACAGAAAGGACATATATGTGTAGGTCTATTTCTGTATGCACTATGTTTCACTGATCTATTTGTCTATCTTTATGCCAATGCCTCACCATTTGTTTAACCTTAGAGTACGTACTGAACTCTCAAACTTTGTTATTTTTCAAACTTGTTTTGTCTATTCTGAGTCTTTTGCATTTCCAGATGAATTTTATAATCAGCTTAGCAATATCTACAAAAAATGAGCTAAGAGTATAGTATTGTTTCATTGAATCTATAGATCAAGTTGAGAAGAATTAAAATTTAAAACTATCAAATCTTTCTACCTTTGAACATAGTATATCTCTCCATTTATTTAGATATATTTTAACTTCTCTCAGCAACATCTTATAGTTTTTCAGATTGAAAATCTTATACATATTTTGTGAGATTTCTGCCTATATATTTTTTATGTTATTTTAAGTGGTATCTTTTAATTTTAATTTCCAATCATAGAAATAAAATTGAGTTTTGTGTATGACTCATTTATCTTACAAACTTGCAGATTAACTTCTTAGTTCTCATAGGTTTTTTTGGGTAGATTCCCTTGAATTTTCTACGTAGATGATTTTGTCTTTGAATAAAACACTTTTACTCCTTCCTTTTCAACTGAATGTCTTTTATTTTATCCTCTCTCACTATTGCAGTGGTCAGTGCAATAGAAAGAGAAAAGGAGTGATGAGAGAACATCTTATTGTTGATCTTGATCTTTGAGGAAAGGCATTTTGCCTTTTACTATCGAGTATGATGTTAGTATTAATAAATTCCCTTTATCAAAATGATGAAGTTTCCTGCTGTTCCTAGTTTGCTGAGTGTTTTTATCAGGAATGAATGTTGAGTTTTATCAAATGCTCTTCTGCATCTACTTAAGATGATCCTATGTTTTATTTCTTAATTTGTTAATATGTTGAATAACATTGATGGATCTTTGCGTGCTAAACCAACATTGCATTTCTGTGATAAACCCCAGAACTGATCATGATCTATTATTCTTTTTATATACTGTTAAACATGATTTAATAGCATTTTACTTGAATATTTGTAATCAATACTCATGAAGGAGATTACACCCAAATGTTTGTTGCTGTTGTTATTTTTATGTCTTTGTCTTATTTTGGTATCAATAATTCTGGTCTCATATACTGAGTTGGGAATATTCTCACCTTTCCAATTTTCTAGATCACTTTGTGTATAACTGATTTAATTTCTTCCTTAATTACTTGGTAGAATTCACAAGTAAAAACATATGGGCCTGGAGTTTTCTTTGCAGAAAGGTTTTAACTATAAATTCAATTTATTTAATAGATAACAGGTCTATTCATATTATCTATTTAATCTTTGAGTAAGCTTTGATAGTTTATGTCTTTCAAGGGATTTGTTTATTTTATCTAAGTTGCCAAATTTATTGACATACATTTGTTTATAATATTTTCACATTACCCTTTTAATATTTCTTAGAACATGTAGTGATGTCAATTGTCATTCCCAATATTGGTAATTTGTATTTCTCTCCTTTTCTCTTATTAGCCTGTCTAAAGTTTTACCAAGTTTATTGATCTTCTGAAAGAACCAGACTTTGATTTACTTGATGCTCTATCATCTTTCTTTTTAATTTTTCAGTGAATTCAACTCTGGTCTTTATTATTTAGTTTATTCAGCTTACTTTGGTTTTAATTTGCTCTTATTTATTTAGTTATGCAGTAGAAGCTGAGGTCATTGATTTAAGACCATTTATCTTTTCTAACATAGGCTTTTAGTGCTATAAATTTCCCACTAAGTACTGCTTTAGCAATATCTCACAATTTTTAATATGATGTGTTTTCGTTTTTCATTCAGTTCAAAATATTTTCTACTTTCGTTTTTTCCTTGGTCCCTGGGTTATTTAGAAATGTCTTATATCATTTTCAAATACCTAGGAATTTTCCAGAAAGCTTTCTGTTATTGATTTCTAATTCAAATTCATTGTGGTGTGAGAACATACTTTATATGACTTGAATCATTTTTAAATTTATTGAGGCTTTTTTTGTGGGCAAGAATGTTGTTTAATTTGGAAAATATTTCATGTGCCCTTGAAAAAAGAATGTATATTCTATTGGTTGGAGTGTTCTGTAGATGTCAGTAGGTCAGTTGGTTGCTATTGTTGTTCAAGTCTTGTATATCCTTGATGATTTTGTATCTCCTTGTTCTATCAATTATAAAGAGGTTATTGAAATCTCCAGGTATAATTTGCTTTTATCTCTTTCTCCTTGTATTTGCATTCATTTTTGCCTCATGTATTTTTTTTTTTAGTACTTTATTTTTGGTCACACAGCTTGTGGGATCTTAGTTCCCCAACCAGGGATCGAACCCAGGCTCTCAACAGTGAAGCACAAACCCAGGCCCTCAGCAGTGAAAGCACAGAGTCCTAACCATTGGACTGCCATGGAATTCCAGCATCATGTATTTTGAAGATCTGTTATTAGTACATACACATTTAGGCATGCATTTCCCTTGGATGTATTGACTCCTTTATTGGCTGAAATGATCTTCCTTATGCCAGGTAATATTATTTTCTCTGAATTATACTTTGGTATTAATATAGCTGCTACAACTTTCTTTTGACTAATCTGAGCAAAGTACTTCTTTATTTTTCCTTTTCTTTTTGTCTATTAGTGACTATATAATTAAAATATTTTATATGTGTGCAGCGTATAGTTGA
Organism: Grampus griseus; assembly: GCF_964374135.1. Classification (NCBI taxonomy): domain Eukaryota; kingdom Metazoa; phylum Chordata; class Mammalia; order Artiodactyla; family Delphinidae; genus Grampus; species Grampus griseus. The sequence continues at coordinate 16,471,600 of NC_139009.1, forward strand.
GTCTTGTGTCTTTTAATCATTAAATTTTTTTTAATCATTTAGACCATTTGTATGTAATGTGATAATTCATTTAATTAGGTTTAATTCTATCATCTTACTCTTTGTTTTTAACTTTTCCAATTTTTTGTTCCATTTTTTTCTTCTTTTTCTGCTTCCTTTTCTGTTAATAGATTTTTTAATAATTCCATTTAATATCCTTTGCTGACTTATCAGCTATAATTTTTGTTTTGTTATTTTAGTGGTTGTTTTAGAGATTATAGTATATGTCTTTAATTTACCACAGTCTACTTTTAACTGGTACTATGCTACTTCACATATAAGAATATTACAATAGTATACTTTTATTTTGTCCCTCTAGGCCTTTATGCTAGTGTTGCCATATATTTCCATATAGATATATTATAAATCCTCACTTCATTCCTATTACTTTTGTTTAAACAGTCAATTATTTTAAAAAGATGTTTAAACAATAAAAAAAATCATGTATAGTTGCCCACATCTTTACTATATTTAATGTTTCTGTTCTTTGGTGTCCTCAATGTCCACATAACTCTGTGGTGTCATTTTCCTTGGCCTCAGGGACCTCCTTGAACATTTCTTGTTGTGCAGGTCTGCTGCTGATGAACTTCTTCTCTTTTCTATTTAAGAAGAAGTCTTTATTTTATGTTTATTATTGAAAAAAAAAACTTTTCACTGGGTATAAAATCTAGGGTGACAGTGTTTTCTTGCAATACTTTAAAGATTTTTTTCTTCACTATCTTCTCAACTTGCACTGTTTCTGATAAGAAATGTACTGTCATCTATTTTTTTTGGAGCACTTTCTTATTTATGGTTCTATAAGATATTACAAGCTTATTTTGTACATTTCCTGTCCTAGGCATAGAATGAAACATTTCTCTAAAGAGACTCTATTCCTTTTATTGGAGAATTGTATTAGAAACAAGATTGAAGTCCAGAGTTTTCACAGCCACTCCCTATTGTCTAAATTGCATAAATTGCATAAACATAAAATGTAAAATAAGTTAATAATAGAGAACATAGAAGGATACCAGAAGAGACTCTTAGAGTAGGGACAGATTTCTTAATAAGAATAAAATAAGCAAAACCATACAGAAAAAAATAATGAATTTCTATATTAAAAAGAAATGGAATCTTCCATGGAAGACAGCACAGTATAAGCAGAGAGGAGATGGTTTAGGATTAGCTTTTTGAAATGTCTTTTAATGATAGGGAATTAAAATCTAAAATATATTTTAAAAGAGTTCCTTAAAATTAATAAGAAATACAGGAAATACTGTATAAAAGTAAAACTGATAAGAAAGGGTAATACACAGATTATGATATCCAGTTGGTCATCACGTATACAACCCAATGCATGAGTTCACCAGTAGACAGAGAACTGCAAAACATCAAGGAGAACACCACCTCTTCCAGCTAACATGGAGGGGACGGCAGGTAGTTTATGGCTAAACACTTCTGTCAACAAGAACCAACCAGGAAAAACAGAAAACATAGCAAAATAAGTTTATTTGAAGGCATTGAAGGCTCTCTGAGGCATCCAGGAATCAAGAACATAGGATCTAATAAGAGAGGAAACTTCAAAGAAGTGAACCAACATCCTGTAGTTTCTTTTAACCTTAGGGCCTTTGTGGACTCTGGACCCTGGGCAAAGGGCCGTGGTAGAAGGTCTGCCACTCAAGGGTAGAAAAAAAGAAATTGAGCTGGAACTTTCAATGAATTAGCAAGAAAAACTAAAGCAAACAATTTAATGGAAATAAAAACCTAGAGATGTGAAGAGCTAAATCTTGATTAAAAATAAGGAGAATATCACTGAGTCCTACAATTAGATAACTGCCAACTTCGTAAACTGTACACTGAAAGAGACTAATATGCTAAGGAAAAAAAAAAAATCTCTGAAAAGTAGAGCCAAGTATTTGGCAGTCTTTGGCGCTGAGGAACAAAGGCCTAGAGTTCAGGACCCATTAGGTGAAGAGGGCTCAGTGAACACCACAGGCTCTTAACTGTGTTTCCTATAGAGATATGTCCTGAGAGAGGCAATGAATCAGAAGTAGGAGGCTTACCTAAAAAGCAACCCAGCTTCAAGTCAACTCAGTCTCTAAGAATTTATATGAATAGGCTCTCAATCGATCTGCTTAGCAGAAAAAAAAAAAAAAAAAAAAAGATAAACATCCTTTTGAGGAAGACAATATTAGCTCGATCATGTACAATTATTTTGTTACCAAAAAAAAAAAAAAAGTAAAACTCTATAACTGGATTCACAGAAAGAGAGGATAGAGAGAGTGGATGAAAGCAATACTTGAAGAAATATGAAATATTGGGTGAACAATTGCTGAATATATCAATCCACAGTTTCATGATGCTTTGCATACTCCAAGCAGAATAAATACATAGAAAATCACACCAATACACAAAGTAAAACTGTTGAAATCTACATAAAAATAAAAGAATCCTAAAACAGTAAAACTTGGAAAGGTACCTTTAAGGGCACAACAATAAATTAGCAACTGACATCTCAACAGAAATTATGGAAGACGGAAGTCAATAATAAAAATTTTTAATGTTCTGGAAAAAAATGACTGTCAATCTAGAATTCTATATGTAGAAAACATATTTTAAATTTAAGCGGAAATAAATACATTTTCAGAAATGTAAAGGCTAAATAATTCATTGCCAGCATACCTGAATTAGAATAAATTCTGAGATAATTTCAGATGATAGTAAAATAATCCCTGATGGAAACACAAAAATGAAGGCTGTAAGGAAAAGCAGAAGGAGGTTATCATGGTTTGTATATAGATTAATTCATGTCTTTCCCAAGGAAATCAGCTCTGCACTACAGATTTCAAGCCATAGAAAATTATTTTGGGTTCCTATGTCTAAGACAATGGTTGTCTACACACCTTATATTGTAACAAAAAGTGTCTATCAAAAGGTTTTTAAATAGAAAATTAGGTAACCTGAGATACATCCTTAGATACAGGAGAAGCTGTCATTCTCTTTATCCTCTTCAAAGAATATTCATTAAATATGTACCTTGAGACATCATGTAATAACAACTTGTTCAATATTAGGGAGTCAGAGAAGCCTTCCTGAAATGTGATATAATAATCTGACCTCTGAAAGTCAAACTTTGCAGGGGGATACATATACTGATGTTAAAAAGACCAGGGTGCATTCAGTAAAATGCCAGTCATCTAGTATAATTTAAACTTAAAATAAGAAAATGTTCAGAAAAATGTCAAGATGTTGAACTTGAAGGGAAGAAAGGAAGGTGAACAGATCATCAGTGGTTTTCTTGCTAGTTTTTGGTGCAAAAGAAAAGAAATGCATTTTAAAGAATGGGTTGGTAGTATATAAATAAAGGCAAGAAAACCATTAGAAGACTTGGCATAGGGTCTGCTTTTAACATATAGAATCCTTAGTTTCTATGGGAAGCAGGCCCAAGCCATCCCATCCCCTTCCCACTTTACACCAAAGAATGAGAACACCTATCTGAATTCATCACCTTCACAGGCATTGAGTAGACAACAATTTTCTAGAAAATTACCTATCCTTCCTTTGGTATTAAGTCTTTTAGAGATCTCTGTCTTCTTCCCAGGACTTACGGAGGTAAAGACTTGGCCCAGTATCTGTTTCCTCTCATCAAGAGATAATATCTCTTTCTTTGAGCCAGCTTCTCCCCCATCTGACATCTCACTGTCAATCTTACTCTCTGTCTCATCACTTTTCCTCCTACATTGCTGACCCAGATAATTTATGCTAGCTGCCACAACACATCACTCCTGAAATCTCAGTGGCTGAACACAACAAAGATTTATTTCTGGATCAAGGGGTCCGGTAGGACAGGAAGTATGCTTCATGGCAGGAGAACAAAAGAATGGAGGAAGCACCCTGGTTGTAACTGTCTCTGGCTGGTAGCGACACACACCACTCCCACTCACAGGCCATCCACCCACCGGAACTAGCAACCAGTTACCAGGCCTCAAGTTAATGGTGAGGGAGGCTGAGAAATATGAACGCATCCACGGAATATTGCTTTTCTCGCCTGAAGAGACTTGCATGGCTGCTCTGGAGTGTCTCTCTCATAAACGTATCTGCTTAGAGTTTTTTGGAACTTTCAGTTGTTTCAGTATTTACATATGCATTATCTCATTTAAATTCTCTCAACAACCCTGAGATACAGGCTTTGTTGAGTGTGAATAATCTGCCTAAATTCACAACAGCACTAAAGAAGTGGTCCAAGATTTTAACTGACAGCCCTGATCTCCAAACTCTGTTAGTGGTTCTCAAACTTCAGCCTCTTCAGCCTGCATCAGAGTCACCTGGATGACTTGTTAAAGCACGGATTCCTGAGCTCCACTCCAAGTGTTTCTGATTCAGTGGGTCTGTGGTACCCAAGAATCTGCCTTTCTAACAAGTTCACAGTGATGCTGATGTTTCTGGCCTTTTTTTTAATGTACACTAAAATCTTCTCTCCTCTTTTTTCTTTGTTATTAAGAAATTTCTTAGTAACCACTTATAAACTAATTTCATAACCCATTAATGAATATATATTTATGTATATTAGGATATTTTGATATTTCTCCTATAACATGTGCTCGATTGAACCATAAAAAAACTGGAGTTTGGCTGAAACTTGAAAGGATAGGCTATAGGTTAATAGAGTCTATCTTAGATCCCTCTGTTAATAAAAAGGGGGAAAACTCAGAAATTTGCATATGAGGTGGTAAATAAATAAATATTTGCTGATTTCAGTGCTTGTTGCTATTTTGAAAACTGACCTTAAAGAAGGACCAGTAATAATGATAGCTAATACTTGTGGATGCTAGGATAGCAGTCATAATCTTGTCCTTCCTAGATTCTACTGGAAGAAGCAGATATAGTCATCATTCTGATTTTGCAAGTAGGAGAATTGAGCCTGCAAATGTGAAGTCACTTGCTAACATCCCCAGGCTGATGTTAGGTGAAGGCAACTGGGTGTCAGATCCCCAGAGCTTAAGTATCACATGGTGTGATGGCAAAACTGAAATAAAAAATCTGTTTAGAAAGTTTAACCTTAGGCCACTATTACCCGATACCAAAAAACAAAGACACCATAAGAAAACAAACACAGACCAATATCTCTTAAGAACAGAGATGCAAACACACTCAGGAGAATACCAACAAACCAAACCCAGCAACATATAAAGAGGGTTATACACCCTTTTTCTTGAGAGCACAGACTTTTGATGCAGGGCTGTATTACATCACAACAGACTCCGCAAGTGAAAAAAGTATTATCTATAATAAAGTATTGAAAGGAATAAGTCTTTCCAAATCAGGAATCATTCAAGGATGGGACATACTGTCAGCAATGCTTGCAGACTCTTCATAGCTCTCTTTCCTGGTGAGTTTTCCCTTCCGCAGGCCAACACGCAGAGCAGAGCCCAGGCTGTGGGTTCCGAGGAAGTGAGGCCCATGGGCTGGCCTCCTCTTCTTCCGAGGAAGACACTGCCAGCCTTTTGCTCCTAAGCCCCTCATCTGCCCCAACCCACAACCAGCCCTGGTGTGCATGTTCTCTGTTTAAAGGGGAAGCAGAGCAGGAACAGTTTTTCATTTCTTTCTGCCCATGCCGCCAGCAGGCGTAACCACAGCCCCTCTGTTCTCTTCTCAGATTCAGCCCACCCTTGATCTTTCTTTTCCTTCTAGACTTCACACCTCCTAGAAGAACAGAATGATTATCAGCTACTCCTCCTCAGCTCTCAACTTCTCAGACTGTCTGAAATGCCCTCTCCCTCCACACTGCAAACCTCAGTTTCTAAAGCAAAAAGTCCCTGGGGACAACAAAATCACCGATTTATACATATGTATAAGTACCTCTTCTTAATGATATGCCTGGTATATAAGTAATAAATGAATAAAATTAATAATAATGATAATAATGTATAAACAACTGAATTTTTCAGTATCCAAAATAGCCTATTCTAACATGTACAATGAGAAAAATTGAGATTTTTGTGGCTATACCTCACTTATTGCCTCCAAAGCCACCTATCACCAAGAAATCCCAGGAGTTCCAAGAAGGGATATTGTCTAACCAATCTGATAATGTCTGCACTATTTCCTGAGATTCGTTTCCTCAGCATCCTGTTTTACCACTCTTCTCCTAAGGAAAATCCCAGAAAGCTGAGGTAGAGATCCTTTGTGAGAGGTGAGCTGACCTTGACTCAGTCCCAGGGCGACAATGTGAGACTAAATAAATACCAAGCCTCCCTAAGGGTACACAGGTGCTAGCGTTCAGGTAGCTTGGGGAGCTGAGATAGAGTAAGCACAGTCCCAAAAGCAGTCCACAGGTTCCACACCACAGTACAAGGTGACGGTTGTGTTCATTAGCTGTGTCTGTGGCAGCACTGACAGACCAGTCCCCACCCACTCATTCACCCTTTGGGGAGAGAGTAAGGATTAATCACAGGATGTCAGCCAACATGTACTTGGAAATGAACAATGATGCATAGATGGAAGTATCAAAAAGCTTCAAAAAGTCTCTTAAAAAAACTCAACCGGGCTTCCCTGGTGGCACAGTCGTTGAGAGTCCGCCTGCCGATGCGGGGGACACGGGTTCGTGCCCCGGTCCGGGAAGATCCCACATGCCGCAGAGCGGCTGGGCCCGTGAGCCATGGCCGCTGAGCCTGCGCGTCCGGAGCCTGTGCTCTGCAACGGGAGAGGCCACAACAGTGAGAGGCCCGTGTACCAAAAACAAAAACAAAAAAACCTCAACTGGTTGCCTTTTCCATACCGGGAATGGAGTGAGGCAACAACTGTGCATCAAACAGAGGCAAAGACGTATTCACCTGGGACTGGGTTGGTTTCTACAAACATACCAATCTTCCCCAAATCTTCCAATCTTCCTAGAGGCTGACTGGCCAGAGTCCCTGCTGGATTCATAGGAGGACCCTGTGAAGCTGCTGCTTGAGCAAAGAGACAAATCCATTCAGAGAACAGGATATTTATAGCAGGAGGTAAAGCCAAGTTACCTGGGTGGTAGGGGGTTGTAGGGGGTGAGTAGGAAAGAGAGGAGAGATTTCTGAAATAAAATTCAATACCTCATTTCAAATTTGGCATTCTTCATTTAGGCAATAAGCACTGAGTGATCAGCACTTACTTTGTGGCCTCAGTCCTATACTCTGGCCTCCATAGTACTTATATAATTAGTATCACAATTTTTCCAGTGCACATCTTTTAATTTTATTTTTAATTTCATCTTAACCCATCTTCTTCCCACAAGTACTAATAATAGCTCATTTGCATAATTATTCATAGATTACAAACACTTCAGTGTATATAGTCTTAGGTGTGTTTTGCAACTATCTTGGTGGTCATTCAGTTCAGGTTGTTCTTGTCTGTGTATTATAGATACACATACACATACACACACACACACACACACACACACACACACACAGATGTGTATCTATATAATCTCACTCTGTGTTTCCAGTTCTGTACTAGGCATCGTAAATAACAAAGAAACTTTGAAGAGATTTTAATCTGTCCTGAAGAGTTCGCAGTCTAGGAGGATGAAGGGATATATGAACAGACAACCCTTTTCAGTTTGATAAGTGGTAGGAGCTTGTGGCGGAGGTTAACAGTTGACACTTTCTAAGGGAAATGGGAAAGTCTCAGACCACAATCCTTCTAACAGAATGTTCCACTTAGAAATATTCTGAAGAGCCAGAATGAAAGAGGTTGTGATATTTGAGCTGAGTCTGCAAGGAAGAATCAGGCACCATCCCACCCCCTCTCCAGCTAGTACTGAAAATTCCCCATTGCCTTAGGAAAGAAAGGCTGTATATCTATGCAGATTCTGATCTGAGGTACTTTCTCTGCTTCTTGGCTATGATGGCTTTTATCCCCCAGAATATCTTAATCCTTAAAATATTAGAACTTCTTTTTATTGGTAGCATTTCCAAAAGGTGAGAAAACCAAAGCACAACATGTGTTTAAAGTATATGGAGACCGCTGTAAAAAAAAACCTTTTGGAGACGGCTATTATAAAAACCTTTCGAAAACACAAATAAAATATTTAGGACACGTGGAAATATAACTCAGACTATCTAAAACAGGGACCAGCAAACTACTGCCCACAGGTCAAATTTGATCTGTAGCCTTCTTTTGTAAATGAAGTTTTATTGGAACACAGCCATGCTCATGGCTGACATACTGTCCATGGACGCTTTCCCGCTACATTTGCAGAGTTGAGTAGTAGCGACAGAGACCGTATGGCCTGCAGAACCAACACTATTTACTCTCTGGACCTTGTCAGAGAAAGTCTGCCAATTCCTGGTCTAAAGCATGGAAAAAAGATGAGGATATAAAACTCATTATGCTTTAGAGCAGGACTACTCAAAATGTGGTCTGTGCAAAGATGTCAGTTTGTGATTCAATAAACACAGAAAGCGAGAGTAAATGTTTAGAAATTTCTATAGCAGTTTGACAAAGTAATTTCAATGTCTCTTGAGTCTAATAATTATTAAAATATTGGGCTTACATTTTACACTTTATTTTACTAGTTATCATTTTAAGTAGTGCCCTGCAATTTGTTATTATTTTATCAGTGCATAAAGGAATGGACATTTAAAGAGTTCTTCATGTTAGATAGTTTGAGTAGCCCTGCCCTAGAGCACAGGTGGCCAGACGTATCCAACCAAGGGGCCAGAATTACCACCACAAAGGCTCATGGTGTGGTGTCTTTGCTGGAAAAATATGTGATCTGGAATATTTCAATCCTTCTGTCTTTTGGTAGCCTGAAAAGCATTTATCTCTGCATTTAGTCATCAACGCTTCATCATAACATCAGTGAACCTCACCGTGACAATGGGTGCACTCTTCTTCAACCAAGTTGCAAGAAGAAGCAAAGAAAAACACATGGACTCTATCCTGACATTCATCTTGGATTTGCAGCCAAAGAGTTCTGTGGTCTACAGTGTGTGTGTGTGTGTGTGTGTACGTGTGTGTGTGTGTGCGTGTGTGCGTGTGTGTGTGTGCGTGTGTGTATGTGTGCGTGTGTGTGCGTGCGTGTGTGTACGTGTGTGTGCGCGCGTGTGTGTGTGTGCGTGCGTGTGTGTGTGTGTGTGCGTGTGTGCGTGTGTGTGCGTGTGTGTGTGACTTGACCTTAAAAGAGAAAAATGGGGAAATAGGGTCTACGCATTTTAGAAATAATGTTAGAATTTCCAGGCACTGGCATCTACCAATGTACATTTAAATTATGTTAGAATTTGATTTTACACCAGTACATAGCAGTAGATATTAAACTGAAAAAAAATGATACTCTTTTCTCCTAGTTTAAAAAGACAAAAAAATCCTTATAAGATGTAAGGTATGAAATGTTGATTCTGTGAGCCTGAAAATTACTTATCAGACACTCAAAATTCCTTCAAGACCTCAGTAGCCATTAACTTTTGTTTCCTGTTGCTACTGATGATTTAACTATTTTTGTACGTAGCACTGAATGAATTCATAACATCCGGTTGGACAATAACCCCCGAAGCGACAGCCGACTGCAAGAGAGATTTGTCTTCCAGGACTCTGGATCCCTTTGTAATATGCACACCTCACAGCTTAATCTGCCAGACTCTGTAATATGTGGTTGCCTGGATTCATTTCTGCACACCAAAGCCTTCTGTGGGGAGAAGGCCCTTGCTGGGTACTGCTGGTAAACAAATTAGAGAAACTCCATTATGTTGTACGAAAGGCCTAATGTTTTTCTCTTGCTGATTGTAATTAAGTTCATCTAAAGGTCAGCTGCGAGGGGCCCTCCGCACAGCAGCCGTATATGGAGGAACTTTGTCATATTTAATTCTGCAGCTTTTCTGTGGAAGGTTCATAAGAACTGGAACCCATCCAGCCCCAGAACTAGACTGCTTTGTGTCTGTGAACATTTACAGCGCATTATGATCTTCAACTCCTATCACCTGCGGCAGAGCAGGAGAACGAAGGGGAGGAGGTGAGCTTTAGCTGCAAACACAGCTGCTTTTGAGGGAGCAATTCTCAATTAATCCTCTATTACAAATGGCTAGTTCTCCCTACTCCCATGTGATAAAGTCGCTTGTAAGTTTAATATAATTTATATTATTCAAATTGTTTATAAGTGCCAAGTGTAAGTTAGCATTTGGCAAGTGCTTTTAATTCAGGTGCTTCTACAACGCCACCAATTCAAAAGCCCCCATGATGCTACAAATCGTATGAAGAGCGCCTCCAGGTTTGATTCAGGGCCCTCTGCATTTCTCGGTCGAAGGTTCTTCAAGCCGAGATGAACAGCTCGTGCTTGGGTCTTCACAAACTGTCCCCCTAAAAGCTGATATCTATCCCCTATCCTCATATACTGTTAAGAGACCTAACCAACAGAGATGATTCTAGGACCTAAGCTGATGTCTATCCCCTATCCTCATATACTGTTACGAGACCTAACCAACTACAGAGATGATTCTAGGACCTAAGCTGATATCTATCCCCTGTTCTCATATACTGTTAAGAGACCTAACCAACTACAGAGATGATTCTAGGACCTAAGCTGATATCTATCCCCTGTTCTCATATACTGTTAAGAGACCTAACCAACTACAGAGATGATTCTAGGACCTAAGCTGATATCTATCCCCTATCCTCATATACTGTTGAGAGACCTAACCACCTACAGAGATGATTCTAGGACCTGGCATGAATATGGAGATATATGGGTGGCCTCATATAAATCTTTTAATCCTGTTTGTTTTTATGTAAAATATTTAATCCTGGCGCACTGTTTCCACACTGCAATGTGAAGAAGTGCTGTTACTCAGTCTGTAATTATGTGACAATATAATCATCCTAAGTGGAACACTTCTGAGGATGAAAGGTAATGCTGGGATAATGGGTAGAAATCAGGCTGTTCCAGGCAAACTAAAATCTATCGTCACACTATGGTCTTTCTAATGCCAACTGTTTGAGGAAACGAAGGTACTTAGATATGCCCCCAAAGGCCTCCTAAGTCCAGAGTTACTTCATTTTCTTTACTATCTCATCTTCCTTCTTAAACTCTAACTCTTTTTTTTTGAATTTTGTTTTTTTATACAGCAGTTCTTATTAGTTATCAATTTAATACATATTAGTGTATACATGTCAATCCCAATCTCCCACTTCATCCCCCCACCCCCCCCACTGCCACTTTCCCCCCTTAGTGTCCATACGTTTGTTCTCTACATCTGTCTCAATTTCTGCCCTGCAAACCAGTTCATCTGTACCATTTTTCTAGGTTCCACATATATGCGTTAATATATGATATTTTTCTCTTTCTGACTTACTTTGTATGACAGTCTCTAGATCCATCCACGTCTCTACAAATGGCCCAATTTTGTTCCTTTTTATGGCTGAGTAATATTCCATTATATGCATGTGCCACATCTTCTTTACCCATTCATCTTTTGATGGGCATTTAGGTTGCTTCCATGACCTGGCTATTGTAAATAGAGCTGCAATGAACATTGGGGTGCATGTGTTTTTTTGGATTATGGTTTTCTCTGGGTATTTGCCCAGTAGTGGGATTGCTGGGTCATACGGTAATTCTATTAAAAGCGGAGAATCAGACTCTAAATATTAATTCTAACACAGAAAAAGTCAATTATCTAGAAAGTAATATGCAGAGTAACTCCTGGAAATTAGTATAAAGCTGTGAATAGTGACCTTATTCAAGAAAGGCTAAGAACATTTTAAAATAAGGGTGCATATATGTTTTTTCCCTGAGAATTAAGGTCATTCGTACAATGCCAAAGGCCTAGGTAGGTTCATGAAGTGGTAGTTGCATCAGTACATTGAACTGGTTGTTCTGTACTCTGGTAGCACAATAGTTTCCTGTTGCATAAGACTCTTATGTTAAGAAGGAAGTTGAATTTGGGGGTGACTTCCTGGATTAAACAGTGCATCAGTTCTAACCCAAGCTTTAGCCCTTCACGTCTGTAAAGAGCACTTTTTTCAAACATGAGTTCCAAGACGCTGAAATCTATAAAAAGTCTAACTCAAAAAAGGAATATTGCATTTGTCCAAATGGCCTCAGTTATTGTTTTTAATGCTAACATCTTACACAACAACCATGGTACATTTGTCAAAGCTATGAAATAAACTTTAGTGCATTACTACAAACTACACACTTTATTTGGATTCTCAACTATAATCTTTAATTTCTTTCTATGTACTTTGTCTCTCCATTAAGCATTTGCTCTTAGAACTACCTTGATCCCCCCAAAAGTTATTTAAGCATTTCTCAAACACAGGGAGAAGGCGGCAGCAGTAACAAAATGGTTAATTTCCATATCAAGAGAATTGCTTTTTGCCACTGAAGATGGTTGGCATTGAGTAGGTATGTGAGTATGGGGTGGGGATGGTATTTGTTTTCTCCCCTTCAACCAATTTCACAACTGAGTGAGCCTCAAGCTTATCTCTTGCCTCAGCAACTCCGAGAGACACCCAGCACAGAGCTGTACCCAGCACTTGCTGATAATCTGAGTACTGCATGTAACAGTTCCCTGTGTGTTCCCAGGGAACTAGCCACACGGAGTCAGGAGGCAGTGAAGCAGCGCATCTATTTCCAGATACAGCCATGCTTGTCTTTGGTCAATTTGTGCTCGCCCCCAACCCCCCAATACTGCACATTTCATCTGCTAAATTGCTGTCTTGACGCTTCCTTTACAGAAAGAGTGGAGCAGGCTTTCAAGTGGCTAATGCAAGGAGTTGGAAGCCAGAATTTGTGGCTGGAATCCTACATTAGCTGTGCTATCTCATACAGTCCTGGCTCTTCGGAAGGCAGTGGCAAGTGAAAGAACACAGAAGTCAAAGCTCCCCCCAAAGCCTGAGTTTTGATCCAGGCTTGAACATGTCTTCACTGTGTGACCCTGGGAAATGGCTTAAATTCTCTCTGCCTCAGCTTCACCTGTTATACAGCAATGGCAATGCTGGCTTGTGGAGTTGTGAGGAGTAGTCAGACAGCGCATGCTCATGTCTTGAGGTAGTAGGGGCTCCACGTGTATAACTTTTCCTCTTTAACCAGGTCCGTCATCACAGAAAGAGAAGAAAGATGCTGAACTGACATTCAAAGTGGAAATGGACATTACTGACTCTTCTTTGACACCATCTCTTATTGAGGAATTCTGACATGCTAGACTTTCATGGCTGTTGGTTGCAATTCCTAAACTTATCATTCAGCCCAAAGTTTCCAGTTCTAAGACCAACATATAGAAAATAATCACTATCCAATAACTGAAGGCTTTCAATTTGGCTCCCAAGCCCCAAGTGTGACTATCTTTATGCCCAAACACAGAGAATTCCAGGGCTTTTGATCTTCAGTTGAACTCTAGTTTTAACCTGGCTGTCATGACCTTGCATAACCTGAGCCAACCTTACATAGACAAACTTGACCTCCATTGCTTTTCAGCGTGCATCCTGTGACTCTTACCTGCTTGGTTTCTCTTCTGATCCTCCTTAATATAATGGATAATTTTCTTGTCTTTGGAAAGTTCTGTCCTGCTGCCTCTCCAGCTCAATTCTCTAATCCTTTCTGAGGTCCTCGCTGTTTGATGCCTCTCTTTGAATGCTCACTAGAGTTTAGTACTAAGTGCTACTTTGTGCACCAACTATGTCTTGGGTCTCTACTTCGGTTCCCTAAAGGAAATGTAAGCATCGCATATGCAAAGACTCAACCCAAACATCCTTTACTATCCCACAGTCACACTTGCCACCCAACACTTTGAAATTTCAACACTTTGAAATTAATTGCTCTGGAGGCATTTCTTACACGAAATAAAATTTTGGTAACTCTCTACGTGGAAAATCCTTTCAGTGGATCACTGTGTCTTGTGATATTGGGTAGTTAGAGAAGGGCGCCGTTATCACTTCTGGAGGGAATCAAATTTTAAAAGTAACTTTAGCATCTCCAGTGGGAAAAGATAAAGAATATGAAAAATAGTTTGGAATTTCCTGGCTACCCAAAAAAAAAAAAAAAATCAATCAGTAACTGAGCTGTTCATTTCAAAATGTTGAAATTTAGGTCTCTCTTAGGCATGGAAGCAAAAACTAGAATATATGGGTATTTATAACTTTGAATAACTTGGTTCTAGAAAATTCTAACTAAATATATATAAATCTCACAGAATAATGCCTTTAAATTTCACGTTAATCAAAGTAATATCTATTTTGCCAAAATAAAATGAAGAAGCCTCTTATAATGGAATGGGCCTTATAATATTTATCTATTTTTCAGTGTTATTTTTTTAAGAAAAAATGTCATAATACTAGAAATACCCTATAACAAACACTCATGTTTCCAACCCTCCGAATTGGTGACTGTTTACACTTCATCATTTTAAAAAAAGTATTGTCATGTCTTTAATTTCAAAAACATCTAAGGGATAGTTTCCTTTTTCCACTCACAGCCAGTTCCATTCCGTATGCTCTTTCTTAGAGTTAACAGGTATCACAGATTTAAAATGAGCATTCTAGCCTTTATTATACACATAATATGGCATATTTTGTGTATGTGCTTAAACATTTTCAGTAAGTGGTGTAGTGCCCTACTCATTTATCCATCTGAGCTTGCTTTTACCTCTCAGTATCATAATTTCTCTATGTGTGTGTGAGTTTCAGTCTGTTCTACACTATGCAGAGACCACATTGTGTTTATCTGTTCATACTGAATGTGTATTTAAGTTATTTCCAGATTTGTTTATGAGTTTTTGCTACTCTAAACCATGCAGTAAGGGATGCACTTATCCAAAAATGGAAATTACTGAGACATGGAACATGTGCATTTTTAATGTTATTAGAGAGTACATAATTACTTTCCAAAATGGTTGCAACAATTTACAGTCCCCAAAACAATATGTGAAAGTACCAATTTCCATTCCTAACACTTGCAATTGACAAAAATTTTATTGATTGAAAACTTGACGACTGAAAAACCATCACTGTTGTTTTAATTTATAATCCTTGTTATTAGAGATGTTGAATGTCTTTCCATATGTGCCACTGCTATTTAGATTTCCTTTTCTGTGAATTGCCTGTTCATATTTTTACATTTTTACACAGAGTGGGATATCTTTTTTAGTTATTTTTTATCACTTTATATATTATAAATTCTGTAATAATTCTAATCTATGGTACATATTAATTAGGATATAGGTTAAGGTGTTACAGCACGTTGGCACTTAAAATCTTGTGGCTCAAACAAGATAGATATTTAATTATTTCTAATATAAAAGTCTAGATTGGTAGGACAAGGCTGGTACCATATCTTTGTATTGTAAGAGATCCAAGCTATTTCTTTCTTGCTTATCTGTAGTCCTTAAAACCTCCATCTCACAGTTCATGATGACCCATCCAGTTCCTACCATCATAAGAGCACATAGCTGGTAAGAAGGTAGAAACTGTAAGGGGAGGACCTATCTCTTCTTCTTAAGGACATGACTTTGTCACCCACAGCACTTGCTTTCATTTTTGCATTGGACAAAATTTAGTTATGTGTCTTTGGTTATCTGCAGGGGAGTTTGCGAAATACAGTTCTCAGCTGCGTGCCAGTGCGCACAGCTGAAATCCTAATGCCATGGAAAGGAAGAGATATTGGCTTTGGTGTAACAAACCATGGCCTTGTCACAATTCACCTATCTGGAGATCAGAATTTTCAAATGAACCCTTACTCCCAAAGTGAGACGAGCTCACTTCTTCCCTAAGAAAAAACAATACAAAGCCCCACCTAAAAACTACATCTATTTACTAGGGTTCCAATTCCAGGGTTCCTAAGTAATATGTGAACTTCTCCATTAAACTTAGATAAGATGATATCTCTTATCACTGCTTTAGTTTTGGATTTTAACTCTTGAATCCCCAAATGAATTAGAGACAGTTCTCAGGCAGAGAAAGTATCCCTTTGTAGGGTTTATTCATTTCCATCTCTGCTTGCAAACTAAGTATAAGTTGAGTTTATCTTTCTCATAAAAGTTTCCTAAAATTGCCAAGAATAAGATAGTTAACATCCATATTTTGAGTTTTTCTGAAAAGTTTTAATAATGTTGAAGGTTCAATGGGTCAATGACGTTTTCTAAATCGTTACAGGCATGAGTTTTGCATGTTCTTGCCAGCATAGCAAAGGTTACTATGATGGTCTCTGAGGTGGCAACCTGGCTGGACTACAGCTCCCAGTTATTCAGTCACATACCAATATCGGTACTGCCGGGGAGGTGTTTTGTAGATATGATTAAAGTTCATTATTAGCTCACTTTAAAATAAATCTGAGTTGGCCTGATTCAGTCAGTTGAAAAAACTTAAAAGTAGAGCTGAGGTTTCCCTGAAGAAGAAATTCCTCCTGTGGACACTAATTTTAGCCCATGCCTAAGAGTTCCAACCTGTCCTTCTTGATGGCCTGCCGTATGGATTTCAGACTTGCCTAGCAAGCCCTCAGTCATGTAAGCCATGAAGACAGTTACACAGGTGACGGTGATGATGATGATGATGAAGATAGATAGATGATATAGATAATTGATAGATGGATGACAGATAGATAGATGATAGATAAATTATAGATGATAAATTGGTTGATAAGTGGATGATAGATATTGATAACTAGAGAGATTCTACTGTATCTGTTTCTCTGGTCAAAGGCTGAACTCTGACTAGTAAATAGTTACCACTCTTTAGCCTGCAGTTTGTGCCCTGCTTATCTGTTGCCTCAACATTAAGCCAATGTCATTTATTACAGTTTTGTTGTGACAGGATCCCACTTCTGTTAACCAAATTCTGTATTAGTTAAGTAAAAGTTAAGTGTCTACAACAGAGAACACCTAAAATTCAAAGGCGCCAATGAGCCAGAAGATCACTTGTCTCACACGCAGAAGTTTGAGTAAATCATCCAAGGTTGGCACGGCTGTTCAGTGCTGACATCCTTTAAAACGATGTTTTAAAAAGTACTTCTTGGGCTTCCCTGGTGGTGCAGTGGTTAAGAATCTGCCTGCCAATGCAGGGGACACGGGTTCTAGCCCTGTTCTGGGAAGATCCCACATGCAGCTGAGCAACTAAGCCCATGCGCCACAACTACTGAGCCTGCGCTCTAGAGCCTGTGAGCCACAACTACTGAAGCCTGAGCACCTAGAGCCCGTGCTCTGCAACAAGAGAAGCCACCGCAATGAGAGGCCCGTGCACCGCAATGAAGAGTAGCCCCTGCTCGCCACAACTAGAGAAAGCCCACTCACAGCAATGAAGACCTAACGCAGCCAAAATAAATAAATAAATTAATTAATAAAAAGTACTTCTTTATTCTTCTACCACATCAGAGTTAAATATTGTATTTATTCTTGTTGTTTGTTTTTAAAAATTCTAACATATGTTTCATATCTTTAACACATTTCCTAAATGTGATCAGTGTTTTATCTTCCTCCAAGAATAAGGCTTTAGAATCTTTTAACTTCTCTCATTCTAACTATCCTCTTCCCCATCTTCCATGCATTATTATCAACATTTCCATTCTGGCTCACTTTAAAGTAAAATAATTCATGCTGTTATCATCATAATGTATGATTAATTTGCAATGAGATTTCCAATAAATTTATCAATTTACTTTATAAATATGTTTGTATTTTATTTATTAAATTTGAAGTTATTTTTTCCATTTCAGTCTCTATTTAGTGCATCTTAATTTTTCTAAGCTTGATAATGTCTTTATACAGTCCTCAACCTCGACTACTAATTTAAATGTGTATAGACAGTTATTCCTTCAACCCTTTGGAGCTATTGCATCCTTATCTTCTAATAGATATTATTGGTGATGAGAAATTTGCTGTTATTCTGATCATCCTTTATAGAAATGACAATGTGACTAGAGTCAGCACCCTAGAGGGATGGTACCCTTTTAGTCACAGCATACTGGAAAGGTGCAAGATTTAATCCCTATTTACACATAGGAAACTGGGTTCTTGTTTCCTTCCAAGTATGAGATACATTTGGCATCCGTCGCTCAGTTGGCATTGAAAGTTGGACCAGATCATTTATATGTAGTCCAGACTTTCCATAGGTCCTTTGACTCTGGGTTTTTCTCTTTGTGTTACTCATAAATTGTGCTCATGACTTCGAGTACAGACATTTATCTATATATTTATTTAAAATTGTAAAACGTACTTTGTACATCATGTCTATGTATTTTGAATGGAGGGTTAGATTTTGCATTGCTTACAGTTTCATTTTGTCATTTCACCTTTTTTCTAAAGGCAAAATTCCTGGGCCATTATTATTTTAATGTATATTATTTCCTAGTTATAAATGTAATGTGTGTTAGCTATAAAAATTAAAACATTACCAAATTACATTTTCTTAACATTTTTCCTAGAAAATGAGGCACTTTTAATGACTTTAAAATATAGAGCTGAGATGCCAGCAGAGATCTTTCAACCAAAGAATGCAAAGACATTTAAAAAGCAGTTGTATATTAACAATTTTCTCTAATTCTTTTAATCAATCTGAGCACATTTTGAGTTTGTTCTGATGGTCACTGATGCCTTATATTCCATTCTTCAGGCCAATTTTGTAACAATATTGACTGACAAATTACACATTTTGATATGTTATTAATATTTACAGAGCACCCATCCCAGGTTTATCACTGATGTCACCTTGAGTGGAAGAATGATGCTTAAACATTATTTAAATTTATGGCAACAAGCAAAGACAATTATTTTTTTTTTAATTTTAGAAATCGATTCAAAGAGTTCATTTCAAATGGCTATCGCATAGAATATTTGTAAAACTGGATTGCTGTCAACTTTTCGATAAAGAAAGGGAGTTTAAGAAAGCTAATAATTACAACCGCAGATAAAGCAGGAACCCTACGAAAATGTACTACTTAGTCTCATCTTGCTCTTCTGGAAATAAAATTGTATTCCCAAGATTCTTAGAAGACAGAGAGGGGCACATTGCTTTGTAAGTTGCCCCAAACCTGGGAACACAGTGAGGGGGGTGGGCCCTGTTGGCAGAAAGACAAGGAGGAGCCAGAACTTCCCACTGGGCTGGGGCAGGTGTGGTCCAGCTGCTGCTCTGTTCTTCACAATGAACCTATTCTGACAGGAAAAGAAAAACAGAGCATGGGCCCTTTTTGTTCTTTCTTCTGAAAAGAGAAACATATATAAGCAGCCTGTTCCAGTTGAACATCATGACATTTTAGTGGAGAAATGCATATGTGATTTATAATATTTAGTGAGGTCAGAAACAAGCCAGGGCTCTTTTCGGGGGAGAAGCTGAGAAGCTAAGTTTCAGACAAGAATTGAGGTCACAGTCTGATTTAAGTCAGGGTTAAAGAAGGTAGCCCACTGTTCTAAATTCTCCAATCAACCTCCCTGGAGGTTCAAGCAACCAGAAATAACTATTCTCTCTTTTCAGTCACTTTGGTGCCACTTTGTAAGAGTTCAGTTCCATAAGCCAACACTCAGGACTCCATGCACTCACTGTTAACTCAATGTTTGAACATCACATCCTCATCCCACCTCCCCTCCCTCAGACACGCCTCCTAGTTAGCAGAAGTGCTTAGAAGACTCTTTACATCATAGCACCAGGTTGGCATCATAAGTAACATAAGAACATGACTTTGAAATCCCTCTTTATTTCCACTAACTAGTGGTCCCATGTTTTCTTTTAAAATTTTCTATTAATTTTTATTTCTATATATTTATTTTTAACATCTTTATTGGAGTATAATTGCTTTACAATGGTGTGTTAGTTTCTGCTTTATAACAAAGTGAATCAGCTATACATATACACATATCCCATATCTCTTCCCTCTTGCATCTCCCTCCCTCCCACCCTCCCTATCCCACCCCTCTAGATGATCACAAAGCACCAAGCTGATCTCCCTGTGCTATGCGGCTGCTTCCCACTAGCTATCAGTTTTATATTTGGTAGTGTATATATGTCCATGCCACTCTCTCACTTTGTCCCAGCTTACCCTTCCCCCTTCCGTGTCCTCAAGTCCATTCTCTAGTAGGTCTGTGTCTTTATTCCCATCCTGCCACCAGCTTCTTCATGACCGTTTTTTTTTTTTTAGATTCCATGTATATCTGTGAGCATACGGTATTTGTTTTTCTCTTTCTGACTTACTTCACTCTGTATGACAGATTCTAGGTCCATCCACTGCACTACAAATAACTCAATTTTGTTTCTTTTTATGGCTGAGTAATATTCCATTGTATATATGTGCCACATCTCTTTATCCATTCATCTGTTGATGGACACTTAGGTTGCTTCCATGTCCTGGCTGTTGTAAATAGAGCTGCAATGCACATTGTGGTACATGACTCTTTTTGAATTATGGTTTTCTCAGGGTATATGCCCAGTAGTGGGATTGCTGGGTTGTATGGTAGTTCTATTTTTAGTTTTTTAAGGAAACTCCATACTGTTCTCCATAGTGGCTGTATCAATTTACATTCAACCAACAGTGCAAGAGTGTTCCCTTTTCTCCACACCCTCTCCAGCATTTACTGTTTGAAGATTTTTTGATGATGGCCATTCTGACTGGTGTGAGATGATATCTCATTGTAGTTTTGATTTGCATTTCTCTAATGATTAATGATGTTGAGCATTCTTTCACGTGTTTGTTGGCAATCTGTATATCTTCTATGGAGAAATGTCTATTTTCTACGAAACTACCATTACCCTGATACCAAAGCCAGATAAAGATGTCACAAAGAAAGAAAACTACAGGCCAATATCACTGATGAACATAGATACAAAAGTCCTCAACAAAATACTAGCAAACAGAATCCAACAGCACATTAAAAGGATCATACACCATGATCAAGTGGGCTTTATCCCAAGAACGCAAGGATTCTTCAATATATGCAAATCAATCAATGTGATACACCATATTAACAAACTGAAGAATAAAAATCACATGATCATCTCAATAGGTGCAGAAAAAGCTTTCAACAAAATTCAACACCGATTTATGATAAAAACCCTGCAGAAAGTAGGCATAGAAGGAACTTACCTCAACATGATAAAGGCCATATATGAGAAACCCACAGCCAACATCGTCCTCAATTGAGAAAAACTGAAACTATTTCCACTAAGCTCAGGAACAAGACAAGGTTGCCCACTCTCACCACTGTTATTCAACATAGTTTTGGAAGTTTTACCCACAGCAATCAGAGAAGAAAAAGAAATAAAAGGAATCCAAATCAGAAAAGAAGATGTAAAGCTGTCACTGTTTGCAGGTGACATGATACTATACATAGAGAATCCTAAAGATGCTACCAAAAAACTACTAGAGCTAATCAGTGAACGTGGTAAAGTAGCAGGATACAAAATTAATGCACAGAAATCTCCCACATTCCTATATACTAATGATGAAAAATCTGAAAGTGAAATCAAGAAAACACTCCCATTTACCATTGCAACAAAAAGAATAAAATACCTAGGAATAAACCTACCTAAGGAGACAAAAGACCTGCATGCAGAAAACTATAAGATGCTGATGAAAGAAATTAAAGATGATACAAATAGATGGAGAATACACCATGTTATTGGATTGGAAGAATCAACATTGTGAAAATGACTCTACTACCCAAAGCAATCTACAGATTCAATGCAATCCCTATCAATCTACCAAGGCATTTGTCACAGAACTAGAACAAAAAATTTCACAATTTGTATGGAAACACAAAAGACCCTGAATAGCCAAAGCAATCTTGAGAAAGAAAAACGGAGCTGGAGGAATCAGGCTCCCGGACTTCAGACTACACTACAAAGCTACAGTAATCAAGACAGTATGGTACTGGAACAAAAACAGAACTATAGATCAATGGAACGGGATAGAAAGCCCAGAGGTAAACCCACGCACATTTGGTCACCTTATCTTTGATAAAGGAGGCAAGAATATACAATGGAGAAAAGAAAGCCTCTTCAATAAGTGGTGCTGGGAAAACTGGACAGGTACATGTAAAAGAATGAAATTAGAACACTCCCTAACACCATACACAAAAAGAAACTCAAAATGGATTAAAGACATAAATGTAAGGCCAGACATTATAAAACTCTTAGAGGAAAACATAGGCAGAACACTCTCTGACATAAATCACCGTAAGATCCTTTTTGACCCACCTCCTAGAGAAATGGAAATAAAAACAAAAATAAACAAATGGGACCTAATGAAACTTAAAAGCTTTTGCACAGCAAAGGAAACCATAAACAAGACCAAAAGACAACCCTCAGAATGGGAGAAAATATTTGCAAATGAAGCAGCTGACAAAGGATTAATCTCCAAAATTTACAAGCAGCTCATGCAGCTCAATATCAAAAAAACAAACAACCCAATCCAAAAATGGGCAGAAGACCTAAATAGCCATTAATTTTTAAACTATAACATTTGTTATATACTGCCCGGCATTTGTATATGCTTACATTTGGACCCAGCCGGGTGGGGTTGAGGTTTGCAATGGTTTCAGTCCTGTTATAAGAAATCTACTTTTACTCTGATAATTAATGTCCATTTAGGTAAATTAATAACTATATTTTTTTATATCTGGAATTTCTAATTAGTTATTTGCCATGTTGTTTTTCTTATTTTAAAGATTTTATCTCTTTAAACATTGTCATCATAATTGTTTGGAAGATTATTAAAGATAATTAAAGATAATTTAAGCATTTGTAATCCTTGCTGTATTAGTCAGCTCGAGTGGCCATAATAAGATACTGCAAACTGGGTGGCTTAAACAATAGAACTAGTTTTCACACAGTTCTGGAGGCTAGAAATCTAAGATAAGGGTGCCAGCAGGGTTGGTTTCTGGTGAGACCTCTCTTCCTGGCTTGCAGACAGCCTTCTTCTTTCTGTATATTCACATGGCCTTTCTTCTGTGTGTATAAGGAGTAAGGGAGAGAAAGAGATCTCTGTTGTCTCTGCTCTTCTTATGAGGACACCTGTCCTATTGGATTAGGGCCACATTCTTATGACCTTGTTTTGTTTTTGTTTTTGTAGAACGCGTGCCTCTCACTGTTGTGGCCTCTCCCGTTGCGGAGCACAGGCTCCGGACGCGCAGGCTCAGTGGCCATGGCTAACAGGCCCAGCCGCTCCGCAGCATGTGGGATCTTCCCGGACTGGGGCACGAACCCGTGTCCCCTGCATCTGCAGGCGGACTCTCAACCACTGCGCCACCAGGGAAGCCCCTCTTATGAATTTATTTAACATTATTTATCTCTTTAAAGGCCTTATTTCTAAATACAGTCACATTGGGGTTAGCGCTCCAATGTATACGTTTGGTGGGGACACAATTCAGTTAATAACAAAGTTCAAAAATTTTGCTTTGTTCAGCTTACTGACTTGTCAGTATGGTGACTGACTTCCCCAAGACAAAATATAAATTAAAAATTTTAAAATGAGAAAAAACTTTAAAACATGATTACTATGTTCAAAGAGATAAAAGAAAAAAGGATCAAAAGTCAGTAACTGAATAAAATTTCCAAAATTGAAAAATATAATTACTAAATTAACGAAATGCACATTTGTCATTTTTGGCAGAGAACTCATCTTCAGTACTATTCCACATCCAACACATGTGCTCCAGATGATGAAGGAATCCCTACAGGGCAATTTTGCACTTTACTTTTCACGGTTCGTAGTGCTGTAGCCATTCTGAATGTGGTTTATTTCTGGATAATTCCTTGCCCAAGATTTCTACAAGATATATATTTTTTGATTTGGGACCACAGGATCTGAAATTTAGAACCCAGTGAGAGGTGCAGGGAATCTGACAAAGACTGATAGATGTATATATAAACAGGTACATTAGACTATCTATAAATTTTATTAAATATTATATAATAATACTTCCCCAATCACTTTCTCAAACATGCTCAAGGGACAGTCTTTTTAAAATATGTATGTAGGGCTTCCCTAGTGGCGCAGTGGTTGAGAGTCCGCCTGCCGATGCAGGGGACGCGAGTTCGTGCCCCAGTCCGGGAAGATCCCACATGCCGCGGAGCGGCTGGGCCTATGAGCCATGGCCGGCCGCTGAGCCTGTGCGTCCGGAGCCTGTGCTCCACAACAGGAGAGGCCACAACAGTGAGAGGCCCACATACCGCAAAAAAAAAAAAAAAAAATGTATGTACATTTAACACATGTATTGATATATATGTTTCTTTAAGAAATCCTGCTAAATTCCATAATTCTAATGAAGATGTTCCACGTTATTCAGTTTTTCTGCTGCCATAAAAACAGCAACAACATCAACAAAATAGCAGTGGTAGGGAGGGGAGCTTTGCAATGTGTTTATTAGGATATGATGACAATGTTCTGTATGAAATGCATCTGTTGTGTGACTGGTTGCTCAGTTGATTTATTTAACTGGTTATACACACTTGTGAAAGCTTTAAATCTCATGGGTCGTTTACATTTGATTAAATCTTAACTTTGTGGTCCTTTTTCAATGCCAATATCAGTAAGGCTCTCAGTATGGGCTGGGAGAAATGCAAATGAACATATCCGAGGTTGTTAATGTGTGACAGACACTGGAATACGTGCTTAAATCTCTTGATTCATTTTATATTTATAAGAAGTAATTTGAGGTACATATAATTTTATTTTACAAATATCACAAATCAGGACATTGAGTCTCAGAGAAATAGACCATACTAAGTCATCCAGCTACCAGTACAAGAACAGCATTTGAGATTTCAGGAAAGGGAGGGATCAAGATGGCAGAATAGGAAGTCCCTGAGCTCACCACCCTCCACCAACACACCAAAACTAAAACTAAATATACAGCAACTCTTGATGAGAATGACCTTAAGACTATACTATAAAACTAAAGTAATCAAAACAGTATGGCTATGGCACTGGCACAAAAACAGACACATAGATCAGTGGAACAGAATAGAGAGCCAAAATAAACCCATACATATATGGTCAATTGATATGACAAAGGAGGAACAATACACAATAGAGAGAAGACAAACTCTTCAATGAATGGTATTGATAAAAGTTGATAATTACATGTAAAAAGAATGAATTAGAATATTTTCTCACATTGTGTACAAAAACAAACTCAAAATGAACTGGAAACTATAAAACTCCTAGAAGACAGCCTAGGCAGTATGTTCTTTGACACTGGTCTTAGCAATATTTTTTTTGGCTCTGTCTCCACAGACAAGGGAAACAAGCAAAAATAAACAAATAGGACCTAATCAATCTTAAGACCTTTTGCACAGTGGATAAAACCCACAAAACGAAAAGGCAACCTACTGAATGGGAGAAGGTATTTGCAAATGATATGTCTGCTAAGGTGTTAAAATCCAAAATATATAAGGCACTCATACAACTCAATATCATGAAAACATACAACCTAATTTAAAAATGGGCAGAGGACCTGAATATGCAGTTTTCCAATAAGAAATACAGATGGCCAACAGGCACATGAAAAGATACTCAACATTACTAATCATCAGGGAAATGAAAATCAAAATCACACTGATATCACCTCATACCTGTCAAAATGGCTACCAACAAAAAGACAAGAAATAACAACCATCAGTGAGGGTGTGGAGAAAAGGGAACCATATAACACTGTTGGTGGTAACGTAAATTGGTACAGCCACTGTGGAAAACAGTATGGAGGTTCCTTAAAAAATTAAAATTAGAACTACCATACGATCCAGCAATTTCACTCCTGAGTATTTATCTGAAGGAAACGAGAACACGAATTTGAAAAGATATATGCACCCCAATTTTCATGGCAGCATTATTTATAATAGCCAAGATATGGAAGCAATCTAAGTGTCCATCAACAGATGAATGGCTAAAGAAGTTGTGGCATTTGTGTGTATACACACACACAATGGAATATTACTCAGACACAAAAATAATAAAATCTTGCCATTTGTGACAAAATGGATGGACCTAGAGGATATTATGCTTAGTGAAATAAGTCCGACTGAGAAAGACAAATACTATATTTTCACTTATATGTAGAATCTAAAACATAAAACAAATGAACAAATATAACAAAACAGAAACAGACTCACAGATACAGAGAACAGACTGTTTTGCCAGAAGGGAGAGGCATGGTGGGAGGGGCAAAATAAATGAGGGGAACGAAGAGTTACAAACTACTAGGTATAAAATAGATACATTATAAGGATGTAATGTACATCACAGGAAATATAGCCAATATTTCATAACTTTATATGGAATAAAATCTATAAAAAATATCTAATTTCTATGTTGTATTCCTGAAACTAATATAATATTAAGCCAGCTATACTTCAACTAAAAAAAAAAAAACACTATTTGAATCTCAGCCTTTATTCCAAAATACATACTTTCTACAGAAAATCCTTGTCTTAGAATGTAAAACTCTATTAAAACATGCCTTTAATAACATCATGCAATTCAACATACATCCCTGTAACTTAGTCACACTTTGCAAATGTAATCTTTTATTCAAACCTTTTTATTTTTTTTCAGTAGCTACTAGCAATAGTTACTCATTTTGAGTAATGAGAAAAAAGAAAATTATGGAGGAGAAACTCTTTTGTTTTCAATCTGGGAAAGAAATGTGTAGGTCAAGTTTTGAGAGTGGCTGCATCTTGGGATTATACCAGTTCAGGTGGTACAAGAAAAGACCACATACATGCTGAATGCAAGGAAAATTATTGCAAAATATATCAATTTGATATACTTAAAAATTTATCGCCTGCCTTGGATCCACAAAGAAAATTGGAAATAACATAATCATCTATACTATTAACTGTGAAGTCAGACCCCAAACTCACTTTCATTTATCCTTGTCATGTCCATGGCAAGAGGTTCTCCCTCAGAAAAGCCTCCATAAACCAGCTTGAGATCATGACTCCTAATGTCCCATAGCATTTTTAGTTCAGCTTAGGTGTTTCCATCTGAAGGAGCAACATCTTTAGAGCCAAGAATGTACCCCGCATTGCACATGCACATAGCTTCAGAAAGCTCAGACTGCTAGTTGTGATGACTACTCTCCCCACATTTTTCAAAGTAGTTCCAATTTCAAATGTTATGTTCCAGTGTCATTTCATAAGCTTAATTAAGCATATTTCTCATGATTATAGGTCTTTATTAAAAATCAAACATATCCAAGTACTGGCATACCTCAGAAATGCTGTGGGTTCGATTCTAGACCACCACAATAAACCAAATATTGCAATAAAGCAAGTCACACAATTTTTTCCTTTCATAGTGCATATAAAAGTTATGTTTACATTATACTGTAGTCTATTAAGTGTGCAATAGCACCATGTCTAAAAACACCAGTGTATATACTTTAATTTAAAAATGCTTTATTGATAAAAAATGCTAACCATCAACTGAGTTCAGCGAGTCACAGTAGTAACATCAAAGATCACTAATCAACAGAGTAAATATAGCAATAATGAAAATGTTTGAAATATTGTGAGAATTAGCAGTGTGAGATATAGACATGAAAAAGCAAATGCTGTTGGTAAAATGGCACCGATAGACTTGCTTGATGCAGCGTTGCTACAAACCTTCAATTTGTAAAAAATGCAGTATGTTTTTTTTTTTTTTTTTTTTTGCTGTACGTGGGCCTCTCACAGTTGTGGCCTCTCCCGTTGAGAAGCACAGGCTCCGGACGCGCAAGCTCAGCGGCCATGGCTCACGGGCCCAGCCGCTTTGCGGCATAGGGGATCCTCCCGGACCAGGGCACGAACCCGTGTCCCCTGTATCGGCAGGAGGAATCTCAACCACTGTGCCACCTGGGAAGCCCAAAAATGCAGTATCTTTGAAGCACAATAAAGTGAAGCACAATAAAACCAGGTATACCTGCATATCGTCTTAACGAATATTAACGAAGAAACTTGAGCAGGTGCCATTTAGCAGGTCTAGTCGAACTTTTGAATCTCTCATTCAACATGAAAACCATCTACCAAGAAACAACCATATCACATTGAACCCTCCAAGTCTCCCATTTATATACATAAGGCAGGCATCTGAGTGTTTGTAACACACTAGGTACACAAAAATAGCAATTTTAAGTATTATTGTTTTCATGCGGAGGGATCCTCTACTTTTTCAGGAAATATATACTGATATACATTGTAAAATATTAAGAACGTAGAGCATGTAAAATTTTAATGTGCACACAAAACTCTTTTACAACCTTCTTACTCACTAAGTGGTCCCACATTAAAATAAAATAAATCTTCACCCAAAGAGAAAGCACTTAAAATGTGCAGCCTTTTCAGATTTTAGGCCCCCGAAGAATTCATTTTTCTTAATAGTGTCAGATATAATAAAACCATCTGTTTCAAGGAAAAAATAATTAAAGCACTTAGCATGATGTTTTACTTTCAGTATTTAAAAATCAGCTATTTCTTATGATCAGTAAATTGGGATTCCATTAGATTTTACGATACTAAACATAGATTTACACAACAGATACCAATGACTGGACTCTTAGACACTTAACTAAGTCATAAACCAGGATATCTGCCAAGAACATATGTTCTTAAAAATTATGCAGAGGGGCTTCCCTGGTGGCGCAGTGGTTGAGAGTCCGCCTGCCAATGTAGGGGACATGGGTTCGTGCCCCGGTCCGGGAAGATCCTATGTGCCGTGGAGCAGCTGGGCCCGTGAGCCATGGCCACTGAGCCTGCGTGTCTGGAGCCTGTTGCTCCCCAACGGGAGAGGCTGCAACAGTGGGAGGCCCGCGTACCGCAAAAATAAATAAATAAATTTTAAAAGTCATAAGTGGAACCACTGTAAGCTGGGGACCATCTGTAAACAGCACAAATGATAGCTACTGTCATGTAAGCTAAAAGTAGTGATAATAACATTTCATTATTTAACAAAAAAATGAAGGTTGGACAAATCATATTTCTCTGGTTAATTCCAAAGATGACTATTATGTGCCAAAAAAACTTTGTCATATATCTATGATGTGAATATGAAAAGGTATAGTCCTTAAGCAGCTCAATATCTAGTGGTGGGTTTAAAGAACCAGACTAGGGGACTTCCTTGGCCGTCCAGCGGTTAAGACTCCGTGCTTCCACTGCAGGGGGCATGGGTTCGATCTCTGGTCAGGGAACTAAGATTCTGCATGTCACGTGGTGTGGCCAAAATAATAATAATAATAATGATAAGATTAAGAATTAGACTAAATAACTTTGGTCATGAACTTGGAACTTCATGAACTTGGTCATGAACTTGGAATATCAACTTTGGAAATTTTTTTCTTCAGCTATTGTATGTGCCTAAATTGCCCTACCCATGAGTATTTTACTTGTTTTACATCAATACAACACATCGCTAACAATGTCCTTAGTTTGTTTCTTTGTAATGAGATCCCATGATTTCTGTATGGCATGTCTCCAAATTTGTGTTTACTCATAAAGATGTGACAAGCACCATGGCTTGTTCTTGGCCCATTCAGCCCTTTATTAAGGTGAGAAACACTGTGATGAATAAAATGCTAATCCAGGTTTCGTGATTCATGAAACATTTTTCACTACTTTCCAACATCATTTAAATTAGCTTACAACCATATACATTTCCACACTTACTCCAGATGTAGACACAGAATAACCTCAAGAGTTCGTAAACACTTTCATTTTCTCTTATCAGATCATCATGCTTTATAATTTTGAAGTTTACTTTCTTGTTTGAGGAATTGGAGTAAATTAAAGAGAAAAAAACTATGTACAAATGCAAAAAGCTTAAATAAGTGCCAGATGTCGAGAAAACTGCATTCAGATTAATCAAACTCTGAAATATATTAGCAAAATTTTCTGAGGGAAAAATCTGAAGGAATAAGGAAAGTTTAGAAAGATAGGCCTTAGTCTCTGTAGTTATTAGTCAGTCTCTTGACTGAAAAGTACCAATCCATTGCCCCTGGCGTGTAAATACTGGGATCACATTAATACCAGCTTGTTTCCAGAGAGCCAAACAAGATTTGTCAGGTTCATAATAGGTGTAAAATTACTGTCAAATAAACTTTTTGTTTTTTGTTTACTTTTCTTGCTTATTTACTTCTTGAGCAATGTGATTTTTTCATTTAAACATTTTTGTTAGTATTTTAATTGTGTAGGTTAGTTCATCCAAACTTTCACCTTATTGGCAAACTAGTACAACCGCCTAAAAAATAGAGGGGAACACTGGGGAGCATCCCTCAGGTTATGATTTGTACACTGAATAAATAGCACAGTGAAAAGAAGTCACAGCTTTGAAAAAAAAATTAATGCCAGACTGATAACTACCATATACACATCGTTTTTTTTCAGTCCCTGCCATTAATTCATTCAACAAAAATTTATTGTGTATCTACAATGTACTACACAAACATCAATATTTCCAAACTTTTGGCAAGTGCTATCATTAACATGAGAAATTAAGGTGATAGAAAAATCACATGTTGGGGTGAACTACTTGAGATAAGGTAGTTGTGGGTTTAGATGAAACTAAAGGATGAGAAGGAGCCAGTCATGTAGGAATCTGGAGGTATGGGGTAATGGCACCACAGTCCAGGGAAAACACCTAGAAAATGCAAAGTCTCTGAAGTCAGAAAGGACACGGCCAGGAGAGGGAGACTGTCATGAGATAAGGATGGAGAGAGACTAGGGAAAGGTCAGGCAGGGCCAAGCAGGCCAAGAAAAGGAGTTTGGGTTTTCTCCTTAAATGAGTAGAAAGTCACTAATAGTTTTAAAACTGGGAAATGACATAATTTTACTTATGTTGGAAAAAAATATCAGTCTGGTTGTTATGAAGAAAATGGATCATAGTGGAGTAAATGGGAAAGACCAATTACGGAGCTATAGGAACCATCTTGATGAAATAGGATTGTTTCTGAAAATATGATTATACAAGTAATTATCAAGAGCAAGGGTGGGTTCAAGGCATATTTTGTAAAAACACTAATGAGTTGTCAGTAAATTTGATTTTGTGGGTGAGATAAAGAGTAGAATCAAGAATGTATTTCAGATTTCTGATCTGACCAAGTTATTGAATAATAATCAAATCATTCTTGAGTAATAATGGTGCCCTTAAAAGAGATGAGGAAGAATAAGGGTGAAAATGTTTTCTGGAAAATTTTCAAAGTAAGAATTTTCCTCATGTTAAATTTGAAATGGTCTTCAAGCATCCAAATGTAGATATACAGTAGACAAGTTTGAAATATGTCCCTTTAGTTTAATGGAGAAATCTCAGCTACAGATATGAATTTTGCAGTTACTATCATGCAGATACTGATCAAAACTATGGTAATGAATGGACCACCTTAGGGGTAAAGGTGGAGATAAGTAAGGGGTCCATATTGTTCTGTGGGGAAGTTCCTGATTTAGGCAAATAGTAGAAAAAGAGAAGCAAATCAAGAAGATAATGAAAATAGACGAAAGCCAGGGAGAGCGTATGGTGTCCAACAGGCCAAGAGAGGAACA
Organism: Grampus griseus; assembly: GCF_964374135.1. NCBI lineage: Eukaryota > Metazoa > Chordata > Mammalia > Artiodactyla > Delphinidae > Grampus > Grampus griseus. The sequence continues at coordinate 16,503,070 of NC_139009.1, forward strand.
TCCTTCAGAAAAGAGAATATGAAGTGGTTGGGTAAGACAAAAACGTGTCTGTTGACAAGAACACTTTCACTGGAGTGATAAGGATGAAACTGCCCTGGAGACAAGATTGGCAAGGGAAGAAGTGGAAACACTGTGTATAGGAAACTGTTTTACTTGTTTAGATGTTGCTCTAAAGAGGAGCAGAGAAATGGGAGGGACATGAGGAGAAAAGGGACTTTTTTTTTTAATTAATGAGAGATACTAAAGAATGTTTCTTTGTTTATAGAAATAAAAAACAATAGAGCAGAGAGTGCTGAGACAGAAAAGAAGGAATAAATGAAGGAACAAAGTCCCTGACAAGGCAAGGAGGATTGAGATCCAGGGTCCAAGGGGAGAGACTGGCCCACTAGAGGGGTCTTTTGGTAGATGATGTCTTTTTCATAGGTCTCAAAGTAATTCTTTTCCAAATTAGGCCTGGAAAGTCAGTCATCCAATATATTTGAAGGTTACCAATTCATCTTGAGGAAAATGTCCTTCAGTGTGGAAATGTGAAATGCATTCTTTTTTTTTTTTTTCTCCCAGTATCCTGAAGGGAGAAGTTTGTTCTTGCTCACAAAGACCTACATTAGAGACTTGCCTATATTCAAGGCAAGTAAGAGACATACTTGGAAAAATAATAAAGACTCCTGAGGGATTGTGCAGAGAAAAATCTCCAGATTCTGAAATGAGACAAATGAAAGTTAGTTGGGTTTTTATTTAACAACTGCATAGTAATTCCAACTTGGGGACATGAAGTAGTGTCAACAAAATCCTAGACAATAGCATGACATCACTGTCCATTACAGGACTATAATTTGCAATTGAAAGAAAACCTAACCTGAATGGGCTCTAACAAAAAATGAAGCCTATTAGAATCTGGATATTCCAGCGATAACATTTAGGCATGCCCTTGGCTCAGGGTTCAAACAAAGTGATCATGGCCTGCTTCTTCTCTTTCTATAGAAATCTGTTTTGCTTTCTTAGTGTTGTCTCAATTATCAAGCATGCTCTTCTCTCTTGAATAAGATAATCGCACAAAACTCTTTTTAATGCTCATCAGAAACACTTTAAAGAAAAAAAAAGATGACGAACAAACAGGGAGAAGGCATTTGAAACATGTAACAAACTAATAATTTGTAAAATGTATTACTATAAAATTCCCAAAGGAAAAAAAAAAAAAAAAACGCAAAATCATGACTGGACAGTAGCAACTAGAATAAGAAACATAAATGGTTCAAAAACATTGAAGTTGTTCAATACCTTTAAAAAATAAAATCCAAAATGAAATAACAATAAAGCAGTATTCCATAGGTACTAGAATGACTAAAATTAAAATGTGATGCCAAGGATGTAGAGCAATGGAACAATGCAACTTTCATACTTGCTGGTGTGAATGTAAACTCACAGTTACTTCGGAAAAGAGTTTGACATCACTTAGTAATGCTGAAGATGCACATATCTACACTGGCCTTTTTATACTTAGGTGTATATCCTAGAGAGACTGGCCACAAGGAGTCATGTACAAAGTGTTCAAAACAGTAATAATGATGAAAAATTTGATCAACAGTAGAGAAGACAGATGATAGATAGATAGATGAAAGATAAATTGTGGTATATATTCTGCTTATTCAGTACAGCATTATAAAGCAGTGAAAATAAATGAACTATAGCAAGTAGTCACAACATGGATCTCAAGAATGAAATGTTGAGCAAAGTAGCTGGTCAAAAGGAATATACAACATATGATTCTATGTATGTAAAGTTCAAAACGGGCAAAAATTTCACCAAATATTTTTTAAGGTTATATACATGTATGTTAGAACTCAGCGTAAGTATAAAGAATAGTACAGCACTTAAGGAAGTGGTTATTCCTGTGAAGGGGTGGGTAAAGAGGATGAGTTAATGTGGGAGGACTTCTATTCCATTGGAAAACTATTTATTTATTAAGCTTAGTATTGGATACATGCATACTATGCATATTATATACTTTTCAGTATGTATGATATATTTCACAATAAAGAGTTAACCAAATGAAGTTAACCAAATACACCTAAGGTGCTAATTATATTTGTAACACCAGTCATGTGCTGGTGAAGCTGGTGTGCTTATGCACACCTTTTGCAAAGTTCTTGGCAATACATACCCAGAACTATGAAAATCCTCTTTTTTTCTGACCTCAAAACAATATCTCTCATTTTATTACAAAGGAAAAAAAATACAGAAATTAAGTTTTTGCTCTCTTTGCAAATGCATTTTCCACTATTCTTACTTAGATGTTTTAAACTATCACACCAAACAAACTGCTCCTTCCAGTTTTATCTCTGTGTCTTTCTATAAGCTTTGAACCTCTGTAAAAACCTTAATTTCTTCAGAATGGGTTGCTACCCACCTTGTCTTCCTGCTAAATTTCTCTGTACCTTTCAGGACGCAATGCAAATGCTGTTTCTTCATGTCAACTGTATTTGATCCATATATCATAGTTATATTTCCCTCCATTGTGTATCCATATTTGTATGTTTATCTATTATGGCATGGGTCATGTGATTTCCTATGAGATTATGAGCTCTATGAAGCCAAGTAGTGGTTTATTCACATCTGAATCTTTCCCCAACAGGAAATTCCATAAATAATTGTTTAATGAATATTTGTTAATCGAAAGAGAGAAGAGATGACCTGTTTACAACAGCACTGTTTATCATAAGAATACTCACAACCCAAGTGTCTACTGGATGGGGAATGATCTCTTAATTATAGTGTATCCATTTGATGAAGTATTATGCACTCATTAAAATGCTGTTGTAAAGTCAGTATTAAGATATTGAAAAAACATAATGATATAATGGTAACTAAAGTAACTCATGAGAAAGCAGGAAATTTTAATGAATATCTATATTACAACTATGCAAAAATATACATACACGAACAGGAACTGGAAGACAAAATAAAATAGCCTACATATGAAATATTTACATATATTTATATTCACATAAATATGAAAATGATTATGGATTCTTTGTTGAAATTTTTTCTTCACAATACAGTTTTTTAGAAATTGTATTTAAAGTTTAATATTTTCATAATTTCACAATTGACTGAGATTTTGATTCTCATAATATGATGGTCTTATTCAGGGCAATCTCTATTCCCTTTCTTAGCATACAGTTCAATATACACACTGGAGGCCAAAAAAGCAGTTTCACTGCTTCACTATGAAGCAATTTCTAACTCCAACCAATTAAATGATAATGAACTTTTTAAAAATAAGCATTCAAAAATGAATTTTCAAGAATAATCCTAGGTCACCAACTAGTAAAGTAAGGAAAAAAGTAAAAAAAAAAAAAAAAACCAAAAAACTGTTGAAATGCATAATTACAAACTGTAAGGGTTTCATAAAATTTTAAGATGTTCTATGAATCACTCAGTGTAAGCATCTGTGATTGCACTAATTACTGTCCCTTCCTGAAGTCACAGGCAGCATATAATACAGGACTGCTTCCCATGTGGGAGCATAACTGTACAAAATCAGCACTATTTATCATCTTTGCCTAGGTTACACAACTAAATCGGCTCTGGAACATTACGAACAGATTCCTGGGCCCCATCCCAAATGAGTCTGGGGAGGTGCTCCAGGTTTCCCTAGTTTTAAGAACTCCTCAGGAGATTTAAATGTATAGCCCAGGTTGAAAAATACTTGCTTAGAAAATGAAAATCATTTTTAAGGTTAGCATAAAGCTTAGTGAAATAAAGAACTCACATTGAAAAAAAGGTATTATTACATATAGTATCTTTGGCATAACAATGGGTAATCAAAAGCTCTGGAGAGCAGGTCATTGAAGTACCTGGTATGGTACTTGAATTCAACATGTCTGAAACCAACCTCTCTCTTGTCTTTCTCCTCCACTACTGAGCCAGCAATTTTTAGCACACTTTTAGCTAAAGTGCACTTTTAGCACACTTTTTTTTAAGCTTTATTGAGATATAACTGAAAAATAAAATTGTAAAATATCTGAAGTATGTAACACAATGATATGATAAACATATACATTGTGAAAGGATTCTCCCCTGGCACACTTCTGATACTAACTCAGACTCCCTAACTCCAATCCCCATAGTTGAATCCACCCTGAATACCATTACCAGATGTACCTGCCTTGGGCGTAACTCTGCTCACTCATCTTCGGTAGGTTCCCACTGATTACTGAACAAAGCTCCAGACCTCAGACTGCCACTTCAGAGCCTTGACTATCTGACCTCAGATGATCTGTCCCAACTTACACGTATTTTCCTTCCCAGACTATACATTGCAGCCAAGCCATCTAATGTTCTGTGTACCTGTCCCTATCCTTCTCCACACGTGTGTGTTTTAAAAGAATTCTTCACAGAGTACATCTAACTTACACAGATTCAAATCCTAATGGTCCTCCAATTCCAGCCCTAATTTTGTCTATTTTCCAGGCTTTCCCTGATGTCTGTTCCATTTAAAAGTCGCTACACAATCAATCCAACTAATATAATAATTTGTACTTTTATACCCTGTAACCCTTTACCTTACAGAGTCATTATCATCTTATTACCTGTAGGATGTATAAATGTTTTAAAGATAGTATTTCTGTCTGATCCATTGTCTTATTTCCTTCAGTGTCTTACAACTATTTATTCCCCAGAAACTTTCATTAAATTAATATATGCATTAGGAAGACTTTTGATGCTTCCAGGAAACTCAAAGCATGAAAATAGATAAAATTCTCTATGCCCTTGACCCCCCCAACAATAACCACAAAGTTTCCGCTGTGTCTTTTGTCTGGCTCTATACATTTTTTTTTTGCAGTACGCGGGCCTCTCACTGTTGTGGCCTCTTGTGGAGCACAGGCTCCGGACGCGCAGGCTCAGCGGCCATGGCTCAGGGCCCAGCCGCTCCGCGGCACGTGGGATCTTCCCGGACCAGGGCACAAACCCGCGTCCCCTGCATCGGCAGGCGGACTCTCAACCACTGCGCCACCAGGGAAGCCCTAGCTCTATATATTTTTGAAGTATTCAAGCCTGCATTAAGTTCTATACAAACTTCCATCAGATTCCAGATAAATAAAAATAAATAAGACCTGTCACCTAGGAAAGATATAAAAGAAATATCAGGGTGCATATTTTAGGGGTTGAGATAAGCAAATAAATACATATTTCATAAAGTTTATAATTTCCATTATATTTAATGTAAGATATGCATACATTTCCACAGGAGTACAGGATAGGTGACTTTGATTTAACTGTGATTTTTAGTAATGCTTAGTTGTACTCTACTGGGTCCTGAATAAGTGGTGTTGGGATTTCTTCTCCCAATCTATTTAGTCTCACCCTGAGCTGACCTACCTACCCTGGGCTGTCACTTATGCTTCTTCCCAGATTCCATTTCCCCCTACTTCTGCCTCTGCACTCACTTACCAAACACTATCTAGGCCACCAGAGAGAGTCAATTCAGTTCCACATTTGCTGGTCAGTCCATAAATCACTGACTTTGATTTGAAGAGGAAGGTGGGTGTACATTAATTTATTCAGTGTTCTCTAGAAGAGAGAGCACTTGTTACCCCCTGCAATTCTGACCATGGAGTGATTTTCCATCATTAAATGTATCTTCCCCATGCTTGAGGAATACTCAAAAGAGGAGACCACATCCCATTCTTCTTTTGACACCAAAACACTTCAAAAACATCTATTTCTCTTTACTATTATTTTTCTAATTCTCTGCAGGTCTCAAAAAACCTGAGAAGCCCTGCTCCAAGTTTGCTCCTCTAGGAAAGAACCAATTTTAAACCACTTAATTACCAATCAATCTTAAGTAAGTCAAGCAAAAGCAGCATCTGACCCAATTTGTTTAGAAACCCATTCATTCAACCTTGTGGCTTCTCTGCCATGCAGGAGGCCTGTCAGACTGGAATCAAGAAAAAGGCTGATCGAATTTTAATGTTGAACTAATGTTGCTTCTGCAGTTGCCTGCATTAGAAGGGTGACGGGGAGTCCAGGAAGGAAGTGAAAAATGGTCTTTCTCTCTCTCACTTTTTTTTTCTTTTGCAAAGAGTTCAAACGTTCAATCTGTCCTTTCTATGAACCTACTATTTATGGCAACCTCTTTTAACCTATATATAATGCATGAAGAAATCTAGGCAGAATAATATTGCATGTAGGCACTCATATGACTGATTGCGTTGAACCCTGAAAGCTTTTGGAAGTCAGGATCCAGATATTGCGAGGTCCCCAGCTAACTCCACCTGCTAAGGCAACTCTTATCTACCCTCAGAAAAATTACATATAAATGTATAGTATGGGACTTCAAGTGTGGATCCTGTCTCGATCTAGAGAACTTATATGTCTTCCTCATTTCTCTATATCATTTTTCATAATATTATGCCTTCAATAGGGTTTCATTAGTGCTTTCAATTGAATGACAGACTCTATAAATTTGTGCAGTGATTTAAAGAACATCTATGACATCTGAACAGGAGGGAATGCGGTACATGAATACTGATTTTCTCACCTCCTCTTTCCCAGTTATTACAATAGCTAGTTCTTTTTCTTAACCCCCTTATCACATACTCTACTCAGACCAAAAACAGTAAGATGAGTGAGTAAGAACAGTAGATATTACTTCTACAGTAGGAATTTCCAGCTCTGCCTCAGTACACAGGGTGCACAAACCTTCATAGCTCATGCCTTAGTCATATAAATGACTGAGATCAATGAAAGTGACTCATGGGAATCTGTTTAGTTTTGACTAATTTCACTATTATATTTCCAATGTGTCCAACAGTGGATTTGGAATAGCCCAACTTTCATACCCTTATTTCATCACTTCTGGGTGTTGTTACTTTTTTTAAAGGAAGATTCATTGCCTAAGTTTGGGTTCATCCCAAAACAGAGCTAAGACAGGTACTTGCGTACAGGTAGTTTATTTGAGAACAGGAGTGATAGAGCAAGGAGAGCAAGAGAGGGAAGGAGAAAAATCCAAGGAAGTTATTACTTAAGACCACTGGGTCTCAGTCCCACAGAGAAAGGTCTGAATAACCCTGTAGAATGTAGGTGAAGAAAAACAGTCTCTTAAAATACTTGTATGCTCAGCCATTTACCCACTAAATCCTATTCCACATTGGTTAAGGTTGTCCTCCAAGACCACTGACTTCCTGCCACTCGTGGGTTGCCCAGCGTACATGACTTCAGGCTAACTAAGTGCCTAAGCCTTTGGGAATAAATTCTTGAGGTTAAAAAAAACACACACATAAATATCATATGGGCTTAAGGTGGCACACTGACATAAACCTGAAATCAAAGGTGTATTAAGGAGATGTGGTTAAGTATCACAAAAATTATGTGCTATATCAATGTACCTACCAGGATCTCTCAAGCTCAGCATACTGACATTTGGGGCTGGATAATTATTTGTTGTTGGAAGCTGCCTTGTACATTGTAGGATGTTAAGTATTATCCCTGACTTGTATCTATGTGCCAGTAAGACTCCCCTAATTGTGACAACCAAAAATGTTTTCAGACATTGCCAAATGTCCTCTGGATGGCAAAATAGCCCCTTATTGAGACCAGTGGCCTGAGGCAATTTACGAAAAGTGATATGAGATACTGCTCTGGTTGTCTAACATGCCAGAGAAACACACAGATTACAGATAACCCCCAGGAACCTCCCACCATCACAGAAAATAATAGGAACAATTCATTTATTCATTCATTCTTTCTTTCATTCAAAAACATCTGTTTAGCATGGGCTATATTCTAAGCACAGTTTTTAATGCCCTAAGGAAGGATGTAATTTTGAATAAGAAGTAGATTTGCCCTGCCTTTGGGGAGCCCAAAAACTGGTGGGGAAAAAGACACCGGAAGATATAATGAAGTGCATCAAGTATATAGTAGTGATCACAATTTTGTTATCAGTTTTAGCAGGGAAAGTTGAGACCCAAAGAAAGAAGTGACCACTCAAGGAAATCAGGACCAGGTGTGTATTACACAACAGCTAAAGCTAAGAGTCTACAATTCAGCACAAGCAAACCACTTAGCAATAATAATATCTTATATAGTGCTATACCAAGTGTATTATAACTGTTTTATGTACGCTTATTGCTTTAATTCTTACAATAGTATCATGAGTATTATTATAGCTATTTCAAAAATGGAGAAACTGTGGGCAGGGAAGTCTAGTACATTTTCCAACCTCTGGTGAATGCTGGAACTGGAATTATTACTCACAGAGTCTAAATTTAGAGTTGTACCTAAAATTACTGTGGTAAACTGCCTAAGATAACTGCAGTCACCCTTCATTATTTCCTCCTCATCCAAAATTTTGTCCTAAATGTCTGCATTCCAGCTAAAATCTAGATACACTAAATTTTTTCCTACAATTCACTTTCTTTAAGGATCAATCCAATTTAGTTTACAGAATTTTAGTCTCAGATGACAGGAACTGTAAAAAAAGGAATAAAATGAGACACATCCTTAATTATGCAATGCTTTTATATTTCTTTAGTAAATAGTGCAATGGTCTGAATACAATTATATCACTTATAAGTCAAACCAGGACACATTCAAGAGTGAAACTGGACACTACTGATGATTATGCTGGGACAGTGGGCATAAATGTTACCTATCTTGGGTTAGTTAACCCTAGGATCACCGTATGAATCACAGCCTATGCGTCACATATCTCAGGGAGGAGGAAGAATAGGGAGGAAGAATAATATATAGTTTGCAAAGCCCAAAAAAGCTTTGGTGACTCTGTGTTTTCTATATAGGTATAAGTAATTAAAATGTTATTTTCCCTAATTGAGCCCTAAATACTTCTGCAGTCTCATCTCCTGCCACTGCTTATTTCACATTCCCCATTCCAAGTCTTTAAATCACTTAGAGCTCCTCAGAACTTACCTCTTTGAAATTTCCTGACTTTGCTTATACTATTCTGTCTCTGTAATGGTCTTCCCCTCCTTTTCTGCTGGTTAACTAATCACTTGGTCCACTTGCAGAGGACAGGGTAGCTGTGGTTCACCACAGGGACAAGGATATGGGCAGCAGATGTTTGGGAAGAATTCCTTGGCATGAGTCCACCTGGAGCCTGCCATTAGCCCCACCAAAGAGCCTGCAGGCTCCAGTGCTCGGTTGCCTCAGGCCAAAGAACCAACAGGGAGGGAACTCAGCCCCACCCATCAGCAGACAAGTGGATTACAGTTTTACTGAGCTCTGCCCACCAGAGCAACACTCAGCTCTATCTACCACCAGTCCCACCCATCAGGAAGCTTGCACAAGCCTCTTACACAGCCTCATCCACCAGAGGGCAGACAGCACAAGCAAGAAGAACTATAATCCTGCAGCCTGTGGATGAAAAACCACATTCACAGAAACACAGACAAAATAAAAAGGCAGAGGACTATGTACCAGATGAAGGAACAAGATTAAACCTCAGAAACACAACTAAAAGAAGTGGAGATAGGAAACCTTCCAGAAAAAGAATTCAGAATAATGATAGTGAAGATGATCCAGGATCTCAGAAAAAGAATGGAGGCAAAGATCGAGAAGATGCAAGAAATGTTTAACAAAGACCTAGAAGAATTAAAGAACAAACAAACAGAGATGAACAATATAATAACTGCAATGAAAAGTACACTAGAACGAATAAATAGCAGAATAACTGAGGCAGAAGAATGGATAAGTGACCAGGAAGACAAAACGGTGGAAATCACTGCTGCAGAACAAAATAAAGAAAAAAAGAATGAAAAGAAATGAAGACAGCCTAAAAGACCTCTGGGACAACATTAAACGCACCAACGTTCGCATTACAGGGGTCACAGAAGGAGAAGAGAGAGAGAAAGGACCAGAGAAAATACTTGAAGAGATTATAGTCAAAAACTTCCCTAACATTAGAAAGGAACTAGCCACCCAAGTCCAGGAAGTGCAGAGAGTCCCAGGCAGGATAAACCCAAGGAGAAACATGCCAAGACACATAGTAATAAAATTGACAGAAATTAAAGACAAAGAAAAATTATTGAAAGTGACAAGGGAAAAACGACAAATAACATACAAGGGAACTCCCATAAGGTTAACAGCTGATTTCTCAGCAGAAACTCTACAAGTCAGAAGGGAGTGGCATGATATATTTAAAGTGATGAAAGGGAAGAACCTATAACCAAGATTACTCTACCCCGCAAGGATCTCATTCAGATTCAATGGAGAAATCAAAAGCTTTACAGACAATCAAAAGCTAAGAGAATTCAGCGCCACCAAACCAGCTCTACAACAAATGTTAAAGGAACTTCTCTAAGTGGGAAACACAAGAGAAGAAAAAGACCTACAAAAGCAAAACCAAAACAATTAAGAAAATGGTAATAGGAACATACATATTAATAATGACCTTAAATGTGAATAGATTAAATGATCCAACCAAAAGACATAGGCTCGCTGAATGGATACAAAAACAAAATCCATTTATATACTGAGTACAAGAGACCCATTTCCGACCTAGGAACACATACAGACTGAAAGTGAAGGGATGGAAAAAAGATATTCCATGGAAATGGAAATCAAAAGAAAGCTGGAGTAGCAATACTCATATCAGATAAAATAGACTTTAAAATAAAGAATGTTACAAGAGACAAGAAAGGACGCTACATAATGATCAAGGGATCAATCCAAGAAGAAGATAGAACAATTATAAATATATATGCACCCAACATAGGAGCACCTCAATACATAAGGCAACTGCTAACAGCTATAAAAGAGGAAATCGACAGTAACACAATAATAGTGGGGGACTATAACACCTCACTTACACCAATGGACAGATCATCCAGACAGAAAATTAATAAAGAAACACAAGCTTTTAATGACACAGTAGACAATATAGATTTAATTGATATTTTTAGGAGATTCCATCTGAAAACAGCAGATTACACTTTCTTCTCAAATGCACAGAGAACATTCTCCAGGATAGATCACATCTTGGGTCACAAATCTAGCCTCAGTAAATGTAAGAAAATTGAAATCATATCAAACATCTTTTCTGACCACAACGCTATAGAATTAGAAATAAATTACAGGAACAAACCCACAAAAAACACAAACACAGGGAGGATAAACAATATGTTACTAAATAAAGAGATCACTGAAGAAAACAAAGAGATAATCAAAAAAATACCTAGAGACAAATGACAATGAAAATATGAGGTTCCAAAATCTACAGGATGCAGCAAGAGCAGTTCTAAGAGGGATGTTTATAGCAATAAAACCCTACCTCAAGAAACAAGAACAATATCAAATTAACAATCTAATCTTACACCTAAAGGAACAGAGAAAGAAGAACAAACAAAACCCAAAGTTAGTAGAAGGAAAGAAATCATAAAGATCACAGAAGAAATAAATGAACTAGAAACAAAGACAACAGGAGCACAGATCAATAAAACTAAAAGCTGGTTCTTTGAGAAAAACAAAATTGATAAACCTTTAGCCTGACTCATCAAGAAAAAGAGGGAGAGGACTCAAATCAACAAAATTAGAAATGAAAAAGGAGAAGTTACAATGGACACCACAGAAATACAAAGCATCATAAGAGAATATTAAAAGCAATTCTATGCCAATAAAATGGACAACCTGGTAAACAGACAAATTCTTGGAAAAGGCATAACCTTCCAAGACTGAACCAGGAAGAAATAGAAAATATGAACAGACCAATCACAAGTAATGAAATTGAAACGTTGATTAAAAATCTTCCAAAAAACAAAATTCCAGGACCAGATGGCTTCACAGGTGAATTCTATCAAACATTTAGAGAAGAGCTAACACCCATCCTTCTCAAACTCTTCCAAAATATAGCAGAGGGAGGAACACTCCCAAGCTCATTCTATTAACCTGATACCAAAACCAGACAAAGATAATACAAAAAAAAGAACATTACAGACCAATATCACTGATGAATATAGATGCAAAAATCCTCAACAAAATACTAGCAGCAAAATACAGAATCCAATAACACATTAAAAGGATCATACACCATGATCAAGTAGGTTTTATCCCAGGGATGAAAGGATTCTTCAATGTACGGAAATCAATCAATGTGATACACCATATTAACAAATTGAAGAATAAAAACCATATAATCATCTCATTAGATGAAGAAAAACTTTTGACAAAATTCAACATGCATTTGTGATAAAAACTCTCCAGAAAGTGGGCATAGAGGGAACCTACCTCAGCATAATAAAGGCCATACATGACAAACCCACAGAAAACATCATTCTCAATGGTGAAAAACTGAAAGCATTTCCCCTAAGATTAGGAAGAAGACAAGGATGTCCACTCTTGCCACTATTATTCAACACAGTTTTGGAAGTTCTAGCCACAGTAATCAGAGAAGAAAAAGAAATAAAAGGAATGCAGATTGGAAAGGAAGAAGTAAAACTGTCACTGTCTGGAGATGACATGATACTATACATAAATAATCCTAAAGATGCCACCAGAAAACTACTGGAGCTAAACAATGGATTTGGTAAAGTTGCAGGATACAAAATTAATGCACAGAAATCTCTTGCATTCCTATACAGTAACAATGAACAATCAGAAAGAGAAATTAAGGAAACAATCCCATTCACCACTTCAACAAAAAGAATGAAATACCTAGGAATAAACCTACCTAAGGACACAAAAGTCCAGTACTCAGAAAGGTATGACACTGATGAAAGAAATCAAAGATGACACAAGCAGATGGAGAGATATACCATGTTCTTGGATTGGAAGAACCAATATTATGAAAATGACTGTACTACCCAAAGCAATCTACAGATTCAATGCAATCCCTATCAAGTTACCAATGGCATTTTTTACAGAACTAGAACAAAAAATCTTAAAATCTGTATGGAGACACAAAAGACCCCAAATAGCCAAAGCAATCTTGAGGGAAAAAATGGAGCTGGAGGAATCAGGCTCCCTGACTTCAGAGTATACTACTAAGCTACAGTAATCAAGACAATATGGTACTGGCACAAAAACAGAAATATTGATCAATGGAACAGGATAGAAAGCCCAGAGATAAACCCATACACCTATGGTCAACTAAACTATGACAAAGGAGGCAAGGATATACAATGGAGAAAAGACAGTCTCTTCAATAAGTGATGCTGGGAAAATTGGACAGCTACATGTAAAAGAATGAAATTAGAATACTCCCTAACACCATACACAAAAATAAACTCAAGATGGATTAAAGACCTAAATGTAAGACTGGACACCATAAAACTCTTAGAGGAAAACCTAGGAAGAACACTCTTTGACATAAATCACAGCATGATCTTTTATGACCCACCTCCTTGAGTAATGGAAATAAAAACAAAAATAAACAAATAGGACCTAATGAAACTTAAAAGCTTTTGCACAGCAAAGGAAACTATGAACAAGACGAAAAGACAACCCTCAGAATGGGAGAAAATATTTGGAAATGAATCAATGGGCAAAGGATTAATCTCCAAAATATATAAACAGCTCATGCAGCTCAATATTAAAAAAACAAACAACTCAATCCAAAAATGGGCAGAAGACATAAATAGACATTTCTCCAAAGAAGACATACAGATGGCCAAGAGGCATATGAAAAGCTGCTCTATATCACTAATCATTAGAGAAATGCAAATCAAAACTACAATGAGATATCACCTCACACCAGTCAGAATGGCCGTCATCAGAAAATATACAAACAACAAATGCTGGAGAGGGTGTGGTGAAAAGAGAACCCTCTTGTGCTGTTGGTGGGGATGTAAATTGATAAAGCCACTATGGAGAACAGTATGGAGGTTCCTTAAAAAAGTAAAAATAGAATTACCATATGACCCAGCAATCCCACTATTGGGCATATACCCAGAGAAAACCATAATTCAAAAAGACACATGCACCCCATTGTTCATTGCAGCACTGTTTACAATAGACAGGTCATGGAAGCGACCTAAATGCTCATTGACAGATGAATGGATAAAGAAGAAGTCGTACATGTATACAGTGGAATATTACTCACCATAAGAAGGAACGAAACTGGGTCACTTATAGATACGTGGATGTACCTAGAGACTGTCATACAGAGTTAAGAAAGTCAGAAAGAGAAAAGCAAATATTGTATATTAATGCATATGTGTGGAATCTAGAAAAATGGTACAGATGAACTGGCTTTCAAGGTAGAAATAGAGACACAGATGTAGGTAACACATCTTTGGACACCAAGGGAGGAAAACAGGGTGTGGGGTGGGTGGGTGGGATGAATTGGGAGATTGGGATTGACATATATACACTAATATGTATAAAATAGATAACTAATGAGAACTTGTTGTATAAAAAAATCAGATAAAGTATAATTCAGAGCAAAGTAAATTACCAGAGACAAAAGGGGAAGCTGTATAATGATAAAAGTCAGTCTATCAAGAATATATAGTGATCCTAAATGTGAATGTACAAAACAAGAAGCTGTAAAATAAGTGAAGCAAAAAACTTATAGTACTAACAAGGGAAATAGACAAATCTACAATTATAGTTGGAGACTTGAACACTTCTCTGTCAATAATTGATCAAGCAATTACACAGAAGATCAGCAAGGATATAGAAGAACTGAAAAACACCATCAGTCAAAAGGATCTAATCGACATTTCTGAAATATTTCACTTAACAAGAGCAGAATACAAATTGTTTTCAAGTGCCCACAGAAAATGTGTCAATATATACTCTCTTGGATGTAAATATTTGATTTACTTGGTCTTTCAGTGTTTGATAGAATATGTCATAAAGCATTCTGTCTGATGCTTTCTCTGCAGGAAAAATTTTAACCACTGATGATTTTTAATGGCTGTAGAATTTCTCAATTTTCTATTTCTTATTGAGAAATATTTGATAAGTTATGTTTTCTTATACATTTGTCCATTTCACCAAAGTTTTCAAATTCTTATTATTATAAAATTATTCCTCATGTCCCTTTATTATTTTTTATCTTTGAGGTAACTAATGTGTTTTTATTCATTCTTAATATTGATTTTTGAGCATTTTCTTTTATTCTTGATAAATACTGCTGGAAAATTATCAAGCTTTTCTGTATTTAATCATCTTTATCATTTTTTTTTGTTTTGCCTCTTTTAGACCCTTTCTCCCACTTTCATGAACCACTCCCAAGACAAAAAAATATATATATCATAATTTGGATGCTTAGGCTATTCATTTTCAGACTTTTTCTTTAATACTTAAGGCTAAAAATTCCCTTCCAAGTTCCACTGTAACTCAATCTACAATTTTGATACATAACATATGCATTGTTTTGTTCTAAGCATATTCTTAACTCCATGACAATTTCTTTCTAAATATGTGTTAAGAAATGATATTGTTAATTTCCGAGAAATAAGAATGTTTCTAGCAATTTTTTTTTTTTTTTTTTTTTTTTTTTGTGGTACGCGGGCCTGTCACTGTTGTGGCCTCTCCCATTGCAGGGCACAGGCTCCGGACGTGCAGGCTCAGCGGCCACGGCTCACGGGTCCAGCCGCTCCGCGGCATGTGGGATCTTCCCGGACCGGGGCACGCACCCCTGTCCCCTGCATCGGCAGGCGGACTCTCAACCACTGTGTCACCAGGGAAGCCCCTCTAGCAATATTTTTATAACTGAGTTCTAACTTACATTTATTAGGACAACAGAATATGTTTTTATGTGTTCTGAAAAAATTTTTAATGTGTCTTGAAATTTGCTCATAAATGTTCTCTGAGTACTTGATAATAATATATATCAAACATTTCTTGGGTGCAACATTCCATGAATATTAATTGGGTCAATGCAGTTAATTTTGCTATTCAATTCTTCTATAATTTTTTTCATTTATTTTGCCTATGTAATTTATGAATTACTGAAGGAAGTATATTTAACTCTCCTGATACGATGGTTTATATAAATTTAGCTAGTTATTAGATCATATAAGTTTGGTATTACTATATATTCCTGGTGAATTAAATATTTTATTAGTGTGTAGTGACTCTTTTATATATGTTAATTATTTTCCTTAATATACTTTAGATGCATCGCTTGTAACTGGCGTGTAGTTTAGTTTTTGTCAGGAGTCTAACAATCATTTTCTTTTATATAGAGTATTTAATCAGTTTACATTATTGTAATTTCTAATATATTTGGATTTATTTAAGACCATTTCAATACCCTTATTTATTCAAACATTTCTATTTCTTTTCCTCTTTTTTTGCCTGCTTTTTAATTGTTTTTCATTTCATTTTCCAATGTGTCAATTGGAATTTACATACTCTATTTTCTTTGAGTGATATCCAAGGAATTTTAATATGTATTCTTATTAAATTTTTTTAAAACCTTTACTTTTGTTATTCTCTGAAACCATACAAAAATATTTGTACATAATAATATTAA
The DNA here is from genome assembly GCF_964374135.1 of Grampus griseus. Taxonomy (NCBI): domain Eukaryota; kingdom Metazoa; phylum Chordata; class Mammalia; order Artiodactyla; family Delphinidae; genus Grampus; species Grampus griseus. The sequence continues at coordinate 16,519,511 of NC_139009.1, forward strand.
TAACTCACTTCTCAAATTTTATGTCGTTTCTGTTTACTTTTATTTTATCCTTTTTAAACCCATGAGACACTATTACTATTTTTGTAGGAAGTAGTTGTTTTACATTTCCTCCTGTACCTTACTTAGGCCTTCCGTCTTTCCCTCATGAAAATTTCCTTTAGTGAATGCTGAGAGAGAGAGTGTGTGCTTGTGTGTGTGTGTAGGGAAAAATACTTTCTGTTCTTAATTTTTAAAAATGTTTTAAGATTTTCCTGTTCTTGAAAATATAATTTTTCTTGGTATAGCAGTCAAATTTAAGAGTTACTTAAAAATAATCTTGCTGGGTATAAAATTCAGTATTAACAGTTATTTTCTCTCAACTCGCTGATGATATTCTGCTATATTCTGGTGTCCATTATTATTTTTTCATTTAATGTTCTTCATTTGTATTACTTTTAAGTCAAAGTGTGAAGACTTTCCTTAAAACCTGTGGAGGTTTCATATTGCTTAATGAATCTGAGGATTTCTGATTAATGGAAAATATTTCAGCCATTATTTATCCTTTCTCTGAGAACTCCATTTAGACAAATGTTAGATCTCCATAATCTAGTTTCAACTTCTTTTAATATCTCTTTCACATTTCCCATGTCTTTGTTTTTGTGAGCTGTATTCTGGATAATTTTTATAGATCTATCTTTCAGGCCACAATTCTTTCTTCTGTTCTTTCTAAATATTTTATATTTTATTTCTAAATTTCTGCTTGATTCTTTTCAACTTAGTACCTTAGTCCATTTGAGATGCAATAGCAAAATGCTACAGATTGGGTAGCTTACTTCTCTCAGTTCTAAAGGCTGGAAGTCCAAGATCAGGATGCCAGCATGATCAGGTGAGGGCCCTCTTCTCAGTTTCAGACTTTTTGGTGTACCCTTACATGACAGAAGGAACCAAGGAGGTCTATGGTATCTCTTTTATAAGAATATGAAGTCCATTAATGAGGGCTCCACCTCCATAATCTAATCATCTTCCAAAGGCCCCAACTTCTAACTCCATCACAGTTGGGTGTTAGAATGCCAACATCTGAGATTGGGAGGGGATACAAGCATTAAAACACAGCAGTTAGCTTTTATATTACCTTTTTCAATAATATTATATTTCACTTTTTTATTTCTTGATAGACATCAACACTTGTTTTACATTCAATGTCTGATTTTTAAACTTCTAAAAAAATTTTTGAGTTTCTTTGTTATCTGTTATTTCTGCTGGTTCTCTCTCATGTTACCTTTTTTTCCCTTGCTTGTTTGTTAATTCTGATGGTGAATTCATATTCCTCAAAAGTTTATCTGTGGAATTCTTTGAGGCCCAGCTTTATAGTGCTTTTCTCTGGAGGGTATTTATGTTTTCTTTTTTCAGGCATCTAGAAACTACCAATGCAGGAGTCCTTTAAAATAAATTTTCTTTCTTAAGTTTTAAGTCTACCTGCTTAGTACAAATTCTGGCTACAAATCCATACACATATGAGATTTAGTTATTGTCTCTTGATTTTTTTTACTTTTTACCTCTATCTAATATCAAAATTGATGATGGGATATTATTCTTGGTTTCACCAAGGTTCAAGTTCATCTTTATTCTATATTTTACACTGAGGGTGTAAACCTTGAGTGTCCAAAGTTCCCTGTAGTTTCCTGTAGTAACTTTATTTTTCCACACTTATGTGTATATCTATTTTTATATGAAGAACTTCTTCTTTGACTTATTTTTTACATGATTGAGTAGGAAATAGGCTAAGAGATTGAGTTAGAACAGTGGTTTATGTCAGGTTCTGCAGAACCAGACCCTCAGATTGAATTCATATGCAAATGTTTTATTAAGGAAATACTCACAAGAGAAACCTGCAAGTAAGCGAGGCAGAGAGAGACAAAGGAAGAAGACAAAAAAGGGTATGATTTTAGGAAAAGTCTATCTTGATTATATCTTCAATATTATCCTGTAGGAGAGCATTCCTTTAGGAGTGGGTATTTTGCTTCAATGTTTGTTTCAATCTGGGCCTTAGATGTCAGTATTGGCTATTAACATCTGAGGTATAGGTTGTACATAAATCCCCAGACATTTTTCTCTCTATAGATATCTGCAGTGAAAACAACTCCACTAGATCAAAGTCAGTTCTCTGAAAATTTCCAGATTCAGAGTTGAAAGTAAAAGTACATCTACTGAGGAAGACTCAAAAAATTTTAAATACATCTTGGAAGGGATCAATTGTTTCTGAGGACTTCAACATGTGGCTCCCCTCTCTGGGTCTTTACAGGAAGCTGTTCTAGTTGTAGCCATTCCTAAACCAGTAGAGAGGGAAGAACAGAGGAAATGGAGAGGAAGCAATTACCTTACAAAAAGTGACATGAATGTTGTACTAATTTCATCTGCTCATATTTCACTGATGAAAACTTACTTATATGCCCCCATCTAACTGTAAGGGAGGCTGGGAAATTCAGTCCTACTTTATAAGCTGCTGGCCGGTGGTAGGAAGAAATAAACCAGGAGGATATGGCACTACTAAAACCTGGAAGAGAAAATGTTTCAAGAAAAGGATGGGAAATGACATGCATATTCTACAATATTCCAGACAGTAAGAAGACAAGAGTAAGACATAAAAGTCTGTTCTCATGGGATTGGCTTTGGAGTTCTGGTCACAGAGAACTAAATAGAGAGATAAAGGTCAGAAAGATAGGTATTAGTTCAGGGTGGGTGAGGATATGAGAGAGGATAAAGGATCAGAGACATATTTTGAACTTTCTGCAGAAAAGAAGCAAGAAGTTGCCATTTAGAGAGTAACGAGAAAAGACTTTCTTGCATAAGTTTCTTAGGAGGTTCTTTTGGCCTTTCTCTTTTTCTAAAGAGATCCATTCAGGGCACCCATGGTGACTCTCACAACAAAAGCAGCTCCTCTTTTTTGGTATTATTAGAAGCACTCAAATCTCACTGTCTTAAAGGAAGTAAGGAGAAATTCAAGGCCAAACATGGGAAAGGATCCTGTCAAGAGTCCAACAATTTATAGCAAAGCCACAATTTGGATATTTGTGATGAGAACTTAAAATTCATCAATTAGTTGTTGTCAACCATTAAACTATTTTGGACATCAAGTACTTTGGAAGTATATTTCTTTGCTTGAAATAAAAATAAATAGGCTTTTTAAATGTATTTATTTTAAAACTTACATTCAATAAATTCCAGTACTTCTTGTGTACAGTTCTATGAGTTTTGGAAAATGGATAGAGTAATGAAGCAGCACTACAAGATACAGAAGAGTTCCATCACCCAAAAAATCCACTGGGAACTTCTTTTATAGTCAACTAATCCCCATTCCCATATCCTGACAACCACTGATCTTTTTGTCTGTCCGGTTGGTTTTTTGAGAATACCATAAAAATGTAATCATACAGTGTATGTAGCCTTTTTGGTCTGGCTAATTTCTCTTAGAGTAATCTGTGTGAGATTCATCTATGTTGTTTCATATATAAATAGTTCATTTCTCTTTATTGCTTTGTAGTACCCAATTGTATGGATATACCACAGTGTTTATCTATTCACCAGTTGAAGGACATTTGGGATGGGACATTAGAAATGAAGCTGAAAATAAACTTTCATATACAGGTTTTATCTGAACATAAGTTTTCATTTCTCTTTAATAAATATGTAGGAGTGGTATTGGTGGGTCTCATGCTAAGTATATGTCAACTCTATTCCAAAGAGGTTTTATCAGCTTGCATTTCCATAGTAACAAATGAGAGGTATTCTTGCTCTCATTCAACAGTATCCTCAACAGTACTTGGTATTGTTGGTTGTTTTTGTTTGTTTCAATTTTATCCATATTAATAAGTATGCAGAAGTATCTCATTGTGATTTTAATTTGTATTTTCCTAAAGATGAATAATTTCAAACTTCATTTCTTGTGGTGATTTGTCACCCATTCATCTTCTTTGCTGAGCATCTGTTCAAAAATTTTTGTTGTGTTTTTTGTTTTCCTGTTGTGGAGTTTTGAGAGGGCTTTATGTTTCCTGGATACAAGTCCTTTGTCAGATATGTGACTGGCAAATATTTTCTTAAAATCTATGGCTAACTTTTCACTCTCTTAACACTATCTTTCACAGAGAAAAATGTTTTATTTTGATGAAGTCCAATTTCTCAATTTCTTCTTTGGTGAATCATACCTTTGGTGTCATATCTAAAAATGCTAACTAATTCAAGGTCACAAAGACCTTCTCCCATGTTTTCTTCTAGAAGTTTTATAGTTCTAGGTGTTACATTTAGATATTTAATCCATATTTAGTTATTTTTATATCATGAGAGAGATGGATTGAGGCCTTTTTTCTTTTTTAGTGGATTTGAATCAGTTGCTAAGATGGGGGAAGATAAAAGCTGAACTCTGTGTTTGTTGTAACTTACTATTAGAGATAGTTTGCAGGCTGCAGGACGAGAAAGAGAACCCAGAGGGTGGCAGTCTCCCTGAATTGAGAAGACTAAGATGAATCTTCAAGAAGGCCAGGAGGGTAGAGGGTAGAGTCTGCAAGACAGAGTAGTGGAGACCTACACAAACACACACACACACCCACACACACACACCCACAAAGAAAGAGACAGCGAGGAAAAGAGACAGAGAGAGAGGAGAGTGCCTGGAAAACTGCAGAGGTTCACCCTTGAATGTTGAGCAAGGTATTGATCAACATACACCTGTGAAAAATGACCTGAAGCTGAGGGAAAAAAGACAACACACAACACCCAAAATAATTAAAGAAAATGTGCAGAGCTCACACAGAACCAGGAACAGGTTGTCTTCTCACCAGCTGGAGTGGAAAAATTGCATAATTCCCCCCAGCATCAAGTAAAGTGCTCAAAGGGGTATTGCCTAAATAAAGGCCCAATGTCAGCCTTATACTAAAGGCTGTCTTGATCATGCCATCGCAGAACTTAAGCCTCAAAAGGTTTAAACTATATCCAAGTAACTAAAATGCATCCCAGAACAAAGTTCAAGAATACTTATACGAATACAAAAATAGTTGACACATCAAAATTCATAATGTTTGACGTTTGGTCAAAAATGAACAGTCATGCAAATAACCAGGAAATTTCAGCCAATCAGTAAAAACAGACTCAGAAATGACATAGACAAAGAATCAGCAAATAAGTACAAAAAATAATTATAACTGTTTTTCTTATGTTTATGGAGGTAACAGAAATTTTGAACATGTTAAATAGAGACATGAAAGGCATAAAAAGATTGAAATCAAGCTTCTAAGAGTTGAGAAGTAAAATGTCTGAAGTGGAAATTACATTGGATGAGATGAACAGCAGATTAGCTACTATAGAATAATATAATTCATTAACTTGAAGACATAGGAAAAAAAACAATCCAAAGTGAAACACACAGGGAGGAAAATAACTGAGAAAAAATGAACGGGGCAGCAGTGAGATGTGAGACAATTTCAAGCAGCCTAGTATACACATAAGTGGAGTCCTCAGAGAGCTGCTTTTTGTATTTTACCCAGAGTTCTTCATTGTAACCTGTGAGTGAAACAGGATGCAGTGGAATTATCTCACCTGGTCAAGCCCTGAACAACTAATAGGCTTTTATTACCATTCATAGGACCACAGAGCTCAATCACTTTTCTTTATGGCAACTGATAAATCTTCATTCAGTTGACTAGTTATTAATGATTAACACCATCCGTTTATCACCTATTAAAAGGAACTACCATTCTATAAGGTGGGCTTTGCTCATTTGTTTCACTCTCCCCTCTGTGCTTTGCTCTATGAAAAGAGCAGTTTCCCACTGCAGATTCTCTCACCTCCAGCAGAGAAAATATGATTCGTCCTAAAATAAAATTAAACACATAACATGAAGAAAAGCCACTTAATGGCCTACTGTAATGCTACTCATGAAGAAGAAGTATAGCTAGTTCACTTGGCTTATTGGTCTTTAATAAAATCCTAATACATGCTTCCTATTTATTAATACAGTGAGTTTCAATCTGACCAATTACCCTTCAGAGTAAATATTTGGCACTCTGTGCTTTTTCTTTTTTTTTTTTTTTTTTTTTTTGCTGTGCTAAATATTGTGAATTTATTTTCAAAAAATTGTTCACAGTATTCATTTGTATATACATAAGAATATGTGAATTGCAAAGGTTTGCAATAAAACGTGTAACCTGTGTTTAAAATCTTGTTATGCAAAGATCATTTCAAATGTGAGTTAATGTGCTTAGTCCTCACTTAAAATAACCAGATAGAGTTCACTAAAACAAATTTAAAAAAATAGTTTTATTAGTTCTCCCACAGAGAATGAAGGATGATTCCCCTGAAGGCTGCTGTGCTTCAGAGAGACATTTTCAGTCCCTGGCAGGACTGTGAGAGTGAATCCCAAGCTGATCTGGTGGCATAAGTGGCTAAGCTACCATACCTCCTGTACTCTGATTGGACATCTGTCTGACCTTTGTTGAGATTTTGCTATCCTATGGACCTATAGAAGCAAGTTGCCAGTGTTTGATCCCAGGGCACAGTCTGGTTCAAGTTTTATAACCTTTTATCTAAATTCCTGCAACAATCTCTTAATTGGACACCAGATCCCTAGGTCCCTCCTATAGCCTCACACTTCAGTCTGGATAAAGGTTCCATTTGACCTTACTGCCTACCCTCTAGCTCTTATTCACTTCCCTGTAGCACACAGGCCACCCAGATGTTACTCAGGACCTTTGCACATACTGTCCCCATCACTTGAAGCTCTCCTCCTCCAGATGGCTATACCTCCTTCAAGTCTCTGCCTACGTTCACCATAGGAGTGATGTCTTCCATATCGATATTATGGAAAATATCATTTCCTAACCCCATTTCCTAACCCCTACTGTCCTTCTTTATTTCTTATATCATGATTAATATTATTTGCAGAATATGTATTGCCATCTGACATATTATCTGCAGTAGGCTGAATAATACACCTCAAAGAGCTCAGGTCCTAAATACCAGAATCTGTAAATGTTACTTTATTTGCAGGTATAATTAAATTAAAGATCTTGAAATGAGGAGATTATCCTGGATTGTCCGGGTGGGCCCTGATTGCAATCACAAGTATTCCTGTAAGACAGAGGCAGAGGAAGATTAGACACACACACACACACACACACACACACACACACACACACACACACACACACACACACACAGAGGAGAGGGAAGAGATTGATGTGGCCACAAGCCAAGGGATGTCAGCAGTCACCAGAAGCTGGGAGAGGCTAAGAACATAATCTCCCTTAGAGAATCTGGAGGGAGTGTGGCCTGCTAACACCTTAATTTTGGTCCAGTAATACAAAGTCTGAATTTCTGGCCTCCAGAACTGTGATAGAATAAATTTCTGTTGTTTTAAGCCATCCAGCGTATGGTAATTTGTTACAAAAGCCACAGAAGTCTAATACAATTTAGTCCTTATGTGTTTATTTTGTCTGCTCCCATCACATGCACACAGAATGTGTCCCATGAAAGCAGAGGGGTTGTCTACTTTTTTCTCTGCTCTATCTTCAGTGCCCCACATGGTGCCTGACACACAACAGAAGCCCAATAAATATTTTTGAATGAATAAATGATTGAATATTTGTATCAAAGATATTCAGTGCAGTAGTAGCTCAGAAAAAGCTCAAATCAATGGGCTGGGGGTCTGAGGGAAAGCTTCATGAGAAGGTGATGGAATGAAGTTCTCTGAGAAGCTCAGATCACCAGACTAAACCTTGTGTGTATGGAAATGACTTCTTTATTCTCCTAAGTTATGCTGAGATTCATTTCCAGAAATTGCTTTTATCTCTTGAACAGAGGGTGATGATCAATATGTGTAATTGTCCCTGGATATAGCTTGATGTTGTCATTGGCCACAGTTGTGCCTAAAAAAGCATAAATGGCAACATGTTCTTTGTTCCTGTGTAATCATCCTTTGTGGAGATGATAGTATAACAGGTGACAGGACATAAAACACATAGGCCTGGGAGACCTGAGCTTAAATCCAGGCTCTGCCACTTCTAATACTGGCGAACATTTATTTAACACTTGCCATGTGTTGAGAATTATACTGTATGCTTTGTGCACTGATTCTTTGCCAGTTGCATAAACCTGGAAGTCATTTCACCTTTTAGTCTCATAACAACTCTGAAAAGAGGCTATTTTCATCCCTATACTACCGATGCAGAAACAACCACAGAGAGCTGAAGTAACTTCCTCAAGGTCACAGAGCTAATCATTCCTGAAACTGGGATTCACATCTCAGGCCCGTGTGACTCCAAATTCCATTTACTTTCCAATATTTTGTGCATTTCTCTTAGCTAACTTGGTGACAGTCACTGAGCTTTTTCTTGAGCCTTAGTTTCATCTATAAAACAGAAAGAATGCCACAGGATTATTGGCCAAATTAGTCAGTGGATATGATGTAAAATGCTCAACAATGGAACAGATACATTGTTTAACAGAATATGTATTTGGTCTTGGGCTTTGATAATATAGTCACAAAAGTAGACTTTGGTGTCCTTCACTATGCCTTTTTTTTCCCTGAGGTTTCTGCCTCTGCTCTCGTCCCCCTCACCCCTTTCACAACTTTTCAGCCAGTTGCTTTCTTTATCCTACTCTTTCTACAACAATTTATCAGACGTTTCTACTTCAATGTATGTTTGTCAGATCTTCCCCCACACTGTAAGGTTTTGTTTTTAAGTCCATCTCTCACTATTAAAAGACAAACTTTTTTCAGAGTGGGGTGGAGAGGGGTAAGTTCTGAGGCATCTGACGGGTGAACTAGTAGCTTGGGGAGCATTGAGAAAGTGGGGATCCTCTAAAAACCCTTTGCCTTCGAGTAAGGCTCTCCCTAGCAGGCAGAGCACGTTCCTAAAACCCTAGCCGTCATCATTCCCTGGAAGCCATCACATGGAGTGTCAGCATCTCCCCTGGTCAGATGTGAGCACTTCAGACCAATTGTTTCTCTGCAGATACGACCAGCCCACACTCTCGCTACTTTGCAAGCTATGCAGAGATGCGTGGGCTCGAGGCAGCTCAGTTTTGAGACAGCCCTTCATCTGCCCTCCTCCTCCCAGGTAGACACGCGGCCAGGTTCTGAACTGGTGAATCCATATGACAAGGAGTCCTGCTGGGGAGATGCGGTGTCCCCCAAGCCCACCTTCCTGCAGACGCGACCCAGAAACACAGTTCTTTCTTTCATTAGAGACGTGGTGCTGTGCCAACCCCTCTAACAAAGCACTCGAGGGTGGGTTCCGCATCGCACATCTCTTGCTTTCAGCAGATGTTCCACGAGAGTGCCTGCCAGGGCATTTCTGTAGCAGTGGAGGTGTTAAGGCTCCAGGGCCTTCAGAATATGTCTGTGCTGACAGATTGGGGAAAACATGCTAAAGCACTTACAGGAATGAGCATGTAAAAATAGGGCACAGATGTCTAATTTAAAAGACAAGAAAATTTCTTGGCATTTACACCTTATTAGTCATTACTATGTTTTTCTTGTATTTTATTCACACATTTAACTTTGGGTGTTCCTCTGATTTGCTTTGCCAACTGCAAGCTACCATCCCATAAACCAAAAAAAAAAAAAAAAAAAAAAAAGAAAGGAAGGTACTAGGTACTATACATTCCAAAAGATGATTAAGAGTAATGGTAATGTTCAGTGATCTTAGAACCTCACTTGGGTTTCAGTGAGATGTTCAAACTAATGTGTCCACACAATGGACCATCTGACCAGATTCTGTGACAAAGAAGGAACTTGGACGCTTGCAAGAGATGTCTCTGAGGAGGAAAAGGCATTTCAAAAATTACCTCCAGAGAGCTTAAAAAAAAACTTTCTTTGTTTTAACAGTTAGGCTTTTATTAAGGTATATGATGACTTTAATAGTTTTACCCAATTCCCAACCATGGGGTGCTGAACAAAATCTGAGTGGAATCAAAAATAAGTGGTAGTTCTACAGTTACATAAACACTTCTATCCATTAGCTTTTTATAAGGCTTTCTATTAGAAAAAGACTGGTTCACAGACTAAATGGAGGGGAACGATTTTAACTCAATAGACAGGAGAGCTTTGGAATCTTCAAAATTCTAGACAGCTGGTTGTGTTCACAGACAAAAAGAGAAAACAAAAGCAGAGAGAGAAACTGCAGTTAGATGAATGTTTTTCCTTTCCTGACGTACCTTAGGGCTAGTTTCCCAATAGTACTAAAAGGAAGGATACTGATCCCTGTTGATGGATAGCTCAGAGCAGAAAAGCGGAAAACGCTGCATGCTATCAACATTATCAAAGCATGTGCTAATTAAAAGCATAACACTGCTTGCTGCTGTGAGACTAGCTGCCCCTTTTCTCCATGACTCGTAATGCAAAGGCACACACACTCACACACACACACACACACACACACACACACACACAAAGAAGGGACATTACATCAAACTACCAAATTAAACAATTGATAGCTTAATAGCTAAGAGATCCTATAAATACTTGCATACCTACATCTCAGTTACACTACATGTTGTCTGCATGGCACTGGAGAAATCAAGAAAGTTCTTTAAACCTCAGTTACCTTACAGGAAAGCAGGGATCGTATTACCAACTCACTCAAATGCTATAGCCTACACCAAATGCTTGTCAATATCTTGCACATTCTAAACACTCAATAAATACTACCTTTTATTAGTGTTTTTTGATCTCTTTTTTGATGCAATATCTTTAGAGACAGGTTCAAGGACAATCAATATACAAACTAGATTCTCTCTTTTTAGCAGGCTTATTTATCACAAAATTTTATATATAACTGCACATACCAGTATTCCTTTTGCACAAGAGCTCAGCATTTTCAGAAGCTGATAACAGACTTAAATATGTCAGACTCAGGACAAAGCAAATATGACTTTTGCTGTAGTCTGCATGGGATGCTCCTTTCAAGGTTGTGTGTGTTGCACAATCCTCCTACCTGTGCATGTGGAAATGAGCTCCCTGCACAAGATTCCATGGAGAGTACTCAGAGTCTATCTTAAATATTCTCCCCTTACTGACCTTAGGAGAATGAGGTTCAGAAGTGTTGTGTTTATAATGGGATGTCCTCATATGTGGAATTCTAATGAAATCCTTCTTCAGCTAATCCTTTCCTCTGAAAACTGCCTAGGCATAAACTCCCTCAAAACTCACAGAGGGTCCCTTTTCTCATTAATCCACACCATCAAAACATTTTTAAGCAGTTAAGAGAATGTCTGTGGAGAACACAGCCCAGTTCCTATGCAAGGTAAGCACTTAATAAATGGTGGCTATTATTATCATCACTATTATTATTAGTCCATTTATAGAAAATTTCTAGCACACTTTTAAGGCAATCATTAAAATTAAAATCATTAATGCAATCATTATTTTTAGTACCTAATTTTATTATCTTTATCTTAATAATCCAAATACTAATAACTCACAGCTATTTCAATTATCATTAATTACTTCTAACTTCACGGCAATCTATAATATCCTGGCAGGGCCAGCCCTCAGCTACACACTGAAGCAGACATATTTGTGTTTGCTTCCTTTCCTCTGTTCTTTTGGTATACCTCTTTCCTTTCTCCTGTGAAGACCTATTAGTGGAAAGGATGTGGATAAATTAATTCTCCACTAGGGGAGCTGGCAGATACACACTAAGGTGTGATCCTTTGTCCCTCATTCAGTACTTGTTCTATGTCATCCTCTCTCTAGCTCTGGCTTTTTCTGGCAATCAACCAATTCCTGGTGGCGAACATGACAGTAGTTCAAAACTGTGGACATGAATGACCCAGAATCATTGCTCTTCAATAGAGTTCTCTGAAAGGTCAACATTTTAAATTCAGCAGAGGTGATTTCAAATGATGGACCAAATGCCAGGAGTCATAACTGAGGACGTTTTTTGTGGTGGGGGGGGCGGATTTTGTAGAGGGAGATTCAATGTCAGAGACGTTTACTTTACTGGGAAACCCTGAAGAGGCCACAATGCTAAGTGGTGTTAACTCACCTGGAAGGGACAATGAATGCCAGGTAGCCGCAGAATGGCTGGCTGCCTCCTGAACAGGAAGAGCCTGTGAGCAGGACTGGCCTGTCTTAGAAGAGCCTCATCACTGTTACCAACACTTATAGAAAACATGTTCTGTGAACTGGAGAGGGAAATTGGCCAGGCCATGCCCAAGGGAAGGATTTCAGTCACAAAAGCTGATGACAAGTGTTAATTATGTTTCAGGGGTCACCAAGATTTTTCTGTAAAGGGCTCACATGGTTTCCATTATTCTGTTTGTTACAGTCCTTTAAAAATCTAAAACAAATTCTTTGTTCAAATGCCATCGTTTGTCAACTCCTGCAAAGTGACTAGAAGAGTCACGGAGAGGAAAAGCATGGTGGAGTATAGGATAGTTTGGAAAGGCTCTGGAAAAAAAGAAGGCAAAGATGTGGACTCATCCATTCACTTCTCCATTTTCAAACCCCATAGAGGTACAATTATTTAACATCAGTGTGGACACGTCCTAATGTTCTAAGAAAAAACAATATGAAATTCCAGCTATCCTTGGAGGCCTAACAAAGCTAGCTACTTCACCAAGCAGGAAAGAAGCAACTTTCTCTCTGATTGAGCCCATTCTTTTTCACCATCCAGCCCAAAAAGATTACATAGGCAAAATGACCTCTCTAAGAATGGTTAGCAGATAACAGTCAGCAATATGGAAACCAACAACCTGGAGGAGCTGTCAGAAAGGCAACATGCAGCTGGAGTTATGAACTCATTAATTAAATATCAGTGTATCAAATGGGCTATGAGCTATTAATTCGGAAGCTATTACTGGCTTTGAAGTTGAAATTATAAGCAAAGCAATTAAAAAGTAACTTCTCAATGAGAGTGTTAAGGGAGCATCATATCTGTTTATATACATCAGCTCTTTAATTTGGGAATTGAATTGCTCTCTTAAAAATAATGATTATATAAATGATCAAACTGCTTATTTTATTGCAAAGCCTGGATGCTAGAGTTAGAAGGAAAATCTGCAATATTTCCTCTGCTGCAGTAATACCACACATTGGCAAGTATTCTTCCTTTTTCACATGAGTAAATAGGGATCACTGTGAAAAATACAAATCAGGAAGAGTGAAGACATTTAAGATACTGATATTTGCTTTTGTTTGTTTCCTCCTAGACACCATGCCTTCAGTTGACTTCAGGGGGGCCAACTGTAACCAGGTGATGGTAGATGGCTGTGCAGTTGAGGTGTGGCTCTTTGAAAGTATGGCCTGACTCATTACTCCACAGTGTTGTTTTTCCTCAATGTATGTAATATTTTTAATCATATCCTAATAGTCAAGTTACAGACTCATTTCCTTTGAAATATAATGGAATTCCCTTTCTTGTCGTCTCACATTCTTTCTACCTTCTGTATCTTGTCATCTCTATTTTACTTGCATAAATCTCTTTCCTCTCATTTTATGCTTTTCTATCATTTTTTAAAATTTGTTATCCTCTCTCTTGGTTTTAAACATACACAGACAAGCAAAGCAGCCACTGGAATCCTATGGCAGTCAGGTACCTCTCCTAATTTCATCCTTACTAGAGGAATATTAATTAGGAACAAACAAACAAACAAACAACCTCTCTGAAAAGAAGTTGTTTCTTTGGACAGACTTAGCATTCTGGTTGTTTAGACCAAGGCATCCTTTTCCTCCTACCATGTATGCACCAACTATTGCTGGTAGGGGTTTGATTAATGGACTAAAACTTATTCTGAAGAAAAATGAATGCTTTTAGTGGATTGGAAGCAGAAATGCCTATAGTTTATAAGCAGTGGTGAACCACTCTGAAAGAGCAGCTGCAGACTTTATTTAGCTGTGGCTTGTAGGAACTTCTATTATTTTTTTCTCACTGAATTCTAAATGGTTAATTTATTCCTCCAAAGTGCAACCTTTCTTTTCTGCAACAAAGCAGAAATAATGGTGGGCAGCCCAAAGTTGGCATGGGAAGTGTTCTCAACATGGAAAATGCATTCATCCAACAGTTATTTCTTGAGTTCCTCCTTTTTTGTCTATCACTCTTCTAAGAACACGAGGTCCCACACTGAACCAAATAGACAAATATCCTCACTAGATACTGACTTGCCTCACTAGAGCTTGAACTCTAGCATTAATAATTTTAATTAAATGTCAACATTATCATGTAACAACAGCATTCTTAGCACACAGTGAGGGAGAACTTCTTTCTTTCCATGACTTGTAATATCCTATACTATCTACCAATTAATCTCTGGCATCAAAGGAATGGAACGAAAGGAGATTCTAGGGCTAATGTTACCAAGAGATCAGTGCTGGGAAGCAGTATATTGTACTACCTGTTTCGATACCAAGCAGCTGAGGCTCAAATCCAGGTCTTTCCATTTAAAAGATATATGTTAACAATGTAGTCCTTTCTGTGATCCACTTTCATCATTTGTTTAATGGAGACTCTACTCAAAAGGCTTTGAGTAGGATATAAGGATATAATAGGATAATGTATGTAAAACACTTAACACAGTGTTTTCTCCTCAGCAGGCAAGTGTGAGCAACCCCACGAGGCTCTAGTTTGCTTTGACAGCCAGAAGCCTGCTAAAGGAATGCTGGCAGACTCTCTTTCATCCAGGTGCAGCCAGGACTGGGGATGAAGATACTGAGTGTGAGAGAGACTGCCTGATGTCTTCCCCTGGGCTCCTGAAGACACATGGGTAGTTAGTGTCTCCTGGGCCAGACAAAAATTTTGTTAAGTTTTATGAGAGTGTTGGATTCTGTACTAATATCTCACATGTTTTCTCCACAGCCTTTCTGGAAATAATTTATACTGTTTACCGAAAACAGAGCCAAGACCATCAGATTAGCAAAATCCAGGATTCATACTTATCCTGTTGTTAATGAATGATGGAACAGAGGACACAGTCACAATTATCCCATCATAACACATTTGCCTCATTTCTGCCACGTGCTAGATTTTTGATCTTTGAAACAAAAGGAGAAAATAAGGAGCTGCATTCTTCATAGGTTTTCCTGGTGCATCGATATTCTCTTCCAAATGTGCTCCTGATTCTTTTAATTAGGGGCAAACAAATCACAATCACAAAGGCATTAAAGCTCATAAAGCTTAAAATCTCTTAAATCTCTGAAGAAATACTTAGTGTAATTAAAAAATGAAAATCTATCATTTAAAGAACAGTTTGACGTGGCATATTAGTATTTTGCATTATAATAGTTAAGGCTGATATTTATTTGTGGTTTACCAGCTGAAAAGGCCAAAGAGAAAACGTATCTCTATTCTCATTCCAACGCCATCATTTCGCAGCTAGAAATGATTATAAGAGAAAGTGTATGAGGGGGACGTGAGTGTATACATGTGCCGGTGGGGAGGGAGGTAGAAAAACCCATGCAAGATAAAAATGTTCATCTCCGCGTCTGAAAAATGAATATGTTCTAACTCTAATAGTTTATCTCTTCCCCTCAAAAATTATATTGCTCAAAGAATCTACAAGTCTAAGATGTAATTCAGTCATGACAGCAAGTAGAGGTCACCTCCTCTAGGTCTAACATAATTAATGAAGGCAAGTGGGCAGTCCAGAAGGGATTTAAGAAAATTAATTTAATAAGTCTTTGTGAGGATATTTTACATGGCTGGCTCTGTGCTAAGTGCTGTGGGAAATGTGGAGCTCTGTAAGACAAGGTCACTCGCTTAAATAAGACAGAGATCCAGGGCAAACACAAAGAAAGATGACAGGTTCATTAGAATACTAACAAACTTTAAAAATCATAGTTCAAACGTGATACGATTGAGCCAAGATAGGATAATTGTGATCTATGGATTGCATTACCTTCTTTTTTGATGCAAGTTCTGTGGCACCTTTATACTCCGAAACACTTCATATTTTCATTTGACTTGTCCTATTGCTTTAGTATATCATTACGTTTTGGGATGTGTTGTGTCGAATATACAACATTAGGTCCTCTGATGGTGGGATTATTGACTCAAGGTCAAGCTGGTTTCTCACACTACTCCCCACCACCAATCAGATAAGTATCAGTATGAAGGCGTAGGAATAATTTTGATACAGTGTGCTAGGTATCAAAGGAAAGTTGGATGGGATGAGTGAATATCAGAGAAGCTACTGGAAGAGTTCACAAAATCTAGAAGCCCAGGAAATCACAGGCCAGTCCCTGGAGCCTGCACTCAGCTGCTTGCAGTAGGAAGCCTGGGATTTGGAAGGGCTTGTCCAGGGAGGCAGTGGTTGTCGATCTCAATTGGCTGCAGGACTGAAGTGAGTGGTCTGAAGAAGCTCTTCAGGAAGGGAACCCATATCTCACATCTGCCATTCACTTACAACTCTGCCAGCAGCTGCCACCAGAGAAAAATGCTTTCCCTTCACTTCTCACTGAAATCTCAGACCCTTCCTTTTCTTTGGCAGAATTTAATTTAAAAGTTTACTGGAAAAAGACCTGGGGGAATGTAGTCCCAGCTCCTCCACTGTGATGCGAAGGACAGTATAGAAGAGGGTGGATCTGAGGCTGAGTTGATGACTATCTGACACAACACCGGACATGTATGATCCCATTGGACACTTTCAACAACCTTAATAGACAAGCATTATTAAGCCCATTTTCAGAGACGAGGAAAAAGGCACATAAAATGTTATGTAACCTGTCCAAGGTCGTACCTAGTTTAGCCATGATTTAATCCCATATTGTATGTTAATACAAAGGCCTTTGTCCTATCCATTACCCATGCTATTTCCCTGTATCAAGTGAAGGAACATATATTAAAATACCCTTTCTACCATCTAGTTTACTCCACCTAATGCATTTCATTGATTGGCTAAGTTAGTTAACTTATTAAGATACCGAATTAGGATAGACCAATATAACTTACTCTTAATAAAATCATGTGCCCGTTTCATTTTTAATCACTTATATATTTTCTTTTTAATATCCATTCTAGATTCTAGCTTGGCATCCATGCTGTGCTCGTCTCAACTTTCAGAATCTACTTTTTTTTCTTATTTCTAAAGTAGGAACTGAGACTTCTAGTTAAACATGGAAGTTTGATTACTTTTGGTGACCCCCAAATCCTCATGACAAAGCCAAAGGAAAACTAGGGAACAATAAAAAAAAATTTAGAATGTGGAGAATAGATAAATAAATAGTAACTCACTTAACAGATGTAGAGAATACATACATAAGCTAGCTGTGAGAATAACAAGAGTCAAATGAAAATTAATATATGCTGGAAAATCCTAGAAAAAACACATGCTAGAGGTTCAATAATGTCTAAAAGCAAGGTCCAAGTGAGACTAAAGAGAACTGGATGAAAGTCTGTATGAGAAGAATGTAGATGCTCTAAGAAACTCACATGTCACTGATCATGAAAAAATGAGCAGCTGTCCCTATTCTTTTCTATCATATGACTCTGGATTTGGAACACCAGGTACAGGGCCCCTACAATGAAAAGGGAGAATAATAAAAACATGTACATACTGAGTTTGCAGCCTCAAGCTTCTTTACCTGACTTGCCTCCCCTTAATACCTGCAAGCCAGATTCATACCGCCAGGCAAACCCGATGTCTAGACTCTGACAAAATTAAGTAGCTAACTTAACTAACTAACTAACTAGTGTTATAGGTAGCAACAGTTGTGGGAACTCCAGTGATATAGCCCGAACACATCACACTGTAGTGAAGCCCACTAATATGAAAAAAAGAAAAAATACTAATGTACATAGAGCTTTTTAGTGTTTCACTGCTAAATATAAAGGAGAAACAAAAATCAACAGATGGGGAAAAAAGAAACTTACTGAGAAAACGATGTATGAAGAGAGAGAAATAATGCTGAGAGATAAAACAAAAACAAATAAATAAAATTAAACAAAAACAAAGCAAAGCCACAAGCATCTTTAAATGCGTGTATCTTTACAGCAACGAAATAAGGCATTCCGTGCATGAACAAGAACAGAACGCCATGAAAAGAAATGTCTGGAGAGCCACAATGAGCTCTTGAAGATTAAATTCACTGGAAAAGATGCAAGTTAAATCTAGGAAATCTTGCAGAAAGAAAAGAGACACAAGGATGGAAAATAGCAAAGACAAAACAAAAAGTAAAAGATAATTAAAGGGCTAGCCCACTTTGCTCAACAACCAAATAATATAAATTCCACAAAAAAGGAAAAAAATAAATTAAAGGTAAGAAAGAGAAAAGCAGTGGAGAACAGGCCTGGCACTCTCAGCTGGGCCTCGGTACTGCTAGGAGGTGACCCAGCACTGCAGCCGGCTATTGTTCTCCTGTCAAACATAAATACTGTAGGCCATCCATATCAGCAGCTTCTGCAACCATGGATTCAACCAACTTCAGGTCAAAAACATAAAAAAAAAAAAAACTTCCAGAAAGTTCCCAAAAACAAAACTTGAATTTGCCTCTCACCAGCAACTATTTACATTGTTTTTACAACTATTTACACAGCATTTATATTGCATTCTATAAGGTATTGATATTATATCTCTAGGTATTATAAGTAACCTAGAGATGATTTAAAGAATAGTGGAGCTTGAGTTTAGGTTATATGCAAACACTATGCCATATATAAGGGACTTCGGCATCCTTGAATTTCCATATCCACAGAGGCCCTGGAACCAATCCCCTGCAGATACCAAGGGATGACTGTAATTTTACCAAAAAAATAACATCAGACAAAGACACTCTGACAATAACAGAGCAGGACAAAAATAAGACTACTCTATAAACATGAAGAGCACAGACAGAGATGAGAACATTGTCTAAACCACAAAAATACTCAAATAGCCTCCTTTTCTAACTAATGAGTAATTCTGCTTCTTTATCATTTCTGTTTGAGCAAGCCTTCATTTCTCCTGCCTTCTAGATGAGAATGGCTAAGATACTCCAAAGAATGACCTTCACTTCCCAACAGCATCTAATCTAGAGTAGAACCCACTTTCTTTAACCTTTCCCAGACTCACCACAAGACCAAACGCTGTAATCGGTCCTTTCTTACACCCTATTTCTGAGATCTCCAATGGTTCATTATGGTGTACATTCTCCATCATTGAAACAAGTCAATAAAAGCAACTTTGCTCAACTACAGACAGATTTCCTTTGGTTAGAGGGTATTGAACAAAGGAAATTATCCATGAAATAATTCAAGAAAGTGTCCCGTAACTGAAAGTTATCTTTGAATTAAAAGGAACTATTGAATTCCCTGAAAAATGAAGAGAAATCTGACCCAAAGACATATCATTATAAAAATTTGAAACACCAATAATGAATAGAGGACCTTCAAAACTTCTGGGGCAGAAAAAAAAAAAAGATTGCATAAAAAAGATCAGGAGACAGAATGGCATCAGTTGTTCAGTAGCAACCCCAGAAACAATGTCCTCAAATGACTCAATTATAAAAACAGAACAAGAATTTTTAACATATACATGGTTTCAAAAATTTTTACCTAAACTGGAAAATACTGGACTATATTCACTGCAAACCAATGAAAAAACAAAAAATGAGTAGTTAATCAAGACACAGGGATATGTGGAAAAGAAAATTCAACCCAAGAGAGGTACAAGAAGTCCCAAGGTGATGGTCAAGGGAGATCTTAGGACAAGGGCTCGGCAGAAGGCCTTAGGGAACAAGCAGTCAAACTGAAGGAGGAAGATGCAGAAATTCTCTAAGAAAAATACATGTATATGTGTGTGTGTGTGTGTGTGTGTGTGTGTGTATACACACACACACATACATACATACATTTAGTTTAACAAATCTAAATTAAGTAATTTCCTGATGTGCTTAAATACATCAAGAGGAAATACAGATTGTTGCTTGAGAGTTTGGGGATGAATTAATGATAAGTATAGTGAGAAAAAAGCAAATAAAAAATTAACTCTAGGAAAATCAAAAACATGATAAATAAAAATATAATTATACTATACTATATGGCTCAGCAACAAATACTGTTTCGTAGGCAAATAATAAAAAGCCTAAAATTAACTGAAACAAACCTGTGATATATTCATATTTTAGGGATGGAAAGATGAGATGCATGTGTGGAGAGCAATGTAAGACGGATAAGTATTTTTTCTCAATAGTAGAAATTTAAATGAACGTTATCCTTAAAATAATTAAAAACTAACAGTATGTTACTTAGAATTTTGAAGGAAAAACAACAGCTTTCTAAAACAGTGTATGTGAATAACTTTTATGAAAATAAAAAACTAAAAAAGGAAAAAGAAATGAGCTGATTGAATATCAGTATGGTAAAGGCTCAGACCTTCCAGCTTCCGTTAAGAAGTTCAGAAGCCGGACTAATTGCAATGGGAAGCCATTGCAGGTTTTAGGCTAGAAGGGATCACCTCCAGATTTTATTTTATATAGATTCTTTGGTTGCAGTATAAAGGTCTTTTCTGAGAGCACCAAGATGAGGAGGAGATAGAAGTAAGGAGACACTTGCCCTAGGAGTGACCTGAGGAGACCCAGCCATAGTTAAGACATATTCAAAAGGAAAATATCTGGTAATTATCACTATGAATGTTCAAGCGTAGCTCAGATGTGTCTAGTTTGCATAATGGAACACAGAAAAGAAAATGAGCTTCAGCCATAAAAAAGATCATGGGGAGGTCATGAGTTCAATTTTAAACCTATAGAATTTGAGTCGAATTTGAATGGAGCTGCCAAGTAAGCGGCTCCGAGGAGAGATCTGAGTGGCAAACCTGAATTTAAGAGGCAGGTCGTATTGCAAACTGGATATAGAAAAATGGACGTGATGAACTTGTGAAAAGTTTGTTGCCACGATAAAGTATAGAAAAAGAAGACAGATAGTCTAGGACAGAGCACTGAAAATTGCAAACCTATGTCAAGGCTTGCAAGAGAGGAAAGAGTTGTCATCGAAGGCTGAGGAGAAACCAGAGGATAATGAGAGATGCTGCTGCAAGAAGCAAGGTGAGAACCCAAAATGTCCTTTGGGTCGAGGTTTGTAAATGAGACAGTGCCAATTGGGTAGTAGGAGTGGTAGCCGGATCACTGGACTAAGGAGTTAAGTCAGATGTTAGGAAGTACAGACAACAGGAAGTTAGGTTATTAAGGATTAAAAAGAGAATTCAGCTGTCATTCCCAAGTAGCATGACTTTCCCTTTCTAGGTCATCTTCCTTTCCTGAGAAAGCACTAGCCATCTATTTAGGAGAAGGGGGCTTAACATTGTTTGCAACTCTTAGCTCCTTGGAAGATGTGATTGTGCTTGTCATTCTTAGGAGCCTCCATTACTAGATTAGGCTTATCTTTGCTCTGTGTTGTTCTCACTTCCTTTCTCCTGCACCTTTCAAAATCCCACTCAGTCTGTGAGCTCCTTGGCACCTTCCTAGGGATCCTGAGGAACCCCCCTCAGCATCGATCCTCAGGAGCATTTACCACTGTGAACTTGGAATGCACTTTGGAGATATCCCCTGAAGACTGGAGTCACCTCTCCACTTAAAAACTCACATTATGAATTCCTGTATGATTTTTCTCTTGGTCTTTGACCAATCTAGATTCCTAAAGTCTGGTTCCTTTCACCCCAGCTATGATCAGCTTTGGGCGTTATGGTCTCCTTTTTCCAAGGTACTTTGGCTTTCCGTATATAAACTCTTTTTTCCTTGTTAGAGGTAGATCTCTGTCGAAGGTTCCCCTTTCAGGAGATTAATTTTTCAATAAAACAAACTTATAATTTGTTAGATGTTCTGCATTTAGCCGAATGAAACTTCTAGCGTATATCTGGTAACTTGAAATGCCTATCATTGCATTCTGCCTGTATAACATACTGAAGACCCAAATTGAAACACATGATTTCCTCCACTGAGCTGAGTGGCTTGGAGTACACACACGTTCCTTCACTCAGAAAATATTTATTTGGTACCTACTGTGTGCCGTGCACTGTCTTTTCAAAGTGATACTACTCGTTTTCCTCCTATCATCTCTATTTTTAATGATGTATTTCAAACACATCTTTCAAATTTGAAGACTTGGGTATTTGAAAGGATAAATAAGTCAATAAAATATATTAAAATACTCTGCTCCAGTTTAATTCAAAACCAAAAAGAATTTTAAAATGTTGATCCTGTGGACAATGCAATTTTGATATTGTAGAGGTTCAAAAGAATAATATTTTAAAGTAGCTCCCATATACTAATGTTTATTATGTTCCAGTTGTACACATTATGATATTCAATCCCACATCAACCTTATGATATATGTTTATCTTTTTTTTTTAACTCAAGAGGAAACTGGGATTAAAAGAAAATAGTTAAATAAATTTGCTGATGTCACACAGCTAGTAACTGGTGAACCTGGATTTACAATCCAAATCTGTCAGGTCCCAAGATGACCTTGAGGAATTTAATGTGTTTGGGGGAATAGAGACACCTACTGAGAACTCAATGAGAAAATATTAAGAACAAACAAAATAACAATAAAAATGCTCCCTTTAGGAATAATGCTCACTCCTCCATCCCTCCCATTCCATCTGAGCCTCCTGATTTCACATGTTAGGGGTTCACCCTCAGCTCCTGGACCTCCCACTAATAGGCAGCATTGTTCATTTCTTTGCATCCCTCAGAATATAGACTCATATTGAAGATCACTTCATACTCAAAAGTTCGAACCCATAAAATGAACCTTCTTGGCTAGGAAGGAATCCTGACAGATTTCAGAAATCAAATTCCTTTCATTGCCATCTTTGAGACAAACTTGCAGGTATCAGTTGGATTTTATTGGCTCATCTAGATGATTTTGTGTGTGTGAATAAGAATTATCTAAACCTGGAGAACAGATAATGGTAGCTACTGGACAGCAAGATGGGGAAATATACAGCTTTGTTAAGAGCAGACTGAATCACAAATTTCTGTTGTCCTTGAGTCTTTTTTGGCCTTCCTTTGTCCAAGGGGGTCAGAAGTTTGAAGCACTTGAGTTAAATGACTAAGAGACTGACGTTCTGTCAAATAGGCAAACCAGAGGGTTTTCCGAAAAACACTGTATTTGGGTGAAATTCCGATGAAAAAGGTAGAAAATATGCTGTTATGGAAGTACAGAGTCAGATCACTGAAACCCCTAACTCCCAGGAATTAGTGGTTATTACGTGCGGAGGAAAACAAACTTTGTTAATACTTTTCCCATCCACTGTGAAATATCGAAACTCAGCTGTGATGTAGCATTTAACTGCACATCGAATCAAGAGTCCAGTAATAGAAACTGCCTTTTTGCGGTAGAAAACAGGGTTAGAAGCAAACCGAAATAACACATAAAACAGATCTCCATGGAGAAAACTGAAGACTGCTTCTAGCATGTAGAGATCAAGGGTACAATTCCTGTTCTGTGAAAGCTTTTTTCCTGGGGTTTTAAATTTTCCTCTTGATTATGTGTGGAATCAAGGGGGGTCTGTGTGATTGCGCCCATGCATGACTCCAAGAAACAGAAATGGGGCAGACACAGACAGATGGTGACGGGCTCATTTTTAAGCCCAGCTATCAGGGATAGAAGTCAAGCATCTAAAGAGGATCATAAAAGTTGGCATCAGATTTTCACTCCCAAATTCAATACCCGCAGGCGGTTAAAGCTAAGTTTACTTCACTGGTAAACAATAGATTCCAAACAAAACAGTAATGAGCTTTTGAAAATCTAACCGGCTAATTCACAAATTAAAAAAATATATCATCCATACTCAGTGTTAGCAAGGGCGCAGAAAAATGGATGTTCTCTTATACTATTACTTGATATATGAATTGAAACAGATTTTCCAGAAAACAATTTAATACACAAATAATTATTTGTAATGGAGAAGGACTAGAAATGATCTACTTTTTCAAAAGGAGAAGACTCTGATATCCATTAAACCCCATCAATACAAATTAAGTTTTCAATTAATTTTCAGGATAGAGGAACTTGGTCACAGTATACTATGTTACGAACAAAATAAGATACAAATCAAAATATCCAATATAATTCTCATAGAGTTCTATATAGTGAACTTTTTTTCAAAAGACCTGATATACTCCAAAATGTTATTAATTGTAATCTCTCATGTTGGACAATGGATGCCTTTATTTCTCCTACTATAGCACTTTTAAAAAATATTGTTTTATAATAAGTTTTGTTTCAGTGAAAGATTATTTAAAAAACAATATATTGTCTTCCTTTTGAGTGCAAATCCTTTTATATTTGCCGATGCATTTTTCAAAGTATATCCCTATATATATCTGAGAAAGAGAATTCTCCTCACCTAGGAGAAACACATCTTTACTGCTTTTGTTGAGTCTAGCCTCATAATCCCTTTCTTCTACTCTGTGATATAACCAGAGTTGGATGTCAGACTCAGGATCACAGCTTATAAAAAATACAAACACTATAGCTCCATCTCTCAACTACTTCAACTCTCTATAAGACCACGTGCATAGGAAAATAATCGCCACACATTCAAGGGGCGCTCCCCTTGAGTACGTTCTCTAAAGAGCATGTGTCTACCCATGGATCTCCAAAGGAGAAAACAGAAAAGGTTCAAGATACTCAACTTGAAGAAAGGTGAATTCTTTATGATTTTGTCCAAAGACTCACCCTTGCACGTTGTGTTTCCTTCTCAGGTCATGGGAAATGTTTCCTTGAAGGCTTCTTACTCTCTTCCCCCTTGAGTAATGTAGAAATTAATTAAATTGAGGTACAAGTGCAGGCAGAAGTACTGGAAGAGTTCGGTTGAACTCCTTTCTTTGGGGGGAAAATGAATTCTCTTTCTCTCTCTCTCCCACTTTCTCTCCCCCTGTCAATTAATTTAACCAGCAAAACAACCTTATAAGGTAGGTACTATTATTAGCTCTACTGTGCCAGGAAACCTGAGGGATTAATTAATTTCCCCAGGGTCACAGAGTTAATTTGTTGCAGAGTTAGGACTCAAACTCAGGCAGTTTAGCTTCTAACGCTGCCGCCTATCTATCTAGCTAGCTATCTACCTACGCAGATACTATGGCCTACTTCTTCCAAAAGCATGACAATTCATCAGGCCACAGGAAAATCTCTGATCCACAATCCAGTATGCCTTTTCAAGTCAGCAAAAACAATTTAAAGCCTCAAAGTCCTCACAGGCTAACTTTCAGCTTCACCTGTGATAATGTGAAAAAGGCAAGTTTTTGTACTACCAGCACAGCATCTCAGCTGTACTGAATCAAAATCTCTGCAACCCATTAACCTAAGGGTTGAGGCCTTTCCACTAGGGCCATGTGAATGGTCACCAGCAGATGGAGCAAAGCCATTTGCGCTAGAAGAATTTTTGACCCAAGGGGATAACCAGGACTCTTAGTTTTAGATTTCATTTAGCAAGGTGGCTGTTTATCAGACTCTACTTCCCTAAAGTTCTAAGCAAGTTTCCAACACTGACAGGCATTACTTCAGGACAATTTAAACACACAGGTATGAGCTTTTTTGGATGGATACATGAACAGATGGGTGCAACTCTTCATATTTATATTTGAAAAGGCACGTATAGTGTCAATATCTGGAAGATATTAATCATGCCCATTCCATTTTTTTCATAAAAAGAGAAGAAATGTACTTTTTATATGCTATTGATACTTTCTTTTTCATTGCTTTCTAAATCAACCAACAAAATTTTTTATGCACACCTAGGGTATCATGGTATAAATGATAAGGTGTGGTTGATTTGGGTAACCTTCAGCATTGCAATGATATTGAAATGAATTCTACTGAATCAATCATTTCTTTCATTGATTTATAGTGAAGTTGAGAGTATTATGTGAAACCGGATTGGAGTAACTATAGAAATACGGTTTTGCCAACATTTAATTAAGACGCCAAAGGATATTCCTAAAGTGTAGAAAGAGTTCATTCCTTATGTTTGATGTATATTTGAGCTATTTGCACCTTGGTCTATCACTTAAAATGCTTTGATCTCACCCTTAATGTAGTTGGTTTAGATAATATGGTCTAACGGTGCTCATCTATTCTAAGTTTTATGACTGCAATTTGCTTGAATCTGCTCTCACTCTCCAGTCTGAAGTTTATTCTATCCTAGAAACTCATTACTGGTCAGTGGTTAGATCAACAGACTGTAGAGAAAAAAGTCTGGAGATATTGCCCATCTGAACACTTTATCTCATTTAAGCCCATTTCTATGGGGATATTTTCCAATCAGTTAAATAAAAATGATATTCAGCCTGTGTATGGCTACTTCCTTTAGCCAAGACAATAAAGAATGGATTTATTATCTACTTTTCCTTAAAAAATGTTTTTGTGTGGAAAAAACATTATGACAAACTCACATAAAAACTGTTTGTGGGGCACAATTTTCAAATAAAACTCATTATATTGATAGACATTGAAATTACTGCTCGATGTGCAGGGACATAAATATCCATTCTGCCCAAAACAAATTTAGTAAAATCAAAATATGTAACACTAAGAACATTTCAGCTTTTCTCTAACACATGGAGCCAGCCATACATGCCAACCTGATTCTATCGCCTCTCTTCATTAAGCTTGAAAGCATATTTTGTGTTGCTTTTAGCAGCTCCTAAAATTTCTTTGTCTCTTAGCACAGCACCATAAAAGTTCCCACTTGACAGATCATAAATCGTTCTCACAGAGCAGCCAGTCCCCTGGCACGCACTGGCTACATCCTATTCTCCAGACCCATTACTAAGAGCAGTTATGCACTTTTGCACAAAACTTAGTTTCAGGATCTGGAAAATGCTTGACCCTGTCCTATCAATTCAGAGCAGGGAATGGTCTACTTTACACAAAGCATTTATTTTCACTAGGAGTGAAAGGAGAGAGTGTTTCCTCTGTGATGAAATACATCTGAAACAATAAAAAGTGGGTTAAATCTGAGGTCAAGGAAATTTGACCACACAACTATGCCCTAGATATTTAGGACTCTCTCACGTACCATAGCATGTGTAATTATGGTTCCTTCAACTGCGTCTCTAGAGGATATTGAAGAATGTGTAATTGGTATGTCATCCTGTTATTTGTTCCTTCATTCCCCAGACATTTATTGAGAATCTACTTGATTCTACACACGTTGCCAAGTGACACAATCACAGAGATGTAGAAGACACAGTTCCTGTCCACAGCTGTACATGGATTTGCAGCTATGCAGGCATTTACAGTAAAGTGTAAGAGATGTATTATTAAATAAGGAGAAACATTCTGTGGGAGAGGAAGAGGAGTCAGGAAAGTTTTTATGGAGGAATGAAGATGTGAGCAGAATTTTGAGATCTGAATGGGAATTCCTTAGGTGATCACTGGGTAACAGGTAATATATAAAAGGTACACAATTTTGAAAGTGTAACATATCTGCAGAATAGCAAATAGCTCAGAATGAGTGGAACCCATGTAGTAGGTGGTGAAAAGGGGATGAGACCAGAGAGATACACAAAGTCAAATCCCAAAGGATCCTGAATGTTAGTAAGAGTTATAGGACTTTTTTTATGGCGAGCCAATCAAAGATATGACTCAGGGAAGTTAAATGACCAGATGTTCAGATATTCTTATTTAAGTAATAATGTAAAGTAACTACAAAAGCCAGTATGACAGATTGCAAAAGCAGCTACGAATTCTCACCATCCCTACATGCGTATCCCTTTGCAAAGTGACTCTGAAGTTTCTCCCATCAAGAGGCAGAGTGAGTTTCTCTAATCATTGAGTCTTTGCTTGGTATGTGACATCCTTTGGTCAATGGGATAGTAGCAAATGTATGCACTCAGAGACTTGGAAACGGCTTTCATAGAGAGGCTTGCTCTCCCTTGGTGCTCTTGAAAACCTCCAACTGCATGTGAAGCAGTCTGGGCTGCCCCCCTGAGTGATGAGAGGCATAATTCTCAGTTATCCCATTGCCCTATCATCTTGTTAATAGCCACATATATAAGTGAGGCCATCCCAGATCATCCAGCCACCAGACAATCCCTGATGTGACCTTGTGACCTGACAACTGACTATAGATGCATGAACAAGCCCAGGAAAGATCAACTGAGCTATCCCAGACCAGAAAAACTAAGCAATAACCCCAAATAATTGTGAGCTAAATAAATGATTATTTTAATCCAGAGTTTTGAGGCAGTTTTTTTTTAATGGAATAAAGCTAACAGATACAAGAAAGAGCATTATTAGAGACATATAAAACTGCAGTAACTATTCCAAGAATTTCATGTGCATTATTTCATTTAATTATGTAAAATCTTATGATTTATGTCCTCATTTTATGGATAAGAAAACTGATCCGTAGCCACTGCTTTTGACTATTGAGTAAACCGAACTACAGAGAAAGTAAAATAATGCAAAACAAAACAGACAAAACATGGACCGAGAGTAATTCCTTAATTAGTGATGGTGATGCTTGGTCTTATGGGAATTCTATTTACCTCCAGGTAAATAGAACTCATGAGACAGACTTTGTGATACATATGTGTACCTGGTTTGTAAACTTTTAGGTAGACTCAGCCAGGAATATAAATGAATGGGACAGAAATGTGTTCGATGTAAGAAGATAACAAACAATGTATAGCCCATGCTCCATCTAAAGTGGGCAACTTCCATCTAATTGTTGTCATGCAAAATGTGAACCCAATATTCTCAGTATTTTCAGAACTTATAAGTTCTGTTTTTTTAAAAAAAAGCTAAGGGCTTCCCTGGTGGCGCAGTGGTTGAGAGTTCGCCTGCCAATGCAGCGGACACGGGTTCGTGCCCCAGTCCAGGAAGATCCCACATCCCACATGCCGCTGAGCGGCTGGGCCCGTGAGCCATGGCCGCTGAGCCTGCGCGTCCGGAGCCTGTGCTCCGCAACGGGAGAGGCCACAACAGTGAGAGGCCCGCGTACCGAAAAACAAAAAAAAACCTTTCATTTTCTTGGGGTCCTGCCTGTCTTTCTCTGGCTGGTTCTAAGAGCTCTGATTGGCTGTGTTGATGAGAGAACTCAGGAGCTTCTCTGTCCTTCTCCATCTTTCTCTTCCGGGGGCATGGGAGGGCGGTGGGGCATCTAAATGAACCCAAGTTCTGGTGAGATACCCTGAAGTTCACATAATGCCCAGCATTGAGGAAGGGCCTAACTGCCATGGCAAGGACCACTTAATGGGAGAGAGGACCCCTTATTTGGCAAACTTTATTGTTGCCAACACATCTTGCTTCTTCTTTGCTACCCGACCATCTGCCCTGTGCAGGTGACAGTGGCAAATGGGCTGGACTTTCAATGTCTTTATTATATTGATTTCAATTTATTTTGATCTTTACAGTCTTTTCTCTTTGCCAGCAAAAGTTTCTGACCAAGGGAAATGCTCCTCAGAGGTGGCTTCTTTCTAAGTTGTAGCACTTTAAAAAACACTAATAAGACAAGTGACGGGTAAGGGTCAAAAGACGAATGGTCAAGGGTAAGTTGTAGGAAAGCACATCAAGGCAGGGTCAGGGAGAAAAGCAGAGCCTGATACCCAGGTCCATGTTTTCCTCTCAGGTCTGTCTCAAGCTCTGAGAATAATCATATCCTTAGACAAGAGAATTTGGCTTTGCAGGACATGGAGCCAAGGGGCTCAGAAAATGTAAGATCAATTAGTTATATCCTGATCAGACTCTGGTCTATGCAACAGTACTAGAATCATGGCTTGTGCCTTTAACACCTGTTCTAATAACTGGTCCTCCTTCAGTCACCTGCCAATAGTTCAGCTCCTTCAGACATGAGGTCACAGCTTTCTTATTTCAGGTTATTTTATTGTATGAAGATGCCTAAAACCCAGCCAAGTTTTTGGAGCCTATTACGTGTTGAAAAATTTTTCTGATGTTTTCCTGCACGTTGTTTTCTAAAACTCCTCATCCCTCTGTGGCTCCCTTTCTTTTTTTTTAAACACTCATCCCTAAACTCTCATAAACTTATTCTGTGCTAATTGAAATAGCTTTTCAAGAAGTTGGGTATCCATCCATTTATCATTTGGATGCACCCCACTTGGTTGCAGGAAAAGCCAGTATACCTAAAACCTTCTTCCATTTCTGCCTCCATTTAGCATTCTTGGTCTGTTGCTATTTCAGTATGATGTGTCTAAGTGTGATTTCTTTTCAGTTATTCTTTCTGAGTGGAATGCAGTAGGTCACATTAGGTTGACAAAGTTTATTTGTAACACCTAAAAAAAATAGATAACAAATGTTCTATTTTAAAAGACATAAGAGAGCTGTGAAAGTAATGAAGACTAGATGAATTAAAATTCCAAAAAGGAAAGATTGCGATTTTTAGTGCGTTAACATTCACTGGCCATTTTTTCTCTCCTGAAGGCATCTGTCCATTCTAGACATGGGCTAATGATCAGACTTGATCAGGGCAGAAGGAGTCTGCTGAAGGAAAGAGAAAACAGTGGGCTTTTGGAGGTTTGCACAGGATGGTGAAACATAATGGAATGCGATGGGGTCCTCCAAACACAACTGATTTCCTCATAGAGCATTTGCTGAATTTTGGGTGGCATGAGAGTTTGGAGAGATAGACCAGAAACTTCTAAAAGGCAGCAAGAAATCTCTTGTGGTCTCACAGTTTTTTGAAAATAAAGTCCAACCAGAAGGACTCAAACTATGACTAGTTTCTCCTGAAGACTCTGGGCATGAAATTAAAGAGTTAAGATTAAAACTCTAGAGGGCAGAAGTGAATCTCAATCTTCTAGAATTAAATCAAAATCCCAAGGATGCCACATTTTAGAAACAGAAATGAATCCAAGGTGGACGGTCTTACTAATAATACTGAAGCCCAAGACAGACATTTTAATCCTTGGTTGTGATGATCAGTTGCTCACACTCTCCCTAACAGAGGACAGTGTGAACACTTTCTGCAGGAAAGTAGCATCATTTCCAGTCTCTGTGGTTCTTTGTACCATAACATGTCATGAAACATGAAGAGGCAAGAAAATGTATTTGAAAATCAAGACAAAAGGTAAATAATGGAAGGAGATTTGCAGGTAATCTAACTATTGGCTTCAGGAGACAAGGACGTGGAAATGACTTCTTTAAACAGGTTAATCTTCTTAGGGTTTGTTGAGCCTTTTTGTATCTCTTAATCTTTCTGGAATTTTTCTCAGCCATTATGATTTTGAATAGTACCTCTGCTCCTTTGTTGCCTCTGGAACACCAATGAGATATATCATGAGTTATTGTTCTAACCAGTCTATCTAGCATAATTTGAATTTTTAATTTTATTTTTATTTGTTTCTCTTCCATTAGAATATGTATTCCTTTAGGACATGGATTTTGAACGTTTTGTTTATTGCTCTATCTATAGCCCACTAAAAAGTCATTTAATCTAAAAAATTCTATAGAATATTCTCATTGGAGGAAAAGAATTCCTCTGAAAAATATAAGGAAAAAATATCTGACAAAATTCTGAATGATACATACAATGAACTCAGTTATATGCATCAAATTAAGAAATAAAAAAAATAAAAATTTAAAAAATTTAAAAAAAGAAATAAAAGCTATCATACTATAAAATATATCTACTAAAATAGAAATAAATAAAATAATAGTTAATATTCAAAGTAATGCTTACTTTGAACTTCTATTCCACCTTTCCATACACTAGTCTATACGGCTTCAACAGTATTATTACTTAACATAATCTTGGGATTCTTATTTAAATCAAAAATATAAAATAAATTAATAAAATCACAATTATTTGTACATACTATACTTTTCTACTGAGAAAGCTTTGGACTATCAGCTGAAAATCCATTAAAGTTAACAAGAGAGTTAGATAAGTGGCTGAATACAAAATTAATTAGAAACTATTTTCTACATACTGGCAACATTTGTTTAGAAAATACTTTCGAAAACTTATTCATAATAAAAAATTCAAATAATATATTGAAACAATTTTAAGGAAACTTATGGGAACTATGTATAAAAGAAAAGAAAAGAAAGCTTTTCTGAGACATTTTAAAAAATAGAAAGAAACAAATGGAGAACTGTTACATCCCTAGTTAAGAAGGCTGGGTGTTATAAAGATTACATTTATTTTCAAAATTATTTATGGAAGTGTATCCAAATGCTAATGCTCAGGACACTGACTTACAGTATGTCAGTACGGATGACACACACACAAATACACACACACACATGCTCACGGCTCATGACAAAGGAGTTCAGGAAATTCTACTGACTTTTTTTATTGGACAATCATATAAACATTCAACTGTTGGCTGGTTTTCAGAAATTCTGCCATAAGTGAATCTACAGTAAATATAGTTTTATTTAACCAAGACTTATTTAAATATATATCTTTGGTAGCACCTAATTAACCTATGACGTAGTGTTATACAGAATAACATTTTGAAAAAGTGCTAATTAATAGGCTTACCCTAATTTAAAGCAAGATCACAGGAGAAATTTGATGTTAATCATAAAGTGATTCTAATATTCCACTGAATGAATAGCCAGTGGTCACTGATATAAACCATTAACAAAGGTATTAGCATGAGCAAATTCTCCTTTCACATATTAAAACATAGTGCAAATTGGTAATAATTAAAAGATCATTTTAGAACTACAAGGAAAGATATATCAATAAATTGGAGCAGAACAGTTCAGAAATGCCCATGCATTAATCTATCCATTAATAAATGTTGACTGAAGAGTTATTGAGCCAGAATACAGCATTTCTGAGCATGCTTTAGTTTATCTAAGAACTTTATAGCTACAAAGGAGAAATCAAAAATCTCTGGGAAAGAGAAAGATAATTTATTAAATCATGTTAGAAAATTGTTTACTTATTTGGGGAAACATCAAACCTTATATAAAATCTCACATAATGTATCAACAAAAAAAATCCATATTGGTATTCAGACTAGCTGTTTAACTATAAAAAATTTGAGAAAATATAAGCAAAGGTCAAAAATATATTTAGAGGGGGCAGGACAATCTAAGTTTAAAAGTATTAGAGGGATTCCCAAAGTAAAGAATCAATAAATTTAACATCATAAACATTAAAAACTTTATTTCTCAAAAATTAGAAAGAAAAATTAATTAAATATTAAAAATAATTTTCATAAGAAATGCATAAATATTGATATTTTAAAACTTTGTAATCCCATTTGGTAAATGTTCTAGGATCAGGAGCTATAAAAAATAAATAGGAAAATTCAAAGAAATAAGTATAAATGCATATATACACATCACATGCACGTTTCAGTTCATACGATATATATGCATATAATACTGTTATGTAAAATTAATGTACACATCAAATTATTAGAGAATGATATGTAGTTCATTCTGGAATTCCAAAGGTTAGTCTTATCACCCAGACATCACATACCTCTCAAAAGAAATATTCTAGATTACTTTAAAGAATTGCATAATGACCACATAGCACTAACTCCAAAGCTGTGAAAATGCATAAGTAAGG
The DNA here is from genome assembly GCF_964374135.1 of Grampus griseus. Classification (NCBI taxonomy): domain Eukaryota; kingdom Metazoa; phylum Chordata; class Mammalia; order Artiodactyla; family Delphinidae; genus Grampus; species Grampus griseus. The sequence continues at coordinate 16,552,955 of NC_139009.1, forward strand.
GCTCTCTTTCCCTTTTTGAACCTGTGAGAAATCTCAGCAGAAGAAGGGAGGTCACAGCACCCCACTGATTGTTGTAGTTTCATTTTATTTGCTGTTTTGTTTTCTGAATTAACTAGCTACTGATTTGACTGCTTTTGCAAAATGCTAAAGAGTGAACCCGGCAGACAGGTGTGGGAAAATTTGGGGGTGGGGGAAGACAGTTGGGCAATGGATTTCCCCGAAAAAGTTCTATGCATCAAAAACAGCCTGCCACATTTAGCAAGGGAAGAAAAATGGACGTATTGCTTTTCTTGCCAAACCAATGCAAAGGAGATCAATAGCCCCACAACTCCAGGGCGAGAGAAGAGCAGTGTTTCTGTCACATATACCCCCAACCAGATACTACAATCTATTCCTGAAAAGGTAACTCAGGAGACATGGGAGGCCTGTGGCAGGCCTGCGTGCCAACTTCTTCAATAACATGGGCATTAGAAATGCCACCTTTTTTTTTTTTTTTTTTTTGCGGTATGCGGGCCTCTCACTGCTGTGGCCTCTCCCGCCGCGGAGCACAGGCTCCAGACGTGCAGGCTCAAGGGCCATGGCTCATGGGCCCAGCCACTCCGCGGCATGTGGGATCTTCCCAGACCGGGGCATGAACTCATGTCCCCTGCATCGGCAGGCGGACTCTCAACCACTGCGCCACCAGGGAAGCCCAGAAATGCCACCTTTTGACGTCCATAACTCATGAGGTTCTTTGCATTGCAAGGGCAAAAATTTGGAGCAAAGTATCTTAAACAATCCCTGTTCTCCAGAATTGTCCCTGCAAAAATGAACCCACAGTTGTCTGAAAGTTGAAAGCAGCTCTTCAAAGAGGCGGTCTCTGGAGTCTTAGAACCATCATAAACAAAATGGCCTTTTCACTGGAATATGCTGGAGAGACTATTCAACTCAGGATGATGAGATTCTTCCTCATGCCAGTCCTAGTGATGGCAGCCACACAGCCTGGCATGGGCTCTCTTTACCTGGTGCAGGACTTGGGCTCAGTGTAAACATCTTTGTGGTGAGACAGCAGAGGGCTATCCCTGGAGATGTGTTAAAACAAAGCTATTAACAACAACAACTAACTCAAAAGACAAGAAGTCTTGATGAGGATGTAGAGAAATCTGAACCTTTGCACACTGTTGGTAGGAATGCAAAATAGTGCAGCCATATTGGACAATAGCATGGAGGTTCCTCAAAAAGTTAAAATAGAACTACCATATGATCCAGTATTCACACTTCTGTGTATTTACTCAGAAGAATTGAAATCAGGATCTCAAAGACATTAGCATTCCTATGCTCATTGCAGCATTATTCACAATAGCCAAGATATGGAAATAACTGAAAATAACCTAAATGTCCATCAACAGGTGAATGAAATAAAGAAATGTGGTATACACATACAGTGGAATACTATTCAGCCTTAAAAAAGAAGGAAAGCCCACCTTGTACAACAGATAAACTTTAACGACATTATGCTAAGCGAAATAAGCCAGTCACAGAAAGAAAAATATAACATGATTCCACTTATATGAGGTGTTTAATATAGTAAAATTCATAGAATCAAAGAATGGACTGATGGTTTGCCAGGGGCTGGACGGAAGGGAAGTTACTAATCAACAGGTATAAATTTTTAGTTAAACCAGATGAATAAGTGCTAGAGATCTGTTGTATAACATTGTAACTATAGTCAACAATAATATACTGTACACTTAAATTTGTTAAGAGGGTAGATTTCCTGTTAAGTATTCTTACCACGATAAAATCAGATTAAAAAAAGGTCTAATTTCCCATTTACATTAATCAGTAGCCAGAAGTGGTTTCCCAAATAGGCAGCCCTACTTTTCTCTCCCCCATAACCTTTTTACACCTTCCGTTCTTTCTGACTGCAGCTTTCTGTAGCCAGAGGGCCCTGTATATCCTTTCTCTCCTTACTCTGTACAACCAGCTGGGCAAAGTTTATTCTGTTTTATATACCATAATCTGTCATGGCTGATTTTGTTATAACAAGATCTGAACAGATGGGGAATGGTTTGCTCAAGAATTACTTGCAATATGAGTGACCTATAGAAAAAATTGGAAACTGGAATGCAATCCCTGCAATAAAATCCCAAACTCGTTATCCTCCCCACAGGATGCCCATGGATCCTGCCTCCACATGAAGGTGTTAATGACTAACCCAGAGACCTATAAAGGAGCACAGTCCTCTGGTAAATAGCACGTGCACAAAGGAATAAGACAGCGACAGAGAAAGGCAGTAACATTTCTTTGCCATAACTTGTCTTTCTGATTTTTTTTCCTATTAAGTGACATATACTTAAAAGATACAAACACAATCAGTTAACAATGGAATGGAAATGCTGCGAATAAGGCAATTTCCTTAGATCTGGAAAATCTCCAGAATTAGACAGATTTCTATCAGCATTTAATACATTTTTTTAACACCTACTGAGTCCAACTTCACAGTTCTTCAAAGTTCTCCCTAAGCATAACAGGGAAGATAATCAGAAACCATTATGGACAATATGCTGTCTGAAAAGAGTATTAAAAAAAAAAAAGAATCAGGCAATGAGAGTGCTATTAATTCTCTAATCCAACTGCTCATATTTATGTTGATTTTACAAAAGGAAAAAGCCATTCTGAGTGGTTAATGCCTCCACTGCCACTCCAAAGAGATCACACAAATAAACTGAAAAATCCTTCTCTGCCTAAGTTCTCTGTGGTTTAGTATGTTTTACAGCGACTGCTCAGTTAGAACCAGTCTGAGGCCATTTCTACATTTAAAAAATGGTAACATTGACCACATGATCTTTGAACAGCATTTGTGATCTGACTACATATTCCTTGCAGTTCCTAAAATAACATAAGTAGAGAAAATAAAGAAAATGAAGAGAAAGAATGCTTTCGCTATTATGTTACTATTACATTATATGACAGGCTTCTCTGGTTGAAATCTGCTATTCCTTTTTAACTACTTACCCATATCTTAGGCGTTTTCTAGTCTCTACCAAGCCTTCCTGACATCTTGAGCCTGTATCAAAGCCTGGGCATCGTTTTTTAAAATCAGAATTAATCACTTGATTGAACTGTGTCTCTATTGTTCTTTTAGGTGAAATAGTTTCTTTTGCACAAGTAAAATTAATTTTTTGACGGCCCAGACCACTGACTTTCATCTTCCGTAATTAACACTAAATAACACAATAAAAAAGTGCTACCTTCCATATTTAATACTTAATAGTAGAGTATCAATGTCTAAATTTCCTTTTTTATGGCCAAACAATTCATATCATGCCTAATGAAAAACAGCTTAAGGGATAGAAGTCATGTACTGAATGGATACATCTGAGGCTGTTTCATTAAGGAATAGCAGATTTAAGGAAGCACCTTGTGGATCCAGCACTCCTCCACAGGCAGCTTCATGTCTTCAGAGAAAGTGACAGAAGCTTCAAGGTTTGTCATCCTCCAGTTTTATTTGTGTCCTGTACCCTGAGTTCAGCGTGGTTAGAGATCTAGGGCTTTACTACTCTGGAAACTTTCCCCACTGTGACTCACAAACTTTGCCAATCATGCTCCAGAGCCACTACTAAAAACTGAGTCACCAGGGTAATGACACTCAATGTTTCAACAGCTCTTTACCCCTGTTAGTTAATTATCCTACAACACAGAAAATGGCCGTGGTTCTTATTTAAGAGGAAAATGAATGGTTTTGCTAAAGTTGCAAAAGTCAGTGAAATTGGTTCCTAGATAACTGGGCATTTTGCCTCACATATAGCCAGGAGGATACATGTGCTTTCCTGCTTCTCTCTCCCAACTATCCCAGCAACAAAGACCTCTCCCCGGGATATGTTGCCCTCCATTTACCAAGAATTCTTTCAGCAAACTTCCTTCTGTTGTATCCCTTCCATGAACCCCAGTGAACACCTGAGAGTCATTAGGCTAATGGTTCCTGGCTTTGTTTAAAGCTAGGAAAAGGTTCATGGTTTGAACAGATGAGCAAGTTAGAGAAAAAATCCACAGGATCGTTGCTGCTTTCCCACCAAGTCTTTCCATCTACCTTCCCTAAGCACTATCATTTACTCATCAGTTCATCACCATCACCATTCCACTCTCACACACTCACAACCACACACACACACTCTCTCTCACAACCACACCTATACCCGCTGCTTTCATCAGTCCTAACCTAAAGCTTTTCCGGTCCTCTTCGGTGTGAACGATACCAAATCCTTTTTCCTTTTTCTTATAAACAAAGCTGAGTTGGGGTAGACTTTATTGAAGGTTTATTAATTAGGGATTTAAAAAAAAAGTACAGAGGATGTGTTTATGACTGCCACTTCACTTTCTTCCCACCAGTTCTGTCTTCATTCTTTCTGAGGTGGAAGTGACCAAGGAAATTATAATAGAAACAGCATTTTCTCTGAATTCTATGGACCCTGAACCCTTTCATAAATCTGGCTGGCACCTGTGTGTGTGTGTGTGTTCTCTACAGTGGATGGTTAAGTGAAAACGCAACTCTGCCAATGCGAGGACCATGCTCAGAATGTTGGCCGGTAGGTCACAAAGACATTATTTTTCTCTTTACTGAAACAGAGAAAAATACATACTATATATGCCATATACCCAGTACTCAGAAGAGAGAGTGTTAACTTTCTGTCACATTGACTATAAAATATCGTCCCTTGTCTCACATTCCTTGCCCCATTATTTGCCCTGACTCCCTAGAGGTACACACTATCATGAATTACATGTGTATCTTTCCTGTCCGTATTCTGCTTGTTTTACTTATTTTTTTCTTTGTTTGTTCATTTTACCTTATACACATAAACACACACACTATTAAGTGCATATCAAGGGCTTTTGAAATGTGTTTTAAATATAGATAGTACTTATTTCAAATATTGTTTTACAATTTTCTCTCTTTAACATTATGCTTTCTAAATTTCACCACATGGATGGATAGATAGATTCCTACATACATGGGTACCTATATATACAGATTATAAAGAGAGAGAAAAAAAAGGAGAGAAAGAAAGAGAGTGTTTGGGGACGGAAGCAAAGAAAGAAAGAATATGTTTACTTTCAAAAGCTATAAAGTATTTTATTGTGGGACAAAGCCCATGATATCGTCTATTAATATTTGTAAACTTTTCGAGTGAAAGTGGTAACTCTGAGATTTTTGAACCTAATACCAACACCATTAAGGGCCTGATCACGGAATAAAAGAAGGCTGGATGAAGAGGTGTGGGAAGTGGATTCCCTTCACTGCATCACACTTTTGCTTTCCTTCAGCCATTCAACACAGGCAGGGCAATACCTTCCAGGCAATGTCCCGTAAGGAGGGCACCTTGAACACCTGGAAGGCAGGTGGAGACTCTGTTTAACTCCCAGAGGCTGGTTAATGTCTCATTTCTTGGGAGAGGAGGGGTGAGGGGAGAGTGTCAAGAAGGAAAATGAATCACCACACGGAATCTTCATCAATCTTACCCGTGGCCTTTGAGCACAAAAAGAGGTAGGTAACTGTGGTAACCCTAACTACATTACAAGGACAGTGTATTATCACGAAATTACTAATTTGTTGAGGCAACAGTACAATTTACACATCTCCAGTCCCATCTCTAATTGTCTGACACTTATCTGTTGCTGTAGAGGAGCACACAGCAGGAGAGGGTCTGAGAGGCAAGCCAATCAGTCAAAGGCTTTCAGAGTCACAATGGGCATACTTCTGCCTTACAGAGCTTCACAAGGGAAGCCTTCAAAGGGGAAAAAAGCCCCGTCTGTGATGCAAAAAGAGATTTTTGAAACACAAAACATTGTTTGGTAGAGATAATATAAAAATTGGGACAATTTCTGCTTTTTTCTTACTCCTAAGGCTGCAGTGAGGGAATCTGAGATCATGGAAAAATGCTTTGAAAATGCAGAGTGCTGACAGATGTGAGGGAAGCAGGCAAATACTGGGGGCCGTGTCATTCATCAGAGCTGGAAGGTTAGAGGATTCTCCAGCTTGTTGGATAATCCTCGATCTCCATTCTCTCTGGAGCAATCCCCTGCAGGAATGGTCACCACATGTCTCTCTCTCTCTCTGTCTTTTATTTTTCCTTTTAACCCCTCTAGATAGCTAACCAACCTTAGGCTGCCTGGTTTCATCCCAGTTAAATATTTCACAAGGAATGATAAGAAATGTCATGTGGGAAATGACAAGAGTAGTGTAGGCCATCTTCATTGCCAAAAAGGCAAATGGAAACTTCCTGAATGAAGGGAGCCCCACCCTGGAGGGATAAAAGTCAGAAAGAGCCAAATGTAGCATGAAACACAGCCTCTTTCTCAGCCCCCCAAAGACCACTTAAGTAAAGAGGAAAAATACGTTTGGAATAACTTCCGTTGTAAGTTAAATGCAGGCAACAGATACTAGAATTGCAAAGCTATGTTGCAAAGCTAAAAAAATATTCAAAAACCTGTGAAGGTGGGGCTTCCCTGATGGCGCAGTGGTTAAGAGTCCGCCTGCCGATGCAGGGGACATGGGTTCGTGCCCAGGTCCAGGAAGATCCCACATGCCGCAGAGCGGCTGGGCCCGTGAGCCATGGCCGCTGAGCCTGCGTGTCCGGAGCCTGTGCTCCGCAATGGGAGAGGCCACAACAGTGAGAGGCCCGCGTACCACAAAAAAAAAAAAAAAGAAAGAAAGAAAAAACCTATTAAGGTGAATTGTATGACTACTTTGTGGCGTTACAAGATAGTCCCTGCTAACAAGGGACTATAGATGTCTTCTAGGAGTTTATACACACAAGGACACACAGCCATTTGTGTTTAGAGAGAATTAACATTACAAAGTAATAATGTATTTGATCAACTGTCAGATGTACAGTGCTCACACATAAACATGCTCTGCGATTTCAGAGCATGAAGAAATCCCTTCCTGCTGGGGAGCAGGTAAGGTTCCATGGAGGAGGCCTCAATCAGGTACACTTTGAGCTACAGGCTTATATATTTGTATATATGAAAAGGGGAGGCAAGCTATAGACTGAGCAGTTGGAAATATTATTAGTCAAGGCTTCAAAGTGAAACTGAGCAATCCTTGTAAAGAAGATAGTGGGATCACTTAAGTGGAAGCAGAGGATCCGTGGAGGAGAGAAAAGCACATAAATCTTGAAGAGTCATTTAGTGAGATTGCAGAGGTCCTTCATTACCAGAATAAAAGGAAAAACCACTAGGGTTAAGGAGAGATTTAGTCATCATGCCAGCATCAAACAGTTCCAACTTTGGCTGAAACTGAATGAAAAGAACTTTAGACTCAGGGGATAACAGAAATGTTGTTTTTTTTCCAGAGGCTGCCCATCAATTAAATGTGATTTTTACATGTTTTAAATTCCTTATAATATTCAGTGTTTCAATAATTCTTCTCAAATAAGCTTGTTGAAAACCAGCTCTACCTGGTGACAATTTGACTTCGTTAAATCATATTACTATCTGGACAAGTCAGCAATGGGTTGATATGTCATAACTTTGACGAGATTTTAATTCATTTCAAATGAAACTATCAAAAAGCTAATTGAAAAAATAGTTTACATCTACCCTCAATTAAATCATTAGGCATCAAAATACTCTGTGTCAAAAGGCTGGCATGATGCCTAATCTTGGGCCATATACGGATCATAGCAGAGCCCAAGCTTACTCTGCATATTACTGTGTATATCAGATTTTCATAGTGACCATGAGAGAAGGCTGAATAACTAATCACGTAGCAAGTGGAGAATCACAACCACTCAGTCTGTACTCGTCAATCCTAATCATTAACTTTGTTCACATGTAAGAATACAAGATACTTAAAGAAAGAGAAAACAAGTCTGATTTCAACAATGGAAGATAGTACTTAAATGTTAATGTATTCAAATTATTTGTCTGGAGAGTTGCTCACTAGTATTTATCAAGAATATACATAAATTTACTTAGAGATTATGAGCAGCTGATGAGCCCCCTCTGATAAGAGGTGAGAGGGAAAAAATGATATTATATATATCTGCAGCTGGTGGTGCAGTGGTTAAGACTCCACACTCCCAATGCAGGCAGCCCAGGTTCGATCCCTGGTCAGGGAACCAGATCCCACATTCATGCCACAGCTAAGAGTTTGCGTGCCACAACGAAGGAGGCCACGTGACACAACTAAGGAGCCCATGTGCCACAACTAAGACCCAGTGCCACCAAATAAATAAATAAATAAATAAATAATACTATACATTTAAAAAAAATGTTGGGAATCAACTTTTAAACTATATACTCACTTGGTCCATAGATTAATTCATTTAGTAAATATTTATTGAGTGTCTATGATATAGTATTCACCATTTTGGGTATTAGGCATATAGTAATGAACAAAAATAGTCTCTGCCTCCATGAATTTTTTTTTGTCTGTTTTTATATATGTTTTTTTAAATTTGTTTTATTGAAGTATAGTTGATCATAGTGGCACTATTTATAGTAGCCAAGACATGGAAACAATCTAAATGTCTCTTGACAGATGAACGGATAAAGAAGATGTGGGGTGTGTGTGTGTATATATATATACACACACACACACACACACAATGGAATACTCATCCATAAAAAGGAATGAAATAATGCCCTTTGCGGCAACACGGATGGACCTAGAAATTGTCATACTAAGTGAAGTAAGTCAGAAAAAGAAAGACAAATACTATATATCACTTATATGTGGAATCAAAAATATGACACAAATGCCTCCATGAAGTTTTTATTCTAGAAGGAGACAGATAATGAGAAACAAACAAACAAACAAACAAGGTATCTAGTGTTATGTCAAGGAATGGTAAGTTCCTGGAAGAAAAATGAAGCGTAATGGGAGATAGAGAGTTTTAGTGGTGTTTTGTTAAATCAGGTGATCAAGGAAGGCTTGTACAACGTTTAGGAAGAAACCAGAACCAAGAGAGGGAGATAGTACTGAATACATCTGGGGGAAGATAACTAAAGACAAAAGGATTAGCAAGTGCAAAGGTTTTAATACAGGATCATGTTTACTACAAAGGAGGAAGAGAAATAAGCCAGTGAAGCTCGATCAGAGTGAGTGAGATAGAGAGTTTGGTTGGTAAGATTGAAGAGTTAGCAAGAGGCCCAAATATAAAGCATTGGTTTAACGTTAAGGACCTTGAATTTGAATCAAAATAAGATGGGAAATCTTTGGAAGGTTTTTTGTGGAAGACTGATCTCATTTGATTTGTCTTTCAAAGGGTTCATTCTAGCTGCTTTGTGAGAAATAGATGGAAGGAGCAAAGTGTGAAAGCAGGGGAACAACGCCTACTGCAATAATTTAGGTAAGAGCTTGTAGAAACTGGAACTACGGTGGTAATTATGGATATGATGAGAAGTGGTCAGTTTGGGGAAGAGATTTTAAACTTTAGACCAACAGGATGGATTGAATGCTGGGAGAGTGAGAAAAAAGCAATCAAGCATCATATCTAAAGTTTCGGGCTTGAACAGCTGAGTGAATGGTGGCACCATGTCCTGATGGAGATGCTGAAGGAGAAGCACATTGAGGCTAGGAATGAAATTGAAAAGTTTGTTACAGAAATGTTATGTTTGAGATACCTATGAACACCTAAGTGGATACGCTGAGAAGGTACTTGAATATAAGTCTGGAGTTTCTGAAAGGTCTTGGCTGGAAAGAAAATTTTAAGAGCCTTCAGCATCTAGGTGCTTATTTAAAACGATGGAACTTGTTGAGGACTTGTTTGAAGTGAGTACAGACAGAGAAGAGATTATGAGACTAAAAGGGGGCATTCCAATTAAGAAGTTGCAAACTGAAGAGGAACCAGCCAAGGAGACTGAAAATATAGACTAGAAAATAGGGAGGACTGCAAAGGTGTCCCGGGGCCAAGTGACGATGAGGTGATCAATTACACAACAAAAACTAATATGTCAAATAAGACAAGGGCTAAGAAATAATGACCCAGTTTGTTAACGGAAGTCATTGATATTAGAAGGGAAAAACAGTTTCAGTGGAGAAATGGGGACAAAAATCTGATTGAAGTGAATTCAAGAAACAGCAAGAATAGAAAGCTCAAGAAGGGACGTCCCTGGCGGTCCAGTGGTTAAGACTCCATGCTTGTACTGCAGGAGGCACGGGTCCTATCTGTGGTCGGGAACTAAGATCCCGCATGTTGCGCAGCACGGCCAAAAAAAAGAAAAAAATAGTTCAAGGAGGTTTATATGTAATGGGGAGAAGACAGTGGGAAGACAACCAGAGGAAAAACTTGTTTTCTAGTTTATTCTGTGTGAAAAATGGACAACTTATACCAATGGAATGAGAGCAAGTGCATCTCCTTGAATGGGTAAAAACTCAACCCAATTGCTTACTGTCCAGATGCAGGTAATGGATATCAGAGAGTTTCTTTTAACTTTATTTTATTATTAAATATATCTTACACAGAAAAATGAGTGTATGTACATGTATTTATACATGCATATACATATATTTGTATAATACGTGTATGTGTAGAGAAAAAGAGAGAGAGAGAGAGAAAATGCATTCACATTTTAATATGAAAAGGAATACCATGTATCTACCACCCAGCTTTCGGTATGGAACATTAGCAGTACCTGTGTCACTCCTTGACTGCACCTTTCTCCTACTCTGGATTTTGTATTAATCATTCTATTGCTTTTTTTTTTTTTTTTTTTTTTTTTGCGGTACGCGGGTCTCTCACTGCTGTGGCCTCTCCCACTGCGGAGCACAGGCTCCGGACGCGCAGGCTCAGCGGCCATGGCTCACGGGCCCAGCCACTCCGCAGCATGTGGGATCTTCCCAGACCTGGGCACGAACCCGTGTCCCCTGCATCGGCAGGCGGACTCTCAACCACTGCGCCACCAGGGAAGCCCCTCCATTGCTTCTTAAAATGGTTTCAACACATATTAATCTATACAAAACAATATTATTGTTTAGTTTTATTCATTATATTTTAAGTGGAAACACACTGTCTATAGTTTGAGGACTTATTTTTTCAACAGACATTGTATTTTGGAGATTCATCTATTTTGATCCATGCAGCTACACCCCATTCAGTTTCACTGCTATATAGTAGTCATTGTGGTGTGTGAATATGCTAACATTTATTTATCTAGCTTTTTGCCAGTGGACAACTTTCAATTGCTTCTAGTACTCTGCTCTTCAGAAAATGCTGCAATGTACCTTTTGTACATAGTTCCTAAAACACATGTACTTCTTTCTCTTGGGTATATATCTAGGAATCAAATTTGTGGGCCATAGGACTCATCCATCTTACTTGTATTTGGTAATGACACACTGTTTTTCAGAACAGTTGTCCCAATTTACACCCCCTCCAGCAGGGTATGATAGTTCTTATCACTTCAAAATCTTGTCAACACTTGGAATTCTCAGACTAACTTGTATTCATTTTGTGGTTGTGAAACAGCAATTTAACATAATTTAATTTGTATTTGCCTTACTGTTAATAATGTTAAGCAGCTTTTCATGTGTTAACATTCCATTCAGGTTTCCTATTTTGTGACATCTGGGGTTTTTTTCCTCATTTTTTACTCCTGGGCTGTTTGCCTTTTGAGAAATCTTCACAATGGCAGTATCTACCTCACGATGAACTACTGTCCCCTACAACTTCTAAGCACAGTGAGGTAACAGGTTTGACACAACCTTCCACTGAACTGAATGGCACTGGAAGGTCTTGCTTTGCTGTTTCCTAGTATTAATTGGGATAGTTCCAAGTCTGAGAAAAAGAGAAGCAAGGCAGAAGCACTCACCCATGCTTATTGACTTCACAAGCTCTTAGTGCCACGTGTATTAACTGAGCAGATTGACTACAAGATGGCAGCCTTCTCTCATCCTGTACTTCATCACTCCAAACAATGTCATTCCCAGTGCAGGACTGACAGGCACTCATGTCCGGCCTCAGTTCTGTATCCCCAATCCATTAGTATTGGCTTGAGGTCAGCTTTTTGAATACAAGATCAATTCTAATATAGTTACATTCACTTCACTTTGTATCAGAGAGTAGATAGAAAGTTGAGAGGGATCAATAAACGCCAAACAACAAATCAGAAAATACATAGTGTGCATGAACCAGTTAGCATGCATGGATTTCTCTGTGCTAGTCATTGATTCAAATATAGGTAGTCCAGAAATAATGTGCTCATGTTTGTATCTGAAGCCAAAATGGAAATCGAACTCCTCAGCCTATGTCTTTAGCTGAATAGAAAATAGGAAATGACAAAATTCTTGGCCTTGTGTTCAAAATCTGAAGTTTTCTGGGTCTGTGTTACCTCTTCAAACTTAGTCTTGTTTTCTCTCCAGTTGTTTCTGTTGGACTAGTCTCATTTGCCTTGTCCTGAATATATGTCCTTTTGTACATATTTCCACCTCTCAACTCCATCATAAACATTAATGTCCCTCCCATCTCTTTTCTGCCTATAAAAACCACCCTCTAACCAAGGCCCTGCCCAAATCTATCTCTTCTATGAAGTCTTTAACGCCATTGCTCTGAGGCTCAAACTGCCAAAATCTTCTAGCACTTATTCTCCTTAGCACTAATTTATAGCCTTATCATGTTTACCTTATCCTGTCTTCCTAGTAGGGTTAGTTTGCGATCTGTGTTTGCAACCCAACAAAATAATGACACCTGAAGATCTGAGACTGTGGAGTATCCCCATCTGTGCCACCCATACAGCACATTGCCTGCATACGAGTAGATGCTTAATTAAAACTGATTTGTTAGTACAGACATGTGCTTGCACTCATACACCTCCTGATAACGTCATGTCCATCAAAGTTGACCAATTTCCACTAGGACCCTGCTCTCCTTTTAACTTGAGGCACTAAGTCAGACAATTTCTACATTCCCATCTTTTTCTTCCACCCATCCTGACCACAGTTTCATCTTTAAGGTGAGCACCTGCCATTAAAGAAAAATCAAGCTAAAATAGCCAGTGTAGTCCTGGCTAAAATACGTGAGCTAACGGACACCCTATTCCTTCCTAAGGTCTACTGGCACATCTTGGTATTCACAGATTCCAGCTTCTTGTTCCTAAATCTCATCATAGAGATTTCAAATTAGTCTAAAGATGAGACAATCATGTTCCTACAGAATCTTGAGCTGTCTTTGGGCCTGATAACATATGAAGTTATCGGTATTAATAAAGGTAACAGTAAATGTTTTTGACCAAAACAAAAACATTATATAATGCATACTTCTTAGTGCTTTACAGATATTTACTCATTTAATTTTTATAAAAATTCTGCAGGATAGGTACTATTACTCTGCTGAACATTGCCTCTTATCCACTCTACATCCAGTGCCCTCCATTCTTTACTCTGCATCAGGCTCCTTGTCCCCAGGCTTATCACTGAATCCAGCCACTGGGAGATACCAGCAATATATTAGAGAGTGGGAGGAGAGAAAGGTCAATATTTTTTATTCTTTTTTTTGCGGTACGCGGGCCTCTCACTGTTGTGGCCTCTCCCGCTGCAGAGCACAGGCTCTGGACGCGCAGGCTCAGCGGCCATGGCTCACGGGCCCAGCCGCTCCGCGGCATGTGGGATCTTCCCAGACCGGGACACGAACCTGTGTCCCCTGCATCAGCAGGCAGACTCTTAACCACTGCACCACCCGGGAAACCCAAGGTCAATATTTTTACTTTATCAGCTTCCTTTTCACCAGGCCATGGATTGACAATACATGCTTTTCTCTTCCAAAGTTCACAACTTCCATAGCTAGCCCACTCGTAAAGCAACAACTCTCCTAAGAGTTATTGCTCTCTCCCCTTGCCCTTTTACCTAGGAAGGGTGAGGTTTTTTTATTGTCAAAGTGTTTTATTATCCCTTGCTAGTTTTTCTTAAGCCTGCTCACATCTTTGTAAATATTCCTTTTATTAAACTCTTTTAAATTGTCCCTTTTGAGTATAGCATCTTACTGCCTGGGCATGGACCTTTATAAGTAAGGAAACTGAGACAATGATATTAAGTAACTTGCTCAAGATCATACAACTAGTGAGCAGCATAGCTGGGATTCGGATCTTGGCTGTCTGGCTCCACAATCTGTGCTCCTATCACATATTGCTCTATGCTCTCCCTGGGTCTCCAAATTTAGCCAGACAACTGGTTTTTCACACCAGTATAAGCCTCCAATATATTCTTGTCAGCTGAAGCCAAGAGCAAAGGCTTCCTTCTTTGCCAGAAGAGAAAGATCATCAGATCAATTTCAGAAGGGATGTGGGCAGAGTTAACCATGAAAAAGGAAAGTATTACATTTGGCCATGGTTTTCCTATGATGTTCTTCTAGGCTTTACTGTTGTCTGTTTTGCATTTAAACAGTAAAGATAGGCATGGATTTAAGAAAAACTAAAAATAGTACACAATTGAAAACAAAGATAAGTGGGCAACAAAGAGCTATAGTATAAAATCAAAATCCCACTGTGAAAACTTCAAAGACTCAAGTCAGTCCTTTGCTCAAACTAAAGCCAATAACGAGGTTGAATTTAAACCAAAAGATAACTTCGGAAAGGAACTCTCATGAAGTTACTCAAGGTGGCTGATGAGATACTCCACTCAAATCCTACCATAAAGCAGCCAGTGGTTTGTCCTACAATTTACCATGAAGACAGCATTGTTTTAATGCCACTGTGCATTAGATGCCTATTATATGTGAGGGACTCCACCTTCACATTGCTGTTAAATTTCTCCACATCCTTAAAAGGTAGATAATATTAGTCCCACTTATCTGGCGTAGAGTGGAGGATCAGACTGATTAAATTATTTTCTCAGCATCAAAACATGAGTGGAGAATCAGGATTCAAACTCAAATATGATTCTTAATATTATGTATGTTTTTTTTAAAAAAGCACTATAATACTCAAACGTGTAGAATTACACAATAATTCAAAATTCAGTGCCCTGGGAAAGGTGAAAACCACCTTGAATTCTATTTAAGCTTTTCTCCATTCTGTAGTGCATATGTTATTTTGGCTGACTTTTGAGATTATACAGATAAAATAAAATGCACTTGTTTTCTTTTTATAGTTCCCTGAAAGCAGCCACAAGTGAAATAAGAATAGATTATAATTCCATGTATACAGCTGGAATTTTCACACCTGATAGCTGAAATAATTTAAACTTGTTAGCTCTATCAAACTCTGCCAATTGCAGAATATACTTGTTTTTATGCAATGCACATAAAATCTTTTACAATCCAAAAATATTGGGAATCATGTCCTTTTCTGATGACTTCTGATGATCATTTAAGAAAGAGACACCTCGATTTTGGATGGAGTTTCTCTCCTATTATTCTTTTCCCCTTACTTCCCCATCCTCGGCAATGTGCTCAACAGTAAATCAAGTACCTTATTTAAAAGCTAACTTAAAAAAAAAAGTGTGCGGTTTGGCAGATGTAAGCCATGAGTTTCTATAATAATTATTCAGTTTGGGGGACTGCAGTAGATACAACCACAAGATCTGGTCCATGAGCTTTTCTTTGCTGCATACAATTTTCTACCCAGAGGTACAGAGATCGTAGGCTTCTGCTGTTGTAGGAAGTGCTGCTAACAGTGTTTACAAAAATGGTTGAGAAAACCCATGTCTGTCTAACAGCTTTTTACCACATCAATTATAAATGCATTTTCCCTTGGGTGGTATTATCTCTCGCCCAAGGAATCTCCCACTGTCCTGGAGCATTTGCTGAGGAGAATTGATTAGGAAGGCGGCTTCCCAGTAGATGGAAAAAAACTGCAAATGCTTCTGTTTGTTGATGCTGTTGTCCTTGTAGCATAAGTACTGCAAGAATGTGAACAATTACAGCCGAAAATTCAAGCGAAGCTGCTATGACAGGATTGGTAATTCACCCCTGCGGAGCACAGCATACCCAGATATGTGCTGCTGGAATATAACTACCTGGGCAAAGTGATATCTGCTGGTGAGGGAATTACTGACGTCAGCCATTTGTAGGGGCAGGAGGAAGACACATATTTTGTTCGGGATGGGCTGGAATTACCTTGATTGGCCACAGTGAACACTTCTTCACTGATTATGTTTGTATAGACCCAGTTTTCTCTTCTTTTTTGGGTTATAATCATGGAATATTAACTCTAAATTAATTATCAAGAAGAGTTTATTTAAAAATGCTTTCAACAATTCTGGATATATTTCTCAAGCTCATTTGTTTATTAATGTGACCAACTTTTAAAAGTTAATAATTTTTTTTTTATTTTTACTATATAAACCTTGGTGGTATTTGATCCTGACTAAGGCAATTGCATCTCAACCTTCCTTTCAGTCTTATTTCATATTGGAGTTGAATGGCAAAATTTTGTCTTGAAGGACTTTTTCTGTAACACGTAGCTCAGGATCAATATATAGGAAGTATTAGATTAATTAGTGATTAAAAGAAAAAATACAGCTTAAGTTGATAGACTTATTTGGGAAAGTGAATATAAGAAGCAAAAGTCTTAAAATTGCTCAGCCTTTTGAACCAGTAATCCATGACTATGAATTTCTCTTTAGGGAATAAATACAACTGTGCTGTTCAACACAGTAGCCATAAGCTATGTTGAGCACTTGAAGTTTGGCTAGACTGAGATGTGATATAAGTATAATACCTACTAAACTTTACAGCGGAGGGTTGAATTGAGAGTTTGAGACTGGCAAATGCAAACTCTTATATATAGAATGGATAAACAATAAGGTCCTATTGTATAGCACAGGGAACTATATTCAATATCCTGTAACAAACCATCATGGAAAAGAGTATGAGAAAGAAAAAAAGTATAATACATACTGGATTTTGAAGACAATATAAAAAATGTAGGTTATCCCTTTAATATTTTAATTTAATCACATGTAGAAATGAAGTATTTTTAATATACTGGATCAAATAAAATATATTATTAGAATTAACTTCACCTGCCTCTTCTTACTATTTTAATATTCCTATTAGGAAATTTAAAGTTATGTATGTGGCTCACATTTGTGCCTTGCATTTTATTTCTATCAGACAGATATCCTAAAAAGAAGAAAGGACTATATGCATGTAAAGATATTTACTACCACATGGCTTATGATGCAGGCATTTTCGTATAAAACTGAAATATATATTTATCAATGAGAGAATGGCTATGAACATTAGAATAGAGATAAATGATTAGATGGTATGCAGATGATAGAAATGGCAATATGTGGAATACACTCAACTCACTATGTATTTAAAAGCAGCAGTTGTTCACAGTGAGAGAGCACAGGAGTGCTGGTCTTGAATAAAGACCCATAGAAAGGCAACTGACTGTTAATCTATAGGTAAAAAAGTGGTTGTTTCTTTAGGTTTTCATTGTTTTTTCCGTAATCAAGAGGGGCAAGACATTGTAAGAGAAATAGCTTAGGGAAACTATCTTGTGCACTGAGACTAGAGGGATAGGGAGAATGGAGGCAGAGAGCTCAGATTAAAATATGAGACATTGTTGAGACTGGTTCAAGATGGTGGAGTAGAAGGACGTGGGCTCACTCCCTCTTGCGAGAGCACTGGATTCACAACTAACTGCTGAACAATCATCGACAGGAAGACACTGGAACTCACCAAAAAGATACCCCACATTCAAAGACAAAGGAGAAGACTTTGGTAGGAGGGGCACAATCACAATAAAATCAAATCCCATAATTGCAAAGAAACAACTAAATGAAGTGGAGATAGGCAATCCTCCAGAAAAAGAATTCAGATTAATGATAGCAAAGATGATCCTGGACCTCGGAAAAAGAATGGAGGCAAAGATCGAGAAGATGCAAGAAATGTTTAACAAAGACTTAGAAGAATTAAAGAACAAACAAACAGAGATGAACAATACAATAACTGAAATGAAAAATACACTAGAAGGAATCAGTAGCAGAATAACTGAGGCAGAAGAATGGACAAGTGACCTGGAAGACAGAATGGTGGAATTCACTGCCGCGGAACAGAATAAAGAAAAAAGAATGAAAAAAGAATAAAGAAATAAAGAAATGAAGACAGCCTAACAGACCTCTGGGACAACATTAAATGCACCAACATTCGCATTATATGGATCCCAGAGGAGAAGAGAGAGAGAAAGGACATGAGAAAATATTTGAAGAGATTACAGTTGAAAACTTCCCTAACATGAGAAAGGAAATAGCCACCCAAGTCCAGGAAGTTCAGAGAGTCCTAGGCAGGATAAACCTAAGGAGAAACACGCTGAGACACATAGTAATCAAACTGACAAAAACTGAAGACAAAGAAAAATTATTGAAAGCAACAAGGGAAAAACGACAAATAACATACAAGGGAACTCCCATAAGGTTAACACCTGATTTCTCAGCAGAAACTCTACAAGCCAGAAGGGAGTGCCATGATATATTTAAAGTGATGAAAGGAAAGAACCTACAACCAAGATTACTCTACCTGGCAAGGATCTCATTCAGATTCGACAGAGAAATCAAAAGCTTTACAGACAAGCAAAAGCTAAGAGAATTCAGCCCCACCAAACCAGCTCTACATTCTAATCTCTAGTTTACTTGATTTAACTACAGGAGTCTAAATAATTCTTAGTCTGGTTAACAAAATACTGGTTAACAAACTATTCATCTTGGACGGCTTAGCCTAACTATCACCTTTTAATGAGGTATTTCGTCTACTGTATACTGTTTTTTTGGTACCTAACTCTGTGATCACCGAAACCTATTCAGTCCTCAAGCTACAAACAGGAGCTCAAAACCTCACTCTGTCTTCTCTTGTATCCCTTTATCAAGGCACAATTTTCTATTGGCTATACTTTCTAACTAGCTCTTCATTTCCTCTCTTCATCTCTACCTTTTCTCCATTTTAGGCTCACCATTTTTAGATGCCTGGATTTTGGCCCCTCCTAAGTGGTCTCACCTACTCTGATCTTGTCCCACCGGCCCAACCACTCTCCTTATAACCAATAAAGAATTATTCCAAAAACACAACTGATTATTCACTCCCCTCCTTGAAGGTCTTTACTTACTCTCCATCACCTTCAGGGTAACATTTCTAGTTGTTTACAAAGCTCTCGGTTGCTGGCTCTATCCATCTGGCAACATCTCTCAGTATTTACTATTTTACAGTTTATGCTCCAGCAACACCAGTTTGTTTGTTGCTAAATACAGCATGTGGTTTTTAGGTTTTGTGTCTCTTCTCGTAATCTTCTCTCTGCCTCTTTGACCATTCCCGACCGCACTGCATATAAACAACTGCCTGTGACTTATTCCCTCTTATCCTTTGAAATTAAAATGAGTGTGGTTTTCTCTAGGAAATGATTCAAAAATCAGTTCTGATATTGACAGCTGGTTTCACTGCAGTTCCTCTACTCTCTCCACTCCCATGTCATTTAAACATAGAGCTATCTATTCATTTCCATGATTTTTCAAAAATATCCATGTTTGTCCCCCTCAGCAGACAGTAAACACCTCAAGAGAAGAAAATATATCTTATCTGGTTCTCTGTCACCAGCTTCTATATGTGGTGGGCACTCAATACCAGTTTGCAGAATGAACTAGCAAAGAAGGCCAGCTGAGCCCATTGAACACAAAATAGTTATAATGACAAGAGTTTAACCCAGTTTTAATTGTATTACTGCTAGTGATCAAACTAACATGTACTTAATCTAAAGGCTCTCTCTTTTTTGTTCTAACCAAAATATTAGTGCTAAAGTGAACAATTCTCTTGGCTTCTCTGGAATGTTAGTTTCCATGTAACAAAAGATCCTGACACAGACTACCTAAAGAGACAGAGAGGAAAGGAATGTGCAGGCAGATGTCACCTTGAACTTGCTGGGTGTGTTTCAAGTTTATAAGATCAGTCAGTTATGGCTTGCAAAGGTGAATTCAGGTCCAGGTAAGTGTTAGTATTAGATATTTGAGTTTTGTAAGAAAAACGTTTTCCATTGGGTTGCTCATTTTAAATACCATGACCAGAAGTGTCCACAGGGAAATCAAAGAAATGTGTTTGCCTTTACTTCTCCTTGTCCTATGTGCTATCTGTTCCAGGATTGTGACACTGGACTGCTTTTGTTTGGTGAGTATGGATTCCCTCAGGGACCCTGACGTATCTTTTGAAATTCCAGAGAAACAGACTGTCACCTTATACAGTTCATTGGATAAGAATTTATGTTAAATTTATAAAATGCATGCTACGGAATTTTTAAAAATCTGGCCACATTTGCAGATATTCCTCCTCTTATACAATTTATTATAATGGGAACTACAAATAAATCAAAGATGTCTCCAGAATAGAAAATATCACTTATAATCACATATCCATATTTGCCATTGACAGGTTTAAAATCCAGAGATAGTATAGAAAAGGGTGGAACCATAATAAAATAATTTAAAATTTTTAAAGCCTTCCCTTGCCAAGACCAGCAGGTGGGAATCATATGCAGTATGCAAAACTTGGATCAGGTTTGTAAGGGATGATCTCCATAGCCCCTGTTTCTCTACAGATGACCCACTGCAAAGTCAGGAGCAAAGGCCACCTTTCTGGCCAGTAGCCCCTCTCTAATGTGGTTAGATGGCAGTAGCTCAGACTTTACATAGCAGCTGATGGCCAAATAATCCAAGTGTAATTAAAAGTCATGTTCAGAAGACAAAAAGAAATCCCCAGAGAGTGGTTTCCAGGAGTAAAGCTATCAGGAAGCCAGACAGGAGGCCAAATACAAAGGATATATGAGCCAAAAATTACTTGGGAAGAAAAGGGACCTGGCTAAAGATGGAAGCACTGAAGAGAGAGGCTCGAAACTCACCAGCTCCAGAAGCAATGGCTGCTCAGAGCTGATTAGCTACCTGAAGTTGACAGGAAAGGAAAATAAGAAAAATCCCTGCCTTGGACCTGAAACAAGAGAAATGCCCTAAGCTCATTAGCATCAGGGAGCCAAAGGCATTGTTCCCACACAAAATTAGCTGAGAGAATTATAGAATAATTACTGTCTTTGGAAAACAGTCTTAATGCCTGGATGGAGCTCTTGTGCCCCACGTACATGATTTCTCTTATGGACAAAAGGGAACCTCTGTATGGAAGTCTGTGACATCAGCAAATAAATTTGGCTGGATTTCCCTGGTGGGCATGAGAACTTATTGAGCCAATGAAAAATTATAAAGTGGTAAAACAGTTTGATAGGAAAACCTTTTGGAAAAAAAATGTTCTTCCTTCATCAAGGCAAGTTTCTGTGACTTAGGTTAGAAAAGAAACATGTCAAATGTGTACTCCAAGAAAATTGTACTACCTGAGTCTCCTCTTTGGACAGTTTTATAACTAAATACAGAAGGCAGCTTCTTCTGGTTGACGCATTTTTTTCTGGATTATCTCAATTTGGTGGAAGACATGATCCTTAATGAAATATTTATGTGATAGGAGGCGAGATAAATTTCCCTCTGTATAAGCAGAATTATTCGCCAAAATTACTTTCAGACTATCTGATTTCTGCTTGTTGAACAGTAAGAGGGCATTATTTGGATAACCAGTCTTACAGAGCAGAAGTGCACACGGAGCCTGGACTATTCTGTGAAGAGTGCAGGATAGTGGGACTTTTTTCTGAACAACTGCTGCTTTTAAATAGGAAGTGCTTAGTAATTAAGTATACAAAATTTTTATTTTTAGTCTAATACAGTTTCAATCCAAAAGGCTGGAAAAATTGGCACCACGTATGTAAGCATGTGGCTGGGGTGACCTGGTTTACAATACAGACTATGTACCATTCACGACATTCACTTCTGGGGCAAGTGCTCTGGAGAATCTCAAAAATATCACTTACCTCCAGAGCAACTAAAAGTAAGACTCAATGAGAGGCTTCTGTGACTGTCAACCAGGAGGGAGGAATCCTACATAATAAAATACTAGGTAGGAGAAAAACAAACAGTGTAAACTCAAAACTGAAAGTCACGAGCACAGACATTTAAAATCGCAGGCAGTGATGTGTGACTTAGCTTGTTTTCTTATCAGCAACTCTAGAATAAGTGTCTGCAAGCTTGTTTGGGTTCTAAACAATACTTAAATAGCCCAAAGATATCTTAGGGAGAGCATATATTTTAGAGAAACTATAGAGATTTTTTTTCAAAAGTATATTGAATGGAACTGGAGGCTTCTTTGGTGCAGTGAGGTAGCTCCTGGTTTTTGTCCTATAGATGAATATGGACGTTTTCATGGAGGCAGTGAAATGGAGCAGTTAGAAATGATGACTGTAAAATAAAATACAGCTAGAATACAAGCCTAGTTCTGCCTGAACATTCCTTCATTTTCCTGAACTCCATTTTCTTCATCTATGAAATGGAGATAAGAGAACGTATATTGACAATTGTTATAAGTACTAAATGAGATGATGCTTGTTCCATGCTTAGCACAGTATAGGATAATCATTCCACAATCATGCAATAAAATAAAATTAATTAAAGAGACTCAATAAGTCATAGATGACTTTCTATTTAGTGAGCTGTTTTAGAGATTCACAGTGACTGACGGTGAGTAAAATGTTTCTTTGATAAGGAAAACTTGGTGAACATAAAGTCTTATTACGCCACGAGAGGTAATTGTAGCAACTGCTATTATTATAAGGATACCCAGGAACTCAACAGAGTATTCTTATATCTTCCACGTTGTCTCCCTGGATTTCTCAAGGTGATAAATGACAGACGGTTCCATGTGACCTTCCTTTTTCTTTCTGTGGTTGTACCAGTTTGCTTTATTGTGCCTCTTGCATTACTTGACAAGACCCGCCCATATGTAAACATTAGTAATTTATTTCTTCAAATTTTAATGACGATTTTGGATTTTTAAAGTAGGAAATAAAGGAACCAAACAAAATAACATTCTTCATGTTTGTGATGAGGGTGGAGTTTGGAACTTGAGTGAAGTGGGAGGAGAAGGAGGGTGTTGTTGGGTGTGGGAGCTCAGAAACACTTAAGGAGGTCTTCATCTCTCAAGCAATAAAGGGCTTTTCCCGACTTCCTTTTGCAGCCTGTTGTATACCATGTGACATTATATTTCTCCCAACCAAGTGGGCTCTTCTAAATCAAGCCAAGATACACCAGATAGCCCCATATTTTCAGGAAAAGCAACACTTTATGTGTAGAACATATATGATTTGGTGTTTTGATGAAACAAGTCACTGTTATTCACTGCTTTCGAGAACCATGAATATATGACACTTTATAGTTTGATTTAAAGAAATCTTGTCTTATTGTTATGCAAACTGTTATCTTTACCAGCCCCAGATCTTGAACCATCACCATTTAAGACAATTTTCAAGAAATTAGAGTAGAAAGTGAATATCACTCCTGTACAGAAATTATTTGGCTTACCAGGGGAATTCTTAAAACTCTTGAATGAAATTCAAATACTATTTTTATTTAACCTTTGTTTTGAGAGAGAGGGTAAAAAATCCATCTCTTAAGGCAATTTCACTAGGAAGTTTGTCTTCATTCATTAACTCACTCGCTGCCTGTATTTGACCTTATTGACAAAGATGTTCAATATATAACTGGAGATCATTGTTATGACCACGGCTGGTAAAGTGAGGCAGAAAGTAAATTAGAAAACGAAACTATGACCTTTCTTGGATAAGTTAAGTTTCCACTCTGGGGGGAAAGACTGTGCCTTTAAAAAAAAATATTTAAAGAAGCACTTCTGTTGGCTATAGCAAAGAGTAGAGAATTTAAAAAAAAAAATATTTTCTTTTCAGCAATCAGAAGTCAGTTATACCTTGAAAACAAACATACAAAAACAACCACCACCACCACCACATCATAAACCCCACAGAATTTTTTTTGGAGGTTAGTTCGTTCAATAATTTCAAAGTTTAGTTAGATGCACAGAGGTTATAAATTCATAAACTCTCTCATGCTGATGTAGGTAATATCGATGATACAGACTTTGCCAAAGATTGCCTAAATGACTTGAGGACAAAGAAAGAAAATACTGGGACATGAATTCAACCTGAAGGGTTTTAAAGAATTCTCTTATTCCTTGAAGAAAGCCTACTTTCATCTCCAATGCAAGCCCTGGCAACTGTGATACTCTGCTTACCCTTACTTTTGTTAAGTTAGGGCATTCAACACTTGTTGGAATCAAAACAAAAACATCAGAATCAGCTGGATGTCAAAGTTGGTATCTCATTGAAATTTACTTCTGCGCAATAAAATGGTTTATGTTCTGTTTATTTTATACATTTTGGGCTTATTTGCCCTTTTCCAGGAAGAAGCCATTTATTTTTGCATGAAAAATGAGAGGAATAATATTTGTGAAGATTTTTATAGTCAATATATGTAAAGGAAATACATTTCCAATGCAAAAATAAGTTGCATAGGGGAAACAATTCTTGCATGTGTTTCTGCGCATTTTTCTGTGAGGGAATTTCATAGATTTTACCAAATTCTCAAAAAGTCTAGAGAGTGAAAAATGTTACTGAATAACTGGTCTGTAGGAAAACTATTCTGAGTGATTAAAAATAATAGAACCAATGAGTAAGTAAGTACAGGAAGTTTAGATTTTGAAGGATATTAAGTAGAGTTGTAATTAGTCTTTTAAATGCTGTTATTAATAGGAGAGAGAAGAAGGAAAGAAAAGGTTATCTTTTCTGAAGTTGCTTAAGAAATGTCAAGTGTTGGGGCCATACGCATCCAATATCTCAAATAAATGAAGTCAATGAACTTGTCTGTAAAAGAAAATACCAACCCCCTGCCCCCCTGCCAGGATACATTTAATTTGGAAAGTAGGTACTTCATTAATCAGAGACACAAAATCACCTAGAGAAATTATTAAAATGCAGGTTCAGATTTGGTACATCTGGGGTAGAGCCTGAGACTCTGCATTTCTAACAAGTTCCCAGATGAAATCACTGCCGTTGCTCTGTCACACGTTGAATAGCCAGGCCTAAGGCTAACGAATAAATGCTGTGGTGAGCAAAGTAAAGAGTGCATGCATTTTTTAAAAATTAATTAATTAACTTATTTATTTTTGGCTGTGTTCGGTCTTCGTTTCTGTGTGCGGGCTTTCTACAGTTGCGGTGAGTGGGGGCCACTCTTCATCACGGTGCACAGGCCTCTCACTGTCGTGGCCTCTCCCGTTGTGGAGCACAGGCTCCAGACGTGCACGCTCAGTAGTTGTGGCTCACGGGCTTAGTTGTTCCACGGCATGTGGGATCTTTCCAGACCAGGGTTCGAACCCGTGTCCCCTGCATTGGCAGGCAGATTCTTAACCACTGTGCCACCAGGGAAGCCCCAAGAGTGCATGCATTTTATCTGACTTGCTAATTTATCTTGCTTTGGCACTTGGTTTACTTTTCCTTGTTACCTACACACTAGGGCAAACATCAATGCCTTATATCTGCATTATTGTCATGCATTATTATGCATTATTGCATATACTAACTGTTCTCTCTACCTCCTATCTCCCCTCCTCTCCAAATTTATTAATAGCATTATTATTGTTTTTGTTATTACTATCATTCATGCTATCTGTCTTACGCTCTTTTAAACTCTTCATAAATATTGGCTCATTTATCCATCTGGTTGCCACACTAGTCACCTTGCAAAGTATTATTTTTATCGTATTACTTTCATGCTCCAAACATTTTAGCAGCTCCAATAGTTTCCTTAGAATTGGTTCAGATTTTTTTCTCCTGAACTCTCCCATTGACCATCATTGTTCCAGAGTCAGAACTTCCCAGATAAGGCAAATTTGTGCCATTCTGTATTAAATGTAAACTGTAACCTACCATAAATTATCTAGTAAACAGAGTCACCTTTGATCATCTATAGTCTAGAATATGTTTTCATCTTTTCCCTAGTATACAGGCAAGGCCTTTATAATTTTTATAATTCTCTATGCATGAGAGAGAGTACCGATCATTAATGTGTCTGGATTATTCAGTGTTTAAGAGTAGATGTGAAAAAACTAAAAATAGTACTATCATATGATCCAGCAATCCCACTACTAGGCATATATATGGAGAAAACCATAATTAGAAAAGATACATGCACCCCAATATTCATTGCCACACTATTTACAATAGCCAAGACATGGAAACAACCTAAATGTCCATCAACAGATGAATGGATAAAGAAGATCTGGTATATACACACAGTGGAATATTACTCAGCCATAAAAAAGAATGAAATAATGCCATTTGCCGCAACATAGATGGACCTAGAGATTATCATACTAAGTGAAATAAATCAGACAAAGAAAGACAAATACCAGATGATATCACTTGTATGTGGAATCTAATTTTAAAAAATGATACAAATGAACTTATTTACAAAACAGAAACAGACTTACAGATATTGAAAACAAACTATAGTTACCAAAGGGGAAATGTGGGTAGGAGGGATAAATCAGGAGCTTGGGATTAACATACACACACTACTATATATAAGACAGATAACCAACAAGGACCTACTGTATAGCTCAGGGAACTCTACTCAATGTTCTGTGATAACCTAAATGAGAAAAGAATCTGAAAAAGAATGAATATATATATATGTATAACTGAGTCACTCTGTGTACACCTGAAACTAACACAACATTGTAAATCAACTATAAGCTAATAAAATATTTTTTTAAATGTAGATGTGAATAATAAAGATTATGAGAACGCTCAAGGGGAAAACAGGAGGAGACCTAGTAGGACCAAAAATAAGTTGGCATGTACATCCTAAATTTTTTTGCATATCCTGATATTAAGTTCATCCATACTGTGTCTTTGTTAATTGATATAGATAGTTATAATGTTAGGTGAGGAATACCTTAAAATTATGAGGGGGTGCGGTTTTCATGAACTTAAGAACTCTTGGGAAAAAGTGTACAATTTCACAAATATTCATATCAGCACTATTCACAGCAGCAAAAGGTGGGAACAATCCAAATGTCCATCACCTGGAGAATGGATAAACAAATGTGGTATGTCCATACAACAGAATATTATTCAGCTCTAGAAGAGAATGCAATACTGCACACACAACAACGTAGATGAAACTTGAAAATATTATGCTAAGTGGAAAGGGCCAAACACAAAAGGTCAGATATTGTATGATACTATTTTTATGAGATATTCAGAATAGGCAAATCCACAGAGACAGAAAGCAATTAGTGGTTGCCAGAAGCTGAGGGGAGAAGAGATTGGGGCATGGAGTTTCCTTTTGAGGCGATGAAATATTTTAGAACTAGATAGTGTGGGTAGTTTTACAACATTGTAGATGGAATAAATGCCACTGAATTGTACATCTTAAAATGACTAAAATGATGATTTTGTAGTACGTGAATTTTATCTAAATTCTAAAATATGTATATGCTTGAGAGAAGTCTGGGGTATTATATTGTCTATGTAGCACTGGATTCTTTGGTCCCATGAGGTTACTGAAATCTCCCATAACTGTCAGCAGATTGGGCTGCTTCTCTTTAAAGTTACCACCAGGACCTCAAATGGCCAAAAGGTTGCTCAGATTTCCAATCCATTCATGCTTACCTTACTAATTCAAATCAGCCTATCTAGAATTCTGGCCCTTTATAATGAGATTTATTGTGACTTGACCTTAGTAAACATAGCTCCATATAGATAAATCACCTCAGAGTCCCATGAATGCATGAGCATGATTTTCACATC
The DNA here is from genome assembly GCF_964374135.1 of Grampus griseus. Classification (NCBI taxonomy): domain Eukaryota; kingdom Metazoa; phylum Chordata; class Mammalia; order Artiodactyla; family Delphinidae; genus Grampus; species Grampus griseus. The sequence goes on from NC_139009.1 coordinate 16,580,615, forward strand.
CATACTTTTCCTGATGTTATTAACCCCAGCTGAAATACTCCACCATCTCCACTAGACACATCTTATCCATTCTCTAAGTAGTAGCTAAAATTGCATCAGTATTTATCACCACTCTTTTCTGAAAGATCTTGTTTCCTTCTGAACTGATGAGGTATATCCAATCCTCAACTCCTTTAAGTATTTCCTCTGCTACCTTGTCTTTTCAACCAGTTTATGAGAATTTAAAATTGAGACCATCTGTGTTAATATGACTTAGCTAAGTTAGTAGGCCACTGATCTCAAAATAACTTATTTGTTTGTTCCAAGAAAGCTTTGCCCAGAAAAGGGAAGCTGTAACCTAATAAATAATTTCAGTTTGCTTCAGGAACTTCCCACAATTTATGTGACACCTAGGAAACAGCTTACTTATTAACCACAGATTACTTATCAAGACATTCACTCTGCTGTACTGCCAATCTCACAAGTATATTACAAATTGTACCCAATACCAATCAATCCCACCTTTAAAGATCTACCTTAAACCACTTGAACTCAGAAGCCAAAGCCCTATAAATATTTGAATTCTGGTTTCCCCAGTTCAGGCATTGCTTGATTACATCAAGATGGTGCTTTCCCTTAATGCAGGAAATCCTAACAAAGGTTTAGTGTTGTTCGATTAGCAGCTTTCTAGTGATAATTTGAGGGAGTTCAACATCCTAAAGCATGAACAGGGCTTCATTATACTCACTTTATCCATTGAACCATGATGGCTGCAGAGGGATGCACTTCATAGTGGAAGAAGAGTGGGAAGGAAGGGCTGTGTGTGAAGAAGGAAGGAAGGAAGGAAGGAAGGAAGGAAGGAAGGGAGGGAGGGAGGGAGGGAGGGAGGGAGGGAGGGAGGAAGGAAGAAAGAAAGAAAGAAAGAAAGAAAGAAAGAAAGAAAGAAAGAAAGAAAGAAAGAAAGAAAGAAAGAAAGAAAGAAAGAAGGAAAGAAAGGAAGGAAGGGAGGGAGGGAGGAAGGAAGGAAGAAAGAAAGAAAGAAGGAAAGAAAGAGAGAGGAAGGAAAGAAGGAAGGAGGGGAAGGAAGGGAAGGGAAAGGAAAGGAAAGGAAGGAAGGAAGGAAGGAAGGAGGGAGGAAGGAAGGAAGGAGGAAAGAAAGAAAGAAAGAAAGAGAGAGAGGAAGGAGGGGAAGGAAGAGAAGGGAAGGGAAAGGAAAGGAAGGAAGGAAGGAAGGAAGGAAGAAAAAGAAAGAAGGAAGGAAGGAAAGAAAGAAAGAAAAAGAAAAGGAAGAAAGAGAGAAAGAAAGAAAGGAAGGAAGGAAGGAGGAAAGAAAGAAGGAAAGGAAGAAAGAGAGAGGAAGGAAGGAAGGAGGGGAAGGAAGGGAAGGGAAAGGAAAGGAAGAAAGAAAAAGAAAGAAGGAAAGAAAGAAAGAAAGGAAGGAGGAAAGAAAGAGAGAGGGAGGAAGGAAGGAAGGGAAGGGCAGGGAAGGGAAGGGAAGGGAAGGGAAGGGAAAGGAAGGGAAGGGAAGGGAAGGAAGGAAGAAAGGAAGGAAGGAAGGAAGAAAAAGAAAGGACAGAAAGAAAGCAAGAAAGAAAGGGAGAGAGAAAGAAAGAAAGGAAGGGAGAGAGAGAGAGAGAGAAAGAAAGAAAGAAAGAAAGAAAGAAAGAAAGAAAGAAAGATTTTGGGGTTCCAGTTCATAGAGAAATCCTATAATGTGAGCCATCATCATCCAAAGAGCATGTGTTATTAAGAGCTAAGGTCTGGGAAGAATCTAGTTGTAAGTGAGAGTTTCTCTTTTAATTACACACTCAATTATTAGCCACCTCTGGGACACATGTTTTCAAACAGAAAAATGTCTTCCCCAGAATTTTAAGGTAATTCTTTCTTAAATTGTAGCATAGCTCTCTAAGAAAGCCAGGATCCATAAAAGACTTCCTGAAGTTGCAATGGAGAGATGACTCTAGATTCTGTTCTCTCCTATGGTGGTTGAAGTGACTGAACAATTACTGATACCTAGAATTCTGTAGAGTGAGTTCATCTCTCCATTAACATGTCTAGCACTATTATTCCCAATTGTATCCCTGTGTATCACTGTTGATAACCACGTGGATTATTCATTACATTATGACCTGAAAATTAAAGGAAGAATGAAGGTTTATAAATAAGGGAAATAACACTGACTCAGAACTAGGTACAACTGGGGAACCAATAACCCTACACTCAAACCCTGGATGGAAAAAGCCCTTAATCATGCTATTAGGAAAATCTTAGAGCTATTACTAGAGAGCAAATTATAAAGGATACCACGTTACAGTATTTGGATGAAGGGGCTTTTTAGGCAATAGACTAAATCCTAATCACAAAAGCAGTAAGCAGAAGAGTGACAGTTTTTTTTTTTTAACATCTTTATCAGAGTATAATTGCTTTACAATGGTGTGTTAGTTTCTGCTTTATAACAAAGTGAGTCAGCTAATCCCCATATCTCCTCCCTCTTTCGTCTCCCTCTCACCCTCCCTCTCCCACCCCTCTAGGTGGTCACAAAGCACCGAGCTGAGCTGATCTCCCTGTGCTATGTGGCTGCTTCCCACTAGCTAGCTATTTTAAGCTTGGTAGTGTATATATGTCCACGCCACAGTCTTTCTGAATGAATAGTTTTCTCTCACTATTGGCTTTACCCTTGCTTACTTCACAACCTTAGGATTTCCAAACACAGTAGGACATGACAAAATTTCTGGATGATATATACCCATATTTTCCTGTTTTATAATTACTAATCATGCATCCTAGAATATCTTCTTGGAGGAGCTTCTTAAAATGTATCTTCTTCCTACAGCTCAAGAATAGCAGGGCTCCGTTATTCCAGTAATTTGAAACAGTGAAAAACAGTGAAACAGTGAAACAGTGAAACTCTTCTTCTAGTACTTGTTCATAAGTTAAATAATAAATCAATAGATGATTAATAAACTAGAGATATGAAAACCTACCAAAAAGCAAAAGAAAGGTTTCCAGGCCAATTTAATTCTATCAAGATAGTAACTGAATATATTAACATATCTAGGAAAGCCTAGAAGGAACATTGGTCCCATGAAAGCTCAGTGGAAAGATAATAGGAAAGACCAATGCTGCTCGTGTCCCCCTGGGCAGGAGTTGGGGGAGAATGTTCAGGTCCCACTGGCACGACCTTCCCTGGAAGTGCAAAGAGTGTTCTTCAACCTACCTTAGCCAAAGAATATGTTCTGAGGACTTCCCTGGTGGCACAGTGGTTAAGAATCCGCCTGCCAATGCAGGGGACACAGGTTCGAGCCCTGGTCCAGGAAGATCCCTCATGCTGCGGAGCAACTAATCCTGTGCGCCACAACTACTGAGCCTGTGCTCTAGAGCCCACGAGCCACAGCTAGTGAGCCCACGTGCCACAACTACTGAAGCCCACATGCCTAGAGCCCGCACTCTGCAACAAGAGAAGTCTGTGTACCACAACGAAGAGTAGCCCCCACTCGCCACAACTAGAGAAATCCCGTGCACAGCAATGAAGACCCAACACAGATAAATAAATAAATAAATAAATACATAAATAAATAAATACATAAATAAATAGAATATGTTCTGAGATTCTTTAACATACTGTTATGGTTCCATGACTGAGATCTGGCTTCCCATGTAGGCCTTGCTACCACAAGGAGCTGGTCATGCCCACATGGGTTCTAACTTCTCTGCTTGTGACCATCTTATTTCTCAATACATATTAATAGTTTCCTTGTTTAGATATGTCTTCAACAACTGGTTACTGTGATATCTCTGAAGGATAGAACTGTTCTCACATAATGATAACATTAAACTTCTGAGCCTGCAAAAGTAAGGGCTGCTCTGTCCAACTCACTATACCATTTTATTTTGAATTCTTTTATATAACCACCATCCTCTTCAACACCATTACCCTCCTCCTCAAATATTTAAACTCTTCCTTACTCACTTTCTATGTTACAGACAAAATAAAAACCACAAGATGAGACTCCCTCATCTTCTCCATTCTCTATTCCAAACCCATCAAATCAACTCACCTACATCTTCAACCATGTTATTTTCTTTTCCTGCTTCTCTGCATCTCTATCTTTCTCATTATATGTAGAGATTAGATACAGATATACAGATAATATATGTATATAGAGAGATAGAGATTGAAAGAGATAGAGACAGAGATGAGAGTTGACTCTTGAACAACACGGAGGGATTAGGGGCTGCAGACTCTCTGCACAGTCCAAAATCTGCCTGTATCTTACAGTCAGCCCTCCTATCCGCGGTTCCTCCTATCTGCGGTTCTGCATCTGCAGATTCAACCAAACATGGATCATGTAATACTGTAGTATTTACTATTGAAAAAAATCCATGTATAAGTGGACCCCTGCAGCTCAAACCCATATTGTTCCAGGATCAACTGTATGTGTGTGTGTATGTGTGTGTGCGTGTATATACACATACACATGCACATATATATGTATATATATGTATTTTTTCTGCTTTAACAGTACATTCTTTTACTGTGCTTTGAACTCCATCTCCTCCCTTTTAACTGGCTCTTTCATGTTGCCAATATTTCATACAACACGTATTACAAAATACTTATTATATTCCATACTATTCAGCAGCACAAATTTCCTCTTACTCTCATCACAACCTCTCAAGGTTGGCATTTCTATCTGAATTTTGCAGAGAAAGAAACAGTCACAACAAGGTTAAGTACAATACAGATGGTAAATGGAACAGCTGATATTTGAATCCAGGTTATTGACTCTGGAGCACTTTTTCTTGTTCATTTATTTTTTGTGTTGCTTCTTTCCTCCATTAGAATGTAGGTTCTATGAGAGCTGGAATCTTGTCTCTGTTGTGACACATTATATCCCCAAATCCTCAGTGACTTGTGCATAGTATATATTCAATTAACAGGGAAAGCAGCTCTTTTGTCCCTCTCCTGTTTGCCCATTTTTGTTCCCCTCTAACCTTGAAAGACCGTAATCATAGGAAGGAGATCACTAGGCAGCTTAAACTAACTTCTGACTTATGCTCAACAGAATGCACACCGTGCCTTGCCTAACCTGTTGATTCTTTTCCTAGATTAAATAAGTAAGAATGAAGAATTAAGTAGTTAAAGAATGACTAGCTCTCTACCCTCAACAGCCCCCATAGCAATCCTGCAGGCAGATCACATGGGCAAGGTAACATCTGAAAGGTCAGCTGTCTTTCCCCCCCTTTTCCCTTTAAAAATTGTCATAGCTGAACAGAATCTTCAGAGTTGGTCTCAGGACATGAGTCCACCTTCTCCCCAGATTGCCAGGTTTTCCGATTAAAACATCTTTCCTTTCTACTGACACCTGCTTCTTGATTATTGTCACTTGAGTGGCAAGCAGCCGAACCTGAGTTTGGTAACAATAGTAGTTAAATAAATTCCCCTTCTACTCTCATGGATATGGAGGTGGAGAATTTGTTCTCTTGACCCCTTTGTTCACTATAGCCTGATATTCCTACCCTATCCATTGCCACATTAAGTGCCTTGTGATTCTTCCTTTTTCCATGGAATTCTTTAACTTGGCCAAAATACGGCTTACCGTTTTTATACATATGTTTCCTCTTTTCTTATTTCCAATTATTTCGCTTGAAATTATTCTTTCCTGAAAGATTCTGGCTATTGCTGGAACATCCTGTGCAGAAGGCTGGAGGGGCGCAATTTGGTGTATTTATCAGTCTCTATATGACCTTGTTGTTTCAAACATCCTCAGGCCAAATCTAATTTATTGTTTGCTTCATGAGCGTGTATTATCCTAGCTTTGTATATTCACTAGCTTGGTGTGGCTCAAATCAACGTCCTTTAGCTTATAGAACCTCTAGTTTCAATTCACTTCCTCACCAGATTTTCTTCTAAGTGAACAGGTTATATTTTTTTAGATAGAAATAGCGGTAGGTATGCTTTCTCCTTAAAATCCCCTCCTCTACTACTGAGAGCTACTGAGAAGTTTTTCCACAGGCTTATTTTCCACCTCTTCCTTACCCCTTCCCTGACCCTAGATCTCATAATGCTAATCAATAGATCGTTAGATATGCTTTTTGAGGAGATCGTTCAGTTGCTAGAAGTCTGCAGTTGTGCCTTTTCTCTTGTTATGCTCTCTCCTTGGGCCCATAGTCATGGAATTTGCCAGAGCGGCTTTAAATTTTTGATCTGGAGCAGTTTGCTCTGTGGAATTTGGTGCCCTGCCCCTACCTGCTTTGCCTTTGGCCTTTTATATTATATCTAGCAGCTAATGCAAACTAGCTATAATACTTTTTTAAAAAAGTCTGCTTTTTAAAAAATACAGATTCTCAGGGTCCGCCCTTGGAGATTCTGATTGCAGGTCTGAAGTTGCATCTGCAAATGTACATTTATAAAAGCTCCCTAAGTGATTCTGATGCTTGACTAGTCTTAGCAACACCATGCTACTGAGATGAGTTTTCTTCATAGAGGATGAGCAAAAGCAATAGGTCTGTTATTGCTATCTTTCCTAAAAATTAAATTGTGATAGAGGTAAGAGACTTGGCTTTGTTTATCTTTATTTCCAACACATTGCTTGTGAAATAATAGTTAAAACATCTCATCAAAGCTTTTCCGGATTTCCTGAGGCTGAGGCTTCTGTATCAATAAAGAGCAAAGCTGGAAGCTAGAGTTAAGTCTGTTTTCACCTAAACATAAATGAGGTAGAGAAAGAGAAAGCAGATTCTGCCTCTGGAGATTTGAAAGGACTTAAATGTTAACACTAACATATTGAACCTAATTCTCAGCTTCAGAGGTAGTCAGGGCAATCACCCAAGAGATCAATGCTTGCTCTCCCCTGGGTACAGATGCACCCCTGCCTTTCCTATTCCAGACCCCAAACCTCATTTCTGACCAACTTCCCAAGATGAAGAATAGCTGTTGTTGTTTTTTTCTTCTTTTTCTGTGAAAAATTCATTTAGGACATAACATCGTAATTCTCCACTCCCACTCGTTTTTCTTCGTTTTGTGAAAATCAATAACCTATAGGACTGGATTTTATGAAGCCTGAAGCAGTTAGGAGAAAATAAAGGAATGAATCTTTGGGCTCAACTTATTTCACACACACACCTGCTTACAGCCTTTGTGCCAGCAGGGACTAGGGAAATACCTAGGTACAGATTCCGGGTGTCTGGACAGTGTGTGTGATGGATGGGAAGCACAGACAACAGACAGAGCGAGAGAAGGATACAGACACACACACACATACAGATACACACAGAGAGAGAGAGAGGGATAACGGGATAACAAGGGAGTTACATGAACTCAAGTGCCAAAGGTCTTTTTACAATGCTTGTTCTGTGAGTAGAAGCCAACTGTTAAACATATATTGACTAGCTGACTAAGTTAATAAAGGTATTAATAAATGAATACAGAAATGGACATTTAGCAGCAAATGAGAGGATTCAAGTTGGGAGGATGTTAAAAAATATACCAGAAGTCTTTAACTTTCATGTTAGTAGTACTGGAAGGAATTCTACCTCTCTGATTATAGGGTGTCATGATCAAAACAGAATTGAAGGTTGCTTAATCTATCGGTGGTGTGTAGGATGGATTAGGCTAGGGAATAATAATTACGAGCAATCCCATTTGGAGAATGGTATCATGCTTTTGGCATGTGAAGAAGGTCAGCCCTGGGAGAAGGACAAAGGTAATAGAGAGAAGGGAATAGTAAGGGGTAGTATGTCAGAAAAAGAAGTGAGAAGATTTAGAAAAAGATTAGATTATGGGGCTAAAGGAAAAGAATATTCAGGGAAAACATACTCCTGCATTTCAAGAAGTTATCTCCTCTGGGATAAATTTTCCATACGGCTAATCACAACCTTCTCTGGATGTTCACTGGAATTTGTACATGCTTTTTGTAGAGTGTGCACTGTGGGCTTTACTGCTATTTATTTGCCTTTTATCTTTCTTTGTATTGGATTGTTTTCTTCTTTGGAATAGATATCTACTCTCAAACAAGAAGAAACTGCACTGGTTCCAGGTATGGACTGGAGGACCCTGGGATAATTGTCAGTGAGGGACAAGACTTGCCTGGTGTCAAGTGTTTTAAAAGAAGGAAACCAAAAGACAAGTTTCAAGGGTAAGCCAGGATTTACAGCTAATCATCATAATCTAGTAGAAGCACCACCTGCAGAGTCAGGGTACAGATATATAAGGTCATAGAGCAGAAATCAGAGACAAAATGAATATATAACAGAAGGTCTAAACCAGGAATAAAAATAATGATGATGATGATAATACATTTTGAGTATTTACTGCATGCCAACACAAGATAAATGTTTTTACTTGTTAATCCTTACATCAACACTAAGTAGAATATATTCAAAATTAGAAGTCCTAAGTAACACACTGTGTGTATCTCCTCTTTCTCCTTAAGCCCATTAAAGTTACAATAAGTATAGTAATAATATGTACCTCAGGAAGACAAAGCAAGTAAAAGAGAATGCAAACATAAGCAAATATTTCTGCATTTTTTTCAATGATGGGAAGAGGTTGAATAAGTGAATATTGACTTAGCCAAATGGAAGAAGTTATAATCTAAGTGCCTCCTGACTCCAGAAATCTCTGCCCTACCCTGATGGGGATAGAACTTTTTTACAATTGATGGTGATACTTTGTGGAGAAGAATGACACAGACTTGGCCCAGATAAAAAGAAACACCCTCTGTCCTACCTTCCACCTCTTCTTCCCTTCTCCGAGCTCCTGTCCAAATTTCTGGTGCTCTTAGGATGTTCCCAGGATCTCCACTACAGCCTCCACTCTGAATCACTGACATGTTCACAACGTGATGCATCCAAAGTTCTAGTCTTTTACAGACCTGATTAACTTAGGTCTATGGAAATAATTGTTTATAAGAGATATTGCCTTCAGATATTAGTCCTCATGTACTTGTGATTTTGCCCATTTTGACATGACCTTCAGTCCTAAAGAATAAGGCAGAAACCTCAAGTCTAATGACTCTCCACTGGATTATCCAAGAAAAACATTGGATTATGTTGGCATGCAATAAAGATGAGGATAAGAGCAATAACATAAAGGCACAATGTTAAGTATAAAATTTAGTGAACCTGGAAAGAAGCTGCTAGATATTTATTTCCCCCAATCTCAGTTCTAGGCTTCTTGAAGCAGAATGTTTTTGAATAGTCAGACATTACATCATGATTCTCTTTTCTCTCTCATTCCAATAATTGTGTTAGTTTTTCCATTTTAAGAAAACAAGTCCTCAGATTTTGAGATTAGTCGTAATAATTTTTAACAAGAGCAAAACAGAAAGAAGTAAATAATATATCTTTTCTCCTATCTAGCATGTCAAATTTTGATAACATAGGAGAGTTTTCCTATATTTGTCATTGATACACAAATTATCTGGAATAGCTTATTTGCAGGATCAAAAGATTATACCTCTCCCACCAACCGCCTCCCTGCCCTGCACCAAAAAGATAGAAAAAAACAAAGACAGGGAAAAACAAAGTCTTCTCAGAAAAAAAAAATCTATCTTGCTTCCATTAAAAATGTTCCTTTCTTCTATCAGTCCTCCTTTATCATTGTTAGGTGATAAATGGTTTGGCAGGATAAATGTAAGTAATTAGACAATACTGAAAGTTACTGTAAATGTAAAATTTTTGGATAAATGTCTCTGAGTCAGGTTACTTTAACTGTATTCACAAGACAGTTTTAAAAGGCATAAATTTAAAAAAGTAAATTAAAACAGTACTTATACCATATATCTTCATGTCTGGAGGAAGCCTCATTTGTCACCTGGTTTTACCTTTTCCCATCATCCCTGATAAGTCATCACCCTTCCTAGTCTTAAAAACTCACCCCCACTAAGGAGGGGCAGTGGAGATGGCTTTAAACTGCACTGCACTTTATTTCTCTTCTCTTGCCACAGAATTTATCCATTCAGTCATTCAACAGACCTTGATTAAGTATGTCCTGAATGCCAGGGCTTTCTCAGCATTATAATAGAAGGATCTACACATCCATCCACTCTTGTGAGTTTTAGCTAGTTGTTGATTCAATGACAGGATCAACATTTGGAAACCCTTTCTATCTAAATCTACATCTTCAAAGCTTGGAGCAGTACCATAGCAGTGACTAAAGCAATCGTGGTCACAATGCCCATTAACACATACTCATCAAACAAATACAGTATACTGGAGTAGGCAGGCAGAGTGAGTTAGTATGATCTAATTTACAGAAGGTCTCTGCCTTTTAGAGATTAATTGTCCAGGAGAATTCATAACAAACAAAATTTTAAGTCACAAAAGGAAGATATACCCAATGTGTAATGAATTTACAAAAAAAAAGGGGCTACTGCTACAGACTAGGAAGTCTTCAAGGGGGGGGATGTCATTTGAGAGGCCCAACTGCTAAAAAGAGTTTGAACCCCAAATGTGTGAACTTGAAACCTGAGCCTCCACTTTTAAATGGGAAAAAAAATTCACCTTCCTTTCTTACCTCACCCAAAGATTTCATGAAGAGAGTGGAGAGGTAAAAACGAATGTGCTAATTCACAAGATTGAAAGGCAGTTTAGATGCAAAAGATGTGTGTCTTTATACAACACAAAGTTCATACAGGAATCAGCACCCAAATGTCATAGAGGCTGAAAATACAAACCACCCAGAGCATTATCTTAGAAGTCCCTGGCTCTTTACCTGGTTATGAAGGACACATAGAGAGAGACACAATTATATCCCTTATCCTGGAACATTCCATGTGCTTTCCCTCTGCCCACAGATGGGCTCATCGAAGCCAGAACACTGGTAGATATGACCTATGGCAAATATTCAGTGGCCACAATCTTCTGTAATTTGGGGGTGCATCTCAAAGCCTCTGAGGTTACTGTACCCATCAAAGCAATGGGAATATAGTAGGGTGACCAAATATGCCAGTTTTCCTGGAACAATCCCGGTTATTAGTACTCCCATTCACTCTCAAAAACTCCCTGTTTAGAGGGTATGGACACCTTAACTATAGCCTGCTTTCCATAGGACATGCAGAGGTGGGCCACAGACCCCCATTTTCCTATGAGCAGAGTTCCAAGAAAAGCCATAAGGGCAGATGAAGGTATGGTTGTAGAGAACACAAAAACTGCTTAGAAACTATACCACAGGCAAAAAGCCTTCCCATGCTCTGCGAAAAATGAGCTGTTATCAATTCAATCTGGCTTTATGCTAGCTGATATTTGACCCTCCATATATATATTTTTTATTTGCTTCATTGGGTTATCAGCTGTCTCAAGTTTAAATGAGAAGCTTCTGGAAGGCAACGACTCATGTAACATAATCAAGATGATGCCAATGATGAGAAGAGAGCATACATACCTTATTTCATCCTTCACAAAGAATTCATGACAAGTATTTCAACTGATTCTCAATTTTCTGGAGTAATTCTACTCATAAAGGCAAGGAAACTGAATCCCGTTCGTTACTGAGCATTAATCAGTGTTGAATTGATGGTGTTAGGACTTAACCAGTCCCTCTGAATACAAATTCTAATCCCTGTCCACCAGACTGTACCTGTTTTATTGATAATGATTATGATTACAACAATCAACAGCCTGACAAAATGGAACGGGATCCAGAGACTTAATGGGCTTTTTGGAGGCTCTAAATTATCTCACAGTTTCTTCCCTTGCCATCCCCTAACTCTCATCCAGGTTCTTCTCCTGCCAGCCATTTGATCTAACCTAAAAGGATTTTCCCTAACCAGCCACATACACTCCACATGTTTTTCAGGTCCTCACCTCCTCCAGGAAGCATTCCTTGGTGCCTTGGGTCCATAGGGAGTTCTCACTTCTCTAAGCACTCATGCCCTTGACTTACAGAAACACTCACTTGGAAACTCAGTTGTGGACTATTTTTATATGACTCATTTTGTTTCCCTAGTATCTTTTGAACTCACTGAGGAAAGAGAATATACCTGTTTGTTGCTTTATCCCCAACCCTCCTGCCCCCATCTACCCTTGCATCACAGGCAAGGACTTGGCAAGCAAAGTAAACCCTGACACAAGGAGACTGAATCCTCTTGGGAAGGACTGGCAGTATTGTTTCTCACTGTGAAACTCATTTTCCCTAACTGAGATTAGGCTCCTCTGTGGGCCGTGAAAAGGAAGAAATCAGGCTCAGGAACCCACAAGCAGAGGCACCTGCTCTTGGACTGCCCTGATCCCTTACATACCTGAGGACCACAGGGTTTTGCCCAGGGCAGATGCAGGGAGGGAGGCCTGAACAGATTTTGCAAGGAAAGGAAACTTCTTTCCCTGAGGCTGGAATGTGTTAATGACTGTGACAATTTCTAACATGTTCCAGTCTGCAACCATCATGTGGACTAAGCCTCATTCCTGCCGCAGGCTGTAGTGTCCATCCTTGGGTTTTAATATCAATCATGACACGCTGTATCATTTCAAGCCTGAATTTAACTCATATTTCAAAATGTTGGAGAAATCTCAGAGGGAGAGACAGGGCAGGCATACAATTATTAAAAATCTGTTACACCATTAAAAGGCAGTGTAGAGGAGACCTTCAAGATGGCGGAGGAGTAAGACGTGGAGATCACCTTCCTCCCCCACACATACATCAGAAATATATCTACATGTGGAAAAACTCTTACAGAACACCTACTGAATGCTGGCAGAAGACCTCAGACTTCCCAAAAGGCAAGAAAGTCTCCACGTATCTGGGTAGGGCAAAAGAAAAAGAGACAAAAGGATAGGGACGGGACCTGCACCTCTGGGAGGGAGCTGTGAAGGAGGAAAAGTTTCCACACACTAGGAAGCCCCTTCACTGGCGGAGACCGGGTGTGGCCAGGGGGAAGCTTTGGAGCCACGGAGGAGAGCACAGCAACAGGGGCGCGGAGGGCAAAGTGGAGAGATTCCCGCACAGAGGATCGGTGCCGACCAGCACTCACGAGCCCGAGAGGCTTGTCTGCTCACCCGTCGGGGCAGGTGAGGGCTGGAAGCTGAGGCTCTGGCTTCGGAGGTCAGATCACAGGGAGAGGACTGGGGTTGGTTGCGTGAACATAGCCTGAAGGGGGCTAGTGCGCCACAGCTAGCCGGGAAAGAGTCGGGGAAAAAGTCTGGACCTGCCTAAGAGGCAGAGACCATTGTTTCCGGGTGCGATAGGAGAGGGGATTCAGAGCACCACCTAAATGAGCTCCAGAGACAGGCGTGCACCGCTGCTATCAGTGTGGACACCAGAGATGGGCATGAAACGCTAAGGCTGCTGCTGTAGCCACCAAGAAGCCCATGTGCAAGCACAGGTCATTATCCACACCTCCCCCCTCGGGAGCCTGTGCAGCCCGCCACGGCCAGGGTCCTGTGATCCAGGGACAACTTCCCCGGGAGAACACACGGCAGTCCTCAGGCTATTATAATCTCACAACATCACACCGGCCTCTGTCGCCCCAGGCTCGCCCTGCATTCTGTACGCCTCCCCCCCCCCCGCCCCCGCCTGAGTGACCCAGAGTCCTCTAATTACCTGCTACTTTAACCCTACCCTATCCTGTCTGGGCAGGAACAGAGGCTCTCAGGCGACCTACACGCAGAGGCGGGGCCAAATCCAAAGCTGAGCCCCAGGATCTGTTCGAACAAAGAAGAGAAAGGGAAATCTCTCCCAGCAGCCTCAGGAGCAGCGGATTAAATCTCCACAGTCAACTTGATGCACCCTGCATCTGTGGAATACCTCAACAGACAACAAATAATCCCAACATTGAGGCGGTGGACTGTGGGACAACTGTAGACTTGGGGTTTACTTTCTGCATCTAATTTGTTTCTGCTTTTTTTGTTTTCTTTTGTTTTTTGTTTTTTGTTTTTTTTTCTTCGGTACGAGGGCCTCTCACTGTTGTGGCCTCTGCCATTGCGGAGCACAGGCTCCAGATATGCAGGCTCAGCGGCCATGGCTCACGGGCCCAGCCACTCCATGGCATGTGGGATCTTCCAGGACCAGGGCACGAACCTGTGTCGCCTGCATTGGCAGGCGGACTCTCAACCACTGCGCCACCAGGGAAGCCCATGTTTCTGGTTTTATGTTTATCTTAGTTTAGTGTTTAGAGTTTATTATCACTGATAGATTTGTTTACTGATTCGGCTGCTCTCTTCCTTTCTTTTATATACATATATATATATATTTCCTTTTTCTCTTTTTGTGAGTGTGTATGTGTAGGCTTCTTTGTGTGATTTTGTCTGTATAGCTTTGCTTTTACCATTTGTCCTAGGGATCTGTCTGTCCTTTTATTAAGAAGAGTTTTTAGCACTTGTTACATTGGTGGATTTGTTTATTGGTTTGGTTGCTCTCTTCTTTCTTTCTATTCTTTTTATTACTTTTTAATTTTTTTTATTTTTAATAATTAATTTTTTTTTTATTTTAATAACTTTATTTACTTTTCTTTCTTTCTTTCTTTTGTTCTCCCGTTGCTTCTGAGCCATGTGGCTGACAGGGTCTTGGTGCTCTGGCCGGGTGTCAGACCTGTGCTGCTGAGGAGGGAGAGCCTTGTTCAGGACATTGGTCCACCAGACACCTCCCAGCTCCATGTAATATCAAATAGACAAATATCTCCCACAGCTCTCCAACTCAAAACTAAGACCCAGCACTATTCAACAAGCTACAGTGCTGGACACCATATGCCAAACAACTAACAATACAGGAACACAATCCCACCCATTAGCAGAGAGGCTGCCTAAAATCATAATAAGGTCACAGACACCCCAAAACACACCACCAGATGCAGTCCTGCCCACCAGAAAGACAAGATCCAGCCTCATCCACCAGAACACAGGCACCAGTCCCCTCCACCAGGAAGCCTACACAAACCACTGAAGCAACCTTACCCACTGGGGGCAGACACCAAAAACAATGGGAACTACAAACCTGTAGCCTGCGAAAAGGAGACCCCAAACACAGTAAGGTAAGCAAAATGAGAAGACAGAGAAACACAGCAGATGAAGGAGCAACGCAAAAACCCACCAGACCTAATAAATGAAGAGGAAATAGACAGTCTACCTGAAAAAGAATTCAGAGTAATAATAGTAAAGATGATCCAAAATCTTGGAAATAGAATGGAGAAAATACAAGAAATGTTTAACAACGACCTAGAAGAACTAAAGAGCAAACAAATGATGATGAACAACACAATAAATGAAATTTAAAATTCTCTAGAAGGAATCAGTAGCAGAATAACTGAGGCAGAAACACGGATAAGTGACCAAGAAGATAAAATAGTGGAAAGAACTACCACATAGCTGAATAAAGAAAAAAGAATGAAAAGAATAGAGGACAGTCTCACACACCTCTGGGACAACATTAAATACACCAACATTCGAATTATAGGAGTCCCAGAAGAAGAAGAGAAAAGGAAACGGACTTAGAAAATATTTGAATAGATTATAGTTGAAAACTTCCCTAATATGGGAAAGGAAATAGTCAATCAAGTCCACGAAGAGCAGAGAGTCCGATACAGGATAAATCCAAGCAGAAACATGCCAAGACACATATTAATCAAACTATCAAAGATTAAATACAAAGAAAATATATTTAAAACAGCAAGAGAAAAGCAACAACTAACATAATACAAGGGAATCCCCATAATGTTAACAGCTAATCTTTCAGCAGTAACTCTGCAAGCCAGAAGGGAGTGGCAGGACATATTTAAAGTGATGAAATGGAAAAACCTACAACTAACATTACTCTACCTGGCAAGGATCTCATTCAGATTCGATGGAGAAATTAAAACCTCTACAGACAAGCAAAAGCCAAGAGAATTCAGCACTACGAAACCAGGCTTACAACAAATGCTAAAGGAACATCTTTAGGCAGGAAACACAAGAGAAGGAAGAGACCTACAATAGCAAACCCAAAACAAGTTAAAAAATGGTAATAGGAACAAACTTATCAATAACAACTTTAAATGTAAATGGATTAAAAGCTCCAACCAAAAGACATAGACTGGCTGAATAGATACAAAAACAAGACCCGTATATATGCTGTCTACAAGAGACCAATTTCAGACCTAGGGACACATACAGACTGAAAGTCAGGGGATGGAAAAAGATATTCCATACAAATGGAAATCAAAAAACGGTGGAGTAGCAATTCCCATATCAGACAAAATAGACTTTAAAATAGACTATTACAAGAGACAAAGGACACTACATAATGATCAAGGGATCAATCCAAGAAGAAGATATAACAACAGTAAATATTTATGCACCCAACATAGGAGTACCTCAATACATAAGGTAAATGCTAACAGCCATAAAAGGGGAAATTGACAGTAACACAATCATAGTAGGGGACTTTAACACCTCACTTTCACCAATGGACAGATCATCCAAAATGAAAATAAATAAGGAAACACAAGCTTTAAATGATACATTAAACAAGATGGACTTAATTGATATTTATAAGACAGTCCATGCAAAAACAACAGAATACACATTCTTCTCAAGTGCTCATGAAACATTCTCCAGGGTAGATCATATCTTGGGTCACAAATGAAGCCTTGGTAAATTTAAGAAAATTGAAATCATATGAGCTATCTTTTCCAACCACAATGCCATGAGACTAGATATCAATTACAGGAAAATATCTGTAAAAAATACAAACACATGGAGGCTAAACAATACACTACAAAATAACCAAGAGATCACTGAAGAAATCAAAGAGGAAATAAAAAATACCTGGAAACAAATGACAATGAAAACACGATGGAACAAAACCTGTGGGATGCAGCAAAAGCAGTTCTAAGAGGGAAGTTAAAAACAATACAATCCTACCTCAAGAAACAAGAAATATTTCAAATTAGCAACCTAAACTTACACCTAAAGCAATTAGAGAAAGAAGAACAAAAAAACCCCAAAGTTAGCAGAAGGAAAGAAATCGTGAAGATTCAATCAGAAATAAATGAAAAAGAAATGAAGGAAATGATAGCAAAGATCAATAAAACTAAAAGCTGGTTCTTTGAGAAGATAAACAAAATTGATAAACCATTAGCCAGACTCATCAAGAAAAAAAGGGAGACTTAAATCAATAGAATCAGAAATGAAGAAGGAGAAGTAACAACTGACACCACAGAAATACAAAGGATCATGAGAGATTAGTACAAGCAACTATACATCAATAAAATGGACAACCTGGAAGAAATGGACACATTCTTAGAAAAGCACAACCTTCCGAGACTGAACCAGGAAGAAATAGAAAATATAAAAAGACCAATCACAAGCACTGAACTTGAGATTGTGATTAAAAATCTTCCAACAAATAAAAGCCCAGGACCAGATGGCTACACAGGCGAATTACATCAAACATTTACAGAAGAGCTGACACCTATCCTTCTCAAAGTCTTCCAAAATATAACCGAGGGAGGAACACTCCCAAACTCATTCTATGAGGCCACCATCACCCTGATACCAAAACCAGACAAAGATGTCACAAAGAAAGAAAACTACAGGCCAATATCACTGTTACTGATGAACACAGATGCAAAAATCCTCAACACAATACTAGCAAACATAATCCAACAGCACAGTAAAAGGATCATCCACCATGATCAAGTGGGGTTTATCCCAGGAATGCAAGGATTCTTCAGTATACGCAAATCAATCAATGTGATAAACCATATTAATAAATTGAAGGAGAAAAACCATATGATCGTCTCGATAGATGCAGAAAAAGCCTTCAACAAAATTCAACACCTATTTATGATAAAAACTCTCCAGAAAGTAGGCATAGAAGGGAACTTAACTCAACATAATAGAGGCCATATATGACAAAGTCACAGCCAACAACATTCTCAATGGTGAAAAACTGAAACCGTTTCCTCTAAGATTAGGAACAAGACAAGTCTGTGCACTCCCACCACTATTATTCAACATAGCTTTGGAAGCTTTAGCCACAGCAATCAGAGCGGAAAAAGATATAAAAGTAATCCAAATCGGAAAAGAAGTAAAATTGTCACTGTTTGCAGATGACATGATACTAACCATAGTGAATACTAAAGATGCTACCAGAAAACTACTAGAGCTAATCAATGAATATGGTAAAGTAGCAGAATACCAAATTAATACACTGAAATCTCTTGCATTCCTATACACTAATGATGAAAAATCTGAAAGAGAAAAAAATTAAGGAAAGACTCTCATTTACCATTGCAACAAAAAGAATAAAATACCTAGGAATAAACCTACCTAAGGAGACAAAAGACCTGTATGCAGAAAACTATAAGATACTGATGAAAGAAATTACAGATGATACAGATGGAGAGATATACCATGTTCTTGGATTTGAAGAATCAACACTGTGAAAATAACTATACTACCCAAAGCAATCTACAGATTCAATGCAATCCCTATCAATCTACCAAGGTATTTTTCACAGAACTAGAATAAAAAATTTCACAATATTTATGTAAACACAAAAGACCCCAAATAGCCAAAGCAATCTTGAGAACAAAAAACAGAGCTGGAGGAATCAGGCTCCCTGACTTCAGACTATACTACAAAGCTACAGTAATCAAGACAGTATGGTACTGGCACAAAAACAGAAATATAGATCAATGGAACGGGATAGAAAGCCCAGAGATATACCCATGCACATATGGTCACCTTATCTTTGATAAAGGAGGCAAGAATATACAACGGACAAAAGACAGCCCCTTCAATAAGTGGTGTTGGGAAAACTGGACAGCTACATGTAAAAGAATTTAAACACTCCCTAACACCATACACAAAAATAAACTCAAAATAGATTAAAGACCTAAATAAAAAGCCAGACAGTATAAAACTCTTAGAGGAAAACATAGGCAGAACACTCTATGACATCAATCACAGCAAGATCCTTTTTGACCCACCTCCTAGAGAAATGGAAATGAAAACAAAAAATAAACAAATGGGACCTAATGAAACTTCAAAGCCTTTGCACAGCAAAGGAAACTATAAACAAGATGAAAACACAACCCTCAGAATGGGAGAAAATATTTACAAGTGAAGCAACTGACAGAGGGTTAATCTCCAAAATTTACAAGCAGCTCATGCAGCTCAATATCATAAAAACAAACAACCGAATCCAAAAATGGCAGAAGACCTAAACAGACATTTCTCTAAAGAAGATATACAGATCACCAACAAACACATGAAAGGATGCTCAACATCATAATTATTAGAGAAATACAAATCAAAACTACAATGAGGTATCACCTCACATCAGTCAGAATGGCCATCATCAAAAAATCTACAAACAGTAAATGCTGGAGAGGGTGTGGAGCACAGGGAAGCTTCTTGCACTTTGGTGGGCATGTAAATTGATACAGCCACTATGGAGAACAGTATGGTGGTTCCTTAAAAAACTAAAAATCAAACTACCACATGACCCAGCAATCCCACTACTGGGCATATACCCTTAGAAAACCATAATTCAAAAAGAGTCCTTTACCAGAATGTTCATTGCAGCTGTATTTACAGTACCCAGGACATAGAAGCAACCTAAGTGTCCATCGACAGATGAATAGATAAAGAAGATATGGCACATATATACAATGGAATATGACTCAGCCATAAAAAGAAACAAAATTGAGTTATCTGTAGTGAGGTGGATGGACCTAGAGTCTGTCATACAGAGTGAAGTAAGTCAGAAAGAGAAAAACAAATAACGTATGCTAACACATAATATGGAATCTAAAAAATAAAAAAAAAAATGTTTCTGAAGGACCTAGGGGCAGGACAGGAATAAAGATGCAGAAGTAGGGAATGGACTTGAGGACATGGGGAGGTGGATGGGTAAGCTGGGACGAAGTGAGAGAGTGGCATGGACATATATACACTACCAAATGTAAAATAGACAGCTAGTGGGAAGCAGCCACATAGCACAGGGAGATCAGCTCTATGCTTTGTGCTCTCTTAGAGGGGTGGGATAGGGAGGGTGGGAGGGAGAGAAAGGCAAGAGGGACAAGATATGGGAGCATATGTATATGTATAACTGATTCACTTTGTTATAAAGAAACTAACACACCATTGTAAAGCAGTTATACTCCAATAGAGATGTTAAAAAAAGAAAAGGCAATGTATGTTTGTGTATGTATTTGTATATATGTAAATATAAATACTCATATTGTAAAGCATTTTCACTGACTATTTATTCTGCCTGTGATACTCTTTCCCCAGAAATGTACATGGCTAAATTCCTCAGACCCTTTAAGTTTTCACTCAAACATTACCTTCACAAGGAGACCTATCCTGATCATGACACTTGAAATTGTTACTACCTCTCTTTATACTCTTTATTTCTCATTACTCTCCTCCCTTTTTAATATCTTATTAAATCTAGTTATTTATTCCATATATCATTTATTGTTTGTCCCTTCACTGGAATGTAAACCCTGTGTGGGTGGAAATTGTTTATTGTTTTTGTTCACTGTTGAATTGCAAGCACAACAGTATAAGTGCCAGGCACTTAGTAGGTACTCAATAAATCGTTTTTATGCAATTGAATGGAAAGAATGAATGAATATCGTATGCCTACCAAACTCTGGGTGTTTCAGGATCAAACGGCTCACCTACAGATAGCATAGCCAGGGCAAGTGTCAGGAGACCTCCAAAGACACAGTGCTACCTGGGACTGTGCAAACGAGTGCAGACTCATGTTCTCTAAGAATGGATCTCAGAATCCTCCCTGTAGTATGGGACCCCCTGGGATCTTTGCTGTTACAACTATGAGACAACCTGCGGGCATGCTAGTACTACCACCTTCTAAAGACCAAGAATCTGAGACGTTATTCTTGGAAGAATACACATCATCCCCGCCTATTACCTCCAGTGGACAGACAGCATCATGCCATGTTCCCAGAATCGCTCATAGCACTTTAGCAAGGAAAAATGTAAAGGAGTAAACACTGACCTTGATATCAAGGTATCTATGGTCAGGACCCAGGGGACATTAAAGGAATAATGAGAGTAATGTGAAATAAAAGAGATGCTAGAACAAATACACGGAATCCAAACATTTACAAAACCTCTACTGTGATTTAAGTTCTCTCTGAGTAGTGGACAGATGATGAGACAACATATATTTTTTTTTTTTTTTTTTTTTTTTGCGGTACGCAGGCCTCTCACTGTTGTGGGCCCTCCCGTTGCGGAGCACAGGCTCCGGACGCGCAGGCTCAGCGGCCACGGCTCACGGGCCCAGCCGCTCAGCGGCATGTGGGATCCTCCCGTACCGGGGCACAAACCCGCATCCCATGCATCGGCAGGCAGACTCTCAACCACTGCGCCACCAGGGAAGCCCCAACATATGGTTTTATCCATACATCCAGGAATATAAGGAGGGACTGTAAATGCATAATTATAATACAATGCAATAAATGCTATAAGATTTGTATACAGAAAGTGCTATGCGAACACAGAGATAATGGTGAACACTTTTTCACATAAATGTAGGGAAAGCTACAGTGACAGGGTAACATTTCCTTTTGGCCTTGGAGGATAAATCAGAGTTTGTCAGAAGAGGATGGCAGGCATCTCATGAAGGAAAAAATAAGTGGAGACAAGGTGCAGATACAAGGATGGCCTGTACTGGGGAAAGGCAAGACCAATACTTCCCTGAGGATCTTCCTTTGTTCACAGTCCCCTGGCATGTCTGATTCTTTTCATCTCTCTCCCAGGACATGATAGAGTACTTACTTCATAAGACACACTCAAGTATAAATAGAGTCAATGCATGAAACAAATGAAAACAATCAAGGCCTAGGCAGATCACCAAGCAAGGCTCCTAGCCTATGTCCTTATTTTTAACTGAAGTTCTGATGTCTTAGAAGACCAGCTCTTATAATCCATGGTTTTATGAGTCTGTACTCTGTTATCCCCCCTCATTCTCAAGGTGATGATTAGACCCTGTGATCAGGGGTCACACTGCTGTTCCTGGCCCTGGAGTGCCTGGCACAAGTTTGGGCACAGAGTGGTCATTCAGAAAATGATATCGAGTCAGGACAGTATGGAGAGGTATTCAGAGAGTCGGACAGGCTGCTTGAAGGCTTCCCCTGCCAGCTATTAGTGTGTGATCTTGGACAACAACTTAATATCTCCATTACTCTATAAAATAGGAATAAAAGGATTTAGGTCCTAGTGTTACTACAATAAATAATACTATGCAAAATCTTTGAACAGTACCTGGTACAAAATAGGCACTTAGTAATAGTTAGATGTTGCTGTTATTAAGAGTTGTCACGGTACTGATTTTCATGATTCCTTGCCTACACTGCTGCTCTGTCACACCTCTGACAGGTTTAGCCAGTAGACGTAGCACAGAACCAGGAGGAGATCAAGGTCCTGGTCTTGCTTGCCCCAAACTATCCATCTCATCTAAGGTAAATAATTCTTCTCTTGGAGCCTCATTTTCTTAAGGGGGTTTTGGTTAGGCTCAGATATGACTATAGGGATAAAAGAACTGTACACACATTCCTGTAAGACTCTTTGGGTTTTCAGTTTCTCCTTGACCCCAGGACAGACACAGAGTGTTGATAAAAGTTCCCCCATGGGACTGGGGCTTTTTTTCACAACTGATTAAGAAGCAGGGCACAGAGAGAAAAATCTAGACTCAGAGATGAGAACCTGACCCCGCATCCAAGAGAAGTGTGTGGATGCTTTATTGCCACTCCCCCCGCCAAGGTTCAAGGGCACCTTGAGCTGACCAGGTGCACTGCTCTGCACTCCTGGCATGTGCTAAGTGGAAGGGAAAGCTACCACCCTGAAGCAAGCATGACATGACAGGGATGTGAAAGTCAAAGTTTCTATTTTCCCTTCTACTGTGGCACTTAACTTTCTGAACTATAATTTCAGGATTTTCTCATATGTGTTTCCTGCCAGAGCACGAGCTCAGTACAAGACAGACCAAGTATTATTTGTATTTATATTCATAACATCTTGCAAGGTACCTGAGACAATAAATATTTGTTGAATGAATAAAGCAAGGAATAAATGGGTAATAGTAGTATCAACAAGAAAAAAAAAAAGACTAATGCCTTTACTTTGTTTTACTCTGTGCAAGCACTGTGTAAGTGCCACTCAAACATTGTTCCAATTAATCCTCAGTGCAGGACTACAAGAGAGGCATTTCTATCTCTATTTCACGGACAGGAAAACAAAGGCTTAGAAAGAATAAGAAGCACAAACAAGTTTACACAGACAGCAATCAGAAGAACCAAGATTCACACTGCCCTCTGCTTGAATACAAAGCACTGGTACAACCAGAGGTCAGATATTCAGCATGTGAATGGACTAATCAAAGGCCCTAGGGCTCACCTCAAATTGAACTAAACTTGGATTCCATCATTTTATCCTTCTCCACCTTTTTTATTTTTTTTCAGTAAAGCACATACACTTAAAATCTTTGAATTCCTAGTTTTCTCAGCACCAAGTCTTTACCTGGTTTGTGTCCGCAAGTCTGTGACACAAGAGTCCTAATAAAACCATCACCGACAACCAATTCCAGGAGTCCAGAACATGTATGTCTAGGGGGAGGGGAAGGAGAACTTCCAGCTCTGAAAAGTCAGCACAGGTGCTTTGCACTTTCAAAAAGATTGTTCTCCAGGGCTTCCCTGGTGGCGCAGTAGTTGAGAGTCCGCCTGCCGATGCAGGGGACGCGGGTTCGTGCCCCGGTCTGGGAGGATCAGCTGTGGCCGCTGAGCCTGCGCGTCCAGAGCCTGTGCTCCGCAGCGGGAGAGGCCACAACGGTGAGAGGCCCGCGTACCGGAAAAAAAAAAAAAAGATTGTTCTCCAAAATTTCAGTCTAATTAAATCTTATTTACCATCATATTGCAAATCGGAGTTTTACTATAATTGAAAGGAAAGCTCTACAACGTCCACTCTGGTGGGAAGCAAGATTTTTAGTCTAAAGCCCTGTTTGTTAACAGGACTGTTAGCTGAACATCATGGAAAAATAAGTGACTTCAAAGCACTGATTTGTTTGTTAGGTGCCTGATAATTGCAGGCATTGGAAATTCTGGGATAAAATAAAACTCTACTGACATTATGGACAAATTTAATATGGTAACGATTAGTTTGATTAAACACAAGTGAGAGGCTGAAGGAAGAAAGAAAAAGAGCAAAACGATCCATTTTAAAAGCACTTTTTAGAAAAGACTGATTCAGGATGATTTATTTGCATAGTCACATTATAATCTGAAAAAGCAATAAACGAAATAAGAATTGCTATTTTGTGGGACCATTGTTTCCATTATTGTTTTTCTGTGGATTAAATGTGAGGAAGGGATTGACAGCCTTAGAGAATTAAGAATCACGCTGTTTCAGAGAATGGCTGCAGAGATGCAGCCAGAGAACCAGGAATAAAAGGAGAAAAAGACTTACTAGGGAGGTGTGAAGATGCGGGGGCTGGCTCAGAAGTCTCCCCACCCCAGGAGCCATAACTACTGAGCATAAGGCAGAAGAGGACTCTGCCTTGTGGGTCATATCCAGATCACAGAATACGGGTTTCCCCAGGCTCACAGATTTGTTGAAGATATTCTGATTAAGAGAGGGGATGTCCAAAGGCCCCAGTATCGAGACAGGTGAAGTATAGATAGCTCTAATTAGGAGTGTTACAGAAAAAAAGACAGCTATAACATGGGAAGAAACACATACTAAAAGAGGGCTTTGCAGGTCACCAGGGATAAACTCAGACTAAGGGAAATGGACACTGAGGTCTCAAAGATGAGCAGTGTCAGGGCACCAGATGCCCAGTCTGACACAGTTCTGGACTGGAGCTCCAGGTTCAAATGGACAGCCCACTACTGATTTATCAGGGCTTGGTATGGGATGAGGGCAGAGAATAAAAGAGTGAACTACACTTAAGTGGTCCTGTTTCTCCTGAAGTGTACACTATAGTAGAGGAGAGAGAAAATATAAAATATAGAGATAATTGCAGGTTGGGATAAGTTACCCATGACAAGTTACTTACTCCTATCCTGTCCCTTTCCTCGACATTCAGAAACATGAAAATAATAGTGTCCACCTGGCCTAGATCACAGTGTAGGGTGAGAAGCAAATTGAAAAGCTCCTGAGAAACAGTAACAATTTTATTCAAATAAGATGTTATTTTATTGTTTTCAGTTGCTTCGAACACGATGTTGAAGAATTACAGTCGCTAGCGTAATAGGAAAGATTAATGTGGATATTGGCTCAGAACCATGAAGGATGCCTACAACTGTTAAAAAAAGAGACATCTGGAAACAAGTGCAGAAAGCAGGCATCTAAAAGGGCGGGAAATGACTCAGCTAATACCAGTGGCCAAATTTGTAAAGCAGCCTATGCTCCCTTCGACGAGAGAGCTGTTGCTTTCGGAATTCTGGCGTCTCTCTGTGCCAGTGCGAGATGTCTGAAGAAGACAATTTATGATACGGCCAAGCACCCAAGACTGGGTGTTCTCAGGAACCAATCACAGATGATCAACTTTCAGTAATCTGAGATACTGGAGTACAGCAGAGAGGAGTGAGATGACAAGAAGAAGAGAGCACAAGAAAGGATGCTCAAGAGTGTCAAAGGAAGAAATGTAAGGCTGAGAGAGACAGAGACAGAGACACAGAGAGACAAAGAAACAGGGGCTAGGAACCAGGCAATACCTTGAAAAAAAAGAATAGCTCTCTGGGGAGACAATCACTGCAAAGGTGTTTAGAAGTGGTAAGAGAAATGATGGCTACTCAGGATGGATACATAGAAAATGCTTGGAAGATTAATGGCTACACCTCCACAAATCACCGGGCACAATCCCGTGGCCCAGAGTATGAACTAATTAAATGTTAGTTTCATTCTACTGTCCCTCTCCTTTGCTACTGTGCGTAAATTACAACCAGGTGCCATCTCTCATGTTTTGGAGTGTTTTGCAGTATCTTTACTACTGCCGTACAGATGCTTGGTGATTAGGGAGAGTTTGTTGCATTTCCATTGTTATGCTTCCCTGTCAAGTGACAGAAGTCTAAAAGCCTGGAACATCTTGGTTACGAAGGACAAAAATAACTCCAAAGCACCTCAAAAGAGAGCAGGTTGGAATGTCATGCTTTAATATACTGAAGGAAGTGTAAGTGAAAATAGAGGTGTTCTTGGAGATTTTTCTAGAAGTAGAAATAATGTTTGTTAAAATGAGGTGAGGGTAGTTACAGGAATGTACAGTTATGTAGAAATATTTCAAGCTGTTCACTAAAACTTTATACAATTTTCATACTTTATTGTATGTAATTGCTACTTCAACTACAAACGTGTTAGAAGGAATGTAGTAGAAAATCAATGTACTTTCTGAATTCCACAGGACACACTGTTAGTGCCACTGATGGTCAGTAGAAGAGCCGGACACATCTTAGGCTGTATATTGGCTATCCCCTGGACACTACAGGGTAGTGAAGAGGACTCGAGAAGGAGTGAGCTTGTGTCACCTACACAACATGGGGCCTATGTGTGCACTTTGGACACTAAAGATTCTAAGTGAAGGAAAGAGAAAACTACTCTTCTTTGAGGGCTTACCGCATGCTTTATATGCACTACCTCATTTAATCCTCACTCTATTTAATAGATGAAGTCATTGAGATGTAATTTTCCCAGGGGAGTGACGTACCATGAGGAATCAGAGAAGACATTGGCTGTGGCATAAAGCTCTTCTTCATCCCAAAGCAGAATACGATGTGTTTCTTTACTTTCTATTTTCTTTTTTAATCTGAATCTTTTCCTGAGATTCTGGTGGCAGTCAGAAGCAGCTTCTCTTACAGAAAGAGGTCTAATCTACCCTATTTGTTCCCAGTGTTATGGAGAAAAGTAAACCCTTTCCCCTAGGCTGGAATTTTTATGTGACAGCCATTCCCCAGATCAACTGCTTCCATTACTGACCACGTGAAACATATCAGGAGTCAGGAGAACACAGAATGAAGCCCTGGGAGTAGGAACTGTAGTTTCTACACAATCTCCATGCATAACTCCCATTAGCAGTAATGTCTGTGATAGGTGTGAGCTGAGGGAATTCCCCACTTTATTAAGAGGAAATGATATACACAGTTACTTCTGGAGTAAAATCAAACAGCAGAATTGCTATTTGTCTATGGGAACTCTTTCTTATTAGTGTCATATAAATGCAAGGAGATACTTAAAGAGATTGATAACACATGGAGCGGGTATAGCCACACCATCTGATTGACTAAAAGCCAATTTTAAAAATAGAGAGGTGTGGCTTTTTCTGACATTTTGTAATAAAATATTCCCATTCTAGAACCACAGCCTCACCCCTTAATAAACATAGTATAATGCAATATTTGTAATTCTTAAACAAATCTGGAAAGCAAAGAGCAAAATGTGGTGAGGTAAGCATGCTTTTTCTACTAAGCAAAATAAGTTAATGAGTCAACTCATTTCCAACCTGCATGTTATGTGCCAATTGCTCAAATCAAATGAGAAGCTCTTTCTAGCTCAGGACCCAGAGCTCGTGAAAGTTGTCAGATTTGATAAAGTAGGTTTGTTCTAGAAGGAAACATTCCTTGCTATTTTCCAGGGTACACCTGTTTGCCAGAGTGCATTTCCCAGCTAATACCAGTTTGTCGACAGCATTTGCAATGAACTTTAATTGTGTGCTTTACCTGACAGTCTTAATTGTAATCTGACTTCCTTCAGGTAGCAATCAGTTGAGTGAGGTAATCATATCTCCCTGAAGCCCATAAACACAACCACCTGCACCTCTTCTGGTTTGCATTCCTCTTTTTAACTTCAGTATCACACGGAGAGGGGATACGGAGCCTGAAAAGGTATCGTGTCCTCAAAATAGCTGCTATTTTCCTATCATGACAGTGGTGTATAATTAAACACAGAGTAACTGAGGACAAAAATAATCCTATAATTTTAAGCTGTAATAGTAAAGCTGTAATAGTAAACCTGCTGTACAAGCAGAGATTGGCTTTTTTTTTTTTTTCCGTAGGGAAGGAATTGGTTCTACTTCATGCTTATGCCTGCCTTTGTAGGTTTCTCTGAATATTCTTCTTGGTATGTGGTTTTCTATGTGAATATCAGGGGCCTTCCCTTCTTACACCACATCTGGAACCTCTACTCTGTTCCCTGTTCTCTATTCCACTGCTCACATCTCTGATCCTCATTATCTCCTCAATGGTTCCTGAAGAGGGCTCTAGTTGGTCTCCATGTGTCCAATTTTTCTCTGTCCCAACCACACCACTTGTGGTACTCAAGTAACCTTTCTAAACTGAGAATCGGACCAGGCTACAGATGAAGCAGAAACAATCAGTGAGGTGAACTTCCCAGAAAGATGGCACTGGGATGACCAATTTACAAATTATCACTACTCCCTGCCCAAAACAGAGATGAACAAAAGCAAACAAAGGATCAAGGAAAACTTCATCAGTGTTAAAACTAATGAATGGACCCAAACCAGTGCTAAAATCATATACAGCAAATCTCATTTGTCATGATATAAATATATGCATTATATTTTAAAAAGAAAAATCTATCATAATTAGCATCATGAATTAACTTATGTGTCTCATAAACTTTTTATTCAAATATTCATCTACAATTAATGACGTACTGGATGACTATAATATTTAATTGCCTTTCAGAGCAATTTACTTATCTAGTTTCCTTTTCTCAGCATTATTTTTTTCCAATGCTCAGAAATATTATAGATAAATCAATGTGTTAGTTTTCCATTTTAACATTAGGATTAAGGTAAACAATTACTTCATCTAATTATTGGCCATATATGTTTGCATGTACGTGTGTGTGTGGATTGTGGATACTGATTCTTTCTCGTATTTTTATTGGCATGTTCATCTACTTCTTGTTCATCTGTAAGAGCTCTTTATATATGAATAGTCATCATAATGCATTTCTCTAGTCCACTAACTCTCCCAATCTCCTAAGTGGCTATTTTAGTCATTTTCCTTTTTGTCAAGTCTGCAATACCTCCTCCACTATTCTTAATTTTACTCAATGTCCTTATTTCTCACCTAACTGAAAACCTGAATTAATTAGAAGAGAACTTTCACAAGTTGCCACATTTGCACTTACCAATATCTGCACCCATGTATGTTGCCTTCTTTCCTGCCTCTGCAGATGAACTCTCCATGCTTCTAGCTAAGATGCAGCCTTCCTCTCGTGTACTAGCTTTCAACCCCTTGAATGGTAATCAGAGACATCACACTAGCAATTTTCTCCTATCTTCTGTTTCGCCAGCTCCCCCCTCTCTACTGGATTATTCTCATCAATATATGAAACTGCTCTTTTCATTTCTCCTATCTAAAAAAATATTTACCCACTACTGTTTTTAATGTCTGCTCTGGCTACCAGCTCCTATTTCTTCTCCCCTTTACAACAAAAGTCCTTGAAACAGTTGTCTATATGTCTGTTTTACTGTCTCTCAATTCTGTCCTTTAATTCTCTCTTAAACCAGTTCCAACTAGACCTTCTTCCCCATAACTCTCCTGTAAGTTTTGACATATTAGTAGCATTTGAATTCTTCTTCTGCAATGTTTTCAATTAATTTATCAGATACCAAACTCATCTGATTTTCCTCCTAAATTATTGACTCACCCTTCTCAGTCTCCTTTGCTGAAGGAGATTGATAATCTTTTAACTCTTTGTGTTAGAGTGCCACAGGGCTCAATCCTTGTTCTTGTTTTTGTTGTTGCTGTTTATCTTTTCCTCTCCTCTCTTTCCTGTTTATACCCGGTCTCTCTGTTGGAGATCTCATCAGTTGCTTGGCTTTAAATACCATGTAACCGGACTGGTCTCAGAATCGTGTCTACAGCTCAGACTTATCTCTTGAACTGCAGACTCAGATTTCCAACTGCCTACTCTATGTGGTGATCTAATAACCATTGCAAACCTAATGTATCAAAAACTGAGCTCTTGTTATTTTCTCTCAAACCTGCTTCTCCTAAGCTCTTTTCTAGACCTTTTATGGCACCTCAATCATTCCAGTGGCTGAGACCAAAATTTTCCTTGATTTTAACCCACATCTATTTCACTTGCAAATTCACTTGCGGCTTTTGGATTCACAACACTGCTTTTGGATTTGCTGTACTCTCTGCATGGAGCCCTCTCCCTTATATATTATGCACATGGCTCACTCTCTCAAATAATACCCCTCCAGTGAAGACTCCTTGACCACTTGTATTAAAATTCCCACCCCAAAACCTGAATTTCCACATCACCCTTCCTGCTTTATTTGTTCCCATAGAGCTACCACTGTATAACATGCTGTATAATTTACTTATTTATTTTATCCTTTGTCCAACTCCCCATATTATACTATAAGCTCCATGAGGGCAAGGTTTTCTCTCTTATTTATTCTACTAATTTATATCCCACAGCTGGAACAGTATCTGGAACATAGAAAGTACTCAATAAAAAATGAGAGGATTAAATACAAAATCCTCTGATTAAAACACCCAAGTGGCCACCCCAGTCCACACACAAGGGCCTATTGTATAAATTGTAAAAATTGTCACTGGTCAGCAGGAACATTTAGTAGTTTCAAGAGAGGGAAAAGAGATCTTCAAAGGCCACCAGTCAGATTGACAGAGGTCTGACTTAACAGCACAGTAGATTCTAGTACCTAAAGGGGTAATGTCATCAAAATGCTAAGGGAAAAACTGCCAAATCTAAATTCTTTAATCAGCTAAACCACCATTTGAAAGTATGAAGTGGAAATAAAGACACTGCAGACATAAAAACTCAGTTGTTCTAACCATAACTGTGCCATTTTCTAACTGTATGACCCTTCCCAAGTTACTTAACACCCTATCTGTTGTTATCTCTTAGTAAGTGGATAATTATATTATTGTTCCATAGGGCTTATTGTAAGAATTCAGTGAGGTTTACATGCAAAGCTTTATCATATTCTCAAAATTTTAGTTATGTTTTTGATGATTTATATTATTATTTTATTAGAAAACATGGAAATATTTCTACTCCATTTTAAAAGCTTACAACCTTAATCCTAATATTCATTTTGGCTAGTAAAATAAAATATAAATGTCAATTTCACTTGTACATCTATCAATAGATGAAATATTATAGATAAAATATTACCAAATCAAATATATCAGTGTGTCCTTATCAGCTAGGGTGTATCTAAGGAATGCAATGCACGAATGGATTAACATCAGGAAATTACTATTAATGTAATTCAGTATATTAAAAGATTAAGGGTGAACAACTATGTGATTATCTCGGTAGAGTGCTTAAAAAAACCTCAACATTCATACTTGATAAAACCCTCAGTATACTAAGAAAAGAAAACTTTCTTAACTGAAAAGAGTTTCCACCAGTTACATACACTCCCTAAATTCTGGATTCCACTATCTATTAATTATGCACTATAGGCAAGTTACTTATCTCCTTTGGACCTTAGTTCCTCATATAAAAAGTGGGCATACTAAGGGTACAGTGTCATTAGTTTTTTATAAAGATTAAATGAGAAAATTAGTAAGTATTCCCTAAATTACAGTGATGTTATAATGATGAAGGCGAGATGTTCAATGTCAATTTTCTTTCAAACCTTTTATTGAGGGTCCTAGCAAATACTGAATATATTAAAAATAAGGAAATAAATGGGAGGTAAAATGTTAAAAAAGAATATCCAAAATGGTCACTAATTAAAAACAATATAAATGTTACAGAAAAATTCTAAAGAATCAACCAATAAACTTAAAACTAATATAACAATTGAATTAATTATCTGAATACACAATTAACATTAGCACAGTTAAACTGGTAATCATTTTTAAAGTGTAATATAAAAAACCCATCTACAAATGCTGCAAAAAGCCACTTACTTCCCAGGAACACATTAACAAGAAGTGTACTAGATCTCTGTCAAAGTGATATAGACATTTATAAAGACATTTATATTTATATTTATTTATAAATAAGTATTCCTTGTTAGAAAGACCCTAAATTGCAGATGTCAATTTCTTCCATATTCATTAATAAATACCAATACGTTTTTAAAATATCTTTTATAAAGACCTAAATAAATATTTTTACTTATTTAGACATTTATAAAGACCTAAATAAATATTCCCTGTTAGAAAGACCCAAATTTGCAGATATCAATTTCTTCCATATTAATTAATATGTAAATACCAATACGTTTTTAGAATATCTTTTCATGCTGATTCTACTGTTGATAAAGAAAAAATGCACAATAGCAAAGAAGTTTAAAGCAGAGACTAATGAGGTAAAACCTGACCCAATTCAAACCGGATGGTAACTAGAATAGCCCTATATGCAAAATGAAATGGAGATGCGTATCAATAGAATCGAGTTCAGAGCTAATGAAATTTTACTTCCTTAACTTTGTGAGAAAAAGATAAATAATTGAACATGTTTTTGAAAGAACTGGTCATCATTTGAGGAAAATGAAACCTCATCTTTATGCTTCTACTCCTATACCTCTCTACTCTATTCCCCACACTGTAGCACAGCATCCTTTTAAAATGCAAATCTGACCATTTAGATTTCCTGCTCATAACCCTCTAATGGCCTCTCATCACACACAGAATAAAATGTGAAGTCATATTTATATTCTATGAGCCCCTAAATATTATAGTATCCCGATTACTTGTCTAGACTACTTTTAACCTCTACCACTCTGCCTCTTCGTCATGCTGTTCCAATTTCCCTTGCCTCCTTGCTATTCCTCTGCCTGGAATGTGCTTCCACCAGATGTCCACTGCATCTTGGTTTTGGAGTCATCAAGGAAAACACGATTCAGTCAAGCACTGAATGGAATAACACTTAACTCACGCCGACAAAGGACAGACCAAGATCAGCTTCAGTTGTGGGTGATAGTCCCCTATGGCCAGCAAGGCCCTCCTGGCAGCTGACACAGGGCCATTAGCCTCTGTGCAACCTCTTGTGCCCCAGATTGAAGGATCCCATTCCCTTCTCTCAAGAGACAGATATAGTAGTGGGGTTGGCCAGGTGCTATATGACACACACACTTATGCTGAACAAAGGAGTGGACATTGAGTCTGAAAACAGGGAAAGATATTGCTACACGAGGTGATTAGCCTAGCACAGGCTGTGAGGGCTCCTAATCTCTTAGTAAGAGTGTGATTCAGGCCCCAGGCTTGTTTTTATGCAGCCAACTGGGGGCTGAAAGACTGCATGTAAGCCTGCCTTTTCCAACAGAAAATACATATTTTTTGTATTGCTTATTACAAAATAACTAAGAATAAAAGGAAGATAATGTTTAAAGCCTAATACAACCCTGAGACATTGGAGCAAACTTGCAAGTGTTTACCTTGTAGACCCTGCTCTATGCTAAGAAGGGAATTTTTCAGGAGATTGAAGATTCCTGCATCAACCTTCGGAATTAGGTATCTTCACTTTAGACCTGGAGAAGCTAAGATCCAGAGAGTTTCAGTAACTTCTATTTGCTGATTCAAAAAATTTTACTTAATGGCAAAAATACCTGCAATGGTCAGAGAAAGTGGTGGTACTCTGATGAGGACGGGTAGGGAGAGAAAAGGGACAATGCTACACAGAATGTGATGGGAGAGCTGATCCAGGCCCTGCTCTTGTTATCCAAGAGTCATCACCAGCTAAGGTCTTGATAAGCATTTTCCAGGAGCTCCACACAGGTAGTTCAGACCAACATTTTCTCATAAAGTCAGAGTATGACCTGAAAGTGCATGTTCACCAGACTATCTCAGAGTACCCTCCCGGCCCCTGCATCACTCCAGTCAAACAGGTCAGGGAGCCATGGAATTAAATTACCTGTAAATGGTGAACAATTTACTTCTTTTTATTCCCTATGATCCAATATAATACTGACTCAGAGGTTATTGCCATTTTCAGAGAATTAAGACAGTTACTAACTGTAAGTGCTTCCTAGAAAAAAGGGAATATCTCAAAATTAAATTTTACTCCCTAAAAGATGAGCGATTTCATTCCTTCCATCTCTAAAAGCAAATAAGCACAATCAGGAGTAATTTAACAGATTAACTTCTCCTCAACTATTATTTTTTTAATCAATAAAAGGGGAATCTTCCTTTAGAGAGGTTTTCTAACCACAAGTCATAAAGAATTTAGTGTGATTTTCTTTAGGATAAGAGATTTTTGCCAATCACCTGTCCACTGAAGGAACTAGAAAAGGAAAGGCTGAGAATAAAGAATTAAAAACAAACAAACACACAAGCAAAAAAGTTAGTTTAGGCAAAATGCTGCTGGTAAAAGTCAGATTGCCATATCCATTCAAAGAATATTTATTGATTTTCTGCTGTGCGCCCACACCGAGCCAAGCTTACATGTTAAATGTTAAGCAAATGAGAAACAAAACAGAATGGCTTCTCTTTTCATTGAACTTAAAGATGATAGAGGATGATTTCAATATATATTACAATTTTCAAGAAAACTGTAAAATAATCTCACTAAAACCAGAGATCCAATAATTTTAAATACAATACCAACCAAAATAATCACTATAACAAAACAATACACAGTATAACCAATTAGGGCTTCACCTAAAAATGTGAGAATCGTTGATGACAAGAAACTCTTAATGATATTCTTTTCAGTAAGACAAAGAAGAAAATAATATCTGATCATGTCACTAGATATGACAGATTTTAATAAGATTCTATATCTTTCTGACGAAAAACTATACAAACTAAGAACTGAAGAACCTACCTTAACATGATAAAAACTACTGACATCCTACTAACAAACCATGCCATATCTAATAGTGAAATATTAACAGAATTCCATTGAGCTTAGGAGCAAACTCATATGGCAGTTCTCACCATGTGATTTAGCATTTCTCTGGATGTCTACTTATCACTATATAATAAAATTAACTTTCTTCCATCAGCTGGAAAGAAGAAACTAATGTACAAAATTAATGTACAAATATTATTAGATGATTAGCAAGATATATAGGAAAATAAATGATTGCAAGATAAATATTCAAAAATAATTATATTCCTATGTACCAGAAATAATTGCTTAGAAAAACATAATGGGAAAATGTAAATTTAAAAAATTAAAATATCTATATTTATCAATTCCCTCATTGAAATACATTTTTGTTTCTAAATATTTTTTGTTTAGAAATAAAAACAGTAATGTAATGAACACATTTCAAATTGTCTAAAAGTGTATATGTTCTTATTTTCATTATAATAATTATTCAAAGTTAGTTTTACCGTATGTATATCTCCTTTGAATAGCACGTCTGGATTTATTTTATCTTTCCAATCTCTTAGATCCTAATAAAATGGCTGAGTTTAATAACTATATTCTTTTGTGATTACTGGTACACTAGGGCTATTTATATCATCTTATTTTATGTCAGCTTTTAATGGTTTATATTGTTTTTCTTATTTTCTGCCCTTTATTGGATTGGCTAAGTGTGTTGTTTAGTTTTGTGTTCCCTCTATTTGTTGGAAAGATGTACATACTATTTCTTTTGTTTTAGTAGCTACACTTAAACATGTAACATAAACACTCAAAATAGTGAAAAGTTTATCCACCTCCCTAGCCTCCTTCATTTAACAGAACATTAGAATTGTTTAAAAACAATCTTCTTCAACTACTGGCTTCCCTATTATTGTTTAGCATTTCAGTTCTACTAGTTTCTATACTTTCCAAATTTTTTAAGTCCTGTTATTCACAGTCAATGCTTATTTAGATTGATCCACATTTCTTTTTCTCTCATCTTTCTTTTTGGTTTCAATACCTTTCTTGCTGAAGTATATCTTTATTAGTTCTTACAGTAAAAATCTGCCAGAAGTAAATTTCCTCAGTATTTGCTAGAAAATTCCTTTATTTCACCTTCATTCTTACATAAAGTTTACCATGCTTTGAAACTCTAACTGATCAGTTATTTCCCCGAGGTACTATGTGGATATATTTCTTCTGTTTTGGGTTTGACATTGTTGGTGTAATATTTGTTACAGGTCCATTTGGTATTGCTTTGTAAAAAATAATCTAACTCTCCTTTCAGAAAACATAATTATTTTTGTCTTTAATGTTATATGGTTTCATTATAATTCAACCAAGTGTGGATGTTTATATTTACCCTGTTTAAGACTTAGTGAATTCAGCCAATTTGAAAATTCAGGCTTTCATCAATATGGGAAATTTCTCAGTACTACATTACCCCTCCCTTATTTTTTATCTCCTTTCATTCAGAACATCTAGACTTTATTTTGTCCTCCATATCTCTTAAAACCTCTTTTCTATGTCTTTGTCACTTTGTATGATAATGTGATAATATACATATACTACATGATTTTCTACCCTCTGTCTTCCAATTAATATATTCACTCTTCAACTATATCCAGTCAACTTATCAACTGATCCAATTATTATTTTAATAAATTTGTGTTTTGTTTTTTAGACTATATGTTTGTTTGCTTTCCAACAGTGTCTTTTCCTATATCATACTGTACAGTTCTTATAGCATTTATTTCCTTTGTCTATCTGACCACTATAAAATCTACTTATTTTAAATTCTCTTTTAAATTAGTTTATTGTCTCCAGTTCTCTTCTATTTAGTGTGCTTGCTGACTTCCAATATTTTAATTCATATGTGGTTCATATAAATATAAGTTCATCCTAATCAGGGGCTATTTTCAATAAGAGTTCTATTTTTCCTGGACTGTAAGAATATCTTTTCAGAAATATTTGCTTCTAATGGACATTTTGCCTGGACTGGCTGGAGGTGTAGCATTGTGGAGTATGAATTCAGACTTCAGAGAAGGAAAATGGCCTGAGATTATGATTCATTTCAGGTCATCTCTTCTGTCCATGCCCTCAATCAGGCTGCAAGATTTTGTCCTGTTTTCCTGGATTGTTAAGAGTTTGCATAGTTTCCATTTTATGAACAAATCAGGCTTTATGCAGTATCTCAATTTTGAATCCCAGCATAATCTCTTCCTCTTACAGTGGGTAGTAGAGTCCCAGGCTCCAGCCAATAAGGCCCATGAGCCCCCAGGCTTTATTTTCCATTCACTGCCCCTACACTGAGTTCTCTTTTTATTTAGAGATTTTTTTCCCTTGTTTATATCTTGAGCTCAGCTATATAATTATATTTGCAGTTGTTATATTTTAAATGGCACTTTTATATATTTGAAATGGGAAGGAAGATTTCCTGGATGACTCAGTCCAGCTATTTAATGGAAATCAACTTTGCATTTACATGAAATATTCTAATTGTCAAATTTAGTTTTAGTCTTCTATGCAGAATGATTTCCTTGAAGGAAAGAACTATATTCTATTCATCTGTGTTTCTATTTGTTGAACAAATGAACTTATCACCTATGACCCCACCTTCCTCTTGCCATTTACTGATATTTCTAAATTTTGCTGGCTACTGCTGGAGTTTTTGCAACATTTGGTTCCTACAACAAAAACATATAAAACCATGGTGACCTTTAGTGTTTGGTGTGGTTTAATGAAGCTTTGTCTGAATGATGCCTTGAAATCCAGATGTAGAAAGCAGGCTTTCCCAGGCTCCATTATCAGGAGGAAATGAAAACAGAAGCATAATTATAATGTATGCCTTTAGTAAAGCTGCCACCTGGGATTAGAGGTAGGCTTCATTTTATTGAAAATGTTAAATAGTTGCTTCAAAAGTTCAATGAATCAATTAACATTTCTTTGTATTTAAGCCTGCATTTTGGGGGAAAGAAATTTGAAATTCTTTGTACCAATTCTATTCTTAAAACAAAACTGAGCAATATGATTTGTTAAATATTTTCAGCAAGTCTCAATCCAACTGAATGATAATGTTTTAATTTGTCAACTATATTAGACATTTCTATTTTTATGGCTACCTATAATAACTCCTCTGAAGGTTTAAGACACATAGACAATGTCATCTTTTATCTAGATTTAAGCTTCCATTATTTTTGTGGTTAAAGTTTTATGGGAAAAAATATATTCTAGATTGTGATTATATCTGTATTATATCTATTTAGATGTTAAATAGTAATGTGCCTTTTCTAAGAGGATGGTGGAATGAGTACCATTTCTTTCTCTTTTTCTTATCAGAGTTAAATCAGAATTTCTCAACCTTTTACTAATCTACACCCCTTACCACGCTTTCTCAGTTCTTTACATGTTCCCATCAGCCAAACAAATTTCATAGAGCTTTCTTTTCTACACCTTATTTTAAGAAAGCAAGTATATTGAAAATAATGTTTCAAATTATGTCTCTGTGTCTCAGAATATTTCTTTACAGAATCGACAGCTATTAAAACAAATATGGCCTGCATTATACTAGAGCAGGACTTACCATAAATAAAATTTCACAGTTTCTACCAATAGTAAAGTTTCTTTCAATAAGAACAGATAAAACTCCTGATTGCAACAGGATGTTCTAGATTTCTACTCTAACCAGATAAGAACTAATCTATATCAGGGATTGGCAATGACCAATGAGACAAATCCAGCTCATGGCCTGTTTTTTTTTTTAAATTAAAGTTTTATTGAAACACAGATACATCTATTTTTTTCTGTAATAACTGTCGCTACTTCCTGGCTATGTCAGCAAACTTGAGAAGTTGCAAATGTTGCAACAGAGACTATATGGCCCACACAAATAAAAATATTTACTATCTGGCTCTTTACAGAAAAGTTTGCTTTAAATCACTTAGGGTTGCACTGGGGTCAAATTTCCTAAGCTAATTAACACAAAAAGGGCTTTACCACTGGCATGGCTTTATAATTCTAGTGCCAAATATTAGCAAACTACTTGAACAGATAAGGTGATGACATTTTTGTTCAAAATACTTTCTGTATCTTCCTGGGAGGAGAATTATATTTTCTGGCTCCTTTAACCTCAGGCCTGGCCATATAACTTCTTTTCCCAATGAACTGTGAATTGAATAATGTGTTTCACCTCCAGGATGAAGCTTTAAAATCCAATGCATGACTTGCCATGCACTTTTTTCCATCTGGAAGGAGACTGGTGATGTGTTAGAGGTTGTTCTGACAGCCTGAACCCTTAGTAAAGGCAACACAGAATAGGGCTGCAGCCAATCCACAGTATATATCATCATGCGTGAGGAATAAACCTTTATTATGTGAAAGCCACTGAGACTTCTCACTGCATGATAACTAAGCTTAAGCTGACTGATAAAAAGTTCTTTGAAGAAAGATGTTTTAATTGGCTCCTTGAGAGATCAGAAAACTAGAGTGAAGATCAAATAAGCAAAATCAGCAACAAATAAATGAATGGATTATTTTAAAAGTCTGAACCCAAATTTAAAAAAAAAAAAGAACTTTTTCTTTTGATTGAGCCAATAGCATATCTAGTAAACAATATCAGGATCAATTACACAGAGAACACAACTCAAAAAAAACCACGCATAATGGAGGCTGAATTAAAATCAAGAATCCCTCAGTTTCAACAGTGCAAAGTTAAAGATAAACCTAATTTTGTCACATTTCTATTATACACAGGCAATAAAGAAATAGATGTTTAATTCTATTATTTGACCAGCCAGGTAGGTATCTGTTTTATTCCTCACTAATTCATGTACTGGCATCTAAAAGAAAATTAAACTAGTTTCAGAGCTATTATAAATTAAAAAATAAAAAAGAACATCCTTGGACCAACTGTCATAACTGACTACAAAACTCGAAAAGCAAAAAACACAAATAGTCAATAAATCTATGAAAAGTTCACACATAATAGATATGTTAATTAATGAGAAGATGCTTTCCTCTAAAAGACAGAATAGAATCTCAATATCTAATATTGGCAAATATGTAGAAAAATATGTATCTTGCCCTTACATGTATCTTGTAAATATTAATTTACAAGAGTAGTCATCTGATCACAGTTGATAACAAAAAATTGAAAATAACATATATTTCCTAAAATATGGAACTGGTTAAATAATCATGCCAAATCTTTTTTATGGAAATCTATTTAGCAATCAAAAGTTAGGTAATAGAAAAATAATAACATGGAAATTAGGTCATGGTAGATTATCAAGCAGAACAAACCAATGCACAACAGGATAAAAATCAGTATATGTAGTATGAGTACATATTAGCATAGGAAACATTCCAGAAGATATACACAAAAGTGTGACTAATGATTAAGTGTCAATTGTTAGATTAAGGATGATATTTAATGCCTTTTTCTTGTCTTTATTTTCTAATTAGCCCATAATATATACAGATTGCTTTAGATAAATAAAATTTAAATTAATAAATCATTAAGCAAAGTAATTAAGAATACAGCAAAAATGTATAATTATACATAATATATTATGTAGTTGTGTATAATGTATTAAGTATACTATATATTTATCTCTCTAAATCTATATATATATACACACATATATGTACACATATATATATATATAGTGAAAGATTTCCAGAGAGATTATAGACTATATATGATATTTAAATTTGTGACAAGAAAGGCATCAAAACACAAATGGATAGGAAAATAATACTTTTAAAAAAAAATTTTTATTGGAGTATAGTTGCTTTACAATGTTGTGTTAGTTTCTGCTGTATAGCAAAGTGAATCAGTTATACATATATATATGTGTAAATATATATATATGTATATATATATACACATATATATATATATATATATTCCCTCTTTTTTAGATTTCCTTCCCATTTAGGTCACCACAGAGCGCTGAGTAGAGTTCCCTGTGCTATACTGTAGGTTCTCATTAGTTATCTATTTTATTTAGTATACCAAATTAGAATATATTTAGATATTTTAAAAGTGAACAGCAAACTACAGAAATAATCTCTAAACTTATGAGAGTTTTATATATAAATACATAAGTGTCATAATGTTTATGCAATTCAAATTGCTAATTTTTAATTTTTCAATGATAATTAAAATCATTAAGGAAAATATTGATATAGCATTGAAATATTTATTTTTAAAATTTAAAATAAATGTAATACTTTTAGAAGCACTTATGTAGCTAAAATCAAATTGAAAAAGACTCATAAAAATACATAAACGGCAGGTGACTTTTTTTGTGTGTGTGTGCGGTACGCGGGCCTCTCACTGCTGTGGTCTCTCCCGCCGCGGAGCACAGGCTCCGGACACGCAGGCTCAGCGGCCATGGCTCACAGGCCCAGCCGCTCCGCGGCATGTGGGATCTTCCCGGACCGGGGCACAAACCCGCGTCCCCTGCATCTGAAGGTGGACTCTCAACCACTGTGCCACCAGGGAAGCCCAACGGCAGGTGACATACTGATAAAAAATTATTTTAGACATAAGACAGAACTAGGTAACTCAGAAAAGACAAAATGCAACATGTAGAAAAATATTCAACTCAGAAAAGAAACATACGTTTCAATAAAGAATTTTACATTTTTATTAAAGCAGCAACACATATGCTGGAAAGCAATGAGGGGCAGGTTGTAAAAAGTGAACATGGTAATGCATGGCTACATGGATATACCTTCACCTAGCAATTACACTACAAGGGTTTTAAAATACTTTGTTTTCCCATATGAAAATAAAATGCAGGCATCATAAAATACTGAGAATAAAGATTAAACTGAAGAAAATAATGAAAATCATCTGTAATCACACCACCGAGGGGTAGTCATCACTGTTAATCTGTTAATAATATGAAGTTTTTGCTTCCATCTCTCCATTTCTCTTATTCACACTTTCTCACTCTGTCTTGCTCCCTGCCTTTTCTCTTTTCTTTCTCTTACTAGGCCTTTATTTATAATGCATTATATTGTCAGCATTAACCCATGTTCTTATGTGATCTTCAAAAAATATGAATTTTACTGTCAACATGTTCCATCATACATTAGTATTATAATATTTAACTCTCCCAGTAATATTCAATTATGTTGTTATATCCAAATTTTGGTAATTATATATAACCATTCAAATTTTTCAACATAACTCTTTATTCCCATCTATATCTCCTGACAGTATTTCTTTGAAACTGAAAATGCTGTCAAATAGTTTAATACATATTAATACCAATACAACTATAAAGATACATTCAAAGATCAATATACATATATAAGATCTGTCAGTAGAAAACGTAACAAGATAAAAAGACTCCCTCCATTCCCCATACCCTTTCCCCTTTGTTTCTATGTTATCAAATCATGCTCTCCAGAGATAATTGTTTTGGATAGGTTCTTATGTATTATCTTATCAGAACTACACACACACATACATACACA
The DNA here is from genome assembly GCF_964374135.1 of Grampus griseus. NCBI lineage: Eukaryota > Metazoa > Chordata > Mammalia > Artiodactyla > Delphinidae > Grampus > Grampus griseus. Next base: position 16,622,837 of record NC_139009.1, read on the forward strand.
CAATGATTTCATGCTGATGACATGCTTTCACATCAGAAAAACGGGTCTGTTTTGTTCTTTTTCATGATTTATGGTTACACAAGTTACGGTGGCAGGATTATCATATTTAATGCAACTCACTCTCACTGCTAAACAGTAAGTTTTTCATTTCCTGTACCCTATCCTCTCAAGGTTTTCACCTGTAAAAGTATATATCGGAATGGAAAGGCTGAGACAAAGATTATGCATATTTGGCAAGACTTGCCATACGGTTTCCATTAAGATTGACTGCATGGGAAACTGAAGACCACGTTCAGAGATTCACTAGAAGGACTCTAAGGACTCAGCATATAGTTATGCTCACGGCTGAGATTTATTCCAGCCACACAGGAAGGGCACACGTTTAGAGCACAAGGGTAAAACAGGCAGTGAGTATCTGGAGGCCCCCAAGTGCAAGCTGCCGTATGCTCTGTCCACCTCATGAGGGACCACACAGAAGACACTCTTTCTCCAGCAATGAAGACAATAACATATGTGTGATCTCTCTCCCCAGGTAAGGCCCACTAGAGATATGGTGCCCAAGGTTTTTCCTGTAAGCTGTTCACATAGGCACCTTCTATCTGGCATGTACCAAAATTCCAGAAGGAAAGTGAATGTTCAGCATAAACCACACTGTTGCGTAAGAAATCTAGGCACAGTGAATCACTCTCATCAGTCAGGAAAAAGCAGAAACCCTGCAAAATCCAAGTTCCTAGCCGCCTCCTGTGCAAGCAGGCCTTTCTGAGAATATCACTTTCAGGTCTGCTGTGTTAACCCTTTCTGTACAGAAACACACCAGTGGTATATGATGTCTCCTGTTTCCCTAGACCTTGGCAGACAAAGACTCTTGTCATACTTCTTTGAGAAGTAGGGAGAGGGAGGGGCAGGCTGATAGGTAAAGTTAATATTTAATTTTCATTTTTTTTCTTTAATCATAACTGAAGTTGTATGTGTTTTTATCTACTTGTTGGTCACTGGTACTTTGAAGAGCTTTGTCAAGGCATGCATTAGGCTAATTTGTATGCAGACAATTAGCCCTTTACTGTCATAAATGACAAAGGTTTTTTGATCAATTTACTATTGGTCTTTTAACCTCAGTTATGAATTTCTGATCACTCTATATATTTTCATATAATGAAACATTTTAATCCTTCTTGTGTAATTTCTGGGTTGTACGTTAAGTAATGCACTTACGTTTCCTTCTAGTAGTTTCATAGTTTTCTTTCTTTACATTCAAGTATTTTGTATATCTTCAATTTATTTTAAGATGATCTGTGTTTATTTTCTTTTTAGGCTTTTAAAAATATTTATCCAGTTATCACTCTAGCATGAATTAGGTAACATTGTTATTCACTTACCTGAAATACAAATTAAATAACTGTAGACTGTGTATGGGCACTCACTTCTGTCCCAGTGATTTGAGTATCCCTGGTCTAGCACCAACAACATGATATTGAAGTTCATCTAGAAGAAGTACATGAGGCTAGCCAGGACAAATCCGGAAAAGCTGTGAAATGGGAAGGGAAGGCTGAGGAGACTAATGTTGCCAGGCCTTAAAATGTGTCTCTATAACTGAGCAGGACCCTATGGGGTCTTCCCAGAATAGACCCTCACCCATGTCTTCTGCCTGCTTTTTGTCTCTAGAAAAACTTTAGTCAAAGAATAAATTTAATCAGAGAAATGAGAAAACGCAGAAAGAAAGGAAAACAGTCAAGCAAGACAAAATAATAATACTTTAGCCATTAAGCAAAGTCAAGGACCTTTACTTCCTCCTCAAGGATCACAGATAATATTCTGAGCCATGTCCTTTGAGCTGTTTTGCAGACACTGACCCCACCCCCACCCCCCGTGGAAGAAGGTAACTGTCTGCTGCCCACAAGCACGTAGACCCCAGACCAGCTGGAACCAGAAGGCTGATGATGTTGATACCGATTACCTCACCACCAACCAATGAGAAGAATATCCACAAGCTGATCACGCCTTGCTCCTTGAACACTATAAGACCCCTCACTATCCTCTCCAGGCTGGGTCACACAGTCTTGAGGGGATGAGCCCACTGTGGCCCCCTTTGCCTGGCAAAGCAATAAAAGCTACTGTTTTCTACTTCACCCAAAACTCTGTCTCCGCATTTCTATTTGGCACCGGTGGACAGAGGTTGAGTTTTGGCAACGTTACAAGGTCATGGTAATTTTTAAAATACATTTAAACAGTTTTTGTTATATACATTTATCATTCCAGATGAACTTTCTATATCATGTCATTATATTAGAAATAAACTGCTGGTACTCTGAATGGCTCACGTTGAATTTATTATATTTTTAATCAATATTTTTATTCTTAATCTTCAATATTTTTAGCTATTTTAATTCTTTCATACCCTCAGAAGTTTTTTAAATTAATTTTATATAAGAACATATTTATTTTTATATAAGAACATATTTATCCCTAGAAGATTTATCCTATTTTATTTTTACTTTGAAGGGATATATTTTCCCCTTTGTTACATTGTGTAATTAGGTTTTATCATATAGTGTACACTGGTAAACTATTGATTCTTTTAACTTTTTGTTTTCACTTGTTTTGCTGTATTACCTTATTGTATCTAGGCTTTTCTAGCTAATTTTCTTGGGGTTTCTTTGTAAATAACCATATAATATGTAATATACAAATATGACAATTTTGCCTCTTTAGAAGCATTTATCTATCATACATTGTTGTTTTATCTAATGACATTTTTTAGTATTACCAGAACAAATGTATATAATACTGCTAACGATGAGTCATTTGTCTTCTTCTTGGCTTAATGGGATTACTTACATTGGGTTTTCATTAAATAGAGTGAAAAAGTTGTTTTTATGGGGTGATAAAAATAGAGAAAGAGAAGGGGGCCAGGAAAAGGGGGAGACAGAGGGTCGAGGAAGTATCCATTGATTTGTCTTTTCCTAATACTTTTTACGAGGAATAAATGTTGAATTTTAGCAAAGAATTTTACTCTAAAATGAAACTCTCTTCAGGACAAATGTCATCTACTTACAGAGGCATCCATTGCTACTATCTGAAATGACACCACCAAATACTTCTATCATATCTTTTTTATAGCTACCACGGAGCATATGTTAAACATTTCTAAATGACTGGTAAATTTATTTATTTGGCTCCTGTCTGTTTCTCCCTAGTGAGTTTTAGCTCTCCAAAGACTTTGTCTATTATCTAGCTAGCTCATAGCCATAGTTTTTAGGAGTTAGAACAGTGACTCACACAAAGTAGATGCTCAAACGATATTTACTGAATCATGAAGCAACGTATTTAAATTTACTCAAAGGTTTAATTACTAATATTTATTTGGAATTTGCACTGATATTTATAAATGGATTGCCCTATAGTTTTTTAGTACATGCTTATCTGCTTTCAGAGTTATTCCAGCTTCATTTTTTTAAATGACATTTAAAAAATGACTATATAGGTGTATATATACATATATATACATTCTGAATGTAATAAATTGTTTAGAGAGTATAAAAACTATTTGTCATTTAAATATTTAATTTACCTGCAAAAATATCTGAGCCCTTCAATTTTGAGCAGAAATGGCTCTTTGACCACCTTTTTAAAATTTCATATGCTTATCAGACTGTTTAGCTTTCCTCTGTGTTTTTCTGTTTTCTATGTATTCTTTATTAACGTGTTTTTTCCTAGAAATCCATATTTGATCTATATCTTCAAAATTATTTGTGTAACGTGTAAATATATATAAAATTTTCTATATCTGTTAGTATTTGTCTTTTCCTCACTAAGTACTTCTGAATACTATTTGTAACTTCCTTATTTTTCTTCTTTATTTGTCTAGCTAAATGTAAAGTGTTTTAAAATATATGTTGAAAATTTACTTATAATAGTTTTTTCCTACTCTTATTTGTTTCTATTTTGATTGTTAATATCTATTTTTGCATTTCGATTATAAGTGCCTGCCACTTAACTTGTATAAATCTAATACTTATACATTTTGTAATTCACTGATATTTTTATTTTTGCTAAATGTGTGTACACTACTGAGCATTTGATAAGAAAACTTTTCTCTTTTGTTTTTCTTTGGTATTTCATTTTTTAGAGGGTGGTATTGCAACAATTTTTATTACATTTATATCCACCCATATTATTATTCTCTCCAATTTCAGGAATTTATACTAGGGAAATACTTAATTTTCTGGACTCCAAACTAATGATAATTATAGGACATGCCATGAAATTAATACAACTCATTAAAAATGTTTAATGACCATATTAAATATACACACAGATTTTAAAACATACCCTGATTTTAGAGTAGTTAAGATATTAAAAATATTTATTTTAGGATTTAGGGTTTATACTCATGATAAAATCATAGAGCCATTCACAAATATATTTAAGGCAGAGTTATTAAAAATAGAAAACTGACGTTTAAATAAATGCCTAAAACTAGGTAAACATCTAAGTGAGGTATACTGAGTCTAAATCTTATGCAGCAATGTCAAATAATTATGAACAAATAATTACCGGAGAATATTTATGAAATTACATTAAATGAACACGAAGAATAAAAAATTATACCTATACTACAGATAAAAGTGTCTAAAAGCGTGCTTGCATATGGATAAATACTGGGAGGATACACAGGAAAAAACAATTAAAGAGCAGTTTAAATGTTCCCTGTAATGAGACTGGAGGAGATTCTACTTTTCTTCATAACCCCCCATCCAAATTTTGTTCTAAAGTTTATTTGTGCAATAAATAAAAATAAAAGCAAATGCAGCAAATTCAGAAATATAAAGAAAGCCAAGAAAGCCAGTCTTGCATGATCTACCTCCTTATTCCCTCAGAAGGCTGAGGGGAGAAGGCAAGAGCCTAGTTGCCAATGGGCTTTTCCTCATCTTCCTACCTGAGACATCCAGATGTAAGAGCTGTCTACAGGTAGATTGGAGCGAGGTGGTGTGTACATGCGATTGAGGGCCTGATACAATAGAGTAGTCCCCCCTTATCCACAGAGGATACGTTCCAAGGTCTCCACAGGCTGCCAGAATAATACTGAACACAGTATGTGCCATGATTTTTCCTGTACTAACGGGGAGGCAGCTTATAGCGCATGAATATGCTGGGCAAAAGGATAATTCACACCCCGTGGAAGGAAGGTGGGAGATTTCATATGCTACTCAGAATGGCACATGATTTAAAACTTCTGAACTGTTTATTTTTGGAATTTTCCATTTAATATTTTCAGACCACATTTGACGGCGGGTAACCGAAAAGGTGGATGGCAAAACCACAGACAAGGGGGGCTACTGCAGTCCAGATCAAGACCTCTGTTCACTTGAAAGGGTCCCATTTCCTAATAAAATAAAATTAATCTACTCATTCAGTTGTCTTTCTTGTTTATAAAACTTTTCCTAAGCCAAAGATTGAAGACAAATGTCAAGAAGATTTTAGGGATGGCCATAAATAATTATCTTTGTTATTCAAGCAACAACTATTTCCCATACTAAGCTTTCCCCAAAACTATTGACATCATTACCTAATTTCTCTTCTCATTTTCTTTTTGGGTTTTATAGTGCTATGACTTGCATTCCCAATAAATTTCACATTGTTGAGGAAAAGGTCCCTGTCTTACTTACGTTTTTAATGTCTGCTATGTGTTTCATAAAAGTGTTGTATATAATAGAAACCCCAATTTTTTTTTCTGCCTTGAATCAAAAGATTGCGTTTTTTAACTGGCTTTGCTATTTTTGATGCAGTCCCTGAATTTCTCCCCAAATAACATATTTTAAGGTGAAGTTTGAACCAAATATTTTAAGGAAAATCACCTATAGAATTATGCTGTTATTATTATTATCTTCTTTATTCTTCAGTGATACTGGAAGTAGAATGACTCAACAATGTCAGCATCTCACCCGATACCCCAGGTATGCCCCCTCCTCCCTTACTGGCATATTTCCTAGCCTACTGGTATATTTGTTTCATATCCTCCATATTGACAAATGCATCACTCTCCCACTGGCATCTTCATTGTCAAAATCTATTTCCTTCATGTGCCCCAAATTGTTTTTCCTGAAAAATTAATTGCATGCAAAATCCAACCTGTACTCTTTGTTTTTGGTGTTTTTTTTTTTTTTTCATGGATCAAAAGATTGAATATTATTAAAATGTCAACACTCCCCAAATTGATCTGCAGACTCAATGTGATCCCTGTCAGAATCCCAGCTGGCTGCTGCTTTTTTTTTTCCTGCTTCCTCTTTTTTTAAATTAAATTTCCTTTTTTTTGGAGTAAAATTTCTCTACAATGTTGTGTTAGTTCTTGCTAGTTCTCGCTAGTTCTTGTTGTGTTAGTTCTTCACAATGAAGTGAATCAGCTATATGTATACCTATATCCCCTCCCTCTTGGATCTCCCTCCTGCCTCCCTCCCCCCATCCCACACGTCTAGGTAATCACAGAGCACTGAGCTGAGTTCCTTGTGCTATAGTGCAGGTTCCCATTAGCTATCTATTTTACACATGGTAGTGTATTTATGTCAAACCTAATCTCACAATTCAACCTGTACTCTTTGGATTAATCTCCCCCCACACACATTTGGTTTCTCACATTATTTTTTTTTTAAAATCAGGTATAATACAAAAATATATTTGGGGGGGGATCTGGATTGTTATTTCTGTGTTTTTCAATACTTTTTAAATGCAATTATATAAACTAATAAACTAAACATATATGAGTTTTACTTAGTCTAATTTTTAAAAGTCGAAAACCATACATTGTATGCAAATTTAAAGTGAGCACATGTGAAATATTGTTTAGCTTATTATCATGAAACCACCAGGATACTAAAGCTCTTTCAAACAGTATTAGAGATATGAAATTATTTATAGTGGCTTAAAGAAAAAAGCATTTGAATAAAATTGCTAGTTCAGGTACAAATACTTAATGTCCATGAAGGACAATTAAAACTGTAACCTTTGGTCAAAAACCATTTGCAATTTGCACGCAAACTTAATTCCCATTGCAATGGGATTAGAATCATCTACATTGCTATCAATTTTCTGCAGGCTAACATGTATCCCGGCAAAGTTGCAAAATGTCCCAAATAATAATAAATAGCAAGTCACACAGGGAATACACGAGACAAGAGAATTGGGTAACCCCTTGTTTAATGTCCAACAGGACATTTAAAAGACTTTCAGTAATCTTTTCCATACTTTGGTTCATTTTTCTTAACAACTTGAACTTCTGAAATAATTATCAATTCTTTACCTAAACAATGACATAACTGTAAACATGCCCACATTTGAGACAAAAAGAGTGAAGATTTCATCCCTGACTAGATTTGAAGAATCTGGAAGTTTAGGGATTCTTAGCCTTTGTCTATTCAGTCAATGCAGATTGACATGGACTATTCCAAGTGGGTATCCTTCCTCCAGGAAACACGGAGAGCCTGCTATGTGCCAGGTGCTGCATGTTATACAGAAGAAAATTAAATTCTTCCTCTTTGGGGCTGAGATCCTAACTGAGAAGACAGATGTACAAACAATTACAGTAGAATATGACAAGTCTTTGCAGGATGCTGTGGGCCCCCAGAGGAGCAGCTCCTCAAGTCAGGGCCAGACTGGGTCAAACCAGACTGAATTTTACCACTGAAATCACGTTGCTTATTGAATGCATAAAGTATCCATAATAAACTTCTATACCTCATTTCTAAGCTTGAAATCTTTAAAAAGTACATGGCACAATTTTCTGACTCCTGAACCTGAGGATATAAAAATAACTTAAATTGATTAGATGACTCTGGGTCATTATGCTAAATGCACAATACTATCCTGGACTGTCACTCACTAATGACCCAGAAACTAGTGAGTCATAAAGAACATATTTTTTCCTATAATAAATAACTCCAGCGTGCTATGTTTTTAAGTCACTAACTATATCTGCTTCATATGAGTTTACGTCTCTTGCAGCAGTCTGATGTCACTTTGATATGTACAGTTAAAATATTCATCACAGTTATTCTGTGGTGTATATAAAAATGATGTTATTGGACTGTTATTTTTCACATCGTGATAAATTATGCCGGTGCTACAATGCAAAGGAGAAAATGTTATTTACTTTAGTCTTCCCATCTGAAAAATGGGTGGAATGACAAAAAATAATGATGGGGTAGTAAGCTAATAAAAAGCTCAAAAAAGTCAAAAGAATCTTTACAAGGCAAGGTTTTGAGCATTAGGAAGCAAGTGGTATGATATTCTAGTTTTGTAAGGGATAATTTAATAGTTAACCTTGTTCCATATTACTTGAAAAAACTTTCAGTACCTCACTGGGTTCAAGTATACTCCTGATTGCTCAGATGGAGGAAATTTGGAAAAGTAGCAAGACACTTAACTGTAAATTGCTGATGAAGTGCTTTCTCATTGCCCTTGTGTATTAAAAGGGCAGGATATTGCATCCCATTCAAGAATCTATGAATTTTAGTTATCTTTTTAGTCTTCAGTATTAATGGCTAGTGGCCTTTGTCAAAACTTCATGGGCCTGTTTGAATTAAGGAAGAGAGCTTCTGAGTCCCAAAGACCCTCCCTTCACTCCAGATATTACTTAAAGCAGGGGCAATACTGGACTACCTCAGGCTGATGGGCATCTGTCCTCCATGAATTGATTGTTTCTGGGCTCACTTTTGTTTTATTCTTCCCCTCAAAAACTGTACCCTAGAAAGCCAAAGATTCCATGTTCTTTATTTTTTTTATTATTATTTTGTGGGGCCGCACAGCACACCCCTGATCAGGAATCAAACCTGAGCCGCCTGCGGTGGAAGCGCAGGGTCCTAACTCCTGGACCACCAGGGAATTCCTGAGACTCCATATTCTTTAGAGAGCAGTGGTTTTTCTGGAGAAGAATATATGAAACCGAATTCCATTTCCTGAACGACATCTCCCTTCTGCCTTCCGTGATACAGCTGGAGATGAACCCATTTAGGGAAAAAATTACCACAAAGATGGTATTATAAGTCACACAGTTCAGTCTGTAATATGAATACAGGATTTAGGTCCACAATCAGAATTTCTTCCTGTCAGGTAAGACATATGCTAAAGATATTTGTGTTTGCTTTCTTTCTCAGAAAGATAAAGACTCAAGAGCAAGAAAGAAAATCTATGCCTTTGAGTCATTCAGTCCATAATTATTTCTTGTCAAACATGTAAGTATAAGGAAAGAGTACTTATCTTCACCGAATACATAAATCAGCAAAAAAGATGAAGATTGGGCAAGGTTGATTAGTATAATTAGTGCTTTGTGGGTGCTGTGCCAGGATATATGGGCCTGTAGACCATGAAGACCTAGCATGGCCTTAGAGACAGGAAAAATTTCTCACAGGAAATGGTGCATAAGCTACCAGATGAAAGTGAGTTAGAGGGTGTTAGATGGATTGTGGAGAGAGGGTGTTCTCCAGGTAGACCGAATAGCATGTGCAAAAGCACAGAGAAGCTATAAACGAAGTGACAGTTTTAGAGACTCTGAGAGAAAACTCATGCAGACAAAGCCAAGAATGCAAGAGGCAGACAGCACAAGATGAAGCTAGAAAGTTAGAGGATGCCCAGGTCTTAATAATGATTTTATCCCAGGGACTGTGGGAAATCACTTAAAAATCTTAAATGTGAAAAAGTTAAGGAGAAAAATGGTGAAATACATAATCTCATTGAATTTGAAAAAGATCCCTCTCCCTGAGTACGGTGAATAGATCAGAAGAATCAGAAGACCCCTTAGCAGATGGCTTATTTTTTTTTTTAACATAGTGAGTAAAATTTGTTTAATATGGTTTTGGACCAGAGCCAAGAAAGCTGCCCTACTAGAAACACGATCCAGAGGAAAAAAAGAACTCAAGGTAGAGCCCGTACTTGCATGCTTGCCTGACTTCCATGACAGTGAATTCCAACACGTTGGGTGCATCAAGAAAAATGTGGGATTAGAAAAAAGTAGACATGCACATCTAATGAGAATCTTCCTACTGTTGCTCAGTTTCTCTCTGTTGTCCATCCATGTTAGGTCAGAGCCTGAATATGAGCCACAGTGACTGACTACGGTTGACATAAAGCCAACACAGGTATCCAAAATGTGCCCCACTTCCTGGCAGAGCCAAGAGAACATTTCCTGGGAATTCCAGAACTACGTGTGTGTGTGTGTGTGTGTGTGTGTGTGTGTGTGAGGGGTCCTGCAAGGGACAAAGGTAACCCAAGATAAGTCATAGAAGGGGTCCTATGGCACAAACCACAGCTAAACTTCTTTTGATTCAGGCAGCTCAAAGCACAGAGCTTTCCATCAAGGGTGGGGTCAGCAAGAGAATCATCTCTGACAGCCTTCCTGGAGCCATATGTTCCTTCTGAAGCCCTGGGCTAAGAATCCAGGTCTCCTCTCAATGCTTCTTGAAGTGACAGTTTCCTAAAGCAAGCCATAGGAATAGCGTCTGACAGCTATATGTTATGCCTTTGCTACCTGTCATATTTAAAATATTTTTTAAAAACAAATGAATAGTTTCTATGCGTAAGCATTTTGTCTATTGGTGAGTACACAGTTGACGCCGAAAAATTATTTAATTAAATAAAATATTTCAAAGTCATCATTCTTGCCCTATTAGATATTTAGGAAATTTTGAATAGTAAATTTAAATATTTTTAACAAACAACTTTTACATTAGCAACTCCCCCAAAACCATTTGGACACAAAATCAATAGAGTGAGGCATTAACAGATATTTTTTTGTTTCTCTCAAGCAAGTCTGGGGCAATTCGATATCTTCTTTTTCCTTCTTCCTTTTTTTTTTTTTTTCCTGAGCACACATCTCTTAATTTTCATCCCTACAGATTACAAAATCTTGCAGAGAATTAGGTCACTACTTGTTTCACCTAATGGGAAATTTCAAAAATGTAGAAGAGAAAATTAGTTCACCTCCAGGAAGTAATTTTAACTTGACTCAAAAAAAAAAAACCTCAGGACTTTATATTGACGAAAAGGAGAGCTTCCTCTCCTCTCAAGTTTTATCTTTCCCTTCCCAAGTTTCAGACTAGTGTCCTGCCACACTGCTCTTTTAGTTCTGAAAGATACCGCATGGAAAATGGCAGGAGTCGGCATGGCGCTCAGAGACATCTTCCCACATGACATTCTGGCGATTTATTTCAATCATTTCCTCTGTTTCTCTATCAGCTAGAAGACTGGAGGGTATACAGTAGGCACTCAATCAATATTGGCTGAATAAATAATTGAGTGACACATTAAAAAATCAATACATGGTAATTGTAAACATTTTGGAAAATATATATGTGTACGTGTGTGTGTAATGTTACTGCCCCGAGGTAACCACTGTTAACATTTCAGTGAAAATTTTTGGGTGATTCCCTATGAAGTTATTTGAGGGCCCTGAAGAGATCATAATGATAAAGTCCTGGAAAACCTAATCAAGGCAGTCAAGAGGTCTAGGGAAAGGCAATGAACTGTGATTCGAAAGAGAAGCTGAGAAGATACATTAGGATGAAACTTTTCAAATAAGCTCAAGCAGGCGAAGAATTATTTACTCTAGAAAATCTCACTGAGGTGCCTTTAGGAACACAGTTCAAAGGAACAGCAGATTGTCTATAACGCCATGAGAAAAAAGCTATAGGTCTGGAAGTTTCTGTTTATGCCAGATAATACGTAGCACTTGACCCCTCTCACCCTATAATCTGTGAATCTCTATTATTTCCCTTGATATGTCCTAGCCTCAAATTTAATTCTGCTTTGGTAGTGAGAGTTGTTCACACTCCAATATTTACAGAAAACATCAATTTTCATAAGCCTAGATACTTATGAATTACATTAGAATTATTTGTGTGATATATGGCAAATGTATTGCTGACCTAGTTAGAATTCTTCCAAAAGTGCTTTGTTAGTGTATTTGAGAAGTTTAATGCGCAGGGTGGCCTGTTTAGAACATCTTCCACTTAATTCATCATGGCCAGCTGCGGTGACAGGTACTTTTCAGTTTGGGGCCAAGAACAAGCTTATCCAGTTCCAAATATTCATATCCGCTCCTCTTGGGACACACAGCAGTGGCCGCAGCCCCCTGGGTGGTATAGAAACCTTCCTTCTCTGACCTCCCTTTGCTCACCATATGGTCATTTCTTATTACTGGTGATCACAGATCTACTCTAAACTTTCTTGCAGAAACCATGATCCTTTTCTTTATTAATCAAGATCCCCTCTATTTTCCAATTAAGGAATTTCCAAAATTATAGCTTCTCAGACTATCAGTGCTCTGACAAACCAGAAAATAAGTCTAAAGGTAACAAAATAATTACATGAGAAAAATATGTGGTAGAACATGAGAGTGCTCGGCCACAGAGTCAAAGCTCAAAAATATTAAGAAAGAAAAATAGGAGAAAAAAAAAATCTTCCAGTAATTTATTCAACAAATATCTACTAAATGCCTACCATGGGCTAGATACTTGGGTCAGGGCTGAAGGTACAAATAGTAAGCAAAACAGGTAGAATCCCTGCTCTGAGGAATCTTACAGTCTACAGGTAGACAGAGATATTAGTCACGTTACCTCAAGATAATAAAAAGTGGTAAAAATGGCAAATACAACAGTTGAGATGTGCCACGCTATGAAAGCGTTTGTTTAGGGGATGTGGTGTAGCCAGAGGGTCTGGGAACATTTCCCCAAGGAAACAATGACTGAGCTGAGATTTGAGAGGGAAGAGCATGCATTAAGGCTGTGGGGTGTGAAAGAACATCCCATGTTTGAGAAACATAATGAAGGCCAGTGTGTCTGAACCTGAGAGAGGTGGTATGAGTGCTGTGGAAGATTAGTTTGGAGGGGTAGGGAGGGACCAGACAAGGCTGAGGCTTTTAGGACGTGTTAAGCGATAAGCAATTGTAGTTATTGATTTAAATAAGATCTAAAACTACAGATTCAGTCGCATAATTCATCCATGATATTGCTTTCTCACACTATGTGCCTACTCATTAATACCTCTTTTATGTTAGGGATGCTTATAAAAGGTAATTTTCAACTGGCATTGGGATAAGCTATTTTGGACGTTCAACTTCAAAGCGAGTTCCGGAGGTGGATGGTTGAAACCCCTTGCCTTGCATTCCTCTTCCTAACTTTTTTTTTTTTTTTTGCGGTACGCAGTCCTCTCACTGTTGTGGCCTCTCCCGTTGCGGAGCACAGGCTCTGGACGCGCAGGCTCAGCGGCCCAGCCGCTCCGCAGCATGCGGGATCTTCTCGGACTGGGGCACGAACCCACGTCCCCCGCATCGGCAGGCGGACTCGCAACCACTGTGCCACCAGGGAAGCCCTTCCTAACTTTTTTTAACTGTGCTTTCTTATTAGTCCATTTAGCATTCAGTGATGTGCTGCATTACCTTTTATTTGTGTTTGCAGCAACATCTCTGTACGCTGTCCAATGGAATTAGCTAGCAGGTGGGCCCTTGGAATGATTTATATCTCCCAGTCAATAACCATGGTAAAATAGCCTGCAACATTTACACAGGTATCCTGTCACATTCTCTGATTTTCATGGTCCTGGAGTTACTGTGGTGGAAAAAATGTGAAACTTGTTTTCAACTAGAGTTGAAAAAGATACAGAAAGATACTAAAGCAATTGGCATAACTGAAATTTAAACATGGCAACAAGTGTCTAAAAGAATGAGTACCAAAATGTGGGAAAGAGAGGCTGGGATGAAAAGGAACAAAATACTGTATCATCTAGAAGCCCAACACACCCTGCTTGAGATCCATACTTCAAAAAGGATAACTCCCCCATTAGACAGAAAGATGGAAAATAAAGCAGGTAAATCAAGGACTTTAGAATTTAGGACAGGGACAATCACATGCGGACTTGAAGGAACGGGAGAGTACAGTGAACCTCTACAGACAGATACCTATGGTGAGGGAGGTTTACAGCTGGCAGAACACAAGAGCAGGAGCAGACAGAGACTGCCAAAGCAGAGACCACAGCCAGGATTATGTGAAGAAATGACGTTTCTTGTATTCCCTTGGAGAGTCCAATAGAGGCACAAGTAAAAGAAAATATAAGCTCTGCCATCTGAAAGTAGAAGCTATTGATCCAGAATATTCTTGTGAAAACTGGAACGCGGTCCTTCTTATAACTTACATGTTTGTGGGATATATGAGACAGTCAAGTTCTATGGTGGCCATCTTTCCCTGTGCTAAAGGATGCTTAGATAATACTGTTCTTGTGTGTGTGCGTGTGTGTACACATAGTCAAAATAACGTCAAGAGTAGTTTAACGGTTAACAGCTCCTCCTCTTGGAAAATGTCTAATGCTAAGAAGTTGAGTACTACATATTACAAGATGTCGAGGTCCTGTAAGAAAGTAACACAATAACCTGTGAATTGAGAATTGAGGTCATATTTGCAGGCCCTTTCCTATACTTCCTTACAATATGTCCTTTTGCTTATTTTGATGTGAGACATCAGTGATGGGTGCAGATGTGCTGAACTGGAAGGGACTGTGCAATGTAAAGGGAGGTGTGCTTTTGAAATCTTTTTTTACCCATTTGAACTGTGAGAGCAAAATGGCATCACCTATGGCCATGTTGCTAGGAGGGACCATGGCGTCCATCGGGTTTCCTTAGCGGCTATGAGGCAGACCTGTCTCTTTTCTCATTGAGCTATCCAAAGACAAAAGTCTCTGCCTCCGACAAAATAATTAATTATGAAGTTACCACACATATTTCATTAATGTCTGCCTGCTTCTCACGAATCCCTCTAAGAGGGCAGGGGCCGTGTACAAGCCTAACCCTATTTAGCATACACAAGAAAGATACTTTGATTGTGATCTGTATGACCATAAATTTCTTTACTAGATTGTGTGTTCCTTGATGGAAATGAATTTACTCTTCATTTATTAAACAAATGTTTGTAACTTTCTGAAGATGGAAAAACTCTCTTTCCTCATTACTTTTTTTCCCCAAAACCTCTATAATGATTGGTGTATTCCAAACACGGTTCACAGCTCTAGATATATGTTTACACTAAAAGTAACGACCTTCTGAGGTAATATTGGTACTACTTCTATCTTAATATGGAAGGACTAAAGCCAAGGGAGTCCTCAAGAGCAGAGAATGATTTAAATGGTGGTGCTGGGATTTGAACCCAGGCAATTTGGCTCCTAAGTCCATGTGCTTGCCCACTCTAATGTCACTCTATTACCTTCCTCCTTTCTATTATCGTTCTCTTGCTAGTGCTTAGCAGAGCTCCTTGCAAAGAGTAAATACATTGAATGTACCAGTTAAAAAACGAGTGTTATCCTGTTAAAGGTGATGATGGTGAGAAGGTATTGGTAACAATGGTGTTAGTCACTGAGTACCTGCCATATTCAATTCATACAAAATTCATTTCATGAATTATAAGGATCACATCATATAGTCCTCTCAATCGTCATAATGTTGGTTTTTGCCCACCTCACTTGACTAGTGCTAAACCTGAGACTGAGAAAAATTAAAATAATTATGCAATGTTACACAGTTTTCTAGCTATAAAGCTAACCCTTGAACCCCGGTCTTTCTAACTATAATATTCACGTTCTTCTAGTACAGCTAAAAGTCACTGATTCTGCGATTACTTTGCTAACTACTGGCTAAGTGACTTGAGACTAATGATTTGCAGCTTCTTGTTGCACATGAATCTCTCTTCATAAAATAGGGTTAAGATACACTTTACCAAGTAGTATATTAACAATATAAAAACTATACAATAACAAAATGAAATCAGTCTCCTTCCTTCCCTCCCTCCATCTTTCTCTCCTTCTCTCTCTCTCTCTCTCTCTCTCTCACACACACACACACACACACACACACACACACACACCCATATATACAGTCCTACCCCCCAGGATGGCAAGTTGAAAGTCACTATGCATCAACCATAAATCCCAGTGGATCTAATGGCAAGAGTCTGAATGAAATTGAGATTAATATAGTAGGCAAAATGGATAAAATACAATGTGTGATTTAAGATCCATAAAACAACTCTTAAGGGCATCGTGATTTATTCTATAGTAAATTCATTTCCCATTCCTGATATTCATGCCCACATGTTTGTAATATGATATTTAACCACACATTTTACAGGCATAAACATCACCATATGAGCTTTCAATTAGCACTGATTTTCATCCTGAAGAAGTGCCTACTGGAATGAAATGGTAGGAATGGCTGGGAACTGATGTATGTGGAGTTAAAGTGCTGTTAATTCAATTGCTTTATCTGATCCAAAGTCAATTAGATTATATTAAATTAGCCATCTGCTTGGCTTTCACCTTGGAATGTCTGCCAGATGCTGAATGTGTTTACAGAGTTCATTAGCAAACCCAACCTTAACAACAACTTTCTTGTGGTAACACTACTGACCAGAAGTTTTCCTGAGAAGACATCACAGGAAAAATGTGTAAGCAACACTCAAACAAATGTTTTCGAAAAAGAATGTTTTGATTTACTATCAAATTTTTAAAATTCCTTTTTATTGGAAGGGAGTTTGGGTCAAGGATTCCTACCAAATACTGACTGATTTTCACTTAATTCTGTTTTGATAAACAATGACAGTTGATTATACTCTAACACTAATAAAAATACCAATTTACACAAATTTAGATATTTATTAATTAGCTTAGATGCACTCATGCCATATATACCAAAGAGAATCTTCTACCACTTTACACTTTTAACTTAATATTATCAAGTGAATTCCCAAGAGTGGATGATTATTCTACCTTTCAGAATAATATGATATATTATAGCCTAGTGATAGAAGTATATATTTATATATATATATATATAAACTAATTTCATAACTATGACAAACTATTAGAGGTGTGGACTGAAGCAGTTACAGTGAGTAACATTTGAGCTTGCTCTTGAACACATCAGAGTAACTACATATAAGGCATTCTAGATAGAAAGAACATTTATTAAAAGGCATTTTCAGTTGTAAATTTAATGGGGAACTGGAGAAAGATGAGGTTGAAAAGATTCTCAAAGGGCAGATCATGAAGATCCATGATTGCTTTCTAGGAAATCTGGTCTTTAATTTGTATGTTATAAACAGGGAGTCACTGAACAGGTTTAAGAAGAGAAGTCACACAGCATACATGTACTCATAATTTAGAAACACAAGGGATGTGTGAATTTTATGGAGGCATTAACTGAATCACAAGCACCTGAGCTAGGAGACTACTGTAATTAGGGAGAGAGATAATGGAAAGCTTAATGAAAACAGAGAAGGTGGAGATGCAGAGAAGGGGATGAACTGAATAGTTATTTAGGAAAAAAAACTCATCGAGATGTGTTTCACAATTACAAATAAGAATGTTCAGAGAGGAAGATGTTTCAGGTAACTTCCAGATTTCTAACAGGCACGACAGATTGATGTAAGTTGAAAGTTGAGAGAAGGTTATGGAAATTAATTAGAGGAAGTATGGGGCCATGCCTTTATCTTTGGATATTTTGAACTCAATGTGACTATTAGATATTCTGGGAGAAATATCTGTAGATAGTTAGCTTTATAAATCTGAAACTCAAGAGGATGGCCTGAGCTAGAGATACAAATTTGAGTTTCATTAATGTATACTATAATCTTGGCACCATGGAAATTAAATGAAGTTATCCAGGAAGAATATGTGTGATGGAAAGAAAAGGGTGCTAAACATAGAACTCAGAGTGACATTATTTTTTTAAGTCACAGAAGGAAGGAAAGACTGCAAAGGACTGTTCAAAGAAGTAGAAAGAAAACAAGGAAGAAGTATTAGTGCAGGAGCCATTGAAAGAAAAAGTAACTATAATAAGGAAAAAAGGTCAAGACAGTCTAAGGCTGCAGAGAAACATTTTCTCCTACTCTCAGTACTATAAAGCCTACTAAACCAAATGAAAGGACCCAAAAAGCAGTAGGCCAAAAGAATAAATGAACGAGTGAATGAACAAACTGGCACAGAAACTGATGAAAAGCGTGCAATTATCCAAACTTGATTATATGTAAAAAAATTTTTTAACGATTCTGTAATACTGAACTTCATGGCTTAGTTTCTAATTTATTCATCTAGAAAGAGAAAATCAGAGGTGAGTGATAGTAGATAGGGTTCAGTAAAATTAAGAATAATATTGGCAATCTGTATATCTTCTTTGGAGAAATGTCTATTTAGGTCTTCTGCCCATTTTTGGATTGGGTTGTTTGTTTTCTTGATATTGAGCTGCTTGTAAATTTTGGAGATTAATCCTTTGTCAGTTGCTTCATTTGCAAATATTATCTCCCATTCTGAGGGCTGTCTTTTTGTCTTCTTTATGGCTTCCTTTGCTGTGCAAAAGCTTTTAAGTTTCCTTAGGTCAGCAAATCAAAACTACAATGAGGTATGACCTCACAAAAGTCAGAATGGCCATCATCAAAAAATCTGCAGACAATAAATGCTGGAGAGGGTGTAGAGAAAAGGGAACCCTCCTGCACTATTGGTGGGAATGTGAATTGATACAGCCACTATGGAGAATAGTATGGAGGTTCCTTAAAAAACTAAAAATAGAACTACCATACGACCCAGCAATCCCACTACTGGGCATATACCCTGAGAAAACCATAATTCAAAAAGAGTCACATACCACAATGTTCACTGCAGCTTTATTTACAATAGTCAGGACATGGAAGCAACCTAAGTGTCCATCCACAGATGAATGGATGAACAAGATGTGGCACATATATACAATGGAATACTACTCAGTCCTAAAAAGTAACAAAATTGAGTTATTTGTAGTGAGGTGGATGGACCTAGAGTTTGTCATACAGAGTGAAGAAAGAAAGAGAAAAACAAATATCGTATGCTAACACATATACATGGAATCAAAAAAAAAAACCATGGTTCTGAAGAACCTAGGGGTAAGACATGAATAAAGACACCGATGTAGTGAATGGATTTGACAACACAGGAAGGGGGAAGGGTAAGCTGGGACGAAGTGAGAGAGTGGCATGGACATATATACACTACCAAATGTAAAATAGGTAGCTAGTGGGAAGCAGCCGCATAGCACAGGAGATCAGCTTGGTGCTTTGTGACCATCTAGAGGGGTGGGATAGGGAGGGTGGGATAGGGAGGGTGGGAGGGAGACGAAAGAGGGAGGAGATATGGGGATATATGTATACATATAGCTGATTCACTTCGCTATACAGCAGAAACTAACACAACATTGTAAAGCAACCATACTCCAATAAAGATGTTAAAAAAAAAAACAACAATATTAACACTTGCTTTAGAGTTTAAAATTTTCTTTCTAGTATGTAATGCCATTGAAAACTTAAACATCATTATGAAATACTTAGAGAATTATTATTATATCATCATCCTTACCCTCATTTTATAGAGAAGGAAAGTAATACTTAGAAAAATAAAAGTGGAAGAACCAGATTGTTTCCACACAGACTGTGAGGGGCACATTCAGGACCCCAATCCAAATCTCTTGGCTTCAGGTTCTAAACTGCAGTGAAAAACTAAAATGAATTCTAAGTGCTCTGTGACAAACAATATAACAATTTTGGCTAGGTCATTTGCTCTCTCTCTCTTTCTCTTTAATAGAGTAAATGAGAGAATTGAAGCAGACAATCTCTATTCCAGCTATATGAGTCTGCATTTCTATTAAATGTTCTAAAAGTTATACAATTGTAAATGTCCCCTGGTATTAATGAATAGCTACCCCAAACTACAAAAATACTACTTTAAATTCAATTAATTTTCTAAAGAACTAAAGTTTATGTCTTGGAGCAAAGTATTTCTTTTTGATTAATTATCATTCAATATTTATAAACGTTCATGTTTCTGCAAAGTTGGAGCACTAGCTCCCATCACAGGCTATAATAAATGATGAGAGGTAATTATTATTTCAATTACCTAGATCTTTTTTTAAAAAAGATGTTCACTTGTACTACAAATTGGACAATGCTCACCCATTTTGATGTAATGGTTCCAGGGTAACTTGTAGGCAATAATTGATAATTTAAGAGTATCACTGTATTTAGGATGTAAAATACATTGAATGGGAATGTATCCCAGGCAAGAGATATTCAGAATTAAATTAACATCAACCTTCCTGAAAACACATCAACTCTACACAGTTTACTTGCCTATTTAGTTATTTTTATTAATAGACTATATTTAGGACACTTTTTTTAACATCTTTATTGGAGTATAATTGTTTTACATTGTTGCGTTAGTTGCTGCTGTATAACAATGAATCAGCTATACGTATACATATATGCTCATATCCCCACCCTCTAGCATCTCCCTCCTACCCTCCCTAGCCCGCCCCACTAGGTGGTCACAAAGCACCAAGCTGAGCTGATCTCCCTGTGCTCTGCGGCTGCTTACCACTAGCTATCTATTTTACATTTGGTAGTGTATATATGTCAATGCCACTCTCTCACTTCATCCCAGCTTACCCTTTCCCTTTCCTGTGTCCTCAGGTCCATTCTCTATGTCTGTGTATTTATTACTGTCCTGCCCCTAGGTTCTTCAGAAACTTTTTTTTTTTTAAGATTCCATATATATTTGCATATATATGTGCATATGTGTTAGCATATATGTACATACGTGTCAGCATATGGTATTTGTTTTACTCTTTCTGACTTATTCATTATGTATGACAGACTCTAGGTCCATCCACTTCACTACAAATAACCCACTTTTGTTTCTTTTTATGGCTGAGTAATATTCCATTGTATATATGTGCCATATCTTCTTTATCCATTCATCTGTCGATGGACACTTAGGGTACTTCCACGTCTTGGCTAGTGTAAATAGAGTTGCAATGAACACTGTTGTACATGACTCTTTTTGAATTATGGTTTCTCAAGGTATATGCCCAGTAGTGGGATTGCTAGGTCGTATGGTAGTTCTATTTTTAGTTTTTTAAGGAAACTCCATACTGTTATCCATAGTGGCTGCATCAATTTACATTCCCACCAACAGTGCAAGAGGGTTCCCTTTTCTCCACACCCATTCCAGCATTTATTGTTTGCAGATTTTTTGATGATGGCCATTCTGACCGGTGTGACGTGATTCTTCATTGTAGTTTTGATTTGCATTTCTCTAATGATTAGTGATGTTGAGCATCCTTTCAAGTGTTTGTTGGTGATCTGTACATCTTCATCGGAGAAATGTCTATTTAGGTCTTTTGCCAATTTTTGGATTGGGCTGTTTGTTTTTTGGGAGTTTTTTTTTGTTTCTGTTTTGCGGCACACGGGCCTCTCACTTTTGTGGCCTCTCCCTGTTGTGGCCTCTCCCGTTGCGAAGCACAGGCTCTGGATGCACAGGCTCAGTGGCTATGGCTCACGGGTCCAGCCGCTCCGCGGCATGTGGGATCTTCCCAGACCGAGGCACGAACCCGTGTCCCCTGCATCGGCAGGCAGATGCTCAACCACTACGCCACCAGGGAAGCCCTGTTTCTTTTTTGATATTGTGCTGCATGAGCTGCTTGTAAATGTTGGAGATTATTCCTTTTTCAGTTGCTTCATTTGCAAATAAATGCTCCCATTCTGAGGGTTTCTTTTCGTCTTGTTTATGGCTTCCTTTGCTGTGAAAGAGCTTTTAAGTTTCATTAGGTCCCATTTGTTTATTTTTGTTTTTACTTCCATTTCTCTAGGAGGTGGGGCAAAAAGGATCTTGCTGTGATATGTCATAGAGTGTTCTGCTTATGTTTACCTCTAAGAGTTTTGTAGAGTCTGGCCTTACATTTAGGTTTTTAATCCATTTTGAGTTTATTTTTGTGTATGCTGTTAAGAAGTGTTCTAATTTCATTCTTTTACATGTAGCTATCCAGTTTTCCCAGCACCACTCTTTGAAGAGGCTGTTTTTTCTCCATATATGTTCTTGCCTCCTTTATCAAAGACAAGGTGACCTATGTGGCTGGGTTTATCTCTGGGCTTTCAATCCTGTTCCATTGATCTATATTTCTGTTTTTTGTGCCAGTACCATACTGTCTTGATTACTGTAGCTTTGTAGCATAGTCTGAAGTCTGGGAGCCTGATGCCTCAGGTACCATTTCTCATTCTCAAGATTGCTTTGGCTATTTGGGGTCTTTTGTGTCTCCATACAAATTGTGAAAGTTTTTGTTCTTGTTCTGTGAAAAATGCCAGTGGTAGTTTGGTAGGGATTGCATTGAATCTGTAGATTGCTTTGGGTAGTAGAGTCATCTTCACAATATTGATTCTTCCAATCCAAGAACATGGTTATACCTCTCCATTTGTTTGTATCACCTGTAATTTCTTTCTTCAGTGTCTTATAGTTTTCTGCATACAGGTGTTTTGTCTCCTTAGGGAGGTTTATTCCTAGGTATTTTATTATTTTTGTTGCAATGGTAAATGGGAGTCTTTCCTTAATTTCTCTTTCAGATATTTCATCATTAGTGTATAGGAATGCAAGAGATTTCAATGCATTAATTTGGTATCCTGCTACTTTACCAAATTCACTGATTAGCTCTAGTAGTTTTCTGGTAGCATCTTTAGGATTCTCTATGTATAGTATCATGTCATCTGCAATCAGTGACAATTTTACTTCTTTTCCGATTTGGATTCCTTTTATTTCTTTTCCATCTCTGACTGCTGTGGCTAAAACTTCCAAAACTATGTTGAATGACAGTGGTGAGAGTGGGCAATCTTGTCTCGTTCCTGATCTTTGTGGAAATGGTTTTTGTTTTTCACATTGAGAATGATGTTGGCTGTGGGTTTGTCATGTATGACCTTTATTATGTTGAGGTAAGTTCCCTCTATGCCTACTTCCTGGAGAGGTTTTATCATAAATGGGTATTGAATTTTGTTGAAAGCTTTTCCTGCATCTACTGAGATTATCAAATGGTTTTTATCTTTTGGTTGGTTAATATGGTGTATCACATTGACTGATTTGCATATATTGAAGAATCCTTGCATTCCTGGGATAAACCCCACTTGATCATGGTGGATGAATCTTTTAATGTGCTGTTGGATTCTGTTTGCTAGTATTTTGTTGAGGATTTTTGCATCTATGTTCAACAGTGATATTGCCCTGTAGGTTTCTTTTTTTGTGACATCTTTGTCTGGTTTTGGTATCAGGGTGATGGTGGCCTCGTAGAATGAGTTTGGGAGTGTTCCTCTCTCTGCTATATTTAGGAAGAGTTTGAGAAGGATAGGTGTTAGCTCTTCTCTGTTTGATAGAATTCACCTGTGAATCCATCTGGTCCTGGGCTTTTGTTTGTTGGAAGATTTTTAATCAACGTTTCAATTTCAGTGCTTGTGATTGGTCTTTTTATATTTTCTATTTCTTCCTGGTTCATTCTCGGAAGTTTCTGCTTTCTAAGTATTTGTCCATTTCTTCCCGGTTGTCCATTTTATTGGCATGTAGTTGCTTGTAGTAATCACTCATGATCCTTTGTATTTCTGCAGTGTCAATTGTTACTTCTCCTTTTCCATTTCTAATTCTGTTGATATCAGTCTTCTCCCTTTTTTTCTGGATGAGTCTGAATAATGGTTTATCAATTTTTTTTTTTATTTCCTCAAAGAACCAGCTTTTAGTTTTATTGATCTTTGCTATCGTTTCCTTCATTTCTTTTTCATTTATTTCTGATGTGATGTTTATGATTTCTTTCCTTCTGCTAAATTTGGGGTGTTTTTTGTTGTTGTTGTTGTTCTCCCTTCTCTAACTGCTTTAGGTGTAAAGTTAGGTTGTTTATTTGAGATGTTTCTTTTTTCTTAAGTAGGGTTTCATTACTATTAACTTCCCTCTTAGAACTGCTTTTGCTGCATCTCATAGGCTTTGGGTTGTCATGTTTTCATTGTCATTTGTTTCTAGGTATTTTTTCATTTCCTCTTTGATTTCTTCGGTGATCTCTTGGTTATTTAGTATTGTAGTGATTAGCCTCCATGTGTTTGTGTTTTTTGCAGGTTTTTTTTTTCCTGTAATTGATACCTAGTCTCAGAGCACTGTCGTTGGAAGATACCTGATACAATTTCAATTTTATTAAATTCACCAAGGCTTGATTTGTGACCCAAGATATGATCTTTCCTGGAGAATGTTCCATGAGCACTTGAGAAGAATGTGTATTCTGTTGTTTTTGGATGGAATGTCCTGTAAATATCAATTGAGTCCCTCTTGTTTAATGTATCATTTAAAGCTTGTGTTTCGTTATTTATTTTCATTTTGGTTGATCTGTCTATTGGTGAAAGTGGGGTGTTAAAGTCCCCTACTATGATTGTGCTACTGTCGATTTCCCCTTTTATGGCTGTTAGCATTTGCCTTATGTATTGAGGTGCTCCTGTGTTGGGTGCATAAATACTTACAATTGTTATATGTTTTTCTTGGTTTGATCCTCTGATCATTATGTAGTGTCCTTCTTTGTCTCTTATAGTAGTCTTTATTTTAAAGTCTATTTTGTCTGATACGAGAATTGCTACTCCATCTTTCTTTTGATTTCCATTTGCATGGAATATCTTTTTCCATCCCCTCACTTTCAGTCTGTATGTGTCCCTAGGTCTGGAGTGGGTCTCTTGTAGACAGCATATATATTGGTCTTGTTTTTGTATCCATTCGGCCAGTCTATGTCTTTTGGTTGATACATTTAATCCATTTACATTTAAGGTAATTATCAATATTTATGTTTCTATTACCGTTTTCTTAATTGTTTTGGGTTTGTTATTGTATGTCTTTTCCTTCTCTTGTGTTTCCTGCCTAGAGAAAGTCCTTTAGCATTTGTTGTAAAGTTGGTTTGGTGGTGCAGAATTCTCTTAACTTTTGCTTGTCTGTGAAGCTTTTAATTTCCCTATTGAATCTGAACGAGATCCTTGCTGGGTAGAGTAATCTTGGTTGTAGGTTTTTCCCTTTCATCACTTTAAATATGTCTTGCCACTCCTTTCTGGCTTGCAGAGTTTCTGCTGAGTTTCTTCCTTTGTATTTTGTTTGTTGCTTTTCCCTTGCTGCTTTTAATATTTTTTCTCTGTATATAATTTTTGATAGTTTGATTAATATGTGTCTTGGCGTGTTTCTCCTTGGATTTATCCTGTATGGGACTCTCTGCACTTCCTGGACTTTATTGACTATTTCCTTTCCCATGTTAGGGAAGTTTTCAAATATAATATCTTCAAATATTTTCTCATTCCTTTCTTTTTCTCTTCTTCTTCTGGGACCCCTATAATTCTAATGTTGGTGCATTTAACGTCCCAGAGGTTTCCGAGACTGTCCTCAGTTCTTTTCATTCTTTTTTCTTTATTCTGCTCTGCAGTAGTTATTTCCACTCTTTTATCTTTCAGGTCACTTATCCGTCCTTCTGCCTCAGTTATTCTGCTATTGATTCTTTCTAGAGAATTTTTAATTGCATTTATTGTGTTGTTCATTTTTTGTTTGCTCTTCAGTTCTTCTAGGTCCTTGTTAAATGTTTCTTGTATTTTCTCCATTCTATTTCCAAGATTTTGGATCATCTTTACTTTCATTACTCTGAGTTCTTTTTCAGGTAGACTGCCTATTTCCTCTTAATTTGTTTGTTCTGTTGGGTTTTTACCTTGTTCCTTCATCTGATGTGTATTTGCTCCTTCATTTGCTGTGTATTTCTCTGTCTTCTCATTTTGCTTAAATTACTGTGTTTGGGGTCTCCTGTGCAAGTTCCTAGTTCCCTTTGTTTTTGGTGTCTGCCCCCAGTGGGTAAGGTTGGTTCAGTGGGTTGTGTAGGCTCCTCGTGGAGGGGACTGGGGCCTGTGTTCCAGTGGATGAGGCTGGATCTTGTCTTTCTGGGGGGCAGGACCATGTCCGGTGGTGTGTTTTGGGGTGTCCATAAACTTATTATGAATTTAGGTAGCCCCTCTGCTAATAGGTGGGGTTGTGTTCCTTTCTTGCTAATTGTTATGGGCTGTCCAGCACTGGAGCTTTTTGGTTTTGAGTGGAGCTGGATCTTAGCATTGAGACAGAGATCTCTGGGAGAGCTCTCGCCAATTGATATTACATGGGGTCAGGAGGTCCCGGATAGTGACCTGTGCTTGCACACAGGCTTCTTGGTGGCTGCAGCAGCAGCGTTAGCGTTTCATGCCCATTTCTGGTGTCCACACTGATAGCTGAAGCTCACACCAATCTCTGGAGCTCACTTAGGTGGTGCAGTGCCTTCTGTGGGCAGACGGGGAAGGAATCCCCTCTCCTCACGTACCCCAAAACAATGGTCTCTTGCCTTTCAGCAGGTCCAAACTTTTTCCCATCTCCCTCCCGGCCAGCTCTGGTGCACTAGCCCCCTTCAGGCTGTGTTCATACAGCCAACCCCAGTCCTCTCCCTGGGATCTGACCTCTGAGGCCGGAGCCTCAGCTCCCAGCCCCCACCCACCCCAGCGGGTGAGCAGACCAGCCTCTCAGGCTGGTGAGTGTTGGCCAGCACAGATCCTCTGTGCGGGAATCTCTCCACTTTGCCCTCTGTACCCCTGTTGCTTCGTTCTCCTCTGTGGCTCTGAAGCTTCCCTCCCCCACTCCCCGCCCAGCCCCTGTCTCTGCCAGTGAAGGGGCTTCCTAGTGTGTGGATGCTTTTCCTCCTTCACAGCTCCCTCCCAGAGGTGCAGGTCCTGTCCCTATTCTTTTGTCTCTGTTTTCTCTTTTTTCTTTTGCCATACCCAGGTACGTGGGGAGTTTCTTGACTTTTGGGAAGTCTGAGGTCTTCTGCCAGTGTTCAGTAGATGTTCTGTAGGAGTTGTTCCACATGTAGATGTATTTTTGATGCATTTGTGGGGAGGAAGGTGATCTCCACATCTTACTCCTCTGCCATCTTGAAGGTCCTTTAGGACAGTTTTAATTTTTTTTTTTTTTAAACACAAAGATAGTTCCTATATGTTCCACAACCACAGCTAAATCTTACCTAAGTATGTCACATTAATTTTAATTAATGAACCAATATTGACACATTATTATTAACTAATAAATAAATAAGAACACGTTGCTGACCCAGTACAAACTGAATACATCTGTAGAAGCCCAATTAAAAAAAAAAAGTAAAAGCCACAACTTTGCTAGGTAGATGGTAACTTAGGTAGGTAGGTGGTATCCCAAACTAGTTTTTATCCTGAGGATTTCTGACAATCTGTGGAGATCTTGAGCTTCCAAATTTACACCTACACAAATTTCTGGGATAGAAGAAAAGTCTTAGGGCCATTCAAGATAGAGTGTGTATCAGAAAAACCTCACATAAACCTGGGTTCATAATGTATACCCTCAGTATAAGTGTAAACAAAATCTAAATTTATGTCTAAATAATTAAAGCTTATTTTATGTCTAGGCTTTGAGGCTAAATGTAGAGAGGAAATCTTTTCTGAGAAGTCATAAAACAATGGGTTTATATAGCTGAAGAGAGAATTAGTAAAATGGAATGCACATTTGATGAAAGTATGTCCACACAGCCTGGTGAATTTAAAACATGGAAATTAAGCATAGAATAAGAGAGTGTAAGAAATGTTCAATATATGTTCCAGAAGAAGCTAGTGGTGAAGGAGAAACATGTAAAGGAACTTTTTTCATCAGTAGAATCCATTAACAATGTCAAAAGCAAACCAACAAGTGGGTGATAATACTTAGATTGTATATGGTAGAGGATTTATATCAAGTACATGCAAAAAAGTCTCATGCTTGTCAATAAATGACTGGCAATCTAGTTATTGTTTTAAAAAAAGGTCAAAGGCATAACAAGGTATTTCACAAAAGAAGAAATTAAATAGCCAATAGTCATATGAAAATGTGTTCAACCTCATTAGATATCAGAGAAATGCAAAGTAGAGCTATGGTAAAATACAACTATACACCCAACAGAAAAACAAAAAATTAAATGCAAAAAGCCTATTGTACAAAGGGCTAGTAAGAATGAGGAACAACTTCAACTCTCAGACATTACCATGGCAGAGTAAATCATTTAACCACTTTGAAAAACTAACAATATCTACAAAAACTGAACATAAGCGTAGTTTGTGACACCACACTTTCATTTATAAGTATACACCCAACAGGAATGCATACATGGGTGCACCAGAAATTACGTATAGGTATATTTATAGGAGCATTTTCCCTAATAGACAGAAACTGGAAACTAGTCAAATGCCCATCAATACAGATGACTATATTACTGGAATGGGATATTATATAAACTTTATACATCACTTAGTATTAATCTCACCATCAGCAATACACTATTGCCCAAAAGAAGCCAGACACAAAAATATTGTACATCATGAATAAAATTATAAAGTTCAAAACAGTCAAAAATAATATATGTCATTGGAAGTAAAGCTAACGGGTACTTTTGGATGGAAAGGATGACGGAGGTAAAACTTCTAGAGGAAGAATTTGAGGGCTAAAAGGGAGAAGAACGCTACTCACAATGGCAAGAAAAATACAACATACTTAGAAATAATACTAAGAGAAGGTATATCAATTCTTTTAGGAAAAATTACAAACTCTTTTGAAGATATTAAAGACTAAATAAAGTAAGAGATAAATTTTGTTATAGATAAGAAGACTGAATGTCATGAAGATGTAAAATTTCCCCATATTTACTTTTTTTACATTAATTTTTATTGGAGTATAGTTGCTTTACAATGTTGTGTTAGTTTCTGCTGTACAGCAAACTGAATCAGCTACACATATACATATACCCCCTCTTTTTTGGATTTCCTTCCCATTTAGATCACCACAGAGCTTTGAGTAGAGTTCCCTGTGCTATACAGTAGGTTCTCATTAGTTATCTATTTTATACATAGTAGTGTATATATGTCAATCCCAATCTCCCAATTCATCCCATCCCCTCTTCCCCCCCCCCCCCCCCGGTATCCATATGTCTGTTCTCTATGTCTGTGTCTCTATTTCTGCTTTGCAAATAAGTTCATCTGTATCATTTTTCTAGATTCCACATATAAGTGATATTATACGATATATGTTTTTCTCTTTCTGACTTACTTCACTCTGTATGACAGTCTCTAGGTCCATCCAATTTAAGTTTAATTTCAACGGAATTCCAAACCAAATCCCTACAGAATTCTTCATGGCAAGGATGAAGTGATTGTAAAAGGTATATGGAAACACAAAAGATAAAAAAAGAGCAAGGCACTCCTAAAAGAGAACAAGATGAGGTAACTTTCCCTAACAGATAGCAAGACCTTTTATAAACCATAGTTATTAAGATTCATGCACATATGCAAACATGATTTACAATTGAGCTGACACTCCAGATCAGTGGAGAAAGGATAGATTACCTAATTGTGCTTAAGTAATTGGTTATCCACGCAAAATAATTAATTTTTATCCCTCCCTCACACCCTACACAAAATAATTTTAAGTAGATTAAAAACTTAAATGTAAAAACCAACATTATAACACTTTCAGGATGGAAAGGTGCTGCAGTGGTTAAGAATCAGCCTGCCAATGCAGGGGACATGGGTTCAGTCCCTGGTCCAGGAAGATCCCACATGCTGTGGAGCAACTAAGCCCATGCACCACAACTACTAAGCCTGTACTCTAGAGTCCATGAGCCACAACTACTAAACCTGCGCTCTAGAGCCCGCAAGCCACAACTACTGAGCCCGCGTGCCACAACTACTGAAGCCCACACGCCTAGAGCCCGTGCTCCACAACAAGAGAAGCCACCACAATGAGAAGCCCACACATCACAACGAAGAGTAGCCCCCGCCCACCACAACTGGAAAAAGCCCGCGCACAGCAACAAAGACTAAAGACCCAACACAGCCAAAAATCAATCAATAAAATTTTTTTTAAGTGATTAAAAAAAGAAAACTTTCAGGAAATGACAGAAACAAATGTCACCATGATCTCATAATGGGAAAGAATCTCTTAAGCAACATAAAAATGTGTGAATATTAAAAGAAAGTATTAGAAATTTATGAAAATCAAATCTGCTATCATACAGTGAGTAAATGGCAAGCCTTATATTGGGAAAGATATTTGCACTTCATATAATATATAAAGTATTAAACTCATATTAAATAGACTCCCTCAAAGCAATGCAAAAAAAAAAAGCAGAAACACAGGTAAAAGGCATGAAGGGGAGAAAAAATAGGAATGATCCATAAGCATGTGAAAAAAGTCTACCTCATGAACAATGAGAAATATTTAAATTAAAAACATGGTACATGGTAAAAAGATAAATAAACGAGTACCATTCCATACCCATATGACTGGCAAACATTAAAAAGTCCAACAGTACCAGATGTTGGTGAAATTCTGAAGCAAAACAAATTCATCCACTTATTGTTGTGCAATCATACAGTGGCCCAACTGTTTGGAAAATGATTTAACATTACTGAGTGGCATTGACAGCTTGCATACCCAACCATTCCACTTCTAGATATACGCTCCAGAGAAACTCTTGGCTGTGTGCAACGTGAAACTTGTACAAGAATATTCACAGTAGTATTTTTAATAAAGGCAAGAAATGGAAAAACCCAAATGTCTATCAATCATAACATGTACAAATATATTCTTGTACATTCTTACAGCAGTAAAAATGTGAACTACAACTACACAGTGACTTGTAACTACATGGGTGAATAATTGAAGCATAATTTTGCTGCAAAGAGGCAAATCAAAAAATCAGCCCTACAACATGCTGTTGAAGTGAACATGAGTAGATAATAGACTATATTTAATAAAAGTTTGAGGCTGATGAATGCAGAATCCAGAAGAGCAGTTACCTCAGGGAGAGAGAGTCGGATGCAGTCAGAGGGCCGCTCTAACCATGTCTAAGTATGGTGATGTTCTTCTAATTAAATGGAGATTTGACTACCTGGGTAATCATCTTATTGTTCTTAAAATGTTACATATGTATTTTATAAACTTTCTATATGTGTAATATATTTCATCATGAAAAGTTTAGATTATTAAGAAAAGAGAAAAATACTAAGGTTTTATTTTTTAGCTGTTTTAAAAATGAAGGACCCCCTAAATTCCCAGATGAGAAGCTAAAACATAAAAGAAGAATATTTTGAGATTTCTATACAGATCTAAATGCTAGAAAATAATTGTTCTTTGTAATCTGAATACCTACAAATTAAATGTGTGTGTGTGTGTGTGTGTGTGTGTGTGTGTGTGTGTGTGTGTGTATGAAGCTTAAAATATCAAGAATATTCTAGAAGACAAGACCCTCAATGTTTTCCTCTTTGTGTCTCCACAGGTCTCCCCGAATGGGATTCTGAAAAACTCAGATAAAACCAGAAGCCTTGCCAGAGGAAGCTGCTGCCTCTTTCTCCTTCACTATTTTTGCCTTTGCGCAGTTCATGGCAGGTCCCTTTTTGTACCCCTGCTAAATGCCTCCAGACCACACATCTTCTTGCCGTCACACATTCCTGACCACACTGCAGCCTCTTGCCTCTTTCAATTTGAGGACCACTGTACTAAGCTAGAAGTGCACCCATGGAGACCCCATCGCTTTCACCTCCTGTAGAACCTTGTGGTGGGGCAGCTGCCCTCTGATTGCTGCCATCTTGGGCTTTTTGCCAGTCTCAGATATCTACTTATAACCCTTTTCTGCTAGGTAACTGTACACCTCTTCTCATTTTAGGATTTTCTAGAGGAGAGTCACAGAGCAGAATGAAACTCTCGTTTTCTTTTCTATCATAGCCTTCTTCTTTCAAAATACAAAATTAGGGAGTGGTGGGGCCAGAGGATGTGAGTTTTATAGACAAGAAGAGACCAGACACATCTCCATGCTTTATCTGCACTCTCTGCATCTTTGAGGCCTCACATTGCATCTGGACTACAGGGTCCCTCCTCCTTCCCGGGTGTGTCCTCTCCAGGTCACATTTGCTTTCCCTGTACACTGACTTCCCTTTGCCACCACCCCCTTCTCACATTTATGAAACATGTCTGCATGTATCCATGACAAAATTATCAAGACACAGAAGAAACTGAAAGACTGCAAGAGAATAAATGACCCCAAAATATTAACAGATAATTTACCCCAAAGTGTCTGATCTCTCTAGTAATGCAGTAAATTCAAATGATAGCAAATCAAATAATGTTGTACATGCACTGACATATGAAGGTAAAGATAATATCATTATCTAATTCAAGCACAATTAAAGATAATTGATAAACTAACTGCAATACCATTTAAAAATAATACACTGGGAAAGCAAAATGACATAATATAAAGAAACAATAGAGATATTTGTAAAAGGAAACTATGCAACATATGAAATATGGATGCCCAGTATATGTCAGGGGAGAGGCATATACTGTAACGTATTAAAGCAAAAACAAAATTCAGCTCACCACCACTATCAACACCACAAAACAAAATTAAGAAAGCAAGTTATGTGTTCAGTATTAAGCTACTTTAATAAATGACATCATACCAACAGATAAAACATTATTTGTTCTGATATTTAGGAGCAAAAATATGTATGCTATAACAAAAACTGATAGTTCTAACTATAAATCTATATATGCACATTCTGCTTGTAGACTTAGAGGTGCACATTCAGAAATGGGCATTTTGTCACGGACTGTAGTTGGATGGCAGATTTTATGTTACTGCTTGAACAATATGAAACTGCCAAATTTCACCTGCTTTTGACCTAATCAAAAGGAAATGGCATGTGGTTAAGTCTAATATATTAAAAATGCTGCCTCGGAAAAAAGGCACCTACTGTCCTGCTCTCAAGGAATGCCAGTTAACAGTATTTATAAAGGTAATGTTAGAGTCCACAGATTTCTTAAACGTCTTCAGTTTAATTATAAGCCCTTCTATGTTTTAAAAGTCCTTTGAACCCCTGTATTTTTTAATTTGCTACACATCCTAAGTGTTTTCTAGTCTTCCCTTCACTCATAGGGCTGCAAGCACATGACAGTGATGAATGCAAAGCACCTTATGGCACGCAAGCCCGTATTTCTAATAAAATTCTAACGCGCCCCCCCCCCCACACACACACATAGTGCTTCAAGCCTAATGGGCTGTCTTTCAGCCTTTCTTGCCTATGCAAACCCATTTGGCCAAAACAACCTGAGAAAACTAGAATTATTTGCAGAATCACTGCAAAGGAGTTCAAGCATGGAAGAATCATTATTCATAATTTGCTGCCTATGGTAAAAATCAGTACCAGTCTGTTCATTTTCACTTACTTATTCACTTAATAAATCATCGAGTAGACATGATTTTCAACCTCCCCCAAGAAAGACAAAATTCTTTCAGAAAATAATCACTCAATGATTTAAGCTGAAAATATAAATGTAGTGCACACAGTACATAAAAATCTCTCTCAGCTATATAAATCTTATACACATCCTCCTTCTCTTTTGTGATACGACAATGCTCAGAGACCAAAGAATGTTTGTAAGCAAGAGTTTTCAAATTGCTCAATGTCAAAAGTTTCTCATGGACATTTTCGAAAATAAAATAGTTTGCAAAGAAGCCCCACCCTGGGTGAGTCAATTTGGGAAAACGGACTTTTTTTTTTTTAAACTCTGAATAAGAACAGATTTCTGGCAGAGTCTTTTATATAAGTGAGTTGAGAACACAAATGAGCACAAAATCAGAAATTTAGAGGGGGAATAAAACAGGGAGGAAAAAAGACGGGGTAATTTTTTTTTTTTACAAATTATGATAGAGGACATAGACACGGATGGTGAAAGAGAGGAAATAGGTATGTGAATGACTACCGTTGACCTGTATTAGTCATCATGTGCTAGGCTATGTTGTGTTAACCAACAACTTCTAATCTCAGAGGCTTAAGAGGATAAAGGTTTATTTCTCACCTTTGTTGGCTGAGATCCAGGCTGATGTAGCAGTTTGCCTGCAACTGGGACATGCATTCTTACAGCACAGGAAGAGAAGCAATGGTGGAATCATGGTGTGGCTCTTTAAACTCAGATGTGGGGTACTTCACTTCTGCTGGCATTCCACTGGCCAGAGTTACAGGGCCAAGCTAGACACCAATGTGGGGTAGTATACATTCTTTCCGCAGGAAGGGGCCCTGCAATGAAAAATGTGACAGACTGGCAGCAAACAGTTGGGAATAATACAACATACCACAACTTCCTGCAATACCTCTGATCCATATCAGAAGGAAATTCCTAAATAAACTTATCTTCAATCAAAGGTAAGTTGTCTCAATGGAAGTTTAACATAGGGATTAATTACAGTGCAATTCTTTTTATGACTCTTGTAAACGGACGAGATTTTTTTATTATGTAGTAGGTACCCCCTAATTTGTTTATGTTCATACTTGAGATAGGCATTATAGTACAGATTAAAATTGATGGCTACCTGTCTAATTTTATTTTTCTTATCTCATAGCCTAAGGTTGAAGCTTTAAGGGGTTTGTAAGCATTGTTGCTTTCTTTTCTCCCTGAGACTGGTACTGGTTGTGCAGCATATAAGACAGAAAAATGGAGACGAAAATATTATCTGCATTTACAGTAAAAAAAATACCCAAAAAACAGTTGTACAATATAGCATTAGATCTGCCAATAAAAGAGCATTCTCACTGCTCTTATATTAAACAGATTTACTCATCCTTTACTGGCAAAACTGGAGAAATTCTAGCTTCCAATATTGGGAAAAGCACTTCCCCACATGGATTATTACAAGTCCAACTTAAGTGTGTACCATATTTATAAACATCATCTTAATAAATAATCTTCAATGAATTATATTAGAAATGTATGGTAGACAACTGATTTGTCCATCAGGGTCACAAATGACCTTTATTAATATGATAAAGTCTTAGATAGCAAATATAAAAGGAACTATTAAAAGTAATATAAAAGGGCTTCCCTGGTGGCTCAGTGGTTAAGAATCCACCTGCCAATGCAGGGGACACGGGTTCGAACCGTGGTCTGGGGAGATCCCACATGCTGCGGATCGGCTAAGCCCGTGTGCCATAACTACTGAGCCTGCGCTCTAGAGCCCGTGAGCCACAACTACTGAAGCCCATGAGCCTAGATCCTGTGCTCCGCAACAAGAGAAGCCACCGCAATTAGAAGCTCGCGCACCACAACAAAGAGTAGCCCCCACTCGCCGCAAGCAGAGAAAGCCCGGGCGCAGCAACAAAGACCCAACACAGCCAAACATAAAATAAAATTAGGACGAGGGGAAGATGGCGGAAGAGTAAGACGCGGAGATCACCTCCCTCCCCACAGATGCACCAGAAATACATCTACACGTGGAACAACTCCTACAGGACACCTACTGAACGCTGGCAGAAGACCTCAGACCTCCCAAAAGGCAAGAAACTCCCCACGTACCTGGGTTGGGCAAAAGAAAAAAGAAAAAAACAGAGACAAAAGGATAGGGGCTGTACATGCACCAGTGGGAGGGAGCTGTTAATGAGGAAACGTTTTCACACACTAGGAAGCCCCTTTGCGGGCGGAGACTGCGGGTGGCGGAGGGGGTAAGCTTCGGAGCCGCGGAGGAGAGCGCAGCAACAGGGGTGCAGGGTGCAAAGCGGGGAAATTCCCGCACAGAGGATCGGTGCCGACCAGCACTCAACAGCCCGAGAGGCTTGTCTGCTCACCCGCCGGGGCGGGCGGGACTGGGAGCTGAGGCTCGGGCTTCGGTCGGAGCGCCGGGAGAGGACTGGGGTTGGCGGCGTGAACACAGCCTGCAGGGCGTTAGTGCACCGCGGCTAGCCGGGAAGGAGTCCGGGGAAAAGTCTGGACCTGCCGAAGAGGCAAGAGACTTTTTCTTACCTCTTTGTTTCCTGGTGCGCGAGGAGAGGGGATTAAGAACGCTGCTCAAAGGAGCTCCAGAGACGGGCGCGAGCCTCGGCTAACAGCGCGGACCCCAGAGACGGGAATGAGACACTAAGGCTGCTGCTGCCGCCACCAAGAAGCCTGTGTGCGAGCACCCCCCTTCCGGGGGGCCTGTGCAGCCCACCACTGCCAGAGTCCCGATATCCAGGGACAACTTCCCCGGGAGAACGCACGCACGGCGCGCCTCCGGCTGGTGCAACGTCACGCCGGCGTCTGCCGCCGCAGGCCCGCCCCGCACTCCGTGCCCCTCCCTCCCCCACCCCAACCCAGGCCTGAGTGAGCCAGAGCCGCCGAATCAGCGGCTCCTTTAACCCCATCCTGTCTGAGCGAAGAACAAACGCCCTCCGGCGACCTACACGCAGAGGCGGGGCCAAATCCAAAGCTGAGCCCCAGGAGCTGTTCTAACGAAGAAGAGAAAGGGAAATCTCTCCCAGGAGCCTCAGGAGCACCGGATTAAAGCTCCACAATCAACTTGATGTACCTGCATCTGTGGAATACCTGAATAGACAAAGA
This sequence comes from Grampus griseus, assembly GCF_964374135.1. NCBI lineage: Eukaryota > Metazoa > Chordata > Mammalia > Artiodactyla > Delphinidae > Grampus > Grampus griseus. Next base: position 16,659,152 of record NC_139009.1, read on the forward strand.
ATCATCCCAAATTGAGGAGGTGGACTTTGAGAGCAAGATTTATGATGTTTTCCCTTTTTCCTCTTTTTGTGAGTGTGTATGTGTATGCTTCTGTGTGAGATTTTGTCTGTACAGCTTTGCTTCCACCATTTGTCCTAGGGTTCTATCCGCCCGTTTTTTTTGTTTTGTTTTTTTAAATTTTTTCATAATTATTTTTATTTTAATAACTTTATTATATTTTATATTTATTTTACTTTATCTTCTTTCTTTTATTCCTTCCTTCCCTCCTTCCTTCCTTCCTTTGTCCCTCCCTCCCTCCCTCCTTTCTCTTTCTTTCTTTCTTCTTCTACTAATTCTTTCTTTCTACTTTTTCTCCCTTTTATTCTGAGCCGTATGGATGAAAGGCTCTTGGTGCTGCAGCCAGGAGTCAGTGCTGTGCCTCTGTGGTGGGAGAGCCAACTTCAGAACACTGGTCCACAAGAGACCTCCCAGCTCCACATAATATCAAACAGCGAAAATCTCCCAGAGATCTAAGTCTCAACACCAGCACCCAGCTTCACTCAATGACCAGCAAGCTACAGTGCTGGACACCCTAGGCCAAACAACTAGCAAGACAGGAACACAACCCCACCCATTAGCAGAGAGGCTGCCTAAAATCATAATAAGGCCACAGACACCCCAAAACACACCACCACATGTGGACCGGCCCAACAGAAAGACAAGATCCAGCCTCATCCACCAGAACACAGGCACTAGTCCCCTCCACCAGGAAGCCTACACAACCCACTGAACCAACCCACTTAGCCACTGGGGACAGACACCAAAAACAACGGGAACTACAAACCTGCAGCCTGCAAAAAGAAGACCCCCAAACACAGTAAGATAAGCAAAATGAGAAGACAGAAAAACACACAGCAGATGAAGGAGCAAGATAAAAACCCATCAGACCTAACAAATGAATAGGAAATAGGTAGTCTACCTGAAAAAGAATTCAGAATAATGATAGTAAAGATGATCCAAAATCTTGGAAATAGAATAGACAAAATGCAAGAAACATTTAACAAGGACCTAGAAGAACTAAAGATGAAACAAACAACAATGAACAACACAATAAATGAAATTAAAAATACTCTAGATGGGATCAATAGCAGAATAACTGAGGCAGAAGAACGGATAAGTGACCTGCAAGATGAAATAGTGGAAATAACTACTGCAGAGCAGAATAAGGAAAAAAGAATGAAAAAAACTGAGGACAGTCTCAGAGACCTCTGGAACAACATTAAACACACCAACATTTGAATTATAGGGGATCCAGAAGAAGAAGAGAAAAAGAAAGGGATTGAGAAAATTTTGAAGATATTATAGTTGAAAACTTCCCTAATATGGGAAAGGAAATAGTTAATCAAGTCCAGGAAGCACAGAGAGTCCCATACAGGATAAATCCAAGGAGAAACACATCAAGACATATATTAATCAAACTGTCAAAAATTAAATACAAAGAAAACGTTAAAAGCAGCAAGGGAAAAACAACAAATAACACACAAGGGAATCCCCATAAGACTAACAGCTGATCTTTCAGCGGAAACTCTGCAAGCCAGAAGGGAGTGGCAGGACATATTTAAAGTGATGAAGGAGAAAAACCTGCAACCAAGATTACTCTACCCAGCAAGGATCTCATTCAGATTTGATGGAGAAATTAAAAACTTAACAGACAAGCAAAAGCTGAGAGAGTTCAACACCACCAAACCAGCTTTACAACAAATGCTAAAGGAACTTCTCTAGGCAAGAAATACAAGAGAAGGAAAACACCTACAATAAGGAACCCAAAACAATTAGGAAAATGGGAATAGGAACATACATATCGATAATTACCTTAAATGTAAATGGACTAAATGCTCCCACCAAAACACAGATTGGCTGAATGGATACAAAAACAAGACCCATATATATGCTGTCTACAACAGATCCACTTCAGACCTAGAGACACATACAGACTGAAAGTAAGGGGATGGAAAAAGATATTCCATGCAAATGGAAATCAATCCAAGAAGAAGATATAACAATTGTAAATATTTATGCACCCAACATAGGAGCACCTCAATACATAAGGCAAATACTAACATCCATAGAAGGGGAAATCGACAGTAACACATTCATAGTAGGGGACTTTAACACCCCACTTTCACGAATGGACAGATCATCCAAAATGAAAATAAATAAGGATACACAAGCTTTAAATGATACATTAAACAAGATGGACTTAACTGATATTTATAGGACATTCCATCCAAAAACAACAGAATACACATTTTTCTCAAGTGCTCATGGAACATTCTCCAGGATAGATCATATCTTGGGTCACAAATCAACCCTTGGTAAATTTAAGAAAATTGAAATTGTATCAAGTAACCTTTCCGACCACAACGCTATGAGACTAGATATCAATTACAGGAAAAGATCTGTAAAAAATACAAACACATGGAGGCTAAACAATACATTAATTAATAATGAAGTGATCACTGAAGAAATCAAAGAGGAAATCAAAAAATACCTAGAAACAAATGACAATGGAGACATGACAACCCAAAACCTATGGGATGCAGCAAAAGCAGTTCTAAGAGGGAAGTTTATAGCAATACAAGCCCACCTTAAGAAAGAGGAAACATCTCGAATAAACAACCTAACCTTGCACCTAAAGCAATTAGAGAAAGAAGAACAAAAAATCCCCAAAGTTAGCAGAAGGAAAGAAATCATAAAAATCAGATCAGAAATAGATGAAAAGGAAATGAAGGAAACAATAGCAAAGATCAATAAAACCAAAAGCTGGTTCGTTGAGAAGTTAAACAAAATTGATAAACCATTAGCCAGACTCATCAAGAAAAAAAGGGAGAAGACTCAAATCAATAGAATTAGAAATGAAAAAGGAGAAGTAACAACTGACACTGCAGAAATACAAGATCATGAGAGATTAGTACAAGCAACTACAGGCAAACAAAATGGACAACCTGGAAGAAATGGACAAATTCTTAGAAATGCACAACCTTCTGAGACTGAATCAGGAAGAAATAGAAAATATAAACAGACCAATCACAAGCACTTACATTGAAACTGTGATTAAACATCTTCCAACAAACAAAAGCCCAGGACCAGATGGCTTCACAGGCGAATTCTAGCAAACATTTAGAGAAGAGCTAACACCTATCCTTCTCAAGCTCTTCCAAAATATAGCAGAGGGAGGAACACTCCCAGACTCATTCTACGAGGCCACCATCCCCTTGATACCAAAACCAGACAAGGATGTCACAAAGAAAGAAATCCACAGGCCAATATCACTGATGAACATAGATGCAAAAATCCTCAACAAAATACTAGCAAACATAATCCAACAGCACATTAAAAGGATCATACACCATGATCAATCAAGTGGGGTTTATTCCAGGAATGCAAGGATTCTTCAATATACGCAAATCAATCAATGTGCTAAACCATATTAACAAATTGAAGGAGAAAAACCATATGATCATCTCAATAGATACAGAGAAAGCTTTCAACAAAATTCAACACCCATTTATGATAAAAACCCTGCAGAAAGGAGGCATAGAGGGAACTCCTCAACATAATAAAGGCCATATATGACAAACCCACAGCCAACGTCATCCTCAATGGTGAAAAACTGAAAGCGTTTCCACTAAGATCAGGAACAAGACAAGGTTGCCCACTCTCACCACTCCTATTCAACATAGTTTTTGAAATTTTAGCCACAGCAATCAGAGAAGAAAAGGAAATAAAAGGAATCCAAATTGGAAAAGAAGAAGTAAAGCTGTCACTGTTTGCAGATGACATACATAAAGAATCCTAAAGATGCTAACAGAAAACTACTAGAGCTAATCAATGATTTTGGTAAAGGAGCAGAATACAAAATTAATACACAGAAATCTCTGGCATTCCTACACACTAATGATGAAAAATCTGAAAGTGAAATCAAGAAAACACTCCCATTTACCATTGCAAGAAAAACAATAAAATATCTAGGAATAAACCTACCTAAGGAGGCAAAAGACCTGTATGCAGAAAATTATAAGACACTGATGAAAGAAATTAAAGATGATACAAATAGATGGAGAGATATACCATGTTCATGGATTGAAAGAATCAACATTGTGAAAATTACTCTACTACCCAAAGCAATCTACAGATTCAATGCAATCCCTATCAAACTACCACTGGCATTTTTCACAGAACTAGAACAAAAAATTTCACAATTTATATGGAAACACAAAAGACCCCGAATAGCCAAAGCAATCTTGAGAACGAAAAACAGAGCTGGAGGAATCAGGCTCCCTGACTTCAGACTGTACTACAAAGCTACAGTAATCAAGACAGTATGGTACTGGCACAAAAACAGAAAGATAGATCAATGGAACAGGATAGAAAGCCCAGAGATAAACCCACGCACATATGGTCACCTTATCTTTGATAAAGGAGGCAGGAATGTACAGTGGAGAAAGGACAGCCTCTTCAATAAGTGGTGCTGGGAAAATGGATAGATACATGGAAAAGAATGAAATTAGAACACTCCCTAACACCATACACAAAAATAAACTCAAAATGGATTAAAGACTTAAATATAAGGCCAGACACTCTAAAACTCTTAGAGGAAAACATAGGCAGAACACTCTATGACATACATCACAGCAAGATCCTTTTTCACCCACCTCCTAGAGAAATGGAAATGAAAACAAAAATAAACAAATGGGACCTAATGAAACTTCAAAGCTTTTGCACAGCAAAGGAAACCATAAACAAAACCAAAAGACAACCCTCAGAATGGGAGAAAATATTTGCAAATGAAGCAACTGACAAAGGATTAATCTCCAAAATTTTTAAGCAGCTCATGCAGCTCAATAACAAAAAAACAAACAACCCAATCCAAAAATGGGCAGAAGACCTAAATAGACATTTCTCCAAAGAAGATATACAGACTGCCAACAAACACATGAAAGAATGCTCAACATCATTAATCATTAGAGAAGTGCAACTCAAAACTACGATGAGATATCATCTCACACCAGTCAGAATGGCCATCAACAAAAAATCTAGAAACAATAAATGCTGGAGAGGGTGTGGAGAAAAGGGAACACTCTTGCACTGCTGGTGGGAATGTGAATTGGTACAGCCACTATGGAGAACAGTATGGAGGTTCCTTAAAAAACTAAAAATAGAACTACCATATGACCCAGCAATCCCACTACTGGGCATATACCCTGAGAAAACCATAATTCAAAAAGAGTCATGTACCAAAATGTTCATTGCAGCTCTATTTACAATAGCCTGGAGATGGAAACAACCTAAGTGCCTGTCATCAGATGAATGGATAAAGAAGATGTGGCACATATATACAATGGAATATTACTCAGACATAAAAAGAAACGAAATTGAGCTATTTGTAATGAGGTGGATAGACCTAGAGTCTGTCATACAGAGTGAAGTCAGAAAGAGAAAGACAAATACCGTATGCTAACACATACATATGGAATTTAAGAAAAAATTAATGTCATGAAGAACCTAGGGGTAAGACAGGAATAAAGACACAGACCTACTAGAGAATGGACTTGAGGATATGGGGAGGGGGAAGGGTAAACTGTGACAAAGCGAGAGAGAGGCATGGACATATATACACTACCAAACGTAAGGTAGATAGCTAGTGGGAAGCAGCTGCATAGCTCAGCTATGCAGGGAGATCAGCTCGGTGCTTTGTGACTGCCTGGAGGGTTGGGATAGGGAGGGTGGGAGGGAGGGAGATGCAAGAGGGAAGACATATGGGAACATATGTATATGTATAACTGATTCACTTTGTTATAAAGCAGAAACTAACACACCATTGTAAAGCAATTATACTACAATAAAGATGTAAAAATAAATAAATATTTTTTTTAAATGTAATATAAAAGAAGAATGAAATTCTAAGTTGTATTTACTTTACCTGTAATGATGAGTTCCCTTTTTGACCGTATCCTAAGCATCTATATTAATTATCCCAGGCTGAGAAAGGCCTCACAAGAAGATGTCATAGAACAGCTAGTTTTGAAGGTTATTTATTCCAGTCTAGAAATGTTCAAATTTTCTCTATTACATTTCTACTTTCTCTATTACGTCTTCACTAAAATCATCCAGACCATTCTACTCTGCCATAAGATAGGATCCAGTGTATTAAATCTCACCGAACATGATGAGTAAATATGTGTTTATCTAAATCCTACTGTTTCAAGATCCACTGTGTATCTCTTCTATTACAAGAAAGTCTCCCAAAGTCTCAAAATTTTATGACTATACATTAAAAAAAAACTGTATGACCAGACATCATTATAAATGCATACATCTTATCACGTAAATAGATGAGATGACTGTATGGACATAATATATACTATGGATATTTTCAAGATGATTTGAGGTAATCTATAATAAAATCACATTTAAAATAGAATAACTAAAAATAATTATTCTAGAAAATATTTGGAAAGTCAATAAATATCAGGTCAAGGTCAATTCAATATCCTATGCTGAACTGCAGATATCTGTGTGTCTTTGACCAATAAGAGGACCAGATGGCAAAGCTAACAGTCATTTATGCAAATAAAAGGGTCAGACTTCTTTTCCTTGCTAGTAAGGAGTCAGCCTATCACCATGTTGTACCCATGGAAAGATAATTTTTTCCCCAAAGTTGTTCTTCTCCAAGTATGTAATTCTTAGTTATTCATGGGATAGAGATGGACAACAAAATCTGGACTTTTTTTTTTTAAAGCAAATTAACTGCTTTCTCAGAGTGGCTTTTGTAGAACATATGAATTTTGACTGTATCTTTTTTTTTTTTTTTTCCCCAGAATGAGACACTGTAAAATAAATACCTAGTAGATATTTGGTGGAATTCATGGTTTGCTCATTTTCATGCTGGGGAATGGTAGACAAAAATAAATTTTGTCATTTTGGTTTAACCATTATTAAAAATAATGAAATATTCTGTTCGATTTTTTTATAGTAATACCCAGAAGTTTAAGGTAAGTACTGCAAAGTATGCTAGTAATATCCAATAAATTAATCTATCAAATAAATGTGTTGCTCTTTATAGCCCCTATGTAAGGAGTTGGATCTACAAAAGTAGAATGGATAAGACCCAAAGGTCTAATAAGGGAGAAAAACATGAAAATATGTAATCATAAGACACTGTGCTAAATGCTTAGATAATGTTACATACAGTGAAGCTATGAATTATCCATTGGAGGAGTCTTGATTTTGTCATGACAGATGATTATGCTTGCAATTATCTAAAAACTGAGTTATATTATTTGAGAACATGTTAATGTATTAGGGATTCGGAGGTAAATCTCTGCTATATTACTTTATATGTACATTTTGTATATGTATAATCAATGCACTATTTCTTCTCAGTCTGGTTCTGGGATTTATATAAATATACAATTGTTAATGCCCACGTTATGTACTTTTCCTTGGATCTGACTTCAAGCTAGATATTCTTTCAATAACTAATATACAGAAATATATATCTAGCAAATATAGTATAATATATATATATAATATAGAGAATATTGATTATTTATTGAATGACCTTTCTATAGCATTTGGTTATTCATTGTAGTTTTCTACTACTTTTGTTTTCAATTCACTTTCAAGTACATACAAGGAACATTGTGACAATCAAAAGCTCATTAAGCGATTGAATATGGATTATGTAAGTTACAAAGCAGAATATTAATTAGATGGGTGTTTTTTTTTTTAAACAGATTTGCCTTTTTAAAAAATTGAATCACTTAGAGGATTCTGCATGATATCTGTTAACTTTCAAAATGTCCTTCAAGAGCAGTGAAAAGTAAGACTTAGAAATTAGCAATGTACAAAGACTTACACCATTCTTCTGGCTTGCTCCAAAGATTTACACCTCACTTTAACTACTGAGTGTTCAACCAAATAGCATTTATCAACTGAAACAAGGGCATAATTATCCTCAAGCAATCTACAGTCCTCCTACATCACTATGAGAAGTATAGGCCCACTGAACAGCAAAGCCCAGACCCACAACTTTGGCATCGCCATTAGCCTTGAACTCTTGGGTGAGCATCTGACATCTTCCTGGCCCTATGCTAGCCAGGGAGCTGGGTGAGCGATAACATCATACTTATTTTGATGGAGCTTAAACTCTTGATTTCTCTCTCTCTCTTTTTTTTTTAACCCCCTCTAACATTAATCTTCACAGTTAAACTTTCTTGCATAAAGGAATTCTATCATTGAAAATTCTGTGTCTCACAGCATTGTCCACATGAAATATGTTTAATCAAAAATATTGAGTAGTTGTATATGTGAAAAAGTGAATGATGAATTCAGCCACATGATACATTGGCATGCCAATTCTCCTTAACTCCTTAAAATTGTGGATGCCTCCTACCTCGAAAGCTGTAGGCTTCCAGATACAAGATTTACTTGAGTATACAAATAATTATAAAAGAAGAGCAAATGGTTCATTAACTTACCAAGTTAATATTAGCCTATGTTGGTCTTCAGCCAAAAACCTTACCAGTAGGTGGTTATAAAGTAAGCTTTCCTAGGTCCAAATGACATCTATGTTCTATTAAGTGCTTAGAGTCGTCTGGTGTGCCAGTAAACAAGACTATCGCCCCCCAAGATCTGAGATGTGACATATGATAATGAGCTAAAGCTCTGCTCTATCCTCACATTCAATTTGGGGATCTTTCCGGATGAAAAGGCTATGAAGCCCAGAGATGTCATAGCCATCAAAGCATCAATATAAAAGTCATTTATTTTTAAGGAGCTTTACTTCATATGTTAACCTTTCCAGGGTTAGATTCTAAATTCTCCAGGATCAATTAGAATTAATCCAAAGCAGAATATTAGACTGTGCTTCCCTTTTATTTATTTATTTGTAATTCTCCTGCCAGAAACAGACAGGCATACCGAGTTTGCTGATGAACAGCCCTGTATAAAGAAAAATATTTCCTGCCTGTGATCACTACACAATGCAAATTTTTCCCTGAGAATCTTATAATCCATCGTGCTAAATAGGAAAATAATATGGCCTTAGTGTGGTCAACTGTAAGTTCCAGGAAGAAAGCTCACTCGTTTCTTGATGAGTTAGGACCACTGAGTTGGAAAGGAGTGACGCCCTCCACCTCCATCTGCTGTGGCTTCTTTCCACTAGGGATTAATTGACTTGAGCTGAATTAGCAGGTACTCTCTGTGCAATTGCTTGATGAGTTGACGATGATCTCAGTTCAACCACTGATCAGCTTGTTGGAATGTCCAGGTGAGGTGATCATTGTTTTAAAAACCTGAATTTAAAACTAAATTTCTGCTGACAACATTGAAGAAACAGAACTTAATCAGAGAAAACATGTGCTCTTTATTTACTGCAGCAGGAAGCAAGCTCTAAAAACCAGGTCTAACTCTGATGCATGTGCTTTAAACACCGATGGCATATCTGTCATCCATTTTTCATTCTCAGACAGGGATGGTTAAAAATATTATGTAAAGAATGTATGGTAGATTTTTGAGTCAACAACTGTGAAGAAACAATGTGAATAACCAAATTAAAGATGTGACAGTTGAGAAATTGGAAAAAAGTTATTATGGAGCATGTGTACACTCAAAGTTCCTAAAAGGTTCTTAAAATAGAATTAATCCTTACAAGCCACTAATGTTTCTGAACTAGATTAATGTTACTATTCACAGAGGCTGATCATCCCCAAGGAAGTTCACAGTACATCAAACTAACACTGTTCACGAAAGGGCAATTATATTTGGTAGAAATAATCCCCTTGAAAGTAGAAAAAGAAAAGAAAATCAATCACTTCATGATTTAATGGACTACACAACAGCAATGCTAGCCATTACCAAATACAAACTACTACGGTAATAATTAGAACATACTTTACTATGGAAAAAACACTCACACTTTGGAACACTTTAAATTCAAGCCCACTAAAATTTAATTCATATTGTCTATACAATTAAAAAAACAGCAATTTGGAAAATTTATCACAAATTTGAGATATCCATTAATTATTTGATTATTCTGTCATTTAAGAAATATTTATTTATTGTCTTTAATATGCTAGACACTTAGTCTCTTTTATACATATTAAAAAAGTTATTCTTTTTAAATATAGATGTACTTTCTTCTGATCAATGTCAGTCTCAATAACGGCAGTTAAATCTTATGTTAATAAATTCAGGATATGTTGAATGGAATGCAGAAATTGTAGCAAACAAATTCTTTTGTATCTATTAAGATCCTAGCCTTGTCATTCATCTCCTTTTCTGTTTTCCCTATTCCCAAGTCTTTACCTAACATGTCCTATGTTGAAACATGGTCTTCACTTGCAGCTTTTACACGTTGGTTTATGCTACCCTTTTGCCTGTACGATTCAGCATTTCCATCTCTACCTGTCAAAATCTGTTTCTTCCATCTAAGCTCTGTGTCAAGGTCAAGTAAAATTAGCAGATATTCTCAGTCAGAGCTAATATCTCATTTTTGGGCCTCCCGTGTCATGGTATACGTATTTCTATTATAGCACTTTTCATGGCTTTACATAGTTGACAACTTAACAAATGTTTCTTCCCCCTAGACCTAGAGATTCTTTTTTTTTTAATTTTTCTTTTATATTATAGTTGATTAACAATGTTGTGTTAGTTTCAGGTATGCAGTAAAGTGACTCAGTTATACATATACATGTATCTATTATTTTTCAAGTTCTTTTCCCATTTACGATATTACAGAATATTGAGCAGAGTTCCCTGTGCTCTACAGTAGGTCCTTGTTGATTATCTATTTTAAATATAGCAGCCTTTACATGTCAATCCCAAACTCCCCTCTCCCCATCCTTCCCCTTGGTAACCATAAGTTCATTCTCTAATTCTGTGAGTCTGGAGATTCTTGAAAGAAGAGAATACATCTTTTTTAACCCAGAGACAGAAATTTATGTAGAAAATCTGAATTATAGAAATTAGTATAGAAACTTGCAAATCCATCTGGAAAGGACTTTATCATCCCTCATTGATGGTTTAAATTAGTGGAGATTTTGCAAGCCATATTCTATTTCTATGAAGGCTATTGCAGCATAATTAGTGGTTAATTAGTGGATGTGGAGTTCAAGATCCAGCTATGCCACTTATCCACATGAATGTCTGTGGAGAAATTCTTTAAGCTCCTTAAGGCTCAGGTTCCTTATGGGAAAATGGTGATAATAACAATACTTATTTAATAGGACTTTTGTGAGAATTAACTGAGTTAAGTATATAAAGAGCAAACTGTAAGTGGTATAGTAAAAATATACTCTTACTAGACTGGAACTCAGAGCATACATGAACGGAACTGCTATGGAAGTCATGAGAACCCTGAAGAACTCATAAAAAGATAATAAATTTTAGTGGATTTTGAGGTTATCAATAAATAAGTCTTTGAGAATAATCTATACTACCTAAAACATCTGCAAAACTCTCTTTTCACTTCTCACAGGGGAGAATCTAAAAATTAAGACCCAGTTGGAGATTATATATTCCATATCAGGGTTTCTCCCTTCATTTCTTTTTTCTTTCTTTTTTTTTTTTTTTTTTTGGCTGTGTTGGGTCTTCACTGCTGCGCATGGGCTTTCTCTAGTTGCAGCAGGTGGGGGCTACTCTTCATTGCGGTGCGTGGGCTTCTCATTGTTGTGGCGTCTCTTGTTGTGGAGCATGAGCTCTAGGTGTGTGGGCTTCAGTAGTTGTGGCACACAGCCTCAGCAGTTGTGGTGTACAGGCTTAGTTGTTCCATGTCATGTAGGATCTTCCTGGACCGAGGCTCGAACCTGTGTCCCCTGCATTGGCAGGAGGATTCTTAACCATTGCACCACCAGGGAAGCCCTCTCCCTTCAGTTCTATGGATTATTTTCATCTCTATCTCAAGTAAGAGATGTTCCAAGCAGTAACATTTTAAGCTACAGTCGCAAATCAAAGGCAGGACTATGTTCACAGTTCTAGACAATACACTCATGGTATCTAGTGGTAACTGAAACTCACACCAACATCCTCAGGCATGGGCAGATTTTGCCTGACTCTCCATGCTAGGCACCCTAGCTTCTCTCTGCAATATGGTGACATTTTAGTCAACAAAAAGGATATTTATTATTTATTATTCATAATGAGCAATAGAAATAAAGCAATTTTTGTTTACTTCCAACACAATTCCTAGATCTATTATTGATGTATATAAACTGCAGGGACACTTCAATAACATGGCGAAGAAGAAACCCCAAATAATTCCAGAATTAGATACAAAAAAAAACACAAACAATGCTTCAATACGTAAGTAAATCTCCCTTCTTCAATATTAAATCGTGTTTCAACATTTCCATAGTTACAGAAAGCTTGAGTATTCCTGGAAAGGATTCTATGCACAGAGAGGTTTAAATGTTTCTTTTAAACTGAGGGTCATTTGTCTCATTCTAGCTATACACAACACTCTTCAGCGTTAAGAACCTTGATTTATGCCTGTACATAAATCCCCTCCCTCATTTTCCTAATGAGTAAAGCCTGGTAGGAAATAGAACACATTTTGATTAATAGTGCTTTGATAGTTATCACTTCTTTTTCTAGGAGGAAGCTTGCTCATTGCCTCTTATTTGCAAATTAGAAAATGATACTTGAGTCATCCAGGCCTCTCTATGGTCTCTGAGGCAACTCAGTTCTAGTTAATTAGCATTAATGAATGTTTACTCTTTTCCTGGCACCGTAACCAGTGAGGATAAAAACAGGAACGAGCATGGTGCCTGACCTCAAAGAGCTTACAGCACAGTTGTTCCTCGGCATCTGCAGGGGATTGGCTCCAGGACCCAGACAGATACTAAAATTCTCAGATGCTCCAGTCCTTTATATAAAATGGTGTAGTACTTGCATACAACCAATGCACATGTGCCATATACTTTAAATCATCTCTAGATTACTTATAATCTTTAATACAATGTAAATGCTGTGTAAATAGTTGTAAATACAATGTAAATTCCATGTAAATAGTTGTCTGCATGTGGCAAATTCAAGTTTTGCTTTTAAAAACTTCCTGAAATTTGGAGGGAATATTTTCAATCTGTGGTTGGTTGAATTCCCAGATGCAAAACCTACAGATAGGGAGGATCAACTGTATAATCAGGCAGACAGACATACAGACACATAAGTGAAGCAGTGTTATTGAAGGGTTGCTTCTATACCCTGTACAGAGGAGAGGGAAAGATGAGGCACAATAGAGGAAGAAATAAGTTCTGTAGGGAATGGGAATGTGTAAAAAGATAAACTTCCATACCCGGAAGTTTGTAAATATAATGTGGTCATATTACTATATTAATGACCCTAACCTGTTGATGTCATAGTTCCCCATGAAGTCTCCTCAGGTGTTTCCTGGAGACCCCAGGTGATGTGTCTTATGTGCTCCTAATATGTTTCTCTTTTATCTGTTCTGATCTCGCTTTCCTGTTGATGTTCGCTGTTTACAAACCAGCTGAGGGATTTCCTCTTCACTGACCTGGAGAGAGGTACCCTCCACGGAACCTTCGGCCTTCCTCCCAGCATGCCAAACCTGACGCCACTGACTCGCCCAATAGCAGTGTGATCCTTTCAGGCCCCACCCTGTGGGAGACACACTGTGTTCTGTGTCCTTTTCCAGTCTCCATGTTGCATTTTCTTAGCTGCTTCTGAAGCCCTATTGCTTGTGCACAGTTCACACAATGTCCTGCATCATTTTTTTCCCTTTATATTCTACCTGCAGCCTCTCCCTCTAATGGATTCAATAGTAGACACTGGCTGTGACACACACTCTCTAATCTCTAGACATCTGAACGTCAAATTTCTTCCCTATTGAGTCTTCTCTGCAACCCTCCTATCCCCTGATTGTGAATGACAGTAACTAGATGTTACATGGGGAATATTAGCTCACCAGTTCATGAAAAAGAGCCATTTAGGCTTAATCCCTGCTATAACACCTAGAAGAGATGAAGCCTGAATTTGAAGTTACTAGACAGGAAATGTGGAAAAGCCATCCCAGGCAGAGGGAACCACCTGGGCACAGCACAGAGTGGGAGTCGGGCCAGTGTAGTTTAGTCCAGTGAGAAGAGCAGTGTGGCTGGAGAGAGAGTAGGACCAGATCACAGAGAGCCTTGAGCACTCTGATGGGAAACAGTAACTTACTTGGGTTGGCCTTAGGGAGCTATTAGCCCATTTTACCTGAAGGAAATAACATAGTTTTAACTGTACACAGTGATTACTGTGATCTACAGAAATGTGGAGGAAGAAATGGAGGATAAAACTACTAAAGAGAGGGAGACAACTGTGATCATTTATAATGGAGGAAATTCTAAAATGCAGCACTGGCTCTGCAGTAGCTGTAAAAAATCCTAAGAGGATATAGGCAATTACAGGACAAAGTTGCCAGATTTTGAGGTTGTCTAACATCGAACATGTTGGTTCCACTAGCCAAAACAGGAAATTGAGCTAGAAAAGCAGGTTTGAGGGTAAGACTGGGGAGTGGGGAGAATAATAAGCCTGTTGCAGATATGTTGAGTTTCTAAAGCCTCTGCTACATTGTAAAGGGAGTACCTGAATTTGCATGGCTTAAGCTTGATCCCAGGAGGCAGCTGAGTTGAAGATGTAGATTTGAGTCATCAGCCTGTAGATGGTAGTTTAAATCAGACCAGTGGGTGAGACTGCAAAGCTATTCAAAGCTTGAGTAAGAAGAGATGAGGACCAAAGAGGAACACTTCGAACAAAAAATAATCTCTAACGCATATTTGCTAGACTAGTATATGATCCTTAAAATAATCTGTCCTGTGCTTTCTTACTCATATGATTCATTCTTAGACCTAAAGGCTTTAATTTTTTTGATACTTTTTCTAATTTTTTTAAATTTCATTTTTCCATTGTTTTGCCTTTTTTTTTTTCTTTTCACCAAGAGGCCTGGTAAGTGTTGTGCTCTTACTTGTTCTGAAGATGAATGTTCTGTTCAGAAATGAAGCCGAAAACATTGCCCACAAGACTGGCTTTCTGGCAAACAACTGGATCATGGTACCTTAGTGCCTGGTACTTTTTTGTTTTACAATGCCACTGCCATGGGGGCTAAATTTCAGCAGGCTTGGCATTGGCCCAGGTTGTTTTGCTGACGTAAGAGATGGTCCTTCAGGGCACTTACCCTTGCTCAAGGTATGAAATGTACTGATTAATAGCATGACTTTGTAACAGTGGGCCACTGGGTATTTGTATCAACTTGATGGCACTGTTTATTGATAACCGAGACTAATGGTTTCAGAAGCCCTTGCCAAGATCTGTCTTGGGCTCCCTGGTTCTGAGGTGCTTTCAAGAGAGGAAGTATATCCAGTATGGCCTGGAGGAAGGAGGACTTTTGAAACTCATGCCGGGTCTCCCCAGAACCTTTGCTGTGCGGCAGCCTTTGACTGCAAGGCATATCCTTACTTTAATGCTGTTTCTAAATTGTGTCATTTGCCTCTAATAAATCACAGATTTGTAAGCACTATCATTCTGGTCCTGAGGGCCTTCTTTAGAAATTGAACCCTGTCTGTCTGCCATCATTAGAGCAGTGCCTCTGAACCAAATTAATTAAGTAGTTAGATCCAAATAATCATAGTCATTTATTAACAACTTAGTAGTCATTTTAAAATATACATACATTGAAAGAAATAAAATGTCCATTTCATTTTTCAATAACTACAGTTGGTCACTAATGGGTCGTGTACACTGAGGATTCTGTATAACTTCACAAACCCTGTTATCAGATTGGACATCCTCACTCTTGTTTCCTGTTCTGTGATGATATTCACACCATATTTTCTGGTTATCAAAGCAACCTCCTGCAGCCCAGTCATGTAAGGATATGACATCATCTGGAGGAAAGTAACTCAATCTAGTATTGAAACTGCAAACTACTTTGGGTAGTAGTTTGGACCATGTCCAACAAACACTGTTGTTTCACTCAGACATTGAAACTATCGTGCAAGGCCCATGTGAGGTTGCTGCAGCACTCTGGAGCACTTTAGCACACATTATGGGAGCCACAGATACAAAAGAATGATACTAAACAAATCCCTTGTTCATAGACGGTCTTCCTACAAGAGTCAACAATAATGGTTTGGAGGTGGAAATGTGATAGAGGTGGGGTGGGAAGACAATATTTATTTTTTAAAAAGTTCTAGTATTTACTTTCCAGAGAAAGAAATTTAAAAGGTGGCTGAAATCAGAAACTTAGATACACCTGAAAAAGAGCTTTTCTTATCAATGAGCAGTCCTGCCACCTAAATAAAACAACATTATTTCCTTGTACTTTTTACTCTGGAAAGCCTGTGGGTAGTCTCTGTACAATGCCTCAGTAAGATAAAGAAGCCAAATTTATCAGAAACAGGTGTTTTCAGCAGGTGAGAGGCATATTTCAACAGACAGGGGTTTCTCTTTGTGAAAATTTACCTTTGAAGACGGAGAACGTAATTTTAGGTCTATAGATATCTGATCTTTGAAAAATCAATAGAGAAACTTTCTGAATGAGATTCTTCAGTACATATTGCATGCCTCGTTCTTGCACTCTGCTGCTCTTAAGGACGGCGATCAACTTTTTCTATTTATTCATTCATTCACTCATTCAGTTATCAAACATTCATTGACTATCAGCTCTGTGCCAGGTGTACTATTCTAAACACTGTAGACAATTAACGAGTAGAATGTTGAAAGGTAATGTCCACTGGAATTTGGAAATAGGGTCGTCTTCTACATTTTAGATGTTACTTTTGATTCTACAAAAGCCAGAAGGCATTTAAAAGACTAGTTGTCTCCAACAGGAGCTGAGAAAATGCATTTACCAGTTAAGACGTTCTTTGTTCGTTGAGGTGTTTCTGGACATAAATTCCCATGTGTCTGGTTTCCAGTGCAGTCATCTTTTTCCCGTGGTCTTGAAAATGAATCCGAGCCATATATTCTAAGGGTATCACAGAGCTGTCATAGTGGAAAAGAGAGAGTACCCAGCTGTGGACTTTTTATCCCATTTTATCTATGGCACTATCATTTTTATCTGTTCTATGTACTAGACTTAAAATAAGTTTTCAAACAAAGGGATTCTCTTAACAAAAGAAAAAAATTGAAAACTATCACCCTTTATTCTGCTACCTCCCCTTCATCAAAAAAAAAAAAAAAAAAATGTATTCTCTAGCAGGGAAATTCCAAATAAATCACATGCCTCTGGACTTCCACGGTCTTGTTCATGTTTGTCAGTAGTTATGGTTATGTTATTTACCATCATGCATGTCTTAGCCAAAATGCTTTGCTTTCTAGTTCTTTGGAGGGAATTAATACTGAGCTTATTAACTGAAGCAGAAGAGGATATAGTGAGATCATTCTCATCTCATAAGAGGGCATTCAGAGGAGTCTAACAACAAATTATAGAGGAAAACTTCAGTCGTAGTTGTTGGAGTTGAAGAGGAAGCAATTGTTGTTGCCTCTCTATCCCAGTTCTGATCTCATTGAAAGAAATTAATCAGGAAGATAAAGATGAGTGTATCACATCTATTGCTCTCAAAAGCTAGGTTGGAGAATATGGATTTAAGCCTGTTAACTAGGTAGACTTGTTAATACTACATCGTTGAATTTTAATTACCCACCTCATTACAAGCACTGCTAGGAAACCATAGGCCTCACCTGAAAAGTCAGCTTACCACGTGGCCAAAGGCAGACCAAAGCTTAAGCTCTGGGCATGCAAGCATATCCCAAAGAGAAAAGGGGAGCGTCTGTGTTTCTAGGCTTTAGTTCCTACTCCAAGAAGTATTAATCAGAATGTACTCCTCTTTTCCTGGAAAGGAGTGAGTTAGGAAATAGAGCAAGAATCTAGGCATATATAGGAAAAATCTTTCCTGGGGGAAACCACAGGAGTGGAAATAAGCAATCCATACTGATATTGCATAGCATCACTTGTGAATGAGGACTCAGGATGAGTACTTCCCAGTTTGTAAAGGAGTGTATGTATGTGTGGGGGGAGGATGGCATATGAACCTACATCATCTGCATCTAGTTGGTCAGTACTATGACATTAAAACCATCACATTGAATATCCAAGCTTGGACTCTAACAGCTACAAGTAACAGGATCAGCCCACCAAGTAACATCTTTAGAAATGTGATGATGAATTTATTTGCAACAAAATTCTGGATACTAGAAAGGTAGAGGGGAGGCAGGTTAACACCAGGATTAATGGATTCCAGTGCTACCCAGCAGTATCTCCAGAATGAATCTGTGTCTGAATACACTGAATTAAAAAGCATCCTGGGCACATCCATTTGATCAAAATAAAAGAAGATAACTAAGGCTATGTGAGATATTAAAGCAAACACTAAGGGAGGGCACGGAGGAGGAGAAGGAACTAAGGCAAGAATGATAATAGGAAGGTCCACGTGAGCTTTCACCACATCCTTGATAAAACTCAGAAATTTATCTCCTCATTTCTCCTTTGCAAAGAACTCTCTTTTGAGAAGAGAGTTTTTTTAAAAAATCATCATTTTATCTTCCTCACTACCTTGTCCCTAAGTATAATGATTCTGTTGATCTAGGTAAGTGACAATCTATAAAGAAATTTGAGCCAAATTTACATTTTCTCTAATACCCAGCAGTCTATAGAATCACAGGCTCCAAATACATATGCAATGCCTTTGAAAAATCCAAAGTCTGCTCTCAAACTCGATTCCAAAGGCTGTTAGGATTCACTCACTCATCAATCAAGTATTCAACCTTCTTAAATTAATTGAGCACATGGTAGGTACCTTAGGCACCTACAGGACCCAGTGAAGAAGAAAACCACCACGACTTTTGTAGAGTCCATATGGTCCGTTTTAGACCTACACAGAGAAAGCTCATCATGATGTTCGTGATGTTATCCTACTTCAAATCCTTCACCTCTACACTGCTTAAAGAACAAACGCTAACCTCCTTTTATGACATACAAGCTCCTCCTTACGCATTTTCAGCTTCATTCCTCATTACGCCTCTACAGACATCCCATACTATCAGCCACACTTAATTACTTGCTATTCCTCAAACCCATCATGTAACGTCATTGCTTTAGTTCTTTGCATAGGGTGTTTCCTCTATCTGGAATGCCAGTCACTTCATTCTCTTTTGGAAAATGCTGACTTATTATTCAAAATTTCTGAATGAAAGAAAAAAAGAGAGATGGAAGGGAACAAGGGAAAGAGGAAGGAAAGGAAATGCCTATATTCTCTTGGCAGTATTTGATTCTTCTCAGGTCTGGCTGTCATCTGGACTGGGTTTTCTCATTGTTCATTTACTCATTATTCAATGAATATTTACTGAAAACTAACCAAGTAACTAAGTTTGCTATTTCACTTCCACTTGAATCTGGGCTGGCTTTGTGACTTTCTTTGACTAATGGAACTCAGCAGATGTGACACTGTGCCAGTCCTGGGCCCAGACTTTAAGAAGCCCGGCAGCTTGAGCTTCCTTCTCTTGGAATCCAATCACCATACACTAGGGAAGCTGGTCTAGACTAATAGAAGAAGAGAGACCATGTGGAAGAGAACTGAGCTGCCCAGCCCACAGCCAACATGCCTGACAAACATGTGAATGAGGCTATCTTGGACTTTCCAGCCTCAGCTCAGCTGCCAACTGAATGCAGAGGACTGCTCATAAACTCACAGAACTGGAAATAAAAAGAAACTGCTGTAATATTAAGTTACTAAGGTTTGGGGTATATTGTTATCCAGCAATAGAAAAATGAAACATTATACAACTGATGCTATGCCAGTCACTAAAAACAAAAGGTAGAAGTCTACACCTGAGAATAACTCAGTTATGGCTAGAAGAGATGGGTGTATAAATATTGAATGACACATTACAAAAACATGTATAAGTGTGATGAAAACTGTCTTATCAGTAATCTCTTTTTGGTGCAAAAGATACATCTTCCTTTGCAGTGGTAATAAATTAAGAAAAACAAAAAACAAAACAAATAAACAAGTAGTGAGACGGTCCATAGACCAACAGAGAGGTGTCCTGGCAGAATCCCACAGATTTTCAGATCTGTCCTTTCCTTAATCATTAAATAATCATGAAGCATGAGTCTGAAAATTCCTTGCTAATTGCCACTTGGCAATGTGAGAAGGAAAAAGAATTGTGAGAGAATTTCTAATTTTTGTCTCTCCAGTTTTTCCAGAGTCCTCCAAATTGGTTTTTCATTAAATGAGTATTAATAATTTCCAATCAAGTTGTCTGGTGCCAGAAGGAGGTTTTTTTTTGATTCAGTACATATATGAAAATTTAGAATGTACAGAGTAGAAATCATTATTTCTTAGCTGGCGTTATCATCCTCAGAGAATGTGTTGGCCTCAAAGCTAGTCCATTATATTAAGCACCTTCTTTATGTTCAGTGCTCTGCTGGTCATGAAGATAGAAAAGAAGCAAGATACATATGCTAGAGGAAACATATGCAAACATATTAGCAAACTTATTTGGCAGAAAGTGCTTTACTCTGTACCTGTGAAAGGCCAAGGATGGTACTGAAAGACCCCAGGGGTGCGGAGAGTGGATCCAAAGTGTATTAGGCACAGCTTTGACCCTCCATGAAGTAAGTCTCTGGTGGAGAAAAAAACTCTGTATAAACACTAGTTCCCTAGGCTGCTGATACTACTACTGATACTATTAATAATAATAATTTGATGACGACAGTTCTACAATAATGGGAATAATTCCATATAAATGTGCCTCACATTTCAAAATGAAATGAACATTGTAGTATGTTCTGTAGGAAATAAAATTTATATCGAGGCAGACACTTTTGAAGCTGTCCCTAATTTCAGGGAATGGATTTCTACATTAATGAAATGCTACAAATGCTGACATATATTTTCTAAAATGAATCTCATGGGATTTTTTGTTTCAATGCAAACACACAGCAAATCAGACATTTTTGCTGCATCTGTGGTTGTTCAGCCTTGTCTAAGGGTTTTTGAAATATTGCTTTTAGTGAGCATCATCTTGCAACCTCACTGAGGCTGACCTGCCTAAAAGTGGAGCGTACAGTTCTTCAGCCCTCCACAGACTTCTGGGACCTTCAAGAAAAGACTGATTTGATTTCTCAAGGGTAATGGAGGATTGAGCTGTTTAACTTGGTGCCAGAAGGGCAGCATCTTCTGAGAGCTCACTGTTAGCATTTTAAACACATGTCTAGGGTCTGTATTTACAGCACGTTCATTCTGCTGCTTTTTTGACACTTGGGGACTTTGCATTGTTTCTGCATGTCAAGGTTCTCCTGTGGGTTTATTTTTAATTGTGGTCAGGCTTTAAAAGCCTGTTATTACTTTTAAAAAAATCCAATCAAGCAGGCTTTCAAAGACCTGTTTAAGTTGTGAGGTGTCAACATGATACTTCCCTACCATCCCCATGATTTTATTTATTTATTTTTGTAAAACTCCAAAACAGAGATGTAGAGAAACCACTGTATACCTCTAATTAAACATCTCTTTACTATTGATATTTTAAATGCATCAAAATTTAAAATTAAAACTCAGAAGGAATTTAAATTTGTTTCTATCAGAAAAATATAGGTAGAAAACTTGAAAGGTTCTCAAATCTTGCTGAAGTGTTTAATAGATTTAATTAAAGTAGGATTTTACACATGTTGAACTTCACTTAAAAATAAAAGTAAGACCAATAAAGACACATCAAAAGAAACAGTAAAAAACAGCCACAAGGAAATGTTGTATCTCCATGGTTGTATCAGTTAGATTTGCTGCATAACGATCTACCCTAATACTTAGTGGCTTAAAACAACATTTTTTTTAATAGTTGACAATTACATGGATCAGCATCTTGGGCTGGGCTCAGCTGGGCAATCCTGCTACACTTTCCTGAGCTCATTTATCCAGTCGCAGTCAGATGGTGGATCAGCTGAAGGCTAGTTGGTCTTGGATGGCCTCACACTCATTCCTGGCATTTGGCAAGCTGTTAATATGGGGGTAGTTTTTCTCTCATGTGTCTGATGGCTTGATGTCAGCTGGGGTGATGCCTACATGTCTTTCATCCTCTAGTAGTTCATTCACATGATGGTGGAAAAGAATACTTTTCAAGCTTCTGCTCGCATTACGTCTGCTAGTTTCCCATTGACCCAAGAAAGTCTTATGGCTAAGCTCATATTCAAGAGGTGGAGAAATAAAGAATTCCTTTTGATGGGAGGAACTTCAAAGAATTTGTGGTGATTTTCTACGTGTGAACAAAATACTCATAACCTTCCTTAATGTTTCCCTGTCTGATTATAAAATATAAATACCTAACATCTGTTTTGTACCAAGCAACCTTCTTATTATGTGCTAAACAATTTTGTGTGAATTACCCTTTGTCATCTTCACAATGCCATGAGGCAGATAATATTATTCACTGCTATTTATAAATGATGAAACTAAATAACAGAAAGTAAGCTGTCTAATATAATACAGCTTGTGTGAGATGAAGTCAGGATTCTAACCTATTAAGTCCAAATCTAGAGTTCATTTTCTTAACCAAGACTGTACCTACAGAGGTTGAATTATTTCTCCTTTTAGTAAGATAAAAGTTTAAGACTAGTAATTTCACAGGAGAATTGAAGATAATTATATTCAATTAAGGCTAAGATGCATATTTTAACATGTCTGAAATTAAATTGATCTTGCATTTGCTGAGTATCTTCATGTAGTTAGCTGCAGTATTTTTTTCTGTCTTAATGGTACATAAAACCATGGTGTACCTGCTATCTAGGGTATCTTATATTCAATAAACATGATAGTATCATCATATGTCACTTGGTTAACTTATAGCATCAATGTACTCAGCAACAAAGAGCGTTAAGCAAAGGGATCACAGCCCAAGCCCAGTGGCTCAGATACTGCTTAATTTATACTAAATGATGAACAAAACTTATTATAGGCTCAAGTGTTGGCATTCTTTGCATTTTACTCTAAATTTTATCATTTTGAATGAAAATGTTAGTTTTGATGATATGTTGTTACATGAAGCCAAGAAAGGCTCCAGAAAAGACATTTTCTGAACACATTAGAGATTATTTGTCTCTGTTATGTACACATCAGTGGTTTATTCACTAAGCATTTTGTTCATTTGAACTATTCTGAGAAAACTCAGTATATAAAACTAATGAACTCAGAAGTGTACTATTTAATTGGGGCTTGTAGAGCATTAGAGAGGCGAGTGGACAACAGAGTACCTACAATTCAGAGACAGGGTAGTGACTGGGAGTGGGGACTCTGGAATTCGATTTCCTGAGTTTGTAATCTTACCTTGAGTGAGTCACTGTTACTATCACAACACTCTCCTCATATGTAAAATTAGAGGCTATTAGTACCTGCCCCTTGGGTATAAGGCCTGGTAAACAGTCAATAGACAGTATAAACTATTATTATTATTGGCACAGCTCCTTCCATAGGAGAGCTCCTGGGGTGGTGAGGTGCTGTGTAAGGGTAGAGTTTGTAAACTATGGAGTGGCAGCTTTTAAAGTTAAGGTCTTTGAACCACAAAACCATAGCCAAGTAAACCACAGCAGCAATATGTATGAAGTGAATGCTACACATACTTACTAAGCAGATAGTGGCTCTGTACTATGCAGGGGAAAAACAAGAAGTAGGACATAAACTTTGCCCCTTCAAAAGACTTACAGTAACTTAAATTATAGGCATAGGGTCTTAGGAGGAATGGATTGATGGCCAGACTCACACATCCTAAACTATTAGTTTGGGGCAATTATATTGGTGGTGATGGTAATAAGGGTGTTGGAATCAGCAGACTGATGTCATTTTCCCTTTTCCCATGAATTCTCTCAAAATTTCTTCAAAGTGTATGAATGTATCTGTGCCTACTTTACAGATGGAAAAATAGGGTCCCATGTAAATTATAGATTCTCTCCAAATGAAGTGCAAAGAAGTGCAAGCTAAGTATTCAGACTTCCAAAGTCTCTGTCTACTTAGAATGCTTCTTGGTAGGAAAAAACCAACAACAACAACAGAGTAACACAATTGATTTCTTTCTGCTGAAACTTTCAATCTTGGAGTCAAACAGGGCTTCAGAGAGAAAAATCCTTGCCCGTTTTACACAATATATTCATCATAAAGGTCTCAGCCGAGTCAGTTAGCAGGGGGTGAGATCAGGATTTAGGGGTTAATCCCTGAGAATGGTCTCTCATAAAATGTTATTTTGTTCTTAGTGACAATTAACTTAGCAGAGCACTTGAATCAAAGAGCAAGCAAGGTCAGTTTGCAGTTGGTGCTTTCTCCTCCATTAAATGACACACGGTGCCTATATTTTTAAATTATGCATAGGAGGTGGCAGCCTCCTGAATGCATTCCAAAATATATCACAGACCAGGTGTTAAAAGCACATTGCTATTAAGCTCAAAACATGAGCTGAAATCCGTAGTAATAAAGTGAGAGACTTTTCTACAGATGTGTCATACACAGTGTAATTTTTTTTCTAATGTTACACAGACAAAAGGAACCATCCTTTTGTGAGTGACAGCTGATGGAAATAACAAATAAAAGTAAAACAACTTCCCTAAGCATACAGGGTGCGAAGCCTATAAAGTCAGGGAAAGGTTTTAAAGGTGGACCTGTGAGCAGAGAAAGCACCTCTCCTTGGTGTATCTCCTGTCCATCATGCATACATCTGTTATAGCAGTGTTTCGCAAAGAAGCTCTGTGGACTAGGTCATCAGAATCACCTGCAAGGGGTTTTGTTTTTAATACGGAATTCTGGGCCCCACCCTGGAAGGTTCCGTTTCAGTATCCCTGGAGCTGGGGCAAGAAATCTGGGTTTATATCAAGTATCTAGTAAAGTGCAGTCATTTGTCTTTTCTCTTATGCTCTCCAAAGGATTCTTTTTCTCCATCCCTCGTTCTCTGTCCCCTTAACATTTTGGATTAGGAATTAAATATTGGAGGCAAGACCGAGGGAGCTGGAGAACATGGGGGATGAAGTACAGTAAGGAGGAAGAAACCATCAGCTAGGAGAACACAGGTAGAACCTGGCTGTGGATCAGCTCTTACCAATGCCCATCACTCTCCACTCCATAAGGGGGTGAGTCTCCGTGGTCCCTCATGTGGACACTCAGTAGCTCAAATCTGGGGATCATTTCCTGCCCTGTAGCTATGAGTGCAGACTCTCTGGATGGCAGCACTCCTCTGCTTCTGCATATGTCTCTCCCAGCCCTCATCTCATCATGGTTGCACATGGTGACATACTTGTCTTTGGGGAATGAAAAGGAAAGGAAGACTTTGAGAGACAAAGACAGATAAAATCAGTTGGCATTAAAATTTCCTCTCCAAGTTGACTGGCCTCTATTTGGTCCTGGTCTCCGAACTCCATAAAGGTTGTCAATAATTTTGGCTGCATTGTCTATTAAAAAGAGTCTCTTTAAGGCATGATTGGTTTCTCTTTAGAAAATTTTAAAGTGTGTGTGTGTGTGTGTGTGTGTGTGTGTGTTTGCAATTATAGATATATGGAAAACTAAAATGAAATTCTTAAAATGTAGGTCCTAAATTCTGTATGTAATTCATGATGCTCATCACCGATGGTGTCTTCCACAACAGGACCCTCAGACTCACAGCTCTGACCTGATTGGGATAGTGCCCATTGTCAGCCCTCTACATTCCACCTTTCAGATGTTTTAGTGGCTTCTGACAATGGCAAGTTACCCGTGTTCCAGTGCATTCATTCTGATTCTTATACTCTTCCTTCATATTTATGGCTTCTGCCTTAAGATTCCATTCCAAGACAGAGTACTATGTCTTAACTCAAGCCACTGACTTCAGAATATCCTTCATATATTTCCCAGACTCCAGAGGGGAAAGAGCCTTTTTGGAAAGCATACATGAGAATAATAATTAGTGACTGAGTTCCCATTTTATCCATGGCTACATGCTGGGTTTATATAATTTAAAAGATCAAAAAAAATGTCGGTTGTGGTAAATGACTATTCCTCCTCATTACCCAATAATCCTAGACCTAAAGGTTTAAGAGTGATGTGAATCCATAGCTTGAGATTCTGATCTTCCCCGTGAGCTCAGCTTCACTTCAGATTAAATATGCGCCCAAGGATTAGACAGTAGGCTGGCAAAATGGGAACACTGGGATTCTGCAGGCAGCCTCTCATCTGCAAGCCAGCGATTGTGCTGGGTAGAAATATCTGCACATGGTCAACTTAGTCCTTACCTTCTTGTAACTCCATCTCTAGGATACTAAGGACTTCTAGAAAATATATACTTCTGATAACTGACTTTAAGCTACTGCCCTACCTTGCAATCTCAGAGACAACTGTTTTTCAAGTATGACCCTTCCCCCTTGTAACTCCTCCAAGTTAATTTCTCTCAAATTAACCACGCACCCCCCCCACTACTATATCAGTACCTGGCACACAGTCGGTGATTAATAATTATTAAATTAATAAATCAAAAGAAGAAGGGAAGGGGCTTCCCCAGTGGCACAGTGGTTAAGAATCCGCCTGCCAATGCAGGGGACATGGGTTCAAGTCCTGGTCCAGGAAGAACCCACATGCAGTGGAGCAGCTAAACCCATGTACCACAACTACTGAGCCTGAGCTCTAGAGCCCTCGTGACACAACTACTGAAGCCCGCGCGCCTAGAGCCCATGCTCCGCAACAAGAGAAGCCACCGCAATGAGAAGCCTGCGCACCACAATGAAGGGTAGCCCCCGCTCGCTGCACTAGAGAAAAACCCACGCACAGCAACAAAGACCCAATGCAGCCAAAGGTAAATAAATTAATTAATTTAAAAACAAAGAAGAAGGGAAATGTTACAGTGTGAGAAATGCATCATTCAGTCCTCAAGTGCTTCTTAAGTACGTATGTCCAAAAAGATCTCTGCCTTCATGGAATCTAGAGTCTTGGGATGAGGGAGTTAGAATAGTGGGAAAAGACATAGGCAGCTAAACAAATAAGTAAACAAGACAAGTTTATAAAGTTCTGAATGATAGAAAGAAAGTGAATTTTGATGCTGTGATAGAAAGTGAGTAGGGAAATGGGGAATTACTTTATAAAGGATAATCAAAGATGTCCTCTCTTAACATTGAGATGATCTGAGAAAGATTATTCCAAGCCAGGGGTCAGAAATTAGGAAGATTTCCAAAGATTAATGGGTAATGTTGTGTCCAGACATGGAAAGACACAGTCTGTACCCTCCTAGAGCCCCGGGCCTACTCTGAGCTTCTCCCCATAAGAACTGCCTGGATTACTTTTGCTCATGGCTGTAGCAAACAGGTCTTGCCTTGCTGCTTGGCTTCCTCAATTTCTGCTCTATTCTTGTAAAACATTTAGAAAAATAGCTTCAGATGAAGAACAGTCTGATTTCCTCTGTGTCTGGTAGTGAGAAGAGGGCATTTCTGATGACAGTTCAAGGTGGACAGCCATCATGCAGGACATTTCAATGGAGCTTGTTCTTTCTCCGCTCCTATGAACAAGTCTGAAAATCATCATTCTGGACTTGCTATTAGCCAAAGTTGAATGTAAATGATGGGATGTTTTTTCACTACTGCATTCATTCATTCACTCACTCATTCATTCACACATGCCTTCATCAGGCATTTGGTCAGTTTCCCAAACACAATTCTGGGCACTGGGAATACAAAGAATACTTCCCTTTCAGAGGTGTACACACTAGTCTAGGGATAGACAGGTAAGCCCAAATCACAGCAATGTGATGCGTGCTCTGAGAGATTTGCAGAGGTTGGTGTGGAAACACAGAAGCATAAGTACTTAATTCAGCCAGGAGAGGTTATAGCAGATTCCTGAAGGAGATGATGCTTGGCCTCTCAAAGGCCACACAGAAGTGTGCTAGGTGAGCAAAAAAGTGGGAGAGGATTGGTGTTCTACAGAAAGAGGGTGTTGTTTAGGCATGCAGGTATGACATGCATAGTGTATTCAGGGAACTAGAAGCCTGTCAAGGAACAGTAAGAAAATTTAATAGGTGAGGGAAGGATGGAGTGGGAGTTTGGGATTAGCAGATGCATACTAATACATATAGAATGGATAAACAACAAGGTCCTACTGTAGAGCAAAGAGAACTACATTCAATATTCTGTAATAAACAACGATGGAAAAGAATATGAAAAAATATAAATTCAGTTAATATATATAACTGAATCACTTTGCTGTATAGCAGAAATTAACACAGCATTGTACATCAACTATACTTCAATAAAATAAATCTTTAAAAATTTTTTTTGAAAAGAATATTTCATGAATTAGAAGGGGAACATTGCCTCAAACGTCAGTTTTCTGTGGCCATCAATTTTGCACCCCTTGTTCTAACAGTTCATTATTTTTTTAAGACAGTCATTTCACTAGTTTCCAGCCTTGTCTGGCTGTGACACTGTCTCATTTCCCTTGGGTGCTCACCAGCAACCTTAGCTCTTCTCTGTTCTCCCAGGAGGGAGAGGGGTGCCTCCAACATACCGGGGAACATGGAAGGGGCTTGACAACCATCACCTCATACTCTGACTGTGCAAGGTGGTTACCATTCTTAGAATGGAGGTGAGGAAGGGTTGGGCCACCTTGCTTAAGGTCACAGCGCTAGGAAATGGCATGGTTATGATTCAGCCTCAAACTTGGTGCTCCTCAGATTACACTGGAGCAGAGCTGGTCGTAAGTCAGGCTGGCAGTCCACTGAGCCTGTGGTTTTGGCTGGTGTGAAGATGTTGAAGGAAGGTTTGTATTAAGATGCTCTGTGATTTTGGCACAAGAGCTGTGGAAGCTTATGGGCCCCTGGAGAAGTTAGCAATATGAGCAAGAAATAGCAGGATGAGATTCAACTGGAAAAATGCTAACGAATACATCTGGAGACCAACAAGTGGAAACACACACAGTTAATGGGAAGAAGAGCGGCAGGGACCACAAGGGCTTGGAGAAAGTGGACACTTCATCATAAAGACATTGCCAAGAGGAGATGGGAGCAGACGTGCAGGAATCACTTGCGCTGTGAACAAAAAAGACTGCATCGAACCCAGGCAAAAGAAAAAAAAAAAAAAAAGTCTTCTGCGTGCCTGATATTTTGGACCTGGAATGGCATTTTCACTTTGGGTCTCTGTATTTTAAACAGGCCTCTACTAATGCTGGGGAATTCAGAGAGAGAATCATACATATGATTTAATACCAGAGTGGATGAACTCAAGAGGAACAAACAAATAAGAAAATAAGATCCTCTTACATCTCTACAATTCTGAAAAAGGCAACTGTAAAAATAGCTGAACTGAGAATGTGCAAATACGAAGGGTAACAGGGCTCCTACCAGTACCAATTAAGGCCCTGGGTCTCCTCCATTATTTGATCTTCTGCCAAAGATAACTGGGAAACTGTCTCCTAAAATGTGGGTGTTCCATGACTGAAGTCTGGCACCAGCCCTGTGGAAGCTCATTTCATGCCGATGCCTATAGAGGGAAGGTACTCAAGTCCTTGGAAGGCAGCCTGTTGCATTTCTGACCATCTCTTAATCTTATTTAATGACAGCTCACAAATGATGCCTATGGATTCCTTGCAGTATCTTCTCTAGATGTGATGCAACGGACCTCCGTTCCTGAGCTACAGCCACAGGGCAGGGAATGACACCATTTCCCAGTTTTTACTCTATTTTTTTCAGCTTCTGTCAAAGAACACTGCGTAGATTGGAAATGACCCAAGTGGCTGTCTTAGTAATTCCTCAACCAAATGTTGTTTTTCAATAACCATCTATCTTAGAAACTGTCTCTCCCATTATCTTTATCCTAACTGCTTGAAACAGATGGTACTTTGTACCTTAAACTCATATCCAAATCGTTTCAACTGCCACTGCCCTGTGATTTGGGACTCTAGACCTGAGAGGGGGAAAAGCACATTATAAAGTGTGAAAAAAATGCTTCAGTTTTGTAGGGGAACAGAAGGTACTAGTGATTTTGGTGTATCATGTTATGGGCCTCTAAGAAATAAAGGGTCACGTTCTTGGTGAAATTCCCCATGTAAACCCTATGAGTACTGTGCTAAATTAGAAGATTCCCGAATGGAATTCCGGCATATGCTGATGTACCCTGGATGTGACGAGAAAAACATTGAACTGCCACCCTACCGTAAGTTTTAGTTTCTTCTCATTCATTCAAGATTCTAAAAGGCAATATTCTCCTTTTGAACATAAGAAGTGCTTCAGAAACATTTGCTCAATGCATGGATGGGTGACCTCAACGATGGAGCAGAGTCAGGACTTGGCTGGTTTTGGTGCAGTGGAAAGTCCCAAGTTTGGACTTTAAAGTCAGACAGATCTCATTCAAATCTTGCCCTCACCACCTAAAAATTGTGTGTTTTCAGAATAGTAACTTCAGTTTTATGTCCTTGATTTCCTCGTTGCTGTTGTTATTTTTGTTTTTAAGGGACCATTTTACCTAACTCACAGGGCTCTGGTGGGGATTAAATGGAAAAAACAAAAACCAAAAAACAAAACATGTCTGATGACTCGCGTGATTCCTGGAGTATAGGAGAGGTTTAGCTAAAGTGCTTTTGCACCTTTTGTCACTGCTTTGGGGACCACCCATGACAGTTTTCTGGCCAATATCTCATTTACTCCCTTCCTATCCATGGTCCAAAGCCCCAAGGGAACCTTCTTGACAAAGCTTCCCCTTCCCCGTGTGCCTTTCTCCTTTCCCAAAGCTCTTTCAGCAGTCAGTGTCTACATAATTCATTTAGACACTATGCATATCTAGCTGGCCGCACCGTATTCCTTATTTAATTGTTACTTTACAGATTACATGTATCAGTTATGTGTCCTCGAGTTGAAAACTTGAAAGCAGGGGTTGCAAAAGGCTGAGTCCTAACGCAACAGGAACTTCATGGGATATAAATTTAGATAAGCGTTAAATGAACACAATATGTCACTCTTAAACATTTTGAACCGGAGATTCATTTGTGAAGGATATAATATGTACTCTACTTACTTTTTAGTTGGGTTATAAGGATGAAATGAGATGATGTATGTGAAAAATTTTGTAATTCTTAAAGCTTTCAGAAATGTATATAATTCTTCTCTTATGATTATTTTATCCTATTTATCCTTTAACTACAATTTCAAGTATGAAAAGATGGTTTCAGACTTGACTTTGAAGAACCAAGCCCAGAAAGTGTAGTTAGGTAGGCAATATCAAATCCAGTACTAATAGCTGGCTCCCCCATGTCCAAACACCTTCTTTCTACTACCTATGCTTATAGTCACCATATTATTTAATGAAAAAGCAGGATATGGGATTTTTTTAAAGACATGTCAGCACAATAGGAAGATATATGTATTGCCTATTCCTTCCCTCTCTACAGCATCCATTGCATATCTCTATTAATGGATATTATATTTTATTGAAAAGATCCATGAAGACCTTTCAGCTGTGGCCCTGATACAGCATTTATGAACACACACACACAAACATTACCAAGTTGAAACAGTACTAGAAATTCTAAATTTCTCAATGCTCTGCCAAAACCCTGGAGGAATTTCTACTAACCAAAGCACAGATGAAGCTTTGACGGAATAAAAAGATGACTAGCAAGGGCAGATGTGGAGACATGGGAAATTGATGAATTTTCTGAATTGTAATTTCTGCATTATGGCAACAGAATGATCGTAGATTACATTAATTGTTCAGAAATAGGAACTCCTCTGTACCATCAGTTGATCAAACAGTGAAAGAAGATATAATTTTAAGTAAAGCCCAGGAATGGGAATAAAATAGACCTAGGTTTGCAGGCCAACTTGCTACCTAGTAGCAGCAGGGCTTTGATAACCTTACTCAATAGTTCTAAAATTCAGGTTTTTTATTGATACGTAATTGACATACAACATTGTGTAAGTTTAAGATGGACAACATGTTGATTTGATACATTTATATACTGTGATATGATTACCACCACGACATTAACTAACACCTCTATCATGTCACATAATTGTCATTTCTCTTTTGTAGTAAGAATATTTAAGGTCTAGTCTTTTATCAACTTTGAAGTATGTAATAAACAGGGATAGTGTTAGTGATTCCTTTATATAGTCACTATGGAAATATATGTAACGTTGCTAGTATGGTGAGTAGAACAAGGTGAAGTTCAGTAATATTAGTTTTATTATTTATATTATTACTATGTGCTGGAGATTGTCTATCTGTATTCAGGCCTCCTCCCCCCAGCAAAAAAAAAAAAAAAAAAAGAGAAAGTTATACACATACATACATTCACACCCACACATACACATCTAAGCCTGACAAAGTCTGGAAGCCTGGAAAGCACCTTTCTCAGATTCATGAGTTCTGACTTAGATTCCATCAATGAAAGTCACCTACACAAAATTAGGAAGAGAGAAGAGAAAGAAAGCCATTATTCTCATCCTCCAGTGGCAGGTAGACGAAAGGGCAGAAGCAAAAGTGGGATTCACAACTTTCTGGGTCTGCTCCTATGAATCACCCACCCTAGAGCTGTGGGTCTCTGAAATCATGTGCACAAATTCCTGGAATTCCTACATTTCTTGATTTGCACAAAGTCAGCTGCTTTAACTGACCCTCACTCTTGGCTTCCTCAGCTTTCCCCAAGTTTTATAAGTAGCTAATTTCCTATATTAAATCCTTCCCACTTAACATATCTAGAGTGAATTCTATCCTTCTGACCACATCTTGCATAATACATATTCTTTCAATACTCACAACTGTTGTTTGATTCAGCTGTGTCTACCAGGTAATTCGTGGGCAGGTATTGACAATTTGCACTTGAGCTGGCCTCCATCTCAATCTCTGAAGTAGAAAATCTCACTCCAGAGGCTTATTTCTCCCTAGACCTAGAACAGCAAGATTGTAATGATCTTTCCTCATTAAAGGAAGAATAAGGAGAAGACAACAACAACCATAACAAGTCAAGAAGTACAGCCAATAAAAGGTGCAGCAACCTTGCAACCAAGATGTGAACGAAAAGAATAATTTTTCTGATTGTTACAAAATTTTCTCCAATAAGCTTCTACTACCGACACAAAGGAAGGATAACACATTTCCAAATGAAATAATAGCCCAGGAAAAATAAAAGTGAAAAAAAACTTAGCTAATAAGGTTTGTAGTCCTCAAATGATCTGAGAATTTGAGGAGGAGAGGAGGAAAAGCAGGAGGAAAACAATCATGTTTAACTGATATTCGTATCCCAAGCACCTTGTGTAGATTCTGACACACATTTGCTGAACTGAAGGGAAGCTGGAAATCAGGATTAGCCTGTACTTCAGGACACAGGGAAGTTGGTGTGATCTGGTTAGTTCCAGACCAGCTCCGGAGCCAGTTTTCTTCCTCTGGGCTTTCCCTGCCCACCTTCCCCAGCTTTCACCCCTTTTAGGCAGAGGTCCCTCTCTGTGTACAGAGCAGCGCCAACTCCAGGCTCCCTCTCCAGGCCCGCCCTGTGGATTTGCCTTTCCCATCCCCCCATCTGGGCAAGCGGGTTTTAATAAAGAAACTTTTCCAGATTGGCACCCCTACTTCTGATTCAGTACTTTTGGCATTCTGGGTTAGCTAAAATAAAAAGTAATGATAATAAAATTCCAGAAAGCTTAATTATTTAAAAGATGTGCTTTAATTTTACTAGAAGCTTACAATAACATTTATTTCCCATTATAACTGACAAAACAACTAAAAGTTGTGAAGAGTGTTACAGCGTCTCTGATGAGATAAATCTTTATTCTCAAGCACATAATTAACTTCTCTGAGAAGGCACGCTAAGTCGAAAATTCAAGCACGCTTATTTTTAAATTTCCGAAGTTCTGAGATTCCACATCATCAATTCAGGCAATGCATTTTACCTTCTGTTAAAATATTTTAACCTCCTCCTCCCATACATGAATTTTTGGTTCCAATGGTTGTTAGACCTATCCTTGAGAAACTATGGATTCTTTAAAGCTGACATACTTCTGGCTACAAGAGCCCAGAAAACAAATCCTCCATGGGTTTTCCATGACACTTGTATCTGGGAGATGGGTGAAGTTATCAGGTAATCAGTAAGGTTCTGTCCATCAAGGACAGAATGCCACTGACCCATGGCTATTTACTAAGCTTCCTGTGTACCTTGGGGGAGGGAGTGGTGGTAGTTTACCTACTTTTAAAAATATTTTCTTGGGCACAGAAGCCCAGACGCCACTCTTTGGCTCTCATTCCTGATACAGAGCACTACATTTAGAATGTCCATTCTCCACAGAGGTGACAGGGCACCTACTGCCACAAGACTGTTTTTTATAATTTAGAAAAAAAAAACAACACACATCTTGCAGCTGAGTATTTACATAAAGGAAGAACCATGAGGATAAGGGTTTCAAGGTGATGGATCATTCAATAATTATGGCAGCCAAAGCTACTAATGACCCCCCAAAAAACCTGTGCATAGACTACTGGTTTTATGTAACTGCACTGAATTCCGAAAAAAAACACAGTTATCATAATGAAACAGAAGATTAATGTGGCATTCCTTGGTCTCAGTGACAAAAGGATTGAAGGCATCAGTCAAGAAAGAAATGTGGGATATATAATAGATGCAGCCCAACTGCAGCTGTTGATGTCAGGATCTCTGAAATGAGGCTATTCTTCACGCAGATGCAATTCCATTCAGAACGTAAACAAGTGAACCATTTGGATTCAGGTGAGAACTGGAATTTCGCACTTCTAACGTTGCCATAATCCATCCCTGCTTGCTGCATGATTCATATACTTCTTGTACATGAAGTATAACCGTTAGAACTAACAACTGTGATGTTCACAGCTTCAGAATGCTTTTCAGTCTCTTAGCTTGAGATATAGTCCAATCTTAAACAAGCAGGATAGGAGTTAAACTTCGCACCTTTTAGTAAGGGATCCTTGTATTTTCTTTGTCTCATGGTGTACTATAGATTCTCTAAGTCAGGCATAGAGAGGGTGGGGATACTCTTGGCTCAAGAAGTTTAAAACTAGGGCAATATTTTTATGGATTAGAGACCCATCCTCATCTCAGATACGTCCAGTGAATTCAGAGTTCCCTATAAGAAATTTGGGGAATTCTCTGTTTTTTCCAGTGTAGCCTGATCCCCCATAGAGACGGCTGCTGAAATCTCCATACTTTCGTACCCACTGAG
Source organism: Grampus griseus (assembly GCF_964374135.1). Classification (NCBI taxonomy): domain Eukaryota; kingdom Metazoa; phylum Chordata; class Mammalia; order Artiodactyla; family Delphinidae; genus Grampus; species Grampus griseus. The sequence continues at coordinate 16,694,363 of NC_139009.1, forward strand.
CCCCAGTGGAGGCTACACGGATAGCCTAGAACCTGAGAGGATACTAATCCAAGTTTTTCATTTTGACATCCCAAACTGGGGCCACGATCTGGGCCCACATGGGGATTCTGTGGGCTCTGAACGCTTGCCCCATCACTAACACTATCCTGTAGGTCCTGATGCCCATGTGAGAATTGATCCTGCTCTGCTGTGGATTTAACCGAGCTGAGATGAGCAAAAATCTGTCAATCACTGGGACAGATTGAAAGAGCTTGGGCATACCAGAGTGTGTTGCCACTGCTTCTGTATTGTAATGAAAATGACAATATATTCTACATTTTACACTGCAGTATGTCCTCTTCCAGGAGATATTTGCTATTGGTGAAAGCTACATAGGTCATTCAATGTCAAACTGTTTATATTACTTCAAACTGACAATTTCCCTTTCTTCAGGCATCAAAAAATAAAAAATATCCTCAACCTCCTGCTAAAAATGCAATGTCTAATTATAGCACCATTCATACAACCTCTGAAAAGACAGCCAAATCTGATAGTTAGTCACCAGACCTACTGCTTCCTATATTTGAAGTTATTGTTTCCTAATTCTATAGCTCCATCTCCCTTATTACAGGTATAAGGCATAAACTAAGTGAAATGTGCTGTGTGTTCTGGTCATGGCATAAGTCACCAGTTTGGCAGAAGCAGTTATTAGGAAATCAAAGATTATCATAACATCTTCAAAATAGCAACCATCTAGGAGTTCCCTGGTGGCCTAGCAGTTAGGATTCTGGGCTTTCACTGTCGTGGCCTGGGTTCAATCCCTGGTAGGGGAACTGAGATCCCACAAGCCGTGCAGCATGGCAAAAAACAAACAAACAAACAAAACAGCAACCATCTGAACACTGGTATCTGGAAGTAAACCCTAAGGTAAAGGCAGCAGGAAGGGAGGACCTCAGATAGTTAAAACCACATTTAATTATAAGAGCATGTCAGATCCCTGGTGGGGAGTGGTGCTGGGAGGTGCCAGGGGAGGGCTCATGACTTGGTGGCTACAGGATGTTTCCTGGAACCAGTGATTGTATCGTGAGTGTTACAGTGCATTACTCAGGGAGGAAGGAGGCCGTGGGACCTGAGAGTGTTCACGGTGGGTGGGCAGCATGGTGTGGGAGAGGGAAAAGTGCAGTTACAGAGAAAAGAGGATACTTAAGAAGTCAACACAAACTGGGTGAAAATATTCACAATATAAGTGGGACAGTGTAACAAAGGACTTGAATCACAAATATATAAAGAGCTCTGACAACTCAATAATAAGGCAACTTTTTACTTTTCATTTAAATTAGGATAAGGTTTGAAGAGACACTTTAACAACAACAACAAAATATATGAATGGCCAATAAAGATATGAAAAGTATCTCAACGTCATAAGACATCAGGCAAATGCTAATTAACACTGTGATGAGATATTGCTTCACACCCAAATAGAATGTCTCAATTTGAAAAAGATTTCTAATACTACATGTTGGCAAGGATGTAGAATATGGCACTAGAATTGTCATGAATTTCTTGTGGGAATGTAAAATGCTACAATTATTTTAGAAAACATCAAGCAATTTCTTCTCAATTTTATAATATACATACTATAGAACTTAACAATTTCATCCCTGGATATTTACCCACAAGAAAAGAAATCGCATTTCCACAAAAAGTCTTCTACGTGAATGTTCATAGCAGCTTCATTCATAAGAGCCCCAAACTAGAAAATTCAAATGTCCATTGATAGGAAAATGGGTAAACAATTTGAGTTGTGCTTGTACCGTGGGAAACTACTCAGCAATAAAAATGAGACATAAAATATCACGCTTGAATCTCACAGACATTTTATTGCATCCAATAAACCAGATATAAAAAGTATATACTCTAGGATTCTAGTTTAAGTGAAGTTCTAGACTAGGCAAAACCATTCTATGGTGACAGACATAAGATGAGTGATGGTTTGGAATGAGGAGTGTGGGATTAACTACACCTAAAATATGTATATTTTATTGTATGTAAATGATATCTCAAAAGTTATTTTTTAAACAGAAAAGCAAACCAAAAAAATACTACCAGATATTTCATAGGTCACTGTAAACAGGAAGAGTAAATATTTAGAGTCAAAGAACCAAGAAAGGGGGGGCAAGAGTAGAAGAGATGGATAGTGAACCACCAAGTGGAGGGTTATATGTGTGGCTGACCTTTCTGTGCTCTCTACACCATGTGTGAGCAAACCAGCTATGTATGGAGGGGACAAGTCCAGGCTGGTGCAATATCCCCTCACATGTGCAACTAGCATCTCAGAACGTTCTAAACTGGACTAGATTCGAACTCCGGCTATGAGCTGCTTAGCTGTATGATCATAAGACAATTGATTTTAAACTCAAGGAGCCTCTATTCTCTCAATTGTGAAATGAAAAGGATATTGGTTCTTAGGGTTATTAAAGGATTAAACTAAGAGAAGATATGTAAATTACTTATATACCTCAATACACTTAAGTATTACTTTTATCCTCATACTCAACCTACTGATGGGGCAGAGAGCAGCCCAGACTGAGATGGCCAAGAGCCCCGTGGGCAGTGTGAGCAAACCCAACAAACACAGTCTGAAGGACTGTGAGGCAGACTCCGACCACCGATCTTGCTCTTCTTGCTTTCTCTGATCTGTCCAATGATTGCAAGACAATTGGACACAAAGACACGGTGATATTGGATCATAGAAAAAAAAAAATCTTACTACTGTCCTACAAAAGAAAAATGCAAGCACATCATAGAATAATTAATATTAAGCTCAATTTTATCTAACTGAAAACAATAAATTCAGATGTAAACATAATCAGCCGAGCCATTCTAAAAATAACCACAAATCCATCTGTCATTTACCAATGACTGGAAAATACTTAGAACATATTTGGCAATGTTTTGGACACCTTGCTCACAGTCTTCGTGCCTCTGGTTCCCCAGAGTGCTTTATGGTGCACGAATCACAGGTCCAAGGTAACAAAGCTTCTGTGTTACCTCCTTTTAAGACCCTCTTAGAGCTATAGCAAAAGTTTGCCTTCTTCCCTCTGAGTTTTCAGCATTAGCTGTACTGTTTACCTCATGTCAGTTTAGTCATCCCAAAGCAAACAAATAAATCACTTCTCCCCCTATTACTTCAACCATGACCAAAAAAATAAACCATACATGTGATTTCAAAAGTACAGGTTCATTTCAGAACGTGGCTGCAAGGGGGAAAACCTAAGTGTGTAAACTATTATTAATTTGAAATGTTTGTAAATGTTGCTGAGAGTCAAAGTGCCTAGATTTTCCTACAGCCTCAATTACTCAGCCAAAGCATGGTGACCACAGCTCACTAAATCACAGGAAAGGGGGTACTTTTGCCTCTGAAACATCCAGAGGTTACCTCTAGGTTGTCCCTGGGATCAAGAAGAAACATGGGAATTAAGACACATTAAAAGGGGTTCTTCAACAATGAAGCCCATGGATATCATCCAGGAAGAAGCCCAGACCAGCCCTACTGTAAACACCCTCTCTGGGGGCTTGTGAGCAGTCTGCCCAAGGGAATGGAGATAACTCTTATAAGAGCACAGAGCAGATAACTCTTATAAGAGCACAGAGTCACAGACAGAGGAGCCAAAACACAGGGCATTAAATAACATTTGGTGGTTTATCATCTCATTATAAAAGTAATAAGAATGAATTATAGGAAATTTTAATACAGAAAAATTTAATAAAAGAAATAAAAACCTGGCATAGGCATACCACCCAACATTAAATATTAATAGTCTCATCTAATTTTTTCTACAGATACACGTACATGCTTGCATGTACAGAGTATTTTTTAAAAGATGGATTAGGCTGTAAATATTTTGTACACTGATTTTTTTCACTCCTCATATATAATAAAAGCTCTTCCACCTAGTGCCTTCAGAGTTAGTAACTGTCAATTAATCAAAAAGTTCTGTAAAGCAGATAATCCTTAAAAAACACACACATTGCTTAAACATATTATTTTCACCTAAGATATACAAATGTGCATTTATTAGCTATGCTTATGTTGTAGGGCCAAAGTCTTTTCTTTGTGTTCAAGTCCTCTATGACAGTTCCACAAAATTTTCTTACAAAAGCAATGTTTATGTTGCATGCTCTACAATTCTCTTTTTTGATATCTTTGAGAGTGAGAATGCAAAATCTCTGGAGAGTCAATCTGAACCAAGAATTCTAGAAGTTTACAGCTTCCCTCATCTTTTATAATTGTCTAACTATACCTAATTCCACAAAATTTTTAGCAACTTACCCTCCTAGAAAAAACAATCTGAAACATTTTTTTCTTGCACTTATGGCTCATTGATTTGCATAATATTTAATAGAGTTATGCAATTACAATGGCAAAGGCAACCGGCATAAACATATTTACTGACTCGTGATAAGCTCCCCAGCAGTGGTGGGAACAGACTGGCACAGGAACAGGGGTGAGGAGCCTGTAGGCCATGAGATAAGCATGCCTGGACACTGCTCAGTGTGTTTACAAACGGAGTGCGTGGCTAAATTATTCTGATGAGTTGGTTACGTGAAGGTTGGTTAGACATCTTCTGTAATGATCAACTTCACTATGTTTCAACAATGAAAAAGTTCCCAGACTCTTGAACCAAACGGAAATGTTGTATAGGGGTTGGAAGAGATGAGTAATTCTACACTTAGGTTTATACTACCTCTAAGTGGTCCACCTGTGGATTTGGTGATAGTGAAACCTAGCAGCATCAATCTATGAACTCCTTCTTTAAGAAGGAAGAATACAGTTAAAGTCAGGGAGAAAAGTGAAGCTTAACTCACAAGCAGCGATTCATCTTTTTGGCAAAAGATCAAGAGACCTGCTTCTATCCCATTTCGGTATCAACAGTCAACTTGATGGCTTTTGCATAATAATTCAGCAAGGGATGATGACATCATCTTAGATTAGGGGGACTTCATAGGCTTGCTGTTTTTCTAAAAGAAGGCTGATATTTCTACTTTTTGTTTTGTTTTGTTTTGTTTTGTTTTGCGGTACGCGGGCCTCTCACTGTTGCGGCCTCTCCCGTTGCGGAGCACAGGCTCCGGACGCGCAGGCTCAGCGGCCATGGCTCACGGGCCCAGCCGCTCCGCGGCATGTGGGATCTGCCCGGACCGGGGCATGAACCCGTGTCCCCCGCATCGGCAGGCGGACTCTCAACCACTGCGCCACCAGGGAAGCCCCTCTACTTTTTACTGCAATGTATGTTCTCACAAGAGTCAGCAGTGTTCTAAGCAAGGTGCCTGGGCAAAGTGCTAACAAGGAATTAACAATGCACTCATTAGTAAGGCAGTTAATGCCTCTGATGACCCTTAATCACATAATGAAATGTTTATTAGAAATGTTTTATTCCGCAACTTTTTCCAATCATTATTTATTATTAATTAGTGAGGAGTTGTGAGTGTTATCTTTTGATAAAAAGGAATTGTACAAAAGAACTAAAGAATTGCATGATTGGCAATCTTTCAATTTAATGCATATAATGTTTAATTCTATGTATCTGGAACCTTAGCGACATGACTCTTTTTCTCAATACAGGTAATTCTGTCTAAGACATAAATGCCGTATGTTTAAATATGGTCCAATTATTGCATTTATCCATTTTCCATTTAAAACTAATGCTCTCTTGGGCACCTTAGCCTGGGGCTATACATCTGTTAACCATTTAAGAAGTCAAGTTCTGTGACTGGGTCTCTTTGAAAGAATGCAGACACTCTGCTTAACTGGCACAGTTTAAAATTGATCAGTGTGGATATATATGTAAAATATATACTGTGTGTGTGTGCCTATAATGCCATATATGTAGTATACATGTGTATTTTATATGTGTATACTTAGATGTATATATATGCCTTTAAATAACTTTTAAAATAACTTCTCTCCTTTACTAGTAATCTTTGTTAATGGCTTCACCATCCATAGACTCAAACAAGCCAAACCTCACAGAGGCATTCACGATGCCTCTTTTTCATGTACCATATTTCATAAGTCAAGTCATTAGAATTTTACCTTAGAAATATCTCTTACATTTCTACTCTGCTTTTGTTCTGCTGCCATCATTTCTCATTTCTCATCATTTCTCTTAAAGAAAACATTTGTATCTTCCCTATTTGATATTCTTTCTGATTAAGAGAAGAATTAGAGCAGGTTGTGAATAGGGATGATGATGAGAGTAGGAGACAGTTGGGCCATAATGCAGGAGGTCATGTCTCAAGTTTCATAGGGGAAGATGGTGCTTGCTGGCCTACCCAGTGCATGCAAGAGAGAGAGAAAACAAGCTTCCTAAGAAAGTCTGATTTTCAGAAGTCATAGGTGAAACAAGTCCTAGAATCAGAGAATACTACACTTATAGATCTAAAAGGGGCCTCACCCATCATTCAGTCTAACCCCGAAAACACTTACACTTTGTTATGGGCTGAATTGCATGAATTCCCTCAAAATTCATAGGGCTTCCTAAATCACAGGGCCTCAGAATGTGACTATTTGGAGATCAGACCTTTATACAAGGTGATCAAGTTAAAATGAAACTAGGCTGGGCCTTAATCTAATCTGTCTAGTGCCATTATAAGAAAGAGCAACTTGGACACACAAAGAGATGCCAGGGATGCGCACACAGAGGAAAGACCATGTGAGACACAGGGAGAAGATGGACATCTGAAAGCCAAGGAGAGAGACCTCAGAAGAAAGCAGAGCTGACAGTACCTTGAACTTGGACTTCGAGCCTCCAGAACTGTGAGAAAATAAACATCTGTGGTTTAAGACCCCCAGTCTCTGTTATTTTGTTATGGCAGCCCTAGTTGACTAATACACTTTTATTGACTCCAGAGAAGGAATGCTATCCTTTCCTACATCTCAGCACACTTTACTTTTTCAGGCAAAACAATATAGGAAAGAATAATTTTCATACTGGAGAGCATTTAGGGCTGTGTAAATCTCATAGGAAAGCATGATAACAAGAGATTTGCAGCAATTAAACTTTAAAAAACCTCTCAAGATCTCCCAAACGTAATGTGCACATTTCAACAAAGCCAAGTGCTAACAAACACATCCCCTGAAGCAACACCACTAGAAAAACACCTTCTCTACTCCCTCGTGATTCTAATCGGTTACTTGATAACTTCTTATCTCAACCAAATTCCCAGCGTGGATTCGGACAGTGGCTGGGTTGAAGCTGTAATGTGCCATATTGAAGGTATGAATCTAATGTGAAAAAGGGAAGTCCTGTAGTTCAAAATGACGTATCATCAGTACTTTTAACACAAAATAGACAATCATCAGACACAAAACATATTTCACCCCAAGCCATTCTTTCAAGAACCTGATCTCTAGTCTGAATTATTGCTGTACTGAATAACTGGGTAAGGAATTGATTCTACTCTGAGTCATTGCTATCATTGTCCAAGGCCACCTCTCCTTCCTGGTGGCCAGAGGCTCAGAGACAGAAATATGTCTTCCTGTGATGTCTATTTCTGGCCTCTGGCTCTGAATAATATATGATTCAAGGTTCCCATCAGGGCCTTAGTGGCCTGAAGAGCCATCAACAGAATGTACTGAGCATCAATCTGTACGATTCATTGATGACTAAAGAATCAAAGCTAAGTTACTCATTGGTGGCCCTTTCTGATATTTTCTCCTTCAATTTTGTAATTAATTTTCTAATCCAAGTAATATTCAGAGGTTTTTAAACTGAAGACTTTTGGACTCCTTATGGCTATAGATTAGTTTGGAAGGTACATTTTTTATTTAAAATAGATATGTATTTGTATATAAACATCAACACTTAGATGCGGATTATACACACTCTCGTTTGCCACAGTCCTCAGGGTCCTCACTATACTTCGCCCTCTTCATAAGATACTTGAAGGGACCCTAAAGTCATCTGAGTTTTTGTGGCCTTTGAGAGACATTTTGAGATCCCTTATCTGTAATCTAATTGGAGGACCCAAAGGTAAAAGTACTGTCTGAAATACAAAACTTCCAACAGGCAAAGTTGTTCTAAAATGATAATAAAACACAGGGACTGGTTAGGGCAAGCTCCCTGGATGCTGTACCACCCAGTCACCAAAAGCTGGGCCGTCTTCTAAAGTCTGACTTCTATTCTCTCAGCAGCAAACTGACTCCAGTGTGATTTTCCCTAAAATTCCTTTCTAAAAAGAAAATATATACTCTGAAAAGAGTAATAAATTAATCTATGAGATCAGGGATCTTATTTCCCAGAGTATGAACCTACATATCACTTTTTCATAATATAGGACAGGAAAATACTGATTGAGAATTGAGGAGACCAGAATAAGAACTTCAGGGGAGGGATGACAGTGAACATGAGGGTAGAATTCACAGAGCCTGAGTGCAGAAAAGGGGAACCAGAGACAAATCACCTAATTCTCTACTAGCCTTGAAGTTAAGCTTTGTGTGGAAGGTGACCCTTGACTTCTGTAGACAAGGCAACCCTATAACTTGAATTTCCCTCTGATATCTTAGGGTTAGTCACTTTTATTCTTTAAGAAAAAGAAATACATGTTGCTGAATAAATAAATTATATACAAATTGAATTTAATTTTATGTCTGAGACTTTCTATAAAAGCAGATTATTATATCAGGAATAATAATTGATAAAATTAGATGTTTCTATTCAAGAAACATGCCCAACATGTTCTCATCTAGAAAACAGGCAAAATCATCTTGACCTGTTTAGTATCATTAAGATAATGCTAGGGAAGTACTTTGATTTATACAGATTTAGGAGGTGTTACCTTTACTGCTATCTTGGTTTATGGAAAGTACATTGAGTAACACAATGAAGATTAATTCATAAGAGAACCTAGTACTAATCTTAAGGGAGCATTAGGTGAGATTACAACCTTCTCTCTCATGCATCCCTGTTCTACCATCTACACTGCTATCTAGATCTTCTTGCCTCCATTCCTGAATTTCCCTGGATTTCTAACTCCCCTCTTTCCTGTATGTGGAACAATTCATCTCTGTCCAAATTCTGACCAGCAGTCCCTCCTTATCTCCCAGTACCGAGTGAAACTAATGCTGTCCAAATGGCGGCTGCCACTCTCCTTAGAAAACTGTTTCATGGCTGTCCTTCACTACTTGTGTCCTCTTGTTGAATATCACCTCCCACTGCAAAATACTTAAGATATTTCTCTAAATTCTCACAATGCTCTCCCTAAGAGTAACCAAGGTGACTAAACTGTCCTCCATCTAAATATTTTAAAGTGCAGACAACCTCCATCCGAAGAGGGGGTACAGCCACTGGGAGCAAGATGCCAAGAAGATCCCAGAAGTGGGCAAAGTGCTCACCCTCAACATGCCTTACCGTCCTCGCCACAGACTTCCTCTCACATCGAAACTTCAAGTCGTACACCTTAAACATATGCAATTTTTATTGTCAATTAAACCTTGATAAATCTAGGAAAAAAAAAAAAAAACAGCTCAGAAAACTTGACCCTGCTTGAACTGGAATGCAGTGGGGATTCCTATGGACTGGGGAAAAAAACTGAGTTCATATAGAGATATGAAAGCTAGGAAGAGACAGGACCCATCCTGAGAACCCCCAGCACAGGGCAAGTGATGAGTTAAAAAGCCAGCTCTGCACCATCACCCAGCATTCCAGAGAATGAAGATGCCTCAGTACGCCAAGGCTTCCCAAGATGTTTACTGTCTGAGCCCAAGCTCAGGGCTCACCGTCACTAATGCCAGTCCTCAGCCATAGTGAACCCTGTTCTGCTCTTCCAGTTTCCAACTCCTCATAACCCAGCATTAAAGTACACCTTTGAACCACACAAACCAACGGCTTCAAAATGCAATGTCATATTCTCCCCCTTTACCAGTGAGAGCAGAGAAAGCACTGTCCCTGGGGGCTTGGGAGAGAGGTCCTTCAGCCTCAGGACTGACTCCCAAAGGCTGCCACAAATTCATTCCTCACATAGTCACAGAGCCCTATAGCAAGGATGTTGTCATGGCAACCAAGAGACAGCCAGGAGCCGAATGGATCTTATCACCCCACAAGTGGTGCTTCAAGTCTCCCATCTCATCCCTCTTTCCATCTGACAAACTGCGTCATTAAGAGGCCCCAGACAGCAATTAATTACCAAGTGTGTCTCCTCGACTCCAAGTTTGGTCATGCCAGAATCACCCTGAGGATGAGTAAAAAGCAAGTTGCAGTTGCAAGGTCTAAAATTTCAGATTGGGATGCAAGGGAGGATACTAGGGAGAGAGATCCAGGGAGGGAGAATCCTGGAGGTCATGTCCCTCAGTGCCCACACTGCAGCCCTCTGTGTGAGCATGGTGATGAAAAATCATGCACTGTAACATCTGATTGCCCTTTTCAAATTCCCAGAACGAAGCAATATGAATCAGCAGTGTCCCCTGGAGCATAGGAAAGAGGCCTCCTGAGACAGTGGCAGAATACTGGCCAAGGTCTCTGAAAGTTTATTTATTCCCTGGCTCAGCCAAGGCAGGATTGGAGTGAAAAAACTGGGATAGCTAAGTCATCTGAGGGCAAGTTATTTTAATAAGGAACCCATTTTGTATCATTTAATAAATTCTATGCTTTGTCACTTGCTTTTTTTTCTTTTGCTTTCTATTTTTCCCCTCATTATCCTCATAAAAAAAGAGCCTCCTTATCTTTAGAGGACAAATGGAAGGTTCCTCTTTCCATGACTCACCCAGTAAAGCTTGAAGGTTCACAGTGTTATACAGTGTTATAAGAAGCCTGTTATCATGGCAGCAGGGATGGAGGGCCTGCTGAAGCAGGGGGTTGGGAGAGGGATGCCTACTGCCCCTCATCCTTCCAGGCAGAGGAAATAACATATTGGCATCCTAGAGAGTGGCAAATTGGTGTATCTTCACATACATCTAAATGGCAGAAACATATGTAATAGTAGTGAAATATTTGACAGCAAAGATAGGCAGAGTCTGGTTATTAAGCTTTATTGAGCTAAATAAAGAGTTTAGATTTTGTTTTAAAAGTATCAGTAGACAGTGATCAGATTAGTCTTAGCTAAACCATGCCACCAAGGCGAGGAAGGCAATTAAACCTAGGACTGGTATTCATGATGTCCCGAAGAAAGAGGAAAAAATATGATGGTTTTGAAGAATTTGGACAAAGACATTATTATTACTATTATTGTTTTTTTATGTGGTACGCAGGCCTCTCACTGTTGTGGCCTCTCACTGTTGTGGCCTCTCCCGTTGCGGAGCACAGGCTCCGGACGCGCAGGCTCAGCGGCCATGGCTCACGGGCCCAGCCGCTCCGTGGCATGTGGGATCTTCCCAGACTGGGGCACGAACCCGTGTCCCATGCATCGGCAGGCGGACTCTCAGCCACTGCGCCACCAGGGAAGCCCACAAAGACATTATTGAGAAGACTTGCTTCTATAGTGTTGTCTGAAGGGGTAAAATGTTCTCCTTACAGGTGAGATCAGAGCCATTTCTTAACTGTGAAAGGTCAAGTACCCCAGGGAGAAGGATGAAATAGATCCATTGAAGGTCAGAGTCACAGGACTGAGCTGGTAAGGGCAGAGGAGTCACAAATGAGAGCGGAATCTGCTCGTTTCCTTCTTCCTTGCTCCAAAGCAAAGCAACAGAATCTAGTCCAAAGTCCTAGGCTACAGATGGTGAAATAGCACAGCATATGTTTTGCAAGTACTTCCAAGAACCACCTATATCTTGGCACCTAAATACTTCACAACACAAAAAAATGTGCTGATAATTCATATATTCAATACATGTTCATGTGTGTATATGTCCAACACACACACACAGAGACAATGCTTAGCAAACTGCACTCCTGAAACTCAGCTCATGAACCCTACTTCTCTTTCTTATGTTTTCCTTATTCCTAGTACCTTCGCACTCTCTTGGTGCTCCAGTCTTCAGCCCTGCTCTTGGGAAAAGTTTTAAAAACAGTTTCTTATCCCTCCAGAAGACTCCAAGCTTCCTAGGATGCTCAATTGTTAACCCCTGCCATAAGAAAAGTTGCTTCCTACTAGAAAAATTTAACACATCAGTAAGCATGAAAGGGAGGGCCACATATTGACCTCACAGTCTATAGTCCACTACCTAAAGCCAGGAATACACACGTATGGGTACACGGTGTGTGCATACCCCATAGATACCAGGATCTATTCAATAAGCATGTGAAAATGCCTCATTCCGTTCTCCCCGTGTTTCCATCTTTAGTCTCCAGAGGCTCTGGCAAGTAGGACAATGGGCACCATTGTACCACATCAAAGCAGATAGAGAAAGTGATGCTGAGAGTACCCCAGATGGGAATTGTTTACCTTCCAGTTTTAGACTTCTGAATCTAATCACAACTCTCAGAACCAGCATCACTCAGTGGACTTAAAAATGTATTCATTCTACATTTTCAGAAGTAGTTTGTATTGTGTCTCCATTATCCATGTGACTCTGAGTAGGTCACCTCTTCTTGCTATGACCTCTTCTCCAAAACATCCCTAAGATCCCTGGGATGACTGCATTTATGGTAATTAAGTAGACTAGGCAGCAACTGCACATATCTCTGGCTGTGTCAATCCTTTGTTAGCAAATGCTTGCCAGAGTAACTGTGCACATGACAACCCCCAACTCCTCCCCACACACTGATACACATACCCACTCAACACACACTGCATAGACCCACACAGCCACATCCCCCCAAGACCTCCACAGCTATGCCCATCCCCACACAGATACATCTGCGTACATAAATGCACGCCCTGTATGCAAACACGATCCCCACATATATTTATGCATGCGCTTTATAAACAGCTAAACCTTGCTAATGCACAAGCCTCTTTGGCTGGCAGATTACTGGAGTGTGAAGATTAGAACTAAAGCAAATGATTACAAGGTCAAGGATAGCCCATTGCCAAACACATTCTGTTCTTTTGCTTAGCATTGTAGTTTTGCCTTAATTTATGGTAATCCTGCCCACGCTGCAAGTTAACGTACTGCTGGTTCATAAATGGAGTGCAATCTACTACTCCATTTTGGCTGGGAAGGAAGAGAAAACCGCCAGGTTTTTAAATGGTGCTTTAGAAAATGAAAATTACAGTTTTGCCACATATTAATGTGAGAATAGTTGAGATTCCTCACTGTACATATAGATGGTGTGTGTGGACCAATATATAAACTTGTAATGAAGTTCCAGTTCTGCAAGAACTCAGAACAGATGTTGAGTTTAATTTCTGTCATAACATATGATAGTTTGGTTCAATAAAAAAGAATTTACAGGCTTCAGTAACTTCATGTCCAAGGTCTATATTCTTTGCACCAACTGTCATTACCTCAGCTTCTCTCTCCCCTTCATGCCATGTTGGACTTCAGACCCCACATTCAGTCCTTTGGCCATTTACCCTTTCTTCTCCAACGTAGGATCTGATCAAATTTCTTCAGTGTCTCTCTGTATGTGTGTGTGTGTGTATCTATCTATATCTATATGAATATCTATCTATATCTATGTCTTATCCGTATCCATATAAATATCCACATCCATATCTATATCACCTACAACATTCAGTACAGACTCCTTAAATTGGAGTTCCACCAGAACCGCATGTCAGCTACATTTTCCTCCAACTTCTAATCAGCCTTGTTTATATCTAAATCCAGGAACATATCCATAAATAGTCTACTTTCTTTAGTTTCCTGATTCTTTTTCACTGAGTTCAAATCTATTGATGCATCAATTTTTCTTAGCGTGAACTTGTTCCTTGACTTGGAACAGGTCATAATTTCTCTTTCCCATGCATAGAATTTCTGGTAAATAGAAAGTATTTCTACTCACTAAAAGGAATTTCCATCATTTCTAAATCCCAAGCCAACTTATGGGATAGTATTTTTTAACTTTTGTATGGAGGTGTAATATACATACAAAATAGTGCATGCATCATAAGGGTTCAGCTAGTTGAATTTTCAGAATTGAAATACATCTTTGTAACCAGCCACCTTAGCTCAAGAAGAATATTAGTAATATAACAGAAGTCTCCCCATGGCCCATCATAGTCACTACCTTCCAGCACAGGAGGTAATAGAAAATTATCTTATCTTCTGTAACCCCCAATTAATTTTCCTGTTCTGGAATTTTACATAAATGAAATCATGTGATATTTATTCTTCTGTGTCTTCCTTCTTTCAGTCAACATTACATATGAAAGGCAACCACCCTGTTGCATGTAGTTGTAGTTTGTTAATTCTCATTACTGTGCAACATCCCATTTTGTGAATAAACCACAATTTGTTATTCCTCTGTTGGTGAACATTTGGGTAATTATTCTATGGTATTATGAATAGTTCCACTGTGAATTCTTTTGTGCATGTCTTTGGTGAATATATATATATGAATTTCTATTGGGAAATTCCAGAAGTGGAATGGCTGAGTCCTAGAGTCTGATATGTTCAAATGCAGTAGATTCTACCAAATGTTATTTTAAAGTGGCTGTAGAAATTTATACCATCCCGTCACTGCAGGAGTGTCCCAGTGGCTCTACGTACTCACCAACATGCAGGTGTTTATGGTTCTACTTTATTATTACTGCAATTTTGATGGGAGTATAGTGGTATCACATTTTTATTAATTCACACTTCCCTGACTCATCACATTTTCATACATTTATTCATCATTTGCACATCTGATTTTGTGAATTGCCTAATGATTAATGAAGTTAAGTACCTTTGCATTTGTTTTTTGGCCATTTGGATATCCTCACTTGAGGATTTACTGTTTAAGTTTTTGCATATTTCTCTACAGCACTGCCTGCCTTTTTTCTTATTGATTTGTAGGAGTGCTGTATGTATTCTGGATAGGAGTCCTTATCGGATAAGTGTACTATGAATAACTCTTCCCAATTGAGGGTTGCCTTTTCTCTCTCTTAATGGCTTCTTGTGTTGATATATTATGAAATAATCATAATATAATTCAATTATCATTTTTTCTCTTATGGTTGGTGCTTTTTATGCTCCATTTAAGAGACCATTGCCTAATTCTAAGACAGGACATTTGTAAATTCTTTTGTATCCTTTAACTTGATCCTCAGAATCTACCTGTGAAGTGGGCAGAGGAGATATCACGATGCCCACATCAAAGAAGATGAACATACACTCAGAGAGGAGACCAAGTGAAACAGTTCTCAAGGTCAAGTCTTCTGACTCTAGCAGTTTGGCCTCTGAAAAACTGGACACTAAATTACATCCAAATCTCTTGAGATTTCTGCACTTGGGTCACTGTTCATACCAAACCCCACCTCTCCATGGCCTGAAGGGTAGCTGCTTGGGAAATATAATGCCAATAAGAAGGTGATGGTTATGAGTATTCACGGCAAATGATTCACATTAAAACATGACAATGTTCCTAAACCCAAGGTCTCTTCTCCTCTACGAGGGTAGAGTAGAAGTTTTTAGGAAAAGTCCAAAGTCCATTTGGACTTACCATTTTCTCTTACCATTGAATGAGGCAGAGAGAAGAGAGGTCCCTTCTGGTTTTGGTTCCCATCACAGATATTCCATTATAAGAAAATAAGGAAATGAAGGAAGAAATAGAGGAAAAAGAGCGAGAAGAACAAGGAGGAAAATGGGGTGAGAAAGCACAGAAGGAGA
The DNA here is from genome assembly GCF_964374135.1 of Grampus griseus. NCBI lineage: Eukaryota > Metazoa > Chordata > Mammalia > Artiodactyla > Delphinidae > Grampus > Grampus griseus. Next base: position 16,710,033 of record NC_139009.1, read on the forward strand.
GGCTGAGAAGAGAGAGATGAAGAGGGTTGAGAGGCAGAGTGAATCAGAGGAAGATAAAGGAAGTGAGTAAAAACAAAGAGAGGTGAGGTAGAAAGAGACAGAGAGGAAGTGAAAACAGGAAAAGAAAACATGAAAATGAAAGACAAAGAGCACTGTTATCGGTCCACACTGTGATCTTGGCCATGTTGTTTTAATCGCTTCAGTTTTCATCTCTGCATTTTTTATTATTTTTATACATCTTTATTGGAGTATAATTGCTTCACAATGCTTAGTTTCTGTTGTACAACAAAGTGAATCAGCCATATGCATACATATGTTCCCATATCCCCTCCCTCTTGCTTCTCCCTCGCACCCTCCCTATCCCACCCCTCTAGGTTGTCGCAAAGCACTGAGCTGATCTCCCTGTGCTACGCTGTTGCTTCCCACTAGCTAGCTATTTTATATTCACCAAATATATGTGTTATATGTGTTATATATATGTGTTATATGTGTTATATGTTGATGCTTCTCTCACTTCCCCCCAGCTTCCCCCTCTGCCCACCGTGTCCTCAAATCCATTCTCTATGTCTGCAAAAAATAAAGATATTTCTGCCCTGCCACTAGGTTCATCGGTACCATTGTCTTTAGACTCCATATATATGCATTAGCATACAGTACTTGTTTTTCTCTTTCTGTCTTACTTCACTCTGTATGACAGACTCTAGTAATCTCTATCTCATGTAATCTCTATCTCTATCTCATGTGGCTGCTATTGGAATAAAATGAGATAATTCAGGTAATCATATTTGCTTATCTACCCCTTCTCTATGATGGCTAAAATTTAAAAAAATAAACATCACATTGAAAAAGGCTTCAGGTGTGGCCAAATCCTGAAGTTAATGATGGGTAGTATGTTTACACTCACAGCCTACCAAATAAAATTCTTAGCTTTATCATTAAGAAAAAGAGATTTGATGACTCACTGTAGATGTGAATTGACTACATCTAGAGGTACCTGGACTCTCCAGGCTGAGCTTCAGGGATGATGAACAACTTCAGATTGAGCACCAAAGCTCCATAATGAGCTGGGTTTCAATAACACTCTTATTAATGATCAGATCACATGTTAAACAGGAAGATAATTACTTTGCTTGATGATAAACAGAGAGATGTCATAATCACCACGTTAAAAAAAAAAAAAAATACCCCACAGCAAAAATATATAAAAAGAGGACCAAAGTGTAGCAATTTCCTTCTTTAGGTTCTTTGAAGGAAGTTTCAACTCAGCAAAGTTTGGCACGTGTGCACACACACAAACACACAACATATATATATATTACTCCAGGAGATATGCCTTCTATTACAGGGGTTTAAAATAATTGTGACATCTAGGAAATTTCCTAGGAAGAAAATACAGTGAATTTTCTATTCATGATCACAATGTCTGTTTTTCTAAGACTTGACACTTCCTCTAACCCTATTTGGTTTTACTATCCTGTCCCCCCTATATTTGCCTTTTCTATAGTTAGCACTCATCTCCAGCACAATCACCCAAAACATACTTGTTTAAAAATAAACCTGAACACTGTTGGAATTGAAAATATAAAGATAGGGGTAGGCTAGGAAAATATGGTCAATTTCTTTTGTGGAGCTCAGAGCCTAGCTCAGTGATAAAGAGATAGAAAAACAGATTCAAAGACAAGGCAAAGTCCTGTTGATATTTTGCAGCTCTACAAATGATGGGGACCATGAAGTGTTTATGAAAGTTGTCTCAGAAGCCTCAGAAATCATATTAAGACTTCCATAAACATTACAGCCATGGTCCTGGAGCCTGGAGCAACAAAAATTCCCAGAGATTCCTCTCTTCTATGCTCAGGGTAAGGTAATGTCAGGTTATTCTGAAGCACAGAACAACAGAGAAATTTCTCTGCATTGACTTCTTTCTGATGCTTACAAAATCTTCTCCTCTTTCTCTGCTGGTTGTATTCTCAGATGATGGAAAAAAGAGTTTCTTTCTTTCTTTCTCTTTTTTTAATAACATCTCTTTAAACTGCCAAGGGAAAGTCTAAAAAACTGGAAGCCTTTTGAGGGTAACCTGTTGCAATACTTCAAAAAGTACAATATAAAGGAGATAGATGATGGATAGATAGATAGATTAATATAGATATTAGGAAACATTCAAAATATACAACACCTCAAGATAGCTATAACACTGAAGCAGGGGGGCGTTTTGAAATGAGAAAGGAAAAGAAAACCCACTGTGCTCATGGGATACATTTGGGGAAAGATAAAGTGATTCAGATAGTACTGCTATGGCCTGAATGTTTGTGTCCCCTAAAATTCATATGTTGAAATCCTAATCCCCAAGGTGATGGTATTAAGATGTGGCATCTCTGGGAGGTGATTAGGTCATTAGCTCCCTTACAGAAGAGGTCAGAGAGCTCCCTAGCCCCTTCCACCACGTGAGGCCACAGTGAACAGTCACCATCTGTGAACCAGAAAGCAAGCCCTTGCCAGACCTGATCTTGGACTTGATCAAGCTGCCAGCACCTGGATCTTTGACCGCCCAATCTTCAGAACTGGGAGAAATAAATTTCTTTTGTTTATAAGCTCTCCAGCCTGTGATATTTTGTTATAGCAGCCCTAACTGACTTAGACACGTACTAGATACACTGATCCTGAATGTCAACTTACAAGTGCGATTAGAGGCCTGAAGCTCAATGATTCAGGCTGGAAAAAAGCCAGACAGGGTCATCTTAGGAGTCGTGTTCTGTCTGATGTCTAGGGAGATGCTTTCTGTGGGAGTCTAGAAGTAATTCATTTCTATATGGTCCCATAGACTGATGGGGAACCCCATGATGAAGGAGTGCTGCCCAGAGTGAAGCCAGAGGGAAGATCTGTCCTCCCTGCCAGGCCCTTGTTGATCTCCTGTATCCCCAGCCCACAGAGTACAACCTACAGTGCTCTCTCTCAGGGCAGTCCTGGCTTCAGGCTCAGCTCTATGCAGACAGCACCAGAGCAGAATGCTGGCTCCATTCAGCTCTCCCTAGAAATTCCAGAAACTGACTCTGCATTTACAAAGGCCTGTGGGGTTGAGATTGAAGTTACCTTGGAAATGTCTCAGTGATGAATGGAAAGGATTTGAGTGGAAATTTGGGAGACTGAAGCACAGCATTCGCTTAGGTATTGCTTGTCTATTTGCTTTGTGCTGTTTTGAATGCACAGTGCTCTCATTCCCAAACCTCTAGGGGGCCCATACAAACTCACAACTGCATCCCCTTTATGTGCATAGACACACAGAGAACAACTGTCCACTCCAGACAAAAGCATCACATTACAAAACTCTTAACTTCGTCTTTTTCTACCAAATCATGTGGTGAGCAAGTTGCTGTAACTTAACTCCTTGTCACATACTTACTGATAATTTATTTTGATCTAACAATGCTTTTTAGTTTTTAAGCAAACATCATGCCTCTCGGTGGGGAATTATAGTCCCTTCTGGTTCCCCAATGAAGTGCACAGCATATTGTCTTTAAGGGGACCTAACATCACCTCGTTTAAAATACGGGAATGGGCGTCTGGCATGGAAAATAGGGATTAAATGATCCAGAAACATCATTTTCCAAGAATTAAAAAAAAGTTTCCTAAATTAGGCAGTGAAAATCAGGCAGTGAAAGTCAGTTTCCTAAATTAGGCAGTGAAAATCAGAACCCCAGAAGTCCTTGAGGGTTTGCCTAGCTTAGATGCTTCTTCAGCACGGCAAGCTTGCAGTCAACTAACCACTGTCTTTCTACCCTTAAGGCTACACCACCTAAGCAATCACACTATGACAACTTTCTTTCTGAGATGTTCACAGTCAAAACCATCCCTTTTCTTAGGTCTCTCCTCTATAGAGTTTCACCTTTCCAGAGAATCAATTCATATCAATCAAAATGGAAGCATTGCCATCTTGCTTACTAATTTTCACCAGCAAAGGGGATGTGAGATTCTTCTTGGAAACTTAGGCTGGGGGTGGTAACAGGTGCAATCTAGGAAGCAGTAAAAGGTTTGCAAAGTACAACTAGTGTTGGAGGCAGATTCAAGATTACCCCAAGGCCTTCAACATATCCAAGTGTCACGCACATCTGAGCCTCTACTGGCCTTCTCTTCACACAGCTGTTATCAGAGAAGTCATATGGGCTTAATGTCACTTCTGCCAGTAAATGAAGATCCCCAGACCAACACTCTAGAACCCAGCATTACTACTGAGTTTTGATCTTGGGGCCCATGCTAGTGACTGGGCTGCTGCTTTGTTCCATGTTGAACACTAGTTGGATAACTGGATCCTTGTCTAGCCACTACCATCAGAGTCTTTGTGTGTGATCCAGACAGAGTCAAGGGCTCCCTTCTCTGGCCTATTTGCCCTTCTATCCTTCTTTTATCATGGAGTATAATGCAGCTTATTGTCATTGACCTTTTTTTAAATCCTTCTCTAGTAAATTCTATATGTGAAGAAATGCTCCTTGCTCATCTCTACCCTTGGTCCCCAGACTGTTTCTCAGATAGGATAGTCTATTACAAATCACTTTATACAGTAACTTTTAGTTAATCTGACCTGGCCTACCCACCATATTTTGAACTAATTAAGAGAAGGAGTTGGGTCTTATTCATTTTCATTTAACTCAATTTAACCTCATGTCAAAAATGAACACACTCCTATCTCATCTAGTAAAACACCTTATGAAAACACATACTTTAAAATATATTTAGAAAATATTTGTGGTCAGAAATATGTGTGAAAATTAGATATGTGTTACTTTGTTAATTTATTCATTCATTCATTATATAGTTATTGAATCCTTACTACATGGCAGATATTGTGAATAGTACTTAACTGATTTAATCTACTCACTTCTGGACCTTTCAATAGCATGATGTACTTATTGAAAATAAAATAAATATTTATAAGAGAAAGAAGCCCCTGAACATTTAAAATATCTCGTTATCAATGGCAAATATGTCAACTCACTTTGATCAAAATCAAAGTATGAAAACAGATACTATCATGGAATCCCATTTTCCATTCTATTTCAGACCAAATCTACAGTGTTATACTCAGGTATAGTGAATGCTACCAGAGTGGTCACAGTACACAAGTAAAGCCTCTCCCATTCAGATTTCACTGGAATTGGAATTTGCTCTATTGTTAGCCAAGGCAATAATGTTATATCATGGTTGGAGAAAAACACTTGCCATGGTGTCCTTAAGGATAAGAGAAAGGCTTGTCTAAGTTGGCTCCCTTTCTGGGAGAAGGGATATAAGTACACAGAGTTCAAGTGCACAGGACACATCCTGACTCACCAAGATAGGGCTCAGCAGTAGAACTCACATGGAGGCCTGGCCTGTTGTTGCAGGAAGCCCTCCAGGAGCAGCCTCCCAGGCAACCAGTCCTTCCAGTGAAAATGGCCAAAATAATCAGTCTCTCAATAGCCATCCCATGGCATGCCAGGCTCAGAGAAACAGTTTCACAGGACACTAGTCTCTCATTGGTCAAGTCAAATTAAAGCAGGCTAACAAGAACTGGCAGTGATTCATTCAAAACAAGGTGTTGGGAAAAAAAAATCAAAGTTGGGGCTTCTTTTTCTTTCCTCTAAGTGATATAGACTTCCCTACAGCCTGTAATATATTAGAAGTAGAAGGAAAAGTGACCTTATCAATAATCAATGAAAGGATGATGAATGTATTCCCTCAGGATTTAGAAACCTTTAATACCCCCATGCCATCAAAATGACAATCCAAACACCTGCAGCTATTCTTAGTCTATGGGCTCTCCACAGTCTCCACCTACTCCCCCAAATTCAGTATGAAGCACATGAGTCATCTCCCTAGAATGTGTCTCCCCTCCATTCTTTATAATTTTCTATGTTCCCTTTGTTAGGGGAACCACTGACTGAAACCGCATGCCCTTGCCAGGCAAGATAGTAGCACCTGCATGAGTTATTTTACAGGAGGTCCTGGTAAGGAACGTGGAACTAACAAGCTACCACCAACGGGAAGAATTCGGGAAAGGTAAAAAGAAGAGAGGGGACACCAGTCCATATGTCCTACCGGAATCCATCTTGGCTGAGTGATGCAAGCGTCACCAGGAAGGACCCTGAGTCAGAATGACTGGACAGAGACAACCGGCAAATAACCCCATCACAATAAAACCCAAGACTGCGAGCCACGAGGCAGAGCAGTTCTCCTGGGCTCCCTTACACTGCCGCTCTCCACCTGGGTGCCCCTTCCCAGTAAAGTTCTTGCTTTATCAGCACGTGTGTCTCCTCTGACAGTTGATTTCCGAGTGTTAGACAGGATCTCACTTTCAGGCCCTGGAAGAGGTCTGCCTTCCTGCAACACATTTAGCTTTAAAAGTCCATCCCAAGTCATTCCTTCCCCTGGTCACTACACTGACCACACCGTTCACTGGATTCCCTTCCCCAAACTGGCAGAGCCACACCTAAACCACCAAGGCAGCCTTTGCCTAGTACTAGGTTTTGTAGGTATGCTATCCCCTCACAGAAAGCACAAGTCTTTCAAGGGTGAAAGCTTACGGTAGTTTCCTAGGGGTACTGTAAAAAATTATCACAAATTAGGTAGTTTAAAACAGCAGAAATATATTCTCTCACAGCTCTGGAGGCTAGAAGTCTAAGATTAAGGTGTCGGCAGGGTCATACTCTCTCTAAAGGCTCAAAGGGAGGCTCTGCTCCATTCCTATCTCTTAGCCTCCGCTAGCATTCTTTGGCATTCCTCGTCTTGTAGCTGTAGCTACTCTAATGTGTGCCTCCATCCTTGCATGGCCATCTTCCCTCTGTATTAGTGTGCTTGTGTGTCCTCTCTTTTTCTTATAAGAACACCAGCCATGTTGGATTTAGGGTCCACTTTGATACCGTATGACCTCCATCTTAACCAATTACATCTGCAAAGACCCTATATCCAAATAAGGCTGCATTCTGAGGTTCTGGTTAGAAATAAATTTGGGGGAACACTATTCAACCCAGGGCAGAGATGTACCTTCATCCTGCTTTTGATGCTTAAAGGTGTCTTCCTTTCACCAGGAGAACTGCAGGACTCAGCTGATAATTGTGACATTATACTTATGGAGCTTGCTTTGTATGAGGTGATATGCTGAGTTCTGCAGGGGACCCTTTCTGCACTGACTCAGCCACAGAAAAGCAGTAAAATTACTCTTCCTATACATCTTGGTTCTACTAAGAAAAAGCCAATGACTTTGTAATGGTAATTGCTTTTGACCTGCTCTTCTGGGAGGCCACTGATAGATACAATGGAGTTCACTTAAGCAAAGCTGTAGTATAAGAGATCAGGAATAATTAAGGTAGAGAGGGTGGGGAGAGGAAGCAATCATGAAGAAGCCTCATCTTAAAACATGGAAAATGCCAAGTGGATTCACTCTGTGTAAAGGTCAGCCTTAACATGCCAACCTTTTTGAATTTCATTTGAAGGACTCTGTTTAAAATATCATGCTACAAATTTGCTAAAAAGCCATTCACTCTGGAAAAACATTTTATGTAGCCACAGAAGACAGAGTTACCACGTTAGAGTACAAAACTAAATAAAAACAATATAAAGTCCCTGAATTTCCAGGGAAACAAGTGAACGAACACACAAAACTTTAAATATCCAGGAGAACACTCTGGTAGAAGGGAAGCAAGCAAATGATAAACGAACAACACCACACTAGTCTTGGAATCAGAAAAATTTGTTTCCAGTTCCAGGCTGCTATTTGCTGGCTTTGCGACATTCAGCAAATTTAGACATGCCACCTTTCTCTAATATGGAGTAATGCTTGGTATACTTACTATAAATGATTACTTTGCAAAACAAAATAAAATCTTATGAGTGAAATGTTTTGTGAAGTCATTAATCACAAATATTTGTGATTACTTTGAGACCTTCAGATAAGCAGTTATATGTTACTTTAATGGATATCAAAGTTACAACCAAATATCGTCTGCCATTTTGAAATAAAACAAATTTGTTCTTGAGTAAGGTCCTAAGGGATCAACCCAAACTGGTTGCCTAGGAGAAGAGGCATTTAAGTAAAGGTTACACAAAATTGAAAACGGCAATCAGAAATATAAAATTAGAGTTTTTAAAAGGTGATCTAGTCAGCAAACCAAAAAACATGCTGATTGAACACCTACTATATGTAGGTGTACTCTAAGATTGAAAGAGAATCAAAACTGAAAATAATTAGTACTCCTCACCCTGAAAAGATAACAAAGAAGCCATACACTTTTAAAAAATACGTAAAATGTCAAGGTAACACATGAAGAATACAGACCCATGGCTGAATAAGAGCTGAGTGGCTTCAGGGAAAGGAGAGACCCCTGTGGATATACAGGTCAGGGAAACATTATGGAGGAAGAGATGGCGAACTGGACAATAAGAGACTTCTCAGTGGCAATTTTGAGTCTATGTTATGGCATAGACATTTAAACGTCTTGGATGGAGTGGAAGTTGGAAGGTTTGAGAGTGAGGAAGAAGGAGAAGAAAGAAAGAAATTTTTGTTTTAATCCAGGACTTTGCCATTTTAAGTATTCTTTTGTCACTGAGGTTATTATCTACAATATCAGTCTGGACCCTCATGTCAGACTGAAACAAAAGGGATTTTAGCAAATTAGCTAGACCTAGGAGAAGCCTTAATTTGAGACAGTATCATCTGCTCTGTTCATTCCAACAGGAAAAAAGATGAGGAGGTAAAGACTGAACTTATTTATCTTTAGGGTTCCACAGACACTTGGCCAGAATTCCCACTATTTATAGACAAATGAATCCATCCATTTGCTTTAATCTCCTTAATGCAAAAATATATACATATATGAAAATTCTTGTTGTATACATATATATACACAAATAAGATATGACTACACTAGTATCTTTTGGAAAAGGGGAAGAGGAAAAGAACAACTTGATGAGAGATGAAGTATGAAAAAAAAATCAAAGTGGAATTTAAAGTTGCAAAATGGATGCTTTTTTCGAGGACTGAACGGGAGAAAATGATCAAACTGAACTTAGCTGGATTAGAACAATGCTTTCTAAAAAGTGACCTATTCAGAGATGGAAAGATCTTACCCCTTCAAGAAGAGACAATCAGCTTTTGTGTGCTGTGTCAGTGTAAAAGCTGCTTCCAGTGGAGAGGAGCACAGCCCAGCACTTGCTTTTGAGAGGAGATGGTAAGATGACGGAACGATGAACTTTAATGGGCTATCAGATATTTTTTAATAGCCTTTTCCATTTTAAATGTGGATCCAAACCCAGTGCTTATAGAATGAGGGTTAAAAGCTTCAATTCAAACCAGCAAGGCCATCACCAGTATCTGCACCGAAAGCTCTCTGACAAAAATACACTTGATTTCCAACCAGCAAGAGACTAGTTATTCCATTTAGGGAAATGACATCGTGATGACCTAAAATTACCCTTGCAGTTTCTGCAGACTATAGCTTCAGCAATGCATCTATTCCAGGTTGTACAGAAAAGTTTGCTGAGGCATTTAGAGAACTCTCTCCAGGGGGATCATGCTTTCTCTGCTCCTTTGCTAAAGGTGATATGAGTATCTGTCAACATGGTGCTTACCAACCACCCAAGCTGGAAATTCATTCATTTAGGAACAGTTAGTGAATGCTTATAATGTGCCAGGCTCTGTGTGAGATGCAGGTGACACAAAAATTAAAGACATAATGCCTGCCCTCAAGATTTTATTGTCCTTTGGGGAAGACAACAAAGTAGACAAATAATCAGAATACAGTAAAGAGAGATGGCCGGTTAATTCCTTAAAGGGTGGTTGACTTTTGCAGCCTTCACCCCCTGCAATCTGGCCCAGGCCCTTTCCTGATATTAATCTCCCCAAGATCACCAGGACTACTCAACATTCCAATCTGATGGCCAGTTTAATCCTTATCATATCCACTTTCCAACAGCATTTTTCATTCTGTGTTGCCCACTAATTTTCTGAACCATCTCTTTTATCTGTTTCTAGGACTGTGCAATATCTTGATTTTTCTCCTTACCACCTTGAAAATTCCTTCTAAATTTTCTTGAGTAGTCTTTTCCATTATTTGGTCCTCAAATGTTAGGGCTACATAGAATAGGATTCAATTATCTCTACATGTGCTTTACTTATACAATCCCATCGCTCAGCCTCCCACACAAAACCAAACCTCCAAATCTCTCCCATATATAATCCATTGTCAATTCTGTTCATTAGATTCTGAAAATGCTTCCAAGTTTCCATTAGAGATGGTAAACAGAGCCCGTATATTTGACTACACCATTGCTAAATTTTCATTTATATTTACAATGTTATATAAAAATATGTATGTTTTAGAAAACTGTATCGGTGTGACCAAACAGGGAAGGATGCGATTCACATTCTCAATATTGTGAGAACATTTTTCCAAGATATAATACAGGCTTGAATTACTAGATAGAAAAATTACTTACTATGCTTAGATTCAATACATGGAAGGCAAACTCCCCAGTTCTTTGAAACACAGAGGCAGGGACTGAAGGGATGGGGAGGACCTGGGCAATCATCAAGTGAGCCTGAATCTCACAATGTGAATGACTTCACGATCGACGGCACGGAAAGGACTGAGGGCACCAGGCTTGGACTCTCCCTACAGAGTGCTTTGGCAGCCACTCACAAAACACCAATTAAAATAGGGAAATTTCCTCAGCAACACATTAACAATGACTTGGCTGCTTCGCGCTCTTTTCTGCACTTTTATTTTGCCAGATAAAAATACGAGTTGTAAGTGAGGAGTGGGAAGGAAACTACTACTACATGCATTTGTTCAGCGAGAAAGTTTTACTCTTCTGACGTGAGCTTGTTTCTCTGTGTCTGTTTGTCATTTACGCTTGCTGTAGCAGCTCAGTAGAGAGCTGGTCCTTGTTTACTAGGTGGTGCAAATGTCCAGGTTGTGAGATGGTCTCAAGGCCTCCTTCTTACCAGGTGTACGTCCACAGCAGGCTCTGTGCATCTCTGCCCTCGGTATACACCAATTCCATCTCCAAAAATTAAAATTTGCCCCAGTCTCTCCAACCCTTCTCCTCCAGCCCCTGCTGCCTGCCCTGATGAGTGCCTCTGCCTGATTGCATTCCAAAAACTGGAGAGAGCAATCTATGGTTAAAACAAAAACAAAAAATCTTGCTGCTACTTGCAAAAACTTGGATGTATTTCCCTCTCAAGTTGGTTGTGACACAATGAAGTTAGTGGGGCTACTCCTCCCTCTTGTTAATGGACATGACTTTGTACATTAACAAATCCTCTTTAATGCCCTGCTTTAAACGGCATGTGTGTCCCATGCTGAGTATAATAAGGGAGAACCCGTGGTGTATCAGTAAATTGTTGCCACAATAATTTTGTGCGACAAGCAGCCTCAAGATCTTAATACGTTACCATAGCAAGCACTTATTTGTCTTACTTTTGTGAGTAAGCTACGGCTTTTCTGGGATAGGATGGGCTTGGCTGCAAGTCAGATTCAGATTGTCCTAAACATCCCTTCCTGGGACAGCAGATATCTGAGGTATGCGCTTCCCAGGGTGAATCACAGGACCACAAGATGGTGAGCCAAACCAGAAGATATCAATACTTCTTCAGGCCCAAGCTTGAAACAGGTACACTGTCAGCACTGAATACATTCCATTGGCCACAAGCCCTATGGTTAAGCCCACCGAGGTTGAGGTGGATAGGACCCCAAATGCATAAGAATAAAGGAGACAGGAAGGGATAGGTAATGATCGAGGTGGTTGGCATATAGTTCTAACTTTAATTATTTTAGGAAAATAACAGATGTCTATACAAGTTGTGGTTGGCCATGTATGATAAACTTATTTATTGTTCCAAAACTTTCCCCTTGTCCCAGTTATAATCCTTTGTAATATGGCTTCACGATTATTGGACCTTGGGTTTATCAGTCCAGCCTTCAATTTGATACTGTCAACATGACACTTTGTACACAATTCTTTCTTTACTTATCCATGCTGAAGCAAATTTCTCTAATGTGTGTTTGTGTGTGTATATATACATAGACATGTACACATACACATATATACACATTTATATTCACTGATGGTTGCATATATGCATATATTATATACATATACTAACTAGATCTATTATATGTATATATTCATATAAATGTGAATTTGGCAGAGAATGGAATTAAGTTAAATGCATAGGGCTCAAATTTTCATCTTGAACCAGAAGACTTATACGTGTGGTTTTTCCATATTTGTTTAAGTGTGTTTCTCCCAAAGGGACTATGCATCATTCTTGTATCCTAAGCATGTAATATTGTTCCTGGAAGAGTCATATAGTAGTATGTGCTCCACAAATGTTCAAACTATTAATTAGTCACATTAATGATTTGGTTCTTCTCTGTCCAAACATTTCATGATGATAAAAACTTAAACCTTGTCCGGCAATCCTGCATTTCTTCATCTCCAGCCATTCTCTGACTCAGCAGCTTGATCCTGTCTCGCTCTCCCTTTACGTTCTTCAGTTCTTTGATGCTTCCTTTGAGATGGGATGAAATTTGGGCCTAATAACTTAGGTGTAAATGAACTGTTATCTGCTAACAAGGCAGAAGCCTTTCTGTGAGCTTCCATCACAGGTGGTGCACAGGGAAATTTAACATCAGTGGATAATGGTTCTGACTTTTCTGCCATTGTTATAGTTTTGGAAGCCACTTCACCTCTCTAGTCCTCAGTTTTTCCAGAAAAAGTGGAAATATTTTTTTAAAAGCTCCCTTCTCTTCCTTCCTTACCCTGCTACATCAAATGAACTGATGTTTGAGAATATGCTTTTTAAAAAAGTGTTACACAAACATGATCTGTGATTATTAAAACAGAAATGTAATAAATCTAAGAACTATTATTTAGAAAGTATGTATGACTTGTACTTCTCAGGGCAATGAGAGGAGAGCAGAAGGAAAAATATGGAGAAGCTATTTTTGTCTGCCCCACCTCGATGAAATGGCTTTAAACAGTATACAATTGCAGAAAACGTACAGCTCCTCAAGATATAAAATGCTCCCCATCTTATCTCACCTACCACCCACATCAAAAAATCCAGAATGGAAACAGGCAAAGGGAAAAAGGGATCAGAAGCTACAAAAGGGCATTTATTGGGGAGTGGTATTTCAGAATCTGTCAGCCTCACTCAACCTTCAGCATGCCATCTGATGTATTTTAACAGGGAAGACAGCTTACCCTGATTAAAAGGATACGTTCATGTAGGGAGGTTTGGGGGAGCAGTGCAGAGAGGGAAAGACCAATAACCAGGACTTCCACAGTGTACAATTCTGGGCTGATGCTCCATCTGACTCTAGAATACAGGGCATTTCTTTCAATGCCATCTGTACTCTAGGACTAGAAAAAAAATCACTTCAAAGATTAAACTCCATGCTGTGGAGCCAATTTCTCATAACAATAGCTAATAATGAGTCTTCTTGAAATCCCTTTTCCAATCAAAAGACAGGGATTGTCAGAACAGATATCACTATATTAAGGCCAGACTAAAAGCCCAGTCAGGACGTCTATGCTATGGATAAACCCGCTAACAAAAGCAATTCTAAGATATTTCTGTGGGAGTTTCAGAAAGAACACTAATTAACCCAGACAGAGAATCTTCCAAAGATGTATTCCTTCTGTTGAAGAATATCCTGTATTGGCATTTTTGTGAATCATTCTTGACATTTTGCCAGTTCTGCTGTCAACTTTCAAGGGATACAGAAATACTCAGTGGATTTTTAAAAGCAACATCTATAAAACAAAGTCTGATTACAAAACTACTGGCTAGCTTAAAAATAAAACAAAACACAGAGATGATCATTAAAAAACAAAACTTCTAGGAAAGCCTCTTGCGGTGAAATTGCTTCATCTAGTAGAGTAGAACTATGTCTGAAAGGGCCAACTTGGATTAAATTAGAGTGTTCCTCAGGTTATAGACTAAAATTATTTTCAGTTATTGAGTGGTGTGTATGCAGGAGTGAGCAGACACTCATACATATACACACACATTTAGTCAATAAATGTTTATTCAGTACCTACTATGTGTCAGCCACTACTAATAAGCTCTTAGAGCTACTGTTATTGTTTGATAAAATATTAGTAATTGTTTTAAAAAATGTAGTTTATAAATATTTAAATGTTATTTTATGTTTTTAGTAACTGAATTATTTTAAAAAAAATAGAATATGTTTAGAGCAGTTTTAAGTTCACAACAAAATTGAGCACAAGGTATAGAGATTTCCCATTTAGTCCATGTCCCCACACATGCACAGCCTCTCCATTATCAACATTCCCCACCAAAGTGGTACATTTGTTGCAACTGATGAACCTACATTGACATCATTATCACCCAGAGTCCATAGTTCACATTAGGGTTTACTCTTGGTGTTGTACATTCTGTGGGTTTGGGCAAATGTATTATGACACGTCTTCACCATTACAATATCATACACAATATTTTCACTGTTCTAAAAATCCTCTGTGCTCTGCCTATTCAGCCCCCACCAAACTCAGATCTTTCTATTGTCTCCATAGTTTTGCCTTTTCCAGAACATCATATAGTTGTTACACAGTATGTAGGCTTTTCAGATTGGCTTCTTTTACTTAGTACTATGCAATTAAGTTTCCTCTATGCCTTTTCATGGCTTAATAGCTCATTTCTTCTTAGTGCTGAATAATATTCCATTGGCTCCATTATCCATTCACCTACTTAAGAGCATCTTGGTTTCTTTCAAGTTTTGACAATTACGAATAAAGCTGCTATAAACATCCATGTGCAGGTCTTTGCCTGTATATAAGTTTTCAACTCCTTTGGGCAATACCAGGGAGGTCAATTTCTGGATCCTATGGTAAAAGCATGTGTAGTTTTGTAAGAAACCCCAAACTGTCTTCCAAAGTTATTGTACCATTTTGTAGTCTCACCAGCAATGAATGAGTGTTCCTGTTGCTCCATATCCTGGTCAGTGCTCTGAATTTTGTCATTCTAATAGGTCTGTAATGGTATCTTGTTTTAATTTGCCTTTCGCTAATGACATATAATGTGGGGCACTTTTTCATATGCTTATTTGCCATCTGTATATTGCCACTGGTGAAGTATCTTTTAAGGTCTTTAGCCCATTTATCGGGTTGTTTGTATTCTTATTGTTGAGTCTTAAGAATTCTTTATATATTTTGGATAATGCTCCTTTATCAGATGCATCTTTTGCAAATATTTTCTACCCGTCTGTGGCTTCTCTTTTTATCCTCTTGATCTTTTTTATATATAATATAGTATGTGTAAGTTTTATGTGTGTGTGTGTGAGTGTGTGTGTAGTGTACATAAAGTAGACTGTCTACTATTAAACTGGAAGTGAAGTGTCTATTCACTCATCCCAAACTGTCCCAGCCCCACTCACCACTTTCTGTGGAAACTCTGAAGCTTGATTTGAAGAACATTATGCTCAAACATTATTGTCACTCAGAATTTGCTAGTGGCTTTCAAAATTGACATAAGTAACATTTCACATATATACCCTTTCTCTTTACTCACATGGTATTTACATGACTCTGGAAAACAGTTTTCCTGCCTTCCTCACTCTATCCCATCCATAAGCAAATGCAGTAAAGACACAAGTTTCTGGATCATCAAAAAAATCAATGAGAGAGACAACATTTTGACTAAGAACTCAAGAAGTAAGCAGAATGGAGGACATGGTGTTTTTCTTTGTAGCTTGGAGAGTGGGGTCTTTGAGAAGTTACTACACAACCAAGGATAGAAGATTTGGGTATTAAAGTAGATCCTTGCTCAGCCAATGGCAGATGGACTAGAGAAGCTGATCCAGAAGGTTAGTGCCTGAGACTTGACCCTCATATGCTGATTCCACATCTGTTTTTCTAAAGCAAACAAAAGGCAAAACAAACAAACAATAAACAGCCCAATATTGACCTACCACATGCTACAAACCACGGGTGTAAATTAATGAGTGAAAGCAGAACGATTATTTTTAATATGTTTGTATAGCATTTGGAATCCTCAGAGGCAGGGCCTGGGTAAAGATAACACAAATAGTGAGATGCCCCACAAAGCTTTGTGAGACAGTGGCTGTGGGGCCCCACTCTCCCCTGGGTGTAACTGCCTCCTGTGGAACCCTGCATCACAGTCTGATGCGGGTGCCCCACCCTCGTTCGCCCTTGCTATCTGATAACCTCAGCAGGTGCAGAAGGGAATGGGGACTTCGGCAAGGTGGAGGACCTCTGTCCACCTCACTGCTTAGGCACTCAGCCCGTGGTCATCCACTAAACTCTCAGAGACCGTTGCTGCAGAAAAATGGCTCCTGGGCAGAGCCGGCCAGCAGGAGGTTTGGCTGAGGCAAAGAATGAAAAAGTTCCCTTTGAGCATCATATTTCTTCCTCTGCCTCAGTAACAGCAAGAAGAGTAAGTGACTGGCTGAGTAAGTTGTTTCTGGAATAAATGCGTCTCTCTCACTGTTCCTTTGTGTTCCCTGGCTGCCCCCTCCCTCCCTGGCTCCTCCCATCCCTCCGCAAGCAGGAACACCTCCCTCCTCTCTTTCAGGTAAGACATACCTACTGACAAAGCTCTGGAACAAAACATCTATGTATATAATTTTCCTCCTAGCACATCAGGATGTAGCCTCCAGCCTTCCAGGTCATGAGGTAGATGTGGTCAAGATAGAAACAATGTTCATCTTCAGATTCATGCATCCTACCAGCATGCAGGGGTCACACTTGCTTGTCACTGACCAGGTAATGTGGTCTAGCTCCTGAGACTTTTCCACAAATATTAGCTTGAAGCCCCTTGGCTGCTGAAATATGACCCCATACTGAAGAGAGAGTTGAATTTTCAGGCTAGGTACATTCCACAGGAGGAAGTCGTTTGCTTTGTGGCCACGATGTGCTTTGCGACTGTGCACTCATGCCTCCTCCAGGTTCTCTCTCATTTCCAGCCTAGGTTCTGCTCTGGGAAAGCTTTCTCCAGACCTCTTCAAACACCCTTCTTATCAGCCACACAGATCCTGTAATCCAACCTTCTATGAGCTTGGCTCTCTCCAACTGTGGTTGAAATTATGCTGAGACACATCTTTATCTGGGAGTTACTGCTGTGAAACTTCCTTTTCACCAGGGAAACCATGTAACTTATAAAGCAGGGTGTCTACTAAATTAATGAACACAGAAGACCAATGACAGAAGGTGGAATTATATGTGTCCCCTCTCTCTTCCACCCACATACACAAATGCCCCTTAACAAACAGCCTCTGCTGCCAGTTAACTCAAGACCTCAGGACTTACCTCATCTGAGATCCAGCCTTCAGGGACCTCTCCATGCTGGTTGCCTCATAGGATTGAAATAGATTGAGCTTAACTTTCTGTGCTATTATTCTGTTTCCTATTGCCTGCAGCTCAACTTACACATGTCTAGGTGATGTGTTACTCCAGTTAAATAACAAATTAATTGAGGCACGGAACTTATGCAAATTTTTTCCTTCCATCCCCAGTATTCAGCGCAGTACCTTTTTAGGCATCCATAAATGTCTGCTAATTAATTGATAGATTTATGAAATGACTATAACTGGGAATAATAATAATGATGATAAAAATATCCTTTAAAGAATATTTATAGAATTGCCAGGAATGTCAATCGACGTTATACATTTAATCTTAATGATTAATTTAATTTATACAAAACGCTTATGAAAGAGAAAGAACATTCTCTCCACAGAATAAAACTGAATTTTAGAGAAAAGAAACAAAGAAACTGCCTCAGGGCTATGCATATAAGAGGTAGAAAAATTATTATATTTCTGCCCCCTAATCTCCAGAATGTTGGTCAAAGTGGGATTTTGAAGGCATCCTTAACAAGATTTTTCAATGCTCAGTAGGGAAGATTGAATTTTGCCAATAAAATTGATCTCTCCTTTCATAATCTCATCCGGAATTTCTTTTAGTATATATGTGAGTAATCAGGATTTGCAACGTGCATATCCAGGTGCTCACAGATTTTCAGTAAACGTCGTTTGTATATCACAGAATGCCTGAGTGAGAAGGACTCTAAAAGAGAATCTAATCCAACTTGGTTACTTTCAGCGTTCCATCTGATGTCTTTAAAAGCCTGTAGGTAAAAATGCTTTACAACTTGAGTGGATGACACACTTCAAATGCTCCTGGGCAAAAACGATGCCATTTGGTAGAAGGAGTTGCATTTTGCTCTAAAGTCTACTATATGCATGCCTCCAAATATGTAGGCTATGTCTACTAATTCTCAATTGTTGGCTTCCTTTTTAGACTGTAACTTTCAGGATCACCTTTTTGGGGATCTTGGTGTCCCCCACTGTTACCCAGGTCAGGTCTAATCTTATCTATTGACTACAGTCTGGCAGCTAGTTTCATGAACTACTATACTCCTCGCTTCCAATGTGGTTCAGTTATGTATGTTTCTGAAGCTTGGCAAGATAAGTGATTTGTTCATAAATTTAATAAGACGTGGGAATCAAACTGGATCTTCAATCCAGAAGTCATATTTTCTTTCTGTTGCACCATGCAGTAAAATGAAAGTTTCTTTGCCAGTGGAGAAGCTCTGTATTGATAACTAAATTAAGCACTAGATGAGAGGAGATATGGATGGATGGGATGAGGGAACAGAAACACATGAGCTATTTCAGGTTATTAGATAGTATGATATAATCATAATTTACTTGATGAGAACAAGCTAAACACCAGAGGTTTGACACAGTTTTCTACCTGGATTTAATTATTCCCAGGACCTATAAAAAATTCATAATTTGGGGGATCTTGACCCAAAAGAAAGAGGAACAAGGATACACAAAGATTTCTGGGGAAGTAGAATAAATTACCTTGACTATAATTAGTACTTAAATAAAAACAAAAAAATAAGCAACTGAACAAAACAAAACATAGAAACAAATCCAGAAAACCCTGGGCTGGTGCCTATTATATGAAGTCAGCTCAAACACGCAACATTATCAAAATGTAAGAGTGGATGGCCCTCCTTATACATATCTTCTAACACCTGCTGCTTGCTCCCCTTCAAAGCTATTCTAATATCCATATAATATTCTCCCCTATGAGTGTTCAGAAGATGCACGGCCACTTCTGAAGACTAGAGGCACACCTAAGTGCCTTCAAGCCTCCTTGGCGGCTGTGGATCCACTCCCCCAAGCCACAATTCCACCTATTTGCCCACATACCAATCCCTTAACCAAACTGAAGTGTCTTTAAGTAATAAAAGATTACAGTTCTTTACATTGGCAGGATAAATAAACAGTTGTTCAAACATATGCTAACTTCTTTCCCTTTTGCAGATATTAGCCATTGTTTCTTTTCGATTTGTGGTATCTATGGATCCAGTGCCTATAGATTTTGAATAAATGAATGCAGTTTTAGCTGTTCACATTAAAAGTGAAACAGGGCTTCCCTGGTGGCTCAGTGGTTGAGAATCTGCCTGCCAATGCAGAGGACACAGGTTCGAGCCCTGGTCTGGGAAGATCCCACATGCCGCGGAGCACCTGGGCCCGTGAGCCACAATTACTGAGCCTGCGCGTCTGGAGCCTGTGCTCCGCTACAAGAGAGGCTGCGATAGTGAGAGGTCCGCGCACCACGATGAAGAGTGGCCCCCGCTTGCCACAACTAGAGAAAGCCCTCGCACAGAAACGAAGACCCAGCACAGCCATAAATAAATAAATAAATAAATAAATAAATTTAAATCATATGGGCTTCTAAGAAGACCTCTGCCTAAAAAAAAAAAGTAGAGATGCAATTAACATTTTGGTACATGACTCTTTGAATTATGGTTTTCTCAGGGTATATGCCCAGTAGTGGGATTGCTGAGTCATATGGTAGTTCTATTTGTAGTTTTTTAAGGAACCTCCATGCTATTCTCCATAGTGGCTGTACCAATTCACATTCCCACCAGTAGTGCAAGAGTGTTTCCTTTTCTCCACACCCTCTCTAACGTTTATTGTTTCTAGATATTTTGATGATGGCCATTATGACCGGTGTGAGATGATATCTCATTGTAGTTTTGATTTGCATTTCTCTAATGATTAATGATGTTGAGCATTCTTTCATGTGTTTGTTGGTAATCTGTGTATCTTCTTTGGAGAAATGTCTATTTAGGTCTTCTGCCCATTTTTGGATTGGGTTGTTTGTTTTTTTGTTATTGAGCTGCATGAGCTGCTTGTAAATTTTGGAGATTAATCCTTTGTCAGTTGCTTCATTTGCAAATATTTTCTCCCATTCTTTTGGTCTTGTTTATGGTTTCCTTTACTGTGCAAAAGATTTTAAGTTTCATTAGGTCCCATTTGTTTATTTTTGTTTTTATTTCCATTTCTCTAGGAGGCGGGTCAAAAAGGATCTTGCTGTGATTTATGTCATAGAGTGTTTTGCCTATGTTTTCCTCTAAGAGTTTGATAGTTTCTGGTCTTACACTTAGGTCTTTAATCCATTTTGAGCTTATTTGTAGTGAGGTGGATGGACCTAGAGTCTGTCATACAGAGTGAAGTAAGTCAGAAAGAGAAAGACAAATACCATATGCTAACACATATACATGGAATCTAAGAAAAAAAAATGTCACGGAGAACCTAGGGGTAAGAAGGGAATAAAGACATAGACCTACTAGAGAATGGGCTTGAGGATATGGGGAGGGGGAAGGGTAAGCTGTGACAAAGTGAGAGAGTGGCATGGACGTATATACACTACCAAACATAAAATAGATAGCTAGTGGGAAGCAGCCGCATAGCACAGGGAGATCAGCTCGGTGCTTTGTGATCATCTAGAGGGGTGGGATAGGGAGGGTGGGAGGGAGGGAGACGCAAGAGGGAAGAGATATGGGAACATATGTATATGTATAACTGATTCACTTTGTTATAAAGCAGAAACTAACACACCATTGTAACACACCATTGCCCACTCTCACCACTCTTATTCAACATAGTTTTGGAAGTTTTAGCCACAGCAATCAGGGAAGAAAAGGATATAAAAGGAATTCAAATTGGAAGAGAAGAAGTAAAGCTGTCACTGTTTGCAGATGACATGATACTATACATAGAGAACCCTAAAGATGCTACCAGAAAACTACTACAGCTAATCAATGAATTTGGTAAAGTAGCAGGATACAAAATTAATGCACAGAAACCTCCGGCATTCCTATACACTAATGATGAAAAATCTGAAAGTGAAATTAAGAAAACACTCCCATTTACCATTGCAACAAAAAGAATAAAATATCTAGGAATAAACCTACCCAAGGAGACAAAAGACCTGTATGCAGATAATAATAAGACACTGATGAAAGAAATTAAGGATGATACAAATAGATGGAGAGATATACCATGTTCTTGGATTGGAAGAATCAACATTGTGAAAATGACTCTACTACCCAAAGCAATCTACAGAGGATATGGGGATATCAGCCTCAGAAAGACATTTCTCCAAAGAAGATATACAGATTGCCAACAAACACATGAAAGGATGCCCAACATCACTAATCATTAGAGAAATGCAAATCAAAACTACAATGAGGTACCATGTCACACCCATCAGAATGGCCTTCATCAAAAAATCTACAAACAATAAATGCTGGAGAGGGTGTGGAAAAAAGGGAACCCTCTTGCACTGTTGGTGGGAATGTAAATTGACACAGCCACTATGGAAAGCAATATGGAGGTTCCTTAAAAAACTAAAAATAGCACTACCATATGACCCAGCAATCCCACTACTGGGCATATACCCTGAAAAAACCATAATTCAAAAAGAGTCATGTACCTCAATGTTCATTGCAGCTCAATTTACAATAGCCAGGAGATGGAAGCAACCTAAATGTCCATCAACAGATGAATGGATAAAGAAGATGTGGCACATATATACAGTGGAATATTACTCAGCCATAAAAGGAAACGAAATTGAGTATTTGTAGTGAGGTGGATGGACTTAGAGACTGTTATATAGAGTGAAGTGTAAGTCAGAAAGAGAAAAACAAATACCATATGCTAACACATATATATGGAATCTAAAAAAAAAAAAAAAAAAAAAGGTTCTGAAGAACCTAGGGACAGGACAGGAATAAAGACCCAGATATAGAGAATGGACTTGAGGACACAGGGAGGGGGAAGGGTAAGCTGGGACAAAGTGCGAGAGTGGCACAGAGATATATACACCACCAGATGTAAAACAGATAACTAGTTGGAAGAAGCCACATAGCACAGGAAGATCAGCTTGGTTATCTGTGTCCACCTAGAGGGGTGGGATAGGGAGGGTGGGAGGAAGACACAAGAGGGAGGAGATATGGGGATTTATGTATATGTATAGCTGATTCACTTTTTTATAAAGCAGGAACTAACACACCATTGTAAAGCAATTATACTCCAATAAAGTCGTTAAAAAATATTAGAATTGAAATAAATATTCATTAAATATAATAAATAAATACATACATAAATACATAAAAAGAATGCAAATTTGAGGATGAACTATGTTCTCTGTAGAAAGAACACTGGATCTGGGGTTTGGAGACTTACGTTTAAGCCTGGCTTATCCTCTTACCAGATGTTTCACCTAACCCTTCTGAACCTCAGTCAATTGATTTTTAAATTAAAAGGATCTTGTAGTAAAGGTCCCTTCCAATTCTACAATTCAATTATCAAATATGTCACAAACTCATATACATTTCTGAAGATCAAGTAAAGTCTTAGAATAAGTTATTCCTCTTCTATATTCAGTATAAGGTAAACCTTTGCTGGATTTTTTTGAACATTTGTATTATAAGTACATGATACCTGTCCCCAAGTGCTTCCCCAAAGTGGTTAGTAATATAACTGAAGATAGAGCTCTACATAGAAAATAATGACTTATTCTATCACCTTGAGGAAGCAAAGCTAGGGATCCCTAAGAGGCATTTAGGGTCACTCAGTACTATCTCTAATCTAGTGTGATGCATGGGTTATTGGTCTGTGGATGACACTTCCTATTAGAACGTTTGTGCCGCACACCTCTGATTTCTAAATCTCATGCTTCCTTGTTTCTCACCATCACTTACCTCTGGTTGGATTCCACTTCTCTTTATTCATCTTGCCAACTATGTCTACTCTGTACCTTCAACTGAACAATAGAGAATGAAAGCACAGTGTTTTTAACATATGCTGACCTTAGCCCATTACATAGCTATAGCAGCGTATCAACCCTGGCCTCTGTCTGCTTCTCAAAGTAGACTACTGATAAAGAAGACACAAATTATCAATATCAGAAATAAAATAAGGGTCATCAATATTGATCCCATGAACATTAAAAAGAAAATAAATACTATGAACAATTCTATGTCCATAAATTTGATAACTTAGATGAAATTAGCGAGTTCCTTGAAAGACACAAACTGCCAAATCTCACACAGGCTCTGCCCTCCTAAACCAGACTCGATAGGACAAGTAGTACAACATCGGCCTCAGCCCGCTAGCTGAGAGTAAGGGTTGGAGGTAGTGCAATGCCTATTAACAGTGAGTTTAGGGAGCTCTGGTCATACATTTTCACTCATCATCACCCATGTTGGTCAGCTTGCTTTCATGTCTAGTAACTGAGGTTCTCTCCGTGCCTACAATCTTGGCAAATGTCAGCATTATTTAGCCAAATTTTGACCTTCTCATCAACCTGTTCTCATGAGAAGGGTGCTCTCTGTACCCTTAGCTACTGATGGAGGTCCTGTCATAGCAGACTAATGGCCAGACCCCAGATGCCTTCTGTAGCTGCGTTCCAACAGCTCTGCCTCCCCACACCGTCCTAGTGCTGTAAGTAATAGATCCTACCACCAAAAGGCTAGACTTGCTAACAATAGGTTTCTGGGATTTCTCCTCAGGAATCATAGCTTCCAACCAGATCGATTTCTTTTTTCATCCTCCTTATCTTTCGTTACTGCTTTCCTTTGTCCTGATCCATCATGACAATTTCTCGATATTGCTTTTGTAATGACATAGTGTCTCTTTTTCTAGCTTTAAGCACAGTAGGAAGCAAAAAGCAGTTTAACACTTCAGCCAATCGGAGGTATGTCATAGTCATCAAGAGAGGCACAACATTAGAGGTAGACCTAGCTTAGATATCTGGTTTCATTATGGTGTAATGAACTTGGACCATCACTCATTCTTTCTATTTCCTCAAGTCAAACCTGAGGATACAAATATCAACTTCATAGGGATGCTGTAAGATTAAATGAGATGACATATATAAAAAATGTAGCACAGAAGTTGCCATAAACACTCAATAAATAGAAATTAAAATAAAATCTGAACTATCATTTGTTTTATAGATACCTCTATCATCTAGTAGAAGCATCGTCCTTATTTTTTCTTATTCCGAAAGCACAAAACTATTTATCAGAGAGTTTACCTTTACGAGTATGAATGAACTTGGATCATAATTCTTGCTTTAAAGTACTTGTTTCAGTAGTTTTCAAAGCCTTTATTTTTTTAATTAATTAATTTTTTTTCCAGACCAGCAAATATTTAAGTATTTTTAAGGTTCCATTTGTTACATTAAGATCAGATTTGTCTTGAATTTACTTTGATACAAGGTGTATGACATATAAACGTGTTCATGGCTTGCATATGCACTAAGTTATTGATAAGGCCATCATTTCCCTACTGCTCTGAAATGCTGATATTATCATGCATGTACTTAAACATACACGTGAATCTACTGAAGATCTTCTTTATTTTCAACTAGAAGCATTTTAATTAGATCAGTCCTACTCCTCCCATTCCTCCTATCTTATATATGTAGAACTGAAAAGGCTCTCAGGGACCAGGTCTTCCCCTTTACTTGAGAAAATATTGCTTAATATTCCATATTTTATTGAAAGCAGAGTCAGGACGAGAGCTCAGGTCTATACTCCCAGGGTAAAGGATCTGGGAGGCTGGTTTGGGGTGGGGGGCATGAGAGTGTTGAGGACTAGAGCACTCTTCTCTTCTGTGTGGAGCTGAAAGGAGGACATAGGTCCCCCCAGTCCTGTTCTTTGCTGGATCTCATGTAAGACAAGAGTAGAAAGTAGCAGAGAGTCAAAGGGAGAGGAAAGTCCCTTGGTTATGAGTGCTTTAATTTCACAAATTAAAGGAATCAGCAGAAAATACAGTCCCCAATGCAATATCCATTAATAGAGTTCTGAAATATATTAGCCAATTATACTTTTCTCAAGCAGCCTGGGAAACTTCTCCAAATATCCTTATCAACACAGTCAGGTACTAAGAAAAACAGCTGTGCTAGAGCCAATACACCTTTGAGTATGAAGGGCTGAAAATTCTCAGATTTAGTCCAAGACTAACTTAATTGTTTTTTTGGTCGCATTTTGGGTTTTCTTTGCTGCGCGTGGGCTCTCTCCAGTTGTGGTGGGCAGGGACCACTCTTAGTTGCGGTGTGCGGGCCTCTCATTGTGGTGGCCTCTCTTGTTGCAGAGCACAGCCTCCAGGCATGTGGGCTTCTAGTTGTGGCCTGTGGGCTCAGCAGTTGTGGCTCACAGGTTCTAGAGTGCAGGCTAAGCTGCTCTGAGGCATGGGGTATCTTCCTGGACCACTGCTCCAACCCATGTCCCCTGCAATGGCAGGTGGATTCTTAACCACTGCACCACCAGGGAAGCCCCCAAGACTAACTTTAATCAGGGAACTAATTTTACTTTTAAAATGGAAATCATGGAAGGAGAAAGGGAGAAAATTTAAGTTGAATGGTTGAAAATTAAATAGGATGTTGAAGGTTATAGAAAGCTGGCAACGTGGGATTGACTTTCATTTCACACACAGACCAATTGCCTAAAGTCAGAATGAGTCTTAAGTGGCAAAAATAACTTGGTGCACCTAGCGTTTCTGTCTCTGGTTGTGTCTGGAGCCCATTCTGCAATGATCTTCATTATGGCTAAAGTGCAAAACTGCCTCATGATTAGCTCCCCTGCGTGGGCCCCCTCTGAGTAGGCTGAGTCAGATGTTGTTGTCAGAGAATCGAGGTTATTTCCATCATTCTTACCAGATGTGTATCAGAATCTTATTAGAGGGAACTACCTAGTATCTTTCCCACAGCTTTTTCATCACATATTGGCACCCTTGGCTCCCACATGCCTGCTCAACACTATCTTAGGCCTGAGAACAATCCTGTCCTATGGTGGAGAGAATTGATGAGTTCCCTATCTAGGAGCTTGACACTCACACCAACCCAGCCTGGCATCAGTTTTGGCTTTGGACTTGGACCCTAGTCCCAGGAAGACCTTTCACTATTTCTGTGGGCCAAGGTCTCCTCATCATTTTTAGTTCCACTTTTAGTAATGCCTCAGTTTTCTCTCCAGCTTGAGACTTTTCACCCCCACTTTTCTAACTATAGAAACTGGCTTTGCTCTTACCAGTCCTTCTGGGGAACGGTCCCTGGATCTGTGGTCAGGTCTCTCCAGTAAGTACCACATTCCTCCCCCTGGACTGTCAACTCAGGACTGGATTCCACTCCCCATCAAGCTGTTCACCATCTAGTTGACCAGCTACCACCTCCAATAGACCTCCCGGGCTCCAGTCTGCCTGAGCCACTGTCTCCAGCTGTTACCACCCTCCTTTCTCTTCCTGCTTCCTGTTACTTTCTCCTTTGATCTTCTCTTGATCACCCATTTCACCTGTCCAAAGCCCTCCATGTCCCACTTATCTAGGGATCACACGCTCTGATACTAGCCTCTTCACATCCAACTTTTCCTGCCTTCACAAAGGATAAATAATAAATCCTACTGCATTGTGATAATACCTGTAGGGGTGAGTGGGAGAGAGCCATTAGCTACGAAAATGAACTAACTTGCCTCCTGGTCTTAGAGTCTTAGCATTTCACTGGAAAATGTGGCAGCAAAGAAGTAAGTCACAACCTAAGGAAGCTCATACTAAAAAGCAATATAGGTGGCAGGTCAAAAATGGGCCATGTTCATAGCTTCCAACTCCTCTCCTCCTTTCATTTCCCCTTTGTATATGGCAAGTTCCGAACACATTTGTTTCATGAGATTATTACAGAACTTCCCTCAGCATCATTGCCCACCTCAACCCTGCCCATGGTACGATACTGAGAAAACTAGCTCGCAAGAAACATGAAAAAATCACATCTTTGACATCATGGCATAGCTTTCCTTCCCCTTTATTCAAAGTCTGGGATCTACATGCTGGGCCCAAACCCAAATATTACATATTTGCTTCATATTCTTTTGAGCGTTCACCTCACCTTGTGAGTGCTAAAAGCACCTCCTCTTCTTCCTCTCATTGTATAATGTAGGACAAAACTTATTTCCATTTTCCATCTGATGTCTGCCCTCTACAAGAATCTATGCTCATCTACTCTACAGAGACATACAGAAATTTGACTTAGGAATGCGTCATGAATTTCTCTTTAAGGGTTAGATCAAAGGAGCCTGGAGAGCCTGGATTATCAGGGCATGTGTACAGAAAGGATACTCCAGATATAAGACAGCAGGTTTATGGTACAGACGCAAGAGGCTAGAGAAGGGACCTGGGTCCTTCATGCCTCTTCCACCTAAGGGCAGCGGTAGTTTGGAAGTGACAAACTATAGGGTGCCATAACCATATAAACCTGGAAGTGTGGGAGAGGGGGGCATGCAGGAAGTGACAAATGTTTAAAAAAATTTAAAAGGACATCAACAGCTGCTCTTAGCTGTGATCAGCCACTCATGCTTCCCATCCCTCCTCTGAGAGCTAGATCCTCAAGGATAACCCATGGCTTGGAATTTTCATGACTCCATTGTCAATAGATCAGAGTCCTCTGTGTTTTTACCATTTCTTGTACAAACTTCTAATTCCTCTGTAACATAACCATCTGTTTCTGTTCCAGTGCCTCTTATTAGATTGCAAATTACCTGAGGGCAGGGCATGTGTCTCAGTAACCTATGCAAATGGGTACCTAGGACAGTGCCTGATGAGTGAGAGATGCTCATTAAATGATCACATAATGACTGAATGCAAGGATAAAGAATGTGGTGTTTATTGGACTCATTCTGCATGAATGGAAATTTAGAGTTCTGGACCATACTGTTTTACTGGTTCTGAAAGGTCTCTGTTTTCCTAAGGAAGTGTCAGGAGTGAAGGGAGTCATAATTACTGAGACTTCTGAAGCTCTCGGTTCCCCCAAAGAATGTTTTCCTGTTACATGTTCCTATTACGTGGGGGAGTTTAACAGTTTACTTGGTTTCTATAGGGAAATTTACTTGATAACTAAAAGGAAGACAGTCCCACTAATCACTTGTCATTATTGCTAGTTGGTGACTTTAAATGAAATAACATTTAAATTTCTTGAACACCTACTCCTTTTTTAGGCACTTGCTAAGCACTTTATAAATAAAAACTCATTTGATTTTCCCCAAAACCCTGCAAAATAAGTATAATTATGTCTGTTTTATAGGTGATGGAATTGAAGCATGGAGAGATTTTCACAATCACACAGATTTTAGCTACGTCTAGTAAATGACAGCCAGAATTTTTTTTAATGGCTCATGTTAACTAGACTCTTGACTCAGAGATTAGACTGAAAGTTTTGAATGATTGTCAGTGCAAACACATTTCCTGCTAATGATCTGTCACATTGTTTTAAATGAAAAATACTTTCTTTGACCCCAGGAATTAAATACTTAGTATTTGTTGTGATCAAAGGCTTGGCATATAAAATAAAAATATTCTCAGATATCAGTCATGACTGGGAATGAGATGATTAACATGTTACAATCAGAGATGGGAAAGTTGGTAATTATGATGCCGTCTGACATATAATAATACATATCAGGACTGGACCCTCACTGATTTGGGGATGGCCAGGTAGTAATGATAATCACAATATTAATACTAACATATATATATTACATGCCATATTTGTTCCTTCATCTAATAAATATTTTTGGAGCACCTACCTCTTACGTGCCAGGCACTGTGTGAATTGCTGGGAATATATTCATTTAACCTCCTTAATGTTTCTATAATCATTTATTTGCTTCCTATACCCTCTGTTCTTGCGTGATCTGGGTTTTTACCTGCTCTTCATTGGACAAAAATCTTCAATTTTTGGCTATAAATCTCCACTTGTTCTTATTGTATTCAGATTTGAGACCAATCTTTCTCCCCCACTGCAAAGACCCAATTGTACTAGTCCTTCTTGAATAAAGTCTTCCTTACCATCTTTAACAAGTGTCACAAATAATTTTTTTAAACACTACCCATTGCTCTTTGGATGATAGTCTGAACCTGTAACATGGATTATAAGCCTCCTAATAATCAGTCATCCTCATCTCCAAGGAGACCAAAGACCTACCTAAAACCCCTCTCAGCTAGTTTAGTCAACTCTCTTTCTACTCATATACCCATTTCATACTATGCCAGGCTGGATTACAACTCCTAGTTAATTGTCAGTTTCCTAACTAACCTCTGAACTTTTCAAGGAAGGGATTTAAATATATCTATCTTTGTTTCCATGACACCTCTTACAACACTTGGAGAACTACATGATTTTCAAAAGTCTGATGACTATTTAGACATGATCTTCACCTTTAGGATTTGTTCATTTAAAGTGATTTCATAAGCTCCACAAAGATAGAGGTATTTGATGGCACTGAAGCTGATGGTTATATGCCTTTTACAAGGTGTTATTTTGACTGAGTGATTATTTCAATGCACTTACTTCAATTGGTCACACTCTAATTTCATCAAGATGCTCTAGCCCTTCTGCACAAAGGCTTAGACATGGAAATATGCAGAATTCGTAGCAGTTAACTTCTACCCTCATTCCTTAGTCTGTTCACTTTTCTGCCTTCTACCTCCCTTTACCCTCCTTCTTGCTCTTTTCCATCCTTTTCTTTTTCCCTGTTAAGATTACTTGACTATTTGATTATTATGATAGAGTTTTCCGAAGATTCACCATCAGAATGATTTATCTGACATTTAACATATTATTAAGGAAGTAGGACATTGCTCGAAGGTCATAGTTTGGATTTGAAGCTTAAAGGTTTTCATAATGTTTAGTAAAGGTAGCATAAATGTCATCTCTCTCTAGAACTAGCACTCCCATAGTCAGTGCCAATTGGATTTATTCAGGACTTAGATTTCTTGAGCTTTCCCAAGAAGCATTTGTCAAAAATGATTGCGGTTTCCAGGAAGTTATTTTGTTCAGCACACTTACTCCTTTAACTAACATGGTCAAACACATGATACCCATAAAAATACTCTCAACCACACAACGTGCTGTCAAACCAGAGGGAAGAGAAAAAGAGGTGAGAAATATGACAAAGATCTACCATGGTCCTCTCACCAGTGTTCATTAATTTCCATATCAATATCTACATAGGAGGGAAGATTCATAGATATCTAGGTTACCACAAGGATATAAAGTGTAACATATTAAATAAAATTGGAAATAACTGAAATATACAAATGTTGTTTTGCAATCCATCATGTTTACAAAGATAAAGCCATCAAGACACCCAATAAATTAGTCTTGATGAGATTTGTAATAAGGCATTAAAGATAAGCTAAGTAAACTATTGAAATGTTAGAAAAATATATTGCTACATAACATATCTAGTCATACTCTATATTTTATGCAAATAATCAGACAAGAAATACTTCTAAACAAATAGAAATTTAAATCTTAAACTACACAAAGCAAATTTAATATTTTTGATTACCTAGTAGAGTTCAAAGCCATTAAACCCTGAGTAGGGATTATAATGGCTGGAAAGAAAACTTTTTTTTTTTTTTTTTTGGTACTGAAATCCTTTGGTTCTGTTTTTATCACCAGTGAAAATTAAAGACTTTTAGTATAAATGAAGTCATATTCAGCTTTTTAAAATTCCAGGGCAGTGTGGAGTTTAATATACTCCTTTGGTTTCTGGAGAAAGCTGCTCATTACAAGAGCTAAAAGAAGAAAAAAATAATTATTCCTATCGGTGGTTCAGTCGTGCACCCAGAAATATCATTTTGTAGAACTGTCAGAACTGTTGATAAGATTTTTAAACAGATCACAGAGGATCACTTTTTGCTCAAATATTCTCATTTCTTTAAAAAAGCCAAAGTGATTTTATGTTTTGTAACTGGATAGAATTGCATAGGATAGCAAGCTTCAACTCCGTGATAGCAAATAGTTGCAAGTACAGTTTGTTATTTTGGGACAGAGTCTACCCCAAGTATCGTGGCCCTGTGGACTCACCGCCACTCAATGAGGACAACTGCTCTGAGATGGAGTATGAAGGCTCTATACGTTTCTGTAAGAGGACAGAGAGCCAGTACAACCCCTCCCCCACCAAGTCACTGTTTTCAGGAAGGTGTCTGCTCTCAACATCTTACCTCCAAAACCTCATGGTATGCATGGGCATCCCTTTCCTCTGCCCACACAAAGAATGACATTTGCTTCACTTCGTTTTCTGCACTTCATTTTCCCCAGCACAAAGTTAATATCACAAATGGCAATGGGGAGCTGAAAATTTAGAGGGGAAGGAGGACAAATAAACTTTGGTCTAAGGTCTTCCTACATCATGCCCCTGTTCTGCACAGCTGGAACTCATGATATTTTCCAGGAACAAAATTCTGGGTTTGGCAGAACTTTACAAATGTGCATATCCTTTGTGTATATTTGAAAATGCCAAAAGCGTCTCATTTTGTGCAGACTTTCCTGACCTCTGAGTCAGTTTCAAACCTCTATAATTCACGTTCAAACCCAGTGAAAAAGGTAAAGGTTTAGAAGCTTATTTCCAGCACCCTGAGATTCAAACCTCTCTAATCAACCAATCTGGCCTCATATCTCAGGATAGCAAGCATCCTTGTGAGACTTTACAATGTTTTGCTCCCAAGTGAGCTGAAAATACTATAAGAATATGAGAATCACTTTCTATTTTTCCTCTCTCCCTGTGTGTCTGTATGTATTTTCACTGGATTTTGTGACTTTTGTCACTTCTATTGCAGATCATCATGAAAGATAAACATGTGTTGCAGCTGGGGTGGAGAAACTGAAGGAGACAAACACAGAAGAGTCTAGAAATTTGAAAAAAACGGGTCTAAATGGGACACTAATTTTTTGCAGGTCTAGTGTTTCTTTTAAATTAGTTAAACTAAAATGTGCATGGGGAAAAGTAAAGTGAATTTAGGAAAAGAAAATGAGTGGCTTTGTCCTTGCATGTTGGGAGAGGGGTCCTGTGTTGGAAATCTCCCAGACTGCCCTCCAGATGCAGTGATCTGCTAGAAGTACTTATAAAAAGTTCAAACTAGGACTTCCCTGTTGGTGCAGTGGTTGAGAGTCCACCTGCCGATGCAGGGGACACTGGTTCGTGCCCCGGTCCGGGAAGATCCCACATGCCGCAGAGCGGCTACGCCCGTGAGCCATGGGCGCTTAGCCTGCGCGTCCGGAGCCTGTGCTCCGCAATGGGAGAGGCCACAACAGTGAGAGGCC
This sequence comes from Grampus griseus, assembly GCF_964374135.1. NCBI lineage: Eukaryota > Metazoa > Chordata > Mammalia > Artiodactyla > Delphinidae > Grampus > Grampus griseus. The sequence goes on from NC_139009.1 coordinate 16,742,508, forward strand.
CGCGTACCACAAAAAAAAAAAAAAAAAAAAAAAAAAAGTTCAAACTAGCAAAAGTATAATTCCAGGGGGCTTAGAGGAGCTCCAAAAATTTGGAACTCCCTACCAGACTCCCTGTTTTATATGGTTTGAGTTTTCCCCATGGTGACCAATGGCAGGGCACAGCCGACTTTATTAAGCCACTCTGACGGGGCACACTAATTTTTCCACCCACACTTTCGGACCCCAGGAATCAGAGGATAATGAAGTTAGTGCCAAGGCTCTAGTGCATTAGTGCAACTTCCACTCTCTTCTCTCAAAGATGAATGGAAACAACTTTGGCCACGCTCTCCCTTCTCATTTCCATTCATCTGCCTAAGCTCCATTTTCTTCTTTTCTAAACTAACTGATTGTGGTAGAGCTTCTTTCAAGAAACCTTCCCCAAGTCCCTGCTTGCAAGTTCCCTTGCTCCTTTGCGTGTCCTGCCTCTCTTCTCTGTGCTTCAACTAGGATGCTTAAGACAGGTCACCTTAAAGGATCACCATTTAGGGATATGCAATCTATTCCCAAGTAAATATGCACTCCTGCAGGACACAGGCTCCCTGCAAGTGTATCAACCTGCCTGGCTGAGATAATGGCCCTCCATCTGTCACCTACTAAGTAACTCAGAGAAGCCGTCAGCAAGAGAAAAAGAGAAGTTAAAATAGTTAAAAAGTTAAAATAGGTATAAACAGGAAAGCATGAGCAGACACCACACAGTCTTCTGAAAATTCGGACTCAGAGTTGGGGCAAGGAAGAGTGGAGTACAGCTCAACACAGAAGCAGATGGCTTTTCTAGGGCAAGCATAGAAACCCAACTTTCTGGGCAAAATCTGAGATCAAAACTACAAAAACAGAGAAGAAACCAAAACAGGAGGTTTTACTTCCTAATATTTCCCAACTGATCTATGAAACATAGTCCTGTTTCAAGCTCCTCAGAAAAGAAAAGAAAAATTTCCATTTCCAGATAAGCTTGGGAAATATTCTATACTATATCCCCTACTCACAGCTATCTCAGGAATTATTTTAAATGCTCCCAGAAGACCTTCAATAAAGGTTAAATCTTCTTGACTAGAAATGCACCATCTTTTTGTTTAAGTTCTGTACTTTCATTGTTTTATTAACACAAATTAATGTTCCCCAGATCTGGGTTCCATGAAACATGCATTGGGAAACAGTATTATCCATGCACTCTTAGAAACACTATGCTGCTGTCCTTGGTCTCTATGAAATGTCAATCTATCAGCTGACTTATGTTCATCTTGCCTCAGAATTCACTTATTTCTCAACACGTAGTTGTTTTACGAATGAAATAATTAGTGACCTGGTGTCATGAGTACAGTGGCATAAAAAAGTCAGGCTCAATATTTAGACAATCTGAATAAAAGGATGGGTGAAAAGCAATCCCAAGAAGGAAAAAGAAATAAATTTGTTTGTTAGAATCTGTTCAAGGGCTAGAATGACTAACACTGTCAAAACCACTCACAAGTGATTAAGAGAGAATATCATCAGGTCCACCTTATCAGATGCCTGTGGGTCCCAGGTGGTGTAACCACAGTCTGACCCAGGTGTTCTTTCCCCAGCTTTGTGACTATTCGCTGTGAAGCCAAGTGTAAGCTACTTGGTATTACTATCTTTGGCTTACGGATCTATAAAATTAGGCTAGTAGTGCACACCCACAACAGGCATGGGAATGAAATTAACGTAAATGATTTCAAGCTCTTTGCAAATTTGAAATACTAGTGATCTGCGCTAACTAGACTAACTCTGTCTTTATGCTCCATTTATCCTTTCCCTTCCCTCAGGGAGACTTGTGCTTGTCTAAGGGCACTGAAAAAACCCATCTTACTGAGAGGTCATTCTCTCTTTGTGTGTGTTCAACCAAACGTGAGGTCCAACTAGAACTCTGGCCTATGCAAATTGAGCATTAAGTAAAAACAAGGTCTCTCATATAGTCATTCACATTTCTAGTCTCTTAGATAGCTATTTGCTTTTCCATGGATTTCAAATAGGTTTCAAAGTCTTTCTGCAATTATGACAACTTGATCACCTCAACAGCTTTGTGATTTGGGTAGAACCAGCATTAGATTCTTAGAGATTTGTATTTGTTTTTCAGAGAAGAAAAAAAAAACTCAAAGGAGTTATGGGGATTAGGTCAGCCAAGAGTCAGGAGTACTGGCCTCAGATTTGGCTCCTGAAAAAGAGACACCATCTCATGCACACATGTACCTGTAAGTGGTCTTACAGTAGCCCCATTCCACTTTATGAATGGACCATCAGGGCACATGAGTGAGGAGAAGAGGAGTCATTGCTTCTTAAGTATCTAAAAATATATCAGATTCCTGTTTCTTCAGGGCTCTGCAGAACAGAGATCCCACAATCCTAATCTGTCACAGTCAAAACTAGCTGAAACAAAGGTTTTTGGAAACGTTAATAGAATCATAGACTCCTATATTTGAAAAGAATCTCATAGGTTATCCGTGTAGCTTTCAGGCCAAAGCATCTTATATGGTACCAATGCATCTTATATGGTACAAATGCATCTTATATGGTACCAGTGCATCTTTTATGGTACCAATGCATCTTTTATGGTACCAACGCATCTTATATGGTACCCTCTCATTCACTCAGCCTTTGCTCCTGATCTGACAACATTATTGCTATCCCACCATCAATGGCCAAAATTATATGACAACTGTGCATGCCTAACCCCCTCAATAGGCAGCATGCTCTTTAAAGGTACTCATTTTATATTTTGCCTTTGTATTTCTAGGAACCAGCCAATGTCTGGCCCAGAAGATGTGTCAATAAATAATTTGACAGCTTCTCTTCTCACCCAAACTAAAGCAATAGCCTTCTATTAGTTCCCCTACTTACACCTAATGGTTGCCTTTAGTTCAACCATATTATCCACAAAGAAAAGGAGGAAGGAAGGAAGGAAGGAAGGAAGGAAGGAAGGAAGGGAGGAAGGGAGGAAGGGAGGAAGGGAGGAAGGGAGGAAGGGAGGAAGGGAGGAAGGAAGGGACTTTATAAAAGTAAACCAGACTATGCCCCCAGTCCCTGCTTAAAACCTATATATTTCCTTGAACATACAAACATAAAATCTAAACTCAGTACTACTATCTAGAAGCCATATCCTTTATTTTATTTATTTATTTATTTTTTGCGGTACGCAGGCCTCTCACTGCTGCGGCCTCTCCCGTTGCGGAGCACAGGCTCCGGACATGCAGGCCCAAAGGCCATGGCTCATGGGCCCAGCCGCTCCGCGGCATGTGGGATCCTCCCAGACCGAGGCACGAACCCGTGTCCCCTGCATCGGCAGGCGGACTCTCAACCACTGTGCCACCAGGGAAGCCCTAGAAGCCATATACTTTGAAGCTGAGATTATTACCTCTTTTGCTTGGTCTCCTCCCACCTTCCCATCACTGATGATGGTCTAGTCAGAGGGGCCACCTTCCTGCAGATAGAACACGCTACACTTAAGCCAATGGTCCTTTCATTTCTGGTTCCCTCTGCCAGAAACTCTCTTCCCCCAGTTCCCATAGGACTGGATGCTTCTGCCATACAGATCCTTGGCTAAAAAGTCTCTTGCCGGGAGAGGGCTTCCCCACCTACTCTAGCTTATATGCCGATTCACAAATACCTCATCACATTCTATTACGGTCCTTGTTTTGTCTTAGTGAAAAAAACTTATGCTTTTGGTTTGTTTTCTTATTTATTGTATACTTCCTGCAATCTGGTAGAAGCCTGCTAAGAACAGAATCTGGCCTGCTCATTCACCAATCTCTAAATCTAGGCCTTAAAATCAACTCTAAGCTTATAAAGTGGATATTCCACTCACTCTCTTCTGAAACAATGACTAAAGGAATTAATAATTCATTTAATGCTTAAACTCTCTCAAATACACTTACTGTTGTCTTAACCAAGTGTTACTCTTATTTTTCCTGGAGTAGAACATGATAAAAAACAAAACAAAAAAAACAGTGGTTCTCTACTTTATACCAACTGTTACCTAAGATTTCCCTTATGCAGTTGATGTTTGTCTTTCTGAAATATTCTTCTTATTAATGAATATTCTCACTCCTTATAAACAAAGCCAGTCGACGTTCTTTTCTCCATCACAGTTCTTTGATTACTGCCTTCAAATCCTCTGTACAGATTCTTTTATGCAGGCTAAGAACATCAGATCTTTCTTCTATTTCATACTTTGTACTTTCAAATATACCTAATTTTTCTTCTAAATATATTCCAATTTGTATTTATTTCTTACAAAGTATGGAGCTTTAAGTTGATAACAAAAATCAGAAGTGTGTTTTCATTGATACAGAATAGACTGTGTGTGTGTGTGTGTGTGTGAGCTCATATGTGTATTTGATGCCACTTAATATCACATAAACTTTGTTGGCAGCTACATCACACCAAAGACTTAAGCTGTTTATGAGCTAAAAAATCCCCAAGCCATTTTTAAAGACCTGCAGCAAGTCATGTATGATGACGGACCTCCAAGATGGCCACTAGTGATCCTGGCCTCCTAGTATTTAAAGCCCTATTGCAGTCCCCTGCCATATTGTATCAAGGCTGGTCTATGTGATCAGTACAATATGGCACACGTGATGGTATGTCATCTCTGAGACTATGTTATAAAAGACATTTTTGATGTCTGTCTTGCTCTATCTTAACTCACTTGCTCTGGAGAAAGTGAGGTACTATGTCATGAGGACATACCATCCTCATGGAGAGACTCCAGTGGTTAAGTTCCTTCTGACAACAGCCATGTGAATGAGTCATCTTAGAAGCAAAACCTCCAGGCTCAAGTAAGCCTTGAGTTCAACTTCATGAGAAACCCTGAGCAAGAACCACCCAACTATGCCTCTGCTGGATTTCTACTCTCAGGAACTATGTGAAAATATTAATTTTTGTGTTTTAGCTGCTAATTTTAGGCTAATTTGTTATACAGTAACAGACAACTAACACATCATGTCTCCACCATCCTATACTCATACAGTTGTTTTTCAGAACTAAATCTGCATCTGTACATTTATTCTTAATAATTTCATAGCTTTATATCTGGTTTTCTCCAGTCTGTTTAGATATTTTTCAGTAAGTGTTTAGATAATCAACATATCTGACATAGACACCATCTTATAGAATTTTAAAAAATCTATTAACTTTCAAATTACTATTGCCTTTCAAGTTACTGATAGACAGGCTAAAATGGAAAATATGTTGGACTGCATCCTGGTGGCTTTCACCAATCTCTCTGGATTTATACTTTTACAAACTCTTTTCAAACAGACCTTCTACCACCTAACACTTCTCTTTATTTTCTCCTTTTCCATCCTATGTATCTCTTATCTATAAGGATATTAAAACACTTGAGTTATGTCAAGTTGCATCTTCTTGCACTGCCAGCCTTAGTATTGTTAAGTTAAAAAAGGAAAAAAGACTCTCGTTTGGACATGACTTCTTCTTAGAGAGCCCGTTTGATACCTGGAGATATTATTTTCCTATTTGTTTCTCTTTTAGGGGCTCAGAGGCCATTGTTCTATGGCTTCATAATAATGCCATAAGTTGGGATAAAGGTCATGCTTGTCAACTTACTATTCTATCTTCTTCCTTTTATTAAATATGAATATTCATTTCCAGTCCTATGTCTACTCCCCCATTCTGCACTGCTCATCAAAGATCACTGTTTGCAACTCTCAGGCCAGGACTCACTGGCAATCTCTTCATACATTTTGCAATGGTCACCTTGCTTCCCAAGGTAGTTCATTCCATCTATGCATATTTATTTTTATATTTCATTATATTGAGTCATTCTCTATTTCCTTTTAGGCATCTCCTTAACAGAATACCAATCTACAAACAAATAAAAAACAACAACAACAAAAGGAAAATACAAGGAAAGATAATATACTAACCACTCCATATTTTATAACCACTACAAACCCTGAGGAGTCACATCCATTAAATTAGTGAATGAATGAATGAATGAACCAACAAATGTATGAAGTATCCTCAACCAGAAAATCCAATTCTGTTAATCAACACTAAAAATTCAAACACTTATATTTGAATTCAGTTAATATACTCTTTGCTTTAACACATTACGAGAAGGTGATAACATTTATTTTGCTTCACTTTCCCCTGAAATATATTAACATTTTCTGCCAAGTTTTAAAATCAATAAGCAGAATATTTCTTCAGTTACTTACTGTGCATGAAAAAAAGCAAGAAGACAGAAATAGAACACAGTTTTGAAAATTAAAGACCGATTTAAAAATATTTTCAGATATGATTATATTTTCCATTATTAGCTTTAAATAGATACCATCAAAAAAAGAAGCGTTCTGCCTGTAACCAAAGAATACTGTTATATGCAGGTAATAAGCCAATCTGAAGATATATAAAATAAGTTATTATGCAATAAGTGAGACATTCACAATTAATGTAGAAGGATAAGAACAATAAATAGAGCTGGAGTAATAAAAAGTTTATTAAAAAAATAGATCCTACTCTTAGACTATACCTCCAAACACGTTACAGATGCAATGGGGAGCTAAATTCTAAAAAGTAAATAATAAATATATAAAGAATCCACTAATTAAAGGAGCAATTGATATGAAAGGATAGTTTGCCAAAATGGAAATAGAGCATTTTAACAAGCGTATTGAAAGAAAAGTGTTTACCCTCATGTGGAACCAAATAAATAAAATAACAATACATATTTATTAATTCCAACAAATTAGCAATCATTTAAAGTTAATACACACATAGAAATGCCAGTTGGTAGAAGGTGAAAGAGGCACATTTATAGCAACAGAAGTGTGAATGCACATTACTTAATGACCTTATTGAAAAGACATCTGTCAATATCTATTTTCAAAAAGCCTTAAAAATATTCATTTCCTTTAACTCACTAATTCCATTTCTGGAAATTGCAGGAGAATTCTCTCCCCTTTTCTGTGTGGGGATATCTTGGCAAACAAATGTGTCTTCTTCCACACCCAGCCCAAGCTTCATTCCTCTTCTGAAGCTTACTGTCCTAGCACAGGAAATGTCTTCCTCCACCTTGTTCATGATGATCTGGCCTTGCAGGAGGGGAGGGCTCTGATTATTTAGAAGACACATCTCTGCGTGTGTGTGGCGAGCACAGGGAAAGGGGAGACAGGACACAGCAAGGAACTCACATTTCTATCAAGAGTAAATGAGATGCTCTTTGAAATAGTGAGAGGTCCTTAGGTCTTATGAGCAATATAATCCTGAATTACAGAAAAGCAAGGTCAAAGCTTACATAGAAAAGAGGAAAAAGGAGATGATAAGAAAGGTAAAAGTGTCTGTGTTGGTGCGGCAGATAAATGAGAAAGGCCAAGAAGATGAAATCAGGAATGAAAAAGATCCAGGTCAAAAATGTTGCTTCCAACTGGAGTGGTGAAATAGTATTTCAGGGCCAAGCTTAGAAAGGCAGGCAAGATTTTAATCAGGATGACTTGGCGAGCAGGAGTTAAGTTCCAGGCCATGCTTTTAGTGACACCAAGTGAAGGGTCTGATTCCAAGCTTCACAGGTTGGAAGAGAAAACTTAGACAAACGTCAGAAAAATTTGCATAGGCATGGAAATGACCTGAAGCAAAATAAACGCAGGCACGCTTGTACACACATATACACACAAGTGTATTCACAGTTCTTTATTTCTTTGGTTTTTCACCTTTCTGGACCTAAGATACACAGAATCGAGCTATTTACACTTATTAGTCACTAGCACACTCTAATTAGCAGTCCAAGTAAGACCACTGCTTTCATCGTGTTATTTTTTTTAGCCTTTCATGTCCTATCACCAAATCCATTCCACTCTGCAGCCCCTTAAAACTCCCTCATATACTGATTATGTCCTTCATGTCTGTCTTCCATATGTTTATTTAGATATAGATATTTCCTTGAAAATATGAATCTGTTACTTCTTATCTTTAAAACTAATCTGAGGGAATTATTATAAAACACTAATTTTATACGGGAGATGCATAGATAAATTGATATTGTATTGCTCTCTATAATTTCCTGTATATTTGTATTATTTTAAAACTAGATAGATAGATGATAGACAGAAAGACAGTGGCTTACTATGGAGAACAGTATGGAAGTTTCTTAAAAAACTACAAATACGACTACCATATGACCCAGCAATCCCACTAATGGGCATATACCCTGAGAAAACCATAATTCAAAAAGAGTCATGCACCAAGATGTTCATTGCAGCTCTTTTTACAATAGCCAGGAGATGGAAACACCCTAAATGTGCATCACCGGATGAATGGATAAAGAAGATGTGGCACATCTATACAATGGAATATGAGCCATAAAAAGAAGCGAAATTGAGCTATTTGTAATGAGGTGGGTGGACCTAGAGTCTGTCATACAGAGTGAAGTAAGTCAGAAAGAGAAAGACAAATACCGTATGCTAACACATATATATGGAATTTAAGAAAAAATAAATGTCATGAAGAACCTAGGGGTAAGTCAGTAAAAAAGACACAAACCTACTAGAGAATGGTCTTGAGGATATGAGGAGGGGGTAGGGTAAGCTGTGACAAAGTGAGAGAGTGGCATGGACACATATACACTACCAAACGTAAAACAGATAGCTAGTGGGAAGCAGCCGCATAGCACAGGGAGATCAACTTGGTGCTTTGTGACCACCTAGAGGGGTGGGACAGGGAGGGTGGGAGGGCGGGAGACACAAGAGGGAAGAGATATGGGAACATACGTATATGTATAACTGATTCACTTTGTTATAAAGCAGAAACTAACACACCATTGTAAAGCAATTATACTCCAATAAAGATGTAAAAACTAAATAAATAAATTAATTAAAAAAAAAGAAAGACAGTGGCTTTTTAATATACATAAATGGTATTACGCTACAATTCTTATACTTTTTTCCTACCCTTTTAAAAATGAATTTCTATGTTTTGGGGAGTTTCCCATGTTGGTTTACAGAAATATGTTCCTTGGGACTGGTACGTTATATTCTGAAGCATGCATATTGCATATTTTATTTATCAATAGCCAAGCTTCCAACCATTTTCTACAGAATATCTTGCTATGGATTTATGATTTTCTCTGTAATCTTGCTGAGCTCCCAGGTACATACATACTCAATTTTAACAAACCCTGCTAGGATGGCTATACCAGTTTATACTCTTAGCAGCATTGCATGGAAGTTGCCACATGATCTTATGCCCTTAATATTATGAAGCTTTGATTTTTACCATTTGGAAGTAAATAAAGTAATGTCTCCTTGTTTTAATCTACATTTCTCTGGTTACTAAGGGGATGAACATTATCTCAAGTTATTTGGATTTTTCTCTCTATTTGTATAGAATTGGCTTTTTATATTCTTTACTCAATTTGCCCTTTTCTTGCTTATTTATTGTTGTTTTTTCCTTTTCTATATAAGAAATAAATTGCCAATTTTACACTTTAAAAATATCATCACTTAGTTGTCATCCTTCTGTTAACTTTTCCCTGGTAGTATTTGTTGATTTCTTTTATGATGTATATATGACTTTTTTTTAGCGTTTTTAAAGATCTTTATTTTTTCCCATCCAAAGATGAAGAAATATTCTCCTACGCTTTTGTTTTATTAGCTTTATAATTTTTCTCTTTCACATTTAGTTTCATTTTATTTGATATGTTCTTATATAGGATTCTGTGATGTTGTGATTTGTAAAATATATATATGGTCTTCATCCTTGTTCCTGGCCAGAGCTCCTAAACTCTTGGTATTTCCTGAGTGATAAGAGTGATAAAGATTCCTTCTGTTATTAATTACAAACTCCTTTTAATCATACCTGAGTTTATATTAATGGGACAACTTTTGGAAGGTCCCTAAGGATGGGGGCCGGTTGCCAGGGGAACCAACCATGTGATTAGAGTGTTGGAACTTTCAGCCGGATTCCCCTATCTTTAGGTTGGAGAGGGAGTGCTGGAGAATGAGGTTATCACTAATGGCCAAAGATTTAGTCAATCATGACTACGTAATGAAGCTGCCACAAAAATTTAAAAGGATAGGGTTGGGGAGCTTCTGAGTTGATGAACACATGCTGTTCTGGAAAGGTGGTGTGCCTGCAGAGGGCATAGAAGCTCCGTGCCCCTTCCCTCATACTTTGCCCTATGCATCTCTTCCATCTACCTCCTTTTATAATAAACGAGTAATCTAGTAAGTAAACTCTTTTCCTGAGTTTTGTGAGCCTCTCTAGCAAATGGTTAGAGGAGGGGTTTGTGGGAGCCTTCAATTTATAGCCAGTTGGTCAGAAGCACAGGTAACAACCTGGACTTGTAACTGACATCTGAGGGCAGTGGAATGGCAGTCTTTCATGTCCAGGTAAATGGAGTCAGAATTCAGTTAAACTGTAGGACATCCAGCTGGTGTCTACAAATTGCTTAGTGGGGGAAAACCCTGGCACATTTGACGACCAGAAGCATCAGTGGTGTTCTGGGAAGTGTTGAAAGAGAAGTAGGGTGTTCTGTGAGTAGATAGAAAAACGGGAGTTTTTCCTTTTCAAGTTCCAGTATAGTTTCACTATATTGTAAATCTTAACTACAATATATACTAAGCAACTTTTCAATACCATCGTCTAAATAATTCATTATTTCCTCACTTCTTTGTGATGCCATTCTGTACCACCTGTTCCCACATATATGTAAATCTCTCTCTGGGCTTCTAATGTGTTCAGCTGATCTACTTCATCCTGTGTCAGTACTACACTCTTTTTATCACTATGCCTATAGAATAAGTCCAAAAAACTATGAGAGTTTACATTTACCCCCCAAACTAGCTATTTTATACGCTCTATTAGTCTATGTACTCCTTAGAATCTTCTTGTAACGTCCTCCCCAAATCTTGGCAGAACTTTGATTAAAGTTGCATGGAACTTCTATAGAATAAATTCAGGATAGTGACATCTTTCTAAGGTTAAATTTTCCACCCGTAAACAAATATATCTCATTATTCATTCAGGTTTTCTTTTATCCTCTTTAATTAAGTTAAATTGTTCCTTCCATGAAGGTTTTCTTTCTCTTTCAATCTTTATTATTTCTTGCCCTTGTCCTAGCATTTGCCAGGGGCTTCAGTACTACACTGAATATTATAGTATAAAAGTTTACAATCTATTTTAGTCCTATTAGGATCTGCTATAGAAAACATGAACTAAAATTTATCATGTAAGTTTACAGAAGGACAGAATGTCCAAATTCAATCAGAGGTGGTCACACTGTCTTTTGTATGACTTGTTCAAATCATAATTGATTATATCACCTGGATTAAGCATGCCTAAGGGAATACAAATGGGGAAATGATTTTTCAAATTTTTCCCAGCCCTGAAATTATACAGTTGAAAGATCATTGACTGTATTTTCTATATATCTTGAACACGGCTCATAACATGGCAGAAAACAAATCCTTATACACAGAGAAATTAGGGAAACTTTTGTTATTCTTGAACTACTTCCCCAAATTACCCTAAACCCTAAACCCATCCCTAAAGGGATAAAAATTCATCAACAAATTTCAGTCCTCTTCTTTTCAAGTTGTAACACTTATTTCCTTTGACTGGAGAATGGGAGCAAGCATTGAGCATTGTGGATGGGCAGATAAGACTGATTCTGAATGGCAAGAAACCCAGATGAGAAGATTTAGCCAAATGCACTTTTCTAGGCAATGTCCCTCCACCATGTTTTAAAAAGAGATCACTAGATTTTTGGCTAATAATTTCATCACCTTCAGAAAAAGAGACAGCCTTAAAGAGATCTCTGTGCAAAGCTGCAAAAGTTAAGTGGCACTTGAAATTAAAGGAAAGGATAGCATTCTTCTGGAATCATTTATGAAATGAACCCATGCATTTATTTGTACTTTCTAAAACAGCATCATTCACAGAGCCTGAGACTGGCAACTTAGCTCAGGGGAGCCTAAGGAAAGGAAAGCTAAAATTGATTAATAAGGAAATAAAAGTTTACTCTTAAGAAAAAGAATCACTTTTTCAAAGCAGGGATGGATCCCAAAAGAACTATGGTTCTTTAGAGTTACTGAAGATTTACTAATGTATAGCCAAGGAAGTAACATTCTAACAACCAAGGAAATTCTATTATATAGGCTGCTGGTTCTATTTTTAAAGAGTAAAGTTAGGCAATACCATTAGGAGAATGTGATCCCTAGATTATACTGCTATGCAGGGAACATTCTCTCTTGGTATAACTTTAAAATGCAGCCTCATGCATCGCAAAAGACAAGCCAAAGGCCAAGAAAGGGCAATTTCACACCAGAGCAAGTACTCAAGTGTTCTCTCCAGGCACTGTGTCTACTGCACGTGGTCCTCCTAAGGGAGAGATGCTTAAATGGAATGGCTTCCTACATCACATCTGCAGGCCTGGGAAAAGCTACTCCTAAATTGATCAACTCAGTGGTGGATAGAATGAAGTTTTGATGTGAGTCCACCCGATCTTACTTTTTTAACCACAAAGCCTGGACTCCATAGCTACAGCCTTATTGTTCGAATACGTGTTCTCTACGATCGCTAAATGACTGCTATTGCCAACGCTTTCCCATAAGAGTGACCAGAAGCCAAGAGATCACTGACCTTGAAATACACCCTCTTCAAATAAGTGTGTGTGTGCTTAATATTTAATTAATTTTGAATTTCTTCCAAATGGCCAAAGAGCAAAATTTCATGTCTCTGTGAGGCACCCAGCACTGTGCTAGGTGCTGAGGTTATGCCGACGTATACGACAAGCACAGTCCTTGTCAGCAGTGAAAACAGATATTTAAAACAGTGGCACTAACTACAAATAAGTTCTTAGATGATTCAAATGAACAAAGTGCTGAGAAAGAGAAATATGGGATTTCTGGGGCCCATTATGTGGCCTTTAATCATGGCTGGAGGTAAAAGGAGCCAGAAATGTAGTCCTGGCCACTTCCACAGACACTGAAAGCTGGGCATGTGCAGAGGAGAGGGAAGAGTATTCTAGGTACCCAAGAATCCCACTTGTGAAGACCCAGAGGTCAAAGAAAATGAAATAGTTGTCATGGGGTTTCATAGATGCTGTGCTGCCTGTTCCAAAAGAGAAATCTGATTCTTTCACCTTTACCCAAGATTACTCCATCCCAGGCAAATTTTAATTGACATGATCCATGTCTCAAGGATTCAAGTTCTAACATAAAACTTTATGTTCGGATCAAATTCATTATTTTTTAACTCCAAAATAGCTTTTCTTCTTATTCCTTCTTAAATTCATTTTATAATTTCCCTAACAGAGCCCAATTCTTCTATCTTAGCATAACTCCAGATCAACCACCTAGGATTATCCAATGGAGTTATCTGCATGAAGTAATTACTTTCTTCTTTTGTGACCCCATTTTCATATTCCAAGATAAGTCTTTAGACTTTAAGGCATGCACTTACAGTTTGCAAATTTTCTTGGAAGTTAAAAGTGAGGAGTCAGCAATTTACTTCACTGACTAAAAAAGAAACTTGAAAGAACCATCCTACCTATGCATCTTTAGACACCTACAAAATCTTGATTAATTTCTTAAGATGTCAAAACTGGCAGTGAAGTGTGTGCCTTTTGTTGAAGACGAGGAACCTTTGTTCAGGGCATTTGAATAATAGTTTTATGATAATGTACAACTGTGGTGAGTACAAGTCACATTGAATCATTCACTCCTGAGGTGAAAACTAGGGAAGTGTCCTGCCTGCTGAAACAATAGCAAAGTGACTTGTGAAGTGATACTGAATGTAAGGCATTTTATTAAAAATCCCTCTGATAACAAGAATAAAAGATGGAAGATATGGCTGAGAATACATTTTCTTTTTCATCAGTAATTCATAAGTGCTTACTAAATTGACATTTGAATTTAGATATGCAGGTGTGTCTTGTTTCACACAACAGATGTCTTCCTAAAAGGATACACAGAAATTACTGAAAAGGAACTCACATTTTATATGTGCTGGGGAAACTTCCTATTAAAAGGCAATCTGATAGACTCTCCTCTGCAAATATAAGGATGTTGCTGATATGTAAACAATCCCTATTAATGGACTTGTTTCATGAGTTAATAGGCTTATATATTAGGCTTTGTTTAAAGTGTGCATAAACAGTATGGAACGTCAATATGATACAAATGTTTCAGGTTTCAGAATTTACATAGACTCTAAGAAAAATACACTTTTGTTAAAGAAGAGGGAGAAATGAAGGGGGAGAAGAAAAAGAGAGAGACAGAGAGGAGGAGGACAAAGAAAAAAGAGGTGGAAATGATTTAAGACATTCTACTTATGCGTTGAGCTTTAAAGCAGCCACAGGTACCGTTCTCAGATCTGTCTAGAATCTGCTGGCGCTCATTTGTTTTTTCTTCACATGACATCTTTGTGTAGGTGTATGTTTGTTCAGAAAAGCCTGATACACATTTTCAATAGCTCAGGATGTCTGAGCTGGGCCAAGAGGTGGCATACACAGAAATGCTTATCAACTTCGTCTGAAGTAACCTGAAATTACCTAAAATCCAAATCAAGCACACATACACACACAAAAAAAACCCATGATGAAAACAAATCTCATTCTAAGACTTTAGAAGCTGCCTGTATGGAAGGGGAAGGGCACAGAGCCATAGAGATTTCCCTGCCTTTCCATTTGCCATTTTCTTGACAATGGCCAATCCCTTTGTGACAACATTGCACTAATCATCTATAATCATCACTCTTAATAAAAAGCTCTGATACTCTCCAGCCCTTTCAATCCCTGTGTTTTTAAGTAATCATCTTGTTGTCCCAGGTAGGCTGTGTGCCTTTGATAGTAAGATTCAAAATATACCTACAATTTTCAGACCCCAAATTATGCACCAAGAACATCATTGTGCTTTAAACAGTGCAGTCATTCATGTAATGCTCACAAACCTAAAAATAGGTATATGTGTATTGTTTTCATTTTTAGAGTAATTAACTAAGGCACTGAGAATTTAAATAACTTGTCCACCCTTTCATAGCTAAGTGGCAAAGCATGTTGCATGTTGGAAACATGATAGAAAAATGAGTCTATACTTGAAGGAATGAATACATGGGTAAAACAAAACAAAACACCAAAACACTGACTGCTACTCAGCAATTATCAAAAGAAGGAATCAAAAGCAGAATTATAAAACTTCCATGTGTCAGTGGAGGAAAAAAAGAGATAATAATGGTTTATCTGGAAAATAGTGCCCTCCCTTCCCAATCTCATTCCACAAGTCCCCCAACCCAAGTGATGACTCAGGATGGGAACAGGCTTTCCAAGCTTATCTTTCACATACCTTAAACCTCTCTCTTATTCCTGGCTTCCTTCCCTAACCTACAGCTCTCCCCAGGCCATCGGAATCCCTGCCCTTTGTTATGTATTCTCCTAGTTAGCTCCTCAGTTCAGTTCTAAACTGAACACTCATTTAAAACAACCACATTTTATTTTTATTTGTGTCCACTTTCTATACTATGTCCCAATAAGGTACTTCCCTCTCAGAAGAGTCTTAATGAATATCTGTCAAATAAATGGATAGGGAAATAAATAACATATTGCTTAGTCTTTCTGTGCTGCCTCGTTGTTTTTTTTTTTAAATTTATTTATTATTTATTTATTTTGGCTGCAATGGGTCTTAGTTGCGGCACGCAGGATCTTCATTGAGGCATGTGGGATCTTTTGTTGCGGTGTGCGGGCTCCTCTCCAGCTGTGGCATGCGGGTTTTCTCTTCTCTAGTTGTGGTGCGTGGGCTCTGTAGTTTGTGGCACACGGCCTCTCTAGTTGAGGTGCGCAAGCTCAGTAGTTGTGGTGTGGGCTTAGTTGCCCCACAGCATATGGGATCTTAGTTCCCTGACCGGGGATAGAACCCATGTCCCCTGCATTGTAAGGCGGTTTCTTTACCACTGGACTACCAGGGAAGTCCCTGCCTTGTTTCTTAGAGTGTTGTGCCCTCAGAGAATCTGCAAGCCTCACAGGGCAGAGGGCACATGCATCATGCATTCTTTTTTATGTCCCTCTCTGAACCTAGCTCATAACTGGGTGCAGCGTACACCTGGCTGTTCTATAGACAAGGTAAGTGCATGTTGGTGGATAGGTAGGTTCCATATTTCAAGACCTGCAGGAACACTATCAGGAGGTCTTTAGTATGGTTTTCAGTTACCAGGATCTCCTTCTGAGCCCTTCCCCACTCTCTGATAACCCCCCAGAGGGGTAGCCCTAAAGGGCTCCTGGCCCCTTTACCCTACCAAAAGTCACTTGGGAAGGGTTTTCATTAGTGTAATGAGTGGAGTTGGTAATTTCTCTTGAGCAAGTTCCCACCTATGATCTTCATGGAAGGAAGGGCCTCTCTCCTTTCTCCTCCCAAGAGAGACATTTCCAGATCTATTCAGAAATAATGGAATACTCTGGGGGCGTGGATGACCCTTTGCTGTAGTCCTGAAACACAGAATAAAGGGCCACCAGCTACAGTCACCTGTAATTCTTCTTGACTGAATTAACTGAGAGGAACAAAAGTTGTCACCCAGACCTGAATTAACCAAGAAACTGCATATACACTGGCAACCATGTTTCATTTGCTTTGTTTGGTTTCTGTCAACCAAGCCAGTACCCACCCTGAGTGTCTGACAGCAAGAGTGTACAAGCTCACAAGACTCAACTGTGAAACCAAGGCAAGAGGCCAGCAAATACTTATCTCTAATAGGCTTTGCAAGGCTTAATTAACTCCTGCACTAGGAGTTCTTTGTGATGTGTGCAGATTGCCTATATTCTCAAAGGTCAAAGATGATGAAGACGGAAAGGAATAATGACTTACTAAACACTCCTCAACTGGCTCAGAAGGACACTTCTAATACTTTAAATCTTAGTTACTGTTTTATTACTAAAATTCTAGAATTGACTGATTGCCTGTAGAAAATATATCTTGTAAGTGGTAGTTTTTTTTGTTTGTTTTGAAGGTGGGTGTAGATGTGTCTGTAGCACAAGGAGGGGTGCTAAGAGATCCCTTTTTTTCTCTTTCAGGTTGTTTCCATAGATGGGGACTCAGAACCCCAGTTAACATATGTAATATCTGAGCCTGGATTTCCGAGGTCTTTCTCACTATACAAGTGAATTCACAGTGTTACAGAAGAACCTGTGTTATTGCAGTGTTCTGAAAGTTCCCACTGACATCACTGAGCTTCTGGAGCAGGCTGAAGGAGCATTCTGAAAAGGATTTACATCTGTTATTTAATTAATATCATTTTCTTTATTCATTCATTTCAGTCAAGAAAATACATCTTATTCAAGAAAATAAATACCTGGTCATGCCAAACTCTGGGAAAAGAATGGTAAGGTAGACACAATCTTCCCTACAGTCCTCCTAGCTCCCTAGGAGACTGAGAAGTGTGATACATGTGATGCAGGGAAGTGTGATATGTGATATGGGAGTGCAAAGCGTCATGCTGAGGCTCATTGAAAGCACAGGTCAATGAAGTATTGGTGAGAAAAGGACATGCTACTCAGATGAATGAACCTTTTAGCTGAAAACTGAAGGAAAAAGAAGAAGCCAACCTGATAAGAGAGGACTGAAATCACTGTAGTCAGAATTCAGTTATGCAAAAGCCTTAAAGTGAGAGAGAGCATGGGACTTTCAGAAACTCCATGAAAGTCACTTGCACCAGCTTACAGAGAGCCTGTGGCAAAAAGAGAAGGAGCTAGAGAAACAAATAGGGACCATTCACAAGGGCACTTCATCTTGAGGCTCCTTGGGGTCACTTCAATAGTTTAAAATTTAAAAGTAAACACTTAAAACAGCACTTTAGAAGACCAGTGATGGCTTTGAAGGGAGTGGTGGTGGGTGGAGAAACCCCAGAGGCAGTGAGGAGACCAGTGAGGAGGTGATAAAGGACTTCTGGAGGAAGTTAGACTTTTGCCTGAGAAAGTATAATGCAGAGGGAGGGCACAGGAGAGGAGGTCGGTTTTAAGGATGTCAAGATATAGAATTAAGGGGATGCTCTGTTAGACTAGACAGAAAGGAAGATGCAAAGGGCAAAGATCACTCTAAGTCTCTGGCTTAGGGCTTCTACTACTAGCCGTTGTGGTGCCAGTCACTTGGGCTGGGCGTATAGGAAGATGGGGGAACTGCCCAGGACCTTGGTGCTGGTGGTGGTGTTTGGGCAGTGAAAGGAGGAGAGTGAACGTGTTCAGTTCTGTTGAATTTTTTTTTTTTTAATATTGATCTAAAACATGAATTCCACCAAATTCACCCTTCTCGCATATTAGCCTCTGGATCCCAAAGCCCTAATTCAGCACACCATCTTCTATCAGGTAGTAGTTTGATCAGTAGAGTTACTCAATTAGACCTTGTTATTTACCACTTATCTTAAAATACAATTAATGTACAGTTTATTATGTCCTTAACAGCTATTATATGATTAGTTTCACTTTTTAAAGGGGCTAGGATATTTTCAATAATCCAGAAGTAAAACTCACCGGAGTGTTTATTTTTAAATTAAAAGCTACATATCAATCTTAATTTAAATTCACAAAAGCTCTGTGATGAAGACAGTGTATTATATTATATCATTGTATTGTATTATATTATTTCGAGTTATAGTGGATGAAGCCCAGCATCTAAAAGGTTAATGGCTTGGCGAGGATGATCCACATCAGTGTTCTTGCCTCTGGAGCTCAGCCTTTTTGCTCCCAGTCTGGGGCTCATTACTCTCCCCCAGTGGCTGCAAAGGGCATGCCCAGATGTTGAGTTCAGCAAAGATGCATATTTCATTGGTCATTAGAACTTAGCGCTATTACTATCATCATTATTATTTTGCCTAGGAAAGTTCACTGCTCTGACCAATCTTCTGGCGAATGGAATTGTCCTTATATTTTAAAGCACAATGCGTTTTTTAAAAAGGCATGAAAAGAAATGTTATCAATGGTTTTCGTGAGTGTTTTCCCCTCAAATGCACTTTAGAGCCTGGTTCACCTACAAACTGTCCACATTGGGAATGCATTCTAATAAAAGCACATGCATTATGGAGGTGAGAACACTTGAAACAGTATTTGCATCTGCTATAAGACTTATAATGTAATGGATTTCTAACTAATTAGCATGATTTCCCAGACTGAATTATGCCACATGTAGGAGTAGCTGGATATAAAAATAAATTTGATTATAATGTGCATAAATTGCTCATTTCTTACAGAATTATGGCTTTTTCTTAAGTGAATGCCCAACTTCACCGAATTGTCAATGAAAACGTGTTTACAAATGGCTGCTCTTTTTGTGGCCGTGCTGCTTTCCGGGGGTTTGGGTACTCATGGCAGCTGCTTTGTTGGAACATGATACACACAGCACATCAGGCAATGACTGTGACCTACATTCAGGATGTTTATGAGTTCTGCAGAAATTGGGTAATTTCACTCACTATTTTGTTCTTCTGCTGATGTGAGAGGTCTTTGAGCACCATTTTGGGCAATAAGCCCTTGGATGGAAAGGGGAAAATACAGGGCTTACAGAAGGACAAGATAGAAGGCACAAATCCATAATGGCATATTTTTCCCAGTGCTGTGTCAGGTTTTGTTAGAATGGGATAAAATCAATGACAAACATGCTCCTCTATTCCTTGTAGCTGCCATTATATACAGACAATAATAAAACAAAGCAAGACAGAATATAACCAAATGCTAAATGGCAGGGCACCAATAGTATATTCTGTAAGTCAGAGGAAGGGACATTCCTTTCTCTGAGGGCAAGTATATGGATGGCACTTAATCTGGGAAGGAGAATGGGTGGAATGTGGATGGCTGAAGTGTAGGAGACATCCTACATCTGTAACCTAGAATGAAGGTGAGCAAAGCATGTTTCTTTCATGCACAGATTCATCCATTCACTATTAGGCTTCTATTACATGTGGACTGTAGTGATTCTCTACGTGTGATGTATCATAAGTATAACATCCCACATGCAGTTTGTTAATAGGTATCGTAGACACACACACAAATGTTCCTTTGTCAATATGCCTGGAACGCAATGAGTAAACAAAGTTAAAGGTGACTATTTCAAGATTTCTTGGTATTCAGTGTTTTCCAAATTTTCAATGAGGGAAAGCTTGTTTTAAATTTTCAACCTACGTAGATATTCAAGGAATTTTTAAAAAATCATACATAGCTTTTGTATAACCAAAAAAAAGTTATATAAGAGAGTAGTAAAAATTTTATGATATTAAGGGAAGTTTGACACCCTTTTCATCAATCCCAAATCACAATAACAATATATCAACTGTCGTTTACTGGTTATCTGTGCCAGGCATTGTACTAGGTATTGCACATGATTTTTGTGTAGCTGTCACGAAAACTTTCTGGATTATCTATAGCTATTTCTATATACAGATGAGAAAAACTAAAGCTCAGAGAGATTAAAAATTTTATAGAAGGTCGCAGTTTGTAACTGGCAGAATCCATGCTGTCCACTTCTATATGTGGCATTTTGATAAATCATGCTTTATATAATTCTTTGCTTTGTGTATAAATAACTTGGAATGGAAGTTCCAAGAAGGACAGATATAGTCATGGAAATTTAATACAAGTGGTAGTTGAGCATCAGTCCATAGACAAGTTCAATCAATGTTTTTAGAGGGGAATGCACTTTTACATCCAAAAGGGGATATATGTAAGGACCAAGTAATTTTGCTTCCCATTCACCTGAGGAAGTTACTTAGGATAGGAGTCAATAGGTAGATAGGTAGATAGGTAGATAGGTAGATAGATAGATAGATAGATAGATAAGGATTACTCAAAAAAGAGGAAGACTTTGGATCCAGGAATAAGTAGGCCCAGCAAGGTCAAACAATGTAGAGGCCTGTATTTACCTTACTAAGATTCTAGCTCCAACTTTAGAATTTTAGCCCCAAATATAGCGCTAGTAAAATTCTGCTCCTACGGGAATGACTGACTCATTTGCTCCAATCTTTTTTTCCCCAAACTAAAAACATTTGGTATTTTGTTGGTAGATGTAAAATGAGATCACTTTCTTACCCATTTCTTACATATCAGTTCTCATAAATCCCGATTCACTATTAGGAAATCAAGGTGAAGCTTGAGATTAGAGATCACAGTACGGATCACACAGGAACCCAGGACTCTTTGTAGCACAGAAAGACTAAAGTAACTGATCCACATGACAGGACAGAACAAAATTTGGTCAAATACCCCTTATCACAATAGCAGTACCTCTTACTCTAAATTGGGCCTGGCAAGCCCAAATAAATAGTTGGTTCTTTGGTGGGCCTCAGCAACAAAACCAAAAAGAAAGTTTGCCTTCAGCCTGGAGTGGGCAGCCACAATCACTGTGTAATTAGTGGTGACCAGCAGGAAGTTCAATTGTGTTTTTTACATGGTCTGAAGAGGCTGATTTGCCCTCATTCAGCTAACCCAATGGGGAGTGTTAGACACAAAAAAACAACTGATTCCCAAATCCCATTCTAATTATTTGTTGTAGGCCCTAGTGGCCAGTTTCATCAGAGAGTTTGTTCCATTTTGGCAAGAATGCTTACTCAGAGTACCACGGAGACTTCATTCCAGAGGTTGCAAAAAACTGTGTACTCCTGAAATGAAACCTCTCCGTTATTCACAGAAAATATAAAGTCACTGCTTCTATTAACTTTCCAGCTATCACTGATTTCCTTTAAACCAAAATATTAGATTTGATCTATTCACAATACTGTGTTCACAACATAGTTATTGCTTTGAATTGCTGGTTTTCTACCTACTTCATTTTAGTACTTAATTTCTTTTATTTTTAACATGTTACACCTCAGTATTTTAATTATACTCAGCCAAATGTATCTGAATGCTCTCAACATGCTTCATTATTTATATTAGTAGAAAAGCACATAAAATCAAATTGCATGCTGACATTCTATAATTTGTACTTGCATATCTCTAAAGTAGATTTCTATAGATACAGCAACTATTCAACAGTGGCTCAAGATATGCTATGATTTTAAAATTTAACTGAATTTTAATGTATTCGGAAAATAAAATTTATGAGATTTTGCTAGAAAATGTCTTATCTGATTATCCATATTCTACAATTATTAACTGCTCCTATTCTGCATTTGATTGAATTGTAAAAACGATGAATTCCTTCCCTTCTTACCTCAGGCATTAAGCTGTAATTTCTGCACATTTTGAGTTTTCCATATCTAAACTGGAAATTATGTTAGATCTACTGAAATATCAAGTATAAATAAAATATAAACCTTTTTTTAATTAGAAATGGACATTACTATTTAATTTACTAAGGAGGTCTATGGTCACACTGCCTTTCTCACAATAAATTTTTTCTGGGTTAAGGAGACACTCTTTATCAAAAGTTGGTTTAAATTCTCCCCTTTTTCATTTGGAATTAAGAGTCAGAAGTCCCGGAAAGAATTATGAGAGCCTATGCTTTTATTTTTAGTACCACTCTGAGAACTCAGCTATGTTCTTGAATCTGGCAAAATTACCTCTCCATCAGCTTCATCTGAGACTAGGATTCCCCAAATAGATGCTTTGATTTGGTTTTTAGGCTTATTCTAAACATAGAAAAGGCAGATTAATAGCAGAGAAAGCTGACAAAATGTATGCTTCTTCTTTGAATGATCAGGGGCACAGAGGATATTAGTATAAATTTTCTCTCTTGTTAGAATCTCCTTTAACATGCCACCCATTGTGAGAGAAAGAGGAGAATCCATTGAGTTGTGGATTTCAGGGAGGAAACTGTAAGTCCTTAAAGAATGAGGAAAACAATAAGAGGCAGAATTAGCAATATAATAACATTTTAGGTGAAGAGACTACCTGAACAATTTGCTGAAAGAGGCTGAAAGCATATTGTAAATTAAAACAAACAAACAAACAAACAGTACAATTGTAAGGGAAGTATTAAAATGGTCTAGGTATGGTTAAAACACAAAGCTAGTATCTTGAGTAAAGAGAAATAGAGCTTATCACCTCAGAATAGAGAGCCCTTGCACTGGTGAGGAGCATGGCCACATCTACGTAACTTGAGAGGTGGTGGAAGCTTTTGAATATTTGTGTTTGGAGGCTAGAGCTGATCAGGATGGTGTTACAGGAAGGTGGATCTGGCAGTGCTTGAAGGATACTGGGGATATTAACTGCAGGTAGAGCAAACAAATGAGAGGCTATTAGAGCAACCCAGGAAATGGCTGATTCAATTTAAGTCCAATACAGCAATTCTGTAAATGCCTAACTTGAGAAGGGCACAGTGCTAGACACTATGTAGGCATCAGTGATAAGACAGTCTTTGTTGCTTTCTCAAGTAACAGAAAGTTTATGTATTTAGGTGTTGGGAGAAACAAGAAAGCAGACAGATCAGGAGGCAGGAAGCAAGGTAACATGGAAGAAGAAGGAAACATGGAAGAGAAGATAAAAACCAGGCAGAAAGTAAGGAACGATGGGTCTGAGGAAGGTAAGAAAAGAACGTAACCATAGACAGAAAACAATAAATAAAAAATAATCCATACAATTCTCCCCTAACACCTCTAATTATTTTAAAGCATCATATCATTTCCTAGAAAAATAGAAATGATTAAATTAATCCATTTGATAGAGAATATCAATGTTCATAAATACCTATGTTCTCCTCTTCTTTCTGATCACAGGGATGGATTTGAGCATTACCTCGCGGCCCATAATAGCCTCCCACAAGTGGTTCTCTGTCTCCTCACGAGCTAGCTAAACAAATCAGTTCAGAATCTATAGGAGGGCAAAACTACACTGTGGAAGGAGCACAGAACTCTGAATGACAGGGGAGCACAGTCTCCCCCACACTGATATGCATCATTAGATAGTGACTTGAAGGATGATTAAATGCTTGTTGTGTTAAGCTCTTCCAGTACATTAGCCTACCCTGACTGACACGGAAAAATATGTACAAGAACTACCAGTCAGACACTGATTTGATCAGTAAGATAAGTCTGTTCTGCTAAGTCCTCAAGAAACAGATAATTCTGAATAATAATTAAAATACCTAGGTTTTGAGAAAATACCCCAATCAATTATAAAAGCTACCAAAGGCTGACAATATATTTATATGTGTTTATGAAACAATATAATTTATTAACATAGGTGTTCATAAATGTGATAAGGCTATAATTTTATAAATAAAATTTTAGGGACGATAATTTACAACTGTAAAATTTATTCTATGCAAGAAAGGATGGTACAAAATTATAAAATCTAAATATATTTTATTACCTTCTTATTAAATAAGAACTACAATACCATCTTAAAGAAGATCAAAAGAGAGAGAAGAAAAGAAGATTAAGATATGATAGAAGATAAAATTTATCACTTAATGAAAAAAAATTCTCTTAGTAAAAAAGAACAGGATGCCATTAATATGATAAAGAATATATACATGGTACTAACAGTGAATATCACAATAGAGTCACTCACATATATTTAAGTCTAAAATGAGATAAGGGTGCTTCTTATCACCATTACTATTCTGTAACTTTACGAATTTTCCAGGTGAAAAAAAGATAAATAACACAAGAAAAACCTGAAGATCAAATTTCAATATTTATAGATATGATTGGTATCCTATACAAGATAATCAACTGAAAAAATAAATGAAATTCCTATGTAGTATTTCTGGACACTAGTTGCTTAACAATAATAAATTCTTCAGCAGCTGACTAAGATATACACATACATGTACCACCCCCCAACACACACACATACACACAAATAAACACGAAATATCCAAAATCATTTCTAAAACAAAAAGTCTATGTAGGACACTGAAGTTTACTGAAGAATATATTAAAATGTATTGTAGGGCTTCCCTGGTGGCGCAGTGGCTGAGAGTCCGCCTGCCGATGCAGGGGACACGGGTTCGTGCCCCGGTCCGGGAAGATCCCACATGCTGCGGAGCGGCTGGGCCCGTGAGCCATGGCCGCTGATCCTGCACGTCCGGAGCCTGTGCTCCACAACGGGAGAGGCCACAACAGTGAGAGGCCCGCGTACCGCCAAAAAAAAAAAAAAAAAGTATTGTAGGGCTTTAGTAATTGAAGTAAAGAATGGGTCATTTCAAATAAGAAAGGTAGATTTTTAAATGATTATTATTGACATAAATAGCTGATGTTTAGAAAAAGAAATAAAATAACATCCCTACCTCATACATTATTTACATGTAAATTTCTAAATGAAGTAATATGTAAATGCAAAAATGAAAGAATCAACCAATACAAATGCATTCACTAGTGTAGGGTATTTCTATAATACTCAGGATGGAGTGAAAAAGATAAAATAATAACATAACAATACTTTAGAAACTTCTTCAAATTAAAAAAAGACAGATAGGAGCCTGAACCAAGATGGTGGAGTAGAAGGATGTGCTCTCTCTCTCCCTTGAAAAAACACCAGAATCACAACTACCTGCTGAACAATCATCAACAGGAAGACACTGGGAACTCATCAAAAAAGATACCCCACAACCAAAGAAAAAGGAGAAGCCACAATGAGACGGTAGGAGGGGCACAATCACAATAAAATCAAATCCCATAACTGCTGGGTGGGTGACTCACAAACTGGAGAACACTTGTACCACAGAAGTCCACCCACTGGAGTGAAGGTTCTGAGCCCCACGTCAGGCTTCTGAACCTGGGGGTCCAATAATGGAAGGAGGCATTCCTAGAGAATCAGTCTTTGAAGGCTAGCAGGATTTGACTGCAGGACTCTGACAGGACTGGGGGCAACAGAGACTCCACTCTTGGAGGGCACACACAAAGTAGTGTGCGCATCGGGACCCGGGGGAAGGAGCAGTGACCCCACGGGAGACTAAACCAGATCTACCTGCTAATGTTGGAGGGTCTCCTGCAGAGGCAGGGGGGTGGCTGTGTCTCAATGTGAGCACAAGGACACTGGCAGCAGAAGTTCTGGGAAGTACTCCTTGGTTTCAGCCCTCCCAGAGTCCTCCATTAGCCTCAAAAAAGAGCATGCAGGCTCCAGTGTTGGGTTGCCTCAGGCCAAACAACCAACAGGGAGGGAACACAGCCCCACCCATCAGCAGACAAACAGATTAAAGTTTTTCTTCTTTTTTTTTTTTTGTGGTACGCGGGCCTCTCACTGTTGTGGCCTCTCCCGTTGCGGAGCAACAGGCTCCGGACGCGCAGGCTCAGCGGCCATGGCTCATGGGCCCAGCCGCTCCTCTGCATGTAGGATCTTCCCGGACCGGGTCACGAACCCACGTCCCCTGCACAGGCAGGCAGACTCTCAACCACTGTGCCACGAGGGAAGCCTGCAGATTAAAGTTTTACATAGCTCTGCCCAACAGAGCAACAGCCAGCTCTACACACCGCCAGTCACTCCTGTCAGGAAACTTGCGCAAGCCTCTTAGATAGCCTCATCCACCAGAGGGCAGAGAGCAGAAGCAAGAACTACAATCCTGCAACCTGTGAAAAAAACCCCACATTCACAGAAATATAGACAAGATGAAAAGGCAGAGGGCTATGTACCAGATGAAGGAACGAGATAAAATCCCCGAAAAACAACTAAATGAAGTGGACATAGGCAACCTTCCAGAAAAACAATTCAGAATAATGACAGTGAAGATGATCCAGGACCTCGGAAAAAGAATGAAGGCAAAGATCGAGAAGATGCAAGAAATGTTTAACAAAGACCTAGAAGAATTAAAGAACAAACAAACAGAGATGAACAATACAATAACTGAAATGAAAACTACACTAGAAAGAATCGACAGCAGAATAACTGAGGCAGAAGAATGGATAAGTGAGCTGGAAGACAGAATGGTAGAAATCACTGCTGTGGAACAGAATAAAGGATGAAAAGAAATGAAGACAGCCTAAGAGACCTCTGGGACAACATTAAACACAACAACATTCACATTATAGAGGTCCCAGAAGGAGAAGAGAGAGAGAAAGGACCTGAGAAAATATTGAAGAGATTATAGTTGAAAACTTCCCTAACACGGGAAAGGAAATAGCCACCCAAGTCCAGGAAGCACAGAGAGTCCCATACAGGATAAACCCAAGGAGAAACACACCGAGACATATAATAATCAAATTGGCAAAAAATAAAGACAAAGAAAAATTATTGAAAGCAGCAAGGGAAAAACGACAAATAACATACAAGGGAACTCCCATAAGGTTAACAGCTGATTTCTCAGCAGAAACTCTACAAGCCAGAAGGGAGTGGCATGACACACTTAAAGTGATGAAAGGGAAGAACCTACAACGAAGATTACTCTACCCGCAAGGATCTCATTCACATTTGATGGAGAAATCAAAAGCTTTACAGACAAGCAAAAGCTGAGAGAAGTAAGCACCACCAAACCAACTCTACAACAAATGCTAAAGTGGGAAACACAAGAAAAGAAAAGGAGCTACAAAAACAAACCCAAAACAATTAAGAAAATGGTCATAGGAACATACATATCGATAATTACCTTAAACGTGAATGGATTAAATGCTCCAACCAAAACACACAGGCTTGCTGAATGGATACAAAAACAATACCCATATATACGCTGTCTACAAGAGACCCACTTCAGACCGATTGACACACACAGACTGAAAGTGAGGGGATGGAAAAAGATATTCCATGCAAATGGAAATCAAAAGAAAGCTGCAGTAGCAATACTCATATCAGATAAAAGAGACTTTAAAATAGACTTCACTGTTTGTAGATGACATGATACTATATATAAAGAATCCTAAAGATGCCACCAGAAAACTATTAGAGCTAACCAATGAATTTGGTAAAGTTGCAGGATACAAAATTAATGCCCAGAAATCTCTTGCATTCCTATATACTGATGATGAAAAAACTGAAAGAGAAATTAAGGAAACACTCCCATTTACCATTGCAACAAAAAGAATAAAATACCTAGGAATAAACCTACCTAGGGAGACAAAAGACCTGTATGCAGAAAACGATAAGACAGTGATGAAAGAAATTACAGATGATACCAACAGATGGAGAGATATACCATGTTCTTGGATTGGAAGAATCAATATTGTGAAATTGACTCTACTACCCAAAGCAATGTACAGATTCAATGCAATCTCTATCAAATTACCAATGGCATTTTTTACAGAACTAGAACCAAAAATCTTAAAATTTGTATGGAGACACAAAAGAACCCAAATAGCCAAAGCAGTTTTGAGGGAAAAAAGGAGAGCTGAAGGAATCAGACTCACTGACTTCAGACTATACTACAAAGCTAGAGTAATCAAGACAATATGGTACCGGTACAAAAACAGAAATACAGATCAATGGAACAAGATAGAAAGCCCAGAGATAAACCCATGCACCTATGGTCAGCTAATCTATGACAAAGGAGGCAAGGTTATACAATGAAGAAAAGGCAGTGTCATCAATAAGTGGTGCTGGGAAAACTGCACAGCTACATGTAAAAGAATGAAATTAGAACACTCCCTAATACCATACACAAAAATAAACGCAAAATGGATTAGAGACCTAAATGTAAGACCAGATAGTATAAAACTCTTAGAGGAAAACATAGGAAGAACACTGTTTGACATAAGTCACAGCATGATATTTTTTGATCCACCTCCTAGAGTAACGGAAATAAAAACAAAAATAAACAAATGGGACCTAATGAAACTTCAAAGCTTTGCACAGCAAAGGAAACCATAAACAAGACGAAAAGACAACCCTCAGAATGGGAGAAAATATATGCAAACAAATCAATGGACAAAGGATTAAGCTCTAAAATATATAAACAGCTCCAAAATACATAAACAGCTCCAACAGCACTTCAATATTAGAAAAACAAACAACCCAATCCAAAAATGGGCAGATAACCTAAGTAGACATTTCTCCAAAGAAGACATACAGATGGCCAAGAAGCACATGAGAAGCTGCTCAACATCACTAATTATTAGAAAAATGCAAATCAAAACTACAATAAGCTATCACCTCACACCAGTTAGAATGGGCATCATCAGAAAATCTACAAACAACAAATGCTGGAGAGGGTGTGGAGAAAAGGAAACCCTCTTACACTGTTGGTGGGAATTTAAATTGATACAGCCACCATGGAGAACAGTATGGAAGTTCCTTAAAATCTAAAAATGGAATTACCATATGATCCAGCAATCCCACTACTGGGCATATACCCAGAGATAACCATAATTCAAAAAGACACATGCACGCCAATGTTCACTGCAGCACTATTTACAACAGTCAGGTCATGGAAGCAATCTAAATGCCCATCGACAGACGAATGGATAAAGAAGATGTGGTACATATATACAACGGCATACTACTCAGCCTTAAAAAGGAAAGAAATTGGGTCATTTGTTAAGACGTGGATGGACCTAGAGACTGCCATACAGAGTGAAGTAAGTCAGAGAAAAACAAATATCGTATATTAACGCATATATGTGGAACCTAGAAAAATGGTAAAGATGAACTGGTTTGTAGGGCAGAAATTGAGACACAGATGTAGAGAACAAACATATGGACACCAAGTGGGGAAAGTGGCAGTGGGGGGTGGTGGTGGTGTGATTTATTGGTCGATTGTGATTGACATATATACACTGATGTGTATAAAATTGATGACTAATAAGAACCTGCTATATAAAAAAATAAAATAAAATTCAAAAAGAAAGAAAAGTAATAAAAGAATAAATTAGCTATACATGCAACAAAGTGGATACATAAAAAAAGTGCTGAGTGATAAAAGCCATACACAAGAATACTTCATGTATGTCTCCATTTATATGAAATTAAAAATTACATGAAATCTTAAAAAAAGACAGACAATTGAAATGAAATGGAAAAATACTATTTTCCATGTAAAAATTTTGTAACATATATTCAGTCCAAGGAGTTTTTATGTTAATACATTACTGTATTATTATAAAGATGTATTGCTAAGAGGTAAGATAAATGTAAACAACCCAAAAGGATTAAAAAGTTTAAAAAACAGAAATATTTGTTACGCAGAAGACCTATAAACATATAAAAACTATACCAGTGCAATCGTAATAAAATGAATGCAAATTAAGACCATAATACACTATTTTTCTCTGTCAAACTGTCAAAGACAAGGAAAAGATAACTGTCAATGCTGTCAAGGGTTAGAGAAAAACAGAAATGCTGCCATAGTACTGAGGTGTAAAAGTCATCACAACATTCTTTTTTTAAATTTATTTATTATTATTTATATATATATATATATTAACATCTTTATTGGAGTATAATTGCTTTACAATTGTGTGTTAGTTTCTGCTTTATAACAAAGTGGATCAGCTATACATATACATATAGACCCATATCTCCTCTCTCTTTCGTCTCCCTCCCACCCTCCCTATCCCACCCTCCCTATCCCACCCCTCTAGATGGTCACAAAGCACCGAGCTAATCTCCCTGTGCTATGCGGCTGCAGGCACAACCTTCTTGAGTGGTCATGTGCAACACAGTTTTTAAAAGACTACGAATGTATAGTCTTCTGATTAGCAATTTTTCACTTCAGTTGATTAGTGATACAGCTATAAGTAATAATTTACAAATACCATGACAAGGGTTTTTTCTAGCAACATAGCTTATATAGCAAGAAAAAAAAAAAAAGGAAACTTATTACATCTTCAATGTTACCATTGGTTGAATAAATGTTGGCATATCATGTAATGGGAAAATATGCAGCCATTAAAAATGGTATTATAGGGCTTCCCTGGTGGCGCAGTGGTTGAGAGTCCGCCTGCCGATGCAGGGGACACGGGTTCATGCCCCGGTCCGGGAAGATCCCACATGCCACGGAGCAGCTGCGCCTGTGAGCCATGGCCGCTGAGCCTGCGCATCCGGAGCCTGTTGCTCTGCAACGGGAGAGGCTACAACAGTGAGAGGCCCATGTACCACAAAAAAAAAAAACAAAAACAAAAACAAAAATAACAAAAATGGTATTATATAAAAAATACTTAAGGGTCTGGAAATATTCTCATGATATATATTTTAGCCTTAAAGATTTGGGTAATACATATCATAAAATGAAATGCTCTCAATTTGCATGATATACACAGGTGGAAGTATAAATATATGCATACACACACACACACACACACACACACACACACACACACCCCTCATATGTACCAAAATGGAATCATAATGGAAGGAAATAATTCTGTGATTAGTTCTGGGAAGTGACTTGTAATATTTTTTTAAAAATATATTTTGCTAATGTCTATTTTATAAGTTTTCTAAAGTACACAAACTAGTTTCACATTTAGAATAACAAATACGTTATTTTAAGAAACAAGGCCAGAAAAGATGTTCTAAGGGAACAATTATTATGTTCTCATATGGTAAAAATACCTGACTTGGGAATAGAAATATCTAATTCATTGGTGGTCATGAATTCTTTTTTAACTGGATCAAGTTAGGTTATGCCCTCTGGCAAATCACTTCCTGTTTCTAAGCCTCAGTTTATTCTTTTGCAAAAGGAGAGGATTCAGCTAGATAATCCCTGAAATCCTTTGAGAGTCCGTGATTATTAAAAATATTTTGTGAATAGGCTATATTCCGTTATAAAATAAAAAGTTAAAATATTTTGTGCACACACATAATTTATTTGTATTGGTTTAAATCTTCTAATTTTTTTCCTACTTCCATTGTAAGCTCCTATACCCTGATTCTTAGATGATGGAAAAATTATGCTTCCTGTTTTATGATCATATTATAAGACCTGGTTATGTAGGAGGGTCCAAAACAAAATTTGTGAGCCCCATCTCCACTGTTCTAGTCAGACAGTAAAGAGAAGAGTCACACAGAGGATCAGGGAACCTATGTGTCTGTGAATGGCAAGCTCAGAGACTGGTGTGTTATAGGAAAAGGAAAGCAGAGATGTATTGGGACCAGAAGAACTGAGCAGTATAAATTGTATGACCATATATTTTATGCTATGAACAGGGGACTTCTGAGAATGAAGGAGGACTTACCAATAATTATGCTGAAACAACAGGTAAAATGAGACTGTCCAAGGAAAAGCAGGACTTATGGTCATTCCAAATATAAGTCCTGGAGTTTGGAAAGAGAATGTTATTCTTTCTGAATCAAATCTAAGAAAGGAGGTAGGTTATATTTGGGTGACACAGTCTATCAACTAAGAATGTGCCATCCTTACAGCAAACTGGAGATCTGTTCAACTTCCCAATGATGTTGGGAATTCTTGATTCTATTCCATGATCATAAGGAGGCCTGCTTGCTTGAGCATAATTCACACTTCTGGTAAAATTTTAAGAACTCGAGAATGATGTTGTTTACTATACTACCATACTACATTAGGTCACAAATGTCACCCTTAGCAGTGGTTGTCGGGTATCCAGCACATGATGCTGGGTGACCAACCATTCTGATTTGAGAACTTTTCCAGGGTATAGGACTTTCGGTGCTAAAACCAGGCACACGAGGAAGGTTGGTCACCCTACCAGCTGATCAGGACCTCTCTCATGTAAGGTATTCAATGCATCTCCCCTCTATTCATTTCTGTATTGATATTTTTGTTGCCTAAATTGTGTATAATTTGTGCATTGAACATTGTTATGGACTGAACTGCGTTCCTCCAAAATTTGTATGTTGAAGTCCTAATCCCCAGTACCTCAGATGTGACTGAATTTGGAAATTGGGTCCTTAAAGAGGTAATTAAGGTGAAATGGGGTCATTTGGGTGGGGCCCAAATCCAGTACCGCTGGTGTCCTCATGAAAAGAGGAAGGGACATCAGAGACACACAGAAAGAAGGCCCTGTGAGGATGTCTGAAGGACAGCCATTTACAAGCCAAGGACACAGGCCTCATAAGAAACCAACCTTGCCAAAACCTTGGTCTTGGACTTCTAGTCTCCACAATTGTGAGAAAATACATTTCTGCTAAGTGCCCCAGTCTTTGGTACTCTGTTATGGCAGCCCTAGGAGA
This sequence comes from Grampus griseus, assembly GCF_964374135.1. Classification (NCBI taxonomy): domain Eukaryota; kingdom Metazoa; phylum Chordata; class Mammalia; order Artiodactyla; family Delphinidae; genus Grampus; species Grampus griseus. The sequence continues at coordinate 16,775,503 of NC_139009.1, forward strand.
GGAATACAAATATACTATAAAAGTAATTTTGTTCTTAACCTCATTGCCCAGGAAACTTGAAAATCTAAATTCTCTAGAGGAATGGTTTTCCTGGTTGTTGGAAATATAGTAATCTATCTTGCTTCAATGTAATTTTTTTTCAGTAATTTGTACACTAGGAGTAGCTATCCAAATTTTGCATAGGGCTTTAAATTGCATTTCATTTCTCTTTCATTAAGAAACCCGTCATGATTTGCATTCTGTCCATCTGTACAACTTCACTTCATCTCTCTGAGGAGCTGACTGTCTCTTTATGTTTAGTACACATAATTATTTTTGATGTCCATGTTAGATCAAGTTTAATTATAAGGTGGCCAATAGTCCCCAATGGCTTACTTATTTCAAGTTTACTCATTTAGAATATATTGTTATTCCACAACACATCAGGACTGAAATTATCCTAGTTAAAGTCTGTCATTTAAGCCTTTACAAATCACACCCACAGTACATTAGGGTTTTGTTCACTAATTACTAAGTATATTATGAAAAAGCAAATTAACGTTTTGAAAAAAAAGTAGCATTATACTCTCACAAAAATGGAAAAAATACATTTTTTTTCCCAATTGGGAAGATTTTAAATTTAATCCTTTTATTTTTCCTTTAATATTTAAAACTTATAGTGAAATAGAAACAAAGGTTTTTGGTCTCAGGAGATGAGAGAATCCCTTACTTCACTGAGAACCATCAGACCCAGACCAAGGTAACTAGTGACCAGGCCTGGTGTTAGTTCTATTCTCTGCTTCCACATCTAGTAGCTGAGGTCTCCTCAACAGGTGGGGTGATCTCAGGCATTCACTCCCGATATTGATACCTGTTGTTTTTTTTCCTCCCAGTTCACCATTTGTTGTAATAAGAGAAATTTCTCTTTCTTTTTTTTCTATGAGAATATTCCTTAAAAAAAAGGTCATGCACTCAGACAAATACTTTCTCATCTATAAAATGGGGCAACAGAGGTTCACATTATTTAAGTGTAATTTCCAAAAAAATTAGAAGGGTGTTAAACATTGGGTTGACTGGTTTTTAACATGGACTTGAATCCCTTCTCTGGGTTATTTAGACTGTACAGACCCAATAGATCCCAACCAGGGCCTAGAATAGCCCCCAGCATGCACTAGGCCCTTGATATACACTTTCTGAATCCACTTAGCTAGTATTTTAAGAACAAGTACTGTAAGAAAGTAATTTGGCAGTGGAGACCATCAACCTTAGATGTCACATATAGTCTGAACTCCTCAAGTGGAACTGAAGTACCAATGACAGTTAGATGACCGTGAGGGAGAAGCACACTAAGTTCCTCATAAGGACAACATTGCAGGAGATGAGGTCAGGGTAATAGACTACAGGAATAGGAGACCTGTGGGCAGCTAAAAGTGAGCAGGCAGACAGTTTTGAAACCTCAAGAGTGCAAGCAACCAAACTCAGGAGAATCAATGCCTGTTGAATATGTCCATTTAAGGCTCAGCTTTGATGCAAGTTGCCCTCAAAAGTCGGAACTGGCACAATTAGCCCTGCATGCCTCAGCCTGTCCAAAGGAGCCAGGAGTTGAGGCCTGCCTTATAGGCAGTTGTGATGGTGGGGTCATTTCTTCTGTTGCAGGCTCAGGTATTAAGCTTTTTGATTCGGAAGCAGTTTGAAAGAAAAATATAAACATTATCTAACTGTGAACTCCTCCTTGAGCTCTTCAAGACAACATGCTGACTTTGTGCAGGAGAACATTTATAATCACATGACATTATTCTTCAAACTCAGATGACACGTTCTCTTTCATATTTTAAAAAATGGTTCATAACATAATGCCTTAGAATCATCTAATGGAATCATCTATACTTTCAATTTGTTTTGTTTTGTTTTAAATTTGATTTTTTTCTTTATTCTTTACATATTTAGTTATGAGATCATTTTCATAATACATAATTCATACTACACTAAAAGATGGAATAAATGGTCTTAAATGGAAATGAAAGTCTCCCATACATCAAATTTGTTTTGGTGAATACTTTTATTTTGAGAACTCTATTCTATGAATTATACCTTATTTATAGAAAAGTTTGCCTTAAAAATCACTTACTCGATTGGAAGACATTTTATTGGCATATGTGGTTTCTATTTTGATGTCTTCTGAAACCAGAAAACTTGCTAATGTTTAAACATCTTTATTTCTTTTAGGACGGGTATCAGTTAGGATTACATTTGGCAGCAGGTAAGGGAAAAAAAGACGCTTGAGGAAACAACGGCTTAAATAAGAGAGCAATCATTTTTCTCTTTAGCAAAATAAGCTCAGTGATATCCAGGGTTAGCATAGTTGCCAGCATGGACTCAGGCTACTTCTAGAGTTGCACTAGGCTGTGGCATTTATCCTCCTGCTCCAAGATGGATGCAAGAGCTCAGGACCACATCCACAGCAGGACAGATGCAGAGAGAAAGAAAAGCGTGCCATCTCTCTCTACCTTCTAAGAGGGGGTCCCAGAACTCCCATGCAATATTTCTCCTTACATCTTATTTACAAAAATTGGTCTCAGGACCACACCTACATTCAAGGGAGGTTTGGAAATACACTTTTGGGTAAACACATAGGCAGCCAGGAAAAATCAACAGTGCATTTCATGGAAAATCAAAAGAAGAGATACTGAGAGGCAATTGACAGTTTCAGATACAGGAGACTTAAAGAGATGTCTGTCGTCATTAGGAGGTCACGTTGAATGATCAGGGCAACAGCAGCAGATGGAACCCAGGTCAAAATAAGAGAAGTAGGCAGTTACGTGCATGAGAGATAATTTCTGAATGAAGAAATGAATGATAAAGTAATGTCTTGCAAGTAACAAATATTTGACTTGACCCTGTTTTGTTTCGAGAACTCCATGACCAACCCTCACCCTATGATTGTTAAATGCCATGAGGTCTGGCTGAGATTTCACTGGCACTGGAATCAATAGTTGTTAGTCTGGTCACAATTCTGTCCCTACTTGCTAAGTGACCTTGAGTTGTTTATTTTTATTGAGACTGGGTTTCCTTACTTATAAAATAGGCATAAATAAAATACATATTTATTGATGTATCCATTCATTCACCAGATATTTATTGACTGGTTATTAGGTACTACCCCTGTGTTGGATACTAAAGACATAAAGAAAACACAGTGCATGCTCTCTTGGAGCTTAGCAGAGAAGATAAATACTTAAAATAATGTACCAATAAATATATTTTTGCAAATTATTATAAATGAAATGTAGGGTGCTATAAAATATAACGGGAGTCCTTAACTCACAAGGCTTTTGTAAGGATAATATGTATTATAATATGTAACTGTTATGGGACCTGATAGCTAATGAATGTTCAATGAATGTTTGTTCTTTCCCTTCTTTCTTTAAGTTGGAGAAGTAAAAACAAACACAACTAATAAAGCACAGCATTATCCCTACGGCAGTAAGGACCAACACTACTGTACTGTATTCAATTGTTTTCAGTGTATTCAGTTGAAGGATTGAGTCTACCTGGAGGAAAAAGGGGAGTAAAGGAGGATTTGAAATAGGATGCTACATTTAAACCAGGTCTTTAAGAATGAAGAGTATTGAATCAAGAAGAAGGAAAGGAGAAGAATTTTTAAGAGAAGGAAGAGCTTGAGGTGCTCCAGTCTGAGTGCTTCCTGCCCCCCCCCCCCTCCACAGAAATGAGAAGTCCATGACATGAGTAGCTTCTCTCTCATCCTGTCAGGAATTAGTGCCCTCAGATTTCTCCTTCCTTGTCCCTTCTCAGAAAAAAAAAAAAAAAAAAAATCTGATTGAACTCAATCACACTACGAAGTTCATATATATATACCCGCTTGAAAACTCTTTAATGGAACAGCCTAATAATAGTTCTAAAATCCAAACCGAGGGCCTAACAAAGTCAATGCTATTTTGAAATTAAGTGCTGAAAACTTCAAAATAATTATAAGCTAAAAATTACTTTATTTGCTTATTCTTTCCTAAAAGCATTTCAAATCTCATGTCCTATTTAAAGTGAAACATGACACATGTATCAATTGAATAAAAATCAGACAGTTCAATTACAATTATAGAACCCAATAAAATGTTGAAACTATTACCTAAGATGATTAAACCTAATCTCTTAGGGGGAATGAGTATGTGGCTGTATATTGTTTTTTAAGAATTATAAGAATTAAAAAGTATTAAATAATTTATTAAAATCAAGGTTTCTATCTAGTGGGCCAATTTTGTAAGGAAAAAAAAAAGCACATATAAAAATAAGGCATTCGTCCACCTACATGTGATGGAGTAGCTTAAATAAATAGGGATGAAAATATATTATAAAGGGAGAACATGCAAATGAAAGGAGTAAAGTCAAAACAAGGAATGGGTTCTGAGTTGGATGCCAGAGGAATGGTGTAGGAAGCCAAGGGGTAGTCTGTGAAAGAAATTAAAATTCCAGGCCATGTTCAGACAAGATTAGTTAAAGAGTTGCAGAAGTTTGGGAATTTAAAGCATGAGCGAGAGGACTGAAGAGATGTTTGGAGAGCAATGGGCCTGTGTGTCCCAGAAATCATGTTTACATTGGTCTTCTCCCCCCGTGAGGCTGTGAGCAGCACCACATTATAACCATTGCCTGTGTTCTTGTTTATTAAATAATTTATTAAAATCAAGGTTTCTATCTAGTGGGCCAATTTTGTAAGGAAAAAAAAAGCACATATAAAAATAAGGCGTTCATCCACCTATATGTGATGGAGTAGCTTAAATAAATAGGGATGAAAATATAGTATAAAGGGACAATATGCAAATGAAAGGAGTAAGGTCAAAACAAGGAATGGGTTCTGAGTCTAATTCCCCATCAGACTTTAAGAAGGTGCTCAGAAACATTAGATGAATGTGTGCATGATGCAGAATATATCAGACACCAGGGACCCTGGGACATGTATCTGTTACACCTAAACTCCATTACGTATAGCCCACTGCATTAGTGCCAGAACTTGTTTGGTGTTATTTCAAAGGATGCCCAGGAATTTGAATTGGTGCTGTTTGTAGCAACCGATTTATTAAATGATTTGAGTAAGACTTCCTTAATTGAGTATGTACTGGACATAGAGAAAAATATTCATCACTATAACTGTGTTCTACAAATTTCACAAAACCTTTAATTCCATACAGTGCATACCAGAATGCATACTGCTGCTCAACCAAAGGGCATTTTTCTTCTATCTTGCTTGTCAGGCAGAAACTTTACGATTCAGTTTATTAGTGAGTAAAACAGATTGTGACAAAATATTTCCACAGGCCAAGGACAACTGGGCATAATCACCATTTTTAGGAAATCTTTCTCGTCTCAAATACTCCCAGAGGTCCTTATAGAGATCAGAATAAATGATTATTTAAAAAAATAAAAAATCCTAGAGAGAACCAAAAAGGATAGTGCTGGCAGTGCTATGAATGTTTAGATAATGATGGCATGAGAAGAAATATATGAAATAGATTTTCTAAAATAAATTGAAGGTAACATAATCTAATTATAACCTATCCTACAATTGCACCTGAAAGGCAGTTTAGAGCTCTTTGATATCTATTAATTTATGTATGTGTTCAATTTCACTTACTTATATAGTTAATGAATTGACATATAGAAGTAGGTTTATTTTATTCCCCTTTATCTGTTTCCTTCAAATTCTGAGGGAACCATCTGGACTGAGTACAGTAATCCATTAGGACAAAAATGATGATTTTGATGAAATGAAATAGCATGTCCTAATTAGGATTCTTTGTCAGTATAATTTTATATACTACCCATTAATTATTGCTTATTTTCTTTAAAATGTATTATCCAGAAATTATATCCACAGAATGCTATGATGATGTACAGGCAGCATCACCAGCTCTTACCTCTTCTTAAAACCATTTGAGTTTGGGTATCTTATTTTGGTCTCATTCCAGAAACACATTGTTTCTTAATTGGCATGCTAGTATTCTCCTGGCACAATTCCTGCATTCAACGCCATATTTGTTTTTCATATCTGAGATTTCTATTTATATATATATCAGATCAGATAACTGATTTTGTGTTTTGCTATTATTTTGTACATTCTGCTCCATTTTGTTAGGCCCCTCTAAAACTTATGTTTTTAATCTTAACTTTTTAATCCCTCTTATTTTACCTCTTTATGTGATTTCATTTTTTTTTTTTAACAAAACGATTGTCATTGAATTTTCTCTGCTGGTATTATCATTCAAATATTCTTGAATTTTAACTTTCATAAATTTTTAAAGTATATCTGGTTAATAAATTATTTATGGCCTACTTTTTAGCTGGAGCATCATTTTCACAGACTGTCCAGCTATTCCTTGATGAACCTATAGTGAATGTATCATTTATAGGTACTATGGCTCAAACCTGAGTGATATTCTCAGCAGTGGCCTTGAATTCCCTGCCAAAGGGCTGCTACCTTGGTTAGAAGAAGGCTTGAGAAAATATGGAAAAGATTACCCAAGGATTTCTGAAATATCAGCAGGCTACCATCATTGAACTGTACTAGCCTCAGCATCCCCAGATACAAAGGAATGATAACATTAACAAATAACAGAGTATTCCCGAGGACATGTGTGCAAATTAAAACTTAGAGCAAATATCAACTTGAAAATGAAAAACATTTTGTAGCACAAAAGAATAACAAGAATGGATGGACCAGAGCTAACTTTCACCTTGGAAAGATTTTCCATACTATATACAAAAGACCTTAGAGATCCTCTGAAATCTATCTTAAAGAAACAAAAGAACTCATTGGCACTATTCAACAAGAGAAGGCAATGCATTTTTACAAATAAAAAATATGCAATAGAACAATTAGCATAATCATTGGAAGCATCAAAAAGTATAATGAGAAGTACAGAAAAACAATAGAAAGAAAAAAGGAAAATGCCAAACTTTAAGTCATGGAGAAAAGAATGTGGGTGTCTAACTCATGAATAATACAAATTATTTAAAAAAGAGATAGAAAAAAACTAGAGAATTAATAATCATAATTAGTTATTTAAGTGTTCTTTGCATCATTTTCATAAAGGATTTCAGGCAAAATACAAAGGTATTATATACTAGGCTTTTACATTAAACAACATGACTGCTCCAGTTATGTGTCTTTGGTAACTTGCAATTCCATTTTTACAGCTGTATTTATACTGTTCTCCTGCATCTCTTATTAAGAGTATTTTCATGTATTTTACATTTTTGTTGCTAATGTGAGTGAAATATCAGTTTCCTATTTTTTCTAGCAGATTGCTGCTTTGGAATATGTATCATACGAACTTCTTGATATATTAAACCCATTGCAAAACCCAATACATTTTAGCTTATTCTTTGATATTAATTTGACATATTGTACTATTTAAATCATCCTTTTGAAATTTATCATTAGTCTTTCCATGTTTTAATCTAACAATTAAAAATTTTTAAAGAATTCAATAAGAATAATGAGACTAGAAGTGATTTTTATGTGTCTATTTTCAAAAGGAATGCTTAGGATTTTACTCTACAAGTTAAAAAAAAAGATTCATGATTTAACATACATCAACTTTATCACCTTATGTAAGTAATGTATATCTTCCAGATGAATTTTTGTTGTTAACAGCAGTTAAATTTTACCAAATTATTTTGTACTGGAATGTGTATTTTTCTTCTAGAAGCTTATTAATTATTAGCATACTAGTAGATTAGAGATATCTCTAATTTACTATTTTGTATTTGAAGTATTTAGAAATTGAGCACAGTCCCATTAAAATCCTATAGGTACTTTTACTTGCTTGTTTTTGTCTCTTTTACATGAATAGATAAAGCAAATTTTATTTTTATTTGGAAAAGATAATCAGATGAGAATGTAAACATGAAGGAAGGTAAAGTAACCTTCAAGCTTATATTGTAAAAGTATAATAAATACATACTAAAATATATCATAAAAAATAAATAAAAGTATATAACAAGCACAAAAATAACATGACAGTGAGAGAAATTAGAATAAAAATTGGATCATGTATGATAAATGATAACTAAAATAGTTAGAAATACATTAATAAGATCTGCTACAATTAAATAAGAATAATACTTTGTTGTGAAACTGCTACCAACCCAAAGAATTCTCCAGGATCTGAGTTACCTATTTCTTTCTCTGACAGTTCTGCACTATCCTTACTAGCTAAAGGGGTTTATTTTTTTTTTTAATTCTAAGCAATAAAAAGTGTCTTCTGTAAGCTTGTTTTTGTATGTTCATGTGTGCTGTGTTTTCCTTTCTGATAGGGTGTGTGTGTGTGTGTGTGTGTGTGTGTGTGTGTGTGTGTGTGTTTGTGTGTGTTTGAGAGAGAGAGGGAGAGAGCTCCCACCCATGTGTCTGGCATCCAGGCTGCCTAACAAAACTTCTTACTCCTATCAGCTTTTCTATTTCTGAAGGTCTTGCAGAAATTGAGGTTATAATTTAGACTTTAGTTTTTATTCTTTAAATGCCCTCAGTCTAACTGATCTCCATCTCCAATTTTATCTTCCCAATGGATGGTCTTTTGTACTAACTTGGCATCCTCTGAAATGTTCATATTAGCAGTTTGATCCAAAAGGAAATAAGCATGTATCTATTTGGAGTAAACCAGACACATCAAGTCTTCTGGATTATTTACATTGTTTGCTCCTGTTTGAGGGTGATACCTAAGAGTGGGAAATAGTGCCACTCACTAAACGTAACAGTAACAGTTGAAACAGGATAGGGTGGGGGACAAACAAACATGCCATGAGTAAACACAGGTCCAGTAAGGTCTGATGAAATTTGAAGGTGTGTGAGTGAGGGCCAAGAGGAAAGGAATGTCTTTGGTAAACGTAGACTTAAGCTATACTAGATGGGACAAGAGAAATGAAGGGTTTGCAAAAGTACAGAGAGAAAAGCACTGGAAGTTACCCCTGTTCTACCCTTTCTCTTCATTGAAAGAGAGATTTTCCTTTCAAATTTAATTACTTAATATTTCTTAAAGATATTATGGAGGAGATAAGAGTGAAAAATTGGACCAAGTAAACAGGAACACTTGAGAAAATATAGACAAAGAGGGGATGAAGAAAACAGTAAGAACGACCAGTCCCTAAAGAAGGGAGGAAGACTTGGCTGAGCTGAATTAACCTACTGAAACATGGGGCAAAACCTCCTGTAGATATTTTTCTCATGTTACAGGGTAAATTCCCTACAAGCAGGGGTTGTATCCTTCTGTGTCATTTTGGACAAAGACATGACACAACATGCACGCATTCATTCTTTCAGCAATACTGAACACCTGCCATGTCTCAGGGACTGTCCGAGAAGTTCTAGGTACACATCAGTGAATGGAATAGATAGAAACACTTGACCTTGTGAACTATACATTCTAGAGCTGGGAAACCTACAATAAACATACTCAGTTACATAGTATGTTAAAAGGTGCTCACTGCTATGGAAAAAAAATTAGATCAGGTTAAGAGAGAGCCAGACTTGCCAAGAACAGGGATACAATTAAAATATGGAGTTTTTAGGGAAGATCCTATTGGGAAGGTGATATTTGGGTAAAGACGTGAACATGTTGAGGGAGTAAAGTGCAACTGTCTGAGGAAATTTAATTAACTATCTTTCCAGGATGTCAATTTCCAAAGTAAATTGTATCAATTTTTAAAATAAAATAACTGCTATACTTAAAAAACAGAATGTGTATTTTGAAAGAAATCACTTTTTAAAAGTCACAGTAAAGGCATACTAAAATCTGTCTTAAACCTCTTTCCTTGGGAAAATTCATGCATTTTTCTCATCTGAATAATGGGCTTTCAAATAAGATCCACCATTTAGGTGTATGACACATGAAAAAACTCTCCTCACAAGGCTTGGGACACAGTGCATATTAAATAAAAGTGAGTTTTCCATTCATACAACAAATATTTATAGAATGCTAATAATGATCATGAATTAAAATAATTCTGTTCATGGTACTCTGATCTTTTTCCTTTTCAGTAGAAAAATTCTAAATAGTTTGGGAGTTTCTAACATGACCATTACATAACAAGATACATTCTCTTGTCATGTTTTAATGTACCAGTCAGGAATTTATCATTAATTATTTAAATTTATTTTAATTCTAATTTTGTTCCAATTCAGATACAGTATTACCCTTCATGAAGAGACCCATTCATTAGTCCACTTATTCAATCAGGTTTTATTCATTCTACCAATACTGCTTCAGTGACCTCTACCTCCACCAGTCCCTTACTGGTTGATACCTAGTAATCATCCTACAGTCTTTAATCTGTTCAACCTTCCGTTCTGCTGGAAACTATTGTCCACATTCTTCTAACACGGAAGATTAGATCACCAAGGTTGACTTCTCCCAGTGGATAAAGACTTTATGACCTAGCCTTGGAAGTCCATGGCACCGCTTCTGCCACATACCCTATTGGGCAGTCACTAGCTCACCCAGATTCAAGAGAAGGCCAATTATAGCCTTTTCCTGACAGTAGGAGTATCAGAGAATTTACAGGCTATGTTTTAAAACTTCCAGTCTGGCCTCTGGCCATCAGTTATTTATATACCTCTCACACACAAAATACTCTCACCCCCTGAGGACTGTGGAACTCCTGGCACAGCACGACTCCATTCAAACCTCTGCATTAAGAGAGGACCGAGCATAAGGCTGTGTCCTAAGATGACCGCAGGCTTCCAGTAAAATGCCTGCCTGAGAAAGCACAAAGCTGTGTCCCTGGGATGGCCCCAGCCCTCCATTAAAGTGCCTGCCTGAGAAAGCTCCAGGCTGCCAAGAGAATTTACTGCTTGTCCTAGCCAACACCTGAAGATAGGCCCCAACCTCAGTTTCCGACAGCATTTACTAGAAAGGGCTCACAGTAGTGAATCCTTCCTGTCTTCCTTTGAGAGGGATATGCATCTCTTACATCTCAGGAGTGCCTTCTGCAAGGACCTGAAAGAAGCCGCTCCTTTGAAAGGTGAACATCAGGAAGGATAGGGTCTCTGTCTCCCAGTCTCTGTGGGAGGGCAGAATTCCTAACTGCAGAAATTGCAAGGTTAGCAGGCACAGCTGGCCTATGAGTTTTCACTTGAGGCCCTGCTCTCTCCCTTCCCTATTCCCTCACTATCCCTTTAAAACACCCCATCACATCTGCACACATGGGAATGGAGCTCAGTTCTTCTCCTTAATGTCAGCAGTGACTGAATAAAATCTGTTTTCACCACTTTAATTAATATATAGCTTTGTTTATCTTTGACATCCCTCCTTCAAGATCCCAAAGTCTCATCCTATAACAAATTCCAGGGTCTTGTCATTTAAATCAGGTCTAGATACAATGAGGCATTTAGTACTGTAGCTCTCAATTTGAAGAACTGTAAACTAAAAAGAACAAATCATTTTATGCATTCACACCCAAAACACAATGTCGGAGCAGACCGAGGTAACTGCTGTACACACTCTGTGGGATGCACGCGACAGTCACTTGTTCAAAGCAATTCTGAAATTCAGCTGGACACAGGTCTGTTCTTTGGAATAAGGCACAGTCCTCCTACCAGGAAGTTATTTGCTCTGATCCTTAGTCCCACATCTTGGATTCTTGGTTTCATCCCCTGGGCCAACTTTTTTTTTTTTTTTCCATAAGAAAGAGCCTATGTTTACTATACCAGGTAGACTTCTCTGCCTGCATCCTACATGTCAAAAGCTGAGAAGGGTGGTATCCCAAGTCTTCTTTTTTTTTTCACCTTGTACTGTCTTTGTCTCTTTTAGTTCAAACTGAGTCTAAAAATACCTTTAAAAACGTTGTGGATATTTTGTGTATCCATTTATAGTCCACTCCATCAAACAAAACTCATATCCACAATTCTCTTATCAATAGGTCCTTCTCTTACCTTGGGCTTCTTACGAGGCAGTTGTGGTGTAATGCCTTTAAGGTTCTTTGAAAGTCTACTGTTGAGAGGCTAGAGATCCTTAGAAGGCCATTTATTTAACTGAAAGGGTTTATGAAATCTTTTCGTCAAATCTTTCTGAGGTTCTAACAAAGGGTTTTACAGTTATACCTTTGCTTTATCTTTATCCTAAGATATATTTCTGATATCACCTTGGGTTTTATTTTTTCCTGAAGTCCTTTCTAACTTTGAAGAAAAAAAATTTGGACCCTAGGGACCTCCTGATTCCAGTCTGGCATGTAAGAAGCAGGGAAATCACCACTCCATCCTAAAAAATTTTAAGTAAAAAGTTTAGCAAATTGAAAAATGACTGTATCTGGTACTATAATGTTGGATGCAAGTCATTATATATTTGTCCAAATCCATAAAATGTGCAACAGCAAGAGTGAATCCTAATATAAACTATGGATTCTGGGCGATTATGATGTGTGAATGAAGACTCATCAGTTGTAACAGATGTACCACTGTGATGGTGGATGCTGATAATGGGGGAAGCTATGCATGAGGTATGTGGAAAATATCTGTACCTTCCACTCCATTTTGCTGTGATGATAAAACTGCTTTAAAAATAAAGTCTATTAGAAAAATTTGCTGAGAGAGGGGGTGAAAAATAGTTTTGTTTCTGAGGGTAGCAAGTCTTAACTCCATTATCCTTGCTCTAAACTTTGCTTGAAAATGTAAAGAGTTTCTTCTTTTTTCTTCTCTCTCCCCTCTATGTCTTCTTATACCCAGCTAAAAGAACTCAGTGGGTACTCTCAATAACTGCCTGAAAATTTACTGAGCTAAAGCCATTGATTAATATATGTAAATATTGTATTTTTCATATCAGCACAGATGATGGTTTTGCTAAAATTTCTGTCACTACTTCACAAGGGTCCTTTTATTTTCCACCCTCCAATAACAATTTACTCCCTATCCTAACAGCCTTGACTTCCAATCTTTCTGAGACCCTTTTAGATGTGATGAAAGGTCTTCTCAAGTTCCTCCTTGTTTTAACTAACTTACTAACTTGCATAACTATAATTAAAGGAGCTTTCAGCCTATACCAGGTGCCCAGTTCCAAAACCAGTACTACATGTTCTAAGTTTTGCAATAGCACAATCCCACTTATGGTACTAAATTTATATTTTAAGTTTATAATAATTAACTTAGCAGCTTAAAATAATTTTTTTTTTTTTTTTTTTTTCTGGCCACATGGCATGTGGTGTCTTGGTTCCCTGACCAGGGATTGAACCTGGGCCCTCAGCAGTGAAAGCCTGGAGTCTTAACCGGGGAAGTCCCCAAATAATTATTTTTTTATGGTCAAAGACTTTGCAAGACAGGAATGAAGACAGAGCTCAGTGAGATTTGTTGATCTCTGCTCCGTCATGTCTGCGGTCTCTGATGGGAAGCTATAAAATCGGGAGTGACATTACAGCTGGGGACTAGAATCATCTGAAGGCTTGTTTACTCACATGGCTGGTGCCTTGGCTGGGATGGCTTGAATAACTGGGATGCCAGTCAGTGTGCCTACACATGGCCTCTCTATGTGGCTTGCCTTCTTCACAGCCCAGCAACTTTAGTACTGCTGGACCTCTTACATGGCAGCTTGAATCTCTAAGTGTGAATATTCCAGGAGTTAAGGTAGAAGTTGTGACATCTCTGATGACGAAGTCTTGGAAGTCACATAGCTACACTTTTACTGTACTCTTTTGGATGAAACTATCGCAAATCCACCCAGATTCCAGGGAGGGAAATTAGATCAATTATTAATAGAGGTCACATGTAGAGTAAGAAATATCATTATGGCCATATTTGGAAAAAAATAACCCAATAATTCATCAATAAATTAGTCAAGTATGTGGTTAGTAGAAAATTAGCTTATTCATATCATACACACACACACACACACACACACACACACCCATCTACCACACACTTAGCATAATGTAAGTTGCCCTAAGATATGTATGAGATTTATATTCAGATTGCCTTGAATAAATTTACAGATTAGTTTGTATTTTCTTATGTCAAACAGTCAAGGAAATTTTCAAGGAAAAAATAAAATTATAACATATAATGATAAATAATTTCAAGGAAGTAATCTACAGTAGCTAAGAGCATGAGCTTTGTGGTTCTAAGTCTGTTATGAAGCTATGAAACTTTAATCAACTCATTCAGACTCACAAAGCTTCAGGGTTTCTTTTGAACAACTTTACTGACATATTATTTATATAGAGTAGACTGAATCCATTACAAGCATAAACTTTGATGAGTTTTGACAGATATATATACCCATGAAACCAATGAAATTTATACTCAGTGAAACCAATGTCACAAACAAGATACAGAACATTACTTTCTGCCTCCTAGATTTTCTTATGCTTTCTTTCAATCCATCCTTTCTTCCACCCCTGGTTCTTCAACACCTGGCTCTAAGCAACTACTGATCTACTTTCAACAACTATAGATTAGTTTGCATTTTCTAGAATTTTTAATAGATAAAATCTTACATTTTATATATATATTTTTTTATATCAGGCTTCTTTTAGTTAGCATATTGATTTTTGAGGTTCATCAGTGTTATTGTGTGCATCCATATTTCTTTCCCTTTAATCGTTGACCAGCATTCCATTGTATAGACATAACACATTTGTTTATCCACTAACTTACTGACAGACATTTGTGTTATTTCCAAGTTTGGGTTATTATGAATAAAAATTGTATGAATGTTCATATACAAATCTGTGTGTAGATATATATTCTCATACTTTTCCATAAATATCTAGAATTGGAAAGCCTGAATCATATGGTAGATGTATATTTAACTTTTTTAGAAAATTGACAAACAGTTTTCTAAAGTGTTTGTATCATTTTTATATTCTCACTAGCTGTGGATGAACATTCTAGTTGCACAAAATCTCAATTTTTGCACCTGTAAAATGGGAAATATATTGAATCTCAGGTTCTTTGAGAAAACTATGTAAATTAACATAATCAAATTGCTAGCACCGGGCTGTGTGCACATAGGTGATCACTAGCTGGGGATTATTTGTTCAGTGAGACTGTATGTAATAATTTAATCTGAGGTAGGAATTCAAAACAAGAAGGATACAAATAAGATAGGATGAATCAGGAAGTCTTCAAGGAGAGCTGGGAATTAAAGTTGTTATTGAATACCATTACTATTAAAACAATGGTTCAAATGGAAACACATGAAAAGACACAGCAATGATTTAAGCAGGAAGTTCAGAGAGTGAAGATAAGAGAGTCTAGGACCAAACTCCAAGAAACCCAACTTTCTTTTTTTTTTTGCGGTACGCAGGCCTCTCACTGTTGTGGCCTCTCCCGTTGCGGAACACAGGCTCTGGACGGGCAGGCTCAGTGGCCATGGCTCACAGGCCCAGCTGCTCCGCGGCATGTGGGATCTTCCCGGACCGGGGCACGAACCCATGTCCCCGGCATCGGCAGGCAGACTCTCAACCACTGCGCCACCAGGGAAGCCCAGAAACCCAACTTTTAGAGACAGAGGAGGAGGAGAAGCCAGCAAAAGAGGCCCAGAAGGAGTATCCAGTGAGGTAGTAGAAAAACCAGAAGAGATTTTTGTCAAAAGAGCTAAGATAGGTGAATATTTCAAGAGAGGATCAAACAATGAAAAGCTGAGTATGGTAGAGAGAGGGAAGAACTCTTCTAACGTGGAAATTACTAATGACTGTACAAGAACCATTTCAGTGGAGATGTGGTGGAAGGCAGATTAGGGTATATGAATAGTGGGGGAATGAAGAAAAGGACCCAAAGTGTGTATGCAATAAAAGCCAACATGACCATGGAAGGGAACAGAGATCTGCTAGAACTGTGTGACTCTGAACCCAGCTTCCAAAGGGCCCTGGAAGCCAGGGAAGGAGGTTATAATCGTGTTCACTAGGCAGTCAGAGAGCTATGATATTTTCCTGAGCAAGGGGATAATGAGGTGAAATGCTTGCGGTGTGTTAGTTTGGTCTACTTTTGACCTTGAGGTGGAAGAAGAAGAAAATAGAGAATGTGGCCACTTAGGAGATAAATGCAGTAATCCAGGAATGTCACAAGGACCAGGAGTTGGTGGTGGCTTCAGGAATAATGAGGGAATAAAACTCAAGAGATAGTTTCATGTACAGACTAAAAAACGCTGTTGATTGAGCAAATTTTATAGATAAAAATACAACTCTTTGTGTCCTGGAAAAAGCCCCTATCACCAGAAGAAAAGCTGGTTTAAAGAAAAGCATATTACATATTTGTGTGGGAAGCTATGACAGTTTTGTTAGTTTCTTTCCACCCTTGAAGACTTTCTAATGATCTGCTACATAAAAAAGCTGACCTTTGTGATTAAAAAATGTTAAATAGTCCTCTCCTCACTTCACTTCTCCCTTTGGTGTCACTCCCTTGAATAGCTCAAAGACAATTTAATCTGTTTTGGTTAATTAATTCAGGTTCAAAACACTAGGTGCAGTTGCTGCTCCCAATTAGTAAATCAGATAGACCGTGAGCTATAGGTTCTATTCTATGTTCAGGTATATTAGAATGTACAATAATGGATATTTACAAGCGCTCATGTGAAGCACCCTAATTGCCAAGGCAGTTTCCCTTGATACAAAAGACAGTTTAAAGTTAAGCTATACCTGGTCCAAATTTAATTAATTTGGGGTCCTATTTTCTCAAAGAAGAAATCAAACACATACAAAACTGACACTTGACTAGGTAAAGACATGCTTTTTTTCTTTCCTTTTTAAATGTTAGTGAAATTAAGAAAAGATAATATTGGTGAACCTAAACATGTCCATAGCTATTCTGCTGCTGCCACTGCTGATAACAATGACAATGATGATGATGATGAAGACGATGATGACAGCCATTATGATGATGGCAGTGGTGGTAGAGATGGATTTCAGAGTGATAGAATATAAGATTTAGGAATCCAGTGATGTTAAACAAATTGTATTGTCAGCAGTGACTCACATTAATGGAGTCATTATCAGAAAATTGCATATAATTCCTGTTATTGCAAGTCCTCAGGATAATATGGCTGTTCTGCTAGGAGATTTAGAAGCTGCCTGCCCTGTGTAATTTTGGAAATTGCTCTAATCTAGCTCCTGTGGATACAGAGCTCAGGGCAGACCCATCACACGTGCTTGGGCTCCTCAGGACAGCACTCTTTGAGGAAGTCACCTGCCTGTTTGGCAGCACAGGCTGGCTCTTGTCCTCTGATAATAAATTCTCTCATTTATTTAGTACGCCCAAGTCTCTTGCCTGCATTTAACAGTGCAGAGGAAGTAACATGCTCATTTTACTCTAATAATGCTTTAGAAAATTGTCCCATTTCAAAATTATAATGTCAGAAATTACCTGCCACCAGGTCTTTGGAAGGAGAATGGTCAGCCCTCACAGACTTCTTTCAAATGCCAGCACCAGGCTCTCTGATTCTGTTTGTCAGACACTGGGCTATGGCGGTCTCTTAAAATCTTTTTTTTTTTTTCTCTCTCTTTCTGAGATAGTATCTCCTGTTAGATAAATTCTGGTTGCAATATTTTACTATTTTTAATCTTCCAGGAGGGAGGCAGTAATGCCCTTCTCCCTGTCCTTCACACTGATTTGTCTTTGCTTCTCATTATAGAGAGTCTGCTTAAGTCGTGGTGCCTGCTGCCAGTTCTATTAAACTGCAGAAGGAACTGCCAGGTCACAATTTATGCTACAATATCATAAAATTAACTTTCATGCAGAAACCCTTTTTTCCATCTCTCTTATTCATTTTTATGCTTAAGAAATCCTGATGATTTCTGTTAGAAGGATTAGTTGTCTTTTTCTTTGGAATTGACAAATTGGGCAGAATTTTGGTCTTAAGAGCAAAAGAAAATAGAATAAGAGCTTAATTCAAATTTCCTTCCTAATGATTACCAAATTCTTCCTGCCTTATTGCACAAGATTTAAAATAGAAATGTGTGCTATGGAATCTGGTGGGGTGGGGGAAATGAGTCTTATTACGCAATGTGTCTATTACTCAATCTCGAATTGAAGATCTCCACCCCTTGTGTGCCTATTTCTTCCTGCTGCTTCAGGACCCTGTGGGAACTATTCTTCATTAACTGGGACCTGGGTGTCGTGCTCCTACTTCCTATTACATCCAGTGGAACCTGTGCTGAGTAGCATGTGTTCCCAACTGTCTTCCACTCCTCTCTTTTATCAGCCTGCAGGCTCAAAGCTGGAAATGCAACTTGGTAAGTCTAGGCCTTGAACTCCAAATGCACCCCATGATGTCTCCATGACATCTGCTGGGCCAAAACCTTGGACAGGGTTTGAGGAGTAAAAAATGGCAGATTTATGATTTTACTTTTCCTATAAGAACCTATTATTTTGCTCCTTAACAAATTATACTCCCCCTTCTCCAGTTCCCTTTCTTCTTAATCAAATAAAATATTCTCTTGCTCGATATAGGATGTAAAAGTAAGTATGTTGTTGTCATCAAAGGGCTTTCAAGGAAGAAAATCCTTTTCTGATATTACAGATATCAGTAAAAACAAAATGATACTTGTTCTTATAGCCAATCATAATATTTCAACCTTAGAGTTACTCCTCAGCTATGAACAAAAATTTATCATTTAATTTGACAAATTTTTGTATATTTTCTGATATTACAGGGTAGAGTGGAATAGGGAAACCTAATCTAAGTTGTCATCTTTACAGTTAGCATTTATTTCTTTCTAATACAAGAAGAATGTTTTATAATGAATAATGACTATTGCAAAACTGATATCATATTTCCATATTGTATCATTCTATTTATTTTTTCTGAACGGTGGAAGAAGAATATCTACATATAAAAATATTAAATGGGGGCTTCCCTGGTGGCGCAGTAGTTGAGAGTCCGCCTGCCAATGCCGGGGACATGGGTTCATGCCCCGGTCCGGGAAGATCCCACATGCCGCAGAGCGGCTGGGCCCGTGAGCCATGGCCGCTGAGCCTGCGCGTCCGGAGCCTGTGCTCCGGAACGGGAGAGGCCACAACAGTGAGAGGCCCGCATACCGCAAAACAAAACAAAACAACAACAAAAAAACAATTAAATGAAATACTGTTACAGTTGTGAGTGTTTCACACTGAAGGCTGTCTTGGGAAGCAAACTTTTAAATTACCCAGAGTCTAAAAATATAGCTGAATGTGATATAGTTGCTAACCTGCTTGGAAAAGAACATTCTGTAATGTTATGAGAAAAGTACACAAGACATTTACCCCATAACAATGAAGGACCATTGGACACTAACCACATGACTGTTCTCATTAGCATAACATCCCATTTAGCTAATCTCTGCTGAGCTTTCATTCATAGTTTATGTACAAAAGAAAAGCATGCAAAATAAACTGACTAGGAAGGAAGTGAGTGTGAGATGTCAATGAGCGTAAAAACCCTGGCACCTACTAGTTAAGTATATGACCCCAACTTAAAAAAATGTAGCAAGTGAGCATTATATAGAGTTCTCAGAAAGAACTGCTTGAATCAATCCTGTGCCATTCTTACCAATTAGATAAACATTTCCCTGAGCTGGGCTTTGATCTAATGGGGGTCTCAAAGAAAAACAATGACTTGTACTAGGTGCATGACTGTAGCTATTTAAAAACAGAAATAGGTAATATCTCATTAATTTAAGTGTTTCTGAAAAGGTTCTAAATCTGGTGTGAATTATAAAGACTCTATTGCAGTTTGAAGCCAGAAAATAAATGTTTTCTGCCAAATGCACTTAAATAGTGAATTGCCAGTTATTTAAATTATAGGTCCATGCTAAATTTATCCATTCCTTTAATATAATGAAGATAGCAAGTCTACCTGAGAGCATGTAGCAGAAGAGATGTGAGTCTTTCTTCCATTTACCACCACTGTGTTGCAGCCACAGGCTATAATTGTGTCATTTTAGGACAGGGGAGGAGACATATGACTAAATGCATGCTGAGCTCATTCTCAATTCTAGATAATAAGTGATCATTACACAAAAAAAGTTGTCTCTTTCTGACCTCCATAGGTATATCTTGGCAACTGAAGCACCTTATAAACTTCAGTCCAGGATATATAAATATGAATGGGATCCCTGGTGGTGCAGTGGTTAAGAATCTGCCTGCCAACGCAGAGGACAAAGGTTTGAGCCCTGGTCCAGGAAGATCCCACATGCTGAGGAGCAACTAAGCCCGTGTGCCACAACTGCTGAGCCTGCGCTCTAGAGCCTGCGAGCCACAACTACTGAAGCCCGTGTGCCGCAACTACTGAAGCCCACATGCCTAGAGCCCATGCTCTCGCCTCAAGAGAAGCCAACGCAATGAGAAGACTGCACACAACGAAGAGTAGCCCTCGCTTGCTGCAACTAGAGAAAGCCTGTGAGCAGCAACAAAGACCCAATTCAGCCAAAAATAAAAATAAATAAATAAATAAATAAATATGCATGGGTGTTTGTGCCTCTGTATGTGTGTGTATCTCACAAACAATATCATAGTCTTGACTGGTTATCTGTACTTCACCCATGCATGTATTTCCTTTTCTTGTACATTGGTTCTTTTCAGTGCTGTTCCTGTGGCTTTAAAGGGCTGCCTTTCCCTTTTCTCCATTTAAAAATCTCACTAATTCTTTAAGCTTTACATAAATACCAGTTGTTTCATGCAGCTTTTTAGACACTCCCTGACCCATTAAATTGTTCCTAATTAGAAACTCCCATAGCCTCCTGTATGTTCCTCTCCTGGAGAACAGGGTTCATTCCACTTTGTATCAGAGTTACTTTAAAAAAAAAAAATACATCTATTCTCATAAATACACAATCAGTCCAAGGAATGCAAGGTCCAGAACTTACTCATCTTTGTATTTTAGCTCACATAATGACATGCAC
The DNA here is from genome assembly GCF_964374135.1 of Grampus griseus. NCBI lineage: Eukaryota > Metazoa > Chordata > Mammalia > Artiodactyla > Delphinidae > Grampus > Grampus griseus. The sequence goes on from NC_139009.1 coordinate 16,796,350, forward strand.
ATCCTAAATCCAAATTATATGCATATTAGAATTAAACTGTATTAAACTTTGGTTATTTTCCCTGTGAAGAACATTAATGAATCTATTAAAGACTTTGCAATCTCAAGACTTGCAAAATAAGGAATTACTACTTATACAACGTCTATCTAAATCACAGTTATTGAGGACAAAGTATGTTTCATCAGCCTGATTGACCAAAGTGAACATACAAGCTGTCATGTACTGGGGACACATTTTAAAATTCTTATTTTAAACATTAACTCAGAGACTAGATAGGCCAACAAAAATAAAGTCTGAGTTTGCTCATCGATGGTATTGGTGAAAGACTTGCCTTATCAGCTGTCTGACACCAATTTGTTGGGTGGTCTTAGGCAATTCATGTCTTGTCTTTAGACTTCAACTTCCTTGATTTATTATTTTTTCTGACATCATTACGATGCCTTGTTTCACTTAATCAAAATGGTAGAAAAGTCCTAAACCAGAAGAGGAAATATGCATTTTGTCCCATTTCACCATGGGCAGACTGTGTCATCTGGGGTAAATCCTTTGCACTCTCCAGGATGCTCTGGAATTTGAGGTTATTAAACTAACATGTATGAGTGCACCCATTGTTCACCATAGGATGAGCCTCTCATGATATAATTTCTGAAGTTCAAATGATTCAAACGAAGGACTAATTCCCTGGATAGATAGTCTATTTCATTTTTACTTCCTTGAGAATATATATGTTCCTACCTAGCCAAAAATTATTTTAATTTTTTTAAAAAGTGAGTTTTTTCAGGGCCCTGACCAACAGTGAACAATGACTGACCTCACCAGCATGTTATCCTGGACACACTGCATGATGGTTTCTTTCATGTGTCAATTTGCTGGGTCCAACACGTACCATGATTAAGCATTCTTTCTCAGTGTGTCTGTTAGGGTGTTCCCAGATGAGAGGAGCATTTGAATGAGTGGGGACTCCTTCAAGTAGATTACCCTGCCCAGTATGGATTAGCACCATCCAATCCCTTGAGAACCTGAGGGGCTAGGAAGGAGGAATTTGCCTTTTTTGCTTCCTACCTATCTTTTGAGCTGGAACATCTGTCTTCCCCTATCCTTAGACTGAGACTTACATCATGGGTTCCGCTGGTTCTTAGGCCTTCAGATGCTGACCAGATGTGCACTACCAGCTTGCAGATGGCAGATCATGGTACTTCTCAACCTCCATAATTGTGTAAGCCAATTCCTCAACAGGAGATAGATTAGATAGATAGATAAATAGATAGATAGATAGATAATCTCCTTGGTACAATTTCTCTGGAGAAACCTGACTAATACACTCTAAGACATAAATGAAAAGCTGAATTTCCAAATAGGGCTCAGTTGGGAAAATGTTAGCTTATTAGAATCACAGACATAAGGCCACTGACTCCTCTATATCACCTGCTCTTTCAATATCTCCTTCTCATTCATACACACAGTCATGTGAAAAAATGCCTACTCTTATCATCTGTCATTCCTAGTCATTTATTCACCAAAAGAAAGATTCCTCATCCCTCAGTACTTCTACCTGAAAACATGTAACTCCTCCACAGCTTTTTGCATAAAAACTACTGGGTTTTAGAGTAGAAAATCCTCCTGTTTCCTGCAAAAATCAGAGGGCTGATTTCAAACAGTGTAACAGCGACTTCATTTTATTAATTAATTCATCAATGGGATAAAACTTGTCATTTAAACTTGTTTCTGAGATTCCAATCAAAGCCTAATTACCATAAACATTTCAACATGTGTCCTATATTAGCAGCAGCCATCAGGAAATGAAGACTTCCAGCATGCAGGGGTGAGGAGGCTGAAAAGGTCATCCTTGTAGCCATTGGATATGTTTTTGTTAAAAATGAGCATCCAAGAAAATGTTACAATTTGATGAATTCTAACAGCAGCCCTTTGTATGGGCTTGATGAGTCAGTAAATTTGCAAACTTTTGCTCTACCAGCAGGGAAACCTTTGTAATAGTCAGACCTGTCCAAAGATGATGTGAGCTACTCTAGGGACAGTGAGATTCCTGACATGGAAAGTACTTATAAACTAGCCCAGGAAGCAGGGGCAAGCCTGATAATCCCAGTTGGAAAACTATAGTGGATACAGATGACAGTTGAAGAAGAGAGAATAAATTCTGTCTTTGAGTAGCTTTCCCAAGGTCAATTGGCCATAGCAGAATTCAGCTAGATGTTGGAGGTTCTATCTAGTTCAACTACCTTGAACTATCACCATTCCAAGCACTGAAAAGACCCTAGGGATATGAAACTTTGCTGACTTGAGGTAGGTTAGATAATTAACAGCTCATAGCCAATACAGACTTGCAAGAATATTAAATAGATTGGATACCTGGGAAGAGCAGAGGTTTGAAGAATAATACTTGCCCAAAGAATGGTAGAGAGAAGGACCTATATGCCAACTTCCCAATTTTATCAAGACCCGGACTAGGCTTCCAGATACCATGTCACAAAATGCCAAACAGTCTGGCTGCTAGCAAAGAAGCATGAGAAGTACAGTTCTCCAAGTCAGCAGACATCCCAGCTCTGCCTTTTCAAGGTAAAACCAAAGGAGTGCTGGACACTTGGCTCCCAGCTCTGCCATGCATTTGTAACAATGGTGTCTTGACTACATGCCCTTCCTCAACTCTCTGGTCACCCCGTTTCTCTCATGGCTTTAGATAAATCTGAAAGAAAAATTCTTCCCTCCTTCACCATCTCTCCAGCCTGGGCTGTGGCTACCAATTTCACAGTTTTTCCTCCAAGCAATGACAGGTTACCTCAGTTTCATTTCTGAGTTTGATGACCTCAATTGCTGCCCATTTCCTATCTATGTTCATGCAGAATTGTCTATTTATATTTGAAGTTTTTAGAAACATGGAAGAGAAGGCTGAGCCTTTTCCTTCAAATAACTGTTTCGACAGCTTTATGGATGGCTAGTTGGTTTCTTCCTGACCTCCCTGAGAGGTCCCATCAGCTCTAACCCAGTTTCCTCTAAATTCTATATTCCTGGCTCTGGGACAGCAGCAGACAGTTGTATCTTGTTCCACAATCCATAATTCTCAACTTCAAAGTTCGGTGCCAAATAAGATCGCACACTGTTGGATAACCTTTTGTACCAGCCCTTCAGCAGTAATTAAATCCTGCTCATTCCAAGCTGCCTAGAGAAAACCTAGGCCCTCTGCTTGTTTTCAAGTGCAAAAGCAAAGCAAAACAAAATACAAAAAGAAAGAGCAGCCACACAAGCATTGGAGATTTCCTCTCCATTAACTGCAAAGGCAGGGCACAGAGAAAGGCCTCTGGGTGAGAAAGAAGGAGGTGGCTGAGTTAAAGGGGATGTGTCAGAGCCCTTTGAGGGGCTTCTGCTAGAGCATAAGTGAGAGCAAAGTCTTAGTCTGTAAGTGGCAGGCTGATAAATCCTTTAAAAACCTTAAGTAGGCATGACTAGTCGGATCATGTGAACCGGGGAGACTGCGTGAGGCCCTGAGGTGACAAGTAATCAGTGCACGAAGCTTCTCAACCATTAAGGAACAGACAGGACTTACTGAGCTACTAGTGTGTGCCTCGGAGGTCATTATCATACCGACCATACACTGAACACTTACTACAGGATTTACTTACATGATATATAATCTTAATTGCATGCCTGGATCTATTTCTGTTTTACAAATAAAGAAACAGACTGAGACTATTTAAGAGACTTATCCAAAATTCATAAATAGTAGAGCTGGGATTTGAACCTGTTTCTTAAGTGAATTAAGTCAGAGAAAGACAAATATCATATATCACTTACATGTAGGATCTAAAATATGACACAAATGAACTTATTTACAAAACAGAAACAGACTCACATACATAGAAAACAAACCTAAGGTTACCAAAGGTGGAAGGAGGGAGAGGATAAATTAGGAGTTTGGGATTAGCATATACAAACTACTCTATATGAAATAGATAAACAAGAAGGTCACACTGTATAGCACAGGGAACTATATTCAATATCCTGTAATAAACCATAATGGAAAAGAGTATGAAACAGAATATATATGTATAACTGAACCGTTTTGCTGTGCACCAGAAACTAACACAACATTGTAAATCAACTATACTTCCATGAAAAAAATTTTTTTTTTTTTAAAGTCTATTCTCTCTCTACCATGCCATGTTCCTGCACCCTACCCAAGGAGCATCCTTTCTGTAGGCATCTATGTTGAACACTAACTCTCACAGGAAAACACTACTCAGTGGTTTGCCAAACACTGGCTAACACTTACCACACTGAAGTTGACAAAAGTCTGTTGAACCAGACATTGTTCTTATCCCCACCATGGCTCATCTCTGTAACCATCACAAAAGGGAGGTTCTGTGAAATGAAAGACACACAAGAGCCCTCAGAAGCTGGCAATCAAGTTGGGATGATGTGCAAAGATTCACAGAGAGAATAACACCACCCTAGGACAAAGACATCAACATAAGAGATGTTGGACTGAGTGAGTACAAATTCTTGGTTAAGAGCCCAGGAGAAGGAGAACAGTTTGAGTTAGAGGTTAGAGTGTCCAGGGAATGACGCATGGATGAGAATCTTTGAACAGGTCTCTGAAAGTTGGTTATTATTTGGGGAGACAGAGAGAAAGTGATAGAATCTTCAGAATCTTAAGAGCCACAAAGGTCAGATGGCAGAAGTGGAAAAAATCATGGTGTTCTCAAGGGACCGTGAGTACGTTCCTTTGGCTGAAATAAGTTGTTAATGCTTTAGGACTAATGAAAGAGACAGTCCAAAAAGTAATGATCCACCTAAATCAGAGATCTCGTTATCTTAATTGTACAGTCCATCAGTAGAAAGAATTTAGCTGGAGCCCCAAGAATATGTACATTTGTTCACATCTAAATTATACATATGCATTACTGTCCAAATAGACTATTATGTAAAGTGAATATGTCAGAATATTTTAAAGGATAAGACAAATAACCATAATTATAAGTTCTAATATTTATTTTTTTCATTGACTGGATTTTGGGGGGTATTCATGCTCTATTTTAGAGCTAAATTCCTGCCCACATCCTTTTTATTTCCCCAGCTTTACTGACGTATAGTTGACAAGTAAAATTTGTACACATGTAAGGTGTGCAACATGATGTTTCAATATACATTATGAAATGGTTACCACAATCAAGCTAATTAATATATTCATCACCTCACATAGTTCCGTTTTTAAGTGTCTATGCGGTGAGAACACTTAAGATCTAGTTTCTTATCAAATTTCAAGTATGCAATACAGGATAAGTATAGTCACTGTGCTGTACATTAGATCTCTGGAAATCATTCATTCTACATAACTAAAATTTTGTACAGTTTGAGTAACCAACATCTCTTCATTTTCCCCCACACCTCTTCTTCTAGCAACCACCATTCTACTCTCTGCTTTTATGAGTTTGACTTTTAAAAATTCCACATATAAGTGAGATCATGCAGTATTTATCTTTCTGTGCCTGGCTTATTTCAATTAGCATAATGTCCCCCAGGTTCATCAATGTGTTCACAAATGGCAGGATTTCCTTCTTTCTTAAGGCAGCAAAATGTTTCTTTGTGCCTTATTCATCCACTGACAAGCAATTAGGTTGTTTCCACATCTTGGCTATGGTGAATAATACTGCAGTGAACTTGTTCAAGATCCTGATTTCATATACACAGAAGTGGGATTACTGGATCATAAGATAGTTCTAATTTTACTTTTTGAGGAAACTCCATATTGTTTTGCATAATAGCTACACCAATTTGCATTCAATTGTGTACCAACAATGTGTAAGGGGGTCTCTTTACTCTACATCCTCACCAAAACTGGATATGTTTTGTCTTTTTTTTTTTTTTTTAACATCTTTATTGGAGTATAATTGTTTTACAATGGTGTGTTGTTTCTGCTTTATAACAAAGTGAATCAGCTATAAATATACATATAGACCCATATCTCCTCCCTCTTGCGTCACCCTTCCACCCTCCCTATCCCACCCCCAGGTGGTCACAAAGCACCGAGCTGATCTCCCTGTGCTATGCAGCTGCTTCCCACTAGCTATCTATTTTACAGCTGGTAGTGTATATATGTCCATGCCACTCTTTCACTTCATCCCAGCTTACCCTTCCCCCTCCACATGTCCTCAAGTCCATTCTCTACTCCTGTGTCTTTATTCCTGTCCTGCACCTAGATTCTTCAAAACCTTTTTTTTTTTTTTCGGTTCCATATATACGTCGTAGAATACAGTATTTATTTTTCTCTTTCTGACTTACTTCACTCTGTATGACAGTCTGTAGGTCCATTCACCTCACTAAAAATAACTCAATTTCATTGCTTTTTACGGCTGAGTAATATTGCATTGTATATATGTGCCACATGTTCTTTACCCATTCATCTCTCGATGGACATTTAGGTCACTTATCCATTCTTCTGTCTCAGTTATTCTGCTATTGATTCCTTCTAGAGAATTTTTAACTTCTTTCATTGTGTTGTTCAGTATTGTTTGTTTGCTCTTTACTTCTTGTAGGTCCTTGTTAAACATTTCTTGTATTTTCTCCATTCTGTTTCCAAGATTTTGGATCATCTTTACTAACATTACTCTGAACATTTTTTCAGGTAGACTGCCTATTTCCTCTTCATTTGTTTGGTCTGGTGGGTTTTTTCCTTGCTCCTTCATCTGTTGTGTGTTTCTCTGTCTTCTCATTTTGCTTAAATTACTGTGTTTGGTGTCTGCTTTTCACAGGCTGCAGGTTCATAATGCCCGTTGTTTTTGGTGTCTGCCCCCAGTGGCTCAGTTTGGTTCAGTGGGTTGTGTAGGCTTCCTGGTGGAGGGAACTGGTGCCTGTGTTCTGGTGTATGAGGCTGGATCTTGTCTTTCTGGTGGGCAGGAGCATGTCCATAGGTGTATTCTGGGGTGTCTGTGACCTTAGTATGATTTTAGGCAGCCTCTCTGCTAATGGGTGGAATTGTGTTCCTGTCTTGCTAGTTGTTTGGCATAAGGTGTCCGGCACTGTAGTTTGCTGGTTGTTGAGTGTACCTGGGTCTTAGCGTGGAGATGGAGATCTCTGGGAGACCTTTCACTGTTTGATATTACATGGAGCTGGGAGGTCTCTGGTGGACCAATGTCCTGAAATCAGCTCTCCCACCTCAGAGGTACAGGCCTGACACCTGGCCAGAATACCAATACCCTGTCAGCCACACGGCTCAGAAGAAAAAGGAGAACAAAAGAAAGAAAAAATAAAAAGAAATAACAAGAAATAAAGTTATTAAAATAAAAAAATTAATTATTTTTTAAAAATTAAAAATAAAATAAAGAAAAAAGAAAGAAGAGAGCAACCAAACCAAATACAAATCCACCATTGGTAACAAGCACTAAAAACTATATTAAAAAAAACCAGAAAACAGACAGAACCTTAGGACAAATGGTAAAAGCAAAGCTATTCAGACAAAGTCACACAAAGAAGCATACACATACAAACTCCCAAAAAGAGAAAAAGGAAAAATATCTATCTATCTATCTATCTATATAAAAGGAAGAGAACAACCAAATCAATAAACAAATCTACCAATGATAATAAACTCTAAATAGTAAACTAAGATAAACATAAAACCAAACACCAATCACATACAGCAAACCCCAAGTCTACAGTTGCTCCCAAAGTCCACTGCCTCAATTTTGGGATGATTCATTGTCTATTCAGGTATTCCACAGATGTAGGGTACATCAAGTTGATTGTGGAGCTTTAATCCACTGCTCCTCTGGCTCCTGGGAGAAATTTCCCTTTCTCTTCATTGTTCGCACAGCTCCTGGGGTTCAGCTTTGGATTTGGCCCTGCCTCTGCATGTAGGTCTCCTGAGGGTGTCTGTTCCTGTCCAGACAGGACAGGGTTAAAGGAGCAGCTGATTAGGGGGCTCTGGCTCACACAGGCCGGGGGGAGGGATGGGTAGGGGATGCGGGGTGAGCCTGCAGCGGCAGAGGCCAGCATGACATTGCAACAGCCTGAGATGTGCTCTGTGTTCTCCCAGGGAAGTTGTCCCTGGATCACAGGACCCTGACAGTGGCGGGCTGCACAGGCTCCAGGGAGGGGAGGTGTGGATAGTGACCTGTGCTTTGCACACAGGCTTCTTGGTGGCGGCAGCAGCAGCCTTAGCGTCTCATGCCCGTCTCTGGTGTCCGCACTGATAGCCACAGCTTGCGCCCATCTCTCAATCTCATTTAGGCAGTGCTCTGAATCCCCTCTCCTCGCACACCCTGAAACAATGGTCTTTTGCCTCTTAGGCAGGTCCAGACTTTTTCCCAGACTCCCTCCCAGCTAGCTGTGGCGCACTAGCCCCCTTCAGGCTGTGTTCACGCAGCCAACCCCAGTCCTCTCCCTGGGATCTGACCTCCGAAGCCCGAGCCACAGCTCCCAGCCCCCACCTGTCCCAGCGAGTGAGCAGACAAGCCTCTCAGGCTGGTGAGTGCTGTTCGGCACTGATCCTCTGTGAGGGAATCTCTGAGCTTTGCCCTCTGCACCACTGTTGCTGCACTCTCCTCCGTGGCTCCGAAGCTTCCTCCCCCCACGCCCACCCTTCTCCACCAGCGAAGGGGCTTCCTAGTGTGTGGAAACTTTTCCTCCTTCACAGCTCCCTTCCCAAGGTGCAGGTCCTATCTCTATTCTTTTGTCTCTGTTTTTTTCTTTTTTCTTTTGCCCTACCCAGATACATGGGGAGTTTCTTGCCTTTTGGGAAGTCTGAGGTCTTCTGCTAGTGTTCAGTAGGTGTTCTGTAGGAGTTGTTCCACATGTAGATGTATTTCTGATGTATTTGTGGGGAGGAGGGTGATCTCCACGTCTTACTCCTCCACTATCTTCAAGGTCTATCTTTTGTCTTTTTGATCATAGCCAGTCTACAGGTGTAAGGTAATATCTCATTCCAGTTTCGAATTGCATTTCCCCAATAATTACTGATGTGAATACCTTTGGACATTTGTATATCTTCTTTTGAGAAATATATATTACAGTCCTTTGCCCATTTTTAAATTGGGCTGGTTATTTATTTATTTACTTACTTACTTACTTGCTGTGTAGAAGCTTTTCAATTTTATTCACTCTCGTTTATTTTGGCTCTTGTTGCCTGTGTTTACAGGTCACATCAAATGAAAAAAAATATATTGCCCAGACCAATTTCAAGAGATTTTTCTCTATGCTTTCTTCTAGTAGTTTTAGTAGTTTTAGAGATTCAAGTCTTATGTTTAAGGCTTTAATCGATTTTGAGTTGATTTTTGTTTACGGTGTCAGATAAGCATTCAATTTCATTCTTCTTCATATAGATATCCAGTTTTCCCAGCACCATTTAATAAAGACACCAGCTTTCCCCAGTGTATGTTTCTGGCACCCTTGTCAAAGATCAGTTGACCATAAATCCATGGATTTCTTTCTGGGCTCTCTATTCCATTCCATTTGTCTATGTAATATGTTATGAAATCAGGAAGTGGGATCCCTCCAGTTTGTTTTTCTTTCTCAAGATTGTTTGTCTATTCAGAACCTTTGTGGCTCCACATGAATTTTAGAATATTTTTTTCTATTTAGATTAAAAATATCATGGAATTTGTGTAGGAATTACACTGAATCTGTAGATCTCTTTTGGAAGTATAGGCATTTTAAAAACATAAATTCTTCCAACCTATAAACAGGGAATGCTTTTTTCATTTATTTGTGTCTTCTTCAATCTTTTTCATGAATGTTTTATAATATTCAGTGTACAGATCTTTCACCTCTTTGGTTAAATTTATTTGTAAGTATTTTTCTCTTTTTGTTGTTATTATTGAATGGGATTGTTTTCTTAATTTCTTTTTCAGATAATTTGTTGTTAGTGCAGAGAAACAACTGATTTTTGTATGTTGATTTTGTGTCCTGAAACTTTACTAAATTTGTTTATTAGTTCTAGCAGGTTTTTGGTGAAGTATTTAGGGTGTTTTATATATATAAGATCATTTCATCTGCAAACAGAGAAAATTTTACTTTTTCCTTTCTGATTTGGATGACTTTAATTTCTTTTTCTTGCCTAATTGCTCTGGCTAGGACTTCCAGCATTATGTTGAATAGGAGTGAAAAGAGTGGACACCCTTGTCTTGTTCCTGATCTCAGAGGAAAAGCTTTCAGCCTTTCATCACTGGGTATGATGTTAGCTGTGGGCTTGTCCGATATGTCCCTTATTATGTTGAGGTGCATTCCTTCTATACCTAATTTGTTGAGAGTCTTTTTCTTTTCTTTTTTTTTTTTTTTTGATCATGAATGGTTGTTGAATTTTGTCAAATGCTTACTCTACATCTATTAAGATAAAAATGTAATTTTTAATCCTTCATTCTGTTAAGGTGGTGCATTAAGTTTATTGATTTGTGTATGTTGAACCATCCCTGCATCCCAGGAACAAATACCAATTGAGCATGGTGTTTGATCCTTTTACTGTGATGTTGGATTTACATTGCAAGTGTTTTTTTTTTTTGAAAATTTTTGCATTTATATTCATCAGAGATATTGGCCTGAGGTGTTTTATCTAGATTTGGTATCAGGGTAATGTTGACCTCATATAATAAGTTTGGAAGTGTTCCTTTCTTTTCAATTTTTTGGAAGAGTTTGAGAAGGGCTGTCTTTAATTCTCCTTTAAATGTTTGGTAAAATTCAGCATTGAAGCCATCTGGTCCTAGGCTTTTTCTTTGTTGGGAGATTTTTGATTACTGGTTCAATCTCCTTACTCATTATTGGTCTGTTAAGATTTTATATTTCTTAATGATTCAGTCTTGGTACATTGTATGTTTCTAGGAATTTAGCCATTTCTTCTAGATTATCCACTTTTTGATGTATAATTATTCATAGTAGTCTTGTATGATTTTTGTATTTCTGTGGTATCAGCTGTAGTTTCCTCTTTCAATTATAATTTTATTTATTTGAGTTGTTTCTCTTTTTTTCTTGGTTAGTCAAGCTAAATGTTTGTCAGTTTTGTTTATCTTTTTTTTTTTAAAAAAACCTCAGAATTTCATTGATCTTTTTTATTGTGTTTCCAGACTCTCTTTCATTTATTTTGGCTCTAATCTTTATTATTGCCTTCTTTCTGATAACCTTGGGCTTATTTGTTCTTTTTCTAGTTCCCTGAGGTATAAAGTTAGATTGCTTATTTGAAATCTTTCTTTTTTCTTAACATAGGTATTTATCACTATATATTTCCCTCTTAGTACTACTTTTGCTGCTTCCCATAAGTTTTGGTACATTGTGTTTCCATTTTCATTTGTTATAATGACTTTTTTACTTCACTTTTGATTTCTTCTTTGACTCATGGATTCTTCAGGAGTGTGTTGTTTAATTTACTCCTATTTGTTCATTTTCCAATTTTCCTCCTGTTGTTAACGTCTAGTTTCATATCACTTTGGTCAGAAAACATGCTTGATATGATGTCAGTCTTCTTATATTTGTTAAGACTTGTTTTTTATCTCTTCTCCTAATACTATTAAGTTTTACAAGGGCAGAGAACTTGTTAAACATGAATTGATAAGTCCTCCCACATAGAGCTAAATGTTATTTAGAAAGCTAGAGTTTATTCAAATATGTTGTGTGATTGGGAATATTTAACCCTAAGGAGTTAAGTAAAAACTAAAGAGAGAAAGAGTTGAGTAAAAAATTTAAAATGCATGGGGACAGCAACATATTACTTCATCTGAGGGTACACAGTCAAGGCTTAAAAAGAACTGGCAATAGAAAATATGCTTTTGGCGATGTGAGAGGGAAGTATCCCCAAAGTGAACACATCAGCATTCCACCAAGCCCCCACCTCCAGGATAGCTGCAAAACCTAGGGCGTATGGGATTTTCACACAAAACCATCAGTTCCACAAGAGATCAAGAAAGAAGCCAGACTGACTCACAAGAGAGCTTCCTACAATGACAGACAGGGGACTTTACCAGAGATCAGAAAAAAACAACAGTCTTAGATGATAGCTCTGAAACCTCAATGAATTAGATAAAGCACCTTGGGAGGTCAAATCGATGACCTTGATCTAGATCCATCTTAGAATAACCCAGTAACTGAAAAATTAACAAGGTTGCATGTACACACTAGCATACTTCTAAGTAGTAGAGGTCTGAGTAGGAGAAATAGAAAAGTATTATTAAAATCTTATATAGTAAACAATATTTGACAAAATATAAGCCACAAAATTCAAATTAATGTGGATAATGATACACAGTTCTTTTGCAGTTATTTCTTAGCCTTACAATGATTAAAAAGAATTGGGTATTCCTGTTTTTATGTATTACATTTGGATTGTCTTTGAGTGTTTTGTAAAAGACTAATTCAGAACAATCTCAATTTTTGTTTTTGCATGGATTACAACTTGTAACCGTTAGTTATAATTTCATTTAGAGCATTGATAAAATCTCTTCCTTGGTTTCTGTTTCCAATACTTGCCCCTTAAATCAATTCAAGTGTTGTTTTAGAATCAGGGCCAACTTATACATAAGGCTCAGAGGAAAAATGTTTTAAGCTCACATTACTTTTAGGGGCCCAGGGAAACAGTTTAATTTCCTTTGAAATCAGAATTTTAAAAAATGAACTTTTAGGTCAAAGAAAATGTCTTAATGTATAATATTAATATGTTCACCTTTATACCAATGCAGTCATAAAATATAAATTTAAATTTTTTTAATCTTTAAACAAAAATTTTAACAGAAGGAAATGCCCATAAGGCAAAAGTGCCTAGAACTCAAGAAATTCATAATACCGTTCTGTTCCGATGGACTCTTTCTGAAATCAAAATCGTATCTCTGCCACTCCACTATTCCGAGGCCTTAGAGTTTTATTTGCTGAGAGTGGATACAAAAGACAAACATAACACATCTTAGAATCTGGTCCCTACCAGACTTTTCGGCATCATCTTGCACAAGACGTCATCCCAATTTGTGCCCGGATATTAGCTGTATGAATCTACTCTCAGCTCTATTCCCTTAAGTTGCTGCCTCCTCCTCTCACCTCTAGATGTTTCCCTCAATAAATGTAACATACCTTTTTCTGGATGCAATTATCATTCGGATAATATGGAGAGAAAGGCTATTTACCAAGTGTTCCACTCAAAGGAAATATTTCTCTCTCAATTTTTACCAAAGTTCTGCCTCTATGCAAATTCCACAGAAAATGCCATCTCCTCTGAGAAGTCTCCCCAGATTCCCCTCCATAGCATGATCTTTATATCTGTTACATTCTTTTTGCCACCCTCTTCATGAACTCTTAGATTGTACACAGCCTAATCATTCCCCTTACATAATTTAATATTGAGCACATGTCACTCTTCCACTGGTATAAGAGTCAGAAGTACAATTTGCCCTCTAGATTGTAGCTATTAGAGGGCAGGGGACATATTTTTTTTCATTTTCGTTCCCTTATTTAACCCTCCACAGTGTCTTATTACATATGCTCATTGTAAGTGCTCAATGTGTTCCTTATAGTTAAATGCAATGTAGGCGATATTTGCAGTATTTCATCAGCATTACCCGCCTAAAGCTGTTTTACTAAATGGAGAGGCAACTACTTTGTGGCCAGGATAATGTTCTCTCATCTCTGATAGTTCCTGCACTTCTGTGTTTGTTACAACAGCATATTTTAATAGACAAATTACTGGACCGAGTGTCAAGAGTCCATGTTTCTACTCTTCACTTTTAAATTAGCTAAAGGCATCTTATATCACTTTATCTCTCTGGAATTATTTCCTCATCTATAGAAGCAAAGGATGGACAATAACTGATCTCAGGGAACTTCTGGCTCTGGCATTCTACAGTTTTACGACCTACTGATGCTAGTTCTAATATGATCAAATATGAATTAGTACTAAGGGCTTCCACAAGATACAAGAAGGGAATACATTTCATGTGACTGCTGACAACTCTACCTGAGCAGGCTGGTAGTGATGTGAGCCTTCAGGTACAGTCCAAGAACCATGGCAAGTTCCCACCAGTGGGTAAAGCTCATTCTACCTCTCAGTGTGCCTAGCCCTTAAGTTATTTTTACTCCTAAGTGTAAGGAACATGAGTTCCTAATCTCCTGGGGAACTGAGATCAGTGTAAGAGGACACTAAATGAGAATTCTCCGAACAAAAGCAATAGTTTTTCACCTCTCACCAAAGACAGAAACAAGGTCTTATTAAAACACACACACAGTGCATGAAATAACTACATGGCCAGTGAGAAGGACTGTTAAAGGGCCTCCTTCTGCTTGCTTTAAATCTGTATTTTCAATTGAATTTTAGAGATTTTCTTTGTTCTATTCCTTTTGCTTCAGTAACACCAGAAGAGAGACAGCTGGGGACCGCAGAGAATAAGATAGTTTGGAAGAATAGTTTCTAGTAAGTCCCCCAGAGCAGAAATTTGTACGGTTAATCTTTTAGAGAAACTTGTAGTTCTCTGAATTTGCGTTGGTTTTACTCACATTTTCCAGGTGTTTACTGCCAACCCAGCATCACCAGCCTGAGTTAACTCAGATTCCATGGGTTTGCTGTCCTAAATTTTCTAACCAAAGAAAAACCCTAGTTGCTATCCATAGCCATGGGTTTTTAAGGCTAAGTTGAAGATGCCCTGATTCATCCATAATCTTCATTCTTGCTCTCTTGAGAGGACTGAACACGGCATGGCAGACAAGTCTGACCTGGAGTCACCAAAAGCCTCAAACTGTGACCAAACCTGTAACTGGAGTCTCTTTAACCATTTGTTAACCTGAATACCAACTAGGAAATAATTATTTAGCACCTACTACAGGTAAGACCTTTACCATGCATTTTACATTCGTTAGCTCACTTAACATATAAAATCACCCTACAGAATAACCGTTAATTTTACCATTTTAAAAATGAAAAAGCTGAAGACCAGAGCAATGACCTCTCTGTAACCACAGAGCTGGGGGGGGAGGGGCAGTGCCCCACAACATCCCTATTGTGACCCCAGGGCATCCTATCCACAGATACCTCTGTTATTACCATGTTAGCTGCTGCCTCCCACAAGTAGGATCATATGTTTTCTTCTTTGCACCTACAGTAGCTAACACAAGGCCTTTCATGGAACTGCTACTGTTTGTCTCTGTGTGGACTTGAGAAAGGAGAGACAGGTGGGGCTGGGGCCATCGAAGAAGGCTTCCTGAATGTGTGGGGAGGGGAGGAGGTGTAGATGTGTCTAGAAGAATGGATGGGTTTGGGTTGACCAACTTAAGCTGCACAGCATTTATTTCCATAAGGGAAAGTTTGCCTGGGCAAAGGCACAGGGGACTGAAAGCATGTAACATGACTGCGTGTGAACTAGGATGGTACCATTAGCCAATACTGGATATAAGAAATGAGAAATTACTGACTGATGTGATTAGCCTGGGCTCAGAAATACTGCCTCTTTGAAGGTCTAGGTTCTGGTCTTGCAATTTCTCAAGCTTGCCCAAGGGCAATGATTGGTCTCACCCACAGACCTCCTCCCATTTTCCATTTCCACTAAAGAGAGAAAGCTTAACTTTAAGGTGAGCTCTTTGCCTTTGATATTCTGACAAGAAATGTACATTGCTGTTTGCCAAACCTACCCCACTGAACTGCCCTTATTCTTGGAAGAAAATAAAAAGGAAACAGAGGACATTAGGAAGGGGCTGATTTCTGGTACAGTTGTTCATTTAGAAAAGTCATTTCAAATTGCACGAGGTGCTTCAATTGCCCTAATTTCCTGAAATTAATTCTAAATTTTATGGGTACAATTTGTTTCCCTAAGTCTCTAATTATGCTTTTAACATTCAATCTTTCAAACTCAAGCCATTAGTGACTTAATATGGTGTTATCAGGAGATAAAGTGGAGTTAGGAGTGTGGGTGGGAATTATAAGAGCAGAAGTTGCACCTGTGCTTGTGATGGTTTGAAATTGATGTCCCCTGGAGGAAGGCTAAAAGAAAAATCTAACAAGTCACCAAAACAGACTAAAGTAAAGTCTGAAAATTAGTATTTAAGGTATTAGGACAAGGGGCTAGGAAGGGCTTGAGAGGTAATCACAAAGTTCCATTTAAACTTATTGAACATGGGTGCTAGTGTGGGATTTCAGGTCAAATAAGAATTGTAGGAAATACAGATATCATCAGATAGCAAAGCATGCACAAGATATAAGTGCTAAGGTTAGAGGAAGACTTTCAAGGACATAAAAATTAAGGAAGGAGACAGGTAATAAGTGGCTCAGAGACAGGACAAAAAAATTGAAAGTTGAATCACTGAATATCTGGGAATAGCCTGTTGGAGAAGCAAGACAAGATAATCAGTAAAGCAGAATCATCATTCCTTAAATATTCCATCAATATGCATCAACTCAGCAGCCACAGGGCTGGGAAAAGAGGAGGTTTACCAGGTGACCTGTACACCTTAACACCCCAAACACACATAGTTCCCATCTGTGCCAACACAATCTGCTCTGTGGTTCTGATGACAGTATATGATTTAAACCCTAACATGCTGTAGAGTTTTAGAAACAGGGACCAAAGGGAGCTAATATAGGCATGGATGTTCAAACAGAGGAGCAGATGACCCAGATTGTACTACAGAGAATTCACAGTTTGAGAAACTGAGGAGGAAGGGAAAAAAAAAGACCTGACTTTCAGGAAACTGACAGACTAAACCCACCGGAGTTTGGGAAGACCCAAGTCCTGCCAGGAAGACCTTGGAAAGGAGACACAAGAGAAGCCCAGCTAGTTATAGGCATTCATCTCTTGAAGTCTGGGAGTAGAAAAATAGGAGACATTGTCTCTACAATCAACAAAATCAACCACTGAGGCAGGCGGAAGAAGGAACGATCACTATTTGGTGGGAGAGAAGAGAATCACACCCATGAAACAACAATGAGTTGTTTGGAACAGAAAAATTCCTCATCAAAAAAATATGTTCTGTAGAATCTTAAAAAGGTAAGAAATCATTGGATCTTGAGATGTCCAGTGAAATCTTCTCAGATGAGAGAAGTTCCTATCTGGAGTCAAAGGATGAACAGATATCGGAGAGATGGGAAAATTAAAACTCTTAGCAAGGACAGCGACCTGAGAAGGAATACAAAGTGAGTCAAAGATGAGTAGAGTAGATATGATGATAGTAAAGACCACACCTGACAGACTGCTTGGTGCCTCTGGGGATGATGGAGAGAGTTGGAGTGGGGTGATAAAACTAGGCTGTGGTCGGCCTTGAATTCGATGTCAAACATGTTAGACCTCCTGCAACCAAACAAGTAGATAATATTGAACATTTCTGAGCAGAAATTTGACATTAAGATGGATTGTTTTAATCTTTCCATCTTTTGCATATGATTCTGATCATGACTCCTCACCCTAAGATCCTGACAATTTTCAGATGTGGGGGAGATAATAGTAAAGGAAATATTTTCCAGAGTTTCAGAGTCGTAAGTGGTATACATTTTAGGAAATGTACATCCTGCACATTTTAGGAAGGCATGGGCCAATTGCCCACCAAAGCTCAGACATCAGGATCTCCTCATGTATCATCCACACAGAAATGTTTCAGCACAGATGTCTCCTAAAATCCTACATGTACAAGTATGTACCATCCATTTGTTCTATCCACACAACTGCAACAAATCAGGTGTTCCTTCTGCACAGGTGTGCCATCTACCAACTTGTGTCATGAACATAGGTGTGCAATACCGAACTAATCTGTGTTGTTAAACGGGGCATATGTAGCTCCTTTCTCTCCGATATCTGTCCGCATGGAATGCTTTCCAATAAAGCAAGGTATATTGAATTCTCCTCCACAGCACTATGACACACTAAAGGTGAGGAGCAATGTTAGGTACCAAACCACACTTTCTTCTTGACTCATCTTTCAAGTCCTAAAAGGAAGGGAAAAAATATTTCCTTCTAAGAGTCTCGCATTCCAAACTTTTATTCTAAATCAACTGCAGAAATCAGCAACATGTAAATAACAAAGAAACAAACACAACAGTAAGCTTAACAAGTATGCATTTTAATAGATTTGTATCAACATCTGTGCAAATTTAAGGAAAAGGCAGTAAGTACAAAAATGGAGGAAGAATAATCTTCTCAATCTGCTCTTACTTATCCTCTCTCCCCTTGCATAGGAAACAAATACTATAACTCAAGATTCACACTTTAAAAAAAACCTTTTAATTCAAAGTTTAATTTGAGTATGATCTCAGAGTATTCAGAACTGATGCTACGTTAGTCCTTTAATAAACTGGACTTGGAAATAACTGATCTCAAGGAAAATTCAATCAAAACCAAAGTCTTAATCTTTCTTCAAAAACAGGACAGTTGAGAACTGAATGTGATGTTCTGGAAAAATCGAAGAAGAAATAACATCAAACTAGTTTGTTCCTGGAAACAAGGCAACAAGAAATTTATGGCATTTTCACCTGTGGTTTTACTACAAAAGATTCTGGGCTTAGAAACCATGTCACTGGGCTCTCTTAAAATCCAACACAGAGATAGAGACAGAGAACAAACAGGAATCATGGTGGCAACATTTCTGGGGTGATTTTGAAGTATAAAGTCCAAGGAGCGGGGTGGGGAGTGGTGGTGGTGGGATGAATTGGGAGATTGGGATTGACATATATATACACTAATGTGTATAAAATAGGTAACTAATAAGAACCTGCTGTATAAAAAATAAATAAAATTCAAAATTCGGATAGCATCACCCTTAAAAAAAAAAAGAAAAAAAAGAATCCAAGGAGGTCCTAGAACTAATGACTATCAGTTCAGCACTTAAAGTGCTCAGTCTCTCTTCTCTCAACTTCCTCTTCCTTGAAGGCAATGAAGCAGAGCAAAGAATGTAAAATTAAGAAAAGGGAGAGACTTTGTAACTTCTTTCTCATATCCTACTTAGTAATATATTTTAAGAAGAAACAGAAATGGCTTGTCATTTCCTGTCTTTTCATGACCTTAAAGATGGGTAAAGTTAAACAGGAAAGCCAATCTCTAAGGAACTGGAAAGGGCTTACCCTGTGGACAACTGTATCGCATGCCCAAGTAATTTTTACAAAGCAAGCAAACAAGCAAATCTAGCTATAGTACTAAATTCTGTCTTTGATTTTCCTTGTAAAATGAATTAGAACAGGCTGAGACTAGTTGAGTTCTATGATGTCACTCTCTTTCAGTTTAATGCTTTACTGAACACGAGAAAGTATGAAATTTTGCAAAACCCACACTTGCTCATCTATGTTACAGTCCATGAAGTATGTTATGCATATGAATGACATATATCTGTCATGTGAATCCTAGTAGGAAAAAAATATGGCATGCTAACTTCAGTTAAAGGAAGAAGGACTGCAAAGGAAAACGGAGATATCTGTTACATAATAGCACAAAGAATTAAACACCATCATCCACATCATAAAATTTGCATGTCAAGCTAGCAAAGATATAGAGAATGCTTACTAAGCTAGTTTAACCCCAGAAAAAAGTTTTTATCTAAAAGAATCAACTTCTGTTTTGAACTTGCACATATGAAGTCCATGATTTTTTTAAAAAATAATCCAGTGAACAAGAAAAACTAAGATTCTGATTACTGAATAAAATACTAAATCATCCCATGAAATATCACTGCATTATGAGAATAAAGCTGCATTATGAGAACTATAGGAACCACTATTATATGAAGATGGAAAAGAAGGGATTTCTACTCTTGAGGTACTCACATTCTGATAGGGGAGACTAGTCAAACAAACAAACAAACAAACAAAAAAAAATATATATATATAATATGTAATATAGAGTAGGATACTCTAAGTCAAATTCAAAAAAAAGTTTATTTATAAAGGTGTATGCAGGGGTTGAGAAATGACGAGGGATAATACAGGTATCCCAGACTAAAGAAGCATAGGAGGAAGAAATAATTGGATTCCAGAAACAGAAGGGCTGCTTGCAATCCAGAAGACCTGAGACTAAATCTGAGGGTGCAGCCAGCCCCCTGCAAGGTTACAGGCAGGGAATCAGGAGGGTAAATACTCCTGACCTCACTCTTCACTCACCCCTGGTCTTCACTGGTTCCCCACCCTCCATGGTCAAAGCCTACCTGAAGCTGCAGGGCAAAGGAGCCGACTGACACAGTCTCTTCCAGTCAGAAACCCTCCACGCAGAACACACTAGAGAAGGGTGGAGTGTAGGTCTGGAGGACAATCTAAATTACCCAGCACAGAGGTGTACAGACTGGGATCAGTCCCAAGAGAGGTAATCTCTGAATTATTTCATGGTTGAAGTCTCTGTTAATAGTTTACCTCTTCCCTGAAGTCTCTCCAGAGGATCAGTTACTACTTTTTGTGATCCAAAGAATGTTCTTTTCTTTACATTTAACGCTTATTTCATTGTGACATGTTTCATGGTCAGATGGGTGTGTATTTGTCTCTGTAAACAGGTTCTGAGATCTTCTAGGAAGAAAGTTATGTGCCTGAGTCAGCTTTGCATTTCCAGTGCCCAGCGGGAATAACAATCACCTACTTTTTGTTAAACTGGATGTAAATAATTGCACCCATCATCTGAGTAACTCAGCATTTCAGGGAGCTATGCTGGGTGTGAAAACTACCCTGTACATTCTTACCGCTTTCAGTGTGTCCATATAACCTGTACCTGCACGCTCATGAATCTGAAAAGGAGAGATTATTTTACCATCCAGATGACACACAGCAGTAAGGTGCAACATAATTATCCAAGAACCAATGGAATAGCCAAATGTTTGCAGTAATAGAGATTTTTACCAGATAGCATCCTCTTTTATTGACTCTATAAATACCAGTATTCAAAACCTTTCAGAGTTAGACAACAAACATTTTCTGAGTGACTATTCTGCCCAAGATGCCTGTGCTGAGCACTTTCACACCTGTGGTCTCACTTGATGGTCAGAAAAACTATGTGGGATAGTAGATTATTACCTGCATTTTAGAGACAAGGTTAACTGAGGCTGAGAAAGATTAAGAGACATAATTGTCAAGTGGCAGATATAAAGACAATTATTTTGATTTCAACTTGAGGTCCCCTTCTTACCACACCAGAGTAAATTCTTTATATTCTGAGAAATAAATGTAAATAGGATTTATTGTTTTTATCATGCATAATTTATATTTATTTATTTAATAATAATTACTATTTATAATAATTATTATATATATATGAAATGCCTAATAATATACAAGAGAATGTTTAGATCAGTGTCTCTTGGGCATGTTTCCACTAAGTTATAAACGTCAAACTCTACTATTAATTGAGTTTTGTAATTTGAGGAAAGGTAGAAAGAAAATATTTTATTAGAGAATAAAAACAAATGAGTAATTACCAGGACCATTCATATTATAAAAAAATAAACCATTGATTAATAAACACTTTGTAACAACCTTAGTGGTAAACATTAGGTTGATGTGACCTGGAACATTTTCTTGTTCATTTTACTAAAAATCTATGAAATTGCAAGCCACTGATTAGAGTTAATGGTAATGAGTTTTTATGGAAAAGCCTGAAAGTGATTCAGGGAACCTAGAAACTTTGTTTACTAGCTAAAGAAAAACATTACAAAGCAAAATAGACTGTGGCAGTAAAAAGTAAAAATTGCATGATTTGCAGCTCTGGGTGCCAACTTCATTAATTAATACAGACTTTAAAATCCTTTCAAGAATATGAG
The DNA here is from genome assembly GCF_964374135.1 of Grampus griseus. Taxonomy (NCBI): domain Eukaryota; kingdom Metazoa; phylum Chordata; class Mammalia; order Artiodactyla; family Delphinidae; genus Grampus; species Grampus griseus. Next base: position 16,818,034 of record NC_139009.1, read on the forward strand.
CTAAAGGACCAGAATTACTGCTGGTGTAGATAGTAAATACAGATCAAATGGGTTTCATTTAAAATATGGTGGCTTCAGATAAGACTAATTAGCAGGATGACAAAAACAGTCAATAAAACAGAAGCAAATCTTATTCTTAAATGCTGGCAACAATTAGTGGAATTAATTGGAAACTGGTCCTCTTGCCCATTTTTATATAAAAAGTTTACACTAGTTTTTGGTTGCTGTTATTGGGGTATTTTTAATTATTTTCCTGTGTTGTAATACTATGTATCTTGTTCTATGTGAGCAGAGGTGCTAATGTCATCAGGGAAAGAGGGAAGTAGGGCAAGCTGGGGAGTCGGGGAGAGGAATGAAGGAGAGAATGTGGACAGAGGCTAAAGGAATATAACGCAGTAAATAGCAACAGGGTTTTTTCTTTAATGCATTATTTTTTTTTCAAAGCAGGGTTATCTGTTCTGCTTCTTTGGATGGCTCTCGATTTTCTGGTTATTTGTTGTTTTGGTTATATATTACTGCATAATTAACTATCTCAACCTTAGTAGATCTTAGCAACAATAATTTTATTAGTTTGCTACAATTCTACAGTTCGAGCAGAGCCCAGCAAAGGCAGTCCATCTCTGTTTCACGGGGCATCAGCTGGAGTGTCCTGACTAAGGGTAAAGACTCCACGTCTTTGATGACCTTGCACATGGGTGGGCTTCTCATGGCCTGGTGGTCTCAGGGTAGTTGAATGTCTTACATGGAGGCTGGATTCTCCCATGCCACAAAAGTGAAAGTATCCAGGTCTTAATGTTTAGGCTTGAAACAGGCATCACATGATTTCTTGCCACAATTTAATTATTAAAGTAGGTCATGACCCAGATTCAAGGCAAGGCGCCACACAAGAGATGGATATTGGAAGATATGGTTCACTGGAGTCATCAAAGTAACAATCTACCCTGCCTGTCTAGAAAAGAAATGACTGACGTTTGACAAAAACGGTAGTTTTTCAGATTTTGAACTATGTTCAACCAGCAGTCTCTAACAGAGGCTCATGACGACCCTAAAAAGTAAACACCTTGCAACAGAATTTATGTCATCCCAGACTTAAAACTTACCGAAGAACACAGAGTAATAGTATCCACATAATGTGAAAGGTGGGGGCATTTTTCTCCAAGTTTTTGAAATGAATGCTTTAGGAAGGGAAATTTACAAGCTAGAAGCTTATAGATCCACTTCAGTTTCCCTGCCTCAATACAGTGTTTACTTAACTTACAAACTCTCTCGTTTGCTTACTCACCAAATGTATATTGTCCCTCTGCTGTGCAGTACATGGTACATAAGGTACAATGATGTGTGTTAAAAGGGAATCGTAACTAAAGCAGAGTCTTCAAATATTGATCTCGTGTGCATTTGAACTATCTGGGAAAAGTAGTTTAAAGAAGATTTCTCAGCTTTGCTTTCTCCTCAAACTAATAAAGCCCTCCAAGATTTGTGTATGGAATTATGGAAGAGGAGAGCTGCTCCAGTAGAAAGAACAAGTGGCCTTAACTGAGTTTCTGCCATAGATGTTTTTTATTCATCTCAGATGGGTCATCACCACCACAACCTCTAGGCCTCAGTTTCTCCATATTTGATAAACTAGATATAAGGATTAAGGGAGATGAAATAAAATAAGTAAAATAGGACAAAATAAGAAATGTGACAGATGGTAACTAGACTTATAGTGCTGATCACTTTGGAATGTATAGAAGTATCAAATCACTATGTTTTGTAATGGGAACTAACAGTGTGGTAGGTCAATTTTACTTCAAAAACTAACAAGCAAACTGGTAGAAAAAGAGATCGGGTTTGTGGTTTCTAGAGGCAGGGGTTAGGGAGAGGTGGAAGTGGAGGAAGGGGTCAAAAGGTACAAACTTCCAGTTATAAGACAAATAACTACTAAGGGGTGTAATGTACAACATGATAAATATAATTAACACTGCTGTACATAATTGAAGAGTAAATTACGAGAGTAAATCCTGAGAGTTCTCATCACAAGGAAAAATACATTTTTTCTATTTCTTTAATTTTGTATGTCTATGAGATGATGGATGTTTCATAAGCTTATTGTGGTAGTCATTTCATGATGTATGTGAGTCAAATCATTTATGCGGTACACCTTAAACTTACACCGTGCAACATGTCAATTACAGTTCAATAAAACTGGGAGGAAAAGAAAAGAAATGGGAAGTGCACCATATACTGTAAAGTATTACACAAAAGTACCATTTCATAATGATGGTCTATAATGATCTAGTTTAAACTACTCCATCAGTTTTCTTTTGTTTTGTTTCTGGCAAATGCTTTGCCTGATGATCTCACACACTGGGACTGCAGAGTTCTACTGCTGTAACTCTTATTGCAGGTGTTTTTGAGTACTCTGTAAAAAGAAAAAAATCTAGGATTTTTACAGAGGATAAAGAAGTATCCACGATAAATGTTAACTGTGGGTGAGAAAAGCTAGTTGAGAGATGCTGAACGTGGAGAACAGTGTCTCCAGGCCACCTGACACTTTCATTAAGAAAACTGGTGCCAATGGTAATTATCCAAACCTCATCTGACCATGCCTAAAGATGAGAACATGTCCTTTTTCGTAAGCAAAGTAGATTTAGCTCTAAAAATATCAAATTATGAAACCTTGACTAAGTCCTGTGCTTCACACATCCTTGGGCACTCTGGGGGATACAAAAGAAGCAAAAGCTCTATTCAGAGTTCTTGAGGAGGGTATGATCTGTTACCTCTTCAAAATAGCCTAAACTGGCAGTGGCAGGCTGCACAGGCTCCCAGGAAGGAAGGTGTGGATAGTGACCTGTGCTTGTACACAAGCTTCTTGGTGGCGGCATCAGCAGCCTTGGCATCTCATGCCCACCTCTGGTGACCGCGCTGATAGCCACTGCTCGTGCCCATCCCTGGAGCTCATTTAGGCAGTGCTCTGAATCCCCTCTTCTCGGGCATCTGAAATAATGGCCTCTTGCCTCTTAGGCAGTTCTACTTTTTCCGGGACTCCCTCCCAGCTAGCTGTGGCACACTAGCCCCCTTCAGGCTGTGTTCACGCAGCCAACCCCAGTCCTCTCCCAGGGATCTGAACTCCAAAGCCGGAACAGCAGGTCTCAGCCGCCACCCGCCCCAGCGGGTGAGCAGACAGGCCTCTCAGGATGGGGAGTGCTGGTCTGCACTGATCCTCTGTGTGGGAATCTCTCTAATTTTCCCTCTGCACCTTTATTGCTGCGCTCTCCTCTGTGACTCCAAAGCTTCCCCCCGGCCACCAACCATCTCTGCCAGTGAAGGGGTTTCCTAGTGTGTGGAAACATTTCCTCTTTCACAGCTCCCTCCCAGAGGCGCAGGTCCGTCCCTATTCTTTTGTCTCTGTTTTTTCTTTTGCCCTAGCCAGGTACATGGGGACTTTCTTGACTTTTGGGAAGTCTGAGGTCTTCTGCCAGCGTTAAGTAGGTGTTCGGTAAAAAATACAAACACATGGAGGCTAAACACTACACTACTAAATAACCAAGAGATCACTGAAGAAATCAAAGAGGAAATCAAAAAGTACCTAGCATCAAATGACAAGGAGAAGATGACGACCCAAAACCTATGGGATGCAGCAAAAGCAGTTCTAAGAGGGAAGTTTATAGCAATACAATCTTACCTCAAGAACCAAGAAAAATCTCAAATTAACAACCTAAACTTACACCTAAAGCAATTAGAGAAAGGAGAACAAAAAAAAAAACCCAAAAGTCAGCAGAACGAGAGAAATCATAAAGATCAGATCAGAAATAAATGAAAAAGAAATGAAGGAAACAATAGCAAAGATCAATAAAACTAAAAGCTGGTTCTTCGAGAAGATAAACAAAATTGATAAACCATTAGCCAGACTCATCAAGAGAAAAAGACAGAAGACTCAAATCAATAGAATTGGAAATGAAAAAGGAGAAGTAACAACTGACAGTGCAGATATACAAAGGATCATGAGAGATTACTACAAGCAACTACAGGCAAACAAAATGGACAACCTGGAAGAAATGGACACATTCTTAGAAAAGCACAACCTTCCCAGACTGAGCAGGAAGAAATAGAAAATATAAACAGACTAGTAATAAGCACAGAGATTGAAACTGTGATTAAACATCTTCCAAGAAACAAAAGCGCAGGACAAGATGGCTTCACAGGCGAATTCTATCAAAGTTAGAGAAGAGCTAACACCTATCCTTCTCAAATTCTTCCAAAATATAGCAAAGGGAGGAACACTCCCAAAGTCATTCTATGAGGCCACCATCACCCTGATACCAAAACCAGACAAAGATGTCACAAAGAAAGAAAACTACAGGCCAATATCACTGATGAACATAGATGCAAAAATCCTCAACAAAATACTAACAAACAGAATCCAACAACACATTAAAAGGATCATACACCATGATCAAGTGGGGTTTATCCCAGGAATGCAAGGATTCTTCAATATACACAAATCGATCAATGTGATAAACCATATTAACAAATTGAAGGAGAAAAACCATATGATCATCTCAATAGATGCAGAAAAAGCTTTCAACAAAATTCAATACCCATTTATGATAAAAACCCTCCAGAAAGTAGGCGTGGAGGGAACTTACCTCAACATAATAAAGGCCATATGTGACAAACCCACAGCCAACATCGTTCTCAATGGTGAAAAATTGAAATCATTTCTTCTAAGATCAGGAACGAGACAAGGTTGTCCACTCTCACCACTATTATTCAACATAGTTTTGGAACTTTTAGCACAGCAATCAGAGAAGAAAAAGAAATAAAAGAAATCCAAATTGGAAAAGAAGTAAAATTGTCACTGATTGCAGATGACATGATACTATACATAGAGAATCCTAAAGATGCTACCAGAAAACTACTAGAGCTAATCAGTGAATTTGGTAAAGTAGCAGGATACCAAATTAATGCATTGAAATCTCTTGCATTCCTATACACTAATGATGAAAAATCTGAAAGAGAAATTAAGGAAACACTCCCATTTATCACTGCAACAGGGCTTCCCTGGTGGCGCAGTGGTTGGGAGTCTGCCTGCCGATGCAGGGGACGCAGGTTCGTGCCCTGGTCCGGGAGGATCCCGCATGCTGCAGAGCGGCTGGGCCTGTGAGCCATGGCCGCTGGGCCTGTGCGTCCGGAGACTGTGCTCCGCAGTGGGAGAGGCCGCAGCGGTGAGAGGCCCACGTACCGCAAAAAAAAAAAAAAAAAAAAAGAAGTGGCTGACAGTAGTTTACAGACTTCAGTATGTTCTTGACAATCAAGATGCTCAGAGAGAGAGGTGCAGCGAAGGTATTTAAGATAGAGGGAGAAGCTCCTGATGAGGGTGACTAGAACAGAAGGTCCCTGCCTAGAATTTCAGGAGATGAAGTTGGCTAGGGAAGGGAGCTCCAGCTATGGATGGCTTCTGAGTCCAGGCCTAGGAGTTGGGACTTTCAACTGACAGGCAGTAAGGGGTAATTATTTTATGCTTTTAAGTACAATATTCCACTTTGTTAAAAAAAATTATGGAGTGAACATTTTCTGTAGTTCCATTTCCAATACTTAGAGTTCAAAGTCTTGCATAATTCTGATGTTCAGGAATAGAGAAAAACCTTAAACATTGAGTCATTTTTCAATGATGGAATTATTTGTCTTTGATTAATCATGAAGATATGTCATTTCTGATTGTCTCCTTTCATCTACTTCATACATTTCTTAGATACTGAAAATCGACTCCTTTGAAACCCTAACAAGAGATTGTTTTGTGTGCTGACTTCTTTCACTTTTGCATAAAAAAGCATTATGTTTATAAGGATGCTGTAATAATAGACACAGCGGTGAGTAAGGCCATGGGAAGCATGGTGCCTCCTGTGACAGTTATCATTGTCTTGAAACAAATGCCTTATGATGCCTCTTTTAGGAATTTCAGTCAAAGGGTAAACAATCATTGAGTCACACGATCACCAAGTAAAAGAAAATACGGAAAAAGAATTATAGCTCATGCAAGGGTCTGTTTGGATATGAATTATGATAATAGGCTGTGACTTCTGATCTTTTTGTGTACATTTTTTTGTGTACCTAATCAGCTCTCCTAAACTGGGAAATGAAAAGTGCCTTGTGCATTCAGACTTCTGGAGCTTATGGATGCAGAGAGGTAGCTCAGCTAGGAGATAACCTGGTGCTGGCAAAGCCTGGCTAAATATTCCGAGGAACACAGAAGTCAGGTGAACAATCAAGCCTCTGAAGCCCTCTGAGGCACAGCCAAGCTAGCCTTGCCTACTCCTCCATATTCTACAGGAATGCTAATGTTAATACAGGCTGGGTCTGTACTTAGCAAATCTCCAAGCCTTGCACACAGATTTAGAATTGCACCTGATATATCCTAAAATGATACTTTGATTTTTCTCTCTCAAACCATGTAATTTTGCTTTCTAAAACTTCAGCTGAGAATGAATGTATTTAACATTTGGCTTTGGCAGGAAGAAAATGTTTCAGTATAGAAATTCTTGTCTCCATGAACACAATTGTTAATTCAAACTCTGTCTATGCAATTAAAGACAATGGCTATGTAGCACATAGTAGGTATTCAGTTACATTTTTTACATTGAATTCCATGACCTAAGTAGTCAGAACTTAGAATTTTATGTTTAATTTGGACAAGTTAAATGAATTAAATGATGCCCCACACAACCAGAGACAGGAGAGAAATGACTAATGTTTCCACGACAAAATAGACAATAAGGAAACTAGAGGTCCTAGAGGATGATCCATAGAGAAAAGCATGAATCTCATCCTATTTTGTCCCTTGAGAGTGCAATGCCTAGGAACAGGCGCCTCTCCTGCCCTCCCATGCTAGGAGATCACAGACAAATGGCCCCAGGAATTGATTCTAAGGACAGGCAATAAAGGGAAAAAACACCATATTTGAATTCTACCTCCGAATTTGACTTGCTGTGTGACAACAGGAAAATTGCTTCCCTTCTCCAGGCCATTAAACTGCTAAAGAAAGGTTTTGAAATAAATGGCTTAGGTAATGCCCTGATTATATTTAATGACACTAGAGGTTATTTCTTCTCCCCTATTCTCTACCATAATTCTAAAACTTCCCAGAAAGTAAAGTTTGCTTCCAGGTGAGCATTTTTAAAGGCTGGAATAACAGAATTATCAAACATGAACTACACAAATATCAAACTTAAATTCCTGGTAAGATGAAGGTCCAATTAGGAAGGCAGATGCAGCAGCTCTTTTGTCAGAGGGAGGCACTGAAGTGGCCAAATGCACAAGAATAAGGAAAATGAGGACGTTCGTGTGCTACAGGCTGCGGACATTAACTCAGCCATTTATCTGCTGAATGTGGTGTCAGAGATCATTCTAGATGAGTGCGTTCCATAGCAAACTAAACAGAAGAAGGTCCTGTGCTCATGGTGCCCAGTTCTAGTGAAGAGAGACAGACAATAAAGCAAAAATGAGCAGTGTGGGGGGCCAGGGTAAGTGACAGGAAGAGGAAGGGCGCAGGCTGAAGGGAGAGACAGTGAGCACCTGGGCTGCTTGGCACAGGCCTTTTTTTTTTTTTTTTTTTTAACATCTTTATTGGAGTATAATTGCTTTACAATGGTGTGTTAGTTTCTGCTTTATAACAAAGTGAATCAGCTATATATATACATATATCCCCATTATCTCCTCCCTCCTGCATCTCTCTCCCCGCCACCATCCCACCCCTCTAGGTGGACACAAAGCACCGAGCTTATCTCCTTGGCAAAGGCCTTTCTGAGGAGGTGACATTTGAGCAGAGATCTGCAGGAAATGAGTAAGCAGCCATGTGGATAACAGAGAAAAATCATTCCAGCCTGGAGAATCAGAAAGTGCAAATTAAGCCCTGGACTGGAACGTGCTTGGTGACTTTGAGGAAACTTAAGGAGAGCAATGTGGCTCAGGGAGGTGGGAGGTCAGCAAGGGGAGGAAGGGGGACAGAGCAGGTGTCCAGCTTACACAGGACAATGTGGTGGCTCCACTGATGACAAGGGCCATGGCTTATGCTCTGAGTTGGGTAGGAAACCCTTATACGACTTTTAGTAGACTAGCAACATGTTCTAACTTAAAGTCTTAGAAAGACTGCCCCGGATGCTTTATAGAGAATGGATTTCACAGAAGCAAGAATCTAAGAGGAAGATGCATTTAGGGGGCTATTGCAACGTGCCAAGGCAGAGAAGATGGTGCTTTGGACTCACAAGGTAGTGATAGACATGGTAAAAGACCACCTGTGCACGTATTCTACAGGTATAGCTAACAGGATTTGATGGTGGGTTGATATGGCACTCCAAAGAGTAAAGTTCTCTCCATGAGTATTTCCAGAAGATGAATGCTTGGCAAAGGGGGACAGCAAGTACCAGTGAAATCCCAGAAAATGTGATCCTGCCAGCACTTGGGACCATGGAATGACTAAGGTATTGGATTGCGTGTAAAGTAATGAAGGCACATCTGAAGAGTCTAACCTAGCAGCCTTCAGTACATATAGGTCTCAACGGTTGGTAAGTCATAAGGCAATTCCCTACAACACCATGGGAGATGGTTCACCCATAATTCTGTGTTTCCTTATCCAAGTCAGAAAGAAAGCCCACTGTACTTAGGGTACAACAGGCCCTGAGGCCATATGATGACAACTGTATAGTAAGGAAAACACAGCTTTGCCCAGGCTGAGTCTGGGAAACAAGAAAATCTGACTGGGAACTCAACCCCCTGGAGTCTCAGGGAAATCATGAGCCTGACTTTATCCTTGGATGCTCTGACTGTCAGTCGTATTCAGACAACTGGGGGTAGCACCATGTCACCATAATTTTCTTTTCAGAATATGCCAGAATTGACAATGCTTGTTGGAACCATATCACAATAGCTCCTCAGTGAGCTTTGACTATTCCAGCCACTGAGCTGTGAGTTATACATCTTCTGTAATAACACGTGATGTGACCCCAGAAAACTCTGCATCATGTGGAGACACACACAAACATATACACAGCTTTCTCATCATTATGCAAATTTAATTAATTATGATGTTTTAATATATACTATATGATATTTTGAAAACTTTACCTTGAGTCTACCAGTTAACTTTGTGAGTAAATTCAGCTGTACGCCCCTTCCTTTTTGGACAATATTTAAGCCCGTGCTGAGGGTTTCCTCCCTGCAAAATCTCCAATTATTCAAGTTATTTTCTTAGATTAATAAGAATTACCTGGCAGCACACTTATTTATTGATCCATGCTCAAGACTTTTCTAGAAGAATTTGACATTTAGGAGATGAGACCAACAACAAAAGGTCAAAAAGAGATACCGGGATACAGGAGCGAGCAAGAGCCCCTTTTCTTCCCTTATTACCTCTTACGCATGTCATTTTCTGGCTATTCCTCCAGTCCCTTGAACTTCCTGTCTTATTCAATCTGAACAGGTAAACTCAAAGTGGAGAAAAATCTCCGGTCAGGCTGACAGGGGTTTAAAGGAGTTTCATGGTGGTCCATACTGTCTGCTTTAAGGAGCACGGGAGAGCCTCCATGCTCACAAATTTCTCCTGATGCCTAATTCAGAGCCTGAAATTTTAGCATTATGGATTTATCCCTTTGTGTATGGATTGTCTCTCTGAATTTTTCTTTTAAATTCCTAGTGCCCCTGGAAAGGTCAGTGTACTAAATCAACATGGATAGGTTTATGGGAGTCTTTCCTCAGTGACTAAAAGCACCAGCAATGGGAGGAGGAAAGAGGAGAGACAGCTGCTACTAAAATGTTTAACACGAACCCAGGAAGCACACACAATGGGAAAGGAGAAGATATCAAAAAGAAACGGCTTCATGTTCCCTACAACTTGGCCTTTCACGATGACTGAGATGCAAGGTTGAAGTCAGAGGACAGTGGAGAACTGGACACTGGATTTGACAAAATGAAGGTAGTTGGTGACCTCGTTAAGTAGTGATGAGAATGAAAGCCCAAATGGAGTGGGCTGAAATGCAAATGGGACATTCCAGTCTCCTAGTAAAATGATGTACTGTAATTGGAAAGTGGGAAGCAGCAGGAGCCCTTGGGTCAGTCTTCACTCACTGTTGTCAAAGGATGCCTGGAATCTTCACCCTATACAACTACCAGAATTCAGAGGGACCTAGGTTCTTTGATTAATACTATGCCTATGAAATTAACTGAAAAAGAAGGATTAATGGGGTAAAAGGAGGGTCCGGGAAAGAAAATGTAAAAACCCATTCACAAAATTTAGCCAGCAAAGATATGGAAGACACCGGACAATAATTTGAAAAGAAGTCCAAGTGAATGATGTGTGTGTGATCTTTTCCTATTCCCAGGAAAAATAATAGCTAACATTTATTTAATGTTTTTTTGCATTCCAGGTACAGGCCTATGTTCTCTACATACATAAACTCCTTTAAGACAAAACAACCATATGAGGAAGGCATTATTATCTTCTTTTTACAGAAGAGAAAATGAACCACAGAGAGATTGTCAACTTCCTTAAGGTCACACAGAAAGTAAGTAGAAAGACCAACGATTTATCGCAGGTAGTTTGGTTCCAAAGTCTCTACAATTAACTGTTATGGTTTACTGGCTCCCAAAGAAATTATTAAGTCTCACAACAGTTTTTATATCCCCTACCTTAGCATTATAATAATATACTGTTACTTATGTGCTTATAGGTCTATGCATCTATTTCTCTAGATTGTGTAATTCTTAAGGGCAGGAACTCATTCTCTTTTGTCTTCTCAAGAACTTAAACAGTGTCTGGTATAAAACAACAACAGTGAATATTCATCTAGGATGCCAGACACTAAAGAAGTGTGTTGTTCATTTGCGGGGTTTTTCTGGAAGACAAGGTGAAAGAGAAGTGGAGAGGGAGTAAGAGAGAGGGAAAAAGCACGAGGGAAGGAAAAGAAAGAGAGGTAGGTTGGTTCTAACTACAAAGGCACTTGCCACAAACAAAAACAGAAGGTAAGAGGCAGTGGAAGAGCAGGTATTTTATGAGAACGTGAACTAGATTTTACTTTTGCTCTGCTCAATGTTTCTAAAATTCAGTCTAAGATTTAACGTAAATCTATTTGAGAGGAGTTGCTAAATATTAACTGGAAATACTTCTTTGTGCTAAATAATCTTTATAGCATTCTAAACTATAGCCAAGTAGCCATATCATTATAGGGCTGTTTAGCCATAGCGGTTTATGCGGAAAGTCAGGAGAAGGTGATGATGCATATCAAAATATATAATAAAGAACTTTAAAAATCATGGGTATCTTAATTTACTCAAAATATTTTTTATTTAGCCATTTTAATGCATTCAAGATTAAAGGGGAGGATGAAACTAACCAGTGGGAAATGCAAAATGTCTGTGAAATGGTAATAATAATATTTTGTACTCTTGCAGCACTTTCCAGGAGAGAAGGTCAAAGCACTTTACAACCATTAACACATTCAACCTCACAGAAGCCTGTGGGGTATGTGGGTGGGAAGCACATACCCCACAGTTAGAGTTCCCTTTTCAGGAAATGAAAATGGAAAGGAAAGTGTTAAGTGGAAATACTCAAGGCTGCAAGTCAGTGTTGCACTTGGGTGCACTGGTTATCCTTGGACAGCTTACACGGGATTCCCACTGCACGGTGATGGAGCTTGAGAAGACCGCCTGCAGCCTCTCCCTGCAGCCTTCCCCTCCCCCACCCCTCAGGGACCGTTCTTCTCACAAAACATCCAGAGAAAATGTGCGTACATTGAAGAATCCTAGAGAGGGGTGTGTCTGATCTAACTCAGTGACCCACGCACAGCATAGCCCCTGTGAGGTGCTTATATAGCCTCTGCTTGAACACTTGGGTTCATAAGAAGCTCACACTCCTGTGGCAACTTCTTCCAAAGCTGACCCGCTGTAAATAGAAGAATGAGGGCAGGGAATCTATTAAGGACTTGTTGACTGAGGGAAAATTGGGTAGAACTCAGGAACCAAGGCAACTTTCAAAATTCATGAGTTTTCCTCAACTCTCCAATGCTAAATATACTTATCCAGAGAGCAGTCATTTATGTTACTGCTGCCAAACCGGTCTCTTCCCTTGGAGTTGCATTTAGGGAGAAAGACAGTGATACTGGGAATAAGATCATGCTTGTGACATTGGCTTCAGGAAGAACCACTCCAGGCAACTCAATATTCTCTACTGTTTGAATGCACCCAATCCAATAAGGAGCCCTCCCGCAATCCTGCCCCAGTCTATGAGTTTCAGAAACCCTTTAGCAGGCTTCTAAGTTCTTTACATATGCAACACCCATGGTATCTTCAAGACAAAGTCAGACAATTAACATTTTTTGAGTGACAGAGATATGCCAAGCCCTAAGGTAGTGCTGAGGCATCTTCAGTTTCAAATTAATAGACTGTCTTAAATGCAATTACATTTAGAATCACTCCCATGTCTTGAGAGATATTGAAGTTCAGCCTGAAATCTAGGATACCTCTGGACATCAAGATCCACTCCTTCGTACAATTGTTAGAGATCAAACATCTCTTCCCTTGTCCACTTGAGACTCACTATGTACAATGTATTGAGACAGAAATGGTCAGGAGTCCAGCAATATATTATATAATGCATGATCCCTTGGAGATGATGTTGCTGCTGAGAGATGTAAATATCATACCAAGAATTAGATAACAATCTAATCTTGTATAGGAAAAGTCACAAGGTAGGTGTAAGCAAGCAGTATCCAAGGACAATGCTGATGGTAAGGCCTGCAGAAGCTCAGAAGAGGGAAGGATTCCTGAAGGAGATGGGAATTAAGCTTGAACCATGGGTAGTAGGTACAGTTGTGGAAAAGAAGAAAGAAAATTTTGTATTTTTGTCTTATGATGTATCCTCATCACCTTGAATAGAACATTTCCTTAAGGAGTGAGTGAGTGAATGAGTAAAGCTATCCCAGGGAAAGAGCATGTCAGGAATAAAATGAAAACTGGAAGGTTCTCTCTCTTCAGAGAGATTAGTATCTCTAAGTCTATAATATATCAAATGGTGCTCATATCAGCAGTGATGATAGGGAATAAGAGAACACAAGGTAAAGAGTTGAAAATAACGCACCATGATTTATTTCTACCTAAAAACAGATGGGCATGCAGTAACCAGTAAATAAATGCTAGCTGACTTGAATGAATTATCACTCTGGAAAACCGACTACGTTAAATTTAGCCCTGGGGTGCCACAGTGAATCTCTGCTCCTCTGCAAGCCACCCAGAATCAGAATGGAGTGGGAGCACACTAGTCTGAATCAGGGCCTGGCTCTGAACAGCTTGAAGTGCCAGGCTTGGAGTCCAGACTTTACCTTTGTGGTCAGTCCCATCCCCACCTCACGCTAGAAGAGCAGATCCACACAGGTGCCTTGCTATTGCAGGTGAGAAGCCATCTTCATATTGCAGGAGACAGGGGCATTTAATATTGTCCTAAGTGAGATTGCGAAGAAGAAAACTGATATACAACACACCTAAAATAGTTTCCCTTTCCTTCTGATTATGCAAAAGGAAGGGCCCTGCATAGAGAAGAATGACTGCTGACGTAGGAAAATATTCCCCAACTAATCTCTCCTATCCCATAATATCATCTCTCCTATCCCATAATATCATCTCTCCTAATCTCAGCCTGTACCAAGACCCAGGAAGTGATTATTTTGGAAATAACATCTATTTGTTTGCTTCTTCCCTTTTAAATGTTTTCATTTCTTTTTGACTGAGGTACAGTTTCTATTTAGAAAAATGCCAACTCTTAATTGCTGATACATGCAACAACATGGATAAACAAAGAAACTATGTTGAGCAAATGAAGTCAGGCACAAAAGAGCACATAGTATATGTACCAGCACTTCTATGAAGTTCAAGAAGTGGAAAAAATGATTTATAGTGATATTTGTTTTTAATTGAGGTTATCTAAACTTCCTTCTCCTTGAGGATGCCAGTGACCGGTTATTTCGTTTAATTTGCATTAGAATTGTTTCTTCCTTGAATGAATACTTGACACAACCTCCAAAATTGCTTCATAAAGTAATAGTAGAAGATGGATTGCACTCAAGGATGACATTCAGTTTCTTCTACTCCTCTTCTTATGTCAAAACCCACAAAATCAAGGGATCCTATAACAGGATGAGTCCATTATAATGTCCTGTCTAAAGGTCATATTTCCCAGATCAGAACGTTAAGATTAAACAGATGGCCACAATGGCAAAGTCTTCACCAAAATCCACATCTTCCAACTCACAATTCACATTAACTCATGAAAAGTCAAAGCAAGTCTCTCTCTATATGGTTGTATGTGCACACACAAGTGTTAGCTGATTTCAAAGTTTAGTCAGTATCTACTCTCTCACAGAACAGTTTAGCAAGGTGAAGAGTTCAGAAAGGTATAAGAAATATCGATTTTCTTATCTGGATTTACTTAGAATCCCCCCAACATAATCTAAAGGAATTTTAAAATGTGTGGCTTAAGAACACTGAAGCAGGTAGACTCAAAACCGAACTCTCATTTAATTTGGGTGTTCCTGCTTATAGTGATTTGTGTCTCCTGTAACTCAGGTTTAAAGTCAAATAAAATGGGAAAGATATTTATCCATAGTGCAAAGCCAATTTGATAGCTATAGTATGCGAGGTTATTAACACCATAGTAAAACTCCAGTTAGCACCTTCTTTTCTTTAAGATTTTATTTCAAACGAAGCATAAACCTTCCACTTACTTGACCAAATAGATCATCCTCTTTAGTAATGCAGTTCCCACCTCCACCATAGAGCTTATTCTCTGCCCCCAGCTGTGTCTCTGGTTGATGAACGCTTGCCATGTTTATCATTTGTACTGTCTTGTAACAGTCCTCACTCTGTCACGTATCAGCAGGAACTCATTAGGTTTTTCAGTAACTGTTTGTGTTTGTGAGTCTTATTTCACTCAACTATTTAAGGGCAGGAACCATCTCATCCTTCTAAGCCTCAGTTGCCATATCCTTAAAATGGACATAATATCAGTGTCTTAGGGTAGTGGTAAGGATTATATGCCTGGATGGCTGAACATCTGCCACAGTAACTAGAATATACTCCATTTCAGTAAATGGTAGCCAGTATCATTATCCTCAACAACGTGAGCATGGTTCTCAATACATTCCTAAAAGCATATAGTATATAAAGAAGATCTGTACCCATAGAAGAATTATAGGATGCTTAATGCTGCAGAGATGCCTGACCTAACTTAATACCCCACCCATAGCATAGCCCCAAGAGGTAGCTCGTCTAGCCTCTGGCTGAACACTTGTAGTGACAAGCAGCTCATCATTTTCAAGGCAGCTGCATCCAAAGGTGATGCTCTCTAACCAGAAGCAGGCCCTCCCTATGTTTACATTTGCATCTTTGAGTTTGGGAAACACTTCTCGCATGAATCAATAGTTTCTCCTCATTAAACTCTGAAGAGGTGACTGATGTTGAAGGCTTCCAGGCTCCCCAGAGTCTGATGCACTCTTGATGCCAAATAAATGTTGCGTTGAGTTAGCAAGGCCACGGTTTACTCCTGGTCTTTGTTAAAGTGGCCCTTTCCTGTCTCATTTCACAGCACAGAACATTTTCTCAGGCCCTGCTTGCCACAAATTCTGCACCCTTGTCTCTGAGCCTGGGTTAATAGTCTTTGAAAGTCTGTTAGAAGGCCAGAAATTCTGACTTTTCCAGCCCCTGAAGCCACAAAAGAAACAAAATATTACTCCACTCTGAAACGGGCCTTGTTGTCACACAGAAGAAAGAGTGGCACCCACTTTCCAAGTGGGATATAGATGGGAGTTATATTTTTATATAGTTATATACATAGATTATACTGACTCATTTTGTTTGCAGTAAAACTGAAATACTACTAATAATTATTTTTATCACCAACTCTGATCTTCTCCGGCTCATGGCTTAGTGAATATATATATTTCTTTTTTCAAAAATCAATATTTAATAAAGTTATCAGTATCTGTGTTCTAAATTGAAGCCTCCCCTTCCAAACGCACACAGACACACTCCCACATTCTTTTTTGAGAAGCTGAAGCTATTGCTGCTTTCTGCTGGCTGCTCACAGCTCTTCATTTTAAAAAGCAATGTCTCCTTATAGTAGCTAGCTCCCCATGTGCTAAGTGTTTTATCGTTCCGAACAATTTTAGCCACTTTCATATTCCTGCAGCAAGGTTGGCAAGATGTCTTGCTTTGGCACATCAAGTATTAGGGTGGCTTGTCTGCACCGTGCACTGCTGTACATAGTACACGATTCCTGCCAGGTCTCCTGTCCTTCATGCCAGTCACAAAGCAAGGATGAGAAATACAACCCATTTGAGAGTCACTGCTATTTCTCCCACTGTTAGTTTCTATTTCCCACTTATACCACGAATTCTTACAAAATAAATCCTAACTCACTTCAGGAAGAAATGTGTAAAGAAACAGGATAAACCACCACATTAGATAGTATTTAACCACCTGCTCCATGACGAGCTTTCAGTGCCTTTCTTCACCCAAACAATGCATACAAAGATACCAAAGGCATATCACACATCAGAGTCAACTGCAAAGCATTGTCAAGTCCCCAGGAAGGATGTAGAATCCCCAACTGCTTAACAATTTTCTAAAATTGTCATAGATTCCCAAGATATATCTATGACATTTATCACACAGATGGCACTCCAGGCAAATGGCAACAATGATGAAAATAACATTAGTAATGCTAATAATAATAGCCAGCATGTGTTGTGCATGCTTACCATACACTCGAGGGTATTCTAAGCCCATTGAATGAATTATCTCCTTTATCATAATCATACCTCTTTAAGGAGATACATTATTAACCCCATTTTGCAGATGAGGAAATTGATACTCCAAGAAATTATTTGCTAAACTCACATCTAGTGGGATGTGTTAGAATTAGGATAAAATTAGGATTAGAATTAGTTTTCTTTCTGTTTTTCTGCATTCCCATGTTTATTTTAGCATTATTCACAATAGCCAAGTATTGGAACAACTCAAGTGTCCATCAGTGGATGAATGGATAAAGATGAGGTATTTATATAGAGTAAAATGTTATTGAGCCATGTAAAAGAAAGAACAACATGGATGGATAATGAGGGAGTTATGCTTAATAAGAAAAGCCAGACATAGAAAAACAAATACTGTATGATATCACTTATTTAATGGACGTTTAAAAAGCCAAACTCATAGAAACAGAGTAGAATAGTGGTTCCCGGGGGTTGGGATGGAGGGGCACTGTGAACATGTTATTGAAAGGTACAAACTTGCAACTAGTAGATCAACAAGTTCTGGAGATCTAATGTACGGCATATCAATTATAATCAGTAATACTGTACTATATACTTCAAAATTGCTAACAGACTAGACCTTAAATGTTCTCATACCACGAAAGAAATAGTTATGTGACGTGATAGAGGTGTTAGCTCAACGGTGGTAATTATATTGCAATATATAAATGTTTCAAATCAACACATTACACAACCTTTAACTTACACAATGTCATGTCAATTATATATCAACTCAGAGAAGAAACAGCATTTCATTGAGGTAAATGCTAGACAGCAAGAATACAGACATGAGTTACACAGTCCCTTTGATGTCAGCGTGTTTAGGGAAGAGAGATAAAATTATTAGTTTTCTAACATGGAAAGACCTTACATGTGAGGCCCAAGCTTTCTTTGTCAGTGACCACCTTGGCCCCATACCCCTAAATCACATCCTGTCATTGCCACTGTGATGCTGAAAAGAAGCACAGAAAGATGAATCCATTGACCCACAACCTATTCTTCTCAAGGCTTGTGGCGTAACTGAACTCAGCTACTCTGCCGGTTAGCTCTTGTCCTAAATCCTATTCTGATTCTGTAACACTTTCTAAACTTTCAAGTCCATGTAACCATGCCAGCCCAGAGAGAACAGTATAAAAATCTAAACAGGATTCAGTGTATGATTATATGAAGAAAATACTTAATCTCTATCTATGTTTCAACATAGAGCCTTTCCTAGCCTTTCCAACAACAACAGTGTTGTTGTTGCATTCCATCATCTCTACAATGTGGATAACAAGGATATCTACTTCATTGAGAACTTATGAGTTTAAACCAAATAATGTACATAGATCACTTAACAGAGTGAATGACACATAATATTGTTCAGTAGATAATGAAACATTTATAATTGTAATATATCATCATCATCATCAAAGTAAAAGAAATTTTGCACTTTGGACAATTTATTTACAGACATTTAATTCCCATGGCATTAGAAAAGTGACCTCAAGATCAGCAAATCATAATATGGATCCAGTTCAGGAATTTCCTCTTAAATTTCACAGTTGACTGTGAAATTCTTATTCATAAAATTTTCTAAGGGAAAAGGAGGCATGAAATTCAACTTTAAATATTAAATTGTTTTATTACTACCTTACTGAACATAGATATTTTCTTCCATATTTTAGGCGACATGTGGCCATTTTTTCCCCCATATCATTCCTTTAATTCCATTTCAGAACTTAGTGGAAACCCTGAGCTTTGATTTTGTTATTTACAATCCCATCATACTATCCCTCAAAAATGACTGTAATTTTCATTTAAAACAGTTTTAAAATATGATCAAATTTTTGGAGTGCATATGAAGTTTCAAGTTTTAAAAAAACATGCTAAAACATTCAGGACAAGTGTAGACCATTTCTGCAGGCAATATAGTTTAAGCAGCTAAGCTTTATGTTGAATCTACCTTGTGTTAAAATTCCGTTTCTGCCATACATGGCAGAGATGTGTAAACTAGAAGAAAACACTTGGCCTTGCCTGGTGGTGCAGTGGTTAAGAATCCGCCTGCTAATGCATGGGACATCGGTTCGAGCCCTGGTCCGGGAAGATTCCACATGCCGCGGAGCAACTAAGCCTACGCACCACAACTACTAAGCCTGCGCTCTAGAGTCCGCGAGCCACAACTACTGAAAGCCTGCCCACCTAGAGCCCGTGCTCCACAACAAGAGAAGCCACTGCAGTGAGAAGCCTGCACACCAAAAGGAAGAGTAGCCCCCACTTGCCACAACTAGAGAAAGCCTGCGTGCAGCAATGAAGATCCAATGCAGCCAAAAATAAATAAATTAATTAATTAAAAAAAATCTTCCTGAACAATGTTTTTAAAAAAAGAAAACACTTAATGGACCCCAATTCATGTGCAAATTAAAAGAATATTTTATGTATTTCAAGAAGCTGTGGTTAGGATTACTTATGACAATATAAAACACTCATTAAATATAAGGTGGTTGTGATGCAATAGTGGTTTGTGGTATCAGCAGTTGTACTGACGAAGTGACTACTGACCATTTTGCCCAGAAGAAAAAGCATCCCAGAAATAATATACTTGGGTTAAGATTAGTTTTTGTTAGTTTTGCCTTTAAAAGCCCATGTTTTGCAGGCAAAACTCTAGTCATCTCAAGGTAAAGTTGAGGTTCATCTCTCTAGGAAATAGTACCATTAAAACCTCATTCTAAGTCATGCCAGCATAAAATATCTTTTGATCTTATTGTTTGTGATTTATATTATTCTGTTTTATGAATTTGAATGATCTCCGTAACAAAATTGTTAAAATTGTTAAAATCATTTTTTTTAGTTTTCCTGAGCCCAAACTAAGCACCTTGACATAAGAAAAAGTAAAGAAAAAGAATTAATGTTTATTGAACACCTACTATTGCCTACTATTGCCAAGGGACATACACAAATGCTATTTGTTTGCTTGCTCATTTGTTTATTAATATTTATTTACATATATGTTACCTAAGCATCTGTGTCCAGATACACTATTGTACATTTTACAGATAAGGAAACTGAGGCTCTGAGTCTTACCTATGATCACACACTAATAAGTGGCTAAGATGTTTATGACTGTTGTATTCTTTTTATTAATGGATGTACTTATCATTCTGAAATGCCCCTCGTTATTTTCGGTAATACTCTTTCCCTTAAATTTTATTTTATTGATATTAATATAGCCACTTCAGTCTTCCTATCTGTATAGTATATTCTTTTCATCCAACTATTTTAAAACTATCTGTGCCTTTATATTTAACGTAACCCTCTTTTTGACAGCACTGGGGCTAGGTCTTACCATTTCATGCATTTTGACCATCTCTGCCTTTCATGTGGGACATTCACTTTGTTAATACTTCATGCAATTATTGATACCAACAGATTCAAAGTTACCATTTTAAAATGTTGCTTGTTTGTTGTCATTTTTGCTCCTCTGGTCTTCTTTTTCTGCCTTTTTTTTGATTATTTGAATATTTTTTATAATTCTACTGTAATTTATCTTTTGACTTTTTATCATACTTCTTTACGTTCTTCTTCTTATAGTTTCTCTATGGATTAAAATAAACTTCCTTAACGTTTCAAAGTATATTTAGAGTTAATATTGTTAATTTTCTTTTCTCTGAAAATGTCTTTGTTTTTGCCTTCATTCTTGAAGGATATTTTCACTGGGTACAGAATTTTAGCCTGACATAGTTTACTTTCTTTCAGCATTGCCCTTTGGCCTGCATAGTTTCTGATGAGAAATCAGTCAACATTTGGATCACTGACCCCCTACCATGTAATGTCCTTTTTCTCCAGTTGTTTTCAAACATTTCTCTTTTCTTTAGTTTTCAGTAGTTGACTTTGACCTCATTGGGTGTGATATTCTTTATAGTTATATTTCTTGACTTTGTGGAACTTCTTGAGTCTATAAATTTGTGGCAATTATTTCTTCCAATAAACTTTAAGCCCCATTGTCCCTCCCGTCTATATGTTGGACAACTGACTTTATGTTAGACAATGTGTTACTGTCCCACAAGTCCCTGAGGTTTGGTTTATATTTTCTCAATACTTTATCTATGTTCTTCGTATCAGATAATTATTGTTTCTCTATCTTCAAGTTCACTGCCCCTGTCTTTTGTCACTTCCAGTCTACTGCTATATCCATCCAATGAACATTTTAATTCCAGGTATTATATTTATGGTTCTAGAATCTGATTTGGTTCTTTTTCAGTTTCTCTTTCTCTGATTAAATATACTATCTTTTCAATCATTATGAACACAGTTTCCTTTAATCATTGGACACAGTTATAGAAACTGCTTTAAAATTCTTGTCGTCTAATTTCATCATCTCCGCTGTTTGCCATTTTTCTTGAGACTGAGTCACATTTTTTCTGATTTTTTGTAAGTTGTGTAATGTTAGCATGCATCCTGGACATTGTGAGTGCTATGTTATAGTCTCTGGATTCTGTTATATTCATGTGAAGAGTATTGTGTTATTTTCTCTTCGCAGAGTTTAAATGGGCTCACACCACCAATTTTGTCCCTTAGGTTGCATCTAACATGTCAGCTCTGTTATTTTACTCTCGGCCAGGCTGCATTAAATCTATCTGTGCATGCAAGTTTTAGGGAGGAGGCAGATATTTGAGCAGAGTTGGTGCATGCCTTGGGGACTGCCCCTCTCTGGACATTGGCTTTCTGGGATTCTCCCTCCCATTTTCCAGTGGCTATAATTGTCCCAAATTTGTCTTTTTGAGGCCAGAAAGACATGGGTTTTGTATTGGAGTTTTAGTCACTCCATGTAGCACCAACTGTGGCCTGGCTCAGTTTAAAGGCTGTAAAAGTAGATAACTCACTCTGTACTTTTTCCTTCTTCCAAATCTCAACTCTCTTCTAAAATACTCCTGCTCTTGTTCACATTCCAGGGCCTTTAAGTAATTGCTGTTTACATTTTAACCACAGTGTATAGTTGTTTACTGCAAAAGGGTTGCCTGATAGAAGCTTTCTGAGCCATACTGCTCCACTAGGCTGTTCTGTTACATTGGACTGTTTCTGAGACCCAGCTCTTTGACATAAAGTTTCATTGACTCTTGAATATACAGTACTGCACATATTAAAAGACTGGACAGAGGTATAGAAAGTGTAAGTGCAAAATCTGTAGAATATTGCCATGGTAGTTGTTGATATCCTTATAGTTAATTAATTCCACTAGTATTTACTGAGGGCCTAAAATGAGTGTTGCAGTCTGTTAAGACACTGGGCAAACAACTGTGAACAAAATAAACACAATTCTTCCCTTATGGAGCTTGCATTCTAGCAAGGGTACAAACATCAACCTAAAACTCACACAGATATTATAGTATAAATTGTCCTAAAGTAAAAATGCAAAGTGTCATTCAGTATATCTTGGAGGCTGGTTAGGAAGAGACTTTGGGGCCATGCTCTAGAATTAATGGAAATTCACTGTGCAAAGGTTGTTAATAAGAGCATGTTAGAGAGAAGAAAAATCAGGTTCAAAGAGACTGGTATAGGAGAAAGCTTGGAGTGTTTGGAAACAGGAAAATAATCAGGCCAGAATAACTGTAGCAAAGACACTGGATGAGAATGGAATTGTCAAAACCAATCATGCAGGACCCATGGTAAGGCTATTGGAGTGTATATTATGAACAACAGAAACTTAAAAGATTTCACCAAGAAAGTAACATGGTTAGGCTTGGTTATTTTTTTGCTTTTCTTTCTCTGAAAGAACACTCTGGTTATGATGGAAAATGGATCAGAACTTGTGTCTGTATAGAGAATAATAAGTGTTATTTAGTGGCCCACACATATTGGTTTCTTAAACTGAGATGGTGGAAGTAAGCTATAGAGAAAGAGAAGGATGCAAGAGAATTTTAGTAGTTTAAATCTTCCAGATGGTTTATACCTGAAGGTGGAAAGAAAATCAAG
Source organism: Grampus griseus (assembly GCF_964374135.1). Taxonomy (NCBI): domain Eukaryota; kingdom Metazoa; phylum Chordata; class Mammalia; order Artiodactyla; family Delphinidae; genus Grampus; species Grampus griseus. Next base: position 16,840,821 of record NC_139009.1, read on the forward strand.
AACCAAGAGAGTACTAGATTTCTGCCTCCTGTAAATGGACATATGTTTGTGTCATTCACTGAAAGATAGCCAGGTTCAGGCAAAGAAGATATATTCAGTCTTGAACGTGAGTTTGAGGTACCTTCAGGATATCTAATAGAAGATGCCACATCAGCAAGCAGATATATGGGTTTGAAGCTTAGAGGTTAAAATCTGGGGGCCAGTTCCGTATAAATAACAACTGAAACCATGAAAATGAATGAGATGATTTAGGAAGATAGGATAGAATGTAAAGAAATGGAGGCCTAGTTGTGGGCAAATGTTACACAACTCAAGCCAGGCAGCTCTGGGTCTAGTACGGAGTGTTTGGGGATGCCTGTGTAGTAAAGAAGGGAGATAGAAGGAAAGCCTGTGAATGTGACATCATGGAAGTCAAGAGCAAACATAAATAAATAAATAAAAAGATTTAAAGAAAAAGGGAATAGCAACAGAATCAAATACTTCTGAGATATCTAGTAGGTTAAGGACTAAAACATTCTCGTTGAATTTAATATCATGTAGGTCAATGGTGACCTAAGCAAAAATATTTTCTATGTAGAGAGACAGGGGTGGGAGCCAGATTGGAGTGGGCTAAGAAATGAATGGAAGTTGAGAATACATGAAAGGTGAAGGTTAACAATACTTTAGAGCATTAGCTGTGAGGAGGAAAGAGAGACAAAAAAGTGATGTCTGAAAAGTGAAGATGGCATTTGAGAAACAATGGCATACAGAAAAATAATTATTGTTCATTTGTTTGTTACAGACAGGGGAAACTTCAGTGTTTCAATGGTGATGGCAAAGAGTAGAGTGGGCAAAGATGAAGATAAAAGAAAGAGCAAAGTCATATGGGAATGGGAATACAGCCACAAGTGGAGCTTGGTCTTACACAAGAGGAACGCTCCTTCCTAGTTAAGACTGGAGGAAAACAAGAATGGAAGACAGAAAATCATTGCAGGTTTACATTGCGTATAGGGCAGCTAGCAAAAATGTGAGGAATGTATCAGCTACATAATCTTTATTTTCCTTGTGAAGAAGCAAATTCATTTGTTGAGAGTGAAGGGAAGAGGAGGTGAAACTAGGCTTGGAAGAAGTCAAAATGGTTTAAAATATTAGTGTAGAGGGCTCCCCTGGTGGCGCAGTGGTTGAGAGTCTGCCTGCTGATGCAGGGGACACGGGTTCGTGCCCCGGTCCGGGTAGATCCCACATGTCGCGGAGCCGCTGGGCCCGTGAGCCATGGCCGCTGAGCCTGTGCATCCGGAGCCTGTGCTCCGCAACGGGAGAGGCCACAACGGTGAGAGGCCCGCGTACCGCAAAAAAAAAAAAAAAAAAAATTAGTGTAGAGAATAGGAGATTAAAAAAACATGGTAGGTAGAATTGCTGGTAATTACAGAGGGCCAACTTGAGATTGAGATCACGAATGTATACTGGACCCAATCTATCTGCTGAGTGATTTTCCTACAGGAGTGTGCAGCTGCTAGTGTAGTCATCAGGTAACCTGGCTGTTGGTACATCTATTTCCCAGAAGATTTAATCTGAAGTCTGCTCGACTAGGTAAACCTATATGGACCATGCCATTCCCATCTGTTTATCATTACCTACAAGAAAGAGAACTAATGCTAATTGTAGTATCTTACGTTCATTCAGGAATTTTCAAACTTTTGTTTCTAGAGCTCCCACTAGAGTTTTGGGAAATATATGTACCCTCTTCCATAGTGTTCAGTGCACATCTAAGTTTTTTCATCATAAGAATATGGGGTTGCAAAGGATTTAATTTCCAGTCTATTATATGTTCTGGACGTGCTTTAAATATGTGCTACTTGTTACAACTTTGGAGCTGAAAATTTATCTCAATTTATAGGTATAGTTCTTTTTACTGTGCTTTGCTTTATCATGCTTCAAAGATATTGTATTTTTTACAAATTGAATGTTTGTGGCAACCTTATGTTGGGCAAGTCTATCAGCGCCATTTCTCTAACAGTATTTGATCACTTCTTGTCTCTGTGCCACATTTTAGAAATTCTCACAATATTTCAACATTTTTCATTATTATTATATTTGTTATGGTGACAGGTGATCAGGGATCTTTGATGTTATTATTGTCATTGTTTTGGGATACCATGAACTGCACCCATACAAAACAGCAGACAATGAATATGTGTTGTGTGTTTCTGCTCCACCAACAAGCCATTCCCCCAGCTCTCTCCCTCTCTTAGGGCCTCCCTATTTCTTGAGACAGAACAAAATTGAAATTAGGCCAACTAATAACCCTACAGTGGCCTCTAAGTGATCAGGTGAAAGGAAGAGTCACATGTCTCTCACTTTAAATCAAAAGCTAGAAATTGTTAAGCTTAGTGATTCATGAGAAGTGGTCAAAATGTTAACATTAATAGGAATTTGGAAGAAATTGATTCCAACCTTCATGGATGACTTTAAGGGGATCAAGATGTCAGTGAAGGAAGTAAATGCAGATGTGGTAGGAATAGCATGAGAACTAGAATTAGAAGTGGAGGCTGAAGATGTAACTGAATTGTTGAAATTTTCTGATAAAACTTTAATGGATAAGGAGTTGCTTCTTATGGGTGAGCAAAGAAAGCAGTTTCTTGAGATGGAATCTACTTTTGGTGAAGATGCTGTGAAGATTGTTGAAATGACAACAAAGGATTTAGAATATTACATAAAATTAGTTGAAAAAGCAGTGGCAGGGTTCAAGAGGATTGACTCAAATTTTGAAAGAAGTTCTACTGTGGGTAAAATGCTATCAAAAAACATTGCATACTACAGAGAAATCACTCATGAAAGGAGGAGTCAGTCGATGAGGCAAACTTCGTTGTTGTCTTATTTTAAGAAATTGCCAGGAATTCCCTGGCGGTCCAGTGGTTAGGATTCCACACTTTCACTGCTGGGGCTGAGGTTCAATCCCTGGTCGGGGAACTAAGATCCCACAGGCCATGTGGTGTGGTCCAAAACAAACAAACAAAAAACTGCCACGGTCACCCCAGCCTTCAGCAACCACCGCCCTGATCAGTCAGCAAGCATCAGCATCAGGACAAAACCCTCTACCAGCAAAAAAAATTACAATTTGCTGAAGGCTCAGATGATTGTTAACATTTTTCAGCAAATAAGTTAAAAAAATTTTAAACTAAGGTATGTGCATTGTTTTTATAGACATAATGCTACTGCACACTTAAAAGACTATGGTATAAACATAATTTTATATTCAGTGAGAAACCAAAAAATTTCTATGTCTCTCTTCATTGCAATATTTGCTTTATTGCAGTGGTCTGGAACTAAACCAGCAATATCTCTGAGGTATACATATATATATAATATCTCCCACTTGAGCTAATTGGAAAAACAAACTTTTGCATCCATTCAATCAATCAAATAAGAATTATTACTATTTTTTTGTCAGAAAAAGACTGACTTCAACTCAGAGTTCATATAAACTAGTTAATAAATGACTTAATGGCCAGCATCTCTCTTCTGACTCCTAATTCAAACATAGATGGACAGCTAGAAAAAGCACAGAGCATTGCCAAGAGCTTGTCACCTGGATGAAGCAGGACCCCATAGTCTTGTTTTGCTTTCTCAGGGCTTTTCTCTTTGAAGCAAGACATTTCCCTCTGGCCCCCTGTTTTGTGGCTCAGAAGTTTTACCTCCCAGGGCAATGAATCAGAGTGAGAGTCACTAAGGGTGGAAAATTGGTTTTTCTTTATAAAGTGGAAACAGGAAAAGTGTGAATGGGAAAATGGGAAAAAAGGATGGCAGTGCAAAAGGACTTTTTAGAGGATCAATTTTAGGAAAGAGGATATATGAATCTGAAAACTGATTTCCTTAAAGTACACACTCCCACATAGCTCTGGACAGTTTTCATATGTGACCAAGTAAGTGCTAATTCCAGGTGGAAGAATACCACTTTACACCACCGCTTTCCAGCGTGTGGAAAAGCAATCTATATTCTAACATTTGTTTAAGTTGTTTTGTTCATGGCAACTTGCAAAGTCCAAAAATGTCAATACTGGGAACTAGGAAAACATCTCCATGTGTTAAGTATCAATCTTCCATTCTGCATACGATAAAACTGAGTCTCAGAGTTGAAATAATGTGACCCTAGTTGTCACAATGGTCCTTTTAGGACAATTTTTAAATAAGGTTCAAAGTCTAAGTAACGGTCTAAAAATACCCATGAATAAAACTCTGTATTCACTCATCACTTACCCATCCATTCCAGAACACAACTAATCCCCTTCTTTGTTTCGGGAATTATAAGAGATACAGTAATAATTTAGCAATGTACCCTATCCTTAAGGAGCTACCAAAAGACAGAATGTGCGCACAAAGAGTATAACTCAAGAAAGTACATAAAAATGGGAATGTGCATACAGAAACAGTGCCCTGTGGGTTCAGAGAACCTTAAGGGGTCTGGTTTTACTTTTGTGGGTAGAACACCAAGCTGTGAATTAATCTCCAGGGCCACCACATTGCTGATCAAACACAGACCAGGAGATGAATCTCTTCCCAGTATTCCCAAAGCTCTCCTACAGAGAACCAAAGTCTTTGGAGAGCAAAGACTGAGCCAGCTTCTGCATTACCAGTTACTGACTAACTAAGAACTGGGAATCCAAGAGCCAACGGCCACCTTTCTCCATCTCAGGAGGTATGAGCGCTACGCATTGCCTTACGCACAACCCTTCAACGATCAGCAATGGAAGGGGAGCAGGGTGTTCTAGTGGCAGAAGGAGGAGGAGGAAGTGCCTTTGAAGATGCTAGAAAAATGGGTAAATATAGTTCAGTAAACTTTTCTTTAAACGCCTTCAAAAACAACTTTCAGAAAAGCTATAGTTTAATACCTACAAAGAGGAGAGAGTGCAAACAATGCTATTGAAGAGTCTGACCTTTCTCAGCAATAAAAAATCGACATCTCACTCTCCCAAACTCTCATAGCATTTTGCTGCTGCCTGTCTTCCGACACTGTTCCTGGTCTGACTGAATTGGGGGTTACACTCATATTGGGCTCCTTCCCCACTCCTAAACTCTGAGCTCCTCGAATAAAGACCTGGGTCCATCTCAATTTTTTATCTTCCTGTAACATGAGCACAAGATAAGTGCTCATTTTACCTGCAATGTAAGACCAAGAAATCAGTTGGTACCATGTAGGTAACTCAAAAGATTTCTGCCAAAATCCCAAATTGGCCTCCTCTAAAGTATCCTATAAACATTTATTTTTCCCTAACTTTCTGAAACTATAATAGTAAGAACTCAATGTAAACTATAATGACTATTTTGAAAGTAATTCGCCCTTCAGCGGTTGCTCTGTGATATCACATACCTGCCAGGTTAAACTATCATCTGACAATGGCTTATGAACAACCCTTGATTTCAGTGACAGCTTCAGGACCAATCCCCAGAGATGTGACAACCAAGTAAATAGGGAACAATTTTTCTTATTATGTCTTTTTTTGTGGCTTAGAAGAATGTTGGCTTGGATTTAACCCAAAGCAAACTTTTGAGGTGGGCTGGACTCTGAGGAATTCTAGTTTACAACAGAAGAGCTGGCAGTCCCTTTTCTACAACCTCACAACCAGGTTTCACTCCACTGCCAACCCCTAACTTAATTTTTTATCTGTAATTCAATGAGAGGTTTTGCTTCCAAATCGCTTTCAAATCCTCCAGCTGTGCTTTCTCCTGGTGCATGATAGGTACATTGCCTTCCGATTGAATTATCACCCTCTTTATCTATCTTTCTATATTAAAGTCTGGTTAGCTGCTCTCCCCAGCGCCCTGGGGCCAGGCCCCTTCCTTGGCAGAGGCTACCATTACTTTCTCAGTAAAGCACTAGGTAGACTCATTAAATTTCAATATTAAACAAGCTCTAGGAAACTTTGGAGTTTCTTCCACAAAAGAGAAATGAAATCTTGATATATCTATAAATATGTGGTGTTTTCAACCCTATCCCAAGCTGTTTGTTACATTTTAATGCATATTAATATATGCAAAATAAGTTCGCCAAAGAAAAACTGTGGCTTAATGAGTGTTAAGAATGACAAAATCCAAGACTAATTGAACCTCATAAGGGACTTGCAGATAATTTTAAAGGATAAATTCTCTGCCTCCTCGCCTTATTATTTGAGGAAGAGCTGGTGCACATGGGGAAAGAAAAAAACAATGATCTAGAGATAAAATATTGCCAAAAAGTTATCTGGAAGCTCCCTTAGAGCAGCATTGAATGCATTTGCTCCTCATTGGACCAGCCAAAGTTCCACCTGGATATGCACATCACTGTCTCTGAACATCAGAGATGTGCTCCTGTCCTCCCCGCAAAGAAGAACAAAGCCCTATGGCTTGAAAAGGGATGCCTAAGGGCTGCTCCACCTTTGGATGTAATACCAACCCTGCAGGGATGTCTGAGCAGGGTGGCACTAAGAGTCTGTGGCTTCAGTGGGCATTGGAGAGCTCCATGCCTAGCCCTTCAGCCTACTACACAGTTTATACTGCCAGCCCGGTCTCTGAATGGTCCAAAATTCACAAAAGAAGGGAAGTAAGGAGATAGCCAAGTAATTACAAGAGAAGATGTTGAAAAGGAATTATGTTGTACTAAATTACTATATCCTTGTAAGTGAATGGGATTATTTCTGGGGAAAAAAGAGAAAATTATGTTTACCCAAGTGGAAAGTTTTATTTTCAGTCATAAGCTGAGGCTTCATATCCCATTAAGTAGCAAAGGGAAATAACTCTTTTAGCCTTTTCTTCTTCCTGTTAGTTTTGATTTAAATGAAACAAAAAGAGAATTAACCAGGGCCACAGGTCAAAGGATTCTAGCTTTCAAAATCAGAAATCTACGATGGATGTTCTGAGGCAGTCAGCCAACGGGGGAATAGATGCGGGTTCTATAGGAAACAGTTGACACTACAGGAGCTTAAATGGGGCCTCAATATCCTCCATCATTCTAGCTGCTAAGGCTCTGACCCTGCTTGAGATGCATGCCACCTCTCCTCATTCTCTCCTTGTAAAGAAGGTGAGATGATTTAACTCCCATCAGGAGCTGCCATGTAGGAAGGACCATCTTCACACACAGGCAGGCAGGCTAAGTGGTGGGGAGGCAAGTGCTACACAGTGTGATGGAGTCATGCATCCGCCCCAGTGGTTGAGCTGCTCTCCCTACAACCACATACCTGCATCCCTTATGGAGAACACAGGAAGACAGAGTGGAGGGACGGGAGCCTCACTGCGCTGGGAAATTTGGAAGCAGCAGCAGCAACTGGAGCAGGCAAAACTCAAACATTCACTGAAATGAAAGACTTTAGGCAGCCTGTCGCAATAGGGTCTCTCCCTATAAATCAGAGTCACTTCAGAATTTACCAGCTTCTTTCCACCTGATTCAGAGGGAATACCACCAGGGTCTATGCTGGTAACATTTTCTTTCCTCCTGAACCCTTAAGAATGGAAATCTACAGTAAAATATTTCAACAGCTATGGTCCAGAGAATATGCACTCCCCAGATGATTATTACATCGTTAGCTTTAGTCATATTCCTTAGGGGTTCCTGATCAATATCTTGGTAAGAAAAAAATTACGACTCAGAGAGAAAAAAACTCTCAAAGTAATTCCACCAACCCTTCTCTGATGGTAGCATTAGTCCATAATGGCAGTGTATTTTCAGATAAATTCTGGGATCTTTTCCCTTAAGGGTGTTACTGAGCTGAGTATATTAAACACCTTCCCAGACACACAGTAACTCCTTCTCTTCATCCATCTTGTCTTTTCTCAAGGGCTATTCCTTCCCAGTCTTTGATATGTTGTTCACCTTGTTACTACCTATCTTGTCAGGCATTTCCTCTGTGGTTTCCGACATTTCATGCATCATTGCTCCCTATGTCTTTTTCTTACATTTTTTGCTTCCTAGGCCTTGAATCACTTTTTGGTGCAATATTTCATGACATTCATTTTTCATACAAATTTGCAATTTATTTCCGTTTCCTTTCTGATCACACCACATTTCACACCCCTTAAGACACTGACTGGAGATCCTTTCCCAGGAGAGTCATGCATGAAAAGAAGGAAAGGAAGAAAAATGATGTGCCATCATCACAAAGCCAGTTTACACACCTGATTGACTCTAGAAGATGTTATACTGACCAAAATTAAAGGTGAGGTCTTGGTCAATGATGAAGATGAACAGGTCTGCATAAATGCAGTTAATCTGCAAAGGAGACAGAGTTTGTCTTTCTCCAGCATGATTAGTATTTTAATCCTTGGAATCAATCTTAAAATTTTTGCTACCAACCAAGAGTTAAACTATCTTTTTAAAAGATGGTCTTCAAGGTTAGCAGACGTTGAGATAAAAATAAGTTATGACTCAAAGAGAGGTGAAAAATCAAGAGATCCTTAGCACAGAAGAAGGAGATGTGTTTTAATTGAGTTTCAAAGCCATATGGAGAGCTGATGAGGTGGAGAAATGTAAGCAGGATTTTTTTTTCCAGATGGTGGGCACTTGAGTTGAGGAGATGAATTTTGTAGAGGCCAAGGACCCAGGGAAAAAGGAGTTTGAAGCTGTACAGAATTGAATCTCAAGGTCGAAGGAAATGAAGGATTTGATGGTGCATATGAGTCTAGGTGAAGGAGATGAGATGTGGAACCAGCTGGTTGTATCCAAAAGATTTCTCAGTATATGTAAAATTCAAAGGATATAAGGGAAAATCACTAATGCAACAACAAAAATCTCATGTGTTCTTCTAGAACAAAGAATGTGTGATCTACTTACAGAAAGACTACTTAAGTAGAAGAAAGGATAATCACTATTTCTCAAAATGTGGTCCCTCAACTACCTGCATTAGAATCACCTGAAGTCGTACTTCAAGATGCAGAATTCCAGGCCTCAATCCATTTCCTACTGAAAAGAAACTCTTTGCTGGGGGAGAATTTCTAAAAGTTCCTCAGGCAATTTTATGGTGACTAAAAATGAAAATATTGCTGTTAACAAATATACTACAGATAGATCCCAATACACAAGGGAAAGTTCCTGGTGCCCCATCCCCCAGCCTGTGGCTGATTTTGAAGGACACTAAAATATATTTAACAATAGGAGTAAGACTCAAATGCTAAAAACAGTTACTTACAAGGATACTATCATATAAAGGAGCTACAAAACATTAATCAGACTGATCATTTGATGGGGATTTGTGAATAATTTATTTTCTAGTTATTTGATAGTTAACCAGAAAACACTTTTTGATATTAAGGCTTTGTTTGTTTAAATTCTAGATACCTCTAAGAGCAGAGTAATCATGGTACACTTATGCTTGGGTCACTGGGGATCTTGCATATTTTCATGCTAATTGCCGGGAATAAAACGGTTTAACATCTTATTATGTGGATACAGAAGAAGTAAAAATTAGGACAGCTGTATACTTACTTTAAGTCAAACCTAAAAACTTCCTTTTAAAGGTATGTTGTTTTTGTGTGTGTTTGTTTTTTATTATTTTTAGTTTTTACGTTTCTTCTCTCTTAGATGGCAAACAAAAGGGGATATTTAAAACCTTAAAAATATTATTATAAAAGAGCCCTGTAGATTGTAGATATTGCTTTACCAGGAAGTACCATTTTGTCAAGATTTCCTCTAAAGCAAGTCTATTACTGCACTGATATGCTGTTCATAAAGGCCACTCTAAGTCAAAAGGTAATGGTTGAAAAATTCTTTTCACTGATTCATTGTAAAATGAAAAATGTAAAAATACTTCCTTTTCATGAAGACAAATTGCATTTTTAAATTCTTCTAATGAAGCAGCATTCATCAATGTTTGCTCATTTGTCTTTGCAGGGGGAGTTCTGGGGCACAGATAAGAAGATTAATGGCTCTGAACTTTTCAACACATTGAGTTTAGTCATGGTCCTCCCCTAGTGAGCAGGATTAAGTCAACATCATTACTAACATTCTCAGTAACATTTTAAGATTTACATTACGTTTCAATCTTTTTTTTTTTTAGACTCAGAGTCCATCCTGATAACACAGTTTATGTTTCTAATTCTCCAAGAATATAGTTTCAATTTCTTTTCATGTTGGTGAAAACAAAATTGTAGTCAACAGGGATGAGATGGTAGTATGAAAGTTAATAGTGCTTGAGGGCTTTAAGGAATGAGGAAGAAGACAGCCCTTTGTTCCCTTAGAGATCATTCATTTATCAAACATTTATTAAGCATTTATTCTGAGGTAGGCATTGAAGAAGCCTCTGGAGATGTAAAGATAAATAATAAAGCAGTCTTTCTCGAAAGACTCAAAATTGTTGGGAGAGGTAGCCAAGAAAACAAATGCATGCTGTATGGCAGGGACACAGCACTACTCCATGGCGAGAGAAATATTTTATGAATGAATTATAAAGTACTCAAAGAGGAGAGTCATTTGACTGGGAAATGACAAATAAAATTTAGATAATCTACTGGATTGAATAATTCCCCCCCCCAAAATCATATCTATGAAAAAGCTATAAATGTGACTTCATTTGGAAATAAGGTCTTTGCAGATGTGATGAAATTAAGATGAGGTCGTTCTGGATTATGGTTGTCCTTAATTTTAAAACAATGATGCCCTTATGAAAAGAGGAAAATTTGAACAGAGACACACAGGGAGAACGTCATGTGTTGATGGAGGCAAACACTGGAATGATGCATCTAGAAACCAAGAAACACCCAGGATCTCTGGAAACCACCAGAACCTAGGTAGAGGCAAGAAAGTCTCCTCCCTTGGAGCTTTCAGAAAGAACATGACCTTGCTGACACCTTTATTTTGGATTTCTAGCCTCAAGAACTGACAATAACTTCCAGTTTGTTTTGTTATGGCAGCCCTTGGAAACTAATATAGATATGTATAATAATGAGAACAAAGAATGGTTCCAAACCTTGCCATATTTGGAGAAAATGAGTTTTTCAGGAAGCCAGAAATAGAGAGATTTAAGTGGAAGACATTATCAGGAAATTTGGCTGGAAAGGTCAACTTGGTACAAAGGATTAAAAAAATCATGTGCACAGGTGACATTTACCCAGTACACCCAGTCTGGAGCACTTATAAATTACTAAATATTTTAAGTCTTATTCTTGTACATGTACCCTAGTAAGTGGTATACACTTTAAACTGGAGGCAAAATGAAGCCTTAGAATAGTTTACACAGGGGCAGGAAAGAAGCAGAATTGATTTTGCTTTCGTTTTTTTAGAAAACCTACTCCAAATGTCCCATATGCAAAAGTATGTGGGGAGGAGTGGGTTGAAAGACTATAAGCTGGGAGACTAGACAGGAGGATGTTACCACGGATCAAATGAAAGACTAAAGTAGATGGTTAAGGAGTACCACTTTCAATAATGATGGACTAGCTTGTATCAGATAAAAGAAAATCATGTTGCAGTCATTGCAGACCAATCAAAAACAGGTATAAATTAGAGGGGATACGACCCTTGAAAGCAATGAAACAAACTAGGTGAGATCCACATTAAACTAGTTCTTTCCCTGAGAACATTCTCCTGTTCACATTATACAGATAGAGCTCAAGCAAAAATTGAGAGCTTTTCTGACAAGGAGTCAGGGAAAAGTTCAGAGCTGCCATGGAGGTGAGAAATTGAAGAGAGAAATTCCGCCCAAAGGAAACAAAAACAGGGAAATCTCCAAAATCTGAATACACATACCATTCAAATCCTAATTGACTTCTGATCTGAATACACACAGAGCAAGAATAGAAACCAAGTTTTGAATTGGAAGAATTAGAAGAGTTGGAAGGCTAAAAGAGTTGAGCAGAGATTTTCAATAGCTGCTTAGTGCTGGGTGGGAAAACTTCAGAGTTCAACTCCTTCCATGTTAGAAGGGATTGACAAACTCAGAGTTAGTCTTAAAATCTTAGAAGGACAATGCCATAAAAGTAAGAACATGTCCAGAACTAAGGACCATACCTTAGGATTAAAGACAAAATTGAAATAACAAATCTTACATCTAAGCTTTCATAATGTCAAGATAAACTACCAGTAATTTAGTAATTTAACTGTCTAAAAAATAAAACTTAATAGTATATAGAATTTAACAGAATCCAGTGTCCACATTTCATAGTATCTACTGCAACCAAATATTATTGTATATACCAAGCAGCAGGAAAATGTAACCTATACTCAAGAGAAAAAAAAAAAAGCCATTAGAAGACCACCTAAAATGATCCAGATTGGAATTAGCAAACAAGGACATGAGTGTGAAATATGTCAAAACATTTCTCAGGAAAAGATCGATATATTAGATAAAGAAATGGTGAATTTTAGAAAAGTAATAAAATCTCTAAAGAAGGACCAAAGAGAAATCCTAGAATAATAAAAAAAAATACAACATCTAACATAAGAAAAATTAGTGGATGAAATTGAGTAGATTGAACACAGCAGGTAAAGAAACAGTGAATTTATTGATAAGTCAATGGAAATCCTCCAACCAGAAGCATTAATACAAGAAAAGACTAAACCAATAAACAAATCCCCAGTTACCTGTGGGACAGTATCAAGACCTCCAACATACATGTAATTGGACCCCCAAAAGGAAAGAAAAGAGAAAATGCGGCAGAAAAAAGAACTTAAAAAATACTGGCTAAAATGTCTCTGCATTTGATTAAAGACATCAACCAATAGATCCAAGATGCTCAGCAAACCACAATCAGGTAAATATGAAGAAAACCACACAAAAGCATATTATACTCAAACTCCTAAAAACAAAAATAACAAAAAATCATAAGAGCAGCGAAAGAAACAAGGATGGATGATTTCTTATCAGAAACAACAGGAAAGAAAAACTGATGGAACAAAATCTTTAAAATACTGAATGAATAAAACCTCCTACAATTCTATACCCAGTGAAAATATTCTTCAAAAATCATTTTAAAGTAAACCTCTTTTCAGTTAAATGAAATATGAGAGAATTTGCAGCCAGAAAAACCTCACTACAAGAAATGCAAAGGAAAGTTGTTCAGGTTGAAGGGAGATTTTACCAGATGGGAAATCAGATCTAGAAGAAGAAATGAAGAGCAGTGCACCGGAAATAGTAAAAATTGGGGTATACTGATTTTTTTTTTTGTTAAATTCTTTTACAAATGGTTAAATTTTTTTAATTCATTTTTTATTGGAATATAGTTGATTTACAATGTTGTGTTAGTTTCTGCTTACAGCAAAGTGAATCAGTTATACATATACATATATCCACTCCTTTTTAGATTCTATTCCCATATAGGTCATTACAGAGCACTGAATAGACTTCTCTGTGCTATACAGTAGGTCTTATTAGTTATCTATTTTATATATATAATAGTGTGTATATGTCAATCCCAATCTCCCAATTTGCCCCTCCCCACACCTTTGTTTAAAGAAAAATGGTATTTGTACTTTATATTGGGGTTCAAAATACATGTAGATGTAAAAGTATATGACTAACTTAGCACCAGAGAAGGGAGAGGTACATTGATTTATGTTTTTGTAAAGTTCTTACATTATAGGTGAAGTACTAAAAAGTTCAGGATGCATGTTACAATTCCTCGAGCAACCGCTAAAAGTTAATACAAAATTAAAGCAAAAAGTCCATTAGAGAAGATATAATAAAGTACTAGAAAACACTTTCTGATTAACCTACATGCAGGCAGAATGGAGAAAAAAAGGAGAGGGGACAAGCAGAAAAAAAATCAAGTTGCTAGATTTAAATCCAATCATATAAATAAGTATAGTTCCTCAATTAAGAGAATATCTTATCCAGTCAAATGGGATAAAATTTCTGGATCCACTATATCAAATATAGTAATATAAAGTTATATACAGCTGGAAGTAAAAGGATGGAAAATACAAAGTTTCAACTATCAAACTTAAGAAAGTAGAGTAATGTCAGCCTTTTAAGACAAAAAGTATCACCTGAAGTAAAGGGAGGCATTTCATAAGCAGAGAAGGGTAATTCTGTCAAGACAACATCAGAATACTGAATAAAAACAAATATATATCTGACAGATCTTTAAAATACATAAAGGAAAAATTAAAAGCAAAAATCCTAAAGAGAGAAATAAACATAGCTGGAGATTTTAACACCCCTTTTGTAGTAAGTGATAGACCAGTAGACAAAAACAATTCAATAACAAAAAGAATATTTGAATAGCAATAGAAGTTATCTTGATTTTATTAACATTTATGCAATACTGAATCTGACGAATTTAAACACATTCTGTTAAAGTGGATGTAGATATTACACCAAAAAAAGATCATGTGCCAGCCTATAAAACAAGTCTCATTACTTTTAAAAAATTTAAATACCTCAGTTTATTCTCTGACAACAGAATTAAATTACAATCAATAGCAATAACCACTACTGATCTTGCAAATTTATCTAAAAATGAAAAAACTGAATATTATGAGTAGCCTTATGCCAATGAAATCAACAATCTGAAATGGAAAAAATCCTCAAAAAAACACAGTTTATCAAATTGGCCACAGGTGGAAATAGAAAATATGCATAGCCCTACATCTTTTGAAAGAAACCAAATTTGTGGTTTAAAATATTCCCAAAAAGAAAACTCCAGGCCCAGATGGCTTTACTAGGAAAATCTATCAACCATTTAAATTACAAATGATACCAAGCTTATGCAAACTCTTTCATAAAATAAAGTTGAGAGAACACTTCAAAACTAACTTCATGAGGCCAACCTGACCCTGCTGTCAAAACTTGACTAGGACCTGACAAGGAAAGAAAATTACAGACAAAACAATTATTAAAAGACAGAAATTCAAGGTAATTTGAACACCAATTAGATATTTGATTTTATTAAAGAAACGTATGTTTTGGTGTGATAATGGTATTTCAACCATATTTTTTGTTTTTTGCGGTACGCGGGCCTCTCACTGTTGTGGCCTCTCCCGTTGCGGAGCACAGGCTCCGAACGCGCAGGCTCAGCGTCCATGGCTCACGGGCCCAGCCGCTCCGCGGCATGTGGGATCTTCCCAGACCGGGGCATGAACCCGTGTCCCCTGCATTGGCAGGCAGACTCTCAACCACTGCACTATCAGGGAAGCCCTCAACCATATTTTAAAATAACTCGTCTTTTGAAAGATGTACTGAAATATTCCTAGGTAAAGTGGTATTAAGCTGAATCGTATAAAATGGATCTCTTTATTGGTCAGAAATTATAAAATTATAAAATATCAGCAAGTTCACAGTTCAACCTAATGTAATACCTGGAATTTTACTCATTATAGTCCAGTAGGGAAGGTGGAATATATATATAGGGGAAGATAAAACAAAAATGCTGAGATGATGATTATTGTATTTGGACACACCATTTGCCTCATGACCATTTTCATTATATAAAAGCTGTGCTGTTTGTTCTGCCTATGACATCACCTGTCTTGCTTGTGCAAAGGGACACATTTCAGATCCCAGGAAGAGGATGCAGCACACAGAACCAATCACACTTCACACAGACTGGACGTTGTCACACTGAAAGATCAGTGCATGTCAACTCTAAATGCCCTGGTCATAGCATTTTTCATGATATACCATCTGTTACACAACTTCTAAGAGCCATTTCTATTCAGCTATTCCCTCTCATGTATTCCATTTGGAAATTCTTAAGCAAAACGAAGTTTCTTTATAAATCACTTCACATTAGTAAATTGTTCTGAATTGTACTTGAATTAGTCAATTTTTGAAGAATGTTACACACATTATCTTTCTTGTAAATTTCAAAAGACATCACAAAGTGTAATCTAGTCATTGATTTATGGACTTGAATCTTTCAAAGGAGGGATTCAGATTCACTTTGTGTCCTTGAGTTGCTCAATCTGACATTTAGATAGGAAATATTGTCTAACACGTGGGAAATTGGTTCCTCATTCTCCTCTTCCCAGGACAAAGATTCATCATCAGAATATCTAAGCATAAATTCTACTCTCAACTTCAAAACTTAGATAGACAGACAGGTGTACACACATACACATTCATACACACACAATCTGATAGATCTTCTTTCATCATTTCTTCCACTGACTGAGAAATATGCTCTTTCACATGCATTTCCTGTGTGTCATGGTACTCCACAGTACTCAGGCTACTGGGCTTTTACATCAGTTCAGGTCTGATCAGGAAAGAGAAACCATGCTGTAATTTTAAACAGGGGAAGCTTGATATAAAGAATATTAAGCTATGATTAGAGAGTAACTGTAAAAATGTAAAAAGAACTCTGAAGGGTACTCTAGGGCTGATGAGAGTGTGCAAGGAAAGATAAAATTTGAAGGGAGATGCCACCCAGACTATTGGGTGGTTGGTTTGCACAAGCCAAAGTTGTCCATAACTGCTGAGCAAGTAGGAACAATCCTCCAGGTCACAAATGAGCCAAGACTGGTGAGCTAACAGACAGGGAATCGGGCATTACCCCAGGCACAAGACCTGGAACCATGGTGTTCATGTCAGGAGAAGTGTGAGAAAGTGGGCACCTGGCCTGGGCTGGGCTTGGGCTATGAGGTTTCTGAGGTCCTGTGCTCTGGGTGTGTGGCTGGGGCAGAGCCCCACCGGACACCTCGCCACCGGACACCTGAGCACACCCACACCACAGACCCATCATGCAGCCAGAGCAGACAGAAGCAAACACAGCAACCAGAACCAGGAAGAAGCGTCCCCTTCTCACAGAATGCCCCTCACTGCTCTCTCCTGACAAAACTTCACATCACACTCATTATTAAGGAGAAAAGTTTAATCCATTAAACCTTCGGATCAAGTACTAAAGGATGAATTTGGAGCTGAGAGAAAAAAAAAACCCTGTTCTGGCTAGTGGATTTCTGGGCTTCACATGTAGACACAGTCTCCCAAAAGTGAGCCAAGATCTAACTTATTCAGCTCATGCAGCTCAATATCAAAAACACAACCCAATCAAAAAATGGGGGGCTTCCCTGGTGGCGCAGTGGTTGAGAGTCCGTCTGCCAATGCAGGGGACACGGGTTCATGCCCCGGTCCGGGAAGATCCCACATGCCGCGGAGCGGCTGGGCCCGTGAGTCACGGCCGCTGAGCCTGCGTGTCCGGAGCCTGTGCTCCGCAACAGGAGAGGCCACAACAGTGAGAGGCCTGCGTACCACAAAAAAAAAAAAAAAAAAACCAAAAATGGGCAGAAGACCTAAATAGACATTTCTCCAAAGAAGATATACAGATTGCCAACAAACACATGAAAGAATGCTCAAAATCATTAATCATTAGAGAAATGCAAATCAAAACTACAATGAGATATCATCTCACACTGGTCAGGATGGCGATGGCGATCATCAAAAAATCTACAAACAATAAATGCTGGAGAGGGTGTGGAGAAAAAGGAACCCTCTTGCATTGTTGGTAGGAATGTAAATTGATACAGTCACTATGGAGAACAGTATGGAGGTTCCTTAAAAAACTAAAAACAGAACTACCATATGACCCAGCAATCCCACTACTGGGCATATACCCTGAGAAAACCATAATTCAAAAAGAGTCATGTACCACAATGTTCATTGCAGCTCTATTTACAATAGCCAGGACATGGAAGCAACCTAGATGTCCATCAACAGATGAATGGATAAAGAAGATGTGGCACATATATGCAATGGAATATTACTCAGCCATAAAAAGAAACAAAACTGAGAGATTTGTAGTGAGGTGGATGGACCTAGAGTCTGTCATACAGAGTGAAGTAAGTCAGAAAGAGAAAAACAAATACTGTATGCTAACACATATATATGGAATCTAAAAAACAAACAAAAGAAATGGTCATGAAGAACCTGGGGCAAGACGGGAATAAAGACACAGACCTACTAGAGAATGGTCTTGAGGATATGGGGAGGGGGAAGGGTAAGCTGGGACAAAGTGAGAGTGGCATGGACATATATACACTACCAAATATAAAACAGATAGCTAGTGGGAAGCAGCCGCATAGCACAAGGAGATCAGCTTGGTGCTTTGTGACCACCTAGAGGGGTGGGATTGGGAGGGAGGGAGATGCAAGAGGGAAGAGATATGAGGATATATGTATATGTATAACTGATTCACTTTGTTATAAAGCAGAAACTAACACACCATTGTAAAGCAGTTATACTCCAATAAAGATGTTTAAAAAAAAAGATCTAACTTAGTGATTTCCATGGCATCCTGAGCTCCATGAGAACACTTTTCATCTAAGTATCACTGATCCTTCACATAATGGTTAAGAATCTCAAGGTGAGCTCTGGAGCTGGGCTTCCTTGGACTAAATCCTGGCTTGTCCACTTTTCAGCTGTGTGACTTCAGGGTAGTTTTTTATTCTCTCTGTTTCCTCATCTAAAAGGGAGAATAATAAGCCCCACTCCTGGAGCTGTTGGAAAGATATAATGACTTAATATGTGCTAGAGCTCAGGATAACCCCTAGCTCATTGTCAGAGCTCAATAAATAGTAACTTTTAATAATATTATTGATGGAGCACCTATGAGGTAGGTCTCTTACATCTCTGGAAAGAGGTAACAAAAAGCCTGGGAGCCAATCTTTTAATCACACTTACAGGTTCAGGTATTTCTTTCATCAACCCTATTGACTTTATCATGTCTCCTCTTGCAAACTACGGAAATTACACTGACACTGTTTTGTGCTTGAATTCCATAAAATATGGAAAGTTCATTACATCAGAACTCCCCCATATGTTTAACTCCCCACTGACTCTTCCAAATATGTCTTCCTCTTTCTTTCTTCACCTCCATTGTACAACCTGAGATACTCCTCTCAACCATTTATCTCTCAATTTGTATCTCACACATTAAAGCATACTCTATAAACAGAAAGGCAACTTGTTTAGAGGTCAAAAGTGATGCTCAATTTTGAAATTCTAAATTTGAACGTCCTCATTTTCTGAGAATGTTTCCTACTTCATTTATTTAAAACCTAATTTATGCAATGAGATTGCCAAGAACATATGCCAGTTAGTCTTAAATGCTAAAATGAGAATCACTAGGTTTCCCACTACGACCTTTGGGTACAGCTCTAGTCTTCCAGTTTTGAAATATTCACTTCTCTGAAGGGTGGGCAGGTGGGTGGGTGATAAAATTAACACTGAGACACTTCTATTTTATAATTCCTTCTCCACTTCTGTTCATTATTCTGAGTGTGAAACCTAAACTTTTACTTTGCTACCTTTCAAAATGATTAATGTTAGGTCAAGTCAAAAATCTTTTGTTTCCAAGTCCAAAGGGCCCAGAATGATCAGACTTCTGACATGCTCCAGGCCAGTTCAGCATAAAGAAATAAGTGGAGACTGGGGGCACGTTGTCATCTCCATCTGCATACCTCCATCATGAAGTGACACAATATATTACAGTTATTTTAATACTTCTATATTCTCCACTATACTGAATATACCCCTGCAGACAGACACTGTGTCTTACTCATGCTGTAACTCAAGTAACTAGGATAGTTTTAGCACAGAGTATGACCCTAATAAGTGTGATATATAACTGAATGACTGAAATTTGCAAAGTTGAAGCCCCCTTGCTCCTTTTCCTAAATCCTTTTAGGAAACAATGTTTCCAGATATGTAGCTTAGAAATAAAATCTTTTTTCAGACTGCAGCATACAGTAAAACATTTCCACCAAAGCTAAATGGCTCACAGGATTTATTTTTGTGTCCACTGTTACAAGCCAGGAAAACTCAAACCTCCACAGGATGACTAAGTTACTGTTTATCCTATTTGGGGATATCAGTGACAAAGATATCTAAAATCAACAATGAGAGTCCCCATAATACTCAACAACTTCCTTCATCCAACCTATCTTCCTGCATGAAAGGCAAGCGTACCTCAGTGAAGAAAGTTTCAAGTAAAGAATCAAGAGGACCTCAGGAAAATTCAGATATAAGTGTTTGAAGATGCTAATCCTACCTGCATTAGAGCAAACCCAGCTACAAAGAAACATCAAAGGATGAATGCAAAATGCAAATTCTCACATGTGGTAAATCAATCATGACCTATGGTCCAAAGCCCCAAATACAAGGTATCAGCAAAGATGCTGACCAATTTTCCAAGCAGAGCCAGAAGTAAGAAAACACATGATTCATAGTACCTGGAGACATAGAAAGCTCAGATTAAATGGATAAATCAAAGCAGAAGTAGGAGAATTTTTTAGAGAATAAAATAAAGAAGGTGACAGAACTGACTTGTCTATGGCAGACAGATGGATGACATTTTTACATTTCTTTAGGTCATCACTAGGCAAACCACAAGGATGACAATGTAGACAAGAGGAGCTCAGAATAAAAATACAACAGCCACATTGCAGAATTTCTAGAAAGATAACTCATCCATTCATTTATTTACTTCATTAATTCAATAAGTCTTTGTTGAGTACCTCAGATGCCATGCACTGTTCCAAAAAACAAGATAAATCAGATAACACACCACAAGAGAGAGCACAGTGTTTAATGTGGATAAACATATATGCAAATAGTTAAATTTTGTACAATGCTTTAAGTATCATAATGGAAGCAGGGACAATTCCATGAGAAGACAGAAGTGTGAAATATTAAGTAGACATGGTATGGTAGCAGATTAGAGGTTAAATAACAGTGTAGACTGCCTTTGGTTTAGCCAGCTTGGTCTACTCTAACAAATACCAGAGACTGAGTTAGCTTAAACAACAGAAATGTATTTCTCACAGTCCTGGAGGCTGGAAAGTCCAAGGTCAAGGTACCAACCAATTAGGTTCTGGTAAGGACCATCTTCCTGATTTATAGACCGCCACCTTCTTGCTGTATCAGCACACAATGGAAAGAGAAAGAAGAAGCAAGTTCTCTCCTGTCTCTTTTTATACTAATCCAATCACTCCACCATCATGACCTAATTACCTTCCAAAGGCCCCATCTCCAAATACTATCACATTAGAGATTAGGGTTTCAACACATGAACTGTGGGAGGGAAAGGGCTCAAACATTCAATCCACGGCAACCTTCATCTCTTCCCTGGACCACTGCTAAACCCTTCTCACTGTCTTCTCACCCGTCTGGCCTCTCTCCAAGTCACTTCCCATAAAGTACCTGGATTGATTTTCATAAAATGTAGATCTGATTATGTCTTAGCCCTGCTCTAAACTATTCCATTGCTTTCCACTCTACTTAAAGTAGAGAAAATCACCCTTTGTGTGGTTTGTAAAACCTGCAGGATCAAGCCTTGTTTCATGTCAGTTTCATCTTGCTTCTTTCTCCTCCTTGCTCTCTCAACTCCACCTGCACCATGTATTAGTTTACCAGCACTGACACTGCAAAATACCACAGACTGGGTGGCTTCAAATAGATATTTATTTTATCATATTTCTGGAGGCTAGAAGTCCAAGATCAAAGTGTTGGCAGGTTTTATTTCTCTGGAGGCTTCTCTCCTTGGCCTCTCACCGTGTACTAATATAGTCTTTCTTTTGTGCATATATACCCCTGATGCATCTTTGTGAGTCCAAATTTTCTCTTCAGGTAAAGACATAAGATTGGATTAGGGCCTAACCTAATGGTTTCATTTTAACTTAATTACCTCTTTAAAGACCCTATCTCCAAATGCAGTCAACATTCTGAGATAGTGGGCATCAGGGCTTCAAAATTTGAATTTGGAGGGGGAGACACAATTCAACCCATAGCAATGTATTTCTTTTTATTTCCTAAAACATGCCATCTTTTTTCTTAACTGGAATCTTCACACATGCTATTACTACTTTGGGGTGATTTTCCTCTCCACTTTAATAGGTTAACATCTATTTATTCTTCAGGTCTCAGGAAGCTTTTCCCTAAATTTCAATGTTGAATGAGTTGCCCCATTACATGCATATCCTTATATCTTATTTACAGAAATTTGTCCTCTTGTAATTACATACTTAATTACTCATTACGGTTATATTAATCTTCTCTTGTCTTTAAACAATGCTTCCTATGAACATAAGAACAATGTCTTTTATGCCTATATTCAATTCCTTATTCATTATATGAAATTATACTCAATTTTATTTTTTGTTTTGTTTGCATTGATTGTGTTCTCTAATTAAAAGAAATCAATTGTCCTTGTATTTAATTACAAATTTCTGTCCTCTCTAGCTGTTATCTTATTTGTAATTATCTTGAGTACTTTGCCTTTGTGTTCTGCATTCTTTTTATTCAATATACAGAATCACTTTTCAATCATGTCTATTCTTTGCTTTGTGGTTTATATTTTATTTATTGGTTCTGAAATGGAGTTTATCTGGACCTCAATTAATTTTTTTTACATTAACAATATCCTTTTTCATGCCATTTTATTATTTTATTACCTTATCTATAAGACATACAAGGAAGCTACCAAGCATAGCACAAACAGTAGGCACTAAAATAACAGAAATAAAATCTGTGCTTTCCAGGTAAGTAAAAGAAAAATGAATAATAAAAAGCAATCAACAGAAAAGGCAGAAATAAATGTAATGAAAACAAAACCAATCCCCAGAAGGCAGAAAATAAGAGAAAACCATTAATTGTAAGAAGCAGTCTAGTTTTAGTGATGTTCTAATTTAAAACCATGAAATAAAGTCACAAAACATTCAAATATAGTAGTGATCTTACATATATAAAGAAAATATATACCTATTTACTCATTTGCATTCAGTATGATATATATATGTGCATATGTATATATTTGTAATCCAGATAAACCGCTTAAAGTGTTAATTTTAGAAGAAAATGAACGAAAAAGTTCAATATTGAGGGACAGAAAAATATATAAAAGGGCAATCTTACTAAAAAGGAAGCTAGTGGAAAAACATCCATATCAGAAAAAAAAATTCAAAGTAAAAGTGTCGATAGTTATAAAAAGCAAAACTATATGTTGCTATGGCTATAAAAAGAGAAACTATATATTTCTAAAAGTACATCCACTGAAAAGAAACCCATTGTGAACTTTAATGACCTATAGATGCAGAAATAATAAAGCAAAATTACAGAACTAAAGTAGAAACTGAAAAAGAATATTAATCACAGTAAGAAATTTTAATCATCTATTCCAGAAATAGATTTCTTAGGCAAATGAAAATAGTACTAATCTATAACTTTTGAAAAAGAATGTTAAAAGCTTAATCTAATTTTTACAGAGACTCTATAAAAATGACTCTTCACCAAATAACATATATATGTTATTTTCAATTATATGGAATACTCTTAAAACTGATACTGCACTGTAATATTTCATTTCTAAAAGTTGTAAGATGTACCATTAGTTCAAGAAGTTGAAAGCTAATAATAGAAAGGAAAATAACAAAGAGAATAAAACAATACACAAATGAAATAATAAAGATTAGAGCAGAAATAAATGAAATAGAGAACAGGAAAACAATAGAAAAGATTAACAAAACTAAGAGTTGGTTCTTTGAAAAGATAAACAAAATTAACAAAGCCTTTAGCTTGGAGACCCAAGCTAATAACATTAATAAATTAGTTTATTAAAATTATAAATTTTAATTAATAAAATTTAAGAGGAAAATTAATAAAATTATAAATGAAAAAGGAGACATTACAATTGATACCATAGAAATACAAAGATCAATAAGAGACTACTATGAACAACAAACTGGACAACACAGAAGACAGGAATAAATTTCTAGAAACATATAACACACTAAAACTGAATCAAGAAAAAGTAGAAAATCTGAACAAAAACCTCCCTACAAAGAAAAGCCTAGGACCAGATGGCTTCAATGGTGAATTTTACCAACCATTTAAAGAAGAATCAACACCAATCCTTCTCAAACTTTCAAAAAATAGAAGAGGAACTACCATATGATCCAGCAATCTCACCTCTAGGTATATATCTAAAGGAAACAAAATCACTGTGTCAAAGAGTTATCTGCACCTCCGTGTTCATTGCAGAATTATTTACAATAGCCTAGACATGGAAACAACCTAAGTGATGGATGGATAAAGAAAGTGATACACATATACAGATATCCATCCTTTAAAAAATAAAATCTTGCTATATGCAACAATATGGATAGACCTTGAGGACATTATGTTAAGTGAAATAAATCAGACAGAGAAAGACAAATGCTGTATTTCACTTATATGTGAAATCTAAAAACAAGACAAACAAACAAAAAAGAACAGATTTGTGGTTACCAGAGGCAGAGGGTGAGGAGTGGGCAAAATGTGCCAAAAGGTACTAACCTATGGAAATGTGAATACAGTATACATTTTAGTTAATAATAATTTATAAATATTGGTTCATCAATTGTGACAAATGTGCCAAACTACTGTAAGATGTTAATAATTGATGAAAATGAGTGTGGGATATACAGAAACTCTCTGTAGTATCTTTGCAATGTTCTTGCAAATCTAAAGCTATTCCAAAATAAAAAGCTTATACTTAGAAAATATACAGGACACATAGAACTAAACCTTGAGAAAAGATGTACAAAAATATTTTGAAAAAAATCATGAAATGTTATAAAAGGTGCATAAAATAAAATCTGAATAAAAAGACATTCTGTGTGCATGGTTGTGAATGTTCACTATCATTTACATATCATTTGTTCAGAAATTAATTTATAAATTAATATAATTTCAGAAAAAAAAACTCTAACAGAATTTTAAAAGGCATAGGCAAATTGATTTTAAATTAACTGTAGTTAAGTTTAGATTCAAGAACATCCAAAAATTTTGTGATTAAAAAGAGAACAATATGTTGATGTATGCCATACTAGATATCTATAATTAGTATAAAGTTGTATTAATTAAAATCATAAGGTGTTCATGTGGGGGTAGACAAAGAGATCAATGGATCAGAATACTCAGATAATATTTAGACTCAAACACATATGGGAACTTGCTAGATGACAAAGGTAGCATTACAAATCAATGACAAAGAAAATAGGTGTTCAAATATAGTGCTGGGACCACTAACTTCCATATGAAAAAATATTAATTTAGTTATCTACCTAATCCCATACACAAAAATAATTCCCATTTAAAAACTAGGGTTGTAAAATGCATTGTAAAATTATTCAGAAAAAAGGCCTCTGTATATTAACAAATTACAAAGAAAGAAAAAATCAAACAACTGAATTGAAGAAGATAACTGCAGTACCAAAAAATAGATAAAGTATAAATGTCCAGAATGAATTTGACTGTTTAATAAGAAAATATGAATCTAATTAACAGATTAGTTGAAATGATATGTCAAAGATTAATTCAAAATATCTGAACACGAAGGAGGAAGTGAGTAGGGATACAGATGAAACAAGAATACTTATTACTTAAGTTGGATGACAGGTGAATGGGGAGGAGAAATCATTATGTTATTTTTTCTACTTCAGTGTTGGCAACTGTTGACTCCCCAAAGACCACGAATAAGCCTTTTGCTTTGCCAAGGCTAAATGTATCAGAGTCATGGTAGTGACTCAAAGCAATGATATCAAGAAAGGACATTTATGAAGATGGCAGAGTAGAAGGACTGTGCTCACTCCCTCTTGCAAGAGCACCAGAATCACATCTAACTGCTGAACAATCACCAACAGGAAGACACTGGAACTCACCAAAAAAGATACCCCACATCCAAATACAAAAGAGAAGCCTCAAAGAGATGGTAGGAGGGGTGCAATCACAATAAAGTCAAATCCCATAATTGCTGGGTGGGTGACTAACAAACTGGAAAACAATTATACCGCAAAAGTCCACCCACCGGAGTGAAGTTTCTGAGCCCTACATCAGGCTTCACAAACTGAGGGTCTGGCAATCGGAGGAGGAATTCCCAGAGAGTCAGATTTTGAGGGCTAGTGGAATTTGATTGCAGGGCTTCGACAGGTCTGGCAGAAACAGACACTCTACTCTTGGAGGGCACACACAAGGTAGTGTGCGCAACAGGACCCGGGGGAAGGAGCAGTGACCCCATAGGAGACTGAACCAGACCTACCTGCTAGTGTTGGAGGGTCTCCTTCAGAGGTGGGGGATGGCTGTGGTTCACTGTGGGGACAAGGACACTGGCAGCAGAAGTACTGGGAAGTATTCCTTGGTGTGAGCTCTCCTGGAGACCACCATTAGCCCCACCAAAGGGCCTGTAAGCTCCAGTGCTAGGTCACCTCAGGCCAAACAACCAACAGGAAGAGAACTCAGTTCCACCCATAAACAGACAGCAGATTAAAGTTTCACTGAGCTATGCCCACCAGAGCAACACCCAGCTCTACCTACCACCAGTCCCTCCCATCAGGAAGCTTGCACAAGCCTCATAGATAGCCTCATCCACCACAGGGCAGATAGCAGAAGCAAGAAGAACTACAATCCTGCAGCCTGTGGAACAAAAACCACATTCGCAGAAAGACAGACAAAATGAAAAGGCAGAGGACTATGTACCAGATGAAGGACCAACATAAAACCCCAGAAAAACTAAAGGAAGTGGAAATAGGAAAACTTCCAGAAAAAGAATTCAGAATAATGATAGTGAAGATGATACAGACCTTGGAAAAAGAATGGAGTCAAAAATCGAGAAGACGCAGGAAAGGTTTAACAAAGACCTAGAAGAATTAAAGAAAAAACACCTAGAAGAATTAAAGAACAAACAAACAAATATAAACAATACAATAACTGAAATAAAAAATACACTAGAATGAATCAAATGCAGAATAACTGAGGCAGAAGAATGGATAAGTGACCGGGAGACAGAAGGGTGGAAATCATTGCCTTGGAACAGAATAAAGAGATAAGAATGAAAGAAATAAAGACAGTCTAAGAGACTTCTGAGACAACATTAAGTGCATGAACATTCTCACATTATAGGGGTACCAGAAGGAGAAGAGACAGAGAAAGAACCTGAGAAGATATTTGAAGAGATTATATTTGAAAACTTCCCAACATGGGAAAGGAAATAGCCAGCCAGCTCAAGGAAGCAAAGAGAGTCCCAGGCAGGATAAACCCAAGGAGAAACATGCTGAGACAAATAGTAATCAAATTGAGAAAAAATAAGGGAAAGAAAAACTATTAAAAGCAATAAGGGAAAATGATAAATAACATATAAGGGAACTCTCATAAGATTAATACCTGATTTCTCAGCAAAAACACTACAAGTCAGAAGGGAGTGGCACAATATATTTAAAATGATGAAAGGGAAGAACCTACAACGAAGATTACTCTACCTGGCAAGGATCTCATTCAGACGTCACAGAGAAATCAAAAGCTTTACAGACAAGCAAAACGTAAGAGAATTCAGCGCCACCAAACCATCACTACAACCAATGGTAAAGGAACTTCTCTAGGTGGGAAACACAAGAGAAGAAAAGGACCTACAAAACCAAACCAAAAACAATTAAGAAAATGGTAATAGGAACTTAAATATTGATAATTATCTTAAATGTGAATGGATTAAATACTCCAACCAAAAGGCACAGGCTCACTGAAGGTACACAAAAACATGACCCATATATAAGCTGTCTACAAGAGACTCACTTCAGAACTAGGGACACATATAGACTAAAAGTGAGGGGATGGAAAAAGATACTCCATGCAAATGGAAATCAAAAGAAAGCTGGATTAGCAATACTCGTATCAGATAAAATGACTTCAAAAAAAATGTTATAAGAGACAAGGAAGGACACTACATAATGATCAAGGGATCAATCCAAGAAGAAGATATAACAATTATAAATATATATGCACCCAACATAGGAGCACCTCAATACATAAGGCAAGTGCTAACAGCTATAAAAGAGGAAATCAACAGTAACAAAACAATAGTGTGGGACTTTAACACCTCAGTTACACCAATGGACAGATTATCTAGACAGAAAATTAATAAGGAAATACAAGCTTCAAATGACACAACAGATGGATTTAATTGATATTTATAGGACATTCCATCCAAAAACAGAAGGTTACACTTTCTTCTCAAGTGCACATGGAACATTCTCCAGGACAGATCTCATCTTGGGTCAAAAATCATGCCTTGGGGGCTTCCCTGGTGGTACAGTGGTTGAGAATCCGCCTGCCAATGCAGGGGACACGGGTTCATGCCCCAGTCCGGGAAGATCCCACATGCCGCAGAGCGGCTGGGCCTGTGAGCCTTGGCCGCTGAGCCTGCGCCTCCGGAGCCTGTACTCCACAACGGGAGAGGCCACAACAGTGAGAGGCCCGCGTACCGGAAAAAAAAAAAAACATGCCTTGGTAAATTTAAGAAAATTGAAATCATAGCAAACATCTTTTCTGGCCACAACAGTATGAGATTAGAAATAAATTACAGGGAAGGAACCATAAAAAACACAAACTCATGGAGGCTAAACAATACATAACTAAATAACCAAGAGATCACTGAAGAAATCAAAGAGGAAATCAAAAAATACCTAAAGACAAATGACAATAACAACACAGTGATCCAAAACATATGGGATGCAGCAAAAGCAGTTCTATGAGGGAAGTTTATAGCAATACAATCTTACCTCAAGAAACAAGAAAAATATCTAATAAACAATCTAACCTTACACCTAAAGTAACTAGAGAAAGAACAAACAAAACCCAAAGTTAGTAGAAGGAAAGAAAACATAAAGATCAGAGAAGAAATAAATGAAACAGAAAAAAAAAGAAAACAAGAGCAAAGATCAATAAAACTAAAAGCTGGTTCTCTGAGAAGATAAAATTGATAAACCTTTAGCTAGACTCATCAACAAAAAGAGGGAGAGGACTCAAATCAATAAAATTAGAAATGAAAAGGAAGAAGTTACGATGGATACCTTTAGCTAGACTCATCAACAAAAAGAGGGAGAGGACTCAAATCAATAAAATTAGAAATGAAAAGGAAGAAGTTACGATGGATACCACAGAAATACAAAGCATCAGAAGAGACTACTACAAGCAACTCTATGCCAATAAAATGGACAACCTGGAAGAAATGGACAAATTCTTAGAAAGGTATAACCTTCCAAGACTGAACCAGGAAGAAACAAAGTATGAACACACCACTCACAAGTAATGAAATTCAGACTGTGACTAAAAATATTCCAAGAAACAAAAGTCCAGGACCAGATGGCTTCACAGGTGAATTCTACTGAACGTTTAGAGAAGAGCAAACACCCATCCTTCTCAAACTCTTCCGAAAAACTGTGGAGGAAGGAACACTCCCAAACTCATTCTATGAGGCCACCATCACCGTGATACCGAAACCAGACAAAAATACTACAAAAAAAAAGAAAATTACAGACCAATATCACTGATGAATACAGACGCAAAAATCCCCAACAAAATACTAGCAAACAGAATCGAACTAAACATTAAAAGGATCATACACCATGATCAAGTGGGATTTATCGCAGGGATGCAAGGATTCTTCAGTATATTCAAATCAATCAATGTGATACACCATATTAACCAATTGAAGAATAAAAACCATATGATGATCTCAATAGATGCAGAAAAAGCTTTTGAAAAAACTCAACACCCATTTATGATAAAAACTCTCCAGAAAGTGAGCACAGAATGAACCTACCTCAACATAATAAAGGTCACATACAACAAACAAACAGCAAACATCATTCTCAATGGTGAAAAACTGAAAGAATTTCCTCTAAGATCAGGAACAACACAAGGATGTCCACTCTCACCACTATTATTCAACATAATTTTGGAAGTCCTAGCCACAGTAATCAGAGAAGAAAAATAAATAAAAGGAATACAACTTGGAAAAGAAGAAATAAAACTGTCACTGTTTGCACATGACATGATGCTATACATAGAGAATCCTAAAGATGCCACCAGAAAACTATTAGAGCTAATCAATGAATTTGGTGAAGTTGCAGGATACAAAATTAATGCTCAGAAATCTCTTACATTCCTATATACTAATGATGAAAAATATGAAAGAGAAATTAAGGAAACACTCCCATTTACCATTGAAACAAAAAGAATAAAATACCTAGGAATAAACCTACCTAGGGAGACAAAAGACCTGTATGCAGAAAACTGTAAGACACTGATGAAAGAAATTAAAGATGA
The DNA here is from genome assembly GCF_964374135.1 of Grampus griseus. NCBI lineage: Eukaryota > Metazoa > Chordata > Mammalia > Artiodactyla > Delphinidae > Grampus > Grampus griseus. Next base: position 16,870,832 of record NC_139009.1, read on the forward strand.
TACCAACAGATGGAGAGATATATCATGTTCTTGGATTGGAAGAATCAACATTGTGAAAATGACTATACTACCCAAAGCAATCTACAGATTTCATGCAATCCCTATCAAATTGCCAATGGCATTTTGTACAGAACTAGAACTAAAAAATCTTAAAATTTGTATGGAGACACAAAAGACCCCAAATAGCTAAAGCAATCTTGAGGGAAAAAAACATGGAGCTGGAAGAATCAGGCTCCCTGACTTCAGACTATACTACAAAGCTACAGTAATCAAGACAATATGGTACTGGCACAAAAACAGAAATATAGGTCAATGGAACAGGATAGAAAGCCCAGAGATAAACCCACACACTAATCCATACTAATCTATAAGAAGTAACCTATAACAAAAGAGGCAATGATATACAATGGAGAAAAGACAGTCTCTTCAATAAGTGATACTGGGAAAACTGGATAGCTACATATAAAAGAATGAAATTAGAACACTTCCTAACACCATACACAAAAATAAACTCAAAATGGATTAAAGACCCAAATGTAATGCCAGATACTGTAAAACTCTTAGAGGAAAACAGAGGCAGAACACTCTGACATAAATCACAGCAAGATCTTTTTTGACCCACCTCCTAGAGTAAAGGAAATAAAAACAAAAATAAACAAATGGGACCTAACGAAACTTAAAAGCTTTTGCACAGGAAGGAAACTATAAACAAGACAAAAAGACATCCCTCAGAGTGGGAGAAAATATTTGCAAACAAATCAACAAAGGAGTAATCTCCAAAATATATAAATAGCTCATGCAGATCAATATTAAGAAAACAAACAACCCAATCCAAAAATGGGCAGAAGACCTAAATAGACATTTCTCCAAAGAAGGCATACAGATGGCCAAGAGGCACATGAAAAGCTGCTCAACCTCACTAATTATTAGAGAAATGCAAATCAAAACTACAGTGAGGTATCACCTCACACTGTTTAGAATGGGCATCATCAGAAAATCTACAAACAACAAATGCTGGAGAGGGTGTGGAGAAAAGGGAATCCTCTTGCACTGTTGCTGGTAATGTAAATTGATACAGCCACTATGGAGAACAGTATGGAGGTTCCTTAAAAAACTAAAAATAGAATTACCATATGACCCAGCATTCCCACTACTGGGCATATACCCACAGAAAACCATAATTCAAAAAGACACATGCACCCCAATGTTCACTGCAGCACTATTTACAATAGCCAGCTCATGGAAGGAACCTAAATGCCCATCGACTGATGAATGGATAAAGGAGATGTGCTGCATATATACAATGGAATACTACTAAATCATAAAAAGGAATGAAATTGCATCCTTTGTAGAGACCTGGATGGACCTAGAATCTGTCATACAGAGTGAAGTAAGTCAGAAAGAGAAAAACAAACATAGTATATTATAACATATATGTGGAATCTAGAATAATGGTACAGATGAAATGGTTTGCAAGGCAGAAATAGAGACACAGATGTAGAGAAAAAACATATGGACACCAAGGGAGGAATGCTGGGGGGCGGGGGTGGTGGTGGTGGTGGGATGAATTGGGAGATTGGGATTGACATGTATACACTAATATGTATAAAATGGATAACTAATAAGAACCTGTTGTATAAAAAAATAAATTAAAATGCAATTAAGGAAAAAACAAAGGGCATTTAATGTCCATCAACAGATGAATGGATAAAGAAGATGTGGTGTGTGTGTGTGTAATGGAATATTACTCAGCCATAAAAAGAATGAAATACTACCATTACAGCAACATGGACAGATCTAGAGATTATCATACTAAAATACTAAGTGAAGTAAGTCAGGCAGAGAAAGACAAATATGATATCACTTTTATGTGGTATATAAAATAAATACAAATCAACTAATTTACAAAACAGAAACAGACTCCCAGACATGGAAAACAAACTTATGGTTGCCAAAAGGGAAAGGGGAGGGGGAGGGATAAATTAGGAGTATGGGATTAATAGATTCATACCACTATATATAAAATAGATAAACAGGGCTTCCCTGGTGGCGCAGTGGTTGAGAGTCCGCCTGCCAATGCAGGGGACACGGGTTCGTGCCCCGGTCCGGGAAGATCCCACATGCCGCGGAGCGGCTGGGCCCGTGAGCCATGGCCGCTGGGCCTGCGCGTCCGGAGCCTGTGCTCTGCAATGGGAGAGGCCACAACAGTGAGAGGCCCGCGTACCGCAAAAAAAAAAAAAAAAAAAAAAAAAGATAACAAGGATTTACTGTATAGCACATGGAACTATATTCAATATCTTGTAATAACCTATAATAGAGAAGAATCTAAAGCTGCACCCCTGAAACTAACACAATATTTTAAATCAACCACAGTTTAATAGGTAAAATTAACAAAAAAAGAAAGGACATTTATAGGTTTTAGAGTTTGGGCTCAACTGATTTAAGGTGGTTCTTTCAGGGTACAGAGCTGCTTGGTTTTGAGAGAAGTTTGTGACATAATTGTGGTAGACATAGAGAGGCAATGATTTTGAAGTGAGTCATGATAAATAAACAGTTGTTTGACAAACTAGCTGTTTACCCAGATGAGCAATCTAATATCTTGTAGGGAAACCATTTGCCCAGATGAGCAAACTCCTTGCCCTGAACTACTGGTGTGCAAGAATTTCCTGAAGCAAATAGTGAAATATTTATTGGTTTACAGCCTCATCTTTTGAGGCAAGAATTTGATGGCATAAATCCTGTAGATCTGCTGACAGAGGTGGCCTCAGTCCTCAGTCATGATATTTAAGCTATAGAAAAACAGATCTCAGTATATGTTTTCCTTAATAATGTTTTTTGGTTTTGCTTTTTAACTAGGCAATCACAAAAGAATAAACATCAGAGGAAAACCACTACATGAAGAAACACTCATCTTCTTTAATTATTAAGGAAAATTATGGATATATAATTTAATACCAGTTAAATTAGAAAACCGAAAATCTCATACTACTAAGATTTGACAAGGACAAAGACACCTGAAAACCATTCACTGCTGGTGGAAGAATAAAATGGTAAAACATTTTACAGGGCAACTTGTAAATATCTGGATATAATGAAGTATATAATCTGTGACTCAGCAATGCTGATTTTAAATATATGCCCAAGAGAAACTCTTACACATATTTGCCACAGATGATATGCATGAAAATAGCCATTCCAGTGGTGTCCTTAGTTAAGGGAATGAATAATAAATTACTGTGCATTCACACAACTCTTATAGCAATAAAAACTAGATTAATATATGTGAATGTGGATAGATCTCAAAAAAATACCGAGTAAAAAAAAAACTTTTGGGGCTGCCCTGGTGGCACAGTGGTTAAGAATCCACCTGCCAATGCAGGGGACATGGGTTCAAGCCCTGGTCTAGGAAGATCCCACATGCCGCAGAGCAACTGAGCCCATGCGTGACAACTACTGAGCCTGCACTCTAGAGCCTGTGCTCTGCAACAAGAGAAGCCACTGCAGTGAGAAGCCCACACATCACAAAGAAGAGCAGCCCCCGCTCGCCGCAACTAGAGAAAGCCCGCGTACAGCAACAAAGACCCAATGCAGCCAAAAATGAATAAAAATAAAATAAATTAATTTTTTAAAAAAAACTTCTGAAATAATACACTATAACAGCATTAATATACATTTTTAAAACAACAATGCAAGAAGCAATGTTTATGGATTTAGTGACAAAATAATGAAAACATGAACAGGAAGGCATATACCATATTTAGCTCTGGGAAAAGGAGTTAAGATAATGTGATTGCAATGGGGAACAAAAAGGACTCTACCATCTTTCATAATGTTATATATCTTTTATTTGAAAAAACAATAAAATGAAATCTGAAGCAGAAGCAATAAAATGTTAACATTTCTTCATTCTGGCTGACGGGTACTTGTGTATTTGATATTTTATTGTATGTATTTTTGTATAGTTTTAGAACTTATCGATTTTCATTAAAGGGGAATAAAAAAGTTCGTCAAGGTGGGAAAAGAGTACAGCATAAGCTAAAGATAAGCAGAATCTAGGGCAGCTAGTCTATTTTCACCTGCCATTCCCTTGACATTGGCAATCCCAAAGCCAAAATCATATACAGTTGAACACTTTCCTTGGTCTTCTAGTTAGTTTAAATTCCCAGAGACACATCCTAACTCCCAAAATGAATCTCTTTTCCCATTAATATAATAATTTATAGGAGTATCTTTCTCTGTGTGTGGATCTTTGTTGCTCAAATGTTTATATTTTTGTGCAATAAATTTCTTTTTCTTTCAAACCTCCACTGCTGCTGGTGAAAGATCCAAAGAAAATGAGCAAGAAAGAGTACAAGAGCCAAAGTAAGAGAATAAAATAGTCTTTGCCCTAATGTCTAAGTTTACCAAGGCAAATACTCAAGTTATTTCATACAGGGTAATTTCCAGCCAAGAGGAGATATCCAGGTCACTTTACCAGCCAGGAGAAATAAAGACAGAGATGTTATCTCAAGTATAAACGGTCCCATGTTTCTCTAGCTCAAGGTTACCTGATTAAATTACACTGTTACTCCCAAGGCTCTATCCTTCAGAAAATGTGCCCAAATGGCTAACTTTACCCTTAGGTGGGAGGAAGCAGAAGAAACACTGATGAAAATGTTGGCAGAGATGACATCATTGAGTGAAGAAAAAGATGGCTGTCATCCACTGTGCTGCAGGATGATGAAGATGAGAGAGTTTAAAATAAATGTAAGCTTGCACTTCAAGATACTGATATTGGGGGCCACTATGGACTGGGGAGTCATAAGCATCCTGAAGAGTTGTTGAAGGCATAGGAGGAAATGGGCTTTTACCCAAGAAGAATGTATTAACTGAAAAGTGAGCAGGAACAGAAAGAAAGCAAATTTTAACTCATCCACAAATGAAGAAAAGCCAATAAAAGAGAATAATAGAGGAGTAGCCAAAGAGTTAGAATGGGAATCAGCAGAAAATGTGTGAAAATTCAAGAAATGTAATGGTTTATTTTTCTACCTAGGATGAAATGGTCAATAGTACTGAATGCCTTGAGATATCTTCTGAGGAAGCTTGAAATGATCTTATCGCATTGAACACTTGAGAGGTCCAGAGTAAATGTGAGAGGAGTCCTAATGGAAATAGAGTAGTGGAAGTTCATTATGGTAGCATGAGATGCATCAATAAATCGGAGGAGAGGAAATGGTTGTAAGTCTATGTGATACTCCAGAGTTGTTGGGTTTTTTTTTTTAAAGCAGCACTCCACGTGAGATAGGACAGATATAAATTAAGTTAAACCTTGGCATCTTGCTGCTAAACTCTAACAGAAAAGAGTAATTTTTTGAAATCTACAGCATCCATTTTGTTGTAAAAAATACTGTACATTTAATTCATTCATTTAATCTCTAAGAAATGCATTTAAATCAGCTATTAATTTATGAAAGAAAAAGTCAGAACATGTGACCTCTTTTCGAATCCATTATCATTTAAGTTTATTTATACTGATTTCAGTTATTTTATATTATGTATTTCATTTTATTGAGGCATAACTAAAATGTACAATTCTGAGTTTGGACAAAGGCATAATCATAGATTCTCCACTCAAATCAGAATATAGAACAGTTCCATCACCCAAGAAAATTCCTACAGGTTGTAGTCAATCTCTTCCCTCACTCTCAGTGCTAAGCATGCACTAATTGATTTGTAGAGTTTTATATAAATAGAATCATAGAATATGTTGGATAGTGAATTATGCACTTAGCATAGTTCATTTGAGAATTATACGTATTGTTACATGTATCAGCAGTAGACACTTGTATGGATGTACCACAGTGTATTTATTCATTCAGTAGTTGAAGAACATTTGTGTTGTTTACAGTTTGAGTTGATTATGGATAGAGCCACCATAAACATACGCATATGTATATGAACCCAAGTTTTCATTTATCTTGAGTAAAAACTTAGGAGTGAGATTACTGGGTCATGGGTCATATGGTTATTGTATACCAGTGGGATTTTGTTTTGTTTTTTGTTTTATCTTCCCAGTCATTTTAATCAATGTGTAATGATATATCATTTTGGTTCAAAATGTGTTTCCCTAGCGACAAATGATAGTCAACATTTGTATTCAGCATCTTGTATTGCCATTTGTATATTATCTTTGGTGAAGTGTCTATTCAAATACTTTGCCCATTTATGTTTTACTGCATTGTTTCTCTTCTTATTGTTTTGAATGTTCTTTATAAAGTCTGTATAGAAATCCTTTAGTAGGTATGTTTTTGGCGAACATTTTTCTCAATCAACAGTTTGTCTTTTCATTTTCCTATCACTGTTTTTTGAAGACCTGAAGTTTCTGTCTTTGCTTTTTAAATTTTAAATGAAGTCCAATTTATTATGCTTTTGTTGTCATACCTAAGCAACTTGTACCTAAACTGAATTTACAAAGATTTTCTTCTATATTTTCTTCTAAAAGTTTTACAGTGTTAGGCTTTACATTAGGACTATGATACATTTTGAGTTAATTTATATATTTGGTATGAGTGGGTGTCAAGGTCCATTTTTTGCTTACATGTCAATAGCTCCTGAAACACTTGTAGAGAGCACTGTCATTTCTACATTAAATTGCCTTCAATCATTGTAAAAAGCCAGCTGTTCACATATGTGTGGATCTACTTCTGGACCCTTTATTCTATTTCATTGATTCATGTGACTAATTTATCACCTATACCACATTGTCTCAATTTATAGTAAAATTAAAATTTGGTAGTGTGATTCCTTCAGTGTCTTTTTTGTTTGATTGTTTTTGTTTGTTTTTTTGTTTTTTTGTTTGTTTTTCTTTGCTCAAGTCACTCTAATGACAACTATATAACTATTATAACTAATGTTATAATAACATTTTCATAAAATCTTTCATAAACAATCATATCACATGTAAACAGAATTTCATTACTTCTTTTACAGTCTGGATACTTTTTCTTTATGCTTTTTGCCTTTTTACACTGGCTAGGATATCCAGTACCATATTGATTAGGACTGGTAAGAGCAGACATCCTTGGCTTTTTCCCTATCTTACGAGGAAAATATTCAGTCTTTGACTATTAAGCATATTGTTAGCTAAGGGGGTTTTGTGGATTCCTTTATTAGGTTGAGGAAGTTTCCTTGTGTTTCTGGTTTGCTGGGAGTTTTAATATAAATGGATCTTTTTAGTTTTCCAATGTTTTTTCTGCTTCTTCTGAGAAGATTATATTGTTTTCTTTGATCTGTTGAAATGGTGAATTATATTGATTGATTTTCAAATGCTGCACCAATCTCGAATTAACGGGATAAACCCCATTTGACACTGTATTGTCTTTTTCACATATTGCTGGATTTGATTTGCTAATATTTTGTTGAGGAATTTTGCTTATGTTTTCATGAGACACGTTAGTCTGTATTTTCTTTTCTTATACTGTTTCTATCTATGTTGATGTTTTAAGGATGATACTGGCCTCAAAAATTGAGTTGGGAAGTGTTCCTGCTTTTCTAAAAAACTGGAAATTGATGGTTTAAAAGAAATTTATTGGGAGTTTTAAATATCTAGAATAATCTAGAGAAATATTGTTATTCTGAATTCTTCAGAAACATATTTCCAGGCAAAAATGTCTGTACATAAAACATGATCAGGGCTTCCCTGGTGGCACAGTGGTTGCGAGTCTGCCTGCTGATGCAGGCGACACAGGTTCGTGCCCTGGTCCAGGAAGATCCCACACGCCGCGGAGCGGCTGGGCCCGTGAGCCACGGCTGCTGAGCCTGCGCGTCCGGAGCCTGTGCTCCGCAACGGGAGAGGCCACAACAGTGAGAGGCCCACATACCGCAAAAACAGAAGAAACAAAAAAAACATGTTCAAAATTAAAATAAATAAAACCAGTTATTTCAAAGTAGAGATTGTTAAATGGACTTCATATAAATGCATGCATGAGCTCCACATGAATATATGATATTATCTGATACTACAGACACACTATAATACTGAGAAAATTTGTAACATTAGATAAACAAACATAATTTAAAGAGAAACTAAAAAAATGACTATTTAATACTGATGCAGAGTTGTCAAAGAAAGCTGAAGTGCTGTTGTTAATTCTTTGCAGCACAGATTTAGAATAAGTTGTATATCTTTCAGGCACATGCAAACTCACTCCAGATTAACTGATTTATGCAGAAGATAGTACACATATTTCCTTTTTCAGACATATACCCAGTTCCCTTTGGAGATAGATGGAGAGGGATATTCACATTTCAAGTGAGAAAACCAACAAATGTGTGATTAACAAAAACCCCTATGGGTGTTTTGTTTTTTTGTGGGTTTTTTGTGGGGTTTTTGGGGTTTTTTTTGCGGTACACGGGCCTCTCACTGTCGTGGTCTTTCCCGTTGTGGAGCACAGGCTCCGGATGCGCAGGCCCAACGACCATGGCTCATGGACCCAGCCACTCCGTGGCATGTGGGATCTTCCCGGACTGGGGCACGAACCCACGTCCCCTGCATCGGCAGGCAGACTCCCAACCACTGCGTCCCTAGGCAAGCCCCTCTACGGGTGTTTTTATTATCCTAAATACTATGAAGTTTCTAATGTATAAGTCACGGCTACTTACATGTCAGAGGCATTTTATTACTTGCTTGCTTCATTTTCTTTTAGGTAGGAAACTTTCACTTGGGAGAAAACTAGCAATGTTGAGAAACATGAAAAAGTTATTCTTTACAAAATATGTTTTAAAAAGCAATTCCATTTCTACTGTTACTTTTTCTTGCAGTTGGTGTTCGTTGATTCTAGTGGTTGTTACTTCTGGTGGTTCAGTAGGATTTTGGCTCAAGCTAAGCTAGTGAGTAAAGGGCAAAATGAGGTAATGAAGGAAGGAACGTGGCATAAAAGTGAAACTAGATTTCTTAATTAGCATTAAAACTTTACTGAATGTCAAATATTTATGGTTTTGAAACATTAGCAAAAACTTAGGGTTTCTTTGATCTGGATATCTAGGAAAAAATTAGTTAATAGTTAACTTAGTAAGTGAGCTCAATAAGAATATTAATCGTAAAATGCATGCCTATGTCCTGCAGGCCTAGCACCACACCTGGCATATAATAATTGCTCAATAAATGTTATATCCTCTTGGAAGCAATAGATGATGTGAAGAACTTTTGTTCAGGCATATTAGTTTCCATATAGTTTCCAAGAGGAGCCTTCTTTTAAACTTTTATATATAAACTATAGAGAATTATCTATAAAAGCATATTGCTGCATACAGGGAACACCAGGTTAACCCATTCAATTTTCACACAAAAACTTCTCATTGTTCTTTTTTTCCAGGGGTTTCACATCCCATTCCTTGCTAATTTTCTCCTTTATTTTTCTAATCTGATTAATACATTTCCATTTTTATTAGGTCTAATAGATAGCTGATCTAATTTGGAGCTTATAAATTATACAGTTATATGTGAATTGATTATAGCACATAACTCTAATGGACTGGCAATCTTTTCAGAGATTAGAAGTGCTGCTCAGTTCCCTTTCTATGGATGATTAATTTTCAGTGGTTATCAACTCTCAAACTGAAAATTAAGCAATACATATTTGCTTTGTGGATGACCAGTTTTATTAAAGTAGTAGAGCTGATGCAATTAATTATCAATACCTTATGAAGTGAAGCCAAAATTAAAATGGCTTAAAAGAAGCAGGCAGGTATCTATTGTCAATGGTAAAATTCAGTTACTGCTGTAAAGAAATAGTGCCAGGCTGTTCTTGATCATTTATGCAACAATCTGGGAAGCGTGCGCAAGCTATTCCTAGATTTCTTGATTTTTACATCTTTTAAGGAAAACTGATTTGTATCAAAAACCATTTAAGGTAGAGTGACTTGAAGACGATCAATGTTACATCTGACTCCACAGAAATGTTTCCATCCCCATTGGTGCTCAGAGGCAGCTGCTTCCTTTGGTGTTGACCATCACTCAAAACAAGGGAGAATTATCCCCTGGAGTCCACGTATTTAGCTCTCATGCTTGCTTGATCACCATTTCTGAACAAAACAATGTAATAAGTGCTCTGAGAACTAAGAGTGGGTACTTGGCTTCTCATCCTTAGTCCTTGAAGTTCTGGGAACCAGAGATTCTGTGATAGTGTCCCTGTAGGGAAGCCATGTTATAGCTGCAGGCTGGACTCCCCTGGTGGTGACTTCTCAGAGGGGCATGAAATTGGCCCAGGTAGTTTATAGCTAGAAATTTCCTTCTGCAATATGGGACTCTTCTGTCATACTATCATTATTAATATTAATTAAAGTTATGAATAAGATATAATATCTGCTCATCTTGTGTGTGTGGGGAGATCTATGGTCATAGCTTTAAGATTATTGATCATTCATATTTTACGGCAAAATAATTTATCAGATCCTATCCTTTGTGACAGCTAGACGAGAGTATGACTTTGGGTAGAGTTTTGGAAGGGAAAAGATATAAGCAAAAGAAAGTCATCTGAGTGAATGAGATTCTGAAAGGATAGTGGGAGGATGCTGAATGTCAGGCAGTCCTGAGGCTGGGGCTTCCAGCAGTAAAGAGTACAATGAAAAAGAAAAATACTACTAAATCTACAAACTTTGCATCTATTCTTGCTTATAACAAACATAAATGGGGCCATGATTATTACAATGACTGAAAATTCTATCTACATTCCCCCTCAAAATAATCAAGCTTTAGTTCCCAAATAGGTATTATTTTAGAATCACTATTACATCAGCTAAGTAATTCTCCAAAAAGCAGAGACAAACAATAGTATTTATTTTTTCTCCTCTTTATAATACTTATTGTATTTTTAGAAACATAAATACTCTATAGAGCAAATAGACAAAGAAAACATTCTGTGCCACTCTGGCTCCTACTTGAACCCAGACTCTATATGAAGTCTCTGTCTATGCCCAGGGTTCCTGCCACATTGGACAACTTACAGTATTCTAAGATGTTTATTATCTCTTGTGATGTGCAATTTCCAAGAATTCTTAACCTCCCTGATTCTACCTAGAAAAGCCTGATTTTCCCCCAAAGTACAGTTTAAATATTTAATATTCCGTGAATAGTTCTGTCCCCTCCCACAAAAACTAGTCTCCAGGTAATCAACTGATGCTAACTTGGTTTCTCAAGAATGACAGAGGTCACACCCTCAGCTGGCTGAACGAGGAACATTTATTATTTGGCAGTACTGTGCAGAGGGCTTTCAATGTGCTATTTAATCTTCCAATCAAAAGTATGAATTACGTACTATTATACTTCCATTTTTCAGATTAGAAGACTTAGGCTCAAAAGTTTAAGGAATATGTCCATGGTCACAAAGCTTATAAGACATTAAATTCAGGTCATCTGACACTAAAGTTTGTGCATTTTACCAACACACATCACTGCCTCTCATATTCTGAGAAAACCCACATAAACCAAGGTTTATTAATAGAGTCCTGAAACAAGAAACGTATTTCAGTACATCCTGGACCTCAGTGAAGAAGAGATATCGTCCAGCATGATGAGCCAATCATCAATGACCTTGGAAGATGAATCCAGACAAGAGAAAAAATATTCTAATAGCTAACACACTGTGGTTTTCGATAAGTTCTATTTTTTTAAAGCAGGATATAGTTGTTTACAATGTTGTGTTAGTTTCTACTGTAAAGCGAAGTGGAGTTCCCTGTGCTATACAGCAGGTTCTTATTAGTTATCTATTTTATACATATTAGTGTATATATGTCAATCCCAATCTCCCAGTTCATCCCACCCCCAATCCCCCCCAGCTTTCCTCTCTTGGTGTTCATATGTTATTTGTCTACATCTGTTTCTCTATTTCTGTCTTGCAAACCAGTTCATCTGTACCATTTTTCTAGGTTCCACATATACGCATTAATACACGATATTTGTTTTTCTGTTTCTGACTGACTTCACTCTGTATGACAGTCTCTAGGTCCATCCAGGTCTCTACAATGGACCCAATTTCGTTCCTTTTTGTGGCTGAGTAATATTTCATTGTATATATGTACCACAACTTCTTTACCCATTTGTCTGTCAATGGACATTTAGGATGCTTCCATGAGCTGGCTATTGTAAACAGAGCTGCAATGAACATTGGGGTGCATGTGTCTTTTTGAATTATGGTTTTCTGTGGGTATATGTCCAGTAGTGGGATTGCTGGGTCATATGGTAATTCTATTTTTAGTTTTTTAAGGAAACTCCATACTGTTCTCCATAGTGGCTGTATCAATTTACATTACCAGCAACAGTGCTAGAGGGTTCCCTTTTCTCCACACCCTCCCCAGCATTTGTTGTTTGTAGATTTTCTGATGATGCCCATTCTAAACAGTGTGAGGTGATATCTCACTGTAGTTTTGATTTGCATTTCTCTAATAATTAGTGAGGTTGAGCAGCTTTTCGTGTGCCTCTTGGACATCTGTATGTCTTCTTTGGAGAAATGTCTGTTTAGGTCTTCTGCCCATTTTTGGATTGGGTTGTTTGTTTTTTTAATATTGAGCTGCATGAGCTGTTTATATATTTTGGAGATTAATTCTTTGTTCCTTGATTCATTTGCAAATATTTTCTCCCATTCTGAGGGTGGTCTTTTTGTCTTGCTTACAGTTTCCTTTGCTGTGCAAAAGCTTTTAAGTTTCATTAGGTCCCATTTGTTTATTTTTGTTTTTATTTCCATTACTCTAGGAGGTGGGTCAAAAAACGTCTTGCTATGATCTATATCAAAGTGTGTTCTTCCTATGTTTTCCTCTAAGAGTTTTATAGTGTCCAGTCTTACATTTAGGTCTTTGAACCATTTTGAGTTTAGTTTTCTGTATGATGTTATAGAGTATTCTAACTTCATTCTTTTACATGTAGCTGTCCAGTTTTCCCAGCATCACTTACTGAAGAGACTGTCTTTTGTCCATTGTATATCCTTGCCTCCTTTGTTGTAGATTAATTGACCATAGATGCATGGGTTTACCACTGGCCTTTCTATCCTGTTCCATTGATCTATATTCCTGTTTTTGTGCCAGTACCATATTGTCTTGATAACTGTAGCTTTGTAGTATAGTCTGAAGTCAGGGAGTCTGATTCCTCCATCTCCTTTTTTTTCCTTCCTCATGATTGATTTGGCTATTTGGGGTCCTTTGTGTCTCCATACAAATTTTAATATTTTTTAGTTCTAGTTCTGTACAAAATGCCATTGGTAATTTGATAGGGATTGCACTGAATCTGTAGATTGCTTTGGGTAATAGTCATTTTCACGATATTGATTCTTCCAATCCAAGAACATGGTATATCTCTCCATCTGTTTGTGTCATCTTTGATTTCTTTCATCACTGTCTTATCGTTTTCTGCATACAGGTCTTTTGTCTCCCTAGGTAGGTTTATTCCTAGGTGTTTTATTCTTTTTGCTCCAAATGGTGAATGGGGTTGTTTCCTTAATTTCTCTTTCTGATCTTTTGTTGTTAGTGTATAGGAATGCAAGATTTCTGTGCATTAATTTTATTTCCTGCAAATTTACCAAATTCATTGATTAGTTCTAGTAGTTTTCTGGTGGCCTCCTTAGGATTATCTATGCCATCTGCATAGATAATCTGTATGTAGATTATCTGTATCATGTTATCTGCAAACAGTGACAGTTTTATTTCTTCTTTTCCAATTTGTATGCCTTTTATTTCTTTTTCTTCTCTGATTACTGTGGCTAGGACTTCCAAGTCTATGTTGAATAACAGTGGCAAGAGTGGACATCCTTGTCTTGTTCCTGATCTTAGAGGAAATTCTTTCAGTTTTTCACCATTGAGAATGATGTTTGCTGTTTGTTTGTTGTATGTGACCTTTATTATGTTGAGGTAGGTTCATTCTGTGCTCACTTTCTGGAGAGTTTTTATCATAAATGGGTGTTGAGTTTTTTCAAAAGCTTTTTCTGCATCTATTGAGATCATCATATGGTTTTTATTCTTCAATTGGTTAACATGGTGTATCACTTTGATTGATTTGAATATACTGAAGAACCCTTGCATCCCCGAGATAAATCCCACTTGATCATGGTGTATGATCCTTTTAATGTGTAGCTGGATTCTGTTTGCTAGTATTTTATTGAGGATTTTTGCATCTATATTCATCGGTGATACAGGTCTGTAATTTTCTTTTTTTGTAGTATCTTTGTCTGGTTTCGGTATCAGGGTGATGGTGGTGGCCTTGTAGAATGACTTATGGAGTGTTTTTCCCTCTGCAATTTGTTGGAAGAGTTTGAGAAGGATGGGTATTAGTTCCTCTCTAAATGTTTAATAGAATTCACCTGTGAAGCCATCTGGTCCTGGACTTCTGTTTCTTGGAATATTTTTAATCACAGTTTGAATTTCATTACTTGTGATTGGTCTGTTCATATTTTCTATTTCTTCCTGGTTCAGTCTTGGAAGGCTACACCTTTCTAAGAATTTGTTCATTTCTTCCAGGTTGCCCATTTTATTGGCATATAGTTGCTTGTAGTAGTCTCTTATGATGCTTCATATCTCTGTGGTGTCCATCGTAATTTCTCCTTTCTCGTTTCTAATTTTATTGATTTGAGTCCTCTCCCTCTTTTTCTTGATGAGTCTGGCTAAAGGTTTATCAATTTTGTTTCTCTCAAAGAACCAGCTTTTAGTTTTATTGATCTTTGCTATTGTTTCTTTGTTTCTATTTCTTTTATTTCTGCTCTGATCTTTATGATTTCTTTCCTTCTACTAACTTTGGGTTTTGTTTGTTCTTCTTTCTCTCGTTCTGTTAGGTGTAAGGTTAGATTGTTTATTTGAGATATTTCTTGTTTCCTCAGGTAGGATTGTATTGCTATAAAATTCCCTCATAGAATTGCTTTTGCAGCATCCCGTAGGTTTTGGATCGCTGTGTTTTCATTGTCATTTGTCTCTAGGTATTTTTTGATTTCCTCTTTGATTTCTTCAGTGATCTATTGCTTATTTAGTATCATATTTTTTAGCCTCCATGTGTTTGTGTTTTTTACAGTTTTTTTCCTGTAATTTATTTCTAATCTCATAGTGTTGTGGTCAGAAAAGATACTTGTTATCATTTCAAATTTCTTAAATTTACCTAGGCTTGATTTGTAACCCAAGATGAGATCTATCCCGGAGAATATTCCGTGTGCACTTGAGAAGGAGTGTAATCTGCTGTTTTTGGATGGTATGTCCTATAAATATCAATTAAACCTTTCTGGTCTATTGTGTCATTTAAAGCTTGGGTTTCCTTATTAATATTCTGTCTGGATGATCTGTCCATTGGTGTAAGTGAGGTGTTAAAGTCCCCCACTATTATTGTCTTACTGTCGATTTCCTCTTTTATAGCTGTTAGCATTTGCCTTATGTACCGAGGTGCTCCTATGTTGGGTGCATATATACTTATAATTGTTATATCTTCTTGGATTGATCCCCTGTGTCTTGTAATAGTCTTTATCTTAAAGTCTATTTTGTCTGATATGAGAATTGCTACTCCAGCTTTCTTTTGATTTCCATTTGCATGGAGTATCTTTTTCCACCCCCTCACTTTCCATCTGTATGTGTCCCTAGGTCTGAAGTCAGTCTCTTGTAGACAGCATATATACAGGTCTTGTTTTTGTATCCATTCAATGAGACTATGTCTTTTGGTTGGAGCATTTAATCCATTCACAGTTAAGGGAATTATCAATATGTAAGTTCCTATTACCATTTTTTAAATTGTTTTGGGTTTGTTTTTGTAGGTCATTTTCTTCTCTTGTGTTTCCCACTTACAGAAGTTCCTTTAGCATTTGTTGTAGAGCTGGTTTGGTGGTGCTGAATTCTCGTAGGTTTTGCTTGTCTGTAAAGCTTTTGATTTCTCTGTCAAGTCTGAATGAGATCCTTGTCAGGTAGAGTAATCTTAGTTGTAGGCTCTTCCCTTCCATCACTTTAAATATTTCATGCCACTCCCTTCTGGCTTGTAGAGTTTCTGCTGAGAAATCAGTTGTTTACTTTATGGGAGTTCCTTTGTATATCATTTGTCGTTTTTTCCCTTGTTGCTTTTAATAATTTTTCTTTGTCTTTAATTTTTGTCAGTTTGATTACTATGTGTCTCAGCATGTTTCTCCTTGGGTTTATCCTGTATGGGACTCTCTTTGCTTCCTGGACTTGGGTGGCTATTTCCTTTCCCATGTTAGGTAAGTTTTCGAGTATCATCCCTTCAAATGTTTTCTCGAGTTCTTTCTCTCTCTCTTCCGGGACCCCTATAATGCGAATGTTGGTATGTTTAGTGCTGTCCCAGAGGTCTCCTAGGCTGTCTTCTTTTCTTTCTTTTTTCTGTTCTGCAGCAGTGATTTCCACCATTCTGTCTTCCAGGTTACTTATCTGTTCTTTGGCCTCAGTTATTCTGCTATTGTTTCCTTCTAGTGTATTTTTCATTTCAGTTATTGTATTGTTCATCTCTGTTTGTTTGTTCTTTAATTCTTCTAGGTTTTTGTTAAACATTTCTTGCATCTTCTCGATCTTTGCCTCCATTCTTTTTCTGAGGTCCTGGATCATCTTCACTATCATTATTCTGAATTCTTTTTCTGGAAGGTTGCCTATCTCCACTTCATTTAGTTGTTTTTCTTGGGTTTTATCTGGTACATAGCGCTCTGCCTTTTCATTTTGTCTATCTTTCTGTGATTGTGTTTTTTCATTCCTCAGGCTGCAGGATTGTAATCTTTCTTGCTTCTGCTGTCTGCCCTTTGGTGGATGAGGCTATTTTTGATTAATTCTTAAAGTGACCAGATATGCAATTCAGAATCCACTGTATCTTTATAATTCCTTGTACATTTATTAATACAGTAAATATATTTAACCTCTTTTGAACATTTAATCTGTACCAGCACTGTCCTTAGTGTTTTACATATTTTACCTTAATTCATACTTACAGTAATACTCTGAGATAGATACTATTATTATCCCCCAATTCCTCAATTTCACTGAGGAAACTTAGTGAAAGAGAAATTGGAAAATAGACATTAGAAAAAGGAGTTGAATTCAGCCAGGCCGGTTCCAGAGTCCAAACTAGCTATTTTATCTAGGTTGTGATAACTATATTATATATCATACATGCTCATACTCCACAAGTACGTGGTTAGAGCATATTTCTCATCTTGAATCAGGCTTTGCCTTGCTCATCCAATACTTTTGTGATTTCTATAAGCCCTTGATATAAAGAACTTCTTGACATTTTATTAAATACATATACATATATATTTATGTATATGTATACACACACACATGCATACACACACACACACACACACACACACACACACACACACACACGCTAAGTATCCCAGATTTTTTTGATTCAGGACTCTAGTTCAAAACCCGGTAAGTAATTTTTTAAGTAGAATGGTATTTTAGCAAGTATCATTTCAGACTTGATCATAAACTATATTAGTAAACACTACTATCTGGTCTTTCCATTAATGGAAGTTCCAATATTTGAAATATTAGTCTGATAGGCAGAATAATGGGCCCCACAACAGACGTTCAGGGTGCTCATTATTCAGTATAGGTTTTTTTCTTAATCCCTTCAGTTTCCTGTTGGAGTCTTGCCTTCACGTTTGTTTGGTGCCTCTATCATTTCTTTTGGTTTAATCTCTCTATAGAGTAAGCCTCCAGACCTCTACTAGGTGGGGGAGAGGCAATCTCCAGGTTGTGAGAGGTGGGGAGGGAAGGAGGGATGTGTGTGTGTGTGTGTGTGTGTGTGTGTGTGTGTGTGTGTGCAGAGAGAGTGAGAGAGAGACAGAGAGAATGTTAAGGTCCTAAATCCTTATTAGGCAATAGCCCCAAATGTATTTTAAATAACTGATGTGTTTTTATTTATCTCATAATTTTTAAAATGAGATCATCCTGTAATTCAGCCATAACCTTTACTTTTACATAACCTCTTCATTGCATTTCAATTACCATTTAAATAACATATTCTTGTTCTGGAAGACAGTGAGCTTTTCATCATTCTTTCTGTCTAGATAACATCCAAAGACAAATCCCACAGAGGCAAGTATATGAACCCAATAGTTACACACTACATGAAGTAAGCTGTGGCTCTGATGTCAACAGTGACCCTCAGGACCAAGGGCAGAGGTGAGCTCAGCCCGCAGACTTAATTTCATCAGAGAAAATTCTTAAATTGTAGCATCACCTAAATGTGTATATTCTCAAATTAGAAACAAAGTTTTTTCAATATAGTTGATCAAAAAGCAATAAACTTGGAAAAATTGCAGATAGAGAAACTGAAGACTTCCTGGAGGATGAAGATAAGCATTTGGATTTTACAGAGACAGTGCTCCTATCTGCATAAGCCATAAAATGCTGAATATCAAGTATCAGCAAACCTGAGCGCTGAAATATATTTTGGGGTTGGGAGGGTAGAGTGAGTGTTAGGAAGATCTCTGTCTTTTACTGAAAAACTATCACATAAGTGGACTAAGGGGAAAACCAACACATAAGTAAAAACACAAGACAAAACAAACCAAACCCTGAGACTTATGCCCACTGGGTGCATGCACAAACAGGGGCTGGCAGAGGAATGGGGGACCCAGCCCCTTATCTTATTTCAGTTCTGATAAGAGTTTGCCACTTACTGTCCAGTCTCAGATATCACAAAAGATGTTTCTAATCAGTTTACTTCTCAACTGATTCTCTTACTATGTATAAGAAAATATATTAGACTTCAATTAGAAATATTCCTAAGCCTTACAATATCACAAAATTCAGGGAAGTTCTACAAGAATTTTGAGATTATTCATTCCGTATGCATAAGCATTTTACTAACCATTCATCAAGTCGGAGCAAAATTACCAAAAGAACAAATGAATGCTAGCAAAGATTTAGCTGCAGCATGTCACTTCCCTTCAAAATGCAACATAAGCTCTGTTTTAACCAAGAAGTTGCCTTTTACTTAGATCATGAATGGTTTACTGTAGTGTTTTGTCATTTTCTTTAAAAGTGCTTTTCTTTAAAAATATAAGTACCATGGCAAAGTATCTATTAAATTCATACTTAATTAATTGCACAGTTCTAGAGACTACTCACATACAGAGGGCTTTTAACCAGCAGGTGCAATGCATAAAAGTTATTAAAAGTTTTAACTGTTGCAAAGCATGGGTATTTCAAGTACCTGTTTAGATTTAAAACACTTAAGGGAAAGAAGTATAGGACCAAGGGGTCATGAGATCTAGACTTTAGTCTCTGGTTTGTTGCTAATTAATTGTGAAAACTTGGTGCTGCTAATCAAATTCTTGGGGTCTCAGTTTCAGAAAGGAATAAGGAAAGACAGAGCAAAAGAGATCTAGAAAGAGATCCTAAAAGTGTTCCTCTGCTTCTCAAGAACTGTGAAGGGTCTGAGATGATATCCTATATTGGCAAGTTAGTTTGCCACAGTTTCATGGATCTGATGGAACACAAGAGACTCTTGGGTCAGCGATGAAGGACAATTTATTACTCATAGCAATAACAGTCGGTGGAATATCAGCATTTTTGTGCTGGTTATCTAAGCGCCTGTTCCCTAGGGCAACACAATGAGATCCAAGAGAACTGCACACTCTGTGGGTTGTGTTACAAGAAAAGACCCCGAACAGAGGAAACACAGTTCTTATAATGGGCGATGTGCATGCCTGCCCTTTGTTCTAGTGGGAAACACTATCTCCATCTTCCAAGCTTTTTCATTACACATTCTTGAAAAGATAGTCCAAAACTACATAGAAAATTAAGTTCCTCTCTTACAAGACCTGCAGAAGAAACATGAGAAACACATGGAAAAGTGTCTCCTAGCAACACCCACCCCTTTTCTATATCATCATAGCATCTAGCAAATTTTCCCATGAATGTGCCACTGCCAGTCACTCTGAATAATATGAATGTCAGAACTTGAAACAAAATCCTTCAATTTAACTTATACAGCCTATAATTAAGGTTACCATCAAGAGGACTACAGGCATGAGGATGAGGCCAACATGCAATGTTGCCCTCAACCATGCCCGCTTAGGGTTCTAAACCTATAGAAAATTGTTTCCAATTACTTAGATTTGTCCTACTATTAAAATTTAACAATGCTATGTAATATTAATATTGAATAATATATAACAATATTATTACTGTTAACATTAATGTTTCTGATTTTTAGAAGGCAAATGTGAATAATCCATTAAGTCACAGTACTCATTCTTCTTCTCAGAAAAGCTAGAGATGTTAAATGACATTTCGTAAACTCCTCCATTTACAGATAAGAAAAATAAGACCCTAGCAGAAGGAATATTTGTTCAAGGTCACAAAACAGAGTATTAACCTAGGTCTCCTAGCTCCCTGTGCACTTCATGGTTTAAATTATCTATCAGCTAGCAAAGTAAGATTCCCTGGCACACTAACATTGTGTCTGGGGAACCCAGAAGAAATGCCAACATACCTCATCCACATAACCAATTAGCAAACAATTTAGTGCTAAACTGTATGTTACCAGATAATTCAGAAAGATATTGTGATTAAATTCCATTGAATAAAGGAAGGACTGACAAGATATGGAAAGACAAGAGATCTCACCTGATGAAAGAAAAAAAAATAAGGTGAACACTCTAAGCTCAGGAATGATGACTGTCACAGCTGGTAGTAACCAAGTCACAGCTGGTTGGGAGGCACTAGTGTGAAGTAAAGGACAAGAAGCCCTGCCTATGTGGGGAAAGTGCAAGTCCGGATAAGAGAGCGAAGTAGCATCGCAGAGGATCGTGAAAGTCAGGGAGAAGAGTTTATGCCTGCAAAGATGGTAGCCAGGAACTCTTTATCCCGACCAACCCAGCCTTCAGGCAAAGTGAAGTTTCACTGTGGGTGCAAAAGAGGACTCAGTTGCTACACACACACACACACACACACACACACACACACACACACACACTACATGTATATATTATGCATATGCACTATACATATGTGTAAGTATATATACACACACTACATATGCTCTAAGCCATGGTAAAATTATTTGTTGGACAAGTGAGTTACATACCAAAACAAAATAAATATATATTTGTAATATTCATAAATTAGTATTTTCTTTTTTTTTTGGTTTATTGTTATAATTTCTGCCAGACCTTAGAAAATAAACTCTATAATTATTGACAATCAACTAATCCAAAAGGTGTACTCTTATATCTAAGCAATAAAAGACATCAAATCATTCAAAAGAAAAATGATTATTTAGGATTGTGTGTGTGTGTGTACACACATTCTGATTTGCCAGTACATCAGACATCTACCATTCACTAAATAATCATTCATTCCCCTGTGTCAACTACAGATGGCCTCCTTTTCTAATAATGACTGAAAGAATGGCACTGCAATATACACAAAACTCTCTGTCCCTACGGTGTTTACATTTTGGCTGGGGAGTTAGATCTAGATCTTTTCATGTACATAATATGCCTAACAAATTAGGTATATTACTATTATATATATTAATAAACAGCATATACCTAATATTGTTAGCTATACTACATATAATATCTATTAAAATATACCTAACAATGCCAGTCTATAAAAAATGGAAGACAGAAACTCAATACGTTCCACAATTACGAGCAGAGCTACAAATCCAAATCCTAACACCTCCAACCAATTAGAGATGTGACCTTGATTAAGTTACTCAGCTGTTCCATACCTCACTTGTTTCTTCTTTTTTTTCTTATTTTCAAGTATATACCTCACAGGGTTTTTCTGAGGTTAAAATGAATTAACATGTGTAAAGTGCTTACTTACTGCCTAGAACTTAGTAATCCCTCTGTAAGTACTGGACAGTATCACAATAGAAGGTGGGAGAGCCAGATTACTAAATGTTGATCAAAATAGTTTAGATTCTGTTATTTTTCTCTTCAAAAGTCTTCCTCTGTTTCTACAACTTGCCTTTGAAACCCTGAAGTCCAAACACACCAGGCTCTTCATCTTTTTCTGAGCATGTCTCGCCATCATACACACACACACACACACACACACACACACACACACACACCTATGACATTTCATAGCCTCTCTTCCCTAAATGCCAGCCCCATCATGTCTTCCAGGTTCTGCTGACTCTTCCTCCTTCATGAAGCCTTCCCCAATTATTCTAGGTGGAACTAGTTGTTTGTTTAGCTCTCAGCATTCCCTGAGCTCTCGCTTTTTCTATGTCATTTCCCGGCCATATGACTTTCAGCAAAACAATCCAGCCTATCTATCTGTGTGCCAGTATCCTTATTGGTAAAGTGAGAGTAATAACAACACCTAATCCTATCGAGTTACTGTGAGGACTGCTGTATATAAAATGCTCATAAAAATGTTGGTACATAGTAAATGTTCATGAAAATTATTGGCATTGTTTTCATTATCATTAAAAGCATGTACATAAAATGTTATAATTATTTATTTTTGTCTGCTTCTCACTAGCGTCTATATTATTGGTGTGAAGGAAAGGGACCATATCAAGCTTTCCTTATCTTTGCATACTCAGTACCGAATGCCCAGAACATAGAAGAACCAAAGAAATATTAGGTAATTAATTCACTTTATACCACTAGCATAGTGGCTAACGCAGAGTAGATGATCAAATTTTTTTTCAGAAAAGAACTTGAATGAGTTCTTTGTCAGACTATGATTTGAGCACATCCATTCATGTACAGTCTCTAGAATTATTTTATTTCATGAAAAAAGTTTGTTTTGATTTATGTGATTTATGGGGAAATAATAAAAAACTATATATCACCCTGAGTGTTTTGGTTGAGTCTCTGTGAACTAATTAGGTAATGAGGGCCCTGTATTGTGTATCTGAAAGCTGCTAAGAGAGTAGATTTTTAAAGTTTTCATCAGAAAAAAAAAAAGTGTAACCATGTGAGGTGATCAATGTTAGCTAAACTTACTGTGCTAATCATTTCACAATATAAACGTATATCGAATCATTACGCTGAACATATACCTTAAACTAATGCAAAGTTATATGTCAATTATATCTCAGTAAAACTGGAAGAAAATACAGCAATTAAGAATAAAGGAAAAAATTTGGTATAATACAGTAGAATCCACACACAAAAAAGCCTACAGCAATATGCCTAAGTGCTTTCCTCTAAAACTGGGAATAAACCAAGAAAGAAGTTACTATCTCCATTCCTATTTAATATGATGCTGGGCTGAAGGTCGTACCCAGTGCAATGGGGCAAGAAAATATAAAAGATATAAGGTTTGGAAAGAAAGGAATAAAAACAATAATTAATTTGCAGTTGAAAAAGAATGCATAAAGATATCTAAGATAATGCAGTCAAACTATTAAAAATAAGAGTTGAATGTGACAAGTTCACTTTGTACAGTTATTATATAAAAACCAATTGTCTTTCTAGAAAACAAAACAATTAAATAGAAACAAAATGGTTCAAATGCCATCACTCACAAAGCAAATTCTTTAAATAGAACACAAAAAGCACTAACCATAAAAGAAAGGATTTGACTACTTTAAAATCAAGAACATCTCTTTGTTAAAACACACAAACCATGGACTGAGAAAAGGTATTTACGATGCATATATTCGATAAGGGACTCCAGATTATACGAAGGATTTCTACAAATCAATAAGATAAAAGACACTCAGCACAATAGAAGTGTAGGCCAACCCCTAAATGGGCATTTCATACACACACACGCAATTACACAATCCAAATGGCCCAACAAACATGTGAGAGGGTACTTTACTTCATTAATCATTAGATAACTGCAAATTAATACCACAATTAGATGCCACTATGAAAAAATCACAATGGCTACAGTTTAAGAAACCTGAAAATACTAAGTGCTACAGAGGATATGAAGCAACTAAAACTCTCGTTCAAGGCTAGTAAGAATGTAAATTTGTAAACCACTTTAAAAAATGTTTTGAAAGCATTTATTAAAGCTTGGCATAAGTTTAAGCCCCAGCAATTCCATTCCTAGGTGTATACCCAGTAGAAATGTACACATTTGAGCACTAATAGACATATGCTAGAATAGAGCAGCACCATTCCTAATCATTATATACAAAAGGCAATCTACATTTTCATCAACAGGAGAACTGATAAATTGTGGTAGATTTGTAAAACTGAAAAGCATACAATAAGAATAAACAGGGCTTCCCTGATGGTGCAGTGGTCGAGAGTCCACCTGCCGATGCAGGGGAAGCGGGTTCGTGCCCCTGTCCAGGAGGATCCCACATGCTGCGGAGCGGCTGGGCCCGTGAGCCGTGGCCGCTGAGCCTGCACGTCCGGAGCCTGTGCTCCGCAGTGGGAGAGGCCACACAGTGAGAGGCCCGCATACCGCAAAAAAAAAAAAAAAAAAAAAATGAATAAACTACTGTGACATGCAACAACGTGGGTGAATTTCAAAGACAAATACTGAGAGCAAGAAGGCAATTACAAAATAATATATAACATGTGATTCCACATCTATAAATTTCAAAAATGGTCAAAATTAACTGATGGTGTTATAAGTTAAGATAGTGGTTAACTTTGGAGAGGGTAGTGACTGGAAGGGCGCATATGGAAAGTTTACAGGTTGCTAACAATATTTTACTTTTTGATCTGAGTTGTGGTTACAGGAGTTTTAACTTTTTGAAAAGTCTCTAAACTGTATATTTATGATTGCTGTTCTATTCTCCATATACCTTATTTTTCAATAAAGAACTTAGACACATATGTATGTATGCATATAGATGGGAGAGGTGGGAGTATTAAAAGATTAACTACATTGAACCAGGTTTTATAAATGTAATGAGTGTGTGAGAAGGATAGCTCACCAGTACCATATGCCATTCCTCCACAGTATGCAATCCATCATGTCTGAAAGAGCTCATAATTAAAGTGATTCCAGAATTACATAGAGATTGTTGTGAAGTCTGGAATCATAGTACAATAAGACCTTTTTTATTAAACAGATATGGAAATATTTTCGGATCAGTTGTTAAATAACTTCATAGATATAAACATGTTGAATCAAATTTGTTTAAAGAAAGAAAAACGTAGTTTTAATAATAAACATTATCCTATCTCAAATAGATTGAAAATTCAGTTGGAAAGGAATGTATTTCTACCCCCTAACCAAACACACACACACACACTCTCTCTCTCTCTCTCTCTCTCTCTCTCTCCCTCTCTCCCTCTCTCTCTCTCTCTCTCTCTCTCTCTCTCTCTCTCTCTCTCTCTCTCTCTATAGGTTTGTAAACTGGCCCCTGTACACAGAGGGCAAGGAGAGACCAAAGAAAGAGGCAGACCTGTCCAGACTGGTAGGTGCAGGTTTGAAAAGAAAGTGAACTTTCATATGAGGCTTGCCTTCAGCGGTTACAAGATGAGTAGATCTAGGTACCTGCAGGACAGAATCTTAGAAGTTTATAGAGAGGCCTTAACTAGGTTCAGTCACATATTCAGTCCAGATGGTCTCAACCACACCTTACTCTCTCAAGACTGCATCCTTGAAACCAGCTCCCATTGTTGGAATGCTGGGTGAAATGTACATTCCAAGGACAGAGGAGGGGTGAGGAGCCCCCGATTGCCCGGGTTCAACTCTCTGGTCATGTCCTCTCGATGACCTCCTCCAACACTCCACCCCTCATGACAGGCTCTTACAATCTTACACGCTGCCCTCTTCTGCAACGTGCCCTGAGAGGTCAGCAAGGGGTTTGACTAGCACGGAGGTGGCTCGTTCGGTGGCTACCTGGCTGCACTGAAGGCAGATACAACATAAAACACAGATTAACATAATGATTTCCAAAATAAGTAATTTTTTCCATCAAGAGTCCCATGAGCCGAACAACTGATTTATTAAAACTTCCATGCTGTGGGTCAGATCACTCCAGGCATTCAACTTGTGTCCTCATGTGATTTAATAAAGATGATACATTAGCAGACTCATCAGGTATGAAAATACAATATTCTGTTTGGATAATGGCATAGGTGTCTGCTTGTGAGGCAGGAATAATGTCCAAGGCCACCTATTTTGAAGGACAGCTTTTCTCATGAGAAACATTTAGTGTTCAGTAAGGACAGGCTTTGTCAGCTATCATATATGTCTTGCTGGGTGAATTATTAAGGGCCTACATGTGCTAAGGCCAATGGAGGGAACAAAGACAGCAGCCACATGATCGTTCTAGTGGAAAAGAGATCATGTCCACCTGGCCTTGAGAAGAGGGAGGTGGGCAGTTTTGGGAACTTGACCTGGCTGTGCACACCATACATTTTGGCCAGGAGAGACAGCACTGTCAGGCGAGAGGAGATGGAGCTGGGGCGGGGGGCGGAAAGGATATGCCAGACCAGGACCCTTATATTCTCTTCTTTCAATGGTGCACGTTCCATTTCAAGTACAGTGCATTTTATCAGGTCTAGTTTGCAGCAGGACAACGGAATCCCAGGGGAGATTGAGTAGTTCCCCAGCACCCAAGAGTGTGAAATCATTTACCCACCTCAGTGGGATGTCTCATTGCAAATTCCAGTAGATAATGCCTTTCTCAGGAGTGACTAGGCCTGGTGTTCTCAGCAGTATAGCACACTAATCCATAGCGGGGTCTGGGCAATGGCTGTCTCCCTCGATTTTCATACCTCTGTGGTGTTGAGTATCTCGGCAGGGGTCCCCAGGCTAGCATGTGGAGCAAGAGGCCCTACCAATTGATATGCGAACGTATTAAAGCCTGGCACAGTACTCTATTCCACCTGGCCAAGATGGTTTTACCTGTTAGTGATTTCATCTACTATTTTAATATTCCATTTTTTTTCTACCAATCTTGCTGCTTGTGAGTTATACAAGACATGGAATCCCCACTCAATGGCATGTTCTTTTGTCTAGTCTCACGTATCATGAAATATGACCCCCAATCCTTGCCTATTTGATGAGGGTATCTTTACCTACTTAGCTTTTCTAATCCCCATAATGGTGGCAGCCCGGTTTGCATGGCAACAGGGGAAAGCTTGGGTTAGGCCAGACACAGTGTCCATATAAGCAAAGGCATATTTAGAACCCTTAAAGGGAGGGGGCCAATACAGTCAATTTGTCAATCCCTTACCTGTTGAGAACTCCAGTGAATGGTCCCAGACTCCTTAGGCAGTTGCCCTGGCATTGTTTAGAACACACAGCACATGCTGTTACTACATTAACCACCACTGTATTTCAAGCGCAACCAGCATCCCTGGCAATGCATCATCCCACCCAGGAGCTATGTTAGCTGCTTTTCCTATACACCCGATCTGTTGTATCTACCAAAAGGTCAGTTTCTAGGGTTTATACCCAGGCTAGGGCATCAGCTTCCTGATTTCCAGGGGTTATCACAGCCTTATAAGCCAGGATGTGAAAACAGTGAAGACTGTCGCAAGCTCTTGCAGAGGAGCCCAAATGTCTTCCCCATATCCTGCCCCACAAAGGCTTATTCATAATCATCCATCTCTTGTTTTCCCATTGTGCAAGCTATCAGGTTAATCCTTTCAGAACAGCCCAACTGCCAGGGAGAGACCAAAGGAACAGCCAGGGGTAGATAAAAGAAAGAGGCAGACCACTTCAAATTGGTAGATGGCAGACTTAACAAGCAAAGGATCTTTTACACAGGGCGTGTCTTTGGCAGCTGCAAGATGGGTAGATCCATACATCTGCCCATTAGAATCTTAAAAGTTTATAAAGAGGCCTGAACTGGCTTCAGGCATGTATTCAGTGCAGATGGTCTAAACAACACCTTACTTTCTCAAGGGTGCACCCTTGAAACAGCTCCTAGTGTGGGAACTGTAGGCAGAATGCACATTCCAAGAACAGGCAATGGGTGAGGAACTTCTGATTGCTTGGGTCGAGCTCACAGGTCAACTGGCATCATGTCTTCTTAGTGACCTCCTCCAACAAACACACACACACACACACACACACACACACACACACACATCTTCCCTTTGTAGTAGTGATGGGGCACAGATGAGGCAAACAAAGAGATCACTGAATATCCAGGCAGGGTCTTGGGTGAGATGCATGGAGTAAGTGTGAGGCACAGTTCTACTGTCAGAGCCTCCCAGATACCTCATCTTATCAAGGGACCTAGAGATGGTTAAACTTCAAGGCATGAGTCAATTAACTAAAATCATAAAAAACTGATGTTCTGATGCGATATCATTAATTAATGAGAAAAAAAACCCTAGTCACAATGTTCTCATTGTCCTGTCAGTATATACTCTCACTGTCCTATATAGGAAAAGGAAAAGTCAGGATATGCTCAGAGTTTGGCAAGAGAAATGGTGACTTACTTTGATGACAGTGGCATTGACCTCTGAGTGCCTAATGGATCCATCTCCACTGGACTATACACAGCTGCCTGTGGAGCCAGACACTCATGCAGGTGACTTCCCCTTGGAGTAATGAGAGGGGAAAGCAGATAATTCTGGGCTCTCACATCAATTTTCTAAGCTTCATGCAGGTCTGTCCTTGTTGATTCACTCAGCCTCCTCTAAACATAATAATTGTGTTGGTTAAGCCTGTTTACGTGTGAATGTTATTAGTTTAATCTTCCAAAAACAGTTACAAGGTCTAGGGATATTTTAACCTAATTCTCTATGAACTAACCTCAGAACTCTATCAGAAAGGAGAAATATAATGCAGAAGGAAAGAATACATATTTAATTAATAATTTTCATTAATATATGTGAAACAAGTTTCACAAGAGTGATCATTGGATATCTAGTTTAAAAATAATGCAAAAGTACACATCCAATAGAAGTATTTATCTCATAGCAGAAGATAAATATTCTATACTTGCTAAAAATGGGGCTTTTGCCAAAACCTGAAAATTCCAAAGATCCATCAAGGGAACCTTGCATCAATTCTGCCAGTAGGCCTGGGCGGCCCTAACCTGGCACAGATTACAACGAAACCTCCTACTTTTGGGGTGGGAAGCAGTGGATGCATTTTATCCTGTGAACTGATTAGAAGTCAACAGGAATATGAAACCTAATTAAACATGTAAGCAGAAATCACATTTTAAAATTCCACAAGCCAATAAAACCTGCAGAGTAACAGAGGAAATATCTACATTGTTCAGTCCTTCCAGAAAAACAGTAAATCATGCAGATTATGGTCTGTCTAATCCAAAGTATTGGAATATTTATATCATTCATAGTAAATGATTGTTTGACGTAACCCAGTTGGACACTTTGTTCATTTTAGATGCTGTAGGATCATGCAAATTTCACTGGACAGTGGGGAGCACCCTGAAATGACAGTGCACATTTTATCTCAGATCAAGGCAGTAAAGTCTTGCAAGGCGTCCACTGCACAACTCCAGGAGGTGCCATTTGCTCAGACTATGAAAGGCTTATATAAAAGGAAGCCTGGAAGTTGTACAATGTGGCAGTCTTAAAATATTCTTAATCTAATGAGAAAAGAAAATGTTTTGCCTAAAGATAGGTATATGGCCACACTATAAAAATAGAAAAAAAAATTATAGTACAATTTTATTAATTCACTGATATTTCTGACAATTCATTTGGAATACCATGTGTCACTGACCCCAAATCTCACAGGACACTAAGCTAGGAGAGGGTACAAAGGACCAGTATCCTATCTGAGGACTACTTTGTTTTCAATTATGTTTTCCTATAGATATAACTGTTTTGTACATTTCTGAAATATCGTTGTTTTCCCTTCCAGTCATATTTATAACCTCTATAGCTCTATCTGTATTATTTGTGTGTCTTCCCAAATATTTTTAACGCCTTTCAATTTAACATCACTGAAGACATTCTTGTGCTTTCAGTGCTGCTCCCTGATCATTAATAAAGACATTACATTTTTTTAAAAATCTACCCTTGTTAAACACATTTTTGCAACTTCAAATTATATAAAGCCTAAAATACAAGTAATTCAAAGACATTGCCACATATTATTATCCTTTGCTTACCATCTTTCAGCTCATTTTCAGTTCCTGAGGCTGAATTTTTCTGGTTTGATTTGAATCAATTGTGCCAGTAAAATCTCACTGATGTTACATCAATTACTGTAAGAGTAGAATACAGGATGAGCACTATACTTAATCCTCTATTCATTTCTGAATTTAGTTATTCTAACAAGAATGCTATTTAGTTGTTTGTGTGTGTGTGTGTGTGTATGTGTGTGTGTGTGTGTGTGTATCTGTGTGTGTGTCTGTGTGTGTGTTGAGGGACAGTGGTGTTGGGAGATGGAGAGTGCTTTTTAAAAATATACAATTGACAAAAATAGATTTACTATTCTGGGAGAGAGCAGAATTAAGGTAAAAAAGAAATGAACTCCGGCTCTGACCATCATGTGAATGACAAAAGAAAAAAAGGTGGACATCAGGACAGTATTCCCCCTAGATCTAGGCAAGCATGGCCCTTGAGTCAGTGGACCTGGTGCCATGAAGCTCCTTTCCTGAAATTTCCTAATTTGCACTCTGGTCACACTCTGGTGCCTGGGACTAGCTGAAGTGGGCAGTGCCCTGGAGTAGAGTACCCTGAGTCCAGACCAGGACCCACAGGGGCCCTAGTCTCTGTGTCCCTCCTTCAGATCATTCTGCCATCTTCTTCCCACCCACCTCTCTGGGGTAGGAGGAAGTTGGGGTCAACCAGTTGCACAGATGTGCTCAGGAGTTAGAGAATATGGGGTCATTCCAGGCTCCATGGTTGGACCCTAGTCCCAGAGAGGTGACTTGGCAAAGTAATCATCCCCATTTGTGGGCTCAATATTCCTTTCACAGGTCTTTGAGAGACTGGAACACAAGAATGGTGCTGACATGCTGATTTGGGGTGACATAAATTGTTTTTATAGACAGGAGTCTCACAAAAAAAAAAAAAATACCACACTCTATGGTAATGCTAGGGGGTGCCCTGCATTAGAATATTTAGATGACAGGAAATCTGTGTTAGACACAGAAAATTCTACACAAAAGAGAGTCATTGGAAACTCCATCCAGATATTTTTTTTTTTTTTTTTTTTTTTTACAGAGTTTAAAAGAATCTGGCTACAGAGTATCTACGCTTGGTTTGAAATCATAATAAGAAGTATTGGCACTGACTGGTTATATGAAAAGGCTCGTACACATTTTCTTTTCTTTGAAGAAGTTTGGAAAATGCTCACACAGTTGATACCTAAAAAGCCAGTTCAAGGGAAGTTGTGGTTAACATCTACAATCAGTTGACTTTAAAAGGAGAGTTTCAAGGAGATGATCCTCAATAATGTGGGTGGGCCTCATCCAAGCAGTTGAAGGACCTCAAAAGCAAAATGGAGGTTTTCTTAAGGCAGAAGAAATTCTGACTCTGTACTGTAGCAGCAGCTCATGTCTGAGGGTTTCCACCCTCCCACCTCCCCTACAGATTTTGGACTTGTCAGCACCCACAACTATGTAGGCCAATTTATTGAAATCTATCTATATCTATCTGTCTATCCATCCTACAGTTCTATTTCTTTGGTAGAAACCTAACTGATACAGGGCAAGTGTATCTCTTCAAAATGTTCAGGTATATTTCTTGACATTGAGTCTCCTTGGCCCAATGTGGAGGATGCCCTGCCTTCACTCAACCAATCGCTGTGCTCAGAGGAATTGGAAGACACTGATTGACCAAGCTGGGTCACAAGCCCACCCCTGAAATCAGAGATTAAGTCATCTCCCTCAACAGCATGAACAGAGAGTAAGGAGAAACAACTCAGCAAAGAAAACATACATTCTTTTACCAGGGGAAATGATGCTGGATAGGCAGTCACACCACACGCCCAACAAAGAAGACTTACACTCTTGCCTTGTTTCAAAACAGACATTAAGAGGCACCAAGCAGATTCACACTGATAAAACTTCTAAATGTTTTAGGATCTTACCAACCTGGATTATATGTTCTGGTAGAAGTCAAAATTCTCTCCTAGAATATAATTCACTCATATATTAGATAACGTAAAGTGGATATAGCAGAACCTTTAAATGTATGTACCCCTTGAAATTTTTTTTCAGAAGATCAATATAGAGCATGACAATTGAAGTTTCCCTCTAGTTTTGCTACTATCTCTTTTTCAGCATCTGGCTATATGTCGTGTTTCCCTCATTGCCACCTTGACCTTTTTGCCATCTCACATCTGCCCTGTGTTTACTCTTGCTCTTGAATCTCTTAAAACTAGCAGCTGGTAAATTAGCATTTTATTGGTGGGCTTGATGCTGTTCACAGTGGTGTTCCACTAGTTAGGAAATGAAGCGTTGAGCTCAGGGTGAAGGAGGAAGTCCTCAGCATGACCTGAGGATCCAACTAGACCTGACCTTGGCATTGATGACACCATTACCCTAAAGGCAGTGTTGTCTCAGAAATCAAGAGGCCTCACAGGCAGTGCGTTTCAAAGGTCCAGTTTTACCAAAGAGAGAGGTCACTACAGCTAGAGCAACCCCAAAGATTTTGAGTCCTGAGTTGGAACTTGGATTTGAGTTGGACTCTGTGCAGTAGGTCAAATTGGTTATGGAAAAAAAAGTGAAATATAGGCATTCTGAGGAAGGTCAGAATGATCAAAGATACCACTGAAAATATTCTCCTGTGTGGGATTATGAGGTGCTCAGCCTGGCTGGAAAAAAGGGGTATACCCTAAAACTGAGAGAGAGAAGTATGGAAAGAAAGACTGTAGCAAAACTGTGAAGAGCTCTGGCTGTCACTCGTAATAATACAAGCTGGGAAAAAGGAACACCTTTTTATCCAGGAAGGAACATGATGAAATAGATATTTTAGGAAGAACTGCTGGTGTCTCTGTTATAGAGACAGAGGGGAAACAGGAGGAGCGTCAGAACACTGTAACAAATGCAGCTTGAAATCGAAACAAATCGTCCTTACCATTCATTTGGGATTTGTGTTACTTTGCAGTGCTCAAAGAATCCTTTCAAAAATATGGGTAATAATGGGAAAGTAATGCAAAAATTGAAATATATTATGAAAGCACCAGAAACATGCACAGGTTTCCAGCACCATAATGTTGGTGCAGTTATATGTATTGATTCCTCATTCAAATACAATTAAGCTTTGAAATCAACTGCATATGGATTCAGACAGTTGAAAATGATATATTTCTTCAGTACTTAATAGATGTCCAGACTGTGTCTAGGAATGATAGAAAAGTGAGTGAGTAAATTGTTCTACTTTAACTTCAGGCTAAATTAACTCTTTCTGGTTCAGTCTTTTGTTTGCATTGTTCTTTATAGTTTTCACAGCATTTTCACACTTAATCTCTCTGGATCCTTACACTACCCCATTTTACAGGTAAGAAAAAAAAAGTTCAGAGATGGCAAAGCATTTATCCCACGTATCAATTGCGATTTAATGGCAGAGCTAGATTAAAGCTTGGATCTAGGCACCGTTCAGTACAGAAGGAGATACTAGTCTGGGAGGTAACAGGGTAAGGCAAGCCAAGACAAAGATAAACCATTTCAGAGAGTCAGACGATGACTGCCAGAACTAAGGGAGAACAAAGAACTAATCTAGGTTTGGAAATGGGCAGAAATGACTATTCAGACTCTAATTTTTGTTTTCCAAATTCAATATCCTTTCCAACCAATAAAGATAGACAAGTTGAAGATTCCCAGGAATGGAAGCAGCTCCCCTTTGCTTTGATCCCACAGCACCAAGGCATGTTCAGATTTCATGGATTAATGCTCTCCACCTGGAGTAATCCATCCGATGTGGTAGAGTTAGAGGAGCTCAGTGCAGCCGACTGGCTGGCCCTTATCCCATTTGGCTGGGTAGGGGTGACCTCAACTTGCATTGTACCAGGTAATTAGGGCTTTCACCATGGTTGTGTGGTAAGTTAGGCCCTGCATAGTGCATCCAGCTGATGGCTGAATAGGCTTATATCCAATCTGCGTTCTTCCCCCCAGGCCAGGCTTGCCCTCATGAAGGGCTGGGTCCACCCTTTTTCTAAGCTGCACAAAGGTGTTTTAAGGATGTGCTTAAAGTGGCCCTGATATAAGGCAGTTCCTATAAAAGCCCTGACCATAATCTACCACAGAACTGGACTCCAGTATATTCTATCATGTGTATGAATGTGTGTGTGTGTGTGTGTGTGTATTCTGTGAGCAAGAGAGAATACAAGTTAATCAGATGGGCAAAGCAATGACTCAAATTTATCAAAAAACATTATATCCTTTTAGAAAATCGTTTACTCATTTTATCGAAGAATCTAAAAGTGTGTATGGTGAAGTCATTTGTATTATATAGAGACCCAGGGGGAAGACCAAGAGAAGAGAATGCAATAGCTCCATGTCCTTGCCAACTTTCCTCCCACGCTGGGTGAGGCTTCCAAACACTCTGCAGGTTCTAGAAGCCAAGGGAATCATGGCTGGTTCTTCCACCTGCCCTTCTGAAACTGCCTACTCTACTTTGTACCCCACACTCAATCTCCCTCTCTCTTTCTGGTCACCGTATACTAGCTCACTGTCAACTGTGGCATCAATCCTAGATACTGCTTAATGGATTGTCTTTGGACAAATGTCTCTGGCCTACAAAGCTTCTCCACTGCTTTCCTGCACCCAGCCTCTGCTCCCACAATCCTCACAAATCCTCAGGGCATAAATGCATACACTGAACACCGTCCCACTGGAGGAACTAGACTTGACCCAGACTAAATGTTTAAAGGTGTGCTTTGAGCCATACATACTTTATACTTGGAAAAATGAAAAGCTGCCGTCATGGGACTAAGATAATTAATATGGAAGGACAGGCATAGTAGAATATTTCAGAGGAAAAGCTCCCCATCAAACTAAAGCCCTCCCCTCATCATCTCACCTGTAAAGTTTGGCCACTGGGGTGTGTGGATTATGCATGGTAATTATCTGGATGAGTGTGCATAGTTAGTGGGAGTCAGTAAATGTCTACTTCGGTACACATTGTCAGTTGCAATTTGCATCAACCCTCCTTCCTCATCGCAGGATGATCCAGGTTGGGAGGTAAGGAAAGGCTCAGGAATATACAGGCTTAATTAGCTGGTATTTGAATGGAAGATGCTGTGAGCCAAGGGCAAGAGGTCCACGAATGGGGGTCAAGAAATCAATGGAGGGAAATCAACAAGACATGTAATTAAATGAAAGACAGACTTCAGGACAGATGCTTGGGGTAGTCTGACTTAATTTCTACAGAAAGGTACTCAGGCTTAAAGCTAAATTTTAAAGAGCAGAAAATAAATCTTCCCACTCACTTGGTGCCTTGCCTTGCTAGGCATGTGAGCTCAGATGATAATAACAGCAAAGTGACACTTGTTACACCTCAGGTACTGTTTTAAATGTTTTATATGCTTTAACTAATTTAACTCTCATACCCTATAAGGGAGGTACTATGACTGTCATCTCCATTTTACAGATTAGAAAATTGTGGTACAAAGTGGTTAAGCAAATTTGTCCAAGATTACCTTGCAAGTAAAGTTAGCATTTGGCTCCAAAGTGTATGTTATTAACTACGATACTATCCTACACTCCCAAATTAGGAAGACGTGTCTTTCTTCTTTGAAAGTGATGAGAAATACATCAGAGATAGTGAAAGCTAACAAAGTGGGAGTCCCAAAAATCAGCCACAAGGAAATGAAAGTAGACAAAAGTTAGTCTTAACTACGGAGAATGTCTTGAGGGATACCTGCCCCTCAGTGCTAAAATTTATTCTCTCCGCTCTGTCCTTCTGCCTGGAGTAGCACCACTGGCTCCTTGTCCAAGTTAAATCTTGTAATCTCTGCGTTTTTCTTTTACATTTTAGTTGATCCCAGCATGGGTTATAAGGTTCATCCATTCTAATAGCATCTCCTTATTCAGAATGGCCCTGGCTTCAGGAAAGAGGAGATTCTAAAACGGGTGGGCAGGATAAAAGAGATAGGCAGAAAGGCCTGGAAGAAAAAGGGAGGACCCTGGTTATAAAGTGTCTAAAGAAAAGAAGGTGGGAGCTTTTTTTAAACAATTGGAGCCATCACACTCTGAATCCAGAAATAAATTGACTCGCATCCTGAAAAACATAGAATGGATCCCCAGATTGAGAAATAGTGATCTCTATGTTTCAAATGCAAAGGAGAAAGTGTGTGAGTGTAATGGATTTCCATAAATGGTATTTTTTTTATTTTAATACTAAGGAAATAGACAAAATAAGGAATGATAGTGGATACATGCAATTGTTCTCCACATTCTGTAGGTCAGGAATCTGAAGTTCAGAAAGGTTAAGCAACTTATCCAAAGGCACTCAGCTAGGGAGTGTCAGAGCCCCAATGTGTACTTGAGCAACACAACTCCAGAGTTCACACTTTTAACGTCTACAATGTACTGCCTTTTATGTGAAGCAGGTGGGTGAAATGCTGGCCAAGTCCACAAACTGTGACTGGGGCCATAGCACTGTATTTGGTTCAGGGTAAGCTCAACACAATTAGAACAGAGCAACCCTTTTCAATTCAACAAACACATACTCCCATGTCTCGGCATTTTGTTGCATACTCCTGGGAAAACAGATCTAAGACTCAGCTCTCAAAGCAGGAGACACTTGGCATCTCAGAGCATGGGAGGAAACACAGAAGCATTTCTGTACAAAGCAATGTGCCCTAAGCTCAGTTAGAGGAAAGCATGAAAGGTCCAGAGGATTTACACGGAACCCAATAGTGGTCAGGTGAATGTGACTGGGTAAGGGGTATTTCTGGCAAAGGGAGAAATCAAACCAAGGTCCATAGGAGAGC
Source organism: Grampus griseus (assembly GCF_964374135.1). NCBI lineage: Eukaryota > Metazoa > Chordata > Mammalia > Artiodactyla > Delphinidae > Grampus > Grampus griseus. The sequence continues at coordinate 16,907,555 of NC_139009.1, forward strand.
TTGTGGCTGGATGTGTGCAGGAATTACTGTTCTGGCTGCAACACTGAGGCAAGAAGGGAAATGCGAGATATGACTACAGATTACGTTCGGTTTGGCATGCCTGGCTAAGGAGTCTCTGATTCCGGAAGGAACATCTTTTGAAGAAAGGGTTGACAGGACACCTAAAGATATATCAAAATGGATAAACGGTTGTAAGTGAAAGATGCAGACACATTTCAAAAATCATCAGGAGGAGCAAAGGTAAGAAAGTCATGAATATAAATACATTGTCTCTGTAGTTAAAGGTGGATATCTCTGTGCTATCTTTTAAAAAGTAATCAGTTAGATAGAGTCATAGAAATTTAACGCAAATGCATATACACACGTGAGTAAAGCAAGGGTGGATCATATAATGAAGAAAGAATAAGATTCAGAGGCAAGTCCAAGATGGATACGGGGAGAAGGCTTCAGAGATTGTTAGAGAAGCTAAAAGTGTGCAGTTTTATACAGTGCAAAACGCTGATCTTCAAGTGCAAGTCTCTTACCATGGCTATTAGAAGAACCCCGGAAGAATCGCTTATGCAAAAAATGCTTCACTGCCATTGTCATCAGGCTCATAAGTTTGCACAGCCAGATAAGTAGACACACGCTCCACTGCATCTTGTGAATATCATACCTTTTGTTCAAATATCACATTGAAATCCTAGGACTATGTCATTTACCCTTCCATATATTTTTTTACTCAATTTAAAAATACAACAAAAAAGATATGCATAATGGCAAAGCAACCACTCCCAATGACTGAAATTTAGTTTAAAAATGGAAATGGGGAGGTACCCAATGTGTAGAGTTGATATCCACCGTGAGATGTGGAAGGCATAATAATTTTGAATTAAATACTCACAAAATGATTGTTTTGTAGATTGTTCTGTTTTCCTCACCAAGGTGAGGTAAAATCAATAAATTCACACCTCTCTGTTAGATGATTTGGGAGATACATGCAAAACAGAAAATACATGCTTTTGCCTTAAAGGATTTCATAGTTTTATTAGAAAAAATGAGTCTTACACTATGGACCTGTAAGTAGTGGCCCTGTATTGAGGGATAGAGAAAAGGATGTGTGGTCTCCACAGTTTCACAGACTTGTATACTTACAGGGAAAATACATTCTTCTAAAATGCTTTAAAAATAACTTCATTCAATAAAGAATTTTCCCTGAATGTATTTTTTTGAGTGTCTGGTATGTCCTAGTACTGGAGAAAAAGAGAAGACCGAGAATGTTTTCTGCCCTTGAGCAGCCCATCAAGTAAGAAAGACGACACATAAATGATTTGAGTACCACAAAAGCTACATATAATGGGGATGAACGATGTGCTTAGAAACACAAAGGAAGGGTGACTACCTCTCTCTTTTCTCATGTGTGATTTTATTACCCCGAAGTTCCTTCCACAAAGACAGATGCCAGGACACATCTAACTAGCTTTTTATGCCATGATTACAAAATCTGTATTAGAGATATAACCCCACTGACTATATTTGGATGAGCAATGTATCCAGCGCTCATCTTATTAATTTTAGCCTAATATGCATTAAAGGGTAAGAATCATGCCCAGTTATAATTTAATTCCTGAATAATTCTGGTGACCCTTAGACATGATGATTTAGATAAGCATAAAGGCACATAGCAAAATCAAAGAATAGACTTTTTCTTTTTTTAACATGTTTATTAGAGTATAATTGCTTTACAACAGTGTGTTAGTTTCTGCTTTATAACAAAGTGAATCAGCTATACATATAGATAGATCCCCATATCCCCTCCCTCTTGCATCTCCCTCCCACCCTCCCTATCCCACCCCTCTAGGTGGTCACAAAGCACCAAGCTGATCTCCCTGTGCTATGTGGCTACTTCCCCCTAGCTATCTATTTTACATTTGGTAGTGTATATATGTCCATGCCACTCTTTCACTTCATCCCAGCTTACCCTTCCCCCTCCACGTGTCCTCAAGTCCATTCTCTACGTCTGTATCTTTATTCCTGTCCTGCCCCTAGGTTTTTCAGGACCTTTTTTTTTTTTTTTTTAAGATTCCATATATATGTGTTAGCATACAGTATTTGACTTACTTCACATGACTTACTTCACTCTGTATGACAGTCTCTAGGTCCATCCACCTCACTACAAATAACTCAATTTTGTTTCTTTTTATGGTTGAGTAATATTCCATTGTATATATGTGCCATATCTTCTTTATCCATTCATCTGTCGATGGACACTTAGGTTGCTTCCACGTCCTGGCTATTGTAACTAGAGCTGCAATGGACACTGTGGTACATGACTCTTTTTGAATTATTACAGTTTTCTCAGGGTATATGCCCAGTAGTGGGATTGCTGGGTTGTATGGTAGGTCTATTTTTAGTTTTTTAAGGAACCTGCATACTGTTCTCCATAGTGGCTGTATTAATTTACATTCCCACCAACAGTCAAAGCACAGATTTTTAAGACTTAAGATTCTTCTAGTAGTGAGAATCAGGGTGGAGAAAAGGGGGAGGCAAGCAAGGCAGCCAAGGTGCAGCATTTAAAGAAGCGCTCACTCTTCCTGATTAATCCTGACAGCACGCACCTCCTTAACACGTGTGCCCTAGGTACCCAGCTGCCTTCACCCTAGTCTCAGCCCCTGAGTGAACGGTTTAAAGGGAGAGCAAAATAGAAGGGAATGCTGTTAAAAGAAGCCTACAGCAGCCAGAGAAATGGACCCAGACTATCCATTTCAGAAAGGCCTTTCTTTGTGCCACACTACCTACCCCCTGTAGAATAGACCGGCAGTAAGACTCAGTGATTTCCTGCTGCAGGCACGAGGCTCAGAATACACATTGGGTCTTTTTCAGCTTTTTTTCTTCTTCCAGTTTGATATAATTGACATATAGCACTGTATAAGTGTAAGGTTGTACAGCGTAATGATCTGACTGACATACATCATGAAATGATGACAATAAGTTTAGTGAACATCCATCATTTTGTACATAATAGATACAAAATTAAAGATATAGAAAAAACTCTTTTTTCCTTGTGATGAGAACACTCAGGATCTACTCTCTTAATAACTTATAACCTACAGCAGTGTTCACTGTATTTATCATGGTGTTCCCTAGTTCTTATTTACCTTATAACTGAAGTTTGTACCTTTTAATTACCTTCCTCGAATTCCCCTGCCCTGCTCCGGCTACCTCTGTAAATCTGATCCTTTTTCTATCAGTTTGTTTGGTTTTGCAGTATAATTGACCTACAACATTATGTAAGTTCCTAGTACACAATATACTGATTTTATATTTCTATGCATTCCAAAATGATCATCATGATAAGTCTAGTTGTGATATTGCCACCATACAAAGACATTACATAATTAGTGACTATATCCCCCCACACTGTACACTTCATACCCGTGACTCCTTTATTTTGCAACTGGAAGCTCGTGCCTCTTAACCTCCCTCACCTATTTCTCTCCTCCCCCTACCCTCCTCCCCTTGGGCAACCATCTGTTTGTTCTCTGTATCTATGACTCTGTTTCTGTTTTGTTATGTTTGTTCATTTGTTGTTGTTGTTGTTGTTGTTGTTTTTGCGGTACACGGGCCTCTCACTGTTGTGGCCTCTCCCGTTGCGGAGCACGGGCTCCAGACGCACAGGCTCAGAGGCCATGGCTCACGGGCGCAGCCACTCCGCGGCATGTGGGATCTTCCCAGACCAGGGCACGAACCCGTGTCCCCTGCATCGGCAGGCGGACTCTCAACCACTGCGCCACCAGGGAAACCCTGTTCATTTGTTTTGTAGTTTAGATTCCACACATAAGAGATAACATACAGTATTTGTCTTTCTCTGTTTGACTTGTTTCACTTAGCATAATATCCTCTAGATCCATCCACACTGTCACAAATGATAAGATTTTTTTATGGCTGAGTAAAATTTTAAATAATTAAAAATAATTAAAAACTTAAAAATAATTTTAAAAATTAAAAATAGAACTACCATGGGATATAGCAATTCCACTCCTGGGTATTTATTCGAAGAAAGAGAAAACATTAATTCAAAAAGATACATGCACCTCTATGTTCACTGCAGCATTATTTACAATAGCTAAGATATGGAAGCAACCTCTTTCTTCTGAAGAAGTTTGGTGAAAGTCACCCTTGGCCCAGTCATTGAGTTGTCTATAAGCAATGAAAGACACCTCAAAGTGATTAGAGCAATTTTTGAGTGAATCTTTATGTCCTCTGTTTTAAAATGTACTTGGGATTTGATCTAATTAGGTATGGAAACACACACAGACACTTAATTGAAGGAAGAAGTTTTTATACTCAGAGATGCCTAGAACAGGAGGTGCAGCATGCCATGCAGGGCCATGCAGTGAAGTACCAAGGTTGGTCAGGAGGCAAAGGGGAAAATTTGGGCAAGAGCCTTTATTATAGTTTTCAACTGAAAGAAATGGGCAAGGCAGAGTAAGCAGAGGAGTTTAGGATTGCCAAGTTTGTTCGTTTATTTATTTATTTTTGGCCACACTGCACGGCATTCAGGATCCCCTGACTAGGGATCAAACCTGTGTCCCTTGCAGTGAAAGGGCAAAGAGTTAATCACTGGACTGCCAGGGAAGTCCCTAGGATTGCCAAGTTTAAATAATTTCAGCAGTCTCCATCCAGCATGTGGGGCTCCCCCTAGTTATCAAATACCTGACGCTGGGATGATTAAGGCCAGGGATAGTGGCTTCCAGGGTGAGAGAAGGATAGAGGAGGTACTGACTCTATTGATAGATTGGCTGGTTTGCATATGAAAGGTGCGTTTCCTGGTGGGCAAGTAATTTGCTTTCTCTAGGAATTAGCTAACTTTGGGAGACAAGTCCCTTCCAGTGTCAGGGAGACCCCAAGATGTCAAAGCATCATAATAAAAAGAGATGCTTAATATATATCTATATTTTAAGAGTTACCTTTCACTAAATTTCCAATATTCCTGAGGCCTGTGGGAGAGTTGAACTTCTTCTCTTACTCAGAAATGATATGGAGGCATTCATGCAGCAAAGTTTGGGAAAACTTACAATATCACTGCATGAGCTATAATCAGAGGGCCCTGGCTTCCCAGAGTTTTCAATCCAGCATTATTCACAACTCTTTTGAAAAATGCGTAGAGAGAAAGCTCTTACTGGACTCTAGGTACATATTTTTAACATTTACACTAACTCAACAACCTAGGGTTTTAACCACCAGAAAGCTTACATAAAAAGTGCAAAAACTGTGGGCTTTCTTCCGTGTTGTGTTTTATGAAAGAAATGGAAAAACAAAGTGTGCAATACAAGGAAAAGCTATAAAGACAACACTCAGGTTTCCCTGGAGCCATTTTGAACAAAGTTGCTGACACAGACACTCAGCTTCCAGATGAAATTAAATGTGTCAGAAGTTCCTTCACAAACCATGTAAGTGGCCACATCTTTGTTTCCACTCTGTGCAGTACAAGGCGAGATTTTTAGTGCTAGGAAAGCTGCCAGCCAAGGAGAGGACTGAAGAAAAGAGCAACTTACAATTATTAAGCTACTGTAGGATATGACTAACCAAAAGGGCTGAAAAGAATGGAATTTTGTTCAGCTTCTGTTAACAATGTTGAAAGTGTGAGAAATGGAATGAACTTAGTTCGAAGATATTTGAGAGGTGCAAACATCAAAGGGGCATAATTAGAAGCAAGTGTTTAGAGCAAAAAATGATAACAGATTCATGGCTGATAGTCAGGAATTAATTTCAGGCCTGCAATTTCTCCAGAGCTACAGAGTCTGTCTCCCAGAACATGGAACATTCCTTTTTTTCCCCAGGAATTCTCCCTATCAATGTCAGCATTCTTGCTTGTAAAGACAGCCCAAGAAACTGCCCATTCTAGGGTGTGGTCTGCCTCAAAATGTATCAATGCTGTGGGTTAAACAGTATCCTCCAAAAAAAGGTATGCTCAAGTCCTAATCCCCAGGACCTCAAAATGTCACCTTATTTGAAAATAGGGTCATTGCAGATGTTTAGTTCAGTTGAGGTCATAATGGAACTAAATCCAATATGACTGGTGCCCTTATAAGAAGATGGCCATGTGAAGACACAGGAAAATGGCATGTGATGGTAAAGGCAGAGACTGGAGTTATGCAGCTACAAGCCCAGGAACACCAAGGATGGCAGGCAAACTACCAGAAACTAGGAAGAGGCATAAAATTATTCCCCTGTAGGTTTCAGAGGGTGCATGGCCCTGTGGATACCTTGATTTCAGACTTCCAGTCTCCAGAATTGTAAGACAATAAATGCCTGTGGTTTTAAGTAATTTAGCTTGTGGTACTTTGTTACAGCAGCCATAGGAAACTAACACACAGGCTCTAACTGCTGACCAGAATATTTTTAGTGCATCCTAAATTCCTAATTTTGAACACTGAATCTAGTTCTCTTTTTTCCAGCTTTGGGGAGGAAAGCTAATTTCTATCTCTGATTTTGTTAGATTTTTCTGTGGTATCATGAGTAATTCCCTGAAGAACAGAGGGATAGTCAATAGAGTAATACCCAGAACTTGTTCTTTGAGAACTGAGATTTAGGGACTATTCAGGACCTTCAGCTCCAACAACGGTTACCAAGACTGAGCTTCTGGAAAATATGAAGGCCAGAGCAGAATCATGAGTGGCCAAGGAGTAAGATATGACATCAAATGACTTTTGAGATGAACCTGAAATCAGTAAATCATCCCTGACATCCTACAGAATGTAATGATCCCCTAGCACTGGGAAAGAAAGATAATGAAAAATTTCATCCCGCTACCCCCTAGAAACAAAACAAAACAAAATAAAGCAAACGGAACCACTGAAGAAACACAAAGTGAGAGTTTGAGTAATCTCTGTAGGAGGTGACCAAGAAACATTCCTCAGTGCTTGCAAGGTTTGGAGAAAAAGAGCATCCCCTATTTGCTGCCCATGGGAGTATGAACTAGTTTGGCTTTCTGGAACACCACCCGATAATGTGTACCCAGTCTTTAAAACAAGCATGCATTTCTCATCACCAAAATGCAGGCTGCATTTGATTTCAGGGGCCTGCTCCATCTCCAGTATACTTTGCAGCGTGTGCAGGCTGCCCAGTGCTCCAGCAAGTCTGAGGGCTGGCATTTTCTTTGTTCCCACCACAAGCAGGTATTCAACTCATGGGATAAGGCCCTTTCTTGCAGCAGCCTCCAAACACCCTCTAAGAGATCAAGACACGTCACACTGGCAAATAACGGTAAGGCCATATCTTCTTGAGGAGTTCTATAGTCTGTCTCTGAGCAGGCATGCAGGGCCACCAACTCATGTCATTTACATACCAGAAGTAAGAGCCATTCAGGGGTGTGTCCCAGAGTGAGCCATAATTATATCAGTAGGAGCCTGTCAAGACCAGGCACCATTCTGAGTATGGTTCTTTCAGTGGGACCGTATAATAATCAGGGTGGTCTTTCCAGGGCAATTAGAATGCCTGTGGGATTGAAGGTCATTAATGAAATAAGTAGCAAGAATTAAGAGTTTACTCAAGTAAACAGGTCGAGGATGGGCATTCAGCCACATCCAGGCAATTCTGCCTCCTGCTCTGTGATTAGTCGTACTTCTGTCATGAACTTATGATTACACCTCTGTGCCACTGTGTACATGGCTCAAATCATCTTCCTCTCCTTCCCTTGCTCCTTCTACCTTTCAACCTTTACAACTCCAATTTACCCTTCAAAAACAACTGCTGTATATGACTTGGCAATTCCACTCATAGAAACAAAAAGACATGTCCACCAAAGTCTTGTACAAGAATGTTTATAGCAGCTTGAATCATAACAGCCAAAAACTGGAAATAATCCATATGTCTATCGACAAACTGTGGGGCAGTCATACGATGCAATACTACTCAGCAATAAAATGGGACAAACAACTGATACGTGCAACCATATGAGTTAATCTAAAAAAACCCCCAAAACAAAAAACAACATTATGGTAAATGAAAGAAGCCATATATGATTTTATTTATATGAAGTTCTAGAACAGGAAAAACTAATCTAAGGTGAAAGAAATCACAGGTTGCATTCTATGGGAAGGGTTGAGGATTGTCTGGAGGAGGAATTTAAATGTTCAGCCTATTGCACAGATAATCTAAATGTTCAATATACTGATTAGGGTGTGGGCTACACAAGCATATGCATTTGTCAAAAGTGAGTAACTTGCACACTAAGAATACCTGCACTTCACTGCAGAAAAATTATATCCCAATAAAAAAATCAATAAATGAATGAAATCTCACATTAATTCCCTATGCTAGAGATACATACAGATTTTTTAGTAAAATAGAGATTTCCTTGTAGGTCAGGAAGAGTGAGAAGACTGTCTATGCGTGGGAGAAAAAGATGTTTATTTCAAGGTTCCCTGGCAGCTCTGACCCAAGCACCTCAAGTTGAATGAAAGAGAGGAGGACCTTTCTCACTGCTGCCCAGTTCTCAAGACCCAGCTGTGGGCTCCCCTGGTGGTGCAGTGGTTAAGAATCTGCCTGCCAATGCAGGGGACACAGGTTCGAGCCCTGGTCTGGGAAGATCCCACATGCCGCGGAACAACTAAGCCGTGGGTCACAACTACTGAGCCTGCACTCTAGAGCCCGTGAGCCACAACTACTGAAGCCCGCACACCTAGAGCCCGTGCTCTGTAACAAGAGAAGCCACTGCAATGAGAAGCCCATGCACCGCTGGCCACAACTAGAGAAAGCCCGCATGCAGCAACAAAGACCCAACACAGCCAAAAATAAATAAATAGAAATAAATTTATGAAAAAAAGACCCAGTTGTACCTTCCTGCTCCCTAAAATTCAGACTGGCATTGATGTAGGGCCCAGCTGACCAGGGTACACAGCAAAGACTCTGTGATGTTTACAGAGTTCTGTGCCCCCAGTGAGGACAGGCATCACTTTCTTCCATCCACTATCAGTACTGTACCAGGTAATTTCCTTTAACAGTCTTGAGTGGATTTGACCTACAGAACTCATCTCTTGAAGACCCCAAAATGCTATATTGATTCCCATGCTTTCTGATAGTGCCCACAGGATCTAAAGCAACATGGAGAAAAATTTTCAGGATGGGATTGGACAAAGGAAAACACTAGTGAGGCCTTTAGGAACGCATTGGTGACCTCAGGCTTACAGGCTACGTAAATACAGATTCAAGAGACTGAGACAGTGGGCCAGATAAAGCTGAAGCTGTAGTGGAAAGACCGTGTGCAACAGCAGAAGGTTCATTGTTCTGAGGTTCCCCTTTCACTCTGTGGCTAACCGGTACATACGATGGCCTCACTCGTCTGGCCCTCAATGCAACTTAACCGTTGGTTAGAAGGAGCAGAGAGGTAATGCCAACTCCTATGTCCAGGTTGAGAAGAGGTATCTTGTTTCCAAGCTCTGATGGAGAAGTAGTGTAGCAAAGTAGCTAAGAGCACAGACTAGAGCCAGAATCCTCAGAATACTCAAATCTCAACAACCTTTTCTAGTTGTTTGAACTTGGACAATTAATGTCTCCTTCAGTTTTCTCATCTGTAAAAACGGAGATGGTATTTATATACAGGGTTGTTGCGAGGATTAAATGGGTTAGCTAAATGGGTAGTGTGCTCAGAAAAATGTCAGGCAAACGGTCGGCAAACAATAAATATTAGTCATTATTATCAAAGCTTGTCTTCTTGTTCCTGCACATTGTACACAAATGTTTCAATTCTTCTGCTGTGAGAAACACTGATTTTATCAGATACTCAGAAATCCAGAGAGACTAAGAACCAAGGAGGATCCACCTCAGGAAAGTAATTTCTTAATTTCCTGATCCCATAGGTATTCTGCTAAGACTAATAGTACTCCAAATGCCTAGGTCAGATTTTCCAGAGGACGACAGCCATGGCTTGAAAATTCCCACCAATATCAAGTTCCGCACCCCAGCAGCCCTCAGTGTGACCCAGTTATATGCAAATTCATATCTTTCTAAACATTCCAAGATGCACTTCCCTCGGCAGGAAGCATACACTGAAGAATATCTCTTTTAATATACATTTCCATTTTTTTGGTTGAAATTTCTAGAGTCTGAATTTTACTTCTTAGGTTTTCGATTTGTTTGCTTACAAGTTTCATTGACTTTAACAGGTCCAATATACGACAGCGGTGTTAGAATGACTCCATCTCACTGATTAAAGAAAAGCCTGTATTCTTCTCACCAGGTGAACAAAAGCAGTGCAGGATTAAAGCAAATGGCATTAAAAACATAATTAAATGAAAGAGAGGAGGAAGTTTTTTAAAAAAAACTATAATTTTAACTACAGTTGGGATGATTCTCCTCACTTTGTGTTTAATTCTGTGTAGTCTTTAGAAAATCTGAGACTTAATTCTTTAGCTCTTATTTTTACACATTTATCCAAGGGCAAAGATATCGAAGTGGTGAATTTGCTTAGCCCAGAGGCTTATTTCATTTACAAAATTTTATTTTTATGTTTCCCTGTTTCTTTTTTTTAAACCATGAGGCGATCTGCTCCACGGTTTCACAAATGCTGAAATTACAAGTGGGCCACTCAATCCTGATAGTCATAATTTCTGCTCTATAGATTCAGCTTGATAAGATATAAAAATTCCAGACATTTTATTTTAGTGAGAGAATAAATTGGATGCATGACTTTTGGCCTGCTGTGATGGCCTCCACAGTCCATGTGGCTTTCTCAGAACTAATAATTTAATTATGGTAAGTACAGGGTTCTTTTGAATTCATTCAAATGATGTATATGTACACTCACTTGCCAGCTGCTTCTGTAGTATTATTAATAACTATGTGCTAATTATATCAATAAATTAATTGAACCTGTACTCCTGTTGGTCCGGCCTCTTGGTCCTCCTGCTGCTACTCTTTCTTTGGACTTTTAACCCCGGGCTCTAATAAACTGCCAGTTTGTCCCTCATGTATACATTCTCCCCGAATTGTTATATTTTAATGCATGTTATGTTCAGCATTAAATGTCTTCTCCTTTAATTCATTTATTGACTTCTAGATGTTTTGCAAGAAACACTGCAGCAGTTTAGAAATTTATTTGGTAAATCACTGATTGACCCTTTCAACCCCCTAATTAACCATGAATGAAAGATTTCAATAGGTTTATTTTTTCTTTTTAAAAAAGAAGAAATTGTTAACCAGGGTAATGCAAATTAACAATGTGGCTATATTATTATTGAATCTGCATTATTAGAATCATCAAATATCAGGAAATGGGGCAGATGTTTGGCGCCTCTCTCTAACAAATATGTAATATTTTGCCCTTTTCTCTCAAATAGCATTCAGATCATTGCACACACAGAATGCAATTACCAAAATGCAGTAAAGGCATGACTTTTAAAGGAATATGATGCCCCGAACAATCAGTCACTATATGAGATGGAATGAAATTCAGTGCCTGCCAGTTAAACTCAGGGAACTGGAGGAGCAATCTCTATGAAAGGCACTGTTCATCTCACAAGGATATTTTCTTTAGCATCAAGTTGTAAGGTGTTACTGTCAGAGAACTTTCTGGTTTTCTGACTTTTTGCATGCATTATATAAAATGTCTATTATGTATCTTTACCAAAGTGGATTATAGAGAAAATAGTAGCAGCAGTTTGCCTTGTGCTGAAAAGGCAGGCACTTAAAGAGAAAAGCATCCTTTTCTCTTCCTCTAGCCTTCTCATCCTGAAACAAAGCACTTTGGCAAAAGAGCAAATCCCTCTGTCCCCTTCTCTTTCCTGAAATAGCCACGCTGACAGCAGAGTTACCCCAAAGATGACTTCTTAAGCTTCAGGTGGAATTCAAGTCTGCCAACCTTAACTGTTGAGCAGCTTCTGGAGGCAATGGGGAAAGACATCAAGGAGGTAGGATACTGCGCATCCCCACATGGAGTTTACTCTCTAACAGGAGCATTACTTTCCATGTCCCTTAACACATCCAGGGCAGAAATCCTCTGGATAGTTTAGAGGCTCAAAGGACTGAAATAAAATGCTCATCTCATCTCCTTATTTTTGGTGAATTTTCCATGATTCTGGCTAAAGCACCACTCAGGGCAGAAGATATATGGGGTAGAAGTTACAGGCCAGTAATCCCAGGAGGACCAGGGAGGCTTTAGTCAGCTTTTAGAGGCAGAGACTGACCTAAAATGGAAAAGGAGAGGATTCTTGTCAAAATCTCAGGCTCTTATATGAGCTTCAACACTCATTTCTAGGTCTGTTACCAGAGTGGCCAAATGAAACGTTTCCATTTCTAAGATTTCCTTTCTGTAAGGTAAAGCAACTGTTTTTCCTGGTTATAATTCACATTTAAGGAAAAAATACCCTGTAAGTACCAGCTATTACTTTAAGTGCATGATCATTTTAACCATTAAGATATTTTATTTCCTTGTGAAAGTACTTATAGAAGACTTATTTTTAAAAACAGTTTTCAAAGCTTCCAAGTTCAGCTCCTCCCACCCTATCCTTTGGCCTGTGAATCCAGAAGCAAAGGTATGTACACTAACTTGGAAATAGAAAAACCTGCCAGATGTTCAAAGACTCATAGGTCTAGGGTAATTTTACAATGGGACAAAAACTGTTATGTGTTTTCTAATCACTCATATGACCTAAGTCCAAAAGATTTGAAAAATACTATATGGGTTATTTACTTTCTTCATCTTAGTGTCTGACCTATAATTATCATTTGAACATATTGTAAACTTGGCTATTTTTGCCTTTCATTTTCAAAAGGGATTGACACAATAAATTTTCTCTATCAGGCACTTAATGGCCAATTCTCTAATATTTTTTGCACTTAGTCCTAATTCTAAGTGTCATGGGAAAACTTTCAGACATTATAACATTTAGAAGTTATATATCTGGTGACATAGTAATTTTACGATAGTTTATAAGGCAATACAGTGTTATAATCTCTTATAGGGACTGAGGACATTGCCTTTGAGTAGACTGTTATAATGATTAAAAATGTTTTTCCATTATAAAGCTTAAAGAGGTAATTTTGTTCACCATGGAAAAGTATGGTAGAACAGGGGCTAACTGTGGTTTATGTACATGATTTCTTACATCAAAAAATGTCCAAAAGTCAAAGTTAAGATTAAAATAAACCTTAGAGTTCCAATCCCTGTAGGTTAGGGTTTTAAAATTATCCTGCTCAATCATAGTGATGATAGATAAAATGTAAGATAAATATATTTTTTAAATAGCTCTAGTTCAAAACAAGTTAAACAATTCCAGGGGCCAGAAATAGAATAATAAATCAAAGGCCAAAGCTATTGTTCTGACAGTTGCCAAGTCTGGAATCTGGCAGACCTGGCCAGAGTCCCAATCAGGTAAAGGGAACAAAAGGGTCTCTTACAAAAACGGGAATCAGAGCTGGAATTAGTGACTGAGTGGGGCTTCCATCCCCTCTAGGGTACCTAAACACACACACGCACATACATAGCCTGTGATCTAATACTTTCTAGAATAATAAAGTAAATTTTAAAATGACTTAAAAATTTTAGCTCTGACATGTAAAGAGCTTAGAAGTTGTCACTTCCATCCTTACAACAACAAGAAAGCTGGACCAACAGAAAATCAAAACTTTTCTTGGACCCATCAATTGAGGTTGCAGGGCAAACCTCCACCCTGAAGTCTGTGGAGCGAGATAAATCCAGTGCCATAGGAACTGAGTGAGATCTGCTTCCCTGGAGCAGAAGCCACCAGAGTGATACACTGGCAGGACTATGCAAATGGTAATATTGAAGAATAGCTGAAGACCAAGTGCAGACTAGTGTGAGACTGAGAAACTCCAGCGGTGGGGGCCCGGTCTAAGGGGGGATGGCCCATAGTGTCATGGGCTTCATCTCCAGGAGCCCCACCAGCTGCTCATAGTGAAGAGCCTAGAAAGACCCCTGTTGGCTCTACTGGGGAGAAAGGAAGATTAATCATTGTGAAATGCACCGAGAGCATTCTTCACAAAAGATGCCTATATCCTAGGGTAAACAATTTTTATGAGTCATAGCGCACCTCTGGGAAGGTCATTTCTGATAGTCCAACTTCTTTTACTCTTCCTCTTTTACCTAAGAGAAGGAGCTAAGAAACACTGGCGAAAGTCACAGCCCAGGGACACAGGCCCATTAAAAGACTGAGATTTAATCATAATACTGGAGAATGCCTCACTTTACCACACCAACAGGGCTCCAGTATAATAATGGTGGATTACAACTGAAAGAGCTGTAAGACATAGATTCTATCAGAGAAGGACGACTTAGCAAATCCCAAAGTCAAGAGCAGAAACAAAAAACAAGGACACTAGAGTAATTTGAACCTCAGTCACCTACAGCCACAGCAAACATTAAACGCAGCCAACTCCTGGTCAGATTAACATAAAACCTTACATTACAGGCCTATACCTCAGTTCCTATTACCCAATACATTGTGTCCAGCTTTCAACAAAAAATTGCAAGGCATGCAGAAAGGCAAACACATGCACCATCTGAAGAGGCAAAGTGAATATCAGAACCAGAATTAGATATGACACAGATATTGGGATTATTAGACAGGGAATCTCAAATAACTAATATTAATATGTTAAGGGCTCTAAAGGAAAACTTAGATAACATACAGTGTTAGAAGAGAGATGGAAACTCTAAGGACAATTAAAGTGAATCCACACCCAAACATTTCCTAGTGAAACTTCAGAAGCTTAGGTGAAAGTTCAGAATATTAAAGAGAATATTAAAAGGTATCAGAGGGAAAGACATTTTTAACTCAATAGGAAGACAAAGTCACAGCAGACTTTAGCTACACTAGATGCCAGAACAGAAAGGAACTGGAAGGAAATAACCTGGAGGAAAATAATTATCATTCTAAAATTTCATGTCCAGCCAAACTTTTAATCAAGAGTTGGGGTTAAATGAGAACTTTCTGATGCATACCAACAAAAAAGGAAACATCCCACTCGCAGACATTCACAGAAACCACAATTAATTGATGCTTTTTAGTAAAAAGGAAAACAAACATAGGAGTAGGGATTAGAAGGAAAAAATGACTAGCACAGAAATGGTAAACTATGCAAATAACTCTAATTAATGTCTGAGGGTAGGCATTATAATAGTAACTATTTTATGATAAAAATGTGGATGTTGCAACAATAAGCATGATCAGGATTATTCAATGGGTAAAACGTGCTGTTTTTGCCTTATTTGGAGGAGGATGAAGACATATACTTATCATACACATGATTTTTAACAAGTTATAGCTAAGAGTGTACATTAGACATTTAAACATAGTAGGAAAAATATAGAAAAGTTAGTAACATTTGAACAAAAAATGGGAAAAAAGAGAAAAATAAAGTAAAAAGTATCATTAACAAAAAAAAGGAATGATAGAAATAAATGGAAATATATATTTAATTGCAATAAATAAAACAATTACTGTCACATTAAGGCAATGAATCACTAAGACAAAAACATTTTTGTAAAACAAAATGACATAGAAAGATTGAAAATAAATGGATAGAAATAAATATATCAGAAAAATAGCGACCAAAATAAAACTTGTGTAGCAATATTAATATCAAAGAGAATTTAAGGAAAACATCATTAGAGATAAGGAAGAATGCTATTTCAAAATAAATGGAAAACACATGAGTATTTAACAATCAGGAACTTAGGTGCTAGGGAACCCTTGTACACTGCTGATGGGAATGTAACTTGGTATAGCCACTGTGGAAAACAGTATGGAGATTTCTCTAAAAACTAAAAAAAAATTACCATATGATCTAGCAATTCTACTCTGGGTATGTATCAGAAGAAATGGAAAAAACTAATTTGAAAAGATACATGCACCCCAATGTTCATAGCAGCATTATTTATAATAGCCAAGATATGGAAACAACCTAAATGTCCATCAACAGATGAATGAATAAAGATGTGGCATATACATAAAATGGAATACTACACATCTTTAAAAAAGAATGAAATTTTGCCATTCACAACATGAATGGACCTGAAGGGTATTATGCTTAGTGAAATAAGTCAGAGAAAGATGAATACTATATGTTACCACTTATATGTGGAATCTAAAGAATAAAACAAACTAGTGAATATAATAAAAAGAAACAAACTTACAGATATAGAAAACAGACTAGTAATTACCAGTGGGGAGAGAGATGGGGGGAGAGGCAAGATGGGGTAGAGGATTAAGAGGTATAAACTACTATGTATAAAATAAATGAACTACAAGGATATACTGTACAACACAGAAAATATAGCCAATATTTTATAATAACTACAAAAAATTAAAAATAAAAAAATTTTAAAGAACTTAGGTGCTTTTTTCTGCATCTCCTAAATATTACTAGGAAAAAACTGACAGAATTAAAGATGAAATTGACAAAATTGTGGCAGGTTTTTTACATTTCTATTGAAATTTTTCTACCAGAAAGTCCAGAAATAAAGAGCAACAGAATTAGCAAGAATGAGCTACAAAGAACCTTGGTATACAAGAAATATTTACAAAATTTGAATAAGTACTAGTCCATAAAATACTTCTTAAAACATTTCAAAATAACTGATATCACATTAGATATGAGCTCTGTCCACAGTACAAAAAAATTAGGAATTAGTAGTAAGTGATAGTCCCCTAAAAACCTTATACACTCTTAAATAACTAATGGATTTAAGAGGCAAACACAATGAAACTTATAAAATATTTACAGCCCAATGACAATATATGAACTACACATCAACACCCGTGAGATGTAGCATAAGTGGAACTAGAGATCCATTATAGTATTAAAAGCACTTTTTAAAAAGAACCATTAAAAATAAATGAGTTTATTCAATTCAAGAAGCTAGAAAAATAGTATGAACCAAAAGAATGAAGAAGAAAGGAAATAATATGGATAAAAGCATGAATTAATAAAAAGAGAAAATTTGAGATAATCAGAAAATTTGAAGCTGATTCTTTGAAAATAGTCATAAAATAGACTACTTTGAAATAAAATTTAACAAAAAATTGGGAGGGGAGAGAAATAAGGAATGAAAAAAGCAGAGTATGAGTATATATACATTTTAAAAGGCTTATGAAATTAATTTTAACAATATTTTCCAATACATTTCACAACTTAGAGGAGTGTCAATATCATAGAAAAATATAAATTACAATAATTGACTTAAGAAGGAATAGAAAACTTAATCCCCCCACCACAGGATGCTTAAGCTTTTTTTTTTTTTTTTTAAGGTATACACCGTAGTGGTTTAATAAAAGTATACATTGTGAAATGATTACCTGATTACCATAATCAAGGTAATTAACACATCCATTACCCCACACAGTTACCATGTGTTTTGTGTGTGTGTGTGTGTGGCCAGAACACTTGGCAAATTTCAAGTACATAGTACAATAATATTAAGAATAATCACCATGCTGTAAATTAGATCCCCAGAACTTATTCATCTTATAACTGAAAGTTTCTACTCTTTGACCAGTATCTCCCCATTTCCTACACATCCCAGCCTCCAGCAACCACTGTTCTATTCTCTGGTTCTGAGTTCAACAGTTTTAGTTTCCACATATAAGTGAGATTCTATACTATTTGTCTTTCTGTGCCTGGCTTATTTCATTTGTCCTAATATCCTCCAGATTCATCCACGCTGTCACAAATAATAGAATACCTTTTTTTTTATAGCTGGAGAATATTCCACTGCACATACACAATCACATTTTCTTTATCCATTCATCCATCAACAAGCACTTTGTTTCCATAACTTGGGTACTGTGAATATTACAATGAACACTGGACGCAGATACCTCTTTGAGATACTGTGTTCATTTCTTTTGGATACATAGCCAAATTTTCTGAGCAACCTCCGTACTATTTTTCATAATGACTATATCAAAATTACATTCCCACCAACAGTGCTTAAGGGTTTCCTTTTCTCCACACCCTCATAAACACTTGTTACCTCTTGTCTTTTTGATAATAGTCATACTACCAGGTGTGAGATAATATCCCAGTGTGGTTTTGTTTGCATTTCCCTGATGATTAGTGATGTTGAGCACATTTTCATATACCTGTTGGCTATTTGTATGTCTTCTCTGGAAAAAAAGTCTGTTAAGATCCTTTGCCCATTTTAATTGGATTATTTTATTGCTATTGAGTTTTATGCATACTTTATATATTTCGGATATTAACCCCTTATCAGATACGTAGTTTGCAAATATTTTCTCCTATTCCATGGGTTATATTTTCATTTTGTTGACTTTTTTTTTCTTTTGCTGTATAGAACTTTTTTTAGTTTGATGCAGTCTCATTTGTTTATTGTTGCTTTTGTTGCCTGTGCTTTTGGTGTCCTATCCAAAAAAATCATTGCCAAGACGAATGTCCAGGAGTTTTGTCCCTATGTTTTCTTCTAGGAGTTTTATGGTTTCAGGTCTTACATTTAAGTCTTTAATCCATTTTGAGTTAATTTTTGTGTATGGTGTAAGATAAGGGTCAGTTTCATTCTTTTGCATGAGGATAACCAGTTCTCCCAACACCATTTATAGAGAGACTATCCTCTTCCCATTGTGTAAGATCTAAATTGTTTACAAAGTAAACAGTAGCTCTGAAATTAGAACAGTGGTTACAAAAATTCCATCATCTCTTAAGGTCACTAGCACCATTTAGTCAACAAATCATTCATTCAACAAATATTTATTGAGAGCCTACTATTTGTCAGACACTATTCTAGGCATTTGGGCTCATCCGTGAACAAAACCAAACAAGAAAAAATGCTATCTTTATGGAGTTGAAATTCTAGTGAGGGGGCACAAAAATAAACTATAAAAATAATAAGAATTGTATGCTAGAAGGTAATAAAGACTATGAAAAAATAAAACCACATAAGAGAGACAGAAGTTCTGGACAGGGGTGGGAAGAAGAAAGATGGGTGTGATGGAGTGGTTTTCCTGATTTGAGTGATTTGCCTTAAATTGAAGGTCAATGTAGGTGTTCCTGAGTTGACAGGTTCAGGAGGGAGGAAATCAGCCGTGTTGAAATCTGGGGAAAGAGCATCCCAAGCAGAGGAAAGAGCTAGAGCTGAACGTCAATGCAAAGAGACTGCCAGCATGTTCCAGGTACACTCAAGGGGCTGGTGACACTGGAGCAGAAGGAATTGAAGGGGGATGGGGAGCAGAAGATGAGGTCAGATTGGTAAAAGAAATTTACTGGTAAATTTTCTGTAATCTGCAATGAAAAGATAATCCTTCAAACCAGTTTCAAAGTATAGAAAAAGGTTAAAAAAATACCCAACTTCTTTTATGAGACTGATTTAATCTTGACACCAAAATTAGATAAGTAGAGAACTAGATAATTATAGCCCTATCACACTTATGAACATAGATGGAAAAATCCTAATACAATATTGGCAAATCAAACCTAGCAACGTGTCTAGATTTAATCTTGCCCAAGAAAAGATTTTCTTAAGAATGTAAGTCTGGTACAACAACAGAAAAAATATATATCAATGCATATAATATGAATAAGTTAAAGAATAAAAAATATAATCATCTTAGCTGACTATCGACGGTGGCCAGGTAGAAGTCGTCCATGCCCTGAACAATGTGGACTTCCCCACATCTTGGCTAGAATGGCTACGGCCCATCTGAGTGGCCACATTTATAAGCAGCAGTGATAAACACGTCTGCAGATACCAGAAGCCAGTAAGGGGCAGGCTGATTACATGGCACCCTCTCATCATGGAAGTGAGGAGTAGAAATTTGCCTTCACTCAAATAGGATTTGCTTATTCTGGATTGCATTTGCTTTCCCTGCCTATCCTTGTTTCTCCCCACAGTATCACATGGGATCTTACTGAATGTCATGGGAATGCTGCTGTGAGCTGGCTGAGGCCTCACTCCCCCAGCTGCTGGAGGGTCGGCTGTTGTCAGCTCACAGGTAACAGTCTTTCTGGAAATTGCTCCTAGTCAAAAGATCTGCCTTGTTTGAGTTTACACCTCTTCCTTGGTGTCGCCTGCATCCAAGGACAGGTTGAGACAGAGGTACAAAGGCCCAGCCCTCTTGTTCCAATGAAAGGCCACCCCAGTTCTGGAACTCGCTGAAGAAGAGGGTGAGGCCTCTGATGCATTTCAGTTGAATTTCTTTCTATGTGTAATTCTCCTTCCTCACTCCCTTACAAGTGTTATTCTAGAGAACACACTCCAGGAAACCTCCTGCAGAGAGTTGTCTCAAAGTCTGTTTCCCAGGAGACTTCACAAAAGAAAAATGACCCTTTTTTGCATCTTATTACTCCATACTATAGTGCATTTGAAAAGGACTCTATTTCATGGAAGACAAGGCAAGGTGATGGGCTAGAACTCATGGCATTCCCTGGCCCTGCCACGTGTCCCATCACGCACTAGTAATTGGCCTTAAGGAACAGTGGGACAGGCCATTGCACACTCATTTACAACATCAGCTGAAAGACACCACCGGGTCTTTAAAATAGTCCCTCTCTCCTACAAGATGTACAGGGCTGCTTCTCCCAAGGTTTGAATACAGGAAGGTGAGAACCAGGGATGGAAATGGGAGTGACACCTCTCATTACTGCACAGAGTGATCAGGCACAAATTTTCTGCTTTTCATTCAGTGATTCGAGGTGCTGCAGTTTTAGAGAACTTAGTACCCAAGGAAGGAATGCTTTTGCCAGGAGGCACAATGATTTTTCCAGGGCAGAAGAAGTTGAGCATGTCACCTTACTTATTTAGATCCTCATGTCATTGACAAGAAAGAAAAAAAGGAAGCGTTGACTGGGTTAAGTAATTATGATTTATCAAGGTAAAATAAGATTGTTGCCTATGGTAATCCTAACATTAAGTCCATTCCCAAATACGTTTCTCCTCCTCCTAGGCATATGGTAGGATTGCATTTCCCAACATCTATGATTTAGTCATGGCCTTGTTGGCCTAGTGACTTGGCCAAAGCAAATGTAATGCAAGCAGAAGTGTCAAGATATATTACATTATCTACTTTGTTCTCTTTTTCATGCTTTAGCCATCACAGAAGTTTGTGTCAAGTTGAAGCCTCCATCAGCCTGGGTCCCTGAAAGATGACAAAGAGCAGAGCCCCCTGCTGTCTCAGGTTGGTCATACAACATGATCCACAAATAAATTTTCTTTTTATGATTGTTTCTATAGTCTATTTTTCAAAACTGGGAGCAGGGAGACAATGGAAGCAGGGAGGAGAACCTGTGCAACCCAGGAGATAAATCTGTGTCCTTTTCATTAGTAAAAAGAGGAGGCTAGGACTCAGAGCTCTAAGAATGAAGAGTTCAATTATTTGAAGAGGTAAAGAACTCACACCTTGCACAATGCTAGCTGAAGGCAATGGGAACGTTCAGTGGAGAGTAGGAGTTACATGGCCTCACTGCAGACACAGTTGCAAGGTCTACTGTCTAATCTTGTTTTCTTTCTTATTGGGCTAAACATATGTTTTATATAGTGTGTGATAGTTAAGCCTATAATTTAGTCCATATTTATAAAATATCAAGACAATATTATTTTAGAACCAAAGATGACTCAGATTCCTCAGAAATCTAGGATACAGTAACTGATCAGATTTTAGGGAAAAGACTGTGGTTTCTATTTCCAGGAGGGGTAGTTACAACATTTAAGGAGGAATATTTTATTACGTTTATTTTTGGTGCTGCTGGGAAATTTAAGTATGAAGAGGGCTTTGTCATGAAGTTAGGTCAGCCAAGAGGCATGATTTAGTAGACATTTATGTTTGTGGCGAGTATGTGTGTATGTGTGTGTTATTTAATATCCTTCTTATAATAGGAAAAATTCCTACATCAGGAGTCCTGAATCTTCAAAACAGAAGCCAGATGCCAATTTTCCACCCTCTTTTGAGGTATTTGGCTTGAATACATGGTGAAGATTCTGGAGTTCAATCATCAGTATCACTGTACTGAAACCATATTTTCTGGGGTGACACACTCCACTGGGAAGAGGAGCTGAAGTAGTATTTTCACTGGAGTGGCCCCCATGATGTGGAAGACCCATTGTTATTGATGGTATACCATCCAAATCTAATTCTCTGGCATCCTAGGACACCCAATGAACTGCTTAAGATTCTTTAATAAATGTATTTGCTGGAGCAGAAGCAAGAAGAACTACAATCCTGCAGCCTGTGGAACAAAAACCACATTCACAGAAAGATAGACAAGATGAAAAGGCAGAGCGCTATGTACCAGATAAAGGAACAAGATAAAACCCCAGAAAAACAACTAAATGAAGTGGACGTAGGCAACCTCCCAGAAAAAGAATTCAGAATAATGATAGTGAAGATGATACATGACCTCGGAAAAAGAATGGAGGCAAAGATCGAGAGGATGCAAGAAATGTTTAACAAAGACCTAGAAGAATTAAAGAACAAAAAAACAGAGATGAACAACACAATAACCAAAATGAAAAATACACTAGAAGGAATCAGTAGCAGAATAACTGAGGCAGAAGAATGGATAAGTGACCTGGAAGACAGAATGGTGGAAATCACTGCTGCAGAACAGAATAAAGAAAAAGGAATGAAAAGAAATGAAGACAGCCTAAGAGACCTCTGAGACAACATTAAACGCAACAACATTCACATTATAGGGGTCCCAGAAGGAGAAGAGAGAGAGAAAGGACCAGAGAAAATACTTGAAGATTTATAGTCGAAAGCTTCCCTAACATGGGAAAGGAAATAGCCACCCAAGTCCAGGAAGTGCAGAGAGTCCCATACAGGAAAAACCCAAGGAGAAACACGCCGAGACACATAATAATCAAATTGACAAAAATTAAAGACAAAGAAAAATTACTGAAAGCAGCAAGGGAAAAATGACAAATAACATACAAGGAAACTTCCATAAGGTTAACAGCTGATTTCTCAGCAGAAACTCTACAAGCCAGAAGGGAGTGGCATGATATACTTAAAGTGATGAAAGGGAAGAACCTACGACCAAGATTACTCTACCCAGCAAGGATCTCATTCAGATTTGATGGAGAAATCAAAAGCTTTACAGACAAGCAAAAGCTAAGAGAATTCTGCACCACCAAACCAGCTCTACAACAAATGCTAAAGGAATTTCTCTAAGTGTGAAACACAAGAGAAGAAAAGGACCTACAAAACAAACCCAAAACAATTCAGAAAATGGCAATAGGAACATACATATTGATAATTACCTTAAACTTAAATGGATTAAATGCTCCAACCAAAAGACACAGGCTTGCTGAATGGATACAAAAACAAGACCCATCTATATGCTGTCTACAAGAAACCCCCTTCAGACCTAGTACACATTCAGACTGAAAGTGAGGGGATGGCAAAAGATATTCCATGCAAATGGAAATGAAAAGAAAGCTGGAGTAGCAATACTTATATCAGATAAAACAGACTTTAAAATAAAGAATATTCCATTTATGATGAAAACTCTCCAGAAAGTAGGCATAGAGGGAACCTACCTCAACATAATAAAGGCCATATTCAACAAACACACAGCAAACGTCATTCTCAGTGGTGAAAAACTGAAAGCATTTCCTCTAAGATCAGTAACAACACAAGGATGTCCACTCTTGCCACTATTATTCAACATAGTTTTAGAAGTCCTAGCCATGGCAATCAGAGAAGAAATTAAAGGAATACAAATTGGAAAAGAAGAAGTAAAACTGTCACTGTTTGCAGATGACATGAAACTATACACAGAGAATCCTAAAGATGCTACCAGAAAACTACTAGAGCTAATCAATGAATTTGGTAAAGTTTCAGGATACAAAATTAATGCCCAGAAATCTCTTGCATTCCTATACACTAATGATGAAAAATTTGAAAGAGAAATTAAGGAAATACTCCCATTTACCATTGCAACAAAAAGAATAAAATACCTAGGAATACACCTACCTAGGGAGACAAAAGACCTTTATGCAGAAAACTGTAAGACACTGTTGAAAGGAATTAAAGGTGATACCAACAGATGGAGAGATATTCCATGTTCTTTGATTGGAAGAATCAACATTGTGAAAATGACTATACTACCCAAAGCAATCTATAGAGTCAATGCAATCCCTATCAAATTACCAATGGCAGTTTTTACAGAACTAGAACAAAAAATCTTAAAATTTGTATGGCAAGACAAAAGACCCCAAAAAGCCAAAGCAGTCTTGAGAGAAAAAAACGGAGCTGGAGGAATCAGACTCCCTGACTTCAGACTATACTACAAAGCTACAGTAATCAAGACAATATGGTACTGGCACAAAAACAGAAATATCGATCAATGGAACAGGATAGAAAGCCCAGAGATAAACCCATGCACCTATGGTCAACTAATCTATGACAAAGGAGGCAAGGATATACAATGGAGAAAAGACAGTCTCTTCAATAAGTGGTGCTGGGAAAACTGGACAGCTACATATAAAAGAATGAAATTAGAACACTCCCTAACACCATACACAAAAATAAACTCAAAATGGATTAGACACCTAACTGTAAGACCAGACACTATAAAACTCTTAGAGGAAAACATAGGAAGAACACTCTTTGACATAAATCACAGCAAGATCTTTTTTGATCCACCTCCTAGAGTAATGGAAATAAAATAAATAAATAAACAAATGGGACCTAATGAAACTTAAAAGCTTTTGCAAAGCCAAGGAAACTACAAACAAGATGAAAAGATAACCCTCAGAATGGGAAAAAATATTTGCAAACGAATCAATGGACAATGGATTAATTTCCAAAATATATAAACACCTCATGCAGCTCAATATTAAAAAAAAACAACCCAATCAAAAAATGAGCAGAAGACCTAAATAGACATTTCTCCAAAGAGGACATACATACAGATGGCCAAGAAGCACATGAAAAGTTGCTCAACATCACTAATTAGAGAAATGCAAATTAAAACTACAATGAGGTATCACCCCACACCAGTTAGAATGGGCATCATCAGAAAATCTACAAACAACAAATGCTGGAGAGGGTGTGGAGAAAAGGGAACCCTCTTGCACTGTTGGTGGGAATGTAAATTGATACAGCCACTATGGAGAACAGTATGGAGGTTCCTTAAAAAACTAAAAATAGAATTACCATATGACCCAGCAATCTGACTACTGGGCATATACCCACAGAAAACCATAATTCAAAAAGACACATGCACCCCAATGTTCAATGCTGCACTATTTACAGTAGCCAGGTCATGGAAGCTACCTAAGTTCCCATCGACAGACGAATGGATAAAGAAGATGTGGTACATATATGCAATGGAATATTACTCAGCCATAAAAAGGAATGAAATTGGGTCATTTGTAGAGACCTGGATGGATCTAGAGACTGCCATACAGAGTGAAGTATGTCAGAAAGAGAAAAACAAATATCATATATTAACGCATACATGTGGAACCTAGAAAAATGGTACAGATAAACCGGTTTGCAGGGCAGAAATAGAGACACAGATGTAGAGAATAAACGTATGGACACCAAGCGGGGAAAGCGGCAGGGGGTGGGGGTGGTGGTGTGATGAACTGAGAGATTGGGATTGACATGTATACACTGATGTGTATAAAATGGATGACTAATAAGAACCTGCTGTATTAAAAAAATTAACAGTAATAAATAATGTGACACTATCAAAAAAAATAAAAATATAAAATAAATTTATTTTCTGCTCAACTAGAGTTGTTTCTGTTGTTTGTAGATAAGAATGTTCGACTGAACCAGATGTATGTAGACATTTTACATAAAAGGAAACCAGAATATCCAATACACATATTGAAAGATGCTCATCTTTACTAATAGTGAGAGAAATGGAACTTAAAATAACCATGATATACCATTTCACACATAGCAGTAGATTAAAATGTTGGAGAATTCCAAGTGTTGGTAAGAAACTGTGGAGACAGCAAGTTTCAGAACCTACTCTTGTGAACACAAATGGTACAATCACTTTGGACAAAAGTTTTGGCAACACCCAGTAAAGCTGAAGATGACTTGGTAATTCCACTTCTAGCTATATATATTCTAAATAAACTCTTACACATATCCCCAGTGGGCAAGTACAAGTAAGTTCTGCTCATCAACGCATTATTTCTAAAGGAGGAAAACAAGTAAGATCATGGTTAAATAAATTGCGTTACACTTAATGGCATTCTAAAACTAATGAATAAGAGTTGCATAAAAAATTCTGAGAGCATATTTTGAGTTAAAAAATGTATGTTAGAGATCATGTAATTTCATTGATATAAAAACACAACTATACCTTTGATTCATATGTACAAACAATACTACAATATGACTGGGAAAGATATACAGCAATTTCAGTATAACATGTAAAATACAAACTTTTTAATTTGGGGGTATCTACATGGAAGTTGGTTATAGATTTCTACCTTTCTGTATGTTAGATATATTTTGATATATTTAAATTTTAATAAAAAGAAACTGAAGTTGTTTCCGTAATGCCTTCATATTGCTAACAAATTCATTTCCCTTTGTGATTAACATTATGGATCTTTTATTAATCTAAACAAATACTGGAATTTGGGATTCATAAATTCCACCTGAATAAGACAATATTCTTAGTTAAAAACTTACAAACACAATTTTCTCTTTTCAGATGTCACTTCTGCAATGGACCACACTGTGAAAAATTAAGCGCCTTAGCCTGAGCACTTATCTGTGAATTAGGCTATCAGGAGGGTCACCCAAATATGGGAATTTAGATACAATCAACATCCCGGTAGAGTGCCTAAACTAGAGCTTGGTAATATAAGGATTTACTTAAAATTACAAACAAACATTATGAATAAAAACCAAATAACAACCCCAACAAACTTTAACTTAAATCACTGAATTATAATCATATTCCTTTTATTCTAAAAATAGCCATGGTGTAGTAGAGGAACAGACAAACACTGAACTCACAATTAGGAAACCCACATTTGAGTTCTCTTTGGAAGTTGTGTGATTTAGATCAGGTTAGCCTTTTTGATCATCACTGTAGTTATCTAAACTGAGGAGGTAATGATACCACAGGGGTACTCCGAAGAAAAAAAGTGTGATAAGGATGTAAATATTTGTAAATACAACAAAAACAATTAACATTTAATGATCGATCATTATGTGCTTAGTGTTTTATGTGAATTTCTTAATTTTATCCTCATGATACCTTTAGGGAAATGTCAGTGGGACAAACAATACCCCATTTCACAGATGGTTATCTGAGAAGTCAAGTCCCTTGCCCACATTTCCATAATTTAGTGATGGATGAGGATGCCCAAGATCTCAACAACAGGTTGTATATTTGCACAGTATAATGCATTTTGTAAAAATATCAAGCGTTGCTATACAAGCATGTTTCCTTTGAGAGTTTCCACTTGGAAGTCCTCCTTCCCTTGCTGTCTTCGTTGTTTCCTGCTGGGTTTAGTCCATTTCATGCAGATGGTTCTGAGCCATCGAAGCCAGGAGAAGAGTCTGAGCTTCATTGTTCCTTCCTGGGTTCCTCCTCATCAGTTATCATGTACAGTCTCTTCCTGCATCTCTGTCTCTTTCCCTTCTTTTTCATAATGAAGGCTCAGGGCACTTTTCTCCCCTCCTTATCCTCGGTGGATTTTGTCTTCTGACAAAATCATTCATGATTTAATATCTATGTTTTCCCTAAGGAAACTCTGAAATTTCTAAAGAAAAACCAGCTTTCTCACAGTATCCCCAAGAGCATCTCTTGCACTCTCTTGTTCTTGGGAAGAGGTACCAGCAGGTCACTTTATTTTCAAGTTCCAGCTACAGCTTTGTCATAGGGACCTAAGATTCGAAAACAAAGACCTGCGGCATGACTGATGATTCCTCCTAAACCAAACCAGTACTGTCCACATGCTGAAAAAATATTCATAAACAGTTTCATTAATGTAAATAACACAGTTTCTTGGGTTTAGTGAATTTGTAATTTTTACTTGAAGTGTCTCATGCAGGCTGAAATTCCACAAGGGGTAGGGAGGGTGGCTTTAACCAAACTGGTGCTCATGGCTCATTTTATACGGAAGGTGTAATCCATGGTCATAGATGGCTCAGAGAAGATATCTCAGCTTCTGCCAGTGCTGGGCATCAGTCTGAAAAAGTCTGGCTGTATCCCAGGGACAAGGGAGTGAGCATAAAAGTGTTCTGAGAAGAGGGCAGGATTAGCATGATGGGTACTTTTAGCTCATTGCAAGCCAGAGTATCTGATCACGGCTTCACTATTTTGTTTAAAGAAGTTTTGCATACCCTATATTAATGGAGAATATTGGTCCCATTACATATTCTGCAGGAAAGGAGTCTCTCCTGGAGACACATTAACATATAGAAAACCATAAAAAGCCCTCCCTTAAAGAAGTTTATTCAGCTTGGTTTATGCAGTATTCTCTACTTATTTGACCTAGGAATATATCTTTTTATTCCATACCTTTTAGCATTCCCAAGGAAAGTATTTTGGAAACCTCTACTGTTCTCAGTGCCCAGATATCAAATAGTCATATCAAAATATAAATATTAAAAAATTACTTATTTCCCACTAAGCTACCCACTAATTATGTGTGTCTCTGATTCTATTCATGAATAACTAAACAATAAAACAAATAATTATGCAGCTATACATATGGCTGTATAATTATGCATTATCTCTTTATAAAACATTTTATATGTGTGTCTAATTTTTATCATTCCTCTTTGGATATACATTTAGGCAGATTTCCTTTGCCTCTTGCCTCTCTGGATATAGTCTTCAACAGAATCACTTCTTTTAAAATGACATGACACTGATTACAGAGACTTGTGAAATGGTTAGCTGAATTACAATAAAAACTAAACTGCTTTTACTTTTTAAATTGTATATAAAGGACACATCAAAATTTTTGGCTCAGATGGGGTAGAATTTCTCCGTCTCTCCTGTGACTGTCTGGTGCAGACAGGATGTCTCTGCTCCATGAAGTTACCCAAGCACCCAAGCTAGCAAGGCAGCTCTGCTCCTCTCAACTGAGAGCTTACATATGTGTTCCAGTCACCTCGTTTCCAGTTAGAGGGAAGGAAAGGGAGTAGAAAACGCAGGACAAGAGACTTTAAGAAGGTAAGCCAGAAGTTGCATATAGTATTTATCCACATATCATATTAGGTACAATTTAGTAACATGGCTACACTTAGCTTCAAAGAAGCCTGGAAAATGTGATTTCTTGCTGGTGCCCATGGGACTAAGAAGAAAGAGAGAATAGAACTAAAAGTGGGCAACAAACTGCAATCTCCTATAGCCTGTTACTCTGGCCTGCCATATACTAATCTGCACTCTCCTCCCATACATAGCCTTTTTGCCCCAAGGGAGACGATACAAGGTCCCCTCCAGTTATTACTTCTATTCCAGAATCCTGGGCCTTTAGGTGATATACAGTCCTCTTCTTCAAGACTGGAGATATCCCCTGTTGGGATATCATCTTGTGACCTAAAAAGTAAACTTCCCCCTCTCTCTTCACAGTATACAACAGAATGACCCCTGTAAAATCTCCCATTCAGAAAAGGAAATAATTGCAAACACATGCAGTCACTGATTATAACAATGAATAAATACTGCTGGATAGGAACTGAACAGTCTCCCTGCCCCCAGCAGTGGAGTAAATTAGTAGGTTAGACACTGGCTGTGTCTCTGGGATGAACTGCCTTGTCCATTGTCCTTCATGCTACTTAGCCATGCCCTTTGGGAGGTTCTTCCTGGTCTTTATTCTTGTGCCCACATCTGAAATAGATGCTGGAAGGTATGCTCTTATTGGGGGCTCCATAGTTTTCTCAAATGGCTTTCAGCTAATGCAGTTTTGAGAGCCTGGGAGCTTTGGTAGACCAGTCCTGTGGCCTAAAATTTTCCCCACACTTAATAGGTTTCTGATCCATTTGGTACCAGTCACTTCCATGTTCAAGTAACCTCACCCAAAGTTCCTTTCAGTACACCTTCTAATGTCTGCCTTATATGGCAAAATCAGTTTTCAGCCCATTTCTCTCTCCCTCATTTTAATGAGGATACCCTATGGAAATTTAAAACAAACCATCTGGCAGTCAATGGCAAAGACATTCTCACTAGTGTCATCAAGCTTTGGACTCTCTAATATTTAGAGAGGAACAGTAGGGAGAAACAAAGGAGACCAAGAAGGAGGAGGTGATGGAATAATCAGAAGGGTGTGGTGATAGGAAAACAAAAGACACATGTGTTTAAAAAGCAAGGAATTTTCAACGGTTTTGAATATTACTGAAGTCAAGTTAGGCAAGGGAAAAAGATGAATATCTGATTTGGCAATACTGAGGTCATTTGTGACCTTGACAAGTGGAATTTCTGTGGAATGGAGTGTGCAGATTTCCAGTTGAAATGGATTGATGAGAAAATGGGATGTGAGGGAATGAAAGCAGAGGAAATAACACATTAGTTACATTGTCTCTTTTGTTATATGTGCAGGGAAATGGGACATTTACTTGGCGAGGAAGGTGGTAATGATGCAATTGGTGTGCTAAAGAGAATGATCCAGTATCGAGGGAAAATTCATGTGACACTCTTTTTTTTTTTTTCTGTACGCGGGCCTCTCACTGTTGTAGCCTCTCCCGCTGCGGAGCACAGGCTCCAGACACACAGGCTCAGCGGCCATGGCTCACGGGCCCAGCTGCTCCGCGGCATGTGGGATCTTCCCAGACCGGGGCACGAACCCGTGTCCCCTGCATCGGCAGGCAGACTCTCAACCACTGCGCCACCAGGGAAGCCCCATGTGACACTCTTGAAACAACTTATTACAAAACTATTAATATCCCCATTTGATAGATGAAGAAGCTTTATCACAAAGGTTAATTAGGTTGCTAAGGTCACAAGGTGGTAAATGACAAGAATTTGAACTCATATCTTTGTAGTTTAAAAGTTCAATCTCTTTTCACTATGTCACCTGTTGTTGGCTGACTAATGCCCCCCATCCCAGGTGCCCACATCCTAACCCCTAATCTCCAGAGAAGCTGCAGTAAGGTATCTTATACAGTATGGTAAAAGAGACTTTGCAGGTGTGATTAACTTAAGCATTTTGAGATGGGGAGATTATTGTGGATTATCCAAGCAGGGCCAATATAATCACAAGGGTCCTTATAAAAGGAGAGAGGATCAGTGTTAGTAATAGATGTGATGATGGGAACAAAGGATTGGGGTGATGTGAGGAAGGGGCCACGAGCCAAGGGATGCAGTTGCCTTTAGATATGGATTCTCCCTTCAGATCCTCTAGAAGAAACCAGCCCTACCAACACCTTGATTTTAGTTCAGAGAGATTTATTTGGGGTTTCTGAACTTCAGAAATGTAACATAATAAGTCTGTGTTGTTTTAAGCCATTAAGTTTGTGGTAATTTGCTACAGGGGAAATAGGAAACTAATATACCACCTTTACTGTGTTGATTATTTGCAGAATTGTCTACTGCCCCTGAGCTCAACTTAAATGTGTTTTATCATGGCACTGTCTAATGATTATATTGAAAAAATAAATACTAACTTCTGTATTTTAAATGTTGCTTTAAAAAACAAACAAACAAACAAACCATCTTGGTGGCATACTAATACGAATCTGATTTTCTGGCATAAGGCTATAGCCTTTAATTTGGCTGAAACTCTTAATGGCAGGCCCTTGTGAAAAGCTTTACATACATAGTCTTAGCTGTTGTTCTTTGTGATACAGAAGCACCTATGTTTTCAAACACTACTTAACAAATTTTCCAATTCTTGCTTGAGTTCATCATTTTCTTCTTATGGCTTACTAAAAGCAACAAGGACTAGTCACTATACCATAACATGATAGCTTCATCCAGCTACTTTCTATAGAGTTATCATCTCCATAGGCACATGATCAGCTAAGTTGTTACAAATGACAGTTTTACCGAAAACTTTGCTACAGTACGATAAGTATCATCAGCTTCCCAGCCTGTAGTCTCTATTCCTTCACTGTCCAACAGCTAACCTCTGAGTCAATGAAACATATTTTAGCTTTTTGTTACGTTGGAAGCCTACTTTCAGGTACTAAGTTTTATTTTACTTAGGGTCAAGTTTAAGCTTCTATAGCAAAACTAAGCTGCCCCAACAAAATACAAAGTTTATTTCGCTTTAGTAAAACAACCAGTATGAATAGGCAACCTCTGCTCCCTGAAGTCATCCAGGTACCTGGTTAGTGGGACAGTTTTGGCAAACATTAGGTATATCTAAGTTTTCAACAATGGCTGCCTTGTCTCTCCAGAAAAAGGGAAAGATAAGAATAAGTAGAGGAATACTGAGAAATGTAATATCTAGCTGAGTGGCCACATGTTCGAGAAGAAATGGTTAACTGAGTTGAGAGAAGACCTGAGGTCTACTATGGCTTTAGAGCACATGATCAAAATCATATAAACAATATGATTTGACATGGGATATGATACATCATACAACGACATGCTATGCAATGATATATGTTCAAATAAACAAATCCTACTGAAATTTAAGACAAGATTAATAAATCCAGGTTTATAAGCCAGATAATTAGTTCTTCGATATTACAAATAATACCATGACATTTAAAAATGTAGTACCACTTAACATGAATAATCCCGGAAATTATGTTCCTGGGTGCTAATAAAAGGTAAAATAGTAACAGCTTAATAAATCTCCAAATAAAATGAGTAACTTCATTCAATTATAGAAGTTTTCTATTTTATAGTTACAGAACAAAAGGAATGAAAAAAATGAGATACTTTGGCATCACTTCAGAAAACTATGGTCTGGATGCTTGTCACATGACCCAACAATAGATCTTTGTAGTGCCTGTGGCTGATATGACTTGAAAAGAGTAATCAAAGCTACAAAATTCAAAATGTTATCATTAACATTCCAAAGCTCTCAGATTTCTGGATGTAAGACCAAATAGAAAACCTTTGGTAATATTGAAGGGACTAACAAATCATTCTTTACTGAATCAAAATAAAAAGTTAAACAGTATGTTTAAGTAATTCATTTAACTGATATATATTATCTGCATCTTCACATATCTTTTCTTCCCACTTCCTATTACTCTATAGGTGGCCAATTCCTCCAGCTCTGTGGTGGTCCCTTTCAGTGAATCTTCAGCTATCTGTTTCTTCTTTCATATCTTCCACTTGGCCTCTCCCTTTCCCCGGACCCTTCCTATGAGCTAACTCCAGCTACTACTAGAGTAGTTATCTTCTCCCAATTGCAGACAGGGTTCTTGAGAGAGCAGTCATTATCCCCTGTGTCCATCTTTAATTTCTATTCTCCCCTCAGCTTTCTAAAATGTTGACTCTATCTATAGTACTCCCTGAATCTGCTCTCACCAGGTCAACAAAAAGTTCTGTTTCCTTAAGGCCTTTGCGTACTTTTCTGTTCTCATCTTACCCAATCCTTTAGTAACTTGTATCATAGTTGACCCATGACCTACTCACTGGCTGCTGTGACACCTCATTTTCCCTCTTTTTCTTTCTACTTTCTGATCATCACTTCTCCCCAGTTCCTTTTGCTGGCTCATCTTTATCTATTTTTGGATGTTGATATTTATTAGGAGTCAGTCCTTGAGCATCTTAAATTCTCAGGCAGCACATCCTCCCTGGGCAATCCTATTCTTTCTCATCGTTTCAGTTTCTTTCAGTGCACTGATGACTAACAAATGTACACATCAGACCCCGAGTTTCAGGGTCTTGTATGCATCTGCCCACATGATATCTTCTAAGGGACCTTTCTATGACACCTCAAAACTCAGGATGTCCAACAATATGGTCATCTTACCTAAGCTTGGTTCTCTTTCAATGTTCCTCACATCAGTAAGCGGCATCCTCCTTCACCAAGTTGTTCACCAGATAAAACTAGAAATGAGCTTGGCAGCCCCATACTCAGGATATTTGCCACCCAGAATAACACCGCCCTTCTCAACACACAAAAAATTATTTTCAGTAATAATCATGAAATGGAATGAATAGTAATAAAGATTACAACAGATAAACAGTAAAAAATATCTTTATTGAAACTTGCATATATGTAATCATGCTAGAAATTAAATAATATATATGAATTAAAATTATGTTCATAGTAGAAAAAAGAATTTCTTCATATATCTAAAATATAGTAATGTATTTTTTATAAAAATGGTGAAAACTACACCTACATGTTGGTTGTTGCAGTAACGAATAACATAGTTTCTGTTACTGAGCCTTAAAATTTTCAAATTTGTCAAAGTCAAAATTGATCTTCTTCACATATTCATGCTTAATAGTACAGCAGATTTGTCAATCTTTCTTCACTCACAGTTAAACAACTTTTTAATTAATTTTAATTTTCAAATCTTTCAACAGATATACAAATAGTTGAGAGAAGTCTTAAACAAAAGATAGATTTGGCAGAGATTCATAAAAATCACATTCACAAAATAAAATACAGGAAGTGCAGTACTGTGCATGTCATTTTTTCTTCAGAATCTATTCTAGCAGGTCTCAGTTGTTCCACAGTCAAAAAATTTTAAACACAAATCCTCCAAGTGGTCACTTAGAATGAGAGAATTGAAATAATTCAAGTTCTTTTTCTTCATATTTATAATCATTACACTGTCATTCTTTATTTTACATATACTGTTTAAATGCAGCCATATGCAGTATAACTGGGATTGGAAATATGAAATGTACCCAAAATGAAGTAAAAGAAACCTGAAACTTTAGGAACGTACTGCCCAAATGAGCTCATATAATTTAGTTCGTATATGTGAGGTGTGGGGAGCCAGATGTATTACTGGCAAAATTCCATATTAACCTCCTTGTAGACAGGCTATGAAGGACAAATTACAAATGTGCTAATTTGAAGTTACATATATATGACTAACTCAACAATAACTACAGGAATTTACAGAACTGAGACCAATAAAAGATTTTTCTGGGAAAAACGTTTTATCAGTAACATTGATTATTGGTGTGATGGAACTATTTATATCCTGATTATGGCGATGGATCCCTAAGTTGTTACAGGTCTAAAAATTCACAGAATTCTACAACAAAAAAAAATAACACCCTATGATATATATATATATATATATGTATTAAATTATACATATATAAATTATAGTGGTCATTACACAGGTGTATGCATTTGTCAAAACTTATAGAACCCTTAGAACAAGTGAATTTTATATGTAAATTATATCTAAAATGTTTTAATTAAAAAATGTCTGGAATATAATGATAATGAAGAATAGACCACACTTAGTGGGTTGTATTGTCACTTTAAATGCTCTACAGGCAATATTCTTCCTTGTTGTCTAAACCCAGGGTAGATGGTTCTCATGGGAAAGAACTGAGGGAATCATTACTATGTACACTTGCTGTGGCATTGTAGGGTCCTTCCTAAGGGAGACTTGGCCTTTCCTTCAATTAATGAACTTTGATTCTGAGCGCTAAGTCAGATACAAAAACTATTTAGGAAATCGTGACTCATCATTGAAGCACTGACATCAGCCCTCTGCTCATCCGCTCATACACACATATGTACACAGGTACACACACACATACATGTGTTGTTGCTTGTTGGTGGACAATCATCTCATCTTGCCTCCAAGTATCATATGGCTTATTCGTTTCTTATTGCCATAGATCCCTGCAGGCCAGGACTTACTTCTGGTTGCAGTTCTGACCTTGATGTCTTATATAAAATGTATTCCACCTTGCCTCTGATGGTTAAATGCTGCCACTGCCACTGGCTCCTACATATTCAAGATTCTATAACCTTTATTGACTTTAGAGAGCCCAGAGCCAGACTAGGCTACAGAAAACAATACTGAACTTATTGGAGTTGCTGGTGCCCCCCTCACCAGACATTTCTCATTGCCTTAGTGAAAGCAATGTCATCTGGGCTCAGCCAAGGAACACAGCTATCTAGTGTCTTCCTGAGTCTTATATAATAAATGGTTTTTAGCATGTTCACCTCTTCTAGTATTTTGATTCCTTCCTTAACATCTGCTTAGGCAGTTTTTGCATCTCCACTTCATTTAATGAGGGCCTCGTTTTGCCAAGTTTCACCAGGATAGCTCCAGGTGCCCGTGTCATTGTGTTAAATTCTCAATCCCATTAGAGCCGCAGTTCTCAAACTGTAGTGTGCATTACAGCCATCTGGAGAGTTTGTTAAATTACAAATTTCCGGGACTCATCCCTAGAGCTTCTGATCCAGGTTGGGGTGGGGCCTAACAATCTGCATTTCTCACAACTTCCCAGGTGATGATGATGCTGTTTATGTGGGGACCAATTTTGAGAACTACTGTATAGAGTCATCATATCAACAGTCTTCCTTTTCCAGCCTTACATTGTCCACCACCCCAGCTAGTATCTACAAGATCCATTCCCAGTTTCTGCCAGTATTTACCATAAGGTTAAGAGAAATCTAGCACAATATTATTGAGCACTTAAATATCAGAATAAAGGGACAAAGCAAGTATATCATGATTCCAAAATGT
The DNA here is from genome assembly GCF_964374135.1 of Grampus griseus. NCBI lineage: Eukaryota > Metazoa > Chordata > Mammalia > Artiodactyla > Delphinidae > Grampus > Grampus griseus. The sequence goes on from NC_139009.1 coordinate 16,944,076, forward strand.
TTGCCTTAGGCATCTAAACAGAGACTTGTGCTACTCCTAAGGGGAAAAAAAAGGCAACGTCTGGGACTAGGAGTGAATGAGGCAAGTTCAGTTTTGTACCTGAGGAATATCAACTTAAAGATGTGCAATAGGTAGTAAGATATATGAGACTTCAGCTAAGCAAGAAATATGTCCAGGAGGACACAGGGTAAGGAGATGGAATAAATGGGTCCAGTATGATTGATGTCATAGGAGTGAATGACATCACCCAAAGAAACTCTATGCAGAAAGGGGGCAGGATAAAAGCCAGGGACAGAACACTAGGGAAAATACCCAAAATTAACATGAGTGTTTCCACAAAGGGGAGTCTTACAGATTAACCAGAGCAAAAACCTGGATAGCTAGGAGGGAGTTTATGAAAAAAGAATTAGTCAACAATATTAAAAGCTGAAGAACAGTCAAAGAATATGCGCACTTTGAAGAGTCATTGGCTACATAAGAAATTATGACACTTTGATTAAATTTACCAGTACAGTTTCATAAAGTCTGAGTGTTTTCAGGAGAAGGTTATTGAAGCCTGATTCCAGGGAGGGGGTGGGGTAATGCACGATACTGAATGCTGTTTTTGTTTTGCTTTGTGTTTTGTTTTTGTTTTTGTCTTTGAGGTGCTTGGCTGCTAAGGAAACTGCAGGGAAATGAGAATATTTAGAAAGTATCTTTTATTCTGAAGTCAGATGTGAGAGGAAAAGAATCCCAATGGATGGACTAGATGGTAAGAGTTGAAGAAAACAGACTAACTCCTCAGAATCAACAAAAAGAAAAGAAAAGGAGAAACTGGGAACCCACTGGAGCATTAGAAATATTGCTAAGAACTGAGCAATTCACAGCCTCAAGGAGTTGCCCAATAATTCTTCAACATAAAAATAAAACTTTTTAAAGATTGTGAGAAATATGTAAATATAATGTATTAGCCCTACCTTAGTGATTAATATTATACAGAAAATTTCAACTTATTACAAAACACCAGTGATAACTTCCCTTTGAAAAATGACAAATACAAAACTACACTGAATTTTCGAGGAATTGCAGTGGCCTAAATTTCATTGCTTGCATGTCTGTGGCCTATGAGAGCTATCCTTCTTCTTAGCACTCTTGATTTGGTCCTTTTATCAATATGTGGCCTGAAAGCAACTTTCCTAGATCCTATTAGACTAGCCCCATACAGAAATCTTTTTATAGAACATTATTTAATACCATATCTTGGGTTTTTTTTTTTCTTTTGGTCAAAGGCCAGCAAAAATTAGCCATGTAAATATATGTCAGTATAACCTGTAAAATCATCATTGACGACAGTGTACATTATATCCTGATGTGAGGGCTCAAACATTACCATCCAACATTTATTTCTAGCAGAGTTTCTCTGCCCCGTAGACACTGCATCTCCTATAATCAGACAATTAAGATTAAAGTGCAACTCCTCCTGTTTGTTACAGTTCCAAATAGTTCACTGTTAATTTGTGTTTGACATGTCATTTCTCCTCCTTATTTTTTCCTACTTCAACCATGTTACTTTAAACGTTTCTTTCATTGTGAGCTCTTTCAAATACTTTAACAGTAGATAGAATATAAATAATATATACATAAATGCATTAAGGATAAATGTAGTGCTAAACTTAAGTCTGAGAGAGGGCTGCCTGTCACAGTCTGGAAGACTTTGATAAAATACCATTTGATACGGGTTGTTAGATTGTTTGGATACAAAATGTGGAAACTACAGAAATTAGGACCAGTCTATCTTCAACCAGGTAAGATAAATTCACCCCAAAACTAGACTCATAACACTCAGGAATTCTTAAGAACCAGGAAGATTCCTTCCAAACAGACTTGAGTGCAATGAATGTACACGTTCACTCCCTAGTGACCAGGACTACAGAAATCCATAGAGGTCTTCTATGTATAGAAAGAAAAATAAGAGAAGATAAAATAAAATAAAATAAAATAATTGAGTACACTCAAATGTGAATTCAGATAGAGACCTCTGATTACACCAATCCCCTCTTCAAAGCAATACTCTAATGTCCATTTTCCTTATATGTGCCTCAAGGGCTCAGAGAAAGGACATGCCTCCTACTGTTTTAAAAATAATTTCAAGGACTTCATATGGTAGAGAGAGAAAAACTAACTGTATAAAGATAAAGCCTCTAGAGAGTTTTTGTTGATATCGCCTTCATGGAAGAGGAGTTTAAGACACAGTGATTATTAAAACAGGAAAACTCATCCACGCTCTCATTAAAGTAGATAACAAAATGATTTTGCTTAGAGCAACAAATGTGAAATCTCTTAATTTTCTTCCTAAACCATGTGACTCTTTAGCAGCTTAGATAAAAGAAGCAGTTAGAGCAGATGAGCATCAGATCTCCCATTAAAGCAAAGTAAATTGAATTCTAGAGAATCTTGGTTCTTTCAAGTTGGCTGAGGGTACACAGTTCAATACAAAAACCATTATACTACTTACCACGCTACAAAGTTCTCCAAATCATTTATAGGGGCTGAGCCCGAACGAATGGCCCCAAGCTTGCCTGCTTCATTGTCAATGAATCCAAGCCCTCCTCAGACATTATTGAATTGTTCTGGCAGTCATACACAGCACGTATCTCCTTTCTCCTTTTTCAAATTTTATAGTCGACTTTTCTAGCTAAACATTTTTCCTTTTCCTTTACCTGCAACACCCCTCATTCTGGCCACCAACATTCACATTCCTACAAGGCTTGGTACGTAGCCTGGAGTCAAAGCATGTTACCCTGCAATCAACAATATTCTGTTGGGAAGACCCAGCAATAGATCCTAATGCAACCCCACTGTGTCTCACTAACTTCTCATTTCACACCTGGCAAACTCTCCATCAGGATGATTTAAGATTTCACTCCATCCTGAGCACTCGTACTGTAGGACTGGTTCTCTGTTCTAGTGCCAGGAAAGTGGCCATGCCTGGAGCGCTTTCATTTCCACTTACCCAAGCTAACCAACTAGAATGATACCAAAAGTAATCCAAATAGAGGATAACCCACAAAGCATTTAAATTTAGTTTTGGGGATTGTTATAAAATTCCTTCTATCATGAAAGTATGGTTATTTTAAATTTGAATTAAGCCTATGCCATAATCCTTAAAGAGACTCCTAATGGGATAGAAGCATACTAATTAGAAGATAGCACTGTTTAGATACTGGCCATCACAAATCTTTGAAATGAGATACAGCTGGTACACTGGATTGCCTGGGTTAACTTGGTACTACTGCACCTGCTTAAGGTTGAGAATTATGTTTCCCAGAATTCCTCTTCTATGCTGTTTTGGGTTAGAGCTGGTCAATGAGATGAATTCACATGAGATTTTAGGGTTTTAGGGTGATCAACCACTCCAGTTTGTCCAGGATGGAAGGGTTTCCAGGGATATAGGACTTTCACTGCTAAAACTGGGAACATTTTGAGCAAATCAGGATGGTTGGTGACCCATTTGAAAAATGGGATTTGAAAAACGGAAGTGATGCCAAGATCATTACCCTTGGAAAACTGTGGGGGTCAGAGTGATGAATAGATGCAGGAGTTTCAGCAGGCCCAGCCTGTCCCTGTTTCTCTCCTCTCCTGATTCCAGCCAGTCCACTCAACCTCTGGCCCTACTGACCAACTCCTATTGGTCAATAGGAGTTGCAAGCCCAGCAGAAGATGCTTGGCTACAAACTCATAGGAGTAGAGTTCCCTTTGGGGAGGGGGTTGTCATAGAGGCAGCAATTTCTAGAGAGCTAACTGCTACTCCAGACCTCTCCACATGCCTCCCTTCTATGGTTCTGCTTCACTAGGCAGACAGGGGTAATGTTCCCTATGTTCCCACAAGCTCTGACTTGCCCAACTGTACCAGCGCTTCAAACAGCATGAGTTACCGTTTGATCCTCTAACTCTCCCCTTCTAGAGTTCACTTCCCAGTTCCTCCTCCTTCTATGTAACTTATTCCCATAACATTTTGTAATGGCACAGTTTTCCTGACTGAACACTGCCTGACCCACCTGAGTACTGAGTAATCATGATGTGGTACCAAGCGATCACTGTTGAGGAATCAGAAGCACATATCAGGAGCCTAATTACACAATCACAGCAGTAACTAAACTTAACTGCTTTTTCCTCAAAGAAGTTAATTCCACCTCTGCCCCCACCCCCAGTTTTTCTTTTCCCAAAATTACTGATTCCTTTTAATTTTAGCATTTATCACAAGTTGTAAATTTTGTATTTATTTGTGTGATTATTAATTTAATGCCTGCTCTTCCTTACTACCCCACTGAAGACTGGAATCGCATTTGTGCTTTTCAATACCACATACACTGTCCACCTACAGACTACAAAATGCCTGGCACATAGTAGGTGTACAATGAAATACAATGAGTATGTTTAAGTGAATAAATGTAAAGAACTGTGATTTGGAACCTAAGACACTTAAAGGAACACAAAAATAAATTTGTTCTTTTAGTATTAACCACAATATGGGTCTTAAAAGAAGGAAATAATTCTCCAGCTCTAAATATTGAGAGCCTTTTTACATTCCATCAGTAACATAACCAATGACCAGGTACTTGTCTTCTTTATTTCCCCCAACAAAGAGAATCAATTACAAACTTCTCTGTTAATCCCCTAAGTACAATGTGAAGTCCATTAAAGGCTCAGAAGTTAGTAACCCTGGAATAGAGAGTAATGTTTATACTATTAAATGAATAATGGCTCCACGTTGTCTTGAGGAGAAGAATTTTCCTGGCTTGCCATTTGGTTTGTTAGTTGGTTTTAAAACATTTAACAGGTCAGAAAGATGCTCTGCCTGGCATGAATACTAATGTTCCAACAAGAGTACAGAGGAGCAGAGGGTTGCAGTAAAAGTTAGTAACAATTTGCTTTCTGGCTGTCACTTTGGGATTCTGCCCTCAATAAAGTTTTGGAAGTCACTTTAATACTGTAACATTAACATGTGTTAAGTGAACTTAAAGTGCTGTCTATTCCCAGGACACCGGGTAAATATTCCAGCCTAGCCAAAACTTGTCTCTGCGATGAGAAATGCAATCCTTGAGGCCAAACATTTTCTAAGTCCAGTTTATACTTCACTTTCAGAACCAGTCCATTTTGGATACCACTCATACATCTTTACGACCAACGTTGATAATTAATCTCTGAGTATTAGCCAGAAGTAGAGTTTTCTCAGTATGTCCTAGGACCTGTGCATCAACCCAATCTCAAGACCTTTCCCCTCTCATCTGAAGTCCCAGAAGAGGCAGGTGGACACCCAGGATGCTAACAGAGACTTTACAAGAGTCTGAACCAACAAGCCAAATTCAGCCATCATCACACTTTCTTTACTGAGACGGTGAGGTTAACAAACATACTTTTCCATGGAAAGTTACCCACATCCCACAATGAGTGGGTCTATGAAGCAACCATTGAGCATTAGAGGAAGGATGGCCCTCTGAGAGGCCATCCAAACACCACATTTATTTTCCAGACAGGAAAATGGAGACATAAGGAAAGAAAGGGACAGGTACAGAATTTTCTTTCAAAATAAAAAGAGTGAAAATGAGAGCAGTACTTACTTCTCAGGTCAATGTTCTCGGTGCCTCCTGGAAACCTGCTTTGTGTGAACCACAAGTCACCTGGGGGGATGGAGCCATTGAAGACAAAAAGATGCAGTGAGTGGCCACTTGGCAAGGTTTTGTTCATTTGTTTTATGGCTACCCAGCACCTGGACCCCTTTGCTAAACTAAGTCCTGGTCACACCTGCCTCACACAGTAGAAACCAGGATGGAGCCAGATAACCTCCCTCTTCCTGCCCGTGGCATCTGGGTTTCAGTTCTATTACCTCACTTCAGCCAATCAGATGTCCCTGCCTGGGATACTGGATCATAAAGGAGTAAAAAAACAACAAAATGCAGGGACAGTTGAGAAGTTATTCAGCAGAAAAGCAGAGCGGTGCCAGGACTGTGAGAACTGGGAGGGATCTGAGGTCCAGGGGCAGCGACAGTGAGTGCCCAGTGCCAGGGCAGCATCCTAACCCGTTAACTAGAAGACATGACTTGTTCCAGACTGGGATCTGTCCCTGCCTGTCCTTCCAAATACCTCACCATTCTTAGTTTCTGCTCTTTTTCCAAATCTCATTCTCCAGCCTTCACTGGATTCAGAGATAATCTATTCCTCATGTTTGATTTTACCAGAGCAGACGTGTGACTTCCCAGTCTGGCAGCAGCAGTTACGGTGAGGCAGAAAGAAACATCTTGAGAAGATAAATGGAGACTAGTTCTGGCTTAACTGCTAGATGGCTGTGTGGCCTTGGGCAAGTCAATCCCCTTCACTAGAACTCAACTTCCTTATTCTATCATCAAAGCACACTGGACTAGATAGTTCTGCCACGACTACAGTATTGGTGCCACCTTTTGTTTAGTATATTGTTATTGATACTTAAGATGATGTCCTTAAAGTTCTTAATACTTCCGATGAATGAATTAAATTTAACAAATCTGTTGAACATACATTTTGTGTCAGGCAGCATGCTAAATGCTGGAAATATAACAATGAAGAGATACGCCATGGTTTCTGTCCTCTTAGGGCTTATGAGGAAGACACATGGCCGGTCTGTTACCATGGGGTAGGGTAAGCATTTTGCTCTAACAAGGACAGGGTGTGCTTAGACAACATTGAATGGGGCCCTACCCAGACTTCGGGAATCAGGGAGTTTTCCCCAGAAATTGTGATTTCTAAGCTCTCTGGCAAGAACTGAAGGATGAGTTACAAAGGGTGGGGAGGTAAATTGTTCCCTACCTAAGGGACAGCACTGACATCAATGGCCAGGAGGCACTAAGATGGGGTCACAGTCAATGGGATGAAGATATGATGTTGATGATATTAAAGTGGTAAATAGGTGCCAGATCAGACTTCACTAGGCAGACCGTGGGCAGGTCTTATTCTAAAAACTAGGAGAATGCTTTAGAGATTCAACTCTCCTTTCCTTCCCCCCTTCCCTCCTTTCCTCCTTCCCTTCACAGAGGCAAGAAAGTAAACAAATGTGTTTTAGAATGATTTCCAGCATCAAAGACTGAATGAAAACATATTTTCAGAGTTAACTAGAAAATTAAATTAAATTAAATTGCCCATTCCTTGAGCCTCTGATTCCCTGAAGTTTCTCTGAAGGTACGTGTTGAATCTATTCCTTGGGAAACACACATCTGGCCCTCGCTACTAAGCTTCTCAGCAGGACAGAAAGCTTACCTTTCTGCTCACCTGTCTCACACTTGGGTTATTTGATGCAGATTTTCAAAAATGGCTCATAGATTACAAAGGCATGAAACTGACAAGGAAACCCACTGGAACAAAGGAATTTTAACACATGCTCCCCTGGGTTCCCTGGAACATCTTTCACCCAGAGAGTGCTGCATTTTAACAAACATCCACTCACCCTTTGATCCTCAGAGGAGGTAAGAGTTTTGCTACTAGGGAAGTAGAAGTAGTTTCAATAAGAGTTGATTTTGCCAGTTTCTCCCACAATGTGCTCTTCAGAAAGACATGGAACCAATAAATGGGTTTTAAGTGCTTATAACCTTTATTTTCTTAATTCACCTCCATGTTCTTAGGTTTCCTTATTACTCACTGAGTCTTCTTTGACCAAGACAGAGTCTATCCACGTCCCTCCCAACATCTGATGCTCAGAACCACACCCATGGAAGATCTGACCTGGCCCAGTGCTACAGCACAGCCACCTCCCTTGCCCTGGACTCTGCCTTCCTAGCAATGGAGTTGGTGCACTCTGGCGTTTTTGACATTCACATCACACTGTGGACTCCCACTGAGCCTGCTGTCAGTGAAATCTCTAAAGCTTCATCGCAGGTATTGCAGTTTAGCCACTTCTCCCCCATCTCATGTACGATTTGACTTTTGAACCCAACTGCAGGACCCTCCATTTATCCCTATTAAATTTCATCTTGTTAGATTCAGGTTATTGTTCCAGACTGTCAAAATCATTTTAGATCTTGGCCCTGTCAGCTGTCTCCCTCTTTGCTTTATGTCATCTGCAAATTTGATCAGCATGCTTTCCATGCTTTCATCTAAGTCATCGATGGGAAGGTTGGGGAGCACAGAGGCAAGGACACGGCCCTCTAGGTCACTGGAGACTGCTCTGCAGGTCGCTGTTGATCAATCCATCAGCATTCACTGAGTACTGTCTTTTATCCAGGTTCCAGTTCACTGAGCTATATTGTCAACCAGCCCACATTTCTCCATCAAGTCTACCACAGTATCAGGGGCTATACTTTGTCAAATGTCTTGCTGATATCAGATACACCTTGCTACATCATTCCTTGATCTAATAATAGAGGGATACTGGGTGCAGAAAATCTAGGAGCACTACTGAAAACACTGATAAATATGGTTTATGTACAGCCGGGTTTCTACGAGAGGGTAGTAACAGAGTTCTGTCATTCCACTAGAAAATGAATTCCTTAAAGCTAGGAACTCTGTTTTGTCTGTTTGTTCACAGCTGTTTCTCCAGCACCTAGGGCAGTGGCTAACGATACTAGACACTCAAATACCTGTAAAATTACTTAGTCAATGAACATAATTTGGGGTGAGCTGTCACCTAACCCATTCAAAAAGTAAAACATCTGTGGATTTCTAAATGAAGAAATAATAAGATAGGATGCTGGATTTATTCCCTGTCACCTAGACCAGGGTTTGGTAAACTAAAGGCCACAGGCCAAATCAGGCCCACTGCTTGGCTTCGTAAATAAAGTTTTATCAAAACACAGACATGTTCATTCACTAAAGTATTGTCAATGGCTGCTCTTATGCTATCATGGCAGAGTCCAATATTTGTGACAAAACTGTGTGGTCCACACAACTGAAAATACTTACACTCTGGATTTGTACAGAAAAAGTTTGCTGACTACTGCCCTAAGGAATTAAATTTAAACTCCTGATATCTAAGACTTTCCATGACCTAACTGTTTGCTAATTTTCTTACTGATCAGGATTAATGCTCTGGAAAAAACATTCCCAAACGTTATCATGCCTGTTATTTTCTCTGTGCCTTTTCCCCACTGTTGGATATTATCAGAATGGCCTCCTATCCAGACCTCCTATCCAGGTCTTTTTCAACATTGCACATCTACACACATAAGAACTGTACACAAAATAAACATAACTAGGTAGCAAACCTTTGCTGAATGTCTACTATAGACTGAGCACTATATTAGACACTTCACAATTATCTTCACAACAGGAGTATATAGTATCTCCTTTTTTCTACTGAGAAAACTGAGGAATTAAGCAAATTACCCAAAGATTCATAGAGAATAGAGGGTTTGACTGAAGTTTGAGCTAAGCTTCGTCAGAATCCACTTGTAATTTGGTTTGTTTTTGCTCATTGCCTGTTCAGAAATAAGCCAGTTTACAAAAGGGGAGATGGAACATATCCATCTTTCTAGAAATCTTGATTTGAGGATTATATAATCAAATCAATTTTTTTAGATCTTCCATTGATGTGTAAGTCAGCCACAGTCAATTTTATTTTGAAAAACCATTAACTAGCATGACTTTAAACAATAAAATTAGTTCAGAAACTATTCATTCAGTTAAAAATCTGAGACAGCAATATTAAGGCAACTGTATTTGAACTACTGTCCTAAGTATAGTCCATTCATATCCAGCCCTAAATCGTACTGTGCTCTTCACTCAGACAGCTCCCATCCCATCTGCCAATGCACAGATGGGCTGGTCTGTGCATGTGAGCTTCCCTTTACAAGCTGTATGTAATAGCAACAATGACGAACCTTGTGTGCCTGTCAGGAACCTAGCATGTAGCCCGGTTCTTCCTCACAGTAGCTTTGGGCAGCAGGTAAGAGGCTGGCATTACCTAATCACAGTTTCTATTTATGTCTCTCCATTTCAAATCACTTCTCTAGCCCAGGCCGGTTCTTTCACTCCACTAATAACTAGATTTGAGCTTTCCCTTAAGATCATATTTCATCAACTGTAGCACATCTCTCCTGCTGCTAATGCCATGCTGATCTGCTTTGGCAAGTTTCCAGACCTTCTTTTATCACCTTAGGGGCTACATCCTAGCCAGGCTTTTCTCTCTACCCCTGACCCTTCCATATGCCCCTCTCCCCCACAAGCCCCAGCATCAACCCCCTGCCCAGATGTAATTTCTTATCCATGTCTATTCAAGCAGACACAAAAACAAAAATAGTATTTCCCTGGAAAGAGCTTCATTTCCCATGGCCAAACTTAGCACAGCTCTCACCATCAGGAAGCACTTTCCAGGGTTAGGCTGAATCCCTTGAGTGGACCTAGAGAAACAGTGAGACAGATGTAGAAAAAAGGAAAAAAAAGTCTTATGTGAAAGCACATTTAGGATCTTCTGGGTATTTTGTTAAATAAACACCACAGGGTAATTTGGTATTTATAGAAGGATAAAACCCAACCTTAAAGATGATAGGGCATCAGCAACATTTAATTACTCCCTCAGGTCTCTGCTGTGCAAGGAAGTGTTCACATGACAATTTGGGTGGCTTATTTTATAAGGTATTGCTTCTCTTCTCCAAGGAAGGCACTGATAGAAATGGCTCGTGAATGGCGGTGAATGTACATTACAAACAGAAACCAGCTTCCAGCCACACCAGTTCTCAGCGAAAGGGAATCTGTGTCAGGTTCGTGTGCTTAGCCAAGGGGCACTAGGGAGAACTGACCAGGAGACAAGTTGTTACAGGGTACTGATGCCAGGACAGACCCTTGCAGAGCTCCTGAGTTTCTTAAAAAACAAGAGTGAGGACTTCTGAAAGGAGGACTCCACAGTCTGAAGCTCCCTTCTCCTGATATTGCAGTGCTGTTTGCCAGGGACTGACAGGATGGGTAAGGTAGGCAGGAACCTCTCTCTCTCTGACAAGGAAACACCAGAAGAACATCTATAGATTCTCATATAACCCTTGTGATCATTTCTGGGCTATAAGACACTTTGGTTAAAGGACTGGAAAAGGTCTGCAGCCTTGGCATACACAAACTCTTCTATCAGAGGTCTCTCATACCTTACTCCAATTAGGAATCCACAAATAAGGCTTCCTATGACACTGCAATCTGGATAGAGCCTGCTTGAGTCAGAGTTTCAATAAATATTCCACACCACATTCACCCTGGACACCTCCTCCTGACAGAGCCCCGTGCTTTTTGAGTGGATTCACAATGACTATGATGTTCTCTCTGTTTTCCCCAAAATAGAGTTGCAGTAATGTGATTATATGGACAGTTGCTTACTTTTAATTTTATAAGTAGGTCAAGAAATAGATCTCTTCTAGGGAGGATGGAAGTTCTGGACAATTAGTATGACGTATCTTTGAGAATTCAAGTTCATAGGTTAGGAAATTAAGATTTGTAAACTAGCCCAGTGACTTCACTACTCTATCAATAGACAACAGTTTCCCCAGTAGAAAGATAATGGGGGGGAGGGGGTGAAATGACTGAGCACCAGACCACAGACTCTTCTTCCTATAGCCCTACCCCTAGCAGTTGTCTCTTGCGACCGGATTGCTGAAAAGCACCGCCGTGCCTCTAGTGACTGAACACACTGACAGTGCTCCTTCATTCATGCTCTTCTTTGCCCAAGCCTCACCTCAAATCAAACGAACCACTACAAGCTATTGATCCACCACCTATCTATTTCCTGTGTTTCCCCCTCCTCACCATCCCCAAAGCTTCTGTCGTGGCAGGCCAGTTCCTTACCACGCTCTCCTGGTTGGAGAGAGCAATCACCCTCTACCTCATCGCACCCTCTCTAGTCTCCCCACGCAAGTCCTAAACACACCACCACTTCAAATCCATATCACAGAGAAAACTCATGACTTTTCTTAAATACAAACCTTACCATAGTATTCCTCTGCTTAAAATAATTCAAATTCATTTTATTTTTAATTTATTTTTTTAACTTTTTATTTTACACTGGAATATTGCTGATTACCAATGTTGTGTTATTTTCAGGTGTACAGCAAAGTGATTCAGTTATACATATACTTGGGTCTATTCTTTTTCAAGTTCTTTTCCTGTTTACGTTGTTACATAATATTGAGCAGAGCTCCCTGTGCTATACAGCAGGTCTTTGTTGGTTTTCCATTTTAAATATAGCAGTGTGTACATATGAATAGCTAGAAAATAAAGTCCGAGGGCTTCCTCAGCTCCACTGCTCTCTGTATCCCCAGAATCTAGCTAACTTATGTATGACTTGCACTTTGGGAAGGAGATGGCATATACATATTTTTTATTTTATGGACCATCAGGCACATTTTTCAAATTGAACTTTTAGTTTTGTGATAATTGTAGATTCACATGCAGTTTTAAGAAATACTACAGAGAGACCCCTGGTATCCTTTACAGTTTCCCCCCAGTGGTGACATCTTGCAAAACTGTAGTACAAGAAGTATCACAATCAAGATACTGGCAGTAACACAGTCAAGATACAGAATATTTCCATCAGCACAAGGATCCCTTTTATTGCCCTTTAGTAGCCATACCTAACTCTCACCTCTTCCTCTCCCAACCCTTGTCTCTAATTTCTAGCAACCACTGATCTGTTCTCCATTCTTAAATTTTATAATTTCAAGAGTATAATACAAATAAAATCGTACAGTATGCAACATTTTGGAATCTTTTTTCACAAAGCATAATTCTCTGGAGATTCATCCAAGGTGCTGCCTATATCAATAATTTGTTCCTTTTTATTGCTCAGTTACATTCCATAGTATTGATATACCACAATTTTTTTAAATCTTGCATTTGGTGAAGGATATCTGGGCTGTTTCCAAATTTTGGCTATTAAAAATAAAACTGCTATGCACATCTATGATTCAGTGTTAACATAAATTTTCATTTCTCTGGGAAAACTGGCCCCAAGTGCAATTTCTGAGGTATATGAGAGTTGCATGTTTAGTTTTATAAGAACTGCCAGACATTTTTCCTAGATGATTGTACTATTTTATATTGACACCAGCAATGTATGAGTAAACCAGTTTCTCTGCAGCCTTGAGAACATTTGGTGTTGTCATTATTTTTTATTTTTAGTTTTAGCTATTCCAATAGACATGTAGTGGTATATCACTGTGGATTTAATTTGTATTTCCCTAATGGTAACTGGTGAACATCTTTTCATATGCTTGATATTTTAAACCCTCTTTGATAAAATATCTGCTCATGTCTTTTGCTCATATTTTTCTTGAATTGTTTTCTTAATTGATGAGTTTGTGAGTTATTTATATACTGAAAAACAAATCTTTATAGGATATGTGATTTGCAAATATTTTCTCCCAGACTGTAGCTTAACTGTTAATCCTGTTAACAGAGTTTTTTACAAAACCAAAAAAAAATTGATTTTGATGAGATCTAATGAATCAATTTTTCCTTTTATGGATTGTGATTTGGGGGTCACATCTAAGAGTTGGTTGCCTAGCACTAGATTTCAATAATTGTCTATTTTTTTTCTAAAAGTTTAATAACTTTACATTTTACATTTAAGTCCATGATTCATTGTGAGTTAATTTTTTATAAGGTATGAGGTTTAGAGCAAAGACATTTTATTCGGAGGAGACCTTCAAGATGGTGGAGGAGTAGGATGTGGAGATCACCTTCCTCCCCACAGATACATCAGAAATACATCTACATGTGGAGCAACTCCTACAGAATACCAACTGAATGCTAGCAGAAGACCTCACACTTCCCAAAAGGCAAGAAACTCCCCCACGTACCTGGGTAGGGCAAAAGAAAAAAGAAAAAACAGAGACAAAAGAATACAGATGGGACCTGCACCTCTGGGAGGGAGCTGTGAAGCAGGAAAAGTTTCCACACACTAGGAAGCCCCTTCACTGGGGGAGCCTTGGGGTGGTGGTGGGGAAGCTTCAGAGCCACAGAGGAGAGCGCAGCAACAAGGTTGCAGAGGGCAAAGCGGAGAGACTCCCACACAGAGGATCAGTGCCGACCAGCACTCACCAGCATGAGAGGCTTGTCTGCTCACCTGCTGGGGTGGGCAGGGGCTGGGAGCTGAGGCTCGGGCTTCAGAGGTAAGATCCCAGGGAGAGGACTGGGGTTGGCTGCATGAACACAGCCTGAAGGGGGCTAGTGCTCCATAGGTAGCCAGAAGGGAGTCCGGGAAAATGTCTGGACCTGCCTAAGAGGCAAGAGACCATTGTTTCCGGGTGCGTGAGGAGAGGGGATTCAGAGCACAGCCTAAATGAGCTCCAGGGACCGGGACGAGCAATGGCTATCAGCGCGGACCTCAGAGATGGGCATGAGATGCTAAGGCTGCTGCTGCCGCCACCAAGAAGCCTGTGTGCGAGCACAGGTCACTATCCACGCCTCCCCTCCCGGGAGCCTGTGCAGCCCGCCACTGCCAGGGTCCCGGGATCCAGGGACAACTTCCCCGGGAGAACGCACAGCGCGCCTCAGGCTGGTGCAACATCACGCTGCCCTCTGCCGCCTCAGGCTCGCCCCGCATCCATACCCCTCCCTCCCCCCGGCCTGAGGGAGCCAGAGCCCCCGAATCAGCTGCTACTTAACCCCGTCCTGTCTGAGTGAAGAACAGATGCCCTCAGGCGACCTACGCACAGAGTCAGGGGCCAAATCCAAAGCTGAACCCTAGGAGCTGTGCAAACAAAGAAGAGAAAGAGGAATCTCTCTCAGCAGCCTCAGGAGCAGCGGATTAAATCTCCACAATCAATTTGATGTACCCTGCATCTCTGGAATACCTGAATAGACAACAAATCAACCCAAAATTGAGGAAGTGGACTTTGGGAGCAACTGTAGACTTGGGGTTTGCTTTCTGCATCTAATTTGTTTCTCTTTTTATGTTTATCTTAGTTTAGTATTTAGAGTTTATTGTCATTGGTAGATTTGTTTATTGATTTGGTTGCTCTCTTCCTTTTTTTTTTTAATATATAGATATATATATATTTTTCCTTTTTCTTTTTTTTTTGAGTGTCTATGTGTATGCTTCTTTGTGTGATTTCGTCTGTATAGCTTTCCTTTTACCATTTGTCCCAGAGTTCTCTCTGTCCATTTTTTTTGCTTAATTACTTTTTAATTCTTTTTATTTTTAATAACTTGATTTTATTTTTTATTTTAATAACTTTATTTATTTTTTCCTTCCTTCCTCCCTTCCTCCCTTCCTCCCTTTCTTCGTTTCTCTCTTTCTTTCTTTCTTTCTCCCTTTTCTGCTGAGCCATGTAGCTGACAGGGTCTTGGTGATCCAGCCAGGTGTCAGGCTTGTGCCTCTGAGGTGGGAGAGCTGAGTTCAGGATATTGGTCCACCAGACACCTCCATGCTCCACATATTATAAAACAGCGAAAGCTCTGCCAGAGATCTCCATCTCAACGCTAAGACCCAGTTCCACTCAACGAGCAGCAAGCTACAGTGTTTGACACCCTATACCAAACAACTAGTAAGACAGGAACACAACCCCACCCATTAGCAGAAAGGCTGCCTAAAATCATACTAAGTTCACAGACACCGCAAAACACACCACCAGACGTGGACCTGCCCACCAGAAAGACAAGATCCAGGCTCATCCACCAGAAGACAGGCACCAGTCCCCTCCACCAGGAAGCCTACACAACCCACTGAACCAACCTCAGCCACTGGGGGCAGACAACAAAAACAACATGAACTATGAACCTGCAGCCTGCGAAAAGGAGACCCCAAACACAGTAAGTTAAGCAAAATGAGAAGACAGAGAAACACACAGCAGATGAAGGAGCAAGGTAAAAACCCACCAGACCAAACAAATGAAGAGGAAATAGGCAGCCTACCTGAAAAAGAATTCAGAGTAATGATAGTAAAGATGATTTAAATCTTGGAAATAGAATGGAGAAAATATAAGTAACGTTTGAAACAGACCTAGAAGAACTAAACAGCAAACAAACAATGATTAACACCACAATAAATGAAATTTAAAATTCTCTAAAAGGAATCAATACCAGAATAACTGACGCAGAAGAACGGATAAGTGACCTGGAAGATAAAATAGTGGAAATAACTACCATAGAACAGAATAAAGAAAAAAGGATGAAAAGAATTGAGGACAGTCTCAGAGACCTCTGGGACAACGTTTAACACACCAACATTTGAATTATAGGGGTCCAAGAAGAAGAAGAGAAAAAAAAAGGGACTGAGAAAATATTTGAAGAGATTATAGTTGAAAACTTCCCTAATATGGGAAAGGAAATAGTCAATCAAGTCCAGATAGCACAGAGAGCCCCATACAGGATAAATCCAAGGAGAAACATGCCAAGACACGTATTAATCAAACTATCAAAAATTAAATACAAAGAAAAAATATTAAAAGGAGCAAGGGAAAAGCAACAAATAACATACAAGGGAATCCCCATAAGGTTAACAGCTGACCTTTCAGCAGAAACTCTGCAAACCAGAAGGGAGTGGCAGGACATATTTAAAGTGATGAAAGGGAAAAACCTGCAAACAAGATTACTTTACACAACAAGGATCTCATTCAGATTTGACAGAGAAGTTAAAACCTTTACAGACAAGCTAAAGCTAAGAGAATTCAGTACCACCAAACCAGCTTTAAAACAAAGAGTAAAGGACCTTCTCTAGGCAGGAAACACAAGACAAGGAACAGACCTACAATAACAAACCCAAAACAATTAAGAAAATGGGATAGGAACATACATATTGATAACTACCTTAAATGTAAATTGATTAAATGCACCCACCAGAAGACACAGACTGGCTGAATGGATACAAAAACAAGACCCGTATATATGCTGTCTACAAGAGACCCACTTCAGACCTAGGGACACTTACAGACTGAAAGTGAGGGGATGGAAAAACATATTCCATGAAAATGGAAATCAAAAGAAAGCTAGAATAGCAATTCTCATATCAAACAAAATAGACTTTAAAATAAAGACTATTACAAGAGACAAAGAAGGATACTACATATTGATCAAGGGATCAATCCAAGAAGATATAAAATTGTAAATATTTATGTACCCAACATAGGAGCACCTCAATATATAAGGCAACTGCTAACAGCCATAAAAGGGGAAATCGACAGTAACACAATCATAGTAGGGGACTTTAGCATCCCACTTTCACCAATGGACAGATCATCCAAAATGAAAATAAATAAGGAAACACAAGCTTTAAATGATACATTAAACAAGATGGACTGAATTGGTATTTACAGGATATTTCATCCAAAACCACAGAATACACTTTCTTCTCAAGTGCTCATGGAACATTCTCCAGGATAAATCATACCTTAGGTCATAAATCAAGCCTTGGTAAATTCAAGAAAATTGAAATCATATCAAGTATCTTTTCTGACCACAATGCTATGAGACTAGAAATCAATTAGAGGAAAAAATCTGTAAAAAATACAAACACATGGAGGCTAAACAATACACTATTAATAACCAAGAGATCACTGAAGAAATCAAAGAGGAAATCAAAAAATACCTAAAAACAAAGGACAATGAAAACACTATGACCCAAAACCTATGGGATGCAGCAAAAGCAGTTCTAAGAAGGAAGTTTTTAGCAATACAATCCTACCTCAAGAAACAAGAAACATCTCAAATAAACAACCTAATCTTACAACTAAAGCAATTAGAGAACGAAGAACAAAAACACCCTAAAGTTAGCAGAAGGAAAAAATCATAAAGATCAGATCAGAAATAAATGAAAAAGAAATGAAGGAAAGAATAACAAAATCAATAAAATTAAAAGCTGGTTCCTTGAGAAGATAAGCAAAATTGATAAACCATTAGCCAGCCTCATCAAGAAAAAAAGGGAGAAGACTCAAATCAATAGAATTAGAAATGAAAACAGAGAAGTAACAACTGACACTGCAGAAATACAAAGGATCATGAGAGATTACTACAAGCAACTATTTGCCAATAAAATGGACAACCTGGAAGAAATGGACACATTCTTATAAAAGCACAACGTTCCAAGACTGAACCAGGAAGAAATAGAAAATATAAACAGGCCAATCACAAGCACTGAAATTGGGACTGTGATTAAAAATCTTCTAACAAACAGCCCAGGACCAGATGGATTCACAGGTGAATTCTATCAAACAATTAGAGAAGAGTTAACACTTAACCTTCTCAAACTCTTCCAAAATAACAGAGGGAGGGTAGGGAGGAACACTCCCAAACTCATTCTAGGAGGCCACCATCACCCTGATACCAAAACCAGACAAAGATGTCACAAAGAAAGAAAACTACAGGCCAATATCACTGATGAACATAGATGCAAAAATCCTCAACAAAATGCTAGCAAACAGAATCCAACAGAACGTTAAAAGGATCATAAAACATGACCAAGTGGGGTTTCTCTCAGAGTGCAAGGATTCTTCAATATATGTAAATCAATCAACGTGATACACCTTATTAACAAATTGAAGGATAAAAACCGTATGATCATCTCAATAGATGCAGAAAAAGCTTTCAACAAAATTCAACACACATTTATGATAAAAAACCCTCCAGCAAGTAGGCATAGAAGGAACTTACCTCAACATAATGAAGGCCATACATGACAAACTCACAGCCAACATCGTTCTCAATGGTGAAAAACTGAAACCATTTCCACTAAGATCAGGAACAAGACAAGGCTGTCCACTCTCACCACTATTATTCAACACAGTTATGGAAGTGGTAGCCACAGCAATCAGAGAAGAAAAAGAAATGAAAGGAATCCGGAAAAGAAGAAGTAAAGCTGTCACTGTTTGCAAATGACATGATACTATACATACAGAATCCTAAAGACGCTACCAGAAAACTTCTAGAGCTAATCAATGAATTTGGTAAAGTTTCAGGATACAAAATTAATGCACAGAAATTTCTTGCATTCCTATACATTGATGATGAAAAATCTGAAAGAGAAATTAAGGAAACACTTTACCATTGCAACAAAAAGAAAAAAATACCTAGGAATAAACCTACCTAAGGAGACAAAAGACCTCTATAAAGAAAACCATAAGACACTGATGAAAGAAATTACAGATGATACAAACAGATGGAGAGATATACCATGTTCTTGGATTGGAAGAATCAACATTGTGAAAATAACTATACTACCCAAAGCAATCTACAGATTCAAAGTAATCCCTATCAAACTACCAATGGCATTTTTCACAGAACTAGAACAAAAAATTTCACAATTTGTATGGAAACACAAAAGACCCCAAATAGCCAAAGCAATCTTGAGAAAGAAAAAATGGAGCTGGAGGAATCAGGCCCCCAGACTTCAGTCTATACTACAAAGCTACAGTAATCAAGACAGTATGATGATACTGGCACAAAATTAGAAATATACATTAATGGAACAGGATAGAAAGCCCAAAGATAAACCCACGCACATATGGTCACCTTATTTTTGATAAAGGAGGCAAGAATAGTCAATGGAGAAAAGATAGCCTCTTCAACAAGTGGTGCTGGGAAAACTGGACAGCTACATGTAAAAGAAAGAAATTAGAACACTCCCTAACACCATACACAAAAATAAACTCAAAATGGATTAAAGACCTAAATGTAAGGCCAGACACTATAAAACTGTTGGAGGAAATCATAGGCAGAACACTCTATGACATAAATCACAGTAGGATCCTTTTTGACCCACCTCCTAGAGAAACGGAAATAAAAACAAAAGCTTTTAAGTTTCATGGGACCTAATGAAACTTAAAAGCTTTTGCACAGCAAAGAAACCTTAAACAAGATGAAAAGACAACCCTCAGAATGGGAGAAAATATTTGCAAATGAAGCAACTGACAAAGGATTAATCTGCAAAATTTACAAGCAACTCATGCAGCTCAATATCAACTAAACAAACAACCCCATCCAAAAACGGGCAAAAGACCTAAATAGACATTTCTCTAAAGAAGATATACAGGTTGCCAATAAACACATGAAAGAATGTTCAACATCATTAATCATTAGAGAAATGGAAATCAAAACTACAATGAGGTATCACCTCACACCAATGAGAATGGCCATCATCAAAAAATCTACAAACAATATATGCTGGAGAGGGTGTGGAGAAAAGGGAACCCTCTTGCGCTGTTGGTGGAAATGTAGATTGATACAGCCACTATGGAGAACAGTATGGAGGTTCCTTAAAATGTTAAAAATGGAACTACCATACGACCCAGAAATCCCAATACTGGGCATATACCCTGAGAAAACCGTAATTCAAAAAGAGTCATGTATCACAATATTCATTGCAGCTCTATTTACAATAGCCAGGACATGGAAGCAACCTAAATGCCCATCAACAGATGAATAGAGAAAGAAGATGTGGCACATATATACAATGGAATATTACTCAGCCATAAAAAGAAACAAAATTGAGTTATTTGTAGTGAGATGGATGGATCTAGAGTTTGTCTTATAGAGTGAAGTAAGTCAGAAAGAGGAAAACAAATACCATATGCTAACACATATATATGGAATCTAAAATAATATATATATGTTTCTGAAGAACCTAGGGGCAGGACAGGAATAAAGACGCAGATGTAGAGAATGGACTTGAGGGCGCTGGGTGGTGGGAAGGGTAAGCTGGGATGAAGTGAGAGACTGGCATGGACTAATAAATACTACCAAATGGAAAATAGATAGCTAGTGGGAAGCAGCCGCATAGCACAGTGAGATTAGCTTGGTGCTTTGTGACCACCTAGAGGGGTGGGATGGGGCGGGGGGAGGGAGACGCACAAGAGGGAGGAGATATGGGGACATATGTATGTATTATAGCTGATTCATTTTGCTATAAAGCAGAAACTAACACACCCTTATGAAGCAATTATACTGCAATAAAGATGTTTTAAAAAAAGAGTCACGTACCACAATGTTCATTGCAGCTCTATTTACAATAGCCAGGTCATGGAAGCAACCTAAGTGTCCACAACAGATGAATGGATAAAGAAGATGTGGCATATATATAAAATAGAATGTTACTCAGCCCTAAAAAGAAATGAAGTTGAGTTATTTGTAGTGAGGTGGATGGACCTAGAGTCTATCATACAGAGTGAAGTAAGTAAGAAAGAGAAAAACAAATACCATATGCTAACACAGATATATGGAATCTAAAAAAAAAAAAAAAAAAAAAAAGTGGTTCTCATGTTCCTACGGGCTGGACAGGAATAAAGACGGAGACTTTAGAGAATGGACTTGAGGACACGGGGAGAGGGAAGGGTAAGCTGGGATGAAGTGAGAGAGTGGCATGGACATATATACACTACCAAATGTAAAATAGGTAGCTAGGGGGAAGCAGCCACATAGCACAGGGAGATCAGCTGGGTGCTTTGTGACCACCTAGAGGGGTGGGATAGGGAGGGGGGGAGGGAGATGCAAGAGGGAGGGGATATCTGGATATATGTATACGTATAGCTGATTCAGTTTGTTATACAGTAGAAACTAACACAACATTGTAAAGCAATTATACTCCGATAAAGATGTTAAAAAAAAAAAAAAAAGACCTTTTACTCTTTTTCCTTCCTCCTTCCCTATTTTTCTTTTTCCTGCCGGTGGATGCCCAATTGCCCTAGCACCATTTATTGAAAAGGCATAGCAGGCATTTTTAAATTTTAACCTCTCCATCTGGACTTCTCTCTTGGTTCTCTATCAGTTGAGGCCTCCATTCTCTGGCTTTCATGATGCCTTGCCCCCTCCCTTTTCACCCAGACCTCCAAAAGTCTTAATTGTGGGCTTGTACCAAGGCCATGGTCTCTGGATCCTCCTAAATGCTCAGTGCTTCTTCAAGGAAAAGGTAAGTACAACCATAGTGACAGCTTGCTCGATTGCCTTACCTTCTCTGCCACTCCCCTTCAACAGTCTTGGTCTCAAAGAACTAAAGAAATGCCATCCTTGCTTAGATGTGACAACTCACTTGTAGAAACAGGATTTTTTTTTTTTTTTCTTTTTGCAGTACGCGGGCCTCTCACTGCTGTGGCCTCTCCCGTTGCGGAGTACAGGCCCCGGACGCGCAGGTCCAGCGGCCACGGCTCACGGGCCCAGCCGCTCCGCAGCAT
Organism: Grampus griseus; assembly: GCF_964374135.1. Taxonomy (NCBI): domain Eukaryota; kingdom Metazoa; phylum Chordata; class Mammalia; order Artiodactyla; family Delphinidae; genus Grampus; species Grampus griseus. The sequence continues at coordinate 16,966,158 of NC_139009.1, forward strand.
GTGGGATCCTCCCGGACTGGGGCACGAACCCGTGTCCCCTGCATTGGCAGGCGGACCCTCAACCACTGCGCCACCAGGGAAGCCCGAAACAGGATTTTTAATCTAACATTTCTGGATTTCCCTGGACTTGAACCCCCAATTTCACAGCACATCACACAGTGTCCTGGTTCCTTGTTTACTACTTCATTTTATGGCTACCACATTGAAAGAATTTGTCATGCTCAGATATCTGGCCTATGTAATAGACAAAGACTTGTGTATGTGCTAATGGAAGAGAATATAGGAAACCAAACGGGCTCTCTTCTGCCTTCTCCATATCCTAATGTATCATATATGTCACAACTGTACTCACTCACAGCATAGAAACAGCCCTGACTTAAAATCATCTAAATCTATGTGTGCTTGAGGTAACATTTCCACGTAAGGATGTCAAGGGCCATTCCTTCCCTGACACATTCTTGAGGGAAACAGTTTAAGCCGAGGTACCATGTGGGGACAAGGTGATTATTCAGACAATCCTCTGGGATTTCTTGGTCTGGCCATAGCACAATTCAGTCCCTTAGGCTATAAAAACATGGCCTCTGAGGTCAATCTTGAATCAGTCTATGACTGTTTCTGGTTTTGTTTCACTAAACCCTGGATGTGGTAGAGCACAAAGCTGAGAGGGCTCTTTATCCACATGTCCATTTTAATGGGCCCTGGTATTTCTGTCCCTGTCCGTTCTGATTCAGTGTCATTATCATCAATGAATTTGATCATACTTTGCCTAAGGCAGTTTAAGCAAATTAGATATAAGGTGACAGATGAAATGTTTAAAAATAGGATGGTGCTGACTCTGAGAATGTATCTGGAGTGGATGTATGTAGAGTGGAATGGTCTCTGTCAGGCTTTTTTAATGTTTTTCCATGACCTTTAACATTCTATAACTATTAAGAGGTGTCATCCTTCATTTTTTTCAAGCTATTCAAACACTTGTTAGTGCAACTACGTGGAAGATTCTGCTGTGTGCACTAGTTGGGGTGAGGATGAAGGTATGTATACAAGGTAGTCCCTATTAGTCCCCACCCCTAACTTTTCAACCTCTTAAGACTCTTACCATCCTTCAATACTTTTCCTAGGAGGTCTCCCCTAATCACTGTTACACAAATTTTTTTTTTCTTCAAGCCCTTCATAAATTTGTACCCATAACAATTACCTGGCTTATGCAAAGACTTTTCTGGAACCCCTCTTGTACAATGTTTATGTGGCATTAGTGAAAGCTTGTTATTTAGCATCCCTGGTGGGATTTCCATCTCTATCTTCCACCCCCCATCCCCCCCATCACAAATTCTCCATCAGTACAGAGTAGTTTTAGCTCCTCTACAATTGACAGTATGAATTTGAGGCATAAAGCTTTATCTGCACTGACTATCTGGTCTATCTTTTGGTTAGTTTATTTAGTTTTCTTAATTCATTATGTATTACTGGAAGTTAAACAGCTTTGTTTCCAAAGCTGGCTGGAAGCTTGTAACAAAACAGAAGTTCAGAGCCCAAGTGAGAGTCCTTCACAGGGCATCACTTGGTCACATCAGCCTCTCAAGTTTCAAAAGTATATGACCTATTTAAAAATATTTAGCAATTTCTATTGCTTTTAATTGCACTTTCTGGCACTTAGTAAGGAATCTTCCATAGTCACAATAACTTTTTTCAATGTTGCATCATAATATAATCTTGTAAAGGAAGGTATTAAAAGCAATCATTAGGGGTCCAAATTTACATTTAAATCAATGGAATATAACACTACCAATGCAAATTATTTAACTGAGGTGCAGATCAGATAAACTGTCACCTCTAATATAGAGCTTAGTCTTCATTTATTTAGGCAATAAAAGAAAGTCATTACAACTTACCCCTCTGCTTGACCGTTGGACGCTTTCTCCAGACACAGTGATAAGATGCATCCCAGCTTCTAACACTGTTAAAATTTGAAGACAAAAAAAGAATCTTAAAATCAAGAAATCATTGTATAGTATTTATTATTCTGGCTCCTTGGTGATGCTCCAGACATGGGTGTGAAAAACCACAACACCAACTAATACTGGTAGAAAATAAAGTACAGGAATTCCCTGACAGTTGCCCTTGCAAATAGTCTCATCCTTATTGATATAGAAAACATTTAGGTTTAAATAGTGTTTAGATAGAAAACACTCACGTAAAATACCTTCAATAACTGTGCAAAAAAACCTTTCCTCTCTTCCAGGGCCCGTTTGTTCTTCTCTGCTACTCGTAAATTTTGCCATGTTTTGAAATTATATGAAACAACAGAGGGTAGTGGAATAAGCATTAGCTTTCGAGAATGGGGTTGAAAAACAAAACAAACAAACATGCATTTTTATGGGGTAGGTAGCTCTTACCAACTCTGTGCATTTATTTCTCTGGGATTCTGCTTTCTCAAGAATAAAAGGAAGGTTTTAAAAAATCTACCTGGAAGGGGCATTGTGAGCTTTGCAAAAGACTTGGTATAGAACAGAGCTCAAAACCAACAGGTGCTTGATAAATGGCACTTCATGATAATATGTGTTCCCTCTCACCTTTTTTTTTTTTTAACCACTAGAATCTAGTATAAGAATGCTAATTTGATTTGAGGCTGTGGCATAATAGCCAAGTTAAAGAAAACACCTTTTTGAGCATTAATTGGCAGGGTGACAGAATTAGAGTTGAATGATCATTGGTCTGTGTAAAGCCTCACCCACAAATCATATTGAGGGACATACTTCTTCACGTGTTACATTTATTTGCTTTCCCACAGCCATCCCAAGTTCCCTGGGGAGATAAGGCTAGTTATCAGCTCCAGAAGAAGGACAAGAAAGTGCATCATGCTGGTCTCCTAACATTGCCTCTTCTTACCCTGCACCTCCCCAGTCAGTAGACATTTGTTTCTGGCGCAGTGGGTGGGTTCAAAAATAGAGGACTGAAATTAACAGAGAAGTCACAGCTAGCATATGAGAACAAACCTACAAATGCACACCCACATCTGCACCAATATTTCTTTTTCCTCTTATGTTAAAGAAATTGACCTATTCCTGCAAAACCACTTCCTCCACCTGTATTTTGATTCTTTCTTACAGTGCTCATCTCTCAGCTTACATTAGCCATACATATGATTTTGCATGGTGTCTACTTTTTCCATGAGAGCCTTTAACATCTTAATCATAATAATTTTAAGTTCTTGTCTGATAAATCCAACATCTCTGTCATACCTGAGTCTGGTTGTGAAAATCATTTGTCTCTTCAGAGAGTGTGTTATTTTGCCTTCTGACCTGACTTGCAATTTTTGGTTGAAAGCCAGAGTTGTTTAGGGTAATAGGTACTACAGTAAACAGGCCTTTAGTATGAGGATTATGGTAATCTGGCTAGGATTTGGGCTGTGATTAATATTTGTTGTCTCTAGAGACAACAGATGCTTCAAATTCCTCTGATAAGATTGTTTTCTCCTCCCTCCCAGCTTTGGGGCTTCCCCGTGTACTCCTCAGGCAGTCTGTGTCCTGCAGCTTGTTCACCTGTAACCCACTGTCGTCATGCCTGGAAGCTTGCTCCTGTGTGTGGTGGTAAGGTGTGGGGGAAGGGGATGTCCTATCACCTTCTAACTGAGCGTCAGTCTTCTTAGTAGGCCTGTGTCCAGGGGTGTGGACTTCAGAGGAGTCTGTCCTCCCGGCGTAGAGCTTTCCCCACTAGTCTCTTTCCCAGCTACAACATGCTCAGTCTAATTCCTTGAAGCCCTTGCCCCTACTGACCAGGTTTTTCTTTCTTCTTCTCTTAGAAGAGATAGGAAGGCTGGGGCAGGAGGCCTGGAGGCAGGGTTCCCTTCCCCGAGCTGGAATAAGGTTTCAGAACTGCCCTCTGGCCAAGTCCTTCACCCAGGAGATTAGTCCTTTGCTTGGGAGAAACATCTGGGAGGGTTTACTGTAGCTGCCCTTCCCTCCCCCATCCCTGCCCTGCCAAGACTATGTGAAGAGTTTTCTCAGATCCTCCCGGTGAGAAACTGGTGGGGTTCCTGCAGGAAAACCCTGGGAAACTATGAGGAGCTTCTCATTCTCATGGTAGCCAGACTTGGACTCCAGCAATTTGACAAAATAACCATTGAAGCGTTCCTACCAGCTTACAGTCTCAGCGGCTTCTGCTCTAGGTTAGCAGATCTCAGGTAATGTACCTCTCCAGATGCACCTGACTTTCCAGATTTCAGGGTGGTGGTTTGCCCTACAAGGTTAAATCTGATTGGTGGTCCTCACCCTGCAACTCTAAGTCTCTGATTGGTCCAAGAAAGTCATTGATTTTCAGCTTGCACAGCATTTTCTACTTCTAAGGGCATGAGTAATCACTTCCAAGCTCTTAATATATCAAAGCCGAGACCAGAAATCGCTCCTCCTGTGTTTTGAGGCTTGTCCATCCTGCCTTCTCAGGAACCTTACCCCAAATAGCTAGTTTCCAATCTTGGCTGTGCACTGGAATCTCCTAAAAAGCTTTCATCACTGCTGTTGCCTGGGCTTCACCCCAACGGGTCTGATTTAATTAGTCTGGGGCTTGGAACAGTTGCCCAAATGATCATACACTTTCCAGATCAGAGTTATTTTTTCAAAACCTAAAACTGATCACATCAGTCCATCTGCTTAAAACACTCCAGTGGCTGCACATTACATTGTTCTTTTGAAAAAAAAAAAAAATCCTTACGTAGTTTACAAAATTCTGTACGGTCTGGCCCCTGCCTAACTAACCACCTCCCCTCACATCAATTTCCCATACTGGCCCTCTTTTACTTCAGAAAATGCACTGTGTTCCCTCTCACCACATTCATTCCACACATATTATTGAACACCTGCAGTGGCCCAGGCACTGACTGAGATATAGAATATACAGCAAAGACAAACACACACACACACACACACACACACACACACACACACACACACACACACACACACACACACACACACACACACACCAAAAAGACACCTAATTGCCTGTGCACATGGGGCTTAGCTTTTTGTTAATGGGAAGACAGACTCTAAACAAACAAAGTTGTACCTCAAGACCTAAAGTTAAAAATGTTACTGTTAAGTTTAGGCACAGTGTTGCACAGCACATCTCTGGAACTTTCTTACCTTACATAACTGAAACTTTATTCCCATGAATAGGAACTCATCATTTCTGCCTTCCTCCAGCCCCTGGCAACCACCATGCTCCTGTCTGTTTCTAAGAGTTACAGGGAAAAAAGGTAAAAAACACAAACACATCGAGGCTAAACAATACGTTAACAAATTAGCAAGAGATCACTGAAGAAATCAAAGAGGAAATAAAAAAACACCTAGAGACAAAAGACAATGAAAACACAATGATCCAAAACCTATGGGATGCAGCAAAAGGAGTTCTAAGAGGGAAATTTATAGCTATACAAGCCTACCTCAAGAAACAAGAAACATCTCAATAATGCTGCAATGAACATAGGGGTGCAGATATCTCTTTGAGATCCTGATTTTAATTATTTTGGATATATACCCAGAAGTGAGATTGCTAGATCATATGGTAGTTCTACTTTTAGTTTTTTGAGGAACCTCCATACTGTTTTCCACAGTGGCTTCACCAACTCACATTCCCACCTATAGTGTACAAGAGTTCTAGTATCTCCACATCCTCACCAACACTTGTTATCTTTTGTTGTTTTGATAATAGCCATTCTCACAGGTATGTGGTAATTTCTTATTGTGGTTTTGATTTGCATTCCGTGATTATTAGCAATGTTGAGCATCTTTTCATATATCTGTTGACCGTTTGTATGTTTCCTTTGGAGAAATGCCC